>NC_090934.1:662486519-663787729 GCF_040938575.1 Ambystoma mexicanum
GCAGTGGGGTTTGAAGGTTCAAGCGTCAACATAATGGGGATGTTGCAAGCAGCGGTGGAGTATAAGGGCAGGATGGCGGTGGTGAGTTTATATGTGACGAAGAAAGGTGTAGGCATTTTGGGGTGGTGTGACCAGGTGGTCCTTGGCGTTCGATTGAACCTGAGAAGTGAAGAACCAGTTATGCTCCTAAAATGGGACACTATGTAAGAGGAGCGGTTTCTGGAATTGTTCAAAAACAAGATTGGGTGTCTGAGAGCTTATGCTCATAAGAGTATAATGAAGGCAGGGCAGAACCTAAAGTCGCAAACTGCAGCAAATACCTCTTTCAATAAGAGGGGAAGTGGAGAATGAATTGGAAAGATTTGTACAAGGGGGAATAATTGAGCACATCGAGTAAGCCCAATAATAGTTGCCCGGAAGAAAAATGGTAAGGTCTGGGTGTGTGTGGACCTGAGGGATGTGAACAAGAACATTATTTTTGACAAACTTCTGCTCCTGATGATTATGGAAATGATCCAATACCTGACAGATGCCACCATGTTCACATCACTGGGTCTTTCTGCTGTGTATCTCCAGATACTGCTGACAGAGGACAGCCAGAAGCTCATAACATTTGGGCATTTTCGTTACCACAGGATGCCATTTGGTCTGGCATCAGCAGCAGTGGTTTTCAATGAGTGATGAGTCAGATACTCTGGGGGTGACGGGGACCTTGGTTTATCAGAATGACATACTGGTGTTACGGGAAGGATGGAGTTGAGCATGATAATTGTTATTTTATAACGCGCTTAATAACGGAGAGGTTTCTAAGCATGAGACCAGGATTTGAACCTGCGTTGCCCTTGGGCTATCCTCCCGGCCTAGGTATAAGTCTAAGGAAGATGCCAAGAAGGCCATGAGGTATGCACCCATTCCTAAAAAGAAAGATGAAGTTTGAGCCTTTTTAGGAATGGGGAACTTTTACAATACGTTTGTAAAGTACTTTGCCAAGTTCAGCAAGCCAATCAGGGGATTATTGAAGAAGGGAGTTGAGTTTGTTTGGGATGAGGAGTGCCAGGAAGCACTGAGCATGATCAAGGAAGGAATTTGTAATGTGAAGAACTTGGAGGATTCAAGATTTGTTGAAGGGTCTTTCATTACAGTGGATGCTATTGTAAAGGGATTGGGAGCTGTTTTGTGCCAGGGAAGGGGAGATAGTGAGTGAATAATATGTCATGCCTCCATGGTAGAAACAGATTGCGAAAGAAAGCATTCAGTCTTTGAGAGAGAGTTGTTAGCATGTGTGTGGGGTATTGAATATTTCAGAACATGTGTCTGGGGTAGTGTTTTATGGTGTGGATGGACCATAAACCATTGGTAGAGGTGTTGACGGTAAAGGTATGATGAAGGCGACCACCAGGATTGCTAGACTGTGCATGCATGTGAAGCATTATTATTTTATGGTAGAGTATGTGCCAGGGAAACAAAATAAAATTGCAGATTATTTTGTAAGATTGACATTGGAAGGAGCGAATGGTGAGAAATTGGAAGAGGACGAAGAGTAGTTGCATATTTGGAGGAATCATTTGTGGATCAGTATGCAGTGAGTGGGAACGAGGAGTGGAAGAGAGGCCTGGCATCAGACATGGTTTTAAACAAGATCATTGAGTGGACGAGAGAAGGATGGCTGCTGACGAGGGAGGTGGAAGATGAATGTAGGATTTATTTAGGACGTGAAGGTGGAACTAACTATGTAGGATGAGCTCAGAGGGCCATTCTGGAATGTTTTAGGGAGTGTTGTTGTATCAGGCCTATGAAGGGCATCCAGGGATAACGGGCATGAAGATAAAATTGAGGGAGAAATATTGGTGGCCCCTAATGGATGGGTTTGTAGAGAGAAAAGTGAGAGAGTGCTGGGCGTGTCGAAATTTCTATAACACCCGGAAGGTCCACAAGCAAGAATTAGTGCCTATTGTGCCACCAGAAGGTGTTTGGATGCTTGTTGGGGTGGATTTTTAGGACCTTACAGTACCCATGGGAAGGAAATCGGGTTCATGATAGTTTTATCAGATTATTACTCAAAATGTGCGTAGCTGAAGTTGGTCAAGCGAGCATCTAGTAGAGAGATTATTACGTTTATGAGGTGATAATTGACAACGGGTCACAGTTTAAGTGTGTTGAGGTGGCCGATTCTGTAGGGAACAAAGGTATGAGGTGGAAGTTTACATCATTGTATTGCTTCCAGTCCTATGGGTTGGTGGTGCGGTTTAATAGCCTGATTGTAGGTGCTGTGGAGCAGGCAGTGAGGAATGGAATGAATGTGAGAGAAACTTTGAGGAAATTGTTATGGAATATCAGGGTGGCGTGGAGTGGTGTTATGTGAGTGTCACTTTTTTAATTGATGAGGGTAAGAGAAGCTATCACTGGCCTCAGTCCTGATTGGGTGAATAAATTGCTTGGAAGCAAGTTAGAGGCTGGGGAATCGGAGGAAGGTTAGATCATGGAGCGTGTTTGGAGGAGTATGTTGCAGACACAGGCAAGGTATAAAAGAAATTATGATGAGGAATTCGGTTGAAACCCGTCTAGGGTTAAGTTGTATCCTGGGACACAGGTAAGGATAAAAAAAGGCACTGACGTGGCAAAGGGGAAATACACATTTTCAGAGCCTAAAAGTGTGGTGTAGCTGTTGTCCAATGCAGTTAAATTGGAGGATGGATCCATATGGAATATGGATAGAGTTGTGAATGTGGAGAGTATGGAAGGGAGTGAAATGGGTGCTGGCGCTTTGGGGGAGCATGGAGTGGTTGATGTGTATGATGATGTGGATGTAGGAATTAATGGTGTGGATGGTGGGTTTGTGGAAGAGCCAGGGGGAAGTGGGCCAGATGGAAGCAAAAACACTGGTGGTGATATACAATGGAAAGAGAGGATGGATGGTGGTAGGTCTGGAAGAGCGAGGAAAGAGCTGATCTGGTTAAAGGGTTATGTCGGATGATTGCTGATGTTTCATTTTTCCTTTTTGACATTGCCATTTTGTCATTTTGATGTTTTGCCATTTAGCCATTGTGTTAACTTGTTTAACTTTCTTTCTTCTGTTATATGTTGTCAGTTCTCCAAGTTTCATGTGCATATATGCCTCTTCACAGTTAACATGCTTGAGGGGTAGTTTATTAAGTATTGTTGTTGTATTTGCATGATTGCGTGGGGGCAAAATTGTGTGGTATCTTGGATGTAGGTCAAGGTTCAAGGGTAGAACATGGAAGGAGGGTAGTTGAAGCTGTGAGCTGTTGAGGGAAGGCTGTGTATGTGGCTGTGGGGTCTTTTTTGTATAATAAAGACTTACCGGTGTGGACTGCCGTGCCGCCACCTTTGCTTCAGATTCACAATTCTTGAGCTTTCCACAGATGTATGAGCATGATATTACATTTGACATCTGTGATACTTAGTCCAAGCTTAATTGGGTTTGAGGGGGCACTATAAGGCATTTCAAACTCTTGTTCTCCTGGAATTGGAGGCTAGAGGAATTTCTGTAGCCCCAAATCTGAGCCCCATAAGTAGCTGCCAGAATAGCTTGGGCCTTTCAAAATGTACAAATAATGTGATAATGTCTTGTTTCCAAATTGTGTTGCAAAGTTCCAAACCGCCCCACCTCTCCTTTCAAGGGCAACATTGCTCTTTACTATTTGGAGTAGCCACTTTAATCTATTCTGTAGACATATCCCAAGATAATCCAATGTCTCAACACTTTGCAATGTTACATTGTTTAAGATAAACTTGGAGAGGGCATAACATATAGAGCTAGGTGTGCAGCATAGCATAGTTTCTGTTTTAGAAATATTTATAACTAAGCCCTTCTCCTGACATTTATTTATCTGCAAAGAGATTTAGTTGACGTTGCAAGCCAGAGGTAGGTTTGGAGATGAGCACATCACCATCTGAGAATAACGGTATGCCTCATTTTTTACCACATAACAAGGGTGCATCTGTACCTGCTTGATTGATGGCCTTACCCAAGACATTAATATTCTGAAGAAAAAAAAGGATGCCAAGACACCACCTTATCCAATGCTCTTGCTGTTACTAATCGGATCAGTGAATTCGACTTTGAGGTCCCAGCAAACCAGGACATAGTTTTTCTTGTATAAAGAATGAATTGCACTTGAGAAGTTGGGGAAATTCTGTAGCTGTTCTAAGAAAAAAAAACATTGCAGCAAATGCAAAACAGTATCAAAAGCTGTTGGAAGATCAATAAAGGCTAAGTAAATTGTTTTTTTTTTAGTCGGACACATTTTCGCAGAATTAAGAATAATCTAAGAGACTGATCAATGGCTCATATACTTTTTCTGCAGCCAGCATGGGCTTCTGATAGTATATGCTGTGCCACAGCCAGGTCTTCCAATTGATAAAGAATAACATTGGAATATATTTTACCCAACAAGGCTAGTAGAGATAGGGTGGTCATTTGTTGGCACATCTTGATGGCCCTTGTTATAGTTACAGACAATAATAGCTCCTCTCCAGCTATTAGGACTATCGAATCTAGCATTAATTTGATTGAAGCATTTTGTCAGGAAAGGTTGTTATGATGTAGAATGTTCATGTTGTATATAGTTCTGTGTCCATGGTTATGTTTTCTTGTATGGTTCTGGAATCCGCTGATTCCAGAACCATGCACGAAGATGTCTGGCTGTTGAAGGTTGGTCTCAAGGGGACTTCCTTCTAATAAATTTAATTGAAATACAGCTCATGAGGTATCAGTTTAATTACCACAATTGGCGATGAGGAGTCATTTTGAAGGGAGTCCCCAGCTGCGTCCGCAATGTTCCTGGTCATGATTATCTATGAGGAAGTGTCGACATATGGCTGGAACCCGCGCACAAGGATAAGGATAAGGCAAGTCATATGAATGCTGCGCTAATCGTTTTCGAAAAGAAAGAGAAGAAATGACCTTTATTTCCATAAGTGTCTGCAACCTGCATCATACGAACGGCGCACGGGACCAGGAGGCCAACGGTGACAAGGATAGAGTAAAGCACCCGGTACGTGATTACGTAAAGTCTATCGAGACATTGAAGGTACTGTAAGGAACTGTTGGAGTAAAGTACCTTCCAGCGTAGATTGCATTCCGCCATTTTGAAGATTTACTTGTGTTGGCATGGTTACAGTGTAACAAATCACGCAAAGGATAAACTGTATTACGCTAACGCTGCGGAGGTATAAACAAGTTGATTCCGTGTACCGGACAATATAATATGAACACGGTGGACCACAACAGTGCAACTTGAGTGGGAAATCGCTTTGGCATCGGAGGGAGAAATAAAGGGCCTCATCACGACCTCGGCGGTAACCCTTAAATCCGGCGGTAGCGCTATTACCGCTGGATTTAAGGGTCCGCCGAATCAGGGCTTCGGCGGATTTCAAAGCATCTCTGAGCTTGTGTGAAATCCGCAGAGAATTCGCGCTAATACCGCCGGCGGGAAATCCGCCGGCGGTATGAGCGCAACATTTCCCCATTGAGCCCAATGGGGAATGGGGCATTCCCGAATGGGCTCAATGGGGAATGGGGACTTCCAAGTCCGCCCAACTCCTGATCCTGCGCTATTAGCGCCGGGGGCTATGGTGGTCGCGCTAATAGCCCCCGCGCTAATAGCGCCACCGCTACCGCAGAGGTCGTGATGAGGCCCAAAGTATTTACATTTTAAACTCCCAGTTAGAGACAGGGTACACTGCATCATTACGAGTCGGGAGCAAAGTCATATAAACACCAAAAGGAAAAATAAAATAGTCATGCAGTGATATATTTTAATCTGAATTGCACAGCATTGGTGGACTTCATCTGGACAGTGTCAATAAGACAGTTTCTAATGTAATAACAACATTCAACTGCAACAAATAAATAAATAAATAATAATAAGTTACTTGCTGTGAAATTCAACTGCAATCCACATTTTCAAAATGCAGAATATTGTGGCCCCGATTAAATTTTTGGCGCAACCTGGAAATCCTGTTTGTTCATGGGAGCAATGGCAGGACAACTTCCAGGTTTATTTAAGAGCCATTGGAGGTGCTAAATATAATGATGATTTGAAAGAAGCCACGTTGCTCAATTGTGTGGGCGCAGAAGCACTAATGATTTTTAGGATATTGCCTGAATTAGAGGATGCAGAAGAAGGATCTGAAGACTCTGCAAGTGGTGTCAGAAAATATGAGATTGCAATGGCAAAATTAAACAAAGACTATTGTTCTAGAACGATACAGATTCTTTCCCAGGAAGCAAAATAAGGGTGAAACTGTTAACGCCTATATCGCTGTATTAAAAGGCCTTATATCAACATGTGATTTCACGGGAGTGGCAGATGAATATTTGAGGGATCAACTTGTTTTGCATGTGGCAGATCCCCGGATTCAACAGCGATTGTGGCAGGCAAAGAACCTGACACTAAAACAAGCAGTTGAGATAGCCAGGTCAATAGAACTGGGTGAGAAATGTATGAGGGAAGTTAAAAAAACAAACTGGAATGTGTTGAAAAAAGTCAGTCCAAGACATCAATGATGGAGGATATAATAAGGAGGAGGAGGCTTTGGTTGCCATTGTAAAGAGAATAGTCAAGTCGGACTTTGGTATGGGTCCCAGCCAAGATAAAGAGACCACTCATAGGTCACAAAGCAAATGTTATAAGTGTGGGTGGTATAGACATACAAACACAGTAAAGGATTGTCCAGCACTCTCAGCCGAGTGCTACAAATGTGGACAAGTGGGACATTTTGGCAAAGTCTGTCGTAATATCAGAGGAAGAGGCAGATTTAACTCACGTTATATAAATAATGCACAAAGAAATGCAAGTCGTTATGGAAGAGGAAGAGGTGCCATGACAAGCATAAAGGCCTTGGAAGAGGTTGGTGGTCCAAGTAGTTTGTTGGAAATCTCAAATGGATTTGAGGAAGAAGTACAAATATTAGCTCTTACACCAACTGAAGGCATTGTTGGTCCATGGGTGCCTATGGCTATTAATGGTATAACATTACAATACTGATTCTCTGTATACAATGGTTGACATGGAAATCTTTCTGAATGTATTAAAAAAGAAAATGGAGGACTTCCATTTAACTAAAGTAAGAGCGACTGGTTATGGCAAGACACCTATTAACATTATAGGTTATACATGGGTACATTTGGACTTTGAAGGAAGAAAAACCTACTGTAGGCTATATTTGGCTAAAAATGGATTTTCAATAATTGGTTGGTGGGAACAAGCGCCATCGAGGATTAGGATACATCCTGGTGAGAGTGTACCCATACTGAGCATAACTGAAAATAGTTGTGATACGTCTGAAAATTTAGCGAGGAGCTTTCCTAAAGTGTTCAATGATAACATCGGTGTTCTTAAAGGTTTCAGACATCGCATTGTACTTAAAAGAGGGGCAAAACCAGTGGTGCACAAGGTAAGGAATATACCGATTGGCAGTAGAGAAGCACTACAAAAGGAGCTGGAAAAATGATGTACAGAAGACATTATTGAACCAATTGAGAGTTCCGAATGGCTATCCCCAATTGTTATTTTGAAAAAAATGGATGGGTCGATCAGAATGTGTGCTGACCTGAGAGATCTTAACAGCAATATTTGGGTAGATCGTCATCCGCTACCAAATATTGGGGAAATGCTTAACGCAACGAAACCAGAGAAGTTCTTCACAACATTAGATCTCTCTTCTGCATATCATCAGGTTGTTTTGGAGGAAGAATCCAGGCATCTTACATCATTCATAACACCTTTGGGGGCATTTAGGTACAAAAGGATGCCATTTGGGCTAGCGTCAGCAGCTGCTGTTTTTCAGAGATTAATGCATCACCTGTTTAATGGCCTTCAAGGAGTACATTATTTTCAAGATGATATATTAGTGTCTGCTATGTCTGAAGATGAACATGATGCAAAGTTGTTAAGTGTATTACAAGTTATCCAGCAGAAAGGCCTGGCACTCAAGATTGAGAAATGTAAAATAAAGAAGAAAGAAGTAAATTACCTGGGTCACTGTATCAATGCCGATGGCATAAAACCTAAGGAAACACTAGTGGACACCATTCTTAAGATTCCTGATCCGACCAACAAAGACCAACTTCAGAGTTTTGTGGGTCTAACAGAATACTATTCTAAATTTGTAGATCATTATTCAGACAAAACAAAAAAAATGAGGGATCTAATGAGCAAAGGTACAACATTTTCCTGGTCTGAGGAATGCAGAAACGAATTCAATATCATCAAAACATTTTTTAATAAAGCACCTCCCCTCAAAATGTTTGACTTTAGTGCCAAGACCATGATATCTGTAGACGCCAGCAATATAGGTTTGGGGGCGTCTTGGAGCAAGTGCAAGGAGGATTTGTAGTGCCTATCGCTTTCGCTTCTAGAACATTGAGAGGAGCAGAAAAAACTATTCAACTATTGAGAAGGAGGCTTTAGTAGTCAAATGGATTTTAGATCATTTTAAAGGGTTCATTTGGGGTATTCCTATAGACCTCAAGACTGGTCACAAACCACTCATACATGTATTGAATTCCAAAAACCCACATTTGACATCTCCACGAATAAGGAGGTGGACTTTGGTCATTATGCAATACAATGTTACTATAAAGTATACTCCAGGAAGAACAAATGTAGTGGCCGATTGTTTTTCTCGTCTACCATGTGACATTGAGAGTGAGGACCATAACAACGATGATGAACTGACAGAAGATCAAGGTATGGATTTTATCATAGCACATGTACATCCCAGTTTCGGGAAGGAAGAATTGATCGATGCTATGAAGCAAGATACAGAACAAGAATATCTGAAAAGAGCAATTGAAAGTGGATGGAGGGACGTAAATGAAAACATTAGATCCTGGGTGAAGATAAAATATGAGATATCATGTGATAACATGTATTTACCGAGTGGATCACATAATTCCTCCAGTGATGCTGAGAGAGAGAATTATGGAAATTGCCCATGCAGGTCATGTGGGAAGAAGCTTAAAAAAAAGGAAAGGGTGAGAGAAGCCTACTGGTGGCCTAACATGTGGAGTGAGCTAGAAGCCTTAGTCAAAGAATGTTCTGCGTGTGCAGTAAGTGATAAAGGGAAACTGACCCGGATTACGCCATTGCAACCTGTGGAAGTACCCAGTTCAGTGTGGACAAAGTTGGCCATTAACATAGCTGGCCTGTATGAGATACTTGAACCACACCACATTTATTTCATTGTGTTGGTAGACTATACATCTAAATGGGTAGAGTGTGGAATTATTGAAGAATCTGTGTCGGCTATGAAAGTCATAACATTTTTAGAAGAAATATTCAGTAGAGAAGGTGAACCACAAGAATTGATATCCGATAATGGAGTTCAATTTATGTAAGTGGAGGTTCAGAGTTTTTTGAAGGAGCGAGCTATCAAACACAGCACAACAGCATTATACCATCCTATGAGAAATGGCTTAGTAGAAAGAATGAACCGTTTTAAAAAGGGAATTATTCAACTGGCTGTTGCCAATAGTTTGCCATGGAAAAGGACACTCAAAAAATCACTCAATACATATAAAGTCACTCCGCACTCTGTGACTGAGGAGGAACTGTTCACTCTGATGAGAGGGAGAATTGCCACTAACAGACTTAGACCTGCTTGGATGGCATTAAGAAAAACTAAAGAAATTGATGTGGAAGGATTTGTAAATAAAGTAAAGAAGAGGCAGGATGAATATAAACAATATTATGATACACAAAAACATGTATGGGAGAGCAGAATTGAAAAGGGAGATTGGATTAGAGTTAAAGAACCTAAGAAAGTAATGAAAGGAGAGTCAAAAATCGGTCTCCCCAAAGGGTGTTGGATTGTTCTAAGAAGTCAACACTTTTAGAGGATGGTAAGAAGTGGTCTTGCAATGATATCATACTTAAAAGAAAAGAAGAAATATTGAGAAATGAAGCAAGTCAAAGTCCCACCAGAGAGGTGTTGAAGGACAATTACATGTGGTCAAGAGATGCTAGAGAGTACATTACACTTGCAAGTGATAGTGGTACAGCAGAGAAAATACCAAATCAAAATTTCTCTGGAGAGATGTTTGGGAACAATTATATGTCCTCAAGATCTAGGAGAATTGTGCAGAATTGCAATAAGGATTTTATTTATTACTGAAACTGGTGGCACAATTGTGGACAATTACATTGATGGATTGGTGCCCAATTGATTACTCTCAAAGGAGTGCACCACAGCTGTTTGTATCCGTTTTAAGTTTTGTGATAGTCACTCTCTATGTTATGTTGTGTTATAACTATATTATTTAGATGTTTCTTTTATGCATAGTACTATTTCATATATGACCACATCCTGAAATTTTGTCGATTATAAAATGAATGCAGAGGAGGAGATGTTATGATGTAGAATTTTCATGTTGTATATAGTTCTGTGTCCATGGTTATGTTTTCTTGTATGGTTCTGGAATTTGCTGATTCCAGAACCATAGACGAAGATGCCTGGCTGTTGAAGGTTGGCCTCAAGGGGACTTCCTCCTAATAAACTTAATTGAAATACAACTCATGAGGTATGACTTTAATTACCACAAAGGTATCCTGATAACTGGATCATTCTTTCATAAATCTTTCTAGAAACAAAGGTATATTTAAATATAATGCTGACAATATATGTAGTTGATTATTTAAGGGCCAGATGACAGCTCTTGAATTACTTGAGGCCTGAGGATTAGTTACATGGCACTGCTCATCATCCTCATACATTATATTTCTTATTGTGAAGTCTGATATTAAAGGGTCATGGTAACTCTCCAGGCACTCCGCAACTTTGAATGACTTAACAACATCTGCAGAGCAGAGTTAGCCATGAGTGAACTGTTTCTTGACTCACCTCAGTAGTGAATCTCACTGAATCTCAGGGGAGTGGAGGGTGTTTCCTATCCATTGCTGCCGGCACACTGTCTACATTAGCCCAGTCCACTCATGAAGCAGAGCGGGGTGATGAGCGTGCTGTCTCCTGCTGTTCTAAGTGGTTCATGGTGCTAATGATGGTTAAGTTAATGGTGAATTAACTGGAAGTGTTGGAGGCTGCTGCTGAAGCATTGCAACTTGACGTCTCTAGGTTGAATGAGAATGTTAAGGAGGATACAGGATGTTGAGCCCATGGCCACAATGTAGCCACTGATGACGTGAATGTGCTGCTTCTGCACAGTGAATCTGCCCCTGACCTGCTCCTCTGTCATCAAGCAATTTGAGCTCTGAGCTCCAAGCCCTGTGTTGTGCCACTGGTTGATGGTGGATGAACAGTGAGGAGAGGCTGTGTAGACCATTTGCAGTGTGTGCAAGTCTGGGATATTTGGGCAGCTCTGTAAGCAGCCAGCATACTTGGATTACGCTGCTGTGGTGTTTCTATTCCTGGTCTGAACATAGCAACATTAAATATGGACATAGTATATTTTGTGGAAAACCCAGTTCAACTGGGGGCTGAGGCTCAGAGGCTGGAGTTGTTTCAACATTAACCTACCTATGATGTAATTAACTGATCCAATTATGTAGCTTTGGAACCAATGAATTTATCGGAATTTAAACTTTTATTTGGTTTTAACCATGGAGGTTGAGGGTATTACTTAAATAGTGTAGCTCTATCCCTATAGATGCATAGTTGTCTGCAAGAAATTTGATCTAACATATTTGGGCCTAATTCCCAGGAGATTTTGGCATTTACATTTGATTAATTGCTGCAATATATTTTATCACTGATTTGAAGATTGTTTAAAGCATTGTATTTTGAATAGTAAACCATTTTTGTATTCCTTAAATCTATATATTATAACTAATATAACTAACTGAAAGACTAGAGTTTCTCTATCTCCGAATCATTCATTCAAAAGATCCACTAAAATTATGAAAAGTATATCAGTGAGTAATGTGTTCATTGGGGTAATAGTGAATTTACTATCTGGTTTTGATGCCCCACCGTTCGATGCCCCACTGTCCGATGCCCCACCGTCCTCTTTTCTTGACAAAAACCTCTTTGGCAGTTGGAGTAAATCAATGTACACCTATAAACGTATTGAATATAAAACATTCAGTATTACCATTTAAGTCAATTAAAGCAGCACATTTGGATGGTATGCTTCAATCTTATACTATTCCTCAGGACGGTAGGTTGCCTGATGGTAACATTATGGTCATTGTCCCCGCAACTGAAAATATATCTGCAACCCTGATTCCACCATTAAGGGCGACATATAGAAAAAAAGGTAAATATATGTACTTCTGCTTTTGAGATAGAAAGGAGGTCTGATCAATGTGTAGGTCGTTCTTTATATTCCCGCTGATGTTCATAAAACATTGTTAACTGAGTGTAATAGATTTCCTTCCACATTAGTATCTAAGTCTGTGAGTTATGCAAATAATGTTAAACAAACTTTGATTACAGATGATGTTTTTGTATCTAATAGATGCACACCACTAAATGATGTCTGCTCCCCTTCTAATGTAACCAATGAGTCTTGCATTTTTTCTACCAGAATTAAATCAGCTAGTAATCCATCATAAATTAGACAAGATAAAAATGAAAGAAAAAAGTTACTAATAATAAAGAGGGTTTGCCTTGATCCCTAACCAAAATATGCACTTAGTTAAGGTTGCAGAGTACCAAACATCCAATGGGGATATGGTATTTGAAAATCTCAGTCATTTTCTTTTTGTCTTGTGATAACTTAAAGTGAATCATTATTTGTTTTCAAACTGAACTCTCAACTGCTCAGATAGTTTAAATTTAAAATCTAAATTTCAGTAAGAGACATACTATTGCTGGAAACAAAAGTTTTATAGCAGTTCTGCAAGTCTAAGAATCAATTATAGATGTGTTGAGAAGTCTTCAAAACCAATTTTGTAAGAAATGAACAAAGGCCTAACTATGCCAGCTAAATCCCCTATTTTCACAGTCCACGTCCAATTATCCTATTCTATCCCCTCCGATGACAGCTATAACAAATTTGGAAATGCATTCTAAGGTTAAATCTGCTACCTCAATTTAGAATAAATATTAGTGAAACACTGTCTACAATACCAGGAGCTCTGCCATCATTGAATTAACCCAGTGTCCATTTGTTATCCTTTGGTTGTGTGCATGTGTGGCATTCCAAATTTGACAAAATGTAAATATAAGTCTTGTTTTCTTATGTAACAACGGCATGCACTGGTTTAGACATGTATGAGATTGTCTTTCAGAAATTTGGTCTAATATCAAGACAGTAGAACGCTATTCTGATTCCAAGAACTCTACCTATGATCATATGATAATCAAATTAAGAGGACCATCTTTTGTTGATGCATTTTGGCAATTGAATTTGGAAGCTTTCCACCAAAAGATTCTACAATACAACTGAGGAAATGTCTGTCTATCATAGCTCAACCACAGTGTCAGCTAGTAGGAGATGGGAGACAAGAGATTGCTGAGGACCTTATTATTCTAAATTGACAAACCTCAGATCTCTCTGTAAAGAGCCCATCCTTTAAAGAGTATGTTACTGAGCAAATATACATCCGTATTGTATTGTATTGTATTGTAGTTGAAATTTATATAGCACCTTTTACCATTATTATAGTCTCAATGCACTTGTGGTGGGAATGCCCTTGGGGACCAACTTCCAGAGTGTAGGAGATCACGTAGTAGGATTAGAATGTGTGGGTGCATTTGGCCAAATAAGGCTTGGCAGGATTGGCTAGGCTTGGCACAAAGCAACCCATGGGGTCAGGCATGTGGATGGGTGCTCAGAGGAGTCAGGAGATGGCGTGAGTTCTAGAGTTTAACTTTGTGTCCAGCTGGCCCTCTTTTGCCATCAGTCTTCACTGCATGCTGATGACAGAGGTATTTAGGCGTAGTCTGTTGTAAGAAGGTGGAATATTTATGTGACCAGCGAGACTGAATTTGTCGTAGTCGTTGCTGTATTCTGACATGTGCGGATAGCCATGCCTGCGGCCAGTGTCCACCAGAGTGGTGCGTTATATGTACCTAGAGGTTCGGATGGAGATTTGTTGTATATGCGCCTGATCAGGTAGTGACATCCTGCGTCGATTCGTGCTGCTGTGACAAAATGGTTAGCAACAGCGACACTCTATGCTTCACAAATTGCCACAAGAGGGGCACGGGCTGTACTATCAGGCTCTTCCAGGTGGAGAACAACACAAATCTTCCCCAATATTGTGTGCGTACTAAACCTTAATTGTTGTTAACTTTACCATGGGAGGCCACCCCTATAGTTCATGCAGGCACAATACCCGTCCATCCCTCACACTCCTCCAGTACGGTTCCAGACAAGTTCTCGATTGCGTTCTGGAGTGATACAGGATAAACCCCCACATGGCCTTTTGGTGCGAGACATGGCCATGGCACACAATTCCTCTCAGGAAAGAGGATGAAGGTTCATAATATAGTAACTACCTCAATAGGAGAGGGAGATCTGAATGGTTCAAATCTATATAGCCTTCCTTTGGAAGACAGTTTTAGACACTTTTTTTACAGCTAGAATGCTGGGGGAAATTGATATGCTTTTATGGAACTGTGCAGATCTGAAAGTAAAATGGTAGATGCTGCCTGGAAAACATTTGTGCCAGGTTTATTATTTGAATGCAAGAAACATGGATTACTTATGAGGTCTTCCTTGAGGGTTATACTACTTTTTCTGAGCCTGCTGTTGCTGCTGTCAGAGATCACAATCTCAGAGGATGTATAGATTTTGTAAAGACCTTTTTAAGAATCAATGTGCATGCCCTGTACCAGTCAACGGACAATATCTATATATTGTGAATTGCATCCATTAATGGTAGTAGAACTCTTTTATAATGATATCCATAAAATGTCTTAATAGATTAAATGAAAGAAACATATTTTTCATTACTTGTTTGTCCCAATAAGGATGCTGTAAAATAGTATTTTGCATTGCTATCTGGGGATTTCAATGCAATATTGGTTATCCAGTCTTAAATGACCTTGACTATGAAGAGCATGAGGTATGGGGATTTCAATTTCAAGAATGACCTCTTCCTTTTCCAACAAACACAGAAAGAAATGTGCTAATCTTTTCGAACTGAAAGTGATCATTTTCTTGTATCTGTAATAGAGCTTTCAGTATTAAATACAGCGACTATAAATTAATCTTAAAATAGACATGTATCCCCTGGAAATAATAGAAGAAGGCTCTAATGGTTGAAGAATGCAAGCACATACATCTGCATAAAATCCATAGGGAGGGTACAAATAAAATGTTCTCATGCCTTTTCGGATGGTCACGTGTAATTATTGGAGCATTTAGTTCCCTAAATTGAGTTCTGCTATGACGAGGCCTTATAAAGCAACCTCCTTGATTGAAATGTGAAAGATCTGGTTAAATAAGGAATGTAACATAGCAAAAGTGAATCTTCTAAAGCAGATACAGCATGTAGATTTGGCAAGAATAGAGATTGTAGTAGCTAGAACTGTCTATATAAGAACTCTGGCTAGAGAAATAAAGCTATTAGGTTATGGGACCTATTCCATTCGGTTAGTAATGATGAACATAGAAGAAACGTTTAGAGGATAGTTGCAACAGGACTTGCTACAAATAGCATAACGGATGCTTCAGGATAATATTTATAGTGACACCTGGTTCACTTATTATTCAAAGGCCTATCCTTGTAATTCCTTAACCTCCCATCTCCAATATTGACATACTATTCCATTAACGAGTTTGCCATAGGATGTAACAGGGAACAAACATATCCAGCTATATCAAACAATTAGCAACTTTAAAGCACCAAGACCAGATGGTGTTCCTGGAGATTTGTATAAATCTAATGTTACATTATGAGCTGTATTATTATGTAACATTTATAGGGCCATGTTGTCTGCTTGGATTTTACCATTGCCCTGGCTAATCTCTGTTGTAATATCAATCTTTAAAAAAGTTCATCTTCACAATCCAAAATGCTGCAGATCTATTTCTCTGTCTGATGTACCCCTAACATTTTTTGGGGTATTTCTTCTAGAGAATTGAGTTTCTTGGACTGAACAGTATGGCATTGTATCTGATTACAATTAGGTTTACGAGGGTCTTTAGGAACCACAGAGCAATACCTCAATTTGGCACTCAATGTAGAGAAATATTATATTGTAATGGTGAATTTTTTTTCTTGACATTCATGGATCTATCTATGGCATTTTAGAATGTTGGCAGTCCCTTATTATGGTATATTCTTAAGTGTTCTGGTTGTTACTCCCACTTTACACTACTATCTAGGCTTTTGTTAGCTAAGAAAAACATTGGGAAAATAGTCTTATTTTCAAATTTGCCAACGTGTGAAATTCAAAGGATGGCTGAAAAATGTATCATGTAATGTATCAAAATGTATCATGTAATCATATGAGGATAATGTTGTCTTAATAGGACATACTCCAGCTGCATTATAAATTATGTTGAAGCCATATAATAATTGTAATAGTCTTCGAAGAATGACAAGTAACATTGTCAAAGCAAGTTTATGAACTATAATCAGAAAAAGAAAACAATGTTTTATAACTACTTTATTGCCAGTAATCTTTTGAAAATAGTCAAAGTGTTTGATTATTTGGGAGTAAGGTTTTTGTCCATGAGGCTAAATGCGGAGGGATAGTTAAGTATACAGTGCAATTTGGGCAACATCACTTTTAATGTCTCTTGATGTAACAGAGCGACATTTCTTCTGATGACTATTCAGTGTTTGGGAAAAATGGCAGCCAATGAGCTATTATATCTAGAAACTCAGTTCTATGCAATCTCATATGCTTTGTCCGTGATGCCTGCATATTTCTGGTCAATCTGAAAATGTTGTTGGACGTATTGGCATTAGAGATCTTTAAAATTATAAATTATCTTAGTACTCTGAAGAGTTCATTCTCCTGTTCAAGTTCATCAGAATATTATTAGAATATTTGTTCACACTTCGCAACCAGCGTTAGACGCTAAAGGGCTTTTAAGGAATACACATATGGAGATTTTTGGTTCTCTTTTCATGACTTCCTGTTATTTAAAATTGTCTCCCACATTCATATGATATATATGTGATCTCCCAAAGTTTTTTGTGTATGTTTCTAATACACTCTCAATATGCTATATTACACTATTTCACATTAATCCACTGTCTTTGGCTGTGAACACAGTAACGTGATTACAGGATACCTGTAAGACTTGCTAGTGTAATCCCTTAAAATTAGAAAACAGTATGCACTTCATGTTCAGATTTAGTGAGCTGCAGGGGCTGTTGTCATGCAAGCCCTTCATCATGTTTCATAACGACAAGGTCATCTTGCGCACTCATCCAAACTTCTTTCCCAAGGTGGTCACTCCATTCCATCTCAATCAGGAAATCTGCCTGCAGGTGATCTTCCTGAACCCTCGGTCAGAGCAGAAAGGCATTAGCATTCTCTCTCAGGAAATCTGAGCATTGTTCATCACTTTGGGGCCACGTCTCCCGGCACCCAGGCTTCCACAGTTCCTATAACCCGGTGGATGGTCCAAGCCATTTCAGAGGCATATGTGGCCATGGCCAAACCAGTTCCTGAGAGTATTCATGCCCATGTGGTCAGAGCTAAGGCCACGGCAGTCGCGTTTCAGAGGCATTCTTCTTGGATGCCATCAGCAATGCGGCTACTTGGGCCACTCTGTTTGCCTTCTGTAAGCACTGTTCACTGGATACCAGCTCCAGGCACGATGCAGAGGTCGATCAGGCGGATCTAAAAGAAACTGTTTGCTTCATCTTAGATATAAGGCAGGATGTCACACCTCCACCCTATGGTCTTGTGTGGTGGAATCAGCCACAAGGATGGAGGAAAGGGGACAGAACATATGAGGTATTACATTTACTCACTGTGGTGACTAGAGCACTCCTAGTCCATAGTCCCCTTTCCTCCACACATCCCACCCCCATTACACTGTTAGTAGGCCAGGGGCTAATATATTTAGTGTAGCCAGGTATTTAAGCGCCCAATGTGTTAAAGGGGGACTGAGGTGAGACGGCAAGGGGGGGGGGCATTGCTGCCCCTCTACGCACTGTGCTAGATTTGGAGTGCAGGCAACGTTTTTCGCTGCTGGGGGTTCTGGTGCCGTCCCCATGTTGGGGGACGTCCCACAAGGATTGAGGAAAGAGGACTATGAGCTATGAGTACTCTAGTTACTACAGTGAGTAATTACATTTTTTCCTCCCTTGTCTGTGCCTCAGTTTAGCAATTAAGTAGTGTCAAAGGCATCCTGACTGAGGAGCATCCTTTGTGCTTGCATTGTTTAGAGCCTTTTTTGAACCCCCAGGAAATTGCAGAATTGATTTCCAAATTTTGTCAAGAAAGGTAATATTGCATCACAAATATGTGCATATATGCCCGATTAAACTTAAACAATTCTATTTCTCATGTCCTTTATATTCCTCCAGATTGCAAGCAATTTCACAAATGGAGTTCCTTCTAAATGGTGTGGAGCTTTCAGCTGCTAGTGATGTTGGCACTGGATATCAGAAGTTGACAGATGTGTTGGTCAGACTAATTACATGTGCAAGATGGTTAAGAGGCTTGCGAATCTGATTAGATTCCCATGTAGGCCTTTTTTTTGTTTTCCCTGACCCGGGTGAGCACAGTATTAAAAATACTCTGAGCCAGGAACACCGACACCGCCAGACCAGTTGCTCTGGTGGGGCGCTGATCAACCTGAAAATAAAAAGGCTATTAATTCAGGAGATGGGCCACAGTGCAGAGTTCAGATCTTTAATGAAGCACAGGACACCGGGGGGAAGTTCTGGTGCCCTATTATGCTTTTATATAAAAAGGATTCACTTATTAAGCATATTCAAAACCTTCAAATGAACTCGTGCTCCACTCTTTGTTCCCATTCCATGTTTATTGCTGTCATGATCTGGATAAGGGATATCAACCACATAAACCCCTCTGCACATTAACCCTTAGCAGGTTTCACATCACTCCCACTGAGCTTTCTGAACCTCCCATGATTACCACCAGTTGCATTACATAGGCAGCTGCAGTCTTCCCCTATCAGTAATATCTCACTTATCAGCCCATAACAGTAATTAAACTCATATTAGCCAAAACCACAGTACCTTGATTTTGTTGTGGCATACTTGCCCTGTGTGAAAAGACCCTGTTCTGCTGTGGGTGGCTGATGTAGGAAATGTGTGCAAAATCCATAGGGCTTTGGGAGCCCTTATTTCATCCTAGGGCTTTGAGAGCCCTTATTTCCTCTGTGTGCCTTGATGCTGGGGTTGCCAGCCCTGTGCTTTGATAAAGCAAAGTATTTTCCTCTGTGGTGTGCTAGTTAATTCCAGGTGAGGAGCACACAGTGAGGGATGCTGGAGGGTTGCTTTAGCTTATCTGGGTCCAGTCTTCTCACATGTGCGGACTGTGGGTGGAGCTGGAGGGCTGATCTTTGTTGCTGCTTGCTTTGACCGAGGTCATGCATTTTGACTCTAGAAAAGTCCGTCTGGCAAACATTGTGTTCCCAGAGACATGGTGGGACATGCATTACAGAATGCTGGCACAAGGAGGTGGGGGAATTCGGAACTGGGCCTTCAATTGCTACTGTTGTCCTCTGCGGAAGGACAGCTCTGGATTTCTCCTGGGTAGACTGTCCATCCCGAGCATAGTGGTCCCCCTTCTCTTAACAGGGTCATGGTACCGGTATTGTCCATGACCCAGATACCAATGACAGAGAACCAGAGATTCAGATAATAAAATGTTGGTTCCCACTCGCATTTATTAATTCTATAATAGCATTGGGTCCAACGTACACAGGCAAGAGTTGTTTTAGTGTAAAATTGACCTAATCTATTGTGCCAGATAGCCTGATTGTGCCAGATAGCCTGATTGTGCCAGATAGCCATATTTGACATTTAGCCTGATAGTGTCAGATAGCCTGATTGTGCGAGATAGCCATATTTTGCCATATTTTGCATGTAGCAGATGGCATATTTCGCATTTAGCCTGATTGTGCCAGATAGCCTGATCGTGCCAGATAGCCGTATTGCGCATTTAGCCTGATTGTGCCAGATAGCCTGATTGTGCCAGATAGCCGTATTTCGCATTTAGCCTGATTGTGTCAGATAGCCTGATTGTGCGAGATAGCCATATTTTGCCATATTTTACATGTAGCAGATAGACATATTTCGCATTTAGCCTGATTGTGCATATAGCCTGATTGTGCCAGATAGCCATATTTCGCATTTAGCCTAGTTGTGCCAGATAGACTGATTGTGCCAGATACCCATATTTCGCATTTAGCCTTATTGTGCCAAATAGCCATATTTCACATTTAGTCTGATTCTGCCAGGTAGCATGATTGTGACAGATAGCCTGATTGTGTCAGATAGTCATATTTTGCATTTAGCCTGATTGTGCCAGATATTCTGTTTGTGCCAGATAGCCATATGTTGCATTTATGTTATGTTATTTTGCACTCATATAGCGCCTCATATACCATTGGTATGGTCTGAAGGCGCTGGTAGGTTGAACGCCCTTGGGAACCGAAGTTCAGATCAGTAGAGAGAGAACAGAGAGTCAAAAAGGTACGTGTGAGCACCGGGTATGTGTGCAGCTCCTGCGGTACTCGTGTAATAGCTGCTTCTTAGCGGTAGATGTGGTGGTTTAGAGATCAGGAGAATGTGTTAGTTCTGGCAGGATTTATCCGGAACGGATGTGGCTGCGTTAGGCCTGAGGAAAACGCCTGGCTGGGGGTGTGATACCAGCAGTGTTTACATAGAATGATGTGGAGTAAGCGGCGGATGTTGGTATGAGAACAGTTATACTGAATGGTGTCATAGTATCTCTGTGTTCTAGTTGAGTGGTGATGTAAGGAGAGAGTAAGCGTGGTGGTGTGATATGATGGGTTATATGCTCTTTCAATGAGCACACTTCTAAATGCAACTTTCCCAGAGAGGGTACTGGGCGAACTTCTAAATTAAATTTTCCATAGCGAGGCTACTGGGCGAACTTCTAAATACAATTTTCCACAGAGAGGTTTATTGGGCACACTTCTAAATTCAATTTACCAGAGAGGCTATTGGGCAGAGGGCTATTGGGTACACTTCTAAATGCAATTTTCACAGAGTGTCTACTGTGCATACTTCTAAATTCAATTTTCCAGAGAGGCTATTGGGCAGACTTCTAAATTCAATTTTCTAGAGAGGCTATTGGGCACACTTCTAAATGCAGCTTTCCAGAGTGTCTATTTGATACACTTCTATAATCAACTTTCACTGATGCTATTGGGAACACTTCTAAATGCAACTTTCACAGTGTGGCTATTGGGCACACTTCTAAAAGCAGCTTTCATAGAGGATATTGGGCACACTTTTAAATTCAATTTTCCACAGAGAGGCTACTGGGCGCACTTGTATAATCAATTTTCAAAAGGCTATTGGGAGCAGCTCTAAATTCAATTTTCTCGAGAGGCTATTGGGCACACTTCTAAATGCATTTTTTTACAGAGCGTCTATTGGATACACTTCTATAATCAACTTTCACAGAGAGTATTGGGCACACTTCTAAATGCCAATTTCATAGCGAGGCTATTGGGCAAATTTCTAAATTCAAATTTTCCACAGACAGGCTACTGGGCGCACTATTAAAATCAATTTTCAAGAGAGTCTATTGGGAAGACTTCTAAATTCAATTTACCAGAGAGGCTATTGGGCACACTTCTGAATCCAAAGCGAGGTTATTGGGCACACTTCTAAATGCAACTTTCCAGAGTGTCTATTGGGCACACTTCTAAATGCAACTTTCACAGAGTGGCTATTGGGAACACTACTAAATTCACAGCAACGTTATTGGGCACACTTCTAAATGAACTTTCCAGAGTGTGTATTGGGCATACTTCTAAAATGCAACTTTCACAGAGGGTCTTGGGCACACTTCTAAATTCGATTTACCAGCGAGGCTATTGGGCACATTTCTAAAATTCACGGAGATGCTATAGGGCACACTTTCTAAATGCAACTTTCACGTGCTAACAATCACAGTTCCATCTAGATGCGACGCAGGCCAATATTCACAATTCCATGTAAGAGTGGACATGCTAACATTCACAATTCCATCTAAGTGTGGACATGCTAACATTCACAATTCCATCCAAGTGTGGATATGCTAACATTCACAGTTCCATCTAGATGCGACGCAGGCCAATATTCACAATTCCATGTAAGAGTGGACATGCTAACATTCATAATTCCATCTAAGTGTGGACATGCTAACATTCACAATTCCATCTAAGAGTGGACATGCTGACATTCACAATTCCATCTGAGTGTGGACATGCTAACATTCACAATTCCATCTAGATCTGACGCAGGCCAATATTCATAATTCTATCTAAGAGTGGACATGCTTACATTCACAATTCCATCTAAGAGTGGACATGCTAACATTCACAATTCTATTTTAGAGTGGACATGCCAACATTCACAATTCCATCTAAGAGCGGACATGCTGACATTCACAATTCTATCTAAGAGTGGGCATGCTAACATTCACAATTCCATCTAGATCTGACGCAGGCCAATATTCATAATTCTATCTAAGAGTGGACATGCTAACATTCACAATTCCATCTAAGAGTGGACATGCTAACATTCACAATTCTATCTAAGTGTGGACATGCTAACATTCACAATTCTATCTAAGTGTGGACATGCTAACATTCACAATTCCATCTAGATCCGACGCAAGCCAATATTCATAATTCTATCTAAGAGTGGACATGCTAACATTCACAATTCCATCTATGAGTGGACATGCTACCATTCACAATTCAATCTAAGAGTGGACATGCTAACATTCACAATTCTATCTAAGAGTGGACATGCTAACATTCACAATTCCATCTATGAGTGGACATGCTACCATTCACAATTCCATCGAAGAGTGGACATGCTGACATTCACAATTCTATCTAAGTGTGGACATGCTAACATTCACAATTCCATCTAGATCCGACGCAGGCCAATATTCATAATTCTATCTAAGAGTGGACATGCTAACATTCACAATTCCATCTAAGAGTGGACATGCTGACATTTACAATTCTATCTAAGTGTGGACATGCTAACATTCACATTTCCATCTAGATCCGACGCAGGCCAATATTCATAATTCTATCTAAGAGTGGACATGCTAAAATTCACAATTCCATCTAAGAGTGGACATGCTAACATTCACAATTCTATCTAAGAGTGGACATGATACCATTCACAATTCCATCTAAGAGCGGACATGCTGACATTCACAATTCTATCTAAGAGTGGACATGCTGACATTCACAATTCCATCTAAGAGTGGACATGCTAACATTCACAATTCTATCTAAGAGTGGACATGCTAACATTCACAATTCCATCTAAGTGTGGACATGCTAGTATTATGGCACTCTATGTTATTGGTAGGTAAGATAGAGTGGCAGAGGTTTTCTGGACTAGAGTGATTGCTCTATTCCCCACCCATGCCACACTCACGGTTTTTGTTGGTGTCTGTTGGCTTCCTTGGCGTCCCCTGCGGACACCTGCAGACACATCTTGGAGCCGCCAATGTAGGAGCCGCCCTAGGCCTTCGGGCCCTTAGCCGCAGGGGGCTGCCGGGCAGAGGGCTGCCCTGGGGATTTCGGATTTGTCTGTCAAGTGGCCAATCACGGTGGGGGGCGGGAAAATAACAATCGGAAAGCTGGTCGGGATCAAGGCAGCCTATCAGGGCTGGTGGGAGGGAGCGAGGGCGGGTGCAAGGGGAGGCAGGAAAGACGCGGGGAAAGACGCGGCCTGCGCTGGGGGGTATGGAGGGGCTGGGGGCTCTAAAGGGGTAACAGGCAATGGATTGAAGGCCTAAGGAGGCTGGGGGGCTCACCCACTCACCTGCACGGCCCGGATGGAAGTGGCTTGAAGGTCGAGGTGGGAGCAACACACGGAAATCAAGGCAGCCTATCAGGGCTGGTGGGAGGGAGCGTGGGCGGGCGCAAGGGGAGGCAGGAAAGATGCGGGGAACGACGCGGCCTGCGCTGGGGGGTATGGAGGGGCTGGGGGCTCTAAAGGGGTAACAGGCAGTGGATTCAAGGCCGAAGGAGGCTGGGGGGCTCACCCACTCACCTGCACGGCCCGGATGGAAGTGGCATGCAGGTCGAGGTGAGAGAAGCACACGGAAATCAAGGCAGCCTATCAGGGCTGGTGGGAGGGAGTGAGGGGGCGGGCGCAAGGGGAGGCAGGAAAGACGCGGGGAAAGACGCGGCCTGCGCTGGGGGGTATGGAGGGGCTGGGGGCTCTAAAGGGGTAACAGGCAGTGGATTCAAGGCCTAAGGAGGTTGGGGGGCTCACCCACTCACCTGCACGGCCCGGATAGAAGTGGCGTGCAGGTCGAGGTGGGAGCAACACACGGAAATCAAGGCAGCCTATCAAGGCTGGTGGGAGGGAGCGAGGGTGGCCACTAGGGGAGGCAGGAAAGATGCGGGGAAAGACGCGGCCTGAGCTGGGGGGTATGGAGGGGCTGGGGGCTCTAAAGGGGTAACAGGCAGTGTATTCAAGGCCTAAGGAGGCTGGGGGGCTCACCCACTCACCTGCACGGCCCGGATGGAAGTGGCGTGCAGGTCGAGGTGGGAGCAACACACGGAAATCAAGGCAGCCTATCAGGGCTGGTGGGAGGGAGCGAGGGCGGGCGCAAGGGGAGGTAGGAAATATGCGAGGAAAGACGCAGCCTGCGCTGGGGGTATGGTGGGGCTGGAGGCTCTAAAGGGGTAACAGGCAGTGGATTCAAGGCCTAAGGAGGCTGGGGGGCTCACCCACTCACCTGCACGGCCTGAATGTGCCAGATAGTCTGATTGTGCCAGATAGCCCGACTGCACCAGATACCCCGACTGCACCACATACCCACATTTTGCATTTAGCCTGATTGTGCATTCAGCCTGATTGTGTCAGATAGCTATATTTCACATTTAGCCTGATTGTGCATTTAGCCTGATTGTTCCAGATCGACATATTTTGCATTCAGCCTGATTGTGCATTTAGCCTGATTGTGCCAGATAGCCATATTTTGCATTAAGCCTGATTGTGTCAGATAGCCTGATTCTGCCAGATAGCACCAATCTCTATTTAACAACTGTTATCCCATATACATCTACTGTGTTGCTTAGCCTTGTATCACATCTAGGAGAAGTGTTGTTTGGCGATATCTCACAAATGGATGAACTGTACTCTAACTGCGCTAGTTACTCTACAAAGAATTGTGCGCACTAACCCACATCACACTTAGCTAGAACAGTGAATAATAGTTTACATCAAACTAGACAGAACTGTGAATATTAGCTTACGTCACAGCTAGACAGAACTGGGAGTATTAACTTGCATCACATTTAGACAGAACTGTGAATACTATCTTGCGTCACGTCCAGACAGAATTTGTGAATATTAACTTGTGTCACATCTAGACAGAACTGTGAATATTGGCCAGCATCACAATTAAACAATAATGTGGGTGATATTCTGGAGCTGCATCTATATGGAATTTGGAGATTGGTAGGCACCAGCTCGAGAGAGAATTGAGAAGGTTAGCATGTGTCACATCTAGATAGTGATGCCACTATCCAACCCCATAAAAAAATCTCACTCCTCTGCAGACAGCTCACACACTCTAACTAAACACAACCACACCTTTAAAGCAAACCAAACCGCAAATACTTCACAGCACCACAACAACAAAGCAAATCACACCTAGCCTTGCACAACAGATCATGACGGTTACCAACCAAAAGCACACCTAAGTTCAGTGAACAATGTTAACTGAACTGAAGCTGCCAACAGCACATCACAGCTCTCATGCTCTTTCTCCCACTTGGTCCCATTAACTTACCCTACCCCCTTTCCTTTTCATGACCACCAGAGCACCAGGGGACCACCCCAGTGGTGATAGTGCGGAGTACAAATGTCCTTTAACATAACATGTTTTTTGCCACTCCTATGTTATTCCGAGAGTTAGATATTTAAAACCACTCTGATGAGTTACAATGTTACACATTGTAGAGTTACACAGTTAGTATTTTCTACTGCAAGCAAAAGATCCTTGTGTTTGTTCCGCTCTCGGACATAATTTCATATCTTTTAAAGGAATAGGAATGAAACTTGCTATTATTATGAGATGTACTTTTGTATTTTAAAGTATTTTATGTTATCCTTACATTTATGACTTGTATCTGTATATTTTAATCTAGTCTACTATACTTTCCCATTTATGTTGTATATGCTTAATGAAATTATCTTTTGAAAAAAGCAAACCAAATCAATTAAAGCATAATCATTGAG
Source organism: Ambystoma mexicanum (assembly GCF_040938575.1). NCBI lineage: Eukaryota > Metazoa > Chordata > Amphibia > Caudata > Ambystomatidae > Ambystoma > Ambystoma mexicanum. Next base: position 662,512,853 of record NC_090934.1, read on the forward strand.
GCTTTGTCTGGTCAAAGTTCTACAAGTGGGGCGAGTTGATAAATTCTGCTTAAAGTGCCCAATGAATGCTCTAACACCATGGGGAAAAACGATCTGCAGCTAATGTATTTGCTAAAGGATATCTGCGTTGGGGGCTACTTGCTCGTAGGGCCTGTATGCCCCATAATTCATCCTATAAAATTATATAATTTGTGAGAGAAGCATTCAATTGAAATTGGCAATTTAGATTGCCCAGTATCACAACATCTCTGTGCTCCTTCTTGTTAGCCAGATCAGTCATAAAGCTGACAGTTTGATCAAAGGTATGCATTGGTATTTGGGTGGGCCTCAAATAGGTATTCATTAGGACCATGGTTGGACCCTTCACCCCTTTAAAGTAGGTGAAATACCCAGTAGATGAGAAGTTTCTTTCTCTAGTACTTCACAGATTACTTCTAGGTTTATCTGAACCCATGTATGAAGAACAGTCTTGCAGTGACCTTTGCAGGTTTTTGGGTCAGGCCGATGGAACGTACGATAACTAATTTTATACATTGGAGTATTCAGCTGGGTCTCTTAAGACAGATCGCCTGGTTGTCCTCAATAAACTCCTGCCATTCCTGATCCGGCAATTTGCCCCATATGACACAGATATTTCAAGGTATAATTGAAAATTGTAGTAGCTTCTGATTAGGACCCCAGAACTATAATTAGGGGTTCTATAGATTCTAAAAGTGGGTGAGGGGGGTCGGTCTCAGTCAGATCTTTTTGTGGTCACAGTACCACCAACCTGAAGATAGTTATTGTTGCAAGGCTGCGTAAGGTCTTCCGTTATATGAAGTCAAGGAATTGCTTTTGAGCTCCTGGCATCATAGCTCTTGCATGAGTATGTGGATTAAATTGCTTCAGTTGTATATTTCTCAGTGTTAATGTTTGACATTCAATCAAAAAAAGCCCATCCGTTAAGAATTCATGAGTAAGTATCAAATGGACAATGTCATCCAAAGAATTATTTAGGTACAGTTAGTGTTTAGCTTCAACTATATATAAGTGGATAATAGCCACGCCACTCTTCCAGTGATGCAGCCAATGAGTGCATTTGTTGATAAATGAATTAAGATGTCAGGTGTTATGGATACAAATTCATAAAGGTCTGCGAAAAAGCATACCCAATGCACTAGTGGGATTTGCGCAAGTCTATCTCCCTCCCTTCAACACCAGACTTGGGACCAAGTATCGAGTGTATGAGGGTGATATTCTAAGTTAAGCAATGCATATAAATCTTCGTATTACCTTAACTGCTTTTAGGGGGTGTTCAATAAATCCATGCAGGTGTCACTGGTCCCACTAAAGCCAGGCAAAGAAATGTAAGGCATGCAAGATATATGCAATCTTACTTGTCTTCTATCTGGCCTGCCATCTACCACATTCTTAAGATATACAAGGCCCTCAGGTTTTATATAGTCATGGCAGGTTGAATAACCATTCCAGCAATACACATAGGCCTGTCCCTCATTTCCTGCATATTCTGCTTTCTTGTGGCATCAAAGTCATTTCCTCCAAGCAGAAAGATCTTAATATGAATAGTAGAAAATGCTTTTTCCATCTGGAGAGGTCCACTGCTGCTAATGGACTATTATCATAAGAGAACTATAATGGATTCTGGCTTCCTGTTACCTTCTATATGGACACAACCACGGATGTATCTTTGCTCAAATGAGGAGTGTACTGATTTGAAGACTGAATAGAGCTGTGCATATAAATCTGTACCTGTGGTTTTAGATTTCTAGATGTCATGGTAGTGAGATGCTATCAATATAATATGTTACATCCTCGCATGTTAGCATGACTCGAATACCTGTTTTAATTGTCTATAGGGTGTATTCCCCCTCCCCTTTCTCCTTCTTTTAACAGATCCATCCTCCTCTAACCCTTCTGTGACTTCAGTTACAGTATCCCAGTAACATAACAAATGCATTTCTATAATTGTTAAGTGTTAACTGTGTCGTGCAACTTTTCAAATGGATATTGTTGATACCACAAGTATACATTGGTGATATTCTTGCCAAAAAAGCTTTCATAGCATCTTCAAATGTTTTTCTACTGTATGCAATTTCTACTGTATGCAATGTTGACTATTTATTATGCTGGTGCCTTTGCTCCTCCCCTAACTCCCTTTTTCTACTCCAAAAACACAATAGAATATTGTAAAAAACATGGTCATTACAAAGACAATAAATTCAAAGAAAATTACTAAATGGATGTGGGCTATTGCCCGAAAGTCAAATTAGGGAGAAGAACAGCCTAATGCAGAGTAAAGTTGACCAAACCAGTTAGGAGACACACGATTTCAGGATTTTGTTGTAAAACTAGAAACTTGTAATATATGGCATATAGGCAGGTTGTCCAAAATGTATGGTAAACATCTCAAGACTCTCAGAGTTCAACTAGGTTGTCAGAGTCTCAATTTACACGAGGTAAGGCCCAGGATGGCAACAATACTTTCCTCCCAACTATATACGCCACAAGATTCAATATACTCATCAAGAAAATAGTTAAGCGACCAGACAGGAACAATGCCACCTGGTTCCCTCCTTTTGGTTGACGGGGAAGAGAATTCAGCAGCAGACCCAAGGAGTATGACAGCCAAGCCTTTGCACAAACACCCGGCACCTTCCTCGAAAAATCAAGCACTTTTGTGGCCAAGGGTGCCACAACATAAGGATGAAGAAGAAAATCAGTCTGTAGTTCAAGCCCATGTTCAAAAGCTGGATGAGTAGCTAAACAAAGCCAAAGCAAGTCTCAGAAACGGGTCAGTAGTCAGGTCTGAGTCCGGAATCCTCGAGACATGAGGAACATAGGTCAGAATGAACAACAAAGGAAACACTGTTCATGAAGGACAAGCCGAGGGCCTGAACAGGGCAGCTCTCTTGACAGACACTCCTCTTACTTCCGGGTCTAAGGACGAGACACTGGATGGCTCGTTGCTGATTGGACATTGGTGTTCCCTAGGTGTTGATGGTATCCTGCGTCTGTCCTTCTGAGTACATGATTAGATGCATGACCGAATGGTACCAGTTAGACATGGTTGCATTCTGTGCTTGGATGTCTATCATACTGCACAGGGTTTGCTAGGAAGGGAACTATTGTAATTGCTTTCTCTGAATCAAGCTAGGGTTTGCTAGGAAGTGAACTTTTGTAATTGCTTTCTCTGAATCAAGCTCCATGGAAACCTTCAGTGCACCAGTGGGACCTGAGCATGATGCTCCCTCTACCATGTCAGCAATACCTCACAGTTGTCTTGCAGAAGCAGGAATGTAAGAGTCTGGTATACAGCTGGTGGCAAAATTACTTGCTATAACATTGTTGCAATCACTCGGAGGGCTTGTATAGGTAATCATTTGGTAGGGACGGTAATGAGAAAGTGTGACAATGGTGTATTGTCCTGGGTGCATATATTAATACTATACATTCTGAATCTTCTCTTTCTTGTCTCAGTACTCAAACCTCCAGCCCTCTCAAAATGGGGTAGTAGTGACGAAAACGAGAGGTGGGATAGATTGCACAGAGAGTCCAGGATGTTCCCTAGAGCCTTGCAGGTCTCACATGTGATAGGGGTTTAGGAATTGTCAGCGACAAGGGATAAACTTATTTTTTAGGTGTAATTGGGGACTAGTGTGGTGTTGGTAAGGCCTCTTTTTCTGAGTACTATGAGAAGGAAAATAGGTTTAAGTGTAATGTTGTTTGCCATATGTAATCGGGACATTTATATCATGAAAACTCATTGGATTTTCAACACAATAACCCTATCACTAATTAGCAGAAATACTAGTATATCTCACAACCATGTTTCATGTGTGATTGTGCCAGTTGTTGTGGGTCAGCCTCATGGACACATGGGCTGACCAGACCAGATCTGGGCTACGGGCAGGGATGGTACAGTTAGTGTGCCATGGCCACATGGTGGGGATCTGTGCTGGGGAACCTGGACATGCAGGGATATCTGCTGGGGGCACCCAGTGTGCAGGAGGATTGCTCTGATCACACAGGCTTCCCTTAGTGCCAGGGTCACCCGGACTTGTTACTGGAATCTGTGATCACATGCAATGCAATGCAGGAATGCTCTTCCTCTACAGCTACGAAAGACAGAAGACCATCTTGTCTTTCGTGAACAGCTGAAGACGATGCTGTTTTATTAGAAGTGCCTGCTCAGCTTCTCCCACTTTCCTTTTCTCTGGGATGCCTAAGGGCTTTGGCGCGCTATAAATATAATAACATAACATAACAAGTCAGAGTTGCCACGCAGGGTGTCTGCCGCCGTACTCACTTCACGTGCCAGCGTAGGCTCCTTTTAGTTAGTGCACGTCATGATGGAGTCTTAAAGGGGACAACACCACACTCCTCTTTTTTCATAAGAAACAAACCAGCCGTAACCATATACATAAAACATGTGAGCTAACAGTACAAGCGTGGATGCATTCCAGTACGTGCACCCACTCAGAGGTCTGGGACAACAGTCCTTTAATTGGCTGGTGATTCTAGACCTCTGGGTCAAAATTCTCACTCTGCTCATGCCATGGAGCCTTCCCCAAGTCTCCTAATGGAGCTTTCCCCTTGGACTGATGGTAAAACACCTGCTCATCCTGGTAAGACTCCTGCTCATCCTCCCAGGCACTGGACAAGAAGACAACACCCTCATGTACTTCTTCTTCCCATATGGGCCCTCTTTCCTCTGTTAGTGCCGCTGACCCACTGATGGTCTGGGCAGTGGTGCTCCCGCTCTTGGTCTGATATACTTCACGGGGGCGTAGCTGATGATGGGGCGTGACAGACCCTTGCAAAATGGTCTCCCTTTCTGCACCACCCACATGTGTGTCCTTTGGCCAGGCACTCCTGAGGGTGCAGTAGGTACCATACTCTCTGGAGGCAGGATTTAGCACCTCCTGTGCCGACGTCCTTCCTGGGCCATTGACCTTTCCTGAAGACCCTGCTTCCCTGGGCCTCCCCACTGCACAGACCTCTGCCAGCTTCACCTTCTGCATAGACACATCCATAGCAGACGCTCTCACCTCTGCCAGTTCATGAGAATGTCCCATTTCCAGGATCCGCTCCAGTGTAATGCCGGGCTCCCTGAGGAGATGCCTCCTCAATTTGGCAGAGCCACACAAAAAGATGACTTGCTGCCTTATCTCATCACCCTCATTGTTTCCAAAAAGAACATGATAGTGCAAGGTGCCTCAGCCTTCCATGCAATGCGTCCACCCTCGTTCTGTCTTGCTTTTCTTAGCCTTAACCTTTCATAACTGATGGTAATCATGGAAATAAAGTACTCATTTAGAACCTCGATGGCAGCTGCATGTGAGGGATCTCTAGGTGGAAGTGTCTTAAATAGGTTTTGTACTGCTGGACCTGCAAAATATAGCCTGGTCGGCCGTTTCGCCCAATCACTGACCTTGACAGCCTCGAAGTACAGCTCAAGCCTTTCGACCCATGCGGTCCACCTAGGCCAAAGGCTCAATGAGATTCCCACTGTGTCAAATTCACTCAGCAGTGCCAGTTGTCCTTGTTCACGGTGTGATCTGCAAGCCCCTTGATGTGCTCCATCCCCATCATCTCCCATGGTGATAGCAGGGATTTGTTCCCCAGAGCTGTCAGAGAGTGCCTCATATTATGTGGCTGTTGTGTGTTTGGGCACACACTTCACCCACTCTTCACTATTGGAACTTGGTGAATGAGGAGCATCTGTTAAAAAGTGCTCAGGCACAGCCTGTTATCTGGAGACAATGCTACCACATGATGCAGGCCTGCACTCCCTTTTGCTGCTTTCTCCCAGTGGATGCAAACAGGCACTCTTATTCACAAGATGCACTGACCCTCTTATTCTTTAGTCATACATACCCTCTGCGGCAAAGCCCTCACAGGACAAGGCCGTGGTGTTGCGCGATGCAGATGCGCAGGAGACACTGCCCAATGATACGTAGCACGCTTCACTACATCCAAGCTACCGTTCCTATAAGAACCGAAGTACAGACCCTGTGCGGCAAAGCCCTTGCAGGAGACGGCGGCAGGGTTGAGCGACACAGGAGCACTGGCAACGTTGCCTGATTATACGTAGTACGCTTCGCTACATCAAAGGTACCGTGCCGATAAGAACTGAGGTGCGGACCCTCTGCAGCAAAGCCCTCGCAGGATAAGGCCGCAGTGTTGAGTGATGCAGGTGCGCAGGAGATGCTCCTGACTATATGTAGCAAGCTTCTCTACGTACATGCCTACCATGCCTATAAGAACTGAGGAACAGACCCTCTGCGGCAAAGACCTCGCAGGACAAGGCTGCAGTGTTGAGCGATGCAGGTGCGCAGGAGATGCTGCCTGATTATACGTAACATGTTTCTCTATGTCCACGCTACCGTGCCTATAAGAACCAAGTTTTCGACCCTCTGTTGAAAAGCCCTCGCAGGACAAGGCTGCAGTGGTGAGCGTCGCAGGTGTACAGGGGACGCTGTCTGATTATACGTAGCACGCTTCACTACATCCACACTTCCATGCCTATAAGGACAGAGGTATGGACCCTCTGTGGCAAAGCCCTTGCTGTACAATGCTGCAGTGTTGAGTGACGCAGGTGTGCAGGAGCTGCTGCCCGATTATACATAGCACACTTTGCTACGTCCACACTACCATGCTTATAAAAACTGAGGTACGGACCCTCTGCAGGACAAGGCCGCAGTGTTGATTAACTCAGGTGTGCAGGAGATGCTGCCTGATTTTATGTAGCATGCTTCGGTACATCCACGCTACTGTGCCTATAAGAACTGAGGTACAGACCTTCCATGGCAAAGCCCTTGCAGGACAAGGTTGCAGTGTTGAGCAACACAGGTGTGCAGGAGATGCTGCTCAATTATACGTAGCACACTTTGCTATGCCCATGCTACTGTGGCTATAAGAACCGAGTTATGGAACCTTTGCGGCCAATCCCTTGCAGAACAAGGCTGTCGTGGTGAGCAACGCAGGCGCTTAGGAGACGCTGCCCAATTATACGTAGCACGCTTCACTACATCCACACTACCGAGCCCATAAGAACCGAGGTACAGACCCTCTGTGGCAAAGCCCTTGCAGGACAAGGCTGCAGTGTTGTGCGACGCAGGTGCCCCGGAGATGCTGCCCGATTATACATAGCACACTTCGCTATGTCCATGCTACTGCTGCGTTGAGCGATGCAGGTGTTTGGCTGGGATGGGGTAGCGGTACAGATTGTGAGCGCTGATGAACTCCCCCCCCTGTCTGTTGCCACGAGATAATAAGGTGTGCATGGAGAGTTAGCTTTGTTACTTCCCACACAACCCCCCGGCCTTGTGCCCCTTTGCAGACTTGCATGCGCGTTCTTTCCCTGCAACCAACCCTAGCACCACCCCACATGCTCGTGTCTCCCCCTCTCATGCTCACACCCCCACAACCTCAGGCCAATCTCCTCCTTTTTGGTAGATGCTTCCCGCACCTTATCAACTTCCTTTCCTCTCCTACAATCCCTTTTTACCCCTCTCAGGCTCCTCGGCCACCTCCTTTCACAGCCACCTCTACAGAACCTCCTGCTGCTTCTCTTTCCACCCTGGTGTCTCCTTTCTCTTGCACCTTCTTCTTCCTCTTTGACTACCTTGCCTTCTCTTCCTTCCTCCTCTGCCCATACTCAGCACCTCCAACACTTCCGCAGAGCGTTTCTCTGGCCTGTACCCCTCCCCGGAAGTCCTTCAAATGTGGCAACCTGCTCCACATCTCTACTCTCAACTCTTGTTCAGCTGTGAAATATTCCTCTGACATCTGCCGTCTCCTAGAAGAGCTTGATTTGGATGTACTCAGCCTAACTGAGACTTGGTTCATGGCCAGCTCTGTCACATGTTTTGACACTCCAATTCCATATAGCTACAAGATCCTTGCTGAACCCAGAACCAACCGTCCCGATGGGGGTGTAGCCTTGATTTTTCCCAGAGTGTATCCCTGTTCTATCATTCCAATGCTATCTAGAGGCCGCCTGGCCAGGTTGCCCTCTTCCTCTCTGAGTGGGCTGACCTCTACTCCTCCCTCCTTGTCTCTTTCTCTCAACTTCTCCTTCTCCAAGACACAAACATCCACCAGGATGCTACCAGCCTTCTTCAGGACTCGTTTGCAACCTCTGCAACTCTCTCTATGTCTCTGCAACTCTCTCTATGTCTCTATTCTTCCCTCTAGCCCGACTCACTCTGCAGGGCAGACCTTGGATGTTCTGATCTCCTCAGACCCCCCCGCCCCTCTCTAACCCTCTCACCACTCCTCTCTCTTGGAGTGATCCCTTTCTCCTTTCCTCCCACCTTTCCTCTCTACCCCTCATGCGAAGCCGACTCTAGCACTGCCACCTACCTTCTTGGTCCTCTGACCCATGAAGCATATGTCAGTTGAGGCTTTCTCTGCTACTTTCTTTCCTCCTCCTGCACCTTTGGCTGACTCACACCCTGACACAGCCCTCTCTAACTTGCATCTCTCCATCTCTATAACTCTGGATGTCCTTGCCCCTGTAATGATGATACGCTTGAAGCTCAAATCCAAGTCCAACTCTTGGTACGAATCTGACCTCGCCACCCTTAAGCGCAAGTGTAGGGTGGTGTAGAGTAAGTAGAGGGCATCAGGCACACCCCCTGACCAACTGGCCTGCCACCTGCTCCAAAGGCAGTACAGACATCCTCTCTAAGAAGAGAGCCTACATCCATGCCTGTGTCTCTTTGGCATCTAACAATTCGGCCAAACTTTTAAAATCTGCAAGGATCTGGCCAATCCTGCTACAGTCTCTACCTCTCCTGTTCCCTCACAGACCTTCTGCATGGCCTTGGCTTCTCATTTCACCACTAAAACTCAGGACATCCTGTCCACCCTCTCTTCCTCTACCTCTTCTTCCTCCTCCTCTACCACTCATGTGCCGTCTGAGGCCGTCTCTCCTCCTGCTTCCTCCTCCTTTCCCCTGTTCACCCCTGATGATGTTTCTAGACAAGTCTGATCTATGAAAGTCTCATCAAAGCAGGTTCTCCGCTGCTCATCCAGAACCATCAAGCACCATGTCGACACCCTTGCTCAATCTGATTTCTGCAACCACTCCTTTGCCACTGGAACTTTCCCCTTAAGCACTCCTGTGTGCACCCCCTTCTTAAGAAGCCCTCAGCCAATCCTTCTTCTCTGGCAAACTATCGCCATATCTCTATCACTCCTTTCCTGGCCAAACTCTTGGAAAAGCTGGCCATCTCCCAGCTGAATCACCACACTGAATATGTTGGTTGCCTCCACAACCACCAGTCTGGCTTCAGAGCTGCCAGAAGCACGGAAACTGTTCTCCTGAACACCCGTGAAGCCCTGCTCTCCAATCTTGACTCTAATCTCTTCTCTGTCCTCATTCCCCTCAACCTATCCTCTGCTTTCGACACAGTCAACCAAGCCACCCTGTTCAAACGCCTCTGGGACAACCTGGGTATCACTGATCAGGCCCAGTCCTGGTTGACCTCCTTTGTCATTAATCGATGATCCCAGGTCCAACTGGGGTCTTTCCTATCTTCTATCTCTCTCTCTTCTTGTGGTGTACCCCAGGGGTCTAACCTCTCTCCCTGCTTGTTCAACCAATATCTGGCACCTCTTGCCCATCTCATCGCTACTTTCTGCTCCCATTTTCAGTGTTAATCGGATGACACTCAACTCTCTTTCAGGCTCCCCTCAGCCGCCTCTGCTCCTGCACTCATACCAGATTGTCTGGCTGCAATTCAGGAATGGTGTGCCACCAACAATTGCTGCCTTAATGCCAGTAAGACAGAGATCCTCCTTATTGGGACACCTGCTCCTTCCTTTCCTCTCTCTCACTGGCCGCCCACTCTGGGCCCTCTCCCTGCTTCTTCTTGTGAGGCTACCGACCTTGGTGTGATCTTTGACTCCACCCTCTCCTTCTCTCCTCACAATTCTGACATCTCTAAGAAGTCAAACTATCAGCTGCATCTCCTCAGAGGTATTCTTCCTTTTCTTACTTTCCCCCAGAAGCTCACTGTCTTCAGAGCTTTGGTCCTCTCTAGGCTGGAATAATGCAAAAGCCTCTTTTTAAATCTGCCTGCCTCTACTCTTCGACCTTTACAACATATCCAGAACAGGACTACAAGACTTGTCCTTGGCCTCAAACCCAGGGACATATCTCTCCAGCACTGAAATCTCTTCACTGTCTTCCCGTGCCTGAAAGGATCAAGTTCAAGACCCTCTGCATTGTCCACAAGTCTTTCTGGGGTCCGGGACTGCTCTGCCTCCAACTTTCTTTTCCAAAACATCTTCCCTCTCAAGCTCTCCGCTTATCCACATCCAACTCTCTGAGGGTCAGAGCAGAGAGTTGGGGGCAGATCTCTCTCCTCGGGAGGGGCTTCCCACTGGAACAGCCTCCTTGCCTCTCTCAAACTTGAGAAGAACCACCTCCGGTTCCAGAAGCAACTCAAGACCTTGCTTTTCTCTTCAGCTTTCTCTCTTCCTTTCCCCTGCTGACATACGTGACTGCTCCGCGCACTGGTCACCTGGATACCCTCTGAACTTGGGCCCAGGCTCCTGCATGTCCAGTTGCCCTTGCACTGCCTCCGGGCTACCCCAGCACTTAAGGGTCTGTTCCTGCAATACTGCAGTCCCTTCTCTCTGCACTTATGAGCCACCTGCTGGCTGCATTTATTGATTTACCTACACTTCTCCCTTCCGCTCCCCCCGGCACTTCTCCCCTTGCCTCTTCCCCGCACTTGCACGATCTGAATGGCACAAGGCCTAGTAAGATCGTTGTTTTGTCCTCCCTTTGTTTCCCCCTCCTTGTCTTGTCGTGCCTAGAAACACTTGTGTACAGGCGCATTACAAATGCCTTATCATATATCATATCATATCATATCATATAATAGCTTGCAGCACAGAGCACATGCAGATACTGCCCCTTCTCTTTTCCTTTTTCTCAGCTCTAATCCCGGACCATACTACAGGTCAATTCTTATTTTCTTTTTTTACTGCTCCAAGCACAGAACACACACCCTTTCTCTCCTGCAGGCAGGAGCTGCTTTTGTTCAAATTTCCCCACTCCGAACATGGAGCACAGTGAAAGAAAACCCCTTTTTTTTTCAGCTCCTGTGGTGGAGCTTGCTGCCAGCACATTTTGTTTTCTTCAGCATGCTCTGATCACAGAGTGCATTCAAGTTGCCACTTTTCTTTTACTTTCCTGTTGCTCCTAACCCAGAGCTCACAGGCTTCACTTCCTGTGAATTTATGTATTTTTTTCAGCTCTGTCAAAGGGCCCCTTTTTTCTACTTCTGCTCTGATCACAGAGGTCACCAATCACAGCCATTGCTGCCTGGTCACACCAGCAGCTCACGTCAGCTCTGGTGATGGAGCGCAACAAACTCCTATTCTTTTTTGTTTTATTGCAAACTATGATCACTGAGGGCAATGAAACCCTTTCCATTCAAACTCTAATCACAGAGCAATTCCAATTCACCGCCTTGCGGGCCTGGGTCAAATGGAGCCCACCAGAGACACCTTTGTGCCTTACCAGTAGCTCCGATCACAGAGTGCTTCAGAGGCCTCACACACCACGGGGACGAGACAGAGCCGCTTGCATTTGGGCAACGGTGGGTGAAGACAAATGCAGAGTCCAACACCACAGATCAGCCCCAGATCCTGTGCAAACACCATGGGCACAGTGGGATTCATGGACCACTCGTCGCCATTGTTTTGGGTTACCTTGTGGTCATGCAGGCTGACCTGATCCGACTGCAGGCATGCATCGTACAGTTAGTGTGCTTTGGGCAAACAGTGGGGATCTGTGCCAGGGGCACCTGGAATTGCGGGGTAGCTGCTGGGGGCAACCAGCATGCAGGAGGGTTACCATGGTGACATGGGCCTTCCTTCGAGCCGGGGTCACCAAGACTTGTTCTGGGATCTCCTAGATCAGACACACATGCAATGACGAGTCGGACGCCAGAGTTTCCAAACAGGGAGTCTTCTGCCATGTAAGCTCCTTTTATTTAGAGCACATCATGAGTCATGACACAATGGGCCTCATTACGACCCTTGCGGTAGCCGCACCTGTATTAAGGGCACGGCTGCCACCGGTGATAAAATCTTACCGGGTCCATGGAATGGGCAATTACCGGGTCATGCAGACCTTGGCGGACCCGGTAATTGCCCATTCCATAGACCCGGTAAAAATGAATCCTCATTCCCATTTGCGAGGGAATCTCGTAATAGGGAGGAGTGGGTTTAACGGCACCGGCACCATTACCGGTGCCGTTAAACCCATTCCGCCCGCCTCGTAATGAGGCCCAATATCTTAAAGGCGGCAACACAACACTAGTCTCTGTTAATGCTATTCCCTATGCTGCTGTATGTCAACTATGCTGGTTCAGTGGAAGTACATTTCTCATTTAATTGTTTGCTGCCTTTGATGTCTGGCAAGCTGTTGGCTCTACCAGCACACCATGTTACCCACACGGCTCCTCTCTGGCACCTCAATCAGGCAAGAGAGAAGTGGACACCATCAGAGGATTACATACACGTCTTTATTTCATGTCCCTCGCTTCCTCCCTATCCGCATCCCTTCCCCGTCCCCATGCCCCAACTCTCTTCCCACATGACTGGTGTACAGGCTTCATTAAGACATCAGCCCCCCCTTTCTTAACAAAAGTTCCATCTCACTCCATTTCGTCTATAAGTCTCTGTGGCTTGTTCTCGCCCACTGTTGCTTGACCCCCGGTTGCTTCTTGCACCTCATGGTGACTTGGGCTGTGCCTCTCTGGAGTCCTCTCCATCTCCTTCTTAGGGGGTATCCCACTCCTGTGGACCCCATTCTTCATTGATATTGCTAGTCACGACAATGCCAGGGATTTGTTTGAAGTGTGAAGAGTTTCTGGTCATTTCTCTTCTGTCTCCTTCTGCGGTGATGAGCGATCTCTTTATTCGCATTACAGTCAGGGGGTTCTTTATCAAAGGCAGATGAATGTTTGTGGTTCTGGGTCTGTCACACAATTACGACATCCCCTACCTCCAGATCATTTTCACAAGCTTTCCTACTTACATCCACCCGCTCCTTCACGCGTTCTTTAGGCCTCTGGTCCTGCTTCCTCATTTCGGGGTCTCCCGCGTAGCTCTCTTTGACAGTCATAACATGTGGGAGTCTTGTGTGTATGTTACGTCCAAACATCACCTCTGGCGGTGCCTTTCCCATCGTGCTATGGGGTGTGTTGCAATAGTTATGCAGTAATTGGTACAGTATCTTTTCAACAGGCTCTCCTGTCAGTCGTGCAATTTGCACATTTCTCTTGATTTTACTCATGAAACTTTCCACCGCTCAATTAGCCTGTGGCCATAATGGTGTGATATGGTGTGCTATGCATGTGCGTAAAACACATGTATTCCCGCGAAGGTTCTGAAGTCCTTTGAAGGGTGGTTCATTGTCAGGTTTACTACTCTTGGTGTCCCATATGCAGTAAACATCATGTCCAGTGCTGGTATGGTGTGACAGGCTGCTGTGGAAGGTACTAGTTGTATATCTGGGAAACAAGAGTATTCGTCCATTGCTACAAAGATGTATTCCCCACTTTCCAGGGGGCCGAAGAAGTTGACTGCTATTTCATCCCATGCTTTCTTGGGCAGGCTGGTCATGCACAGTGGTTCAGGACAGGTTCAAGGACTGATTACTGCACATGTGGGGCATTGTCAGAGCAGTGTTTCCACCTGCGCATCCAACTGTGGAAACCAGACTTTCTGCTGTTGCATCCGCTTGGTGGACACGATCCCTCTGTGTTCCTCGTGCGCTGGGTTCTAAGATTTTCCTTTGTAGTTTCCAGGGAATGAATAGTCGAAGTCCTTTGAGTAGGAGTCCTTCTTCTGATTCTCCTTCACCCCACCAGACTGCTGAGGTCTTGTTGAGCCTCGGGGCTGATACACACTCCCACCTGTTTGGCCTGCTTCCACCTCCCGGACTCGATGCATCTGAAGATGATCTGTATGGCCTGATAGTTTTCGGTTGCTTGCACTTTTCATGATGGATCTAGGCCTTTCGGGGCCGCCGCATGCACTCTGTAGTGCATGCATTGATCTGCAATGGACGGTGTAGGGGTAAGGCTTTAGCAGGGGTGTCTGGATAGAAAATCAGCAGGATTCTCTTCTTTCCCTGAGTGATGGATGATGCAGAAACTGGAGTCCTGCAGTCTTAGTGCCCACTGTGCTATAAATGGCTGCATTTTTGCTTGGGGATCCCAAATATGAACAGTAGTGATTGGTGGTCGGTGACCACTGTGAAAGGTTTTCCATAAAGGAACACGTGAGTGTTCACAGACCCACACAACTGTCAGCCCTTCTTTTTCAGCCTGCGAGCATGCCTGTTCAGTCCGTGATAGGGGTCTACTTGCGTAGGAGACAATGTGGCACATCCATCCTTCTCTGCAATCAACTTGCATCAGTATGGCGCCGAATCCCACGGGGCTGGCGTCCACCACCAACTCCGTTTCTCTTGTCGTGTTGAAGTATGCTATATTCTTGGCATCTGCAATGCGCTTTCTGATTGTCTCAAATGCTTGCTGACATGCGTCAGTCCATGTTAACGTTGCTTGCTGTTTCGTCAGGGTTCTCAAAGGCTCACTTACTGCTGCAAAGTCTTGAATGTACCGGGTGCAGTAACTGGCGAGCCCCAACAAGGATCTTAAGTCAGATACATTTGACAGGGGTTCTAATTCTTTCAAAGCGGTTACCTTCTCTGGGTCAGGGGTCATGCCTTGTGCCTGTCGGGGTGTTTCACCCCGGGTCGGCTGGGCCGTCCGCGGACCTCCGGGCTGGGAGGCCCCAACTCCTCCCGTGTTTCCCAAAAATGAGTATGAGACACACGCAAGAAGCAAGGTGGTTCTGCTGTTTATTGAACAACGGCAGGGATGGGTCTAGGATCGTACGCGTGAGGAGAGACCGTGGCTGAGGCAGAATTCTGCACATTTAAAGTTGTATTTGCTTCTGTGTGCTTGGCTTTGCTTACAGGTGTGACCTTGGCGTCGGCTGGTAGCATACGAGTTGCAACATCGCTCCCTTGACTGTCAGCTCTCGTTGGGCCCGTTCTGCAGGGTCAGCACTTGTACTCTTGCTCGTTCAGTGTTCATGGCGGCTCTTGCTTGCGGGCTACTTGGGCCTGGTTCATAGGTGGGGATGTGTAATGCACGGTGCTTATGTTGCAGTGTCACATGGCTTCATAGGCAGTGTCATGTCTTCGTTGTATTTTTATCACTATTCAACAGTCGGGAGGAGCGTCAGCAAGCATGTAAACGAGTGCTTTGTGTGTCTTGCGTTTCTGCATTTCGGAGAACCTATGTGAAAAATAATAAAGATGCGCGTCAGTGGGCAAACCGTCACCTACGTCATAGCACTGAGTATATTCTTCGTGTGGGTTGGTGTGGGAGTGTCCAGTGGCACGTGTGTTCTTGACAGTTGGCTAGGTCGTCATGGCATCTCTAACGATGTGGGTGCTTGTTGTTGAGGGCTTTATCGAGTTCATCCATGCCGCAGGTGTCGGCTTGACTAGGGCAGGCTGGTGGGCAGGCTGGTGGGCACATCCGTATGTTCTTGAACCAGGGTATTTGGTCGTCTGGTAGATAGACAAATTCATCTCGTGGCGGGTGTCTGGGCCGCGATCCTCTGGGCCAGGGTCGCGAGGAGATTGGGGGGAGTCTTTTCTCCCAATATCCCACTTCAGTCCCCCCTCTGGTCGACTTGTCGACCACAAACATGTCCTTTTCTTTATCTCCTCTTACTCTTCATATTTTAGTCACTCCTCCCAGGTGTCCATAGTGGTTGACATGGTCCTCAAATCACCAATACATGTATACACAGCTCCCTCCTGGTTTGCAGTATATAGCTCCTCGGGTTTCTTGGGTTTTCAAGCTTTACGGATGATGGGTCTAGGTGGTTGGTGATGATCTGTCTGCGCAGTTTTTCTCTTTCCTTTATTATGGTGTCTGTGTGCTGGTCATCATCAGTTGGCATCAAGGGGTGCATACCAACCATTTCGATCATTTCGTCTGTAGTACGTGCCTTCCTGGCCTTCCAAAACCTTATTATAATCAATGCAGCTCCAGCCAGTATTATGCATCCAACTATAATCTTCAGCCCGTATAACAGCCATGATGGCATCCATGACCATAACAATGCAAACCAGCTATCATCCTTCTTCACTCCTTTACTTTCTGCCATCATTTTGGAGTGCATCTGGGCCAGCTGTGATACTGCTTCGGTCAGTGTACCATTGTCGGCATCGTTAGCAGGAATAAATGTGCATCATGATTGTCCTATCTTTGCGCAAACTCCTCCCTCCATCGCTGTGAGGAGATCCAATACATATCTGTTCTGTAGTGCTACCATTCTCACCGCTCGTAGTTCCTCTTTTATTGCGTTGAATCCGTTTACTGTTGAAGTAATGGTCATCATTAGTTCCCATAGGGTTATCTGGAGCCATTTAGCGTTTGCATAAGCTTGTAGTCCAGGGTGAATTATTGACGAGAAGAACATTGCAGCTCTGCTAAATAACCTGTATTCTGGTGGGATAGAAGTGAGTGCTGTTTCCGAACTTCCCCACAGGTAGTTTCCTGTCAGAGGTTCTCCTTATCTCTTTTTCCTGTTCAGGACATTATTGTTGTTGTTGTCGTTGTCCTCCCCCCTTTGTGATTGTACCGATCTCTTCTTCCTCTTGTTCCCTTCATCCATTTTTGGGAAGTTGGCCATGTTCACATGTTTTTGGGGCACCACTAGTGATGGTACATTGATGTGTACCATTGTGCATATACCATTCCACAACGGGGGCAGGGTGTGATATGCCTTATTTCCGCAGGCCCAGTAGTGATCCATTATCACTGCCGTTCCTGCACCCCCCTCTGGTAACTCTAACACGCTTGCACAGTTGGTGTTGTATCCCACCTCCACATCTCCTCTGTGTTGGTAGCATAACTTGGGCGCGGTCAGCAGTAGTATGCTTATTGGGTCTTCATCTTTCTCCATCCATGTCAGCAGAGGTACGTACTTGCCCCATGTCGTCCAACATCTGTCATTGTGTTCCTTTATGGTGGTAGTATTTTCTCTTGTTACCAAGTGACTACCGACCACCCCTATGTCCCATTCATTGTTCATGTATACCTTCCCGGTTATTGTTACCAGTGGCCTTTCCCAACAGCCTTGTGTACCAGGCACTTCGGTGGCGTACCAATCACAGGGTAGGTATTGTAGTGTTACTTTCTTCGTTTCTCCCTTTTCAGGGCCATTTGTCATGTACCTGAACGCTTCGGCATGCAAACTGCTCCTGTGGTAACTCAAATATGACTTGAGGAAATTGTTTTCGTACGGGTATGTGTCTCTTGTTTTCCACTCCATTCTCATCACTGTTCCTTGAAATCGGCCTCTCGTTTGGAATAGTGACAGATATATTATACATCGTGCCGTCTTTTCTTCTATTTCCGTGGCTACGAATGTTCAAGAAGCGCTCATGGCGTATGGGATCAATGAGCAAACATAACAGCTGTCTTCTTTTGTCTGCTTACCTATTTGGGTCATGTGCCGGTACCACATGTTGTTGGAGACGTGTGCTGAATCTGTTATGTAATTATCAATACCCTTATTATCTGAGTATGTGCTGCGTTTAACTCTACTTCCCTTATGCCGAGGGTTGCTAGTACCACCTGACGTCATACCTGTTGCAGCCGTGGGAGGGGGTATGTTAGGTTTGGGTGCAGCCATAATATTGATAGCATAACTTTTCTGCCATACAGAGGCAGCCAATAGACCAGTGATGACCAATACTCCTATCATTTTTATTACAAAAGCTAGTCTCACCGGCATTTGCTCTTACCTTGCTGCAGTCCGGCAGCTTATTCTTGCGACGTTAAAGTTGCCCGCCTGAAAATTCTTAATACGCTTGTTATTATGGTTAGTTGTTGTTATCAAGCTCTCCCTATCAATTAGTCATTCAGTTCCCAGGCGAAGAGCTGTTCCCACGCCAACCTTAGTGATCTATCTCTTAAAGCAGGTAAGTGCTGGTGAAGATGGGGAAATGATTGTTCTATGGCCAAAACAAATGCGGTGTAATAGACGCGTACCCTCCTTCTTTTTAGGTACTTTGGCCTTCTTATATGATATACAAATTGGTGTGATAGGGCTTCAGGGTAGTTATCATCCGTGGGTAGCATCCACTCCTGGGCAATGTACGCTGTTAGTTACTTATTTTCTCGGCAATACAATTACACACGGTACCTGCATGTGCGAGAGAGAAAAAGAGAAAACATACAAGTGTTTACATGTGTGTGTGTGCACGAAACAATGTCCTTCAATTGGGGGTGATCTTAGTGGGCGGGGGGGTTTGGGCTCAATTGGCGGAAGTCTGTTTACTTTTCGATCTCGTGACCATGTGATGGGCTGTGGGCAAGTGTCCAGTGTCTATTTCAGTACTTGTCTCTGGGGAGGCTGGGGGGTTTTCAAGTGTAGTGACACTAATGTCGCCAGCTGTGGTCGACGTCTCCTTCTCTGTAGGCGAGGCTGTCGTTGTTCCTCCAATGGCCCTGTCGGTAACGCTAGGGCGGGTCTGGAGTTTGTAGATCTTCACGTCGTGTAGGTGATTCCAAGCATGCTTATCCTGCAACTTCACCGCTCCCGTAGCTATCTCCTCTACCAAATGAGGACCAGTAAAGCGTGGGCCGTTCCACTTTCTATTGAAGTTGCGGAGTAGCACGTGGTCACCTTTTGCAATTTTGCTTAGTCCTTCCTTTTCCAATTCTTTGTCGGTGTCTTCTTGTTGACAACTCTTAGACCCGCCCCGCGTGCGCTCGAGCTGTTGAGATACAAACGCTACACTAGTAATCAAAGAAGACACATATTGATACATTTCATCACCAAGAACAGTTGCAGTGTTTTCATAATCTGTGAATGCTCTTGATGTAGGCGTTAGAGGAAGGCGCATTTGACGTCCTGTCACCACCTCGTGAGGAGTGAGGTGGTGATCAGACCCTGGCCTATTCCTTAGCTCAAATTGAGCTAGCGGAAGACAGTACAACCAGCTCTTCTTTGTTGTTTGTTGTATCTTTGCTATTTCTTCTTTCAATAGGCCATTCAGGCATTCACATACACCATTGGCCTGCGGGTGATATGCACACGCAAATTTATGCTTAATGCCCAGCAAAGACGTGATGTGCTGAAACATTTCATAAGCGAAGTGTGGGCCATTATCTGACCGCAGCACTTCACACACACCCCACCTGGGGAAAACCTCCCTCACTAGAAATGTAGCTGCTCTGAACGCATCTGCATGTGAGCAGGGTCCTGCCTCAGTCCACCTGGAGAATGGGCATACCACTACAATCATATACCTATTTCCTTGACATACATTGATCATATCAACGTAATCAATATGAATGTGCAGGAAGGGTCCCTCTGGCCGGGGTATAGTACCTTTTATCACTTGCAGCGTGTGACCGGCCGTAAACTGTTGGCATGTAAGGCAATTACTGATAAAATTTGTTACATGAGAATTTAACTCGGGGCAGAACCAATCTTCCCTAATTCGTGCTGCAATGACTTCCTTTCCTGTATGAGCTGGGTGATGGAGCTGGGCCAGGGCGGTGTTCAGCAGTGCCAATGGCATGACCACCTTTCCAGTGTTATTTTGACGCCACAGTGCGTCAGTTGGGGACATCGTACATCCTCTTTTCACCCATAGTTCCTTTTCTGCCATTAGTGCGGCCGCCTGTAATTCCATTATCTGTGTGGCTAGGAGATGGGTGTACCCTTCTTTCATCAACATCTGTTTAGCTATCCCCCTCCCTCTCCCTCTCTCTGACTCTGGGGGGTTCCATATTTCACCAAAATACGCTGCATGCTTGGCATGTGCGTCTGCTGTTTCATTCCCTTTTGAGATGTGGTCTTCTCCATTAGTGTGTGCGGGACATTTAACCAAAGCTATTTCTTGGGGATCATTGATTACTTCAATTAATTCAGCTAACAAGAGAGCATGTTATACTGGTGTACCATCAGCTCTCCTAAACACCCTTCTCTGCCATTTTATCAACCCTGAGTGGACAGTTGACGTGACATATGCGCTATCAGAATATATAGTATCTCTTTTGTCAACGCTTTCCTTCAACGCCACGATCAGTGCAACCAATTCTGCTGCTTGAGCCGAATAATGCTGTGGTAACTGTACACATTTCACCGGGACACACACCAAATCTTCTGTCATTTTTACAACTGCTGCCCCAGTTCTCCTTATCCCATCACTCTGGTCTTTTGTCGATGACCCATCAATGAACAAAATGTCTCCACCCTTGAGTGCATCCTCTTCAACTTTCCTAGTGCATGAATACATTTCGATAGTCTGCGTGCAATCGTGAGCATAATCACCTTCCTCAATAACTTCCGCTATAAATCTTGCTGGGTTAACTGTACTACATTTGACAATTGACAGTTCAGGGATAGACAAAATGATCTCATAACCTGACGCCCTCTGCGTGGTTAGTGTGGACTTAGGCTTATTCAATATTGCAAACAGTGCATGCTCCACAAATAGTGTGGTTGAGCACCCCATTGTAATAGACGATGATTTCTCTACCGCAAATGCAACTGCGGCGAGACTCTGTTCGCAAGGGAAATGACCTAACATAACAGGGTCTAAGTGACCGCTGTAGAACGCTATTGGCTTGTGTCCCATGCTGGTTTTCTGAGTCAATACTGCTTTCATTACTGCTGAGTCGCAATGTGAAAAGATAAAGAACTGCCGTTCATAACCTGGGGTGGCCAGTACCAGAGCAGTTGATATTGCGTTCTTCAACTCGTCAAATGCTTCCTTCATTTACCTTGTCCACCCCAATGTTTTCTCCCCTTTGTTTGCTTCTCTCAATGCTTCAAGTAGGGGTCCTATGTATGAGCTGTAATCAAAAACCCATGCTCTACAGTAGTTGCACAATCCCAGGAACTGCTGCAGCTCCCTCACTGTTTGTGGCAGTGGTGTGTTTGATATAGCCTGTGCTCTTTGTGGTGCAATCTTTCTTCCGTGTTGGGATATTAGTTGACCAATGTATAATACCTGTTCCTGACAGTACTGTAACTTTTCCTTTTCTACTTTGTAACCTTTTTCAGCCAATACTGTCAGCATTTTCAATGAGTCTTCCCTGCACCTTTTCTCGCTTGTGCTGCAAATTATTATGTCGTCAACATATTGCAGCACCGTACTTTCCAATTCAACGTTTCCCAAGTCCATTTGTATTACTCTGTTAAAAATTGAGGGTGACTCGCAGTACCCTTGTGGTAACCTGGTGTGTTTCCATTTTGTGTTTCTGTACGTGAAGCTTGTCAAGTCTTGTGAATCTGGATGCAGGGGTATTGAGAAAAAGGCATTTTTGAGGTCAATCACTGTGAACCGTGGGGCCTCTGCTGGAATTCCACATAATATTGTGGCCGGGTTTGCTGCTATGGGGTATTCTGCTTCCACAATGTTGTTCAAGGGTCTGAGGTCCTGGATAAAACGCCAAGACCCTCCTTTCGCTTTGCGTACTGGGTACACGGCCGTGTTACATGGTGATTCTGATGGTACCAATATGCCATTATTTATTAGGGCCATTATTGTTTCGTATATGCCCTCATCTGCCTCTTTTGATAGTGGGTATTGTTTCACTCTAGGGAGTATTGCACCCTTTTTCAGCTTTATTCTTACTCCCCCGATACTCTTTATGCAGCCCACGTCATAGGGACTGGTGGTCCACAGTGATGTTGGAAGTTTTGCCATATCTTGTTCGTAAAAGGGAACTGGGGTAGATGCGGGTGCTTCAAGTGCCATGGCCATTTTCTGTGCCACTTGCTTATATGTCACTCTTAGCCATATATCTACACTCATCATAAATACCATTTCACCCTCTTCCTTGTCTTCTGAAAAGAGCTCCTCATCGGACACCTGGGTCAGCCTGCATCCCTCAGCCAGGGCTATCACTGCCCTCCATGCTCTCCCTTCCCGGTCTTGGGCATGTACTGCGATATAATCAGCAGTTGCTATGATACTCTCGATGCTCACCGAAATCACCTTCCCTTCTGGTTCATTGGATGGTGTCTCGGGTCTGAACAAATATGCTGCTGGCCTCCTCCAGATCTTTCCTTCTATTCCTGGCATCCATGCGAATACCATGTCTGTTCCGTACTGGAACAGTTCGCCATCCACTTGCTCAGCCCGAGTTACTGTCTGTCCACAGTATGCTTGCAGAATCTGCCGTGCAGTGAGCATGTTTATTCCTGGAGTGGAACAAATTATGCCGTCCTCCGTGAAGGAGATTGTCATATTTAGCCTGCTCATTATGTCTCTCCCAAGTATGTTTACTGGTGACTCCTTTGAATACAGGAGCGGGACAGACATGTCATAATCTCCAATAGATAATGAGATATTATCAGTAAAGGGAACCAACCCCCTAGCCCTAGAGAATCCTTGGGTGTTCATGGCCTCACCTGACATCTTAAATTTACCTTCCCTTATGCAAGACCGGGTGGCCCCGGTGTCAACAAGGAATGATAATTTTTTGTCACCTATCGTTAACTCTATGTGTGGTTCCTCCGCACTATTAGGTGTTACTGACAGGATGGGACACACCAAGGCCGTCTGTGGGCTGTCCTATTGAGGGTACAACGATTGACCATTTCCTGTGTAAGGGTTGTGTCCCAGGACCGTCACCCTACCCAGTTGTGTTTGTTGTGCTTGGGGTTGTTGTGTTATCGCTACCTGTTGTTGTGGCAGTGAATATGTCTGTGGCTGTTGTTGTGTTATTAGTTGTTGCTGTTCATTTCCCTGTTGCAACGTCTGCTGTTGCTGTATGCCCTGCTGTTCCTGTGTGGGCCTTGGTTGTCCCTGTTCACTCCATGATGGTGTTCCTGGTCTTACTCTACACGTGCGTGACATGTGCCCTAAGAGTTCGCCATCTACTGGCTCAGCCCTAATCGCTGTCTGTCCGCAGTATGCTTGCATAATCTGTCGTGCTGTGAGCATGTTAATTCCTGGAGTAGAGCAAATTATGCCGTCCTCAGTAAAGGAGATCGTCATATTCAACCTGTTCATTATGTCTCTCCCCAGTATATTTACTGGTGAGGCACTATAATATAAAAGTGGAACTGACATGTCAAAATCTCCTATAGATAAGGGAATGTTATCAGTAAAAGGAACCAACCCTCTAGCCCCAGAGAATCCTTGGGTGTTCATGGCTTCGCCTGACATCTTAAATTTACCTTCCCTTATGCAAGACCGGGTTGCCCCAGTATCAACAAGGAATGATAATTTTTTGTCACCTATCGTTACCTCAATGCGTGGTTCCTCTGCATTATTAGGTGTTATCGACAGGATGGGACACACCAAGGACGTCTGTGGGCTGTCCTATTGTGGGTATAATGACTGACCACTTCCTGTGTAAGGGTTGTGTCCCAGGACCGTCACCCTTCCTAATTGTGTTTGCTGTAGCTGTGTATCGGTGGACGTTACCTTATGGTCCTGTATTTGAGTGGGCTGCTGCACTGGCTGCACTTGGTGTTGTTGTGTTATTGCTACCTGTTGTTGCGGTAGTGAATATGTCTGTGGCTGTTGTGGTGTTATTAGCTGTTGCTGTGTGCTGCTCTGTGGCGGCCCCTGCAGTTGTCGGTATCCCTGCTGCTCCCTTGTAGGCCCTTGTTGTCCTTGTTCCCCCCATGCTGGTGTGGATGGTCTCATTCTACATGTACGTGACATGTGTCCTATCATTCCACAACTCCAACATACAGGTGGTTCCCTGGTCTGCCATGGGAAACTTCCTGAATTATCCTGGTACACTGGTTGCCCAGTGGGGTAGAAGTTTCGGAATCCTCCCCCTTGCTGTTGTGCAGGATAGCCATATCCCCTCCCCCTCATCGTTCCTCACCTTCCCCTGATGTTGTTATAATATCCAGTTCCTGATGTCATGTATCCTCCTCCCATGTTAACCGTGTATGGTGGGGGTGGTGGCAGCTGTTGTGTTATAATTCGTGGTGATTGTGGTAGAGGTGGTATTTGTAGTTGTGAGGGATCCTGTGCGGCCATTACTTGCGTGGGGATTGGTGTCATTGTTGCTGGTGTAGTTATTAGTGCACCTTCTATGGTGTACTTAGTCAGTTTTTTCTGCACTAATTTAGCCTCTTCCGCTTTTCTATCTTCTTCCTTTTGTTTCATCTTTTCTTGCCACGTCCTACAATGGTGTACTATTGTCAGTTGTATTTCCGGCCACGCCTTTGCTTCCATCCCCACTACTTTCTTCAATTGTTTTTGCACTGCCTCCGGGAGCCCTTGTATTAGTATGTGGTAAAATATTGCCGGTGTCTTGTCCCATTGCTCTCTAGTTTCCATAGCCACTTCTCCTGAATCTCCTGGATATAATCAACAGGATCTTTGTTCTCACGCATCTTGCGTGACGTAATTGCTCCGTAATTGCACCTCTTGTCTGAGGTGTCTGGGTATTGTACCCTCAGTGCTTGCCATAATGCATGCCTACAATTCGCAAATGGTGCCCCGTCATGTGATGTGTTCATTATTGTGACCCCGGGGAAACCCGCTCTCTTCCAGATGTCATCTGCCGCATCCCCTAATATTGATATTAGTAGGCCCTTCACATCGCCTACTGCTAGTTTCTGTCCTGCAGTGTGTTTTTCCATCTCATATATCAATTTTCCCGCTCCTCCACTTAGTGATGGGAGCCTACACTTTATATTTTTCTTAGCTGCATGCTTCCAAGGGACGTATTGTGGCCTAACCCCCCCCTCTCTCCAATAGTGGCATTAGATTGTGTCCTATCTGTCCCCCCGGGTGTCGCGGTGTAGAATCCGTATACCCCTCATCTTCTTCTGTGTCGTCTACGTCATCTGTTATGTCCATATTTCCCCCGCTCATAGCTGTTTCCCCTCCATCTCTTCCCCTTATTATTTCCTTTATTTGATGTGGGTGTGTGTGTCTGTTCTTCCTGCCTGCGTCCGGGGAGATCTCTAAGCCTGCCGGCGTAGGGTGTGTGTTTGGGAGCGGGTGTGGGCGGACATGTTGGACGGGCTGATGCGGGTGTAGCTGCACGTGTTTGCCTTCCCGCCATTCCTTGTTCTCCCTCCTCACTTTCCCCCAGCTCTTCCTTCCTTTTGCATGCCCATGGTGATTCCCTGTTGGTGCGGGTGATGTACAATTTGTCTAAGCTTTCCCTTTCGCCCTTTCTTCCTTCTCCGCCCATTCCTTCTTCTTCCTCGCTGCAAAAATCATCCAGGAGTGACAACCCCCAATCTGTCTTTTTCCCCCTAATCGTCACTGTTTTAAAATCTATTAAATCCGTTCCCCCACTTCTTTACCAATTGCTCCCTTTTGTGCTGATGTTGTTGCTACTTCTGTGTCCCTGCGTACATATTTCCTTATCCCACTCTCTCCTTTCCTATCTCCTCTTTCCCCTTCCCTTTTCTCTACTATTTCACCACCTATTTCCTCTCTTTTCTTTTTTAATTCCTCCACCACCTCACTACTCACCTTTTCTAATATCCTTTCTTCCTCTCTCCTCTTTTCCCATCTCTCTCTTTCCCTTTCTAATATGCTTTCTATTACCCTCCCTTCCTCGTATTTCTTGGTAGTTTCTGATAGTATTTTTCTCTTCCATATTTCCATTTCCTTTTCTTTCTCTTCTTCCTCCCTTTTCCTGTCGCGCTGTGCTGCTCGAGATACCCTTTCTGCTACCGCCTTCATCCTTTCAGCTTCCCTCTTCCGTTCTTCAGTTCGTTCCCTCATTTTTTCTAACTCATCCTTACTTTCCTTCCTTTCCCTCCTTCTCTCTCTTTCCTCCCTCTCAAGCTGTTTGATCAGGGCGTTTTGCTCATTCCTTAACTCTGCCAATCGTTCCTCCAAAATCTCCTCCTCTGCTTGTAACAGCTCCCCTTCTTTCTTTTTGCCTCCTTCCCCTTTTATTTCACTGCTACTCTCATCGTCCTCATTCATTTTCCTTACTACCTCCTTCTCTTCTCCCGTTAATGTCCCTCGCAATTTTAATAGCACCTGTGCAGCCACCCACTCGTCGTGTCCTATGGCTTGGATAGGTTCCTCACTAGTCTTCCCTTCCCTTGCATGCATCTTCGTATAAGTTGGGCCTACCGCACTTGTCACCTCCCCCCTGTGTAGCCACCTGTGGCTGTATATGGTGGTGGGCTGTATGCTGGGTTTGAATACCCCTCAGCCGCCGTTAGTTGTTGCCTTACCACTTCTCATAGTTCCGTTACAGGATATAAGTCCCCTTCCTCCTTTTTCACTACTTTCGCTAAAGGCATGTCGTCGGTCCGTTCCTTTTTTTATTTCTGCTTCATTTACGTTGTTAAGCTTCTCCTCCCCCTCTCGTCCTTTTCCCACGCATTTTGCGCTTTCAACCTCCTTTTCCCTATTCTCTTCTTCCTCCTTAATCTTCTTCTCCTCCTTCATTTCCTCCACAGTGAACATTCCGGTCAGTCCTGGTCGGGACCCCTGGAACATCCTCCATAAGTTAAACACCTCCACATGGTGCGTCAACTTCTTCCCCTTGTATGTGTTATGTAGATGTGTTAGTAGCGAGTGTTGGACGTATGGGTCGAAACTGCCGTTAGGCGGCCAGGGTGTCGTCATTTTGTTGTCCGTCCCTTGTGTCCATTCTATGCTATATTTAATCAGTTTCTCCCTATGGGGTGACAGTGTTTTACATATATGCTGTAGCGGGGTAGTGAGGGTGTTCCCCCACCCTCCCGATCCTATCCCGTATGACATGGTTGCACTGTGTTGTTAGCTCCCTTTAATATAGTAGTCGTTACCTGGCTAAAATAAACTCAATCAAATATGACAATTGCAGATGTGTTACCTGGCCCCGTAGTTTGGGGACTTGCGGCCGTCCGCTAAAAAGAAAAACAGTCAAATATAACGCTTGCAAGTATGTAGTCTTTTCTCTGTCTGTGTTTCCCTTCCTTAATACCGTTACGGCCCCCTACGGTCAAGGCGCACGTAGCCCCCTGTGGCTGCGTGCCCTGTGTGACGTGCTTATACAGCCGTCCCACTTTTCTTCACCCCTCCTCCTCCTTCCTCACTCGTCGTGGCCGGCGTTCTCCTTGCACGGTCACATCCCCCTCTCCACCTGGCCCCAATTTAATCGTTGCCATTGACCTCCGTACCCTCCCCCTCACCACTATTCACTTCCCCACCACTCTTCAACAATGCTGTGTGGTCGAGGTATCCTATGAAAGCCCTACGGGTGACGTCACCAACCTCTTCCAAAACTATCGGTAAGATCTTTCACATTTCAGAAAGCTCGAAATAAGTTTTGCTATTTGTCCCCGTTAACCCCACAGCTGTCCTCTTGTCACGCCTGGAACAAGGTAACCAATAATATAATCAGACTGCGTACGCTGCGTCGCCTCGCGTGTGATACGCCCCTCAACAGGAGGGCTTAACCAGCCAATTATCTTCCGTATTAGGCAACCAGTTAGCTACCGCCTTCAGGAAAACGTCATCTATCTATCGGGTTTCACTGCTCGATCAATAGGGATCCTCATCTACTCATTGATCAATAACCGCCAATTCGTAGGAAGCCACACACACACCCTTACAGGTGGTCACGACCTAGGCCAATCAGTGTCTACGAGCAGCCGCACGTGATGTTTTCGTGCTCCGCCCACTCTTCTCCGTAATGTAGCGGACCGCTCTTGCACTTGTCCAGCTACCATTCACTTCACGGCCAACACTAATTTATCAAATCTTCGCCGCACACCTTAGTAACACCTCCCACCGCCCTTATTTCATTCCTCCCCCCTCCCTCACAATTTCACATTGCTTGTTGGGTGTGACATACTCACCAAGTTCTCTTGACGCGGGGCCGCTCGACTACGTGCACCCCTCCAAGCGGCTCGCCACCTCCCCTTGTTTGGACCACGTCTGGACACTCGCCAACCGCGGGCGGGATACTTCTCAACCGGCTCCCGAGGGCCAATATCCGGATTGCGCTGTCCGGTCTTCTCGCAGTTCCGCGATGGTCCTGTAGTCCTCAAAAAGGGGGCAGCGGCAGAGGGGGCCACGCCGCCGGGCCTCCTCGCAGCGAGAGTACTCGGAAAAATAAAAATGTAGATCGTAACCAGATCTCAGCAGTGCCTCCAACTTGTCGGGGTGTTTCTCCCGGGGTCGGCTGGGCCGTCCGCGGACCTCCGGGCTGGGAGGCCCCAACTCCTCCCGTGTTTCCCAAAAATGAGTATGAGACACACGCAAGAAGCAAGATGGTTCTGCTGTTTATTGAACAGCGGCAGGGATGGGTCTAGGAGCGTACGCGTCCGTCCAGACTCTCAGAATTCGTGGGGCTCGCAGGCCCCTTTTTGCCTCAGTATGACGCGCTACTTGCGTCACCTGGGAAAGTTAGCGAAAAACCTATTGCCACTCTGGATTGGTTCCTCGAGTGGTAGGGTTAGTATAGCATACATATATACAACATTGTTAGTGGTTGAGGGTCAGTCAGGTGGTATACTTGGGCTGTCCCTTCTATTAGATACTTGAAAATTGTTACACGAAGACCCCTAATGATTGGCTAATGTTAGTGGCGTCAGTGATGAGTGCCCCCATGTTCTGATTGGTCCACTCGCGAGCCCCCCAGCCTGGGACCATCGTTGTTCCCAGCTCGCGGTGTAACTGTCATTTGCAACAATATGTAACTATGTGTTTGTGCAGACAATGCGTGGATTTGCTCGTAGGCCTGAGAGCAGACCATTCTCATCGCTGTAGGTGTCCATCGGGTCATTTCATTGTTGCAGCCTGTGTCCCAGACGTGGGACCCAGGCGACTTCTCCCTCGTGGGTCTGGCACCTTGTCAGGTTTGGCTTGGTCACGTGAGGAGAGACCGTGGCTGAGGCAGAATTCTTCACATTTAAAGTTGTATTTGCTTCTGTGTGCTTGGCTTTGCTTACAGGTGTGACCTTGGCGTCGGCTGGTAGCATACGAGTTGCAACATCGCTCCCTTGACTGTCAGCTCTCGCTGGGCCCGTTCTGCAGGGTCAGCACTTGTACTCTTGCTCGTTCAGTGTTCATGGCGGCTCTTGCTTGCGGCCTACTTGGGCCTGGTTCATAGGTGGGGATGTGTAATGCATGGTACTTATGTTGCAGTGTCACATGGCTTCATAGGCAGTGTCATGTCTTCATTGTATTTTTATCACTATTCAACGGTCGGGAGGAGCGTCAGCAAGCATGTAAACGAGTGCTTTGTGCGTCTTGCGTTTCTGCATTTCGGAGAACCTATGTGAAAAATAATAAAGATGCGCGTCAGTGGGCGTATCCGTCACCTACATCATAGCACTGAGTAAATTCTTCGTGTGGGTTGGTGTGGGAGTGTCCAGTGGCACGTGTGTTCTTGACAGTTGGCTAGGTCGTCATGGCATCTCTAACGATGTGGGTGCTTGTTGTTGAGGGCTTAATCGAGTTCATCCATGCCGCAGGTGTCGGCTTGAGTAGGGCAGGCTGGTGGGCAGGCTGGTGGGCACATCTGTATGTTTTAGAACCAGGGTATTTGGTCGTCTGGTAGATAGACAAATTCATCTTGTGGCGGGTGTCTGGGCTGCGATCCTCTGGGCCAGGGTCGCAAGGAGATTGGGGGGAGTCTTTTCTCCCAATCTCCCACTTCATGCCAAAAAAAAAATGCCCATAAAAACTAAGAGTGTGGTATTTTTATGGTATGGTAATGTTTATTTTTAAAGCGCCTATACACAAAGCAAGTGTTTCAAAGCGCTCAAGGAGGGAGGGAACAAGGGGGAAAAAAGTCATTCAGAGCCCTTGAATTTCTGAACGATACAAATCTGAACAGGCAGGGTAATTGCATATAATACAATTAACAGTGTAGATAATGGCAAATAGGTCTGATGACGATTCTGCAGTTTTTCCAAGTGCACTGAGGCGCAACCATGCAAGGAGGGGGAGGACAAGGGAAGACAGATAGAAGATATTCAAGGCATGGTACGTTCAGATCGTGCAAATGCCCAGACGGTACAGGAGAGGGGAGGGGGAGGACAAGTGCAGAATGGGTGGAGTCCAAAATGCATCCAGTCAGTAAGAAGCTGGGGTATGTGCTGAGAGATGCCACTCTCATGGGTCATTGACCAAGTGCAATAATGATGAGGTAAGTGCAAGGCCCAGAGGCAAGTGCGAGAGGCCTTGTGAGGGTGCCAGGGACCTGTGTGACTGTGAGGTACAGCCAGCGGCCAGTCAGCAAGCTCTGCGGAAAAAAAGGGAGAGAGGGATAGAGCTGAGATAGAGGTTAGCAGGGTAGAGGGAGAGAGAGAAGCAAGAGGAGAAGAGGAATGTCTTAAGGAGTTTCCGGAACTTAAGGAGATCAGGATCAAGACGAAGGGCGACAGTGAGGCTATTCCATAGGGAGGCTCCTGCTGAGGATAAAGATCTACCTCCAAATCTCTGCTTGGAGAACCAGCTCTCTCGCAGAAGGTTGGAGGTAGATGAGCGAAGGGCTCAGGAAGGACAGTATTTAGGTAGGCATCATTGCAGATAGGTAGGTCCCAGGCCTCAGAAAGCCTTGTGGACAATGCAGAGGATTTTGAACTTGATCCTTGCAACCACAGGGACACAGTGGAGGGATTTCAGTACCAGAGAGATCTGGTCCCTGGGCTTGAGGCAAAGGATAAGTCTCACTTTCTGAATTTGCACTTTTCCTTGTTTAGTGTGAGATGCGCCTCCTCAAGTGCCATGCATACTCTAGTGAGGGTGTTATCATGCTGTTATTGATCTTGCTCAAACACTAGGATGTCGTAACTATAATTTAGACAGTTGAGAATATGTTTTCTGACATTATGTATTTCTGCCTGGAAGATTTTGGCGGCCGACGAGACCCTGAAGCTAAGGCATTTGTTCCTGTAAAGGCCAAGATGGGTGACGAACATGGTTATGTATCTGGACTCTTTGTTCAGTTCCAATTGATGATATCCTTTGTTAAGGACCAATTTTGGAAATACAGTGGCGTCATTTAACAGGTGGACCATGTCATTGATTCGAGGGGCTTGATGTCATTCTCTCAATATGGCTTCATTTGGTTGTGGATTTCAAAGCAGATTCTAATGTCTTGTGAGTTCTTTTTGGGCACTTGAACTATCAGTGATACCCACATAGTGGGGCCCACTGCGGGTTCTATGATGTCAGCATCTAATGGTTTGTGTAGTTCTTCTTCGACCTGATGTTGGATGTTCACTGGAATCCTACGATAATGTTGGGCCACCAGGGTTACCTGTGGGTCTATGTGAAGGTTGATCTGGCGATTATTTAGTTTTCCTAGTCCTTCAAATAGGGTAGGGAATAGTTGTTCTATCTTGGCAGATGGGTCTAGGTATTTGTGGGCCATCAGTCTGTGCAGCACATGTATGAGGCCCATATCCATGGCGGATGTGTTTTTTATCTGCACAGTGCCATGAAGTATCCTTTGAAGGGTAATGGTGTTTTTGACCCATATCGATTGATGTTTACTTCTGCTGTTCATAGTCGGGGAGCATTTGGGAGTTTGTTGTAGACCTCTTCACTTATGACGTTTACTGTGTCTACTGTGTCTACTAGGAATTCAGCGCCCATGTCATTTACGTTTAGGAGTATTTTTGGACTTTGTTGCATGGCTATTGGGTTTCCGAGTGCATAGAGGTAGCCCTTTTCCTGTGATTCTTTGTGCAGGGCTTCTCTTCTTTGGACAGCCTGCTGGGTCGGCTTGCTGTCTGTAACACCAGTTACCGGACATATCTCTTGGGTTTCCTTCTGTGTCTTGATGTCGTGGGTTTGCTTGATCAGTATTCCATGGGTGTTCTATCCTGTTACCTTCCCTCTTCCTTTCTGTCTCTTTCCCATCGATGGGGTTGCTTTTAGATCTGGCTTGCCGTCTCGAGGACTCAAGATCCTCCTCTCTCGTCCTTGTGTTGGTCTTCCACTGCTCCCTTCTCCTCGTGCTTTACTGCGATACATTTGGCAGATGACCTCATTTGGCAGATGACCTTGAAATGATTGTCCCCATCACAGGCCGAGCACTGCTGTCCAATGGCCGGGCAGACCCTGTTGTGTGACAATTTGTTGCTGCAGCGATAGCAATATGGATGTCCATTGCCATTGGGTGGTGGCATGTTGACCAGTTTGTAGACTGTTTGTTTGTGGACTGTTTCTGTTTTTCCATGAGAGATTTTAATGTCACTCAGGCCCTCTACTTGCAGAGCTAGCGCGGCATCTAATCTTGCCAGGCATACGATTTCTTCCAATTATCAAGGTTTCTGAAGTAGCTTCCTCCTGAAATCAACGCATTCACACCATGCGATAATTTGCGATCGAAGTGCCTCATCATTTGAGTAATTATTGAAGCCACAATGCTTAAGCCATATGCGTAGGCACATCACATACATGCCCATTTACTCCCCCTTTAGCTGTTTCATTGTGTGGAACATGTGTGGTTTATAATCCACATTTGTGTGGGGCTTGAAGTAGTTGGTGAGAGCCGTCTTTCAGTTGGAGTACATATCTGTAGTTTCCGTTGGCAGTTCATCTATGATATCACGCACTTTAGGGCTGATGGATAGGCTTAGTAGACTGTGTCTTTTGTCTTCTTCTAAAGAACATATGGCCTTGGTGTACACCTCAAAATCCCTCATCCATCTTTTCCATCTTGAACCCACAGTGCTGGTTTCTGACAGGTTAAAATGGGTGGGTAATTGTGTAATTAGGTTGCCCTGCAACCTTGTGGGCAAATTTTCCTGTGGTTTGACCGGCACCGTCAACTCCTCCTCTTCTGACATGGTGGCAGTGGGGCTGGCTTCATTTGTGTGGTGCTTCTTTTTGGTTTGGTGTGCTGAACGTTATGCCCATGGGTTTGCTGCAGCCCCTTTGATCATGACTCATATGTGTTGCCACTATGGTGATTTTTACACAGGCCCAGTGGAAATCTATGGCTGGATCATGCGTTTGCGCATCACGCAGTGCTTCCCCTTCACTCTATGGCTGTATGTGCCTACTGACCTTTCTCCTCTGCTGCAATGAGACTGACTGGATGCTGAGCGCACTTGGTGCCTTCCCACGTGCAGCCGTTGCCTTCGCGCACATGTGGATTCTCAGGATATTGGCACCTGCGTAGGCGGTGTACAATGTTCTCACTCACCGGTTCCTCTGCGCCTTCCGCTGCGCCCTGTACTGCTGGCCACTTCAGTGCTTGATCTGGTGTCACACCGGCCTGCGAGCCGTTCCACTCGCCGATAATATGCCTCTGGCATTTAGATGCACGTCTTGCAGGGACGCCACCACGGCGCTCCGCTTGACACATGCGGCCTGACCCCTCATCACCACTTTGATGTCTGGCAAGCTGTCGCCTCTACCAGCACACCGCATTACCCATGCAGCTCCTCTCTGGCATCTCAATCACGCAGAAGCAGACACCATTAGAGGGTTACATACACATCTTTATTGCGTGTCCCTCACTTCCAACTGAACTTTTCCCTAGCAGTCTCCCTTCCCCGTCCCCATGCCCCTACTCCCTTCCCACGTGACTGGTGTACAGGCTTCATTTCGACGCCACACTGCCTGTTTTGTTACATCATCAACTCTGTCATCATTACCACAAGGTCAAAAATGAACAACATCATCCAAGGCAAAGAAGATAAGAAAAATATGTAACAGCATGTTTGTTTAATGCAAGACATCTTTCAGTTTCCTGACCCCATTCTAACGACTTTGCGTAGTGACCACACATATATCACACACATATATGGTTGGTATAGGAAGGTGGGAAAACGGGGGGAACGGTAAAAGGGTACAGAAAGCGGAAAAGGAAGGGAAACAGAGTTACTGCAGGGGAAAAAGTGGTATAGCGGGCAGAACCAGCATTAAAAAAATGAAACAAAAAATTATCTCAAAATTTTAAATAATTGGTTTAGCTCATGTTTCAGAAGTCACGAAATGGGTAATTCAGACATTTGAAAAACAACCCACACGTCATTTGTTAATTGCTTTTCGTGAAATAATTCAGTGTCTATTATTGGGTAGTCTGTTATAAGCAATGGAAGAAAGAGTTGATTTCATTTACCTCTCTCTAGATGCTGCCAGATAATCATAGATATTTTGCTTAGGGAAATATGGGTGTAGCTGTCAAATAATTATTCCTCAGCAAACGCAATTAACTGTAAACAAATGCGAGTATTACAGAATACAACACACCATAAATCCAATGTGCGATTCAGAAAATTAAACTAAAACCAGTCCAGGATATTTGTCATTTACTAGGAGTGCGTCAACTAAAATCCATTTTTCAATTAATTCAAAGGTTTTCTTCAACGGAGATTGAGAGCAATTTCCTCTTGACAGTGATTCACATCATACTGATTTTCCTTCACAGTGTAAGACTCATGTCCCTATCTAAGAAACACATCTTAGCTATAAAAGCTTCCCGTAAATGGCTATTAAATTACAGTTTTCAAGTGTTTCCAATTGCATGGTGAGTAAAGCTTGTTAGGAAAGAGCATTCCTTCCTTTTCAAAGTTAGCCAGCAGATAAACATTTTTGTGGTCAGTGTGTTCGCAATGCTTATACTTTTTACAGGCAACCACAAACCTTGACCTCCAATGCACTTACGATCATTAAACCCTTTGCTTAGCTGTGTACTGCAAGCATTCTTGGTTCTATTAAACATCATTTTAGTATACTGCAATGACAAAATTATGCGGCAGAAAAATATTTCAGTTTGTACGAGTATTTGTGTATTTGCCAATGTTGTGAAATATTTTCGCTCTGTACACATTGTAATTTCGTGATAACTGTGTTTTTTAGATCAACATGTCAGGGGTCATTAATATCTCAAGCAGCTCAAAATTCACAGATGAAAGGTATAATTTGTCATTTGGACTGTTTTTATATACAATTGGAATCATGACCCTACAATACAGTTGTCTGGGACATAGTGAATCTACTGTGAGGAATCTGAGGGCGTCCTCACTTCTTTCCCCAACATATCCTTCCCCCATGTGGCCAGGGAAAAGTCATTGCTATCGGATCCTGACCCTGGGGGTGGGTATGTGAGGGAGGACTGCCTGTTGGGAGGAGACATGGGGAGTGGAGACGAGACGTGAGACACGGTGTCCCCCATTCGCCTTTCACAATGAGTCCACCATTCCCAAGTCCTTTCAGGCTGTTGTCAATCCCTTACCTATTTTTCCTGAGAATCTTTCCCCTATAGACACCATTCTGGTACTGGAAAGATGTGGTACTGAGACAAGGACGAGGGATGCAGAGAACCAAGATCGTTATGTAATGAATGAACATTGCCTACGCCTGAAGTCAAGGGGACTATATAAATGGCCAAACCAGGTGAGGCCAAGAGAATCATTAGTGGAATGCTTGCTGGAGAAGCTGGAGATGAACCAAGAGAGACAAGTTCCCGAAGTGCCTATGAGCTGCAGAGTCGTTGCAGCGGAAGCTGATTGTAATGGAAGCATTCAAGAGGTCTCTGGTAGCAGAGCTGGTCTGCATACCTTCTGGAGTCAGAGAGACTAGCTTTCCGTACAGCAGAGGCTGCGGGGGCCCTGGAGGAGAGGTATGCCGAGCCAGAAGAAGTGACAGCCACAGCAAGCCTGCCGTCGCGGAGAAGAGCACCTGCAGATCGCGTACCCAGTGAGTCAGAGAAGCCTTAGTGACTCTGGGACACTGAGGTGTAGACCACATGGTTTCTTCAGGTCGGGTTCCTCACGAATGAGGGAGAGACCGTTTGGGCAATGTAAATGCCAGCCGATTTTGAACTCGGTCAAATTGTTAAATACTCTTGAGAATCATGAGGACATGAAACTGCTAAGAAAACCGAGTGAAAGGTTTTATGAATGCTGAACTGTAAAATAGATGAAAGAGAGGCTAAACTGGAGCTGAGCAAAACACCAGGGAGAAATAAACGAAAGTGAGTTTAAGCAAGCTTTGTCAAGTGCCAAGAGGAGGTTGTAAGCCTTGCCAATAGTTAAGAGAGGACAAGCAAGAAAGCAAGAAAGCAAGACAATAAGCACTTGTTGAAATACCGATCTGAATAAAAGCAGTGTGGTAGAAACCTATGCTATAAGGGAACTGTGTAAATTGTGAGAATAAGCATTGGCAAGAGCCATAGAAAGATATTAAAGCACAACAAGTGAATAGTGGCAATACATGCAATGGTAAAGCCTCATGAAGATGTGAAATGGGAATAATCCAGGTACCACTGTAGAGCTGAAACAGTGGGAACGTGCATACAAGGAAGAAGAGGCAAGACAGGTATGTCAGTTGCGTGACCTGTAATGGGTGGACCGTGTGGTCCGACAGCTGTGCCTAGACCGAGCACACCTACCTATGGGAAACACACTTAAAAAACCTGCAAAGAAACTTGCAATTTAATATAAATGAAACCTGGTGTGAACTGAAATTAAAGAACTGTTCTTTGTGAAACTGATGAAAGTTAACCAAACCAGAAGAGCTGGAAATAATCACAAAGAACTTTGTTTTGGAAAACCTGAAAGACTTGAAAGCTTAGGGAAGGGAACCCCTTTGCATTGTGAACTATCTTGAACCTTAATAAAAGGCAATCCTTTCCAAGCCAAGTGCTTGAAGAAGCTCTGAACTTTTTTTTTAACACTTCTTGTTTTGACGCTGACATCCCTATACATTGTATACAAATAGCTGTGAGGGCAAACTTAGGTTTTGGACACAGACAGACTTTTGCCTTGGATTTCCTGACACAGACTATCCTAAGTTTATTTAGGTAGTCAAATCCCACCATAGTCTAGGGCAAGTTAGGCCTTTTCCTAACCTACTTTGTGCTGAATAAACGTGTATAGCCTAAAACTATAATTCAGTTTTCTGTGTCTACTTCATGATGCCTTTGCACTACATACATGCACTACATACATGCCAACAAGCTCCATTCCATTCGAGAGATGCTAGTCCAGTCTTGTATTTGCCTTTGCATACTGGGACTTGTAATACTAGATTTCCAGAGGTGTGCCTAGGCAAAATTTTCGGGGTGAGGGATAGCCCTTGAAATGTTTGGCCTAATTTGGTAACATGTCCAGGGGGCAGGCTATACTAACAGTAGGATTTAAAACAGCATTAGAACATTTATTCCAAAATAAAAGAATGTCCAATCAAGGATCTATAAGAAATATATACCATTTATTTAAACTATCAATGCAAACAACTAATTAAAAGTCTAAAGGCCCACCCATATAAGAATAACACTGAGAATTCAGACTTTTGATAAGAAAAGGCACTCTGGGCTGATAGGCAGGAGGATGCAAACAAACGATTTCAGTAGCAATGTCAATGTTCAAGTATCTTGTCTTTGTGTCTCAACAGCATCAAGCTGGGTTTCAAGGTGCAATGTTACAGTTGTGTTGGTGTTGAGATGATTGCGTCGTGTGGCCCCAAAGACGAGTCATGTTGAATCGGTTAGAGGCATGAGCTCACATTTGATCGAGTCGACACTAAAGACAAGTGGGGCAGTGGCTTCCAAAGGTTCGGTTTAGCAATCGTGAGGGTCTAAAAAGGATGATTATGTGGCATTGAGACAGCGTTTCAGACAGTGAGTTGAAGGCTTCCAGCAGGTGCTCGAGTCAATTGCTTTCACAGGTAGACCCGGTGTCTGGATGACCTGAAGAGCAGGTCAGTGATTCAAAACACGTAGAGTGCCAAAAGCAGCGCTGCAAGTCAAGTAGTGGCTCTAAGTAAGTTAAGCACTGACAAACTGGCTCATAGATGTTTTGAGGTGGTAAAACAGGGTTCCAGCTGTTTCTGGGTTACAGGGAGGCACAATCCAGGTTTTCCAGGATCAAGGTGATTCAGAAAGCTTGACTGGAACCTACAACAGTTCCTTCACCTCCATTGAGCAGGATCTTGCCTCCAGCGCACAGTCAGCAGAGAGGTGTTAAACCGGTAGCAGGTTCACCCTCCCATGTTCTCTGGGGATGGTTAGGAAGCAGAGCGTTCGTCTTCCTTGGAGCTATATGTCTCACCTCTATGGCAGAGGACTTTGCAATAGAATATCCCCCCATCAGAGTTCCAGGTGAATTCTTCTTCTTCATCTCAGTGTGAAGAGGTGAATCATCTAAGGACAGGATTTCCTTTCCTTATAATGGTAAACTGTTACAATGGATTGGTCAAAAGCAAACCTGTTGTCAGTGGTCCATTCCAGGCTGCTGTAACAAGTGTTGTTTGCCTTCTGACATCATACCCAGAATGCGTTGTCTGTGGGAAGTTGGAATGGGTATGCAGTTGCAGAGAGCCCTAGCAGAAAACAAGCTAGAGGAACCCCTCTCATGGCCTACATTCTCCTCTGGGCTACTCTAACATCACACTCTTCCCATGTCTGCTGCCTTCAAAAGAACTTCGGTCAGTGACCAGCACCCTAGTGTGAGCGTGGTTTTATTATGTTAGGACTGCCTTTGAAGCACTATGTCTGAGGGGACTTCCCTTGAACAATTCCTATACCCTGATATAAGGCTTTGGCCTTCCTTGGGGAGAGGAAAGGGACCACTTCCTGGACATTGTCCCACAGAATGGTAGTGAAGAAATCCAAGCAAGACAACAAATAATCATGTGCCCTGTTGTGATTGAGGCTCTGTTGACACAGTAAGCTATCCACATTGTGTGGCTGTATAATTCTGTGATCCCAGTAACCACCATGCTACAACCAATAATGACTTATTTTTGCAATTTAACATGCCATCAGGCTGACTAGAGTACAAAGACATTATGTTTTGAATCAGAAGTTCAGAAAGTTAAACATGCACTGCTTCCTGTTGAAACTTTCTGTACAAACATCGTAATCTGGCTTTTTTTAAATTTCACAATTTCTCATGATCACTTGCAGTATATTTTGCAGTCATAATATGAACATTACTCTCATCATATTAAGCAGAACACATGATCAAAACATGGAATAACCATGTGAATGATTTTCTAATTGAACATTAGCATTCCAAGATGGAGTGTCTGGTGCGATTCTATTATACTCCTCTGGAATACTCCTATCAGCAAAGGTAAAGGGGTTTATCTTTGGTACGGAATACAGCCTGCTTTCCATACAATCATAGGTCACTTTGGGAACATACAAATGGCTACATATATTGTAATTTGACAAATAAGTGTGAAATAATGGTTTTGTGCATGAATCACAAAATACATAATAGACACTGGGCTTGGTGCTCTTTTAATTTTTCACAACACTCACCCTAAAATTGAAATGTTTGTAACATAGATGCATACAGCTTCACATTTTGAATGTGTGCATATAATAGCTGTGACATCTGTCACAGGGTCAACACAATAGAGCTGATGGCTGGAAGATTTAGAATTCCGCTCAAACTCTGGAAATTGCACTGGGCAACCTTCCAGATCATTTTTCTTCAGCCTGCTAATCCAACCCAGAAGTGAAAAGACAATATGCAAATCAGGCTAGGTCCCACTTCACAAATAGTCATCTAGCTAGAATTTCTTGGTCACATTTCTTCTGCATAATGCCACAAGCAATCCCAGACATGTTTTGGGCTCATTGGGTGTCATTAGTGAGGTTTACGTCTAGGTATAATTTAGACAACACAAAAGAGGTGTTGGCTGGAAGGTTTAGAATAAATCTCAACCTCTGGCTATTGCTCTGGGCAACCCTCCAGACCATTGTTCTTCAGCTTTCCAGGTCCTTAAAGAAGGCGAAAGGCGATATGCAAATCAGGCTTGGTCCCACCTCAAAAGGAGCAGTACAGCCCAGACTGCTTGGTGAAATCCCTACTCTACAAGACCACAAACAACCCCAGACATGTTTAGTCCTCATTGGGCATCATCCATGAGGTTTCATCAGTCACTCCACACGAGTCCAGAGAGAATGGGCCTCATTACGAGGAGGGCAGTAAGGGGTTAATGGTGCTGGAAAAAGTGCCGGAGCCATTAACCCCTTACCGCCCCATTACGAGGTCCGCTCGCGGGACCCACTCAGGATGCCTGGTTTTACCAGACATCCTTAGCGGGTCCCGCGAGCGGCCCAGCATGCCAACGATGGGCCCCTCATTAACGGACCCGTCGTTAGCATACTCCCCATTCCCATTGAGCCCTATGGGGCCTCAAATGGGAATGGGGATGAACCGGGTCTGGGTTCCCTGAATGGGGAAATACCGGGCCCTCCAAGGTCGGAATGGCCTGGTATTTCCCCATTCAGGGAACCCGGACCCGGATTTACCTCCAAACTCGTAATGAGGCTCAATGTTTCTTTTCTCTGCACAGAATCTTACCTGGGTCTGAGAGTAAAGATGTCTGTACACATGCTCAGTGCTCTGTTCCCAATGCACAGACATACTATGAGAATAATTATTGTAGGATACTTTTTCTGTTGGCTGCTACTATTCCTATTGATCAATATGTTTCTGTCTTATTGTGCAGTGATTTTTTCCTGTCGATTGCTACTGGCCTTATTGAACAATAGATATTATGTGTGTCACTACTAGTCTTCTTGAGCAACAATGCTTGTTATTATCCAATATTTATTTTCAGTTGGCTGCTGCCAGCTACTGCAGCCACAGAATTAAGCCAAACAAAAGTCAAACAGTATTTTTTCTTAGCAA
Source organism: Ambystoma mexicanum (assembly GCF_040938575.1). NCBI lineage: Eukaryota > Metazoa > Chordata > Amphibia > Caudata > Ambystomatidae > Ambystoma > Ambystoma mexicanum. Next base: position 662,553,491 of record NC_090934.1, read on the forward strand.
CAGGTACAGGGTCAGTTTGTTATCATTGAAATGCAATGCAAGTAAAAAATATCACAGAGTATCCCCATTAGAAAGGGTGTACCCCCAATAAACAAAACTGATACTTTTTTTAGGGTTTCTCCTACACTAATAAATAAGTAGGTCCGTGTTACGTAAGCAAGATAGTGTTCGCCAAGAATGTTTATGATTAGCTATTTCTAAACAATATTCAGTCCCTTGCCTGGCAATCTCCCCATCTGAGACCATGTGTCCCTCTCTCGCTCCTGTTTATCATGTGCGCTTTTTCCTCATTTTAGCTGTGCCTGATGGGTCCTGCAGTTAACAATAATGAAAAGCCTTATGGGTTTTACAGCATCCGACCAAACTAACGAGGACTAATACTGCATTTTAAAAATCGAATTTAAACACAATTCATCAAAAAATAGAGAGTAGTTTGCGTTGGGTATTCATTAAGGCAGGGGCTGTGGGGGAGGCTCGTGGTGGGATCACCCCCTGCATTTTTTCAATGAACTGTGTTATAATTCGAGAAAAGAAAATTCAATGTTTTTGGACTTGCAGTAACATTTTTCATAGTTTTCACGCAGATCCAGTTTTACTGCTTCCGAGAGCCAAGGCTTACCCATGGACATTTGCCAGTGCCAGCAAACATGGCTACCTTTCTAATGCCTTATTAAATGATGATTCATGATTTCCTTTATAACTTATTATCATTATGGTAGTTCATAATGACAGTTGAAATAGTCATAGTCTGCTTCCATACGCCCCCAATGGTGATGGGTGATCAGGTTAAGATGTACTCATGTTTGGGTCTCATATCGCCAAGTGGACAAACCCCCGGTTCTCACTGTACTCCTCAGCCACCTGTCAAAGTAAGCATCACCCCCCTGTGCTTACCTAGGCCTTCGTCCTTTACCCCTCATCTTACTATAATTTTCTCCTCTCTGTGCAACATTTTTCTTCTAATCTTACTCTTAATCCTTACTGTCCTCTCCTATCGTGGGGTTTCTGCTTATGCACTAAACCTGTCCCCCTATCTCCCCATCCCTATCCTACATTCTCTTCCTGACTGGCACGTTGGTTGCAACTCTCTCTCTCTCTCTCTGTCTCTCTGTCTCTGTCTCTCTCTCTCTCTCTCTTTTCTCCCCTTCAACCACATCATCTCTAAACATGTCGCTCAGATACTCCTGTATCTAACTTTTCACCCTCTGCCCCTTCTGGATTGGCCAATCCCTCTGTAGCAAAACATAATTTCTATCTGGACTCCCATGAACCCAAACTCTCTGTGAAGACATCACTGAAACATTGATCCTCCACCCTGACCTTGCCATTATGGCTGTTAGGGAGAATTCTCCAGAATGGTTAATTTCCCTTACTTTTTGAGTCCCTCAGCAGCTTTTCTGGATTTGTAGGTTTTAATGTTTTCACCTGGTCAGAGCGTGAGCCCTTTTCCCCACTCTTACATGTGTTTTGTTGTGTGTTGTACATTTTTATGCTCATGGACTATGAAGGCTCACCCACCCCATAGGCATCATCTTTTTACTGTGTGCAACACAGCACCTTTAGTGCAGTGACACAGGGTTGTCTTTTCAGACTTCCCACTTTAAACTCAATTTTCTGGGACTGACTACTGTCTCCCAGAACATGTAAAGTTGCCGTTGACAATAGAAAACAGACTCCAGTTCCTACAGTTGGCCCATGAGATACCTGTGGCTGGTCACTTGAGTTTCAAAAAGACCAAGGAAAGGCTCTCTTTATACTTCTACTGGCCTAAGATGGGTTCAGAAGTTGACAAATTCTCTAGGAGCTGTCACACTTGCCAAACCTCTGGCAAGAGTGGAGCCAAGAATGTGACACCAGTGGTGGGAGTTCCTTTTGAGAGGGTGGGAATTGACATTGTTGGTCGCCTTGACCATCCCACATCTTCAGGAAACAGGTTTATACTGGTTGTAGTAGACCATGCTGCTAGATATCATGAGGCGATACCTATGAGAACTGTTATGGCTCAGGCTGTGGCTAAGGCTCTACTTGGTATTTTTACCAGAGTAGGGTTTCCTAAGGAAGTGATATCCGACAGGGGGTCCAATTTTATGGCCCACTACATGCAAGCCATGTGGAAAAACTGTGGTGCCACTTACATATTCTCTACAGCCTACCATCCACAAACCAATAGACTGGTTGAAAGGTTTAACCATACTATGAAGAGTATGATAGGTGCTTTAGAAGAACCCCTTAAAAGAAAGTGGGACCTTCTACTGCCAAGCCTTCTCTTTGCTTATAGAGAAGTTCTTCAGGAGCGAGTTGGATTTAGTCCCTTTGAACTTCTTTATGGCCATCCAGTCAGATGTACTTCGGCCCAGATTAAGGAGGGTTTGGAGAGTGTTCCTTCCCCCAAGCCAGTCAGAGTGACTGACTGTGTGATAAGTCTCCGAAGGAGAATGTCACACATTATGGCAGAAGCTAGTGAAAGCAGGTCAGACTCTGGTCAAACATTGGCATGACCAGAAGGCCAACATGGTTGAGTTCGCTTAAGACCAGGTTGTGCTAGTTATGGTGCCAACAAGGCAGAGGGGCTTGTAGGACAAGTGGATAGAACGCTTCAAGGTTGTGGGAAAACTTGGAGAGGTGAACTATCTGGTGGACTTAGGCAATCCTAAGTAGGCTCCCAGAGTCTTTCACACCAAATGTCTGACATACTCAGAGGACAGCCTTTAGATGAGAAAATAGAAGGAGTTAATCTCTCTTCTAATCTGACATCTGAACAACAGGAGGAGTGCAATTTTCTGTTAAATCAGTTTGCCTCCCTGGTTTCACTGTCACCAGGCTTGACCCTTTGGGGCCAACCTGATATTCTAACTGGTGACTGTTTACCTGTGAAAAGCAGAGGTTACAGAATGTCAGACCATGTAAGGACCCACATAAAGAAGGAGGTCAACAAGATGGTTGATCTTGGGGTTATAGAGCCATCTACAAGTCCATGGTCTAGTCCAGTTGTTCTAGTACCAAAGGCAGGATCCAAAGATTTGAGATTCTGTGTGGACTATAGAGCTCTAAATGCAGTCACAAAGACTGATGCCCATCCTTTACCAAGGACAGATGAACTGGTGGATAGACTTGGTGCAGCCAAGTACCTCAGTACATTTGATCTTACTTCAGGCTATTGGAAAATAACCCTGAAAGACCATGCCAAGGAGAAAACTGCATTCTCGACCCCAGCAGGCATCTACCAGTTTAAGGTTATGCCTTTTGGACTAAAGAATGCACCTGCTACATTCCAAAGGATGGTTAATCAAGTTCTGAATGGGATGGAGGACTTCTGCATGGCATACTTGGATGACATTGCAGTGTTCAGCCCTACTTGGAAAGAACATGTTGACCACTTAGGATATGTATTGCAGGCTCTTGAGCAGGCCCATCTGACCATAAAGGTAAGTAAATGCCAAATTGGTCAGAGCAAGGTGATCTACCTTGGTCATGAGGTAGGAGGAGGTGAAATAAGGCCATTGCCTGGCAAAGTACAAGCTGTACAAAACTGGGTCACCGCTACTATTCAAACCCAGATGAGAGCCTTCCTAGGTCTCACTGAGTACTCCAGGAACTTCATAGAGAACTATGGGACCATAGCTTCTCCCTTGAATGTGGTCTCCTCTCCAAAATTCCATAAGAAGTTCAGATGGAATGAGGAGTGCACTCAAGTCTTTGAAAACCTGAAGAAAGCCCTTTGTCAAGCTCCAGTTCTAAGAGCTCCTGATTATCACCAACCCTTCATTGTGCAGACAGATGCTTCCAATACCGGTATAGATGCAGTCCTTAGTCAACTGGATGAGAAAGGTAGGGAGCACCCCATTTTGCTTCATCAACAGGAAGCTGAAGGAACCAGAAACAATGTGGGCAACCATTCAGTATGAGTGCTTTGCTATTGTGTAGTCTCTGAAGAAGTTTAGGCCATACTTGTATGGATCTTTTTTTGTGATTCAGACAGACCACCAATCTTTGAGATGGTTGATGCAAATGAAAGGGGAAAAAACAAAACTACTAAGATGGTCAATCTGCCTGCAAGCATTTGATTTTACCATTGAGCACAGTCCAGGATGTCACCACCAAAATGATGATGGTCTCTCTAGGATGTCTGACCGACTAGAGTGAAGAGATTCATCCAGGAGTTGGTTAAATTCTCCTGTCCCTTAGTCTGAGGGGGGTCAAGTGTTAGGGAGAATTCTCCAGAATGGCTAATTACCTTTACCTTTTGAGTCCCTCAGCAGCTTTGCTGGATTTCTAGGGTTTAATTTGTTCACCTGGTAGGAGTGTGAGCCTTTTTTTTTTTCACCACTCTTACATGTGTTTTGCTGTGTGTTGTACATTTTTATGCTCATGGACTATGGAGTCTCACCCACCCCATAGGCATAATCTTTTTACTATGTGTCACCCAGCACCTTTAGCGCAGTGACACAGGGTTGTCCTTTCAGACTTCCAACTTTAAACTCCATTTTCTGGGACTGACTACTGTCTCCCAGAACATGTAAAGTTGCCATTGACTTTACTAGTCTTTTTAAATGTATAGACCCAGTACGCCATATCTTCCAATAGTGTACTGGAGGGGTTAATAGTTATCCCCTTTTGTCTGATTCTCATGGAACATTAGTATGTTCCCCTTTCTTTAACATTTGGCTGGTGGCAGTGGTATCTACCATTTTTATTCTACCGCAGACTATGAAAATAGCCTTTGGTACCATTGGAGGCTATGGTGGTAGCCTCGAACACAAACCCGATAATCCACTTTTATTTTTAGTTAGTTCTGGTCGAGTTATTTTGCCATATCTTTTTGTAAAGGTCTTTCTAGTGTTTTACTCTGCACGCCAAACCAGGTTTGGTTCCTTTGTTCGCAGTCCTTTGGCGGTCTTCTGCACAGAAGCCCTCCTTAGGTGCCTGAGTGTCTGGGTGGGCAGGATGTGAGGGAGGGGTTTGAGGCCCCCTGCATGAGTGTCTGGGTGGACAGGATGTGAGGGAGGGGTTTGAGGCCCCCTGCACAGGGTCTCCTTGGAGACCCAAGTCGCACTCTTGTTTGATTGGCTAGGTGGCTGCCCTGCCAGGACAGCCACCCTGCTGTGTGATTGACAGCCAGGCTGTGTGAATGGGGGATTTGTTATATAAAAGGCCTGTCTCTGGGACTGGAAGGTAGAGTCACCACTGGAACGAGAGAACCAAAGAGAAGCTGAAGGAAGACAACTGCTGCAACTACTGGACACCCGGTGAAGCCCTGCTGCAGGTCTGAATCGCCTGAAACTTCGACGACAGAGGAGATCTGCAAATAATCTTCGTCTCTTGAGGTTGGTTGGAACAACCAGCACGCCAAACACCAGACACCGGTCCTCATCCTGGCCGAATTTACTATGATTGCTGCAGTAGATCGGATAGCCAGTGGGAAGAGAACCAGTTTGGGTTTTAAGGAACGCACATTTTATTTGTCGTTTTGCTCCGCTGCTGGCTTCTTCCCTGGGCAGTGCAGGACCCTCCAGCCCTCCTCCATCTTGCCACCACGATTGAAGCTTCAAGAACCGCGATCCTGCAGGAACTGCCAGGAACAACTGCCTCAGCTACAGCATTCCACTTCTTTAAAGGTACTGTGCAAATTTGGTCGTTCTTTCCGTCCGACTGCAGTGAAAGTGTGGGAAATCCTTTGCCACCCCGAAAGCTTGTGCTTCTCTTCTCCTTTAAGTAACTTTTCCTCCGACCAACTTCGTTTTGAACTCTTGGCAAAGACTTAACCGCAAACTACTTTGAACTGTGTGATCCCATGCAAAGACTCAGAACCATTCACATTGGCCTAGACCTATTGACATGAATCCTAGTTTTAGTAGCCTTTTCTAGATTGCCCTGCCTATAACTTGTTGGTACTATTGATTTTGAATAACCATTACTTTCTCCCTTTTAAATTGCTGGAGTGCCATTTTGCTCACACTTCATTTTGAGCTTAACTTGTCCAGAATTGATTGGGTGTTGATGTAGTATATTAAGACTGTGATTTTCTGCTGCTTTATGATAATGATCTGTTTTTATAAATGATGGTGTAAATAAATGTATATTCTTTTACTCAGAAACCTTGAATCAGTGTTTGTTTGAACCATAGTAATTGTTGTCTTTTGTGTAATCTCTTGTACTGCTCACTTTACTCTTGAGATAAGTCTGGCTGCTCAGCCATTGCTACCACTTTACTGTGTAGTACAGACTTGTACCAAAGGTGAAATTGTACTTATTCAACTTCTTTCCTACCAGCCCCACCAAACGCATTCCCATCCTTTGCTCAGCCAACTAATCATCAGCTGCAGATAACCCGTTTGCAATTCAAACAACAAAATAGCTTGCACCTTTCATCTTTGTTTACCTCTCCTCCTTTTATAATCCCTTTCTCTCAACAGGTATGTTTGAGCCTGTTAAAAATATCCTCAGTGATGCCCATACTTAAAGAAATGCACTGCAGACCCCAACAAACCATCATTCTTCAGATGTGTCACATTCCTACCTCATCATTCCAAACATCTCATAAGGCTTGCCTTGTTATGCTTATCTTAAACAACCTTAAATATATGCACTATACAATCCACTTCAATCAAACTGCTATGACCCACAGCTCTAAGCATTGCTCACCTCCACTTTTAATCTATCCTTATTTTACTTGATCTCTCAATAGCCTTCAACACTATGACTCTCGCTTGCCTCCTCCAGAAATGTTATTCCCTTATTTTTAAGGACACCATACTTGGCAGGGTATCCTCATACATCTGCAACTGCTCATTTTCTGTCTTTTGGCACTCTGACATGTCCTCCTCCATATCACTTCCAGTGGGTGTCTCTCAAAGACTAGCCTTTGGTCCACCCCTCTTCACCCTTTACAGTTCCTCACTGGTTAAAGTCATATCATCCTTTGGCTTTAACTACAACCTCTATTCTGATAATGCTGAAATCTTTTTTTTTTCCCTCCACCACCCTACTGTCTCAGAATGTATTATCAGCTGCCTCAACACCACCTGTAACTGGTTCCATGTAATAATGTCGCCACAAAAATCTCGCCATGCAAAAATATTGCCGAAAAATGGCCGTTTTTTGTGGCGACATTATTGCATGGAACATGCCCCTTTCCCCATATATATGGTCACCTAAATAATATCGCCACGGCATTTTCCCGGCGATATTATTTACGGCGACCACATATATGGCGATATTATTACCTGATACCATGTAACTGTATGGCTGTACACCTGCATGACGCTAAGCTTCTCCAAGACAGTAGTTATCTTTCTCCCAACTTCTATTTCTGTCCCCACTCTCCCATTCCTCATTCCCCATCTCCTTACTTCCAACTCTATGGGCCTCATTACGACTTTGGAGGCAGCCATGCCCTTAATAAGGGCATGGCTGCCTCCAAAACCGTGTCCGGGTCCGGGTTCCCTGAATGGGGAATTACCGGGCCATTCCGAGTTTGGATGGCCCGGTAATTCCTCCCTCAGGGAACCCGGGCCTGGACCTTACCCATTCCCATTTGATCCCCCATAGGGCTTAATGAGAATGGGCGCGGGAGCTAACAACGGGCTGATTATGACTGGCCCGTTGTTAGCTCCCTGGTGCCCTCGCGGGACCCGGTAAGGACGTATGGTAAAACCAGACATCCACATCGGGTCCCGCGAGGGAACCTCGTAATATTGCGTAATGGGTTTAACGGGTCCGCCACCAAATGGCACCCGTTAAGCCATTCCACAATTCTTATAATGAGGCCCTATCAGTTCATCATGGCCACTGCTATTGCATTCAGGCTTAACCATCACAACATATAGAATATTTGCCCACACTTCATGCACCACTCAGCAAAACTCTGATGTCTACATTACTGCTCAGAAAACTGGGCTACTGGTCTAGCCTACTCCTTGGTATTCCCAATAACGCCTTGCTCCTCTCAACAAAGTTTTCAAATTTGTTACACACCTCATCTACCCCTTACCCAGAGCATGTCCCACTTAAATGTATCGGATCACTCTGGAATCTACCCATGACATTTCCTCCAATTACCGTGTTAATTGGATCAATACATACTCCCTTACACTCTGCAGTCCTCATCTCTGAACACCCTGTGGCCTGTCACTCTCTGCTTCTCCCACTTCCAATTCTTCTCCAGACTTGCCCCATCCAATGAAAGGCTATTTCTTTGGACATCAAACCTATTTCATTTGTGCAACCCTTCAAGATCAGGCAAAAGCTTCACTTGCTACTGAATGAAGGGCAACCTCTAACTCTCACACTAACCCTCCTTCACTGACCGGCCAACCTACCTTTTCCCATAATATCACATATGCATGTATAAAAGGCCCGCTATATGTTTCTCATTTATGTTCTGTCCCCTAGTCATTGGGCCTCATTACACGGTAGGCGCTAAGAAATGTGATTTACCGTCATGGCGCTATTAGCGTGTCCGCCATCGTAGGAGACCGCTAATAGCGTTACATCACGAGTTAGCGGACACGCGCATAGGGCCATGACGGTAAATGACCCCACCGCCATGGCGGAAAAGCACCTTACCGGCTCCGACCAAAGTGCTGATAGCACCTCCGCCCTCATGCTGCACGCTATTAGCGGTCACCGCTGTTAGCGGTCACTGCTATTAGCGGTCACTGCTATTAGCGGTCACCGTAAAACACCGGAACCGGAAATAGCGTCATCGCACCGGAACGGGAAAGAGCCCGGCGGCCATCTTTAAAAACACAATCCATTGCCATCCCCTGCACTCAGGACCTGCAGCAACACCACGACTGGCAAAACCACATCCCAGAAGAACAAACAATGCCCAAGGCCCTAAAGAAAGCCGATGCGCGCCAGCGCAAAGAACGCTTCTCAAACGAGGAATTGAAAATGCTGGCAGACACCCTGGCTGCAAATGCAGACGTAGTGTTCGCTAGCGACATGCGGCGCCCGGCACTCCTGAGAAAAAAGGAAATCTGGGCTGAGGTGGCGCAGAAAGTCAGTGCGGTGGGCTCCACCCCCCGCACCGTAAAGGACGTGCGCAAGCGGTGGGATGATCTGCGCCTCCGTGTACGCAGCATTTTATCGGCCAACAGGAATCTGGCCATGGGCACAGGAGGCGGAGGTGGATCCCCGATGAAGATGCAGGAGTGGGAGGAGACATGTGCCAGCACCATTGGCATAGAATCCATCGAGGGAGTGGGCCGAATGGAGTGTGGTGTGGCAACAACGTCAGACGGAGGTGAGTGACCACGCAAGACACAGCAATGCCAAGCATGAGTCCCTCCCCCAAATGTGAATTGGGAATCAGCTAATGGATGGGGTCATCACACACACATGTACACAACCCTGCATATATGCCCTGCACATCCCCACACAACCACATGCATGCAGCACCTCACACACGTGTCACCCTGACACATGTCCGGATGACCCACCCATCTGGCCAACAACCTGCAGGCCCAAAGTAGATGTCCAAATCCAAAGAACTGCAGCAACAACAACATATGCATGATGCACGTTGACCCATCACTGATGTTATCCCTGTCTTGCTCCCCCACAGGGTCACAATCTGACAGTGAGGAGCTGGACTCTGCAACGCAGGCCCCACCACCCAAAAAGCAGGCCAAGGGAAAGGATGCAGGCACCAGGCCCAGTACATCGAGGGGCACTGGGATATCTGGAGTGGCCCAGCGTTCAAAAGCCACCCACGCAACGACCACACCAAGGGTCGAAATGCCATCCGACACTGTGGCAGCACCCCCACCACCCACCCCCACCACTCAGGAGCCAGTGCCAGAAGGCACGCCGTCCGCAGCCAATAGCTCCGTTGGGGAAGCAGCAGCCACGGCACCTATGAGTGATGTGGACGACCCATGTCCGACACCGGAAGGGCAGCGTACACCCAGCCCCCAGCTGTCCCCACTCCACAGCCCATGCAACACATCCAATGGCAGCATCCATGAGGTGCATGCCGGAGATGCAATGGATGGGTCATTCAGTCCCGTGGCGAGCTCACCTGATGTCGGCCACATGCAGCAAGCTGCGCCGAGGAGTAACAGGGGCAGGGCCGCAGACGACACCATGAGCCTGATACGCCAGCGCCAGGAGGAGCTCAATGCCCTGGTTGCCCGGCAAGTGAGCGAGGCTGCCTCGACCAGGGAGGAGATCCGGGTGTTGTCAAGGCACATGAAAGCTGCCATGGACAGCAACACGACGCGCCTATGTGACGAGATGGCCGCTGTGAGGCAGGTCCTAACGCGCATTGCTGAGGCGATGGAGAGCATGCGTCACTCACAGGGAGCAGATCAACCAGCCACGCCCTCGTCTACTAGCTCCGACCAGACAACCATCCTGCGCAGGTCCAGCCGGTCCTTGCGGCGGTCAGACTCACAACCCCCCAATGGTGGTAGTGGAGGAGGGAAGTAGGGCCAGCCTGTCCCTGTTGACACTTGGGAACTAATGCAGCACTGATGTGCACACCATGTTCGGTGGAGTTGTGGGGGGAGGGGGGTGAGGGTGTTCGGTGGAGTTGTGGGGGGAGGGGGGGAGGGTGTTTGGGGGAGTTGTGGGGGGAGGGGGGTGAGGGTTGTTGGGGTGGAGGGTACATGCACGTTTGAATGTCATAATGCTCAATACAGACGTAATGGCATGGATAATCACATGACTGGACATTGATAATTGTGTATGTGTGCTTTATTGTTGAAGGGTGCACTGTGATTATGTCCTCCATACACCCCGTGCCCTGAGCTGAACACCAATTGCACCCTCCTAATCCATGTGCATCAGAAACAATGGTCTATCAGGTGCTGCCGCACAGCACGTCCCTCATGGGCATCGCCACCTGCATGACCTGCAGCCCCCTCTCCTCCATCCTCATCCCCGTCATCATCCTCAGACGGTGGTCGCAGTTCTATGTCAGGGGGCATTGGCACATTCCGTCTGATACACATATTGTGAAGCATGACACATGCCATGGTGATCTTGGCCACCTTCTCATGCCCGTACAGGAGTGCCCCGCCCGACCTGCTGAGGCACCGGAAGCGTTCCTTCAATAGGCCGAATGTCTGCTCGATCACCACGCGGGTACGGGTGTGTGCATGATTGTAGTCCTCTTCGTGCCTGTTCTGTGGGTTCCGCACAGGGGTAAGGAGCCACCTCTTCAGGGGATAACCTGCATCACCTGCATGGGTGCAAAAATGGGTATGTGTAAGTGTCTACATAATGTGGAGCGTGCACATATCACACAAACAAACATTGCATAATCAACGGCATCCACTGATCCAAGCACGCATGGCAATCAGGGTAACTGCAATGTGGGAAGGTGAGGTGGTCCTTGCAAGTGGACATGCACCATGCATGCATACAGCAGGGATTGCCATGTCCCGCCAGAGTTTAAGTGATTTGTGTTTCCTGGCCCTGGCAACGTTAGTGCCACACTGCTAGTACACTGCCATTCCTTAGTTGATGTCCCCATGCTGTTTGATGGCAATTCTGTGGTGGGGTACGGGTGTGCCTCACCACAATGGCTACAGGGGATCCATTTGTATGCACTCATGTGCGCGGACCATTTCTGATGTTGTTCAGCGTACATTTCAGTTGTGATTTTGATATGCATGTTGCTGATTTGTGTAATGGGGGAATGGTGTGTTGTGCGGTGTGCATGTTGTTTGGAATGGCCTGTTTGGCATAATGGATTGATATGTTTGCCGTGGCACTCACTTCCGGCATGTGGTTTTGTCTCTGGTCCATTGTGGGCTGCCTCACTGTACAGTGATGCAAATATGTATGTCCATTCTTCTCATGACACAAGTTCACGCCCAGTTGGAGTATGCATCTCCCCCCCCCCCATTCACGGCCAGTTGGAGTATGCATCTCCCCCCCCCCCATTCACGCCCAGTTGGAGTATGCATCTCCCCCCCCCCCCATTCACGCCCAGTTGGAGTATGCATCTCACCCCCCACTCACAATCCACATCACACTGACATGTGGTCGGCCTGCTACTCACCAAGTAGCCACGAACGTTGTCCAGCATGTCGCTCCATGTATCGTGGTATTGTCGAGTTCCGCAGGACCATTGCATCATGGGTTGAACCGGGATATCGGGCACAGCAATGTGTGATGATCTTATTGGAGTCACATACCATTTGGACGTTGATGGAGTGGTATTGCTTTCTGTTACGGTACACTACCTCATTGGCATGTGGGACCACCCGTTCTACATGGGTACAGTCGATGGCCCCGATGCAACTTGGGATGCCTGCCAGTGAATGGAAGCAAACTTTGGTGTTGGAGATCTCCTGGGCAGTCCGTGGCATGTATATGTGTTGACTTGTGTGCTGCAGGAGGGCATCGAGCACCTGGTTCAGTGTGCGTGAGAATACTGGTTGTGATATGCCATGCATCTGACCTACCGTATGCTGGTAGGTGCCTGTGGCCAAGAAGTGGAGCACTGTTACTACCTTCAGTAGAGGGGGGATGGCAGTACGGATGTCAATGAGACTCACAATGTCGTTGTATATCATGTCTACTATGGTGGTGATGGTATCCCAGTCCAGACGGTACAGGGTGTGTATCTGCTCAGGGGTTAGGTTGACTGGACTGGCTCTGATCCTGGGAATTGGTGGCTGCCTCTGTGGTATCACTAGGTGCACTGGTGGTGCTTGCTGCGCCTGTCTTGCCCTCCTCCTCCTCCTCCTGCGTCTCCTCTGTGCTGCCTGTTGTTGTAGCTGCTGCACAGCAATCATGTCCTCTGGCCCATGTAATGCTGCTAGTATTGCATCCATCTTGGTGTGGGAATGGGTGTGGGGAGGGGTGTGGTGTGCTCTTTTGTGCTGCCAGTCTCCATTGCCTCCACCTGTGCTGATTTTGTCCACCTGTGGCAGGTGGGAACTCTGCTGTGCTCTTTTAACGTGTGGTTCGCGATGCCGGTATTAGCGCCTTGCCGGTAAGGGTTCTTTGGGTCTACTACATGCCGGTATTGCCATGTACGCATGGCTCGTGATGCCGTGATATTAGCGCTATGCCGCTATTTCCGGTCTGAGGGGCCGCGCGCTCACGGACTTGCCGCTAATAGTGCCACCGTACTTTGCGGTGCCGCTAATAGCGGTATGTCCGGGTCGTGATTGGGGAGGGGATTTACCGATACCGGTAATCCCTTACCGGTAACGGTATGTCCCTACCGCCTACCGTGTAATGAGGCCCATTGTCTCTGGTCTATGTTATTTTACAAAACCCATGCACCACCAACTTACATTGAGCATTGCCAAAGGAACAGAACGCTGTTTGAGTCCAAGATGTAATGTCAAAAGTAGTAGATGAATGAAAACAATCACTAAGCCATTTAAGAGATCTAATACCAAAAGTTAAGCAATGTTCTGAGGACACCTGTCTAAATGTTTAAATTTTGCCTTTCTCATAGAAAACGGGAACTAAGGGGCATCAGAACCAACACTATCATAATCAGAGTCAAGCATCACTGCCAAGTGGCACTACCTCAGTGTTGGTCTTCAAAACTTAGTCAAGACAAAATGTTGTAAATTAGATGGGTTACCCGATTAAGTATAGACATTGTGCAGAAGATAGAACAAAAAAATCATGTGTGCATCAGTACGATATACTCTCCACGTGAACATAGCTGTATTAGGACATGCAAGCTAGAATTAAATTTTGCTAGAAATATGCACTTCTCCCTATGTAACAAACAAATATGCCATATCCGTATGCCTAGTCAAATTCTATCCCATACAATCTAATACATTGGTCAAGTAAATTGCAACACACTGTTTGCAGAGGACACCACCTTGCTGTAAACAGGTAACCCTAAAATCACAATGTACAATTGTGATAGCTATTTCATCACAGCTGAAAATGATTGACATCCAAACATTTCATAAACTATTGATCACTTGAGAAGTTGTGATATGATGATTAATCATTCACTTGATTAGAAATACTGACTAATACTCTAAGTGAGTAAATGACCAAGAACCTTTCGAATATCCAAGGAAGGGTGTTGCACATGAAGCTAGAGCACTGCAAGTCTTCTCATACACACTTGCAAAGGTGTAAGGAACACCCTTATACACTGCAGCAACTGTAGGCAGCAATCTAGGGCACATCAGCGAGACTTCCGTGAACCTGTGTAACCAACACAAGGCCCTTTAAGATGAGGTAGCAATACTTTGAGATGGATAGGGATGTAGAATATACTCAAACATAAATAATCAGACTGACTCAGGAAGTTGGCAAAGTAAGTCTGTTTTAATATCAATTGTCTAAAACAGGGAGTATAACGAACATCAACTGACATCTGCTTGATCTTCTCACTCAGCGAGTTTCATAAAAAACATAGCTTATATGGTAAAAACTCGTCATGATTGATGTCAATCTATGTGGCAAACTGCAAAAATCTACTTAGAAAAGTGATATGCTTAGAGGGAACATCTAGGTATACGTTCCATACTTGTCAGGGAAAGTGATTTGGTCTCTAACATCAGGTGTGCAACTAAGCCCTCCTCTAGTGCAAGTCACTATGAATGTCATCAAATACACAACGTCCTATTGGTTATAGAAACTATGGGGCTCTCTATTACGTGGCCCTCTATAATTCTTTGGCACCCTTGTATCCCTCTGTAATATTCCACACACGCTAACAGCAGGCGGGCTGGCACCCAGGTGCTGGTGGGCTGGTCATGACTTTAGCTTCCCACCTAATTAGCCTGCCATCTATCGACACTCTTGCTCTCTGGCAGTCAATTAGCCTATGAACATGGCCTTGGAAATGTTATCTGTGCCTGTGAATAAAAGTGAGTAAAGGCATACTTTGCCTCTTGGTTTCGATGTAGCTCAACTCAGTATCTATTTTCATCCGACCATGTAACTGGAGACCATGTTTCAGAGATTTTCTGTATTTTAAATACTATTAAATGATGAACCTTTGACGTTTTCAATTGTCTTGCACCTCACCTCGGACAGGAGTTTGTTCTTTTCATACGTTTTGTAGCTACTGCATGAACATCCAGGCTCACTGTGGCCTTGACTTCCTGGTGCTGGGCCAGCCAAGCCTTTCTTGAATTCACCTCCGTCATTAAGTCATTTTCCAGCTGCGCCACACTGAAAAAGCTTTTCTATTCACTGGGTCCAAGCTCTGCTAAAGCGCGTTGTGGAACATCCATATTTCATATATTCGTATGCATATACTTTGGTGCATCACTACAATCTATCCACTACGTAGCCGGCCCTTAAGAATACTTTGTCTGCTTGCGTTACTGCGTTTGTACAATTGTAAAATTACTTGGCATTTTCTTCATCGTTTCTGTAGCATGAGCATCTTCATCTCAAGGCTAGATGTTGCTCATCTTTAACACCTCCTCCTTAGATCCCATAGACTGTTTCTGGTCTTCAGCCTTTTACCTCTTTTCTGGGTGCGTCAGTTCTACTTTGATTGAAGTCATCAGTCTTCTCTCTTGCTCATTTTCACACTTCCTACGGGATTTCATTCAGATGACCATCATATTGTCGTGAGTGCATATATGGTTTCCTCAATGGGTACCTTACATCCAGGATTCTTTTCGATATAGGTATTTTCACTGGGACTGCACGTGTCTCACACTCTGGCTCCCAACATATAGGCAGCATGGTTGCAGAGCTTTGAGTGGGGGTACTTGGCTCCACCTCTACATCAGCTTATGTCGCGGAGCCATTACTTTGAATGACTATGAATAATTGAACCACCGCATTTTAAGTCTTCACTCAATACCACTCCGTGCCTTTGTAGCCCTATTAGGTGATCAGAAGAGCTCTCTTTACATTGGATTGGATTGGCACTGTCGCTGCAAGCCCTGAACCAGAGGTTGCAAAGTAAGTGCCAGGGACACCAAGAGAGACGCCAGGAGTATCAGCTGGTACCGCATTGCCCTCCCATGTGAAGACCTCTGGCAGAATATGTTCAGACAGAAACAGTTGCATACTACCTAATTATATTCAAACGGAGGGCTAGAAGTGACCATTATCTCTTGTTAACAACAATATAATGGGACAATATAATGAGTCTGATTGTAGAATATTTTCTGCTTTAAATGCATTTGAACCAGCTAACCATCGTGACTGTGATGGTTGTTCTCGCAGTTGCTTTGACATAGTAGGACACAGCTGTTTCAATGTCTTGAAGACAAAAAAGATATTCTATTTCCAAAAGAACGGAAGATACAGTTAAAAAATAAATGTTCAATTTAAATATAAATGTGAAGGTTTTTATTAGTTTAACTGGTGCTTCTAATGTGCTAAATTCTTCAATCAAGCAGTTTCTGGGAGCACGAGAACACAGCAGATTGATACATTTATACCCGGAACATTAAAAACAACAAGGAGCAGAGAAATAGGGGGTGACAACTAATTAAGTTGTTATAAGTTTGTGAATGGATGTGAGTAGCCAATCAGAGTACTCTAAAAGTGGGCATTAACTGCCAGCAGAATCGAATGTCCAGAGAAAACTGGAAGAATCTGTGTCTACTTGCACCATATGGTGTATACATGAGCTCATATTGCTGTTACAGAGATTATAATACATGACAGCTATGCATGTACACATTGATTTGCAGAGTTTTACCATGGGAATAAGAGAGAGTTTATTCTGATACAGAGTCTCACAGTGAAGGGAGCAAGTTTATCCAGCTACAGAGTCTTCCCCACAAACGGGAAGAGTGTATTCTGATACAGAGTTGCCCAATCAAGGGAGCACGCTTATTCACCTGGAGAGAGTTCCCTTAAAAGTGGAGAATATAATCTGACGCAGAGTCTCCTCCATCACGGGAGAGAGTTTATCTGAAACAGAGCATCTCCTTTAAGGGGTAGTGTTTATTCTGGTACAGGTTCTCCCCGGAGAATGTATTGCGCTACAGTGTCTCCTACATCAAGGGAGAGAGATTATTCTGAGATGGTGTCACCCCATCAAGGGGGGGAGTGTATTCATCTAGAGGGTTTCTCCTTCAAGGTGGAGAGTTTGTTCTACTACAGGGTTTCTCATTTAAGGGGGAGAGTTTATTCTAATACAAAATCTCCCCCTTCAAAAATTAGAGTTTATTCTGCTGCAAAGTCTCCCCTTCAAGTGGCCAGCGATGCAGGCTTTTGTCACTGTTTCCCCAATGATTTGCATGATCTGCATCACTTTCCTGGGCTGACAGGGCTGGACCACGCACAATCAGGAACTTTTAAAAAGGCACTCCAGCAAACCGGGCAGTCAGGCGGGCTGTTCTCACTGTTACCTGCTGTCATGCTACCTAATTGCTTTATTGCCGTTGGCCCCTTATGCTTAAGCATGAACTGCAGTGCAGTGCCTGTTTGGTTCACTCGTGCTGGGATTGCGGCACGAGTACGGAGCCGAGAGCCGGGAGCTGCAACCTGAAACTGAGCCTCAGTCTGAGACTTAGGCGGGTTCTTGCTGCAGACAAATTAAGTGAAGAGAAGCCGCACTCAACCAGCATTCTATCCAGGCAGGCAAGTTGTTTGGACTGTTGGAAGCTGTTTGTGGCTACTGTTAAATGTTGGTTGTTGCTGAAGCCTGGGAAGTTGGATTGTGAAATGTTAGGCAGAATCACATGCAGTACCCTACATGTAATTAAGACTACACGTGTCAGTACAATTTCACCTTTGGTACAAGCCTGTACTACACAGTTATGTGGTAGCAGTGGCTGGGCAGCCAGACTTATCTCAAGAGTTGAGTGAGCAGTAGAACAAGTTACACAAAGGACCAACAAATACAGTGATTCAAACAAACAATTAATCAAGGTTTCTTGGTAAAAGAATATACATTTATTTACACAGTCAGTTTGAAAACATTACACTAGCATTAGCAGCTCAATATGATATACTTAATACACCACAAATACATGACCAATAAGTAACTGAACAAGTTCAACTCCCTTGAAGTGGGAGCAAAATGGCACTTCAGATACTTTTAAAAGGGGTAAAAAGACAAGGGGCCTCATTAGGAGGTTGGACGTAGCTATGGAGCTATTAGCTCCATGGCTGCCTCCAAAACCCTACCGACTCCGCCCTGGTGAATGGAGCAATTACCGGTCCATTCTGAGGTTGGAGGGACCGGTAATTCCCATTCACCAGGGCCATTCCCCATTCCCATTTGAGCCTCCATAGGGCTCAAAGTGAATGGGGAAGAGGCTAATAACGGTACCGCGAATTTTGGTACCGTTATTAGCTCTAGAGTTCCTTTGCAGGTCCCGTCCTTAACGCCTGCAAAAACCAGGCGTTACGGACGGACCCGCAAAAGGAACTTGTAGTAGGGCGGTAAGGGATTACCGGCACCGGTGCGCTTACCGGTGCCGGTAATCCCTTACCTCCCACCTCGTAATGAGGCCCAAGGTTATAAGAATCAGTAGCACAAATACTTCCATAGGCAAGACAAAGGCTTTCAGTAAACTACAGCCAGCAATTCAGTTCATAGGCCTGGGCCAAAGTCAATGGTTCAGAGTCTTTGTATTGGATAGCACAGTTCTGGTAGTAAACGGTTAAGTCTTTGCCACAGAGTTTAGAAGAATTTGGCTAGGCGAAAAGTTAGATGAATGTTTAGGGAAGGACAAGCCTTCGAAGTTGGGAAAGTTCCACGAACTTTCGCAATGGCCGAAAAGATTTCCGGACCGCGTTTGCACAGTACCTTTGAATTAAAGAAGAGTTGTAGCTGAGGCAGTTGGTCCTGGCAGTTCGAGCAGATTTCGCTGTTCCTGAGCTTCAGTCATGGGGACAAGAAGGAGGACGTTGGGTGGTTCCTGCACTGCCGAGGGAGAAGGCCACAAGCTTAGCAAAACGTCGGTTTAAGGTGTGAGTGCCTTAAAGACCACAAACTGGTATCCTTCCCACTGGCTACCCGGTTTTCCACAGCACTCTGCAGAAAATTTGACCTGTAGGGCACAGTGTGCAGGCGGTTTACGAGTTGGTTGTTCCCACCAAACTCAAGGGAAGAAGTTAACCTTGAAGGGCTTCTCTGTCGATGGAGTTTCAGGCAATTCAGACATGCAGCAGGGCTTCACCGGTTGTCCAGGAGTTGCACCAGTCTTCTTTCTTCAGTTCGTCTTCGGTTCTTTTGTTCCAGTGGTCGACTCTGCTTTCCAAGTCCCAGAGACCTGCTTTTAAACAGTTTTCCCCCATCCATTCCAGAATGGCTGTCCCTCACACAGCAGGGAGGCTGTCCTCGCCGGACAGCGAGCCGGCCAATTACGCCAGAGTGCATTCAGGCCTCCTAGGAGACTAAGCACAGGGAGTTTCAGGCATCTCCCTCACATCCTGTCCACCCCAGACACCCTGGCCCCAGAGGAGGGCTTCAGCACTGAAGCCCACCAAAGGCCAACAAACAAAGGGACCATACCTGGTTTGGCACGCAGAGACAAACACAAGAAGGACCTTTCCTAAAAGAAATGGCAAAAAAAGTCGACCGGAGTCTGTTTTTACAGATTGATCTTGAGCGGCATATTGAAAAACATGGCTGACCCCATTTTTTAAGTACCGTTGTTTGCGGTCGGGAAAAACCATGGTAGTTTGATCTAAACCACTGCCACCAGCCATTTAATGTAGGAAAGGGTAACATTTGACTGTTACATTAGTGTTTTGACTCAGGGGAAGCTAGGCTATCCCTCCAGCACTCTATAGGAAGATAGTGTGTGCTGGGTCTGTACATTTAAAGAGACTAGTAGAGCCAATTTACCTTTACAGGCTCTGGGAGACAGTAGTCAGTCAAAGAGAATGTATTTAAACCTTGGGAAGTCTGAAAGACATCCCTGTGCCACTGCACTGAAGGTGCTGTGTGACACACAGAAAAAGATGATGCCTATGGAGTTTTCTTAAAACTCCATAACCAAAGAACACACAAGTAAAACAAAATACATGGAAGAGTGGGAAAAAAGGCTCACACTCTTCCCAGGTAAAAAAATCAAGTCCTAGAAATCCAGCAAAGTTCCTGGGGGTCTCAAAAGGTAAGGGAAATTAGCACATTCTTGAGAATTCTCCCTAACACTCGTCCCCACCAGACTAAGGGAAAGGAGGAGTTAATCCACTCCTGGATGAATCTCCTTACTCCAGTCGGTCAAACATCCTGGAGAGACCATCAGCATTTTGGTGGTGACACCCAGACCTGTGTTCAATGGTAAAATCAAACCCTTGCAGGCTGTATGACCATCTCAGTAGTTTAGGGTTTCCCCTTTCATTTGCATCAACCATCTCAAGGGTTGATGGTCCGTCTGAATCACAAAAGTATATCCATACAAGTATGGTCTAAACTTCTTCAGTGACCACACAATAGCAAAACATGATCTTTCAATGGTTTCCCACCTTGTCTTAGGTTCCTTCAGCTTCCTGCTGATGAAGCAAATGTGGTGCTCCCTACCTTTCTCATCCAGCTGACTCAGAACTGCACCTAGACCTGTATTTGAAGCATCTGTCTGCAAAATGATGGTTTGGTTATTGTCAGGAGCTCTTAAGACTGGAGCTTGATAAAGGGCTTTCTTTAGGCCTTCAAATGCTTGAGTGCACTCCTCATTCCACCTGACCTTTTTAGGGAATTTGGGAGAGAAGACCACATTCAAGGGATACACTATGGTCCCATAGTTCTCTATGAAGTTCCTATAGTTACCAGTGAGGCCTAGGAAGGCCCTCACCTGGGTTTGAGTAGTAGGGGTGGCCCAGTTTTGTACAGCTTGTACTTTGCTAGGCAATGGCCTGATTTCACATCCTCCTACCTCATGTCCAAGGTAGATCACTTTACTGTGACCAATTTGACATTTACTAGCCTTTATGGTCAGATGGGCCTGCTCAAGAGCCTGCAAAACATATCCTAAGGTCAACATGTTCTTTCCAAGTAGGGCTGAACACTGCAATGTCATCGATGTATGCTATGCAGAAGTCCTCCATCCCATTCAGAACCTGGTTAACCATCCTTTGGAATGTAGCAGGTATATTCTTCAATCCAAAAGGCAGTATCTTAAACTGGTAGAGGCCTGCTGGGGTTGAGAATGCAGTTTTCTCCTTGGCATGGACTGTCAGGGCTATTTGGCAATAGCCTAAAGTAAGATCAAATGTACTGTGGTACTTGACTGAACCACGTTTATCCACCAGTTCATCTGTCCTTGATAAAGGGTGGGCATCAGTCAGTCTTGGTGACTGCATTAAGAGCTCTATAATACACACATAATCTCAACTCCTTGGATCCTGCGTTTGGTACTAGGACAACTGGACTAGACCATGGACTGGTAGAGGGATCTATTACCCTGAGATCAAGCATCTTGTTGACCTCCTCCTTTATGTGGGATCTTACATGATCTGACATCCTGTAACCTCTGCTTTTAACAGGTAAATAGTCACCAGTGTGAATAACATGCTGTCCCAAAGGGGTCATGCCTGGTGATAGTGAAAACAGGGAGGCAAACTGATTTAACAGAAACTTGCACTCCTCCTATTGTTCAGGTGTCAAATTAGAAGAGAGATTAACTCCTTCTATTTTCTCATCTAAAGGCTGGCCTCTGAGTAGGTCAGGTAGAGGTTCAATCTCCTCCTCCTCTTGAGCTGAAGTATGAAGCAAAGCTCCCACTTCTGGTCTTGAGACATAAGCTTTTAAACGGTTGGTGTGAAAGACTCTGGGAGCCTCCTTAGGATTGCCTAAGTCCACCAGATAGTTGACCTCTCCAAGTTTACCCACAACCTTGAAGGGTCCTATCCATTTGTCCTGTAAGGCCCTCTGCCTTGTAGGTACCATAACTAGAACTAGCTGGTCTTGAGAAAACTCAACCATGTTGGCCTTCTGGTCATGCCAATGCTTCACCAGAGCCTGACCTGCTTTCAAGTTATCTGATGCTTCTGCCATCATATGTGACATTCTCCTACGGAGACCTATCACATAGCCAGTGACTCTCACTGGCTTGGGGGAAGGAGCACTCTCCAACCCCTCCTTAATTAGGGCCAAGGGGCCTCTAACTGGATGGCCATAAAGAAGTTCAAAGGGACTAAATCCAACTCTCTCCTGAGGGACTTCTCTATAAGCAAAAAGAAGGCATGGAAGTAGAAGGTCCCACTTTCTTCTAAGTGGTTCTTCTAAAGCACCTATCATGCTCTTCATTATACAATTGAACATCTCTACCAATCCATTTGTATGAGGATGGTAGGAAGTTGAGAACTTGTAAGTTACTCCACAGTTTTTCCACACGGCCTGCATGTAGTGGTACATAAAATTGGATGCCCTGTCAGAGATAACTTCCTTAGGAAAACCTACCCTGGTAAAAATACCAAGTAGGGCTTTAGCCACAGCCTGAGCTGTAACAGTTCTCATAGGTATGGTTTCAGGAAACCTAGAAGCATCGTCTACTACAACCAGGATAAACCTTTTTCCTGTAGATGTTGGAGGGTCTAAGGGACCAATAATGTCGATTCCTACCCTCTGAAAAGGCACTTCCACCACTGGGAGAGGCACCAAGGGTGCCACATTCTTGGTTCCACTCTTGCCAGAGATTTGGAAAATGTGACAGATCCTGCAGAACTTATCTACATCAGACCCCAACTTGGGCCAGTAGAAATATAAAGAGAGCCTTTCCTTGGTCTTATTAAAACTTAAGTGACCAGCCAAAGGTATCTCATGGGCTAACTGTTGGAACTGGAGTCTGCTTTCAAGAGGAACTACAAGTCTTCTGTAGTCCACTGGGATACACTGAGTCGGTTCATTGTAGAAGAGGCCTTCTTCCCAGTACAACCTATGCTTCCCTGCCTCTTGCCCATCCAGCTGGGAAGCTGCCTGTTGGTGAAGACCTTCAAGAGTAGGACACTCTCTTTGACCTCTGCTGAAGTAAAGACTGCAGCTCAGGATGGCCTGCAGGATCCAGATGTCCAACAGGAGCAAGGTCCTCTTCCAGCTCTGATTCCTCAGCAGTTGATTCAACCACACAAGGTTGTTCCACACACTCAGTCTCAGCTGGTGGAGGAGTCACAGGTGTGACTTTGGACAGTCCTCTGGGGGATGTCCTTATTGGTAGCACAGGAGTGCTGGCTGGTTTCTTCCTGGAGGTTTTAGGTTTCCCCTTTTCCTCCTTCTTGTTACAGTTAGTATGTCCTGTGGACTGGGAGTTATATTTTCTTCTATAATCTCCTCTTGAGAGCCTTTTAAGGTACTCTCTCTGGCCTTCCTATTCTGCTCCTGTTTGCTTTTGCTGAGAGGCCTGGGGGTGCTTGATACAACTCCAAGAGTTTTTAAGTCATTCCCCAACAGGACTCTCCCAGGTACTTTACTCTGCACACTTACAAGTATCTTGACAGTCATGTCATTGCACTGAATGAGATCTGGTAAGCAGGAAGCATTTGGACAGGGCCTCCAGCAAGCTTAGTTAGGAATGTGGGTGCCTTAGTAACATCCTCTACCTTGAAAAATGATTCATCAACTACAGTTATGCTATCCCCAGTGTCTCTGATGGCAGGGGTCTCCTGACCATTCACAAGAACACTGTCTTTGTAAAGCTCTTTAGTATTGTCTGGAATGGAATTGTAGACATCTAAGTTCTGCTGTTCCCACAGACACAGGGATACTAAAGAAACACTGGCTGAGACTTTCATGGGTCCTCAGCCAGTAAGTGAAAGTTTCCACTTGCCATTGGTACTTCTTCCTCTGGGGAGAAGGCTAAGCAGACAGTGTGGATCTCTGAAGGTTTACCCTTACATCTGGGATTCCCTTTCACATGGTCAGTTGACCCACAAGCATAACATTTGCCAAATGTCTTCATGAATGGGGGTTTGTTCTGACCTCCTTCTGATTTGGCACCAAGAGGTACGCTAGCCTGATTCAGTTTCCCTTGTGGCTTACCCTTGTTATGATTGGGGCACTCTTTTGGAGTGGAGGTATTAGAATTCTTCATGTTGTCTTTCTTGTGCTGCTTTCCCTCATCCTTCTACTGAGTTACCCCAGAATCCTGTTGGATATTTTGTGTAGATTTGGGGTCAGGCGGTGTTTTCTTACCGCCAAAGAAGAGTGGTAATTTTGTGATGATTTATCCTTGCATTTAGATTGGGTTTGGCCTTACCTCTTTTCAGTGACCATGTCTTATTACACTATATGGGATAATTTAGCAGTATGCACTATTGGTGGTATTTTCTGCTGGTAAATTACTTAGTGGTGAGCATGATTTTCCTTCTTTACATTATAGCCCCATCATATACAAAACCTTCCTTATTCATATAATGTTCTTGTGATCTATAGAGTGCCTTGGACCTACATTAAGAAACAACACAATTTCACATAGAGCATTATAAATAACCTGTGGCGTTATCACTGATTTATCTACATCAGTGAACTATGCTTCGATAGGCCTCATTACTGATTCATTACTGGTTCATGGACCCCCAGTAATCTATATTTTGTATTAGATTTCATCCAAACACCATGCATTGGGTGAACACACGCATACAACTATTTATCACTGCATGGGAAACATGACAAATGAACCGCCTAAAAATAATCTTCCCCGTGTCATACAGTATTATTCCAAATGCAACAAGAAAAGAGAAAAACAAAACTCTATACACATTCTGTTTTTATATTGTGTGTATTATAAACAGTTGCAATTAAAAATAAACATCTTACCATTTGTATTACCGCATTGTCTGTAACAAAAAGAAGAGAGAAAAAATACAGCGACAGAACAAAATTCACTTTGTAACATTATAACATGGCAATTAAATGCAGGGGATTCCCTTTGGCTACTCTGCCTGCCTGATATTTTTAGAAAGTTATTCGTACAGCAGCACACAATATCCTCAATTCAACTTTGGATATTTACCAAAGACTTCTAGTTCTCTCCCACACACAAACTCACTTCACTCGCCTCCGAAGAACGGGCTCAGGGGTTGCCTTTGTAATCTTGAAGGTTTGAAGTGCACAGCACAGCGAGAACATACAGTTCTCAAGCCAGTGCTGAGTGAGACTAGGCACGTCTGTCTCACAGTCCAGTCATCCAGATCATCCGTCTCGGGAGCCCAGCAAAAGCGATCTCAACTTTTTATGTCAGACTTTCCCCAGCAGAATTTACGCAGCATATCTGCAGATATACTTCCTTCCAATCATATTAGCATAAAATGGTTAACACCCTCTTGTCACAAACAATGGTAGCTTCATATTATAATAACTGTTTCTTTTTCCGATTTCCTGCTGCCTTCCTGCTTTCTGCATTTAGCACAGCAAGAGAAAATAAGAGAGAACAATGCACGTTTAACAACAAATTTCAAAACCTGTACTTGCACCTCATTTTTCACATAGAGATTACATTATAATGTTAATGAGTTAGCACTAGTGATTAGTACTTGTTAATTAAGTCAGTCAGTCAGATAAATAATGTAGTCTCCTGTGTATGAGGCATTTCAATGAAGAGAAAAGAAAGAAAAACAAATAATGCACATTTACCCTCTGTAACTTTATATTGGGCTTTCTGGCTGCATTATGAATTCCATACCATGCATGCCTCCAACCATATATTCACCTGTTATATTGGCAACATAAAGATGACTATAAGTGTGTGCCACATTATTGCTGGCAATAGAATGCTATCACATTCAGTGAGGCGCTATACTTCAAGGCGCTATACTACAAATTATACTATATTATCCCTCCTTTTCTGACAATTTGGCAGTGGTCCAAGCCACAATCGGAAGAAATCCAACTTGTGCTCCTCATTTTTAAAAATGTATATGTATTGGGATACCTTTCATTCCCTATTGTTGCTAATATCATGAGCAACATCTTCACTTTTACGGATAAAATGATTAACCATCCTCCCATCATTAGCACCACAACAGCTAAACCCACCATAGTACGTTCCCCCCAGGTTCCCCAATTAAACTTTTCCACTTCTATTATACCCAGGTTACTAACTGTGATATTGTTTTTTCTCAAATTCATTTTCACAGTATGTTTTTCTTTATGATTGAATACGAACTCCACATCCGGGTCTATTGGGAATGCATCCCTTTGAAAAAACTCAATATTTTCTACTTGGCTTTCCCAAATATCATTTGTTATATGAAACAATGTTAAAGCCCCAATCGAAACAATTGGATCCTTTGGAACCTGTAAGTAAAACACATGGTATTTGACCTGTTTAACAACAAATGTTCCATGATTTAAATGTATGAACGTCAGATTTTTCATACAGGTGCTGACCAACCATTTACCTTTGACCATTTTAGCTTGTGCCAACTCTTCACCTCCCATATTGCTAATAACTACTTCACATCCTCCTGATATACTTGGGTCAGATTTCAAACCACAAATAGCGTCTGTAGCATCAGGAATAAATGGTTTACCTGGACACATGTAATTTTGTTCTTTACATTTTACACAGGTTTCCAAATTTGGAATCAAGTAAACCTCAGGCTCCCATGACTGAAATACCACCACTTCTGTAGTCTTAATCTTTATAAACTTATCTTCTTGCCAAAATCCCACATTATGTACCCACTTAGTTTGATAAATAAGTTCAGGTGCTATATTTGGGATGCATAAAAAAAAAACTATTTCCAACCTTTCCAAATCCACATATAAGGGCATTGCATTGTCCATTTCAAATGCAATTTTCACTTGTACCACATCAATCTCCCTCCCGGTCAGCCTTTCTATCATTTGATGAATAATATCCTGTGAAACAAAATACAATGGTATATGTCCTCGAATTAATTGTGAAATTGCAGTTTGAACTTCTCTCATGTAATTCGTCAACAATCTATCAATAGGATTCATTACATTCAGGATCTCATTCAATGTCCGGTCTTGCTTAATTATTAGCTTGGTTGTACGTTGAATAACTTCTGCTTGCTCATTCGCAGTTTCATTTATAAACCTCACTTGTTCATCCAATCCACCTCTAATTCCATTTAAAGTCTTTTGTATCATTTCTAAATCAACACTCAGCTGTTGTGCTTTAGCACTCAGAGTCCCTACTGAAATGGCATTGGCTGTTGACATAGTAGTACCTATTATAGTTCCAACTATAGACATCACCAATGAGACCGCAAGCATTACTGCTCCTCTTTTTCCTCTCCTTTTCTTTATGTCCGCTGAATTCACAAATGTTTTTTCTAATTGCATCAACATATCTCTTGTCGACTGCTTGGCATCCTCCTTTCTTAGTTCTAGCCACTCTTTAGTCTGCTCTGCCTTAATTCCAGTATTATTAAAATGTTTTTCCATCAAAGTATCAGGATTCAAGGGTATATAAATGTTCTGGAAGATCATCCTTCTATCGCTCATGATGAATCCTGGTGCTTCTTCTACCGCAATGCAGGATGCTAGTCCGGGTTCAATGACAACTTGTGCTTCCAAAGTTTTGAAATTCCCTCCAATCATCATAATAATTAACCACTTTGTTGGCGTCATCATCAATGCTACTTGTTTTATAGATTTGGTCTTCACCCCCCCCGCGGCTTTTCCGGAATCCGTCCTCGTGGATTCCAGGACTCCATTGCCTCCGGTGTCCTCTGACCTCACAAGACAGGTTTAAGTTCTAAATCAAATAGAAAATAGACAGATTAAGTACATAGCACAATACTAATTTCACCCTTTTACCCAAAATAAAACATCTATGTATTCAAAAATATTTCGCCCTTTTTCTTTCGCTTTCTGAAATTAAGCACATTTTAGAGAGAAAAAAAACATGCATAAAGCATCATTGATCATTTAACATATTTCAACTTTGTAAAAATAATATTAGTTTCAGCCCTCTTTTAATGATCATCACATATAGTCTTTTTATTCATATCTATTTCATTACAACAATCACTTCTATTTTTATTTCTCTGTTATTGGGCCCTATGAATAGACTCAAGTGCCTTCTTTCAGGTATTTAAGGGACCTGATCTGTTTGTACACGCTTGAGCCTCTTTACTTCATGCTTGGGTTGCCAGAGCTTAATCTGGTTAACATGTACAAATTGTTTTGTTACCGTTTCACCTTCAGTTCTCAAAATTTTGTAGACCACTGGGGATACTTTATCTATAATTTGAAATGGCCCCTGCCAGGCTGCCAGAAATTTTGAATTTTTCTGTTTACCTTTTCCAAAATGAAATTTATACACCTGATCCCCCAAACTATACACTTTCACCGATGTCTTTTTTTTAATCATAATATGATTTTGCACTGTCCGCAGCCCTTTCCAAATTCCACTGCACAAAAGCAAATGCATGTTGTAAGTGCTTCCTCAGTTCTTCCATATATTCATGAACTGTAGATGCGCTTACAAGTGTCTGCTCATGTGTCCTGTATAGCAGGTGTTGTGGCAATACCATTTTCCTACCTGTCAATACTTCATGAGGGCTAATACCTGTTGCTTTGGCAGGAGTTGATCTGATTGCCATCAAAACCAGAGGTAAACGTAAATCCCAGCTGGGACCTGCCTCTGTTACAAATTTCTTTAATATATGCACAACAGACCTATTACAACGTTCAACTTCACCAGAAGAGGCAGGTCTATATGCAATATTTGTCTTTCTTTTCACTCCCAGTATTTGCCACACCTTATTCATTAACGCACTTGTGAAATGACTTCCTCTGTCTGATTCTATTCTTTGTGGTAACCCAAATCTTGAAAATACATGATTCACCAGTAATGTAGCTGCTGTTTGCGCACTACAATCTGGTGCAGGAATACACTCTATCCATTTTGACATTAAACAAACCACACTCAAAATATACCGGTTCTTCCTGCTCGACCTTTTTACAGGCCCTACATAGTCTATTTGCAAATCTGACCATGGACGAGTTAAGCCTCTTTTCATTAATGGGGCTCTATGCATTGGTGAAGCAGGTTTAAATTGGGCACATACTAGACATCCCCCAGTATATAATTCCACATCTTGGGACATATGTGGCCAGTAAGCATAATCTTTCAGTATCTCCAATTTTTTTTGTGAAACTCTGTGTCCTGCAGTTATTGCATCATGTGCATGGTGTAGCATTAGCCCTCTGAATGAAAGGGGTACCACCCACTGTATTTATCCTGTTATGGACTCTCTAATCATGAGTCCATCCTGTAGTCTAATTCGTTTCTTATTCTTTAATAGCACCCTCAACACTTCTTTTCCCACACAATCATTTTCTGTTAAAGTGTTTTGTTCAGGGTCCATCAAATGATTATAATAGATTCCCAAAATTGGATCATCTTTTTGTGCCTTAATCAGATCTTGATCTGGTGTATCATAACTCCACTGTACCACTGGTTATTCTACCTCTTTTGGGGCTTTAGAGCGTGTAACTGCATCAATTTGTATTTTACCAAGTAAATGTTCAATAGGTAGCAACTCTACCATCACAGCCCCAATTTTAGCTAAATGATCGGCCTTATCATTTCCCTCATTATCCTCTCCTGGAGTTTTTAAATGTCCACAAAGTTTTCTCCAGTATATTGTCAAATCATTCTCTGACACGAATTTGTCTATGGCTTGTATCATTTTTCCATGTTTAAGGGGCTTTTTTCATGTTTAAGGGGCTTTTTATTGTATGTAATCATGCCTCTTGCTTTCCAGCCAGGCAAATATTCCACTAAGCTATTTTGTGCATAATCAGAATCAGTCACCAGGACAATTTCACTAAATGTATTATCAACTGCAGTAGTAATTGCTTTATAAATAGCTGTCAATTCCGCTACTTGACTGCTCCTAGCCCCAATTCTCATCCCTATACTGGGAATGCCTTCACATTTCATCCAGACATTTCCTATACCTGATACCAATTGTTTATTACTGTCATTTTCAATGTGAAAAACACAACCGTCAACATATACAGTTGGCAAATCCTTGCATGTCTTTTCATCAAAAGCTTTGTGTGGTGATTGTCCAAACTCCTGTAAACTAGATTCCACTTCTACTTCATTTGATACATGTACAGCTGCACAGTCATGTAAATCTGCCAAACCTTGAGCAACTGGGCTCTTTTTATTTTGGCCATATTTCACTTCTACACGAAAACCTTGCAATGCCAGTGTCCATGAACTTATTCTGGACTGTGCTAGATTACCTGACCTAATTCTTTTGCTCTCTAAAAACTGCAAAGGTTGATGATTTGTCTCAATAATTACCTTTTCTCCTTGAAAAATGGGGCGGAAATGCTGTAGTGCCCCCACAGTGGTCAAAAGGGCCTTTTCACATTCACTGAATTTAATTTCAACTTGTGAAAATGCCTTACTTGCATAAGCAATGGTTTTGTGATTCAAATCATGTTTTTGTGATAACACTGCTGACATACAAATGTTCAGAGAAACCTATTTATATAAAGAAATCCCTATCCTTTATGGGGTATGCTAAACATGGTGCCTTTACAAGACATTCCTTTAATTTAGCCACTGCCTCAGACTGCTCTTTTTTCCATTTCCAGGGTGCATTCAACTTTAGTAGTTTAGTCAATGGTTGAGTAATTTCAGCATACTTTTCAATAAACTTTCTGTTATAGCCCGTCATTCCTAATAAACTTTTCAAACCTTTCACACTTCTAGGGTCTTTTAGTTTTTGTATGGCCTCTACCTTCTTCTTTTGTGGCTTTAGTCCATGTTCAGTCACTTCATGGCTTAGAAAATTCACTTTTTTCTTGCACCATTGTGCCTTTTGTAAAGATACTTTGGCGCCTGCTTTTTGCAATTGGCCAAGAACATATCTTATTTCATCAAAATGGATTTTCAAGCTTTCATTTTTTATCAGGACGTCATCCACATAAACTATGGTTCCTCTTTCCGCTGCATCAGGCATGGACTTACTAAAAAATATTCCAAATTCATTCCCACTGTTGACATACCCGAATGGAACTCTAACCCTCTGCGTATTGGGTCTTATCAAATGAAAATGAAAATAACTTCTGAATCTCGTCTGCCAATGGCATGCACCAATATCCAGATGTGAGATCTAATATAATAAACACTTTTGAGCCATGCACCTGATCCAGGGCTTGATCAATGAATGGCAGTGGCCATCTGGACACTGGCACTGTTTTATTTAATTCTCTCAAATCTGCACATAGACACCATTGACCATTTGGCTTTAACACACCTAAAATAGGCCTGATAATTCCCAGAGACTCCAAATTTTTAATTATTTCTGCTAATGACTCTAAACATGCCAGTGGTAATCTACCTTGCCGTGCAAATACTGGGCTTCTACTAAACTCTTCCGGTAGTGTGGCAACATGTAAATTAGTTAGGCCACAATCATAAGCATCTTTAGCAAAGACATCTTTAAACTCCATAAATATTTTTCTCAATTCATTTCTATCTTCATTACTATCGCATGCATCTGCTGATAAAATCTGCTCCTCTACCATTTTTAAAAATTCTGGGAAATCTTCCTGTGGAGGAATCTCTGTGCTTTCTTCTAACTGTGTGTCTGTGTCTCTCTGCAAAGCTGCCACTTTTAAATATTTTGGTATGTCAGCTTCCACTTCAATGGGCTGATTTTCAGTTTCATGTTCATTTATGTCAAACGTTATATAATCCTTTTGATGACAGCACACTGTCTCATTTGAATCATAAGGGTACACAGAATGAATTTTAAAGATTCCGTTGGGCTGACAATAAAGGTACTCTGGCAACACACCCCTGGCATCCACATACCTTTCAGGGATATTTCCAATCACCATGTTATTTAGATCTGCAGTATAATATGGGTGAAGCCCGGCTGCGGTGTCAAGGGCGGTGTGGTGAAAACAGAGCTGTTAGGCTGCTGTGGCTCTGGTGTGTATCCAGGAACGTGTGGGAGCGCTTTTCTACAAGCTGTATTCAGATTATTGCTGCATTTGGACAACGAGTAAGACTGAGAGCATAGTCTGCTCTTTGAACTGTCGGACTAGCATTCAGACAAACATCCTGCAATACGCTGACTAAATCAGCTATGTGCTCCTTTAACGCTCTCGAAGAGCAAAACCACGCCCCCTGCCCCTGGAGCAACCAGGAAGTTAAAACCACGACACCCAGCCCTCGCGGCGTGAAGCCCGGCTGCGGTGTCAAGGGTGGTATGGTGAAAACAGAGCTGTTAGGCTGCTGTGGCTCTGGTGTGTATCCAGGAACGTGTGGGAGCACTTTTCTACAAGCTGTATTCAGATTATTGCTGCATTTGGACAATGAGTAAGACTGAGAGCATAGTCTGCTCTTTGAACTGTCGGACTACCATTCAGACGAACATCCTGCAATACGCTGACTAAATCAGCTGTGTGCTCCTTTAACGCTCTCGCAGAGCGAAACCACGCCCCCTGCCCCGGAGCAACCAGGAAGTTAAAACCACGACACCCAGCCCTCGCGGCGTGTAGCCCGGCTGCAGTGTCAAGGGCGGTGTGGTGAAAACAGAGCTGTTAGACTGCTGTTTGGCTCTGGTGGCGAAGGAAGAGTGAAGCCTTCGCTGTGCGCTCTAGTTGGTCTGAAAAGGTGCGGATAAACCATTGTTACACCAATCTCTGTGGAGGAAGCTGGATGAGTACGAGGTCGTGCTCTGGTGTGGGAGTCAGAGCGACTTCAAGGAGTGTGATTCCGGACTAAAACAGGAGGTGAGCGATATTCGATTAGTTTGCTACAGCAAATGACTTGACAAATTCCTTTTTGCTCCTACGACAACAATCCAGTAATCCAGTAAATCCACAAGGGCTGAAGTAGCCCCAATTTGTGATTAGCGTGACTGTGACTGCGGGGCATGACCCTTTGAGCAGTCGCGCTTACACATATAGTTCTCAACTGGTTTGATTGGCTTGACTGTGACTGAGGGGTTACACCCTTTGAGCAGTCGAGCCAATTGGTGTGCCTTGGTGACTTAAGACAGCATATTTGTGGGCTCTTTGACAGAGCTTTTATTGACTTCAAACCTTTCACAAACTTAGCTAAATTTGCCAATTTTGTTATTCACCTGCAATCAATTACTAACCTTGGTATGTAGATCTTGGAGAAGGTCATTTGTTGAGCTGTTAGAAGACACAAAGACCAAAAAACCATAGTGGGTTGGCCCAAGAACCTGATTCGTCCTTTGATTTTGTGAAGTGAGTGCATCATGGCATATAAACTTATGACAAGTATGCCGCTGAATATACCGCATTTAGCATCAGTCAGGAAACCATCGAATACAGGTGATTCAGAAGCCATTCAGCAGAACTTTTACTCAGCCACTTCAATCACACCAACGCGAGCATCATTCATTTCAAAATCAAAATTCACTTTTGAAAATCAAATGAATGAATCTATTGTTTCCATTTCTTCTATGTCAACTTCTCACTTATAACAAATCTGGTGGGCCTGAGAAAAATAGCTTGCCATTTCCTGTGAGCACACCATGTTTTAAGGTTAACCCCCAACCACTATTTGATCATACCATGCTAGTGTCCACGAAACACATTCCGAGACACTCTTCCTCCCGCATTGTCACCTCACCCATAAAGTTTCCCTCCTGTGTAACGATCATACTTGCTTGTCTATTCATGCATGTCAATGTGAATCTCCAGTATTATGGAGTGATAAGAATTGCTATGGTGAGGTTGTCCATACGAGAGAGGAGGTTTCCATTCAAGTAGACTCACGAGAACAAACTCGTAATTCAATGTTACAATCTTTTGCCTTTCCCACACCTAGAGCTACCAAAATAGTTCCAGCTGATCTCTTTCTTCAAAATGCAACCATGATTCAACCCACTCTCATTGCCATTAATACTACCATCATGAGTTTATGTAAATTATTTGAGTCATTGGATATAAAAGTCTCACATCAGTCGAAACAATTTGATGATTTAACAAAGTGGCTATCGGCACATTGCTCCACTGTTCAGTCCAAGAGTATGCTAGCGCACAATGATTCATGTGCAGTCAACAAATCAATAGAATGTGTTGATGTTAATGTTGATGGTATTGAGCACAATCAGATCAAGAATTAGTTAACAGATAGATATTGTTAATCAAAAGGTGTTGATTGAGGTTTGTACTTTGCCTCTGATCCCTGGCATAATACGTTCTAATATGAGCTCGCGTTCTGGTCCAAGTGAGGAAGCAAAGCCTACACTTATGGGTCATATACCTCAAAAATGTGCAACTGGCGAAATCCAGGCAAATATGGTGTTACCACCTGAACGGCCAGTAGGCCAAGGTTTAAGCCACTTAGAGGCTCTAAAAGTGAGAAACCCCAAAGTTGTTCAAAAGAAACCACTCTCTGTGCTAAAAAAAACCCAAAGAATATGGTAAATGTTAAACATACCAAAAAAACACTTAACTCCTTTTTTAAAGCTTTGAACAAAACGTCTGCTCCTCAAAAAAAGGTACAAGTGCTAAGTGAAACCGCTCCTATTGTAACATCAGTACCAGAAGTGCCTCCGTTCTCATCTTTGGCACCTTTAATTACAGGGGGACCAGGCAATAAAGATGAGCGGAGTGGCACCTTGTCTCCTCTCTCACAACTGGTACTATCTATAGCCGCCAACAATGAGGCTGACAAACAACTCGCTGCATTAAAAAAACATAACACGGGTTGTTTGGTCCAACCGAGGTTAAGTCCACTGAAGTGTTGTCTAAGAACACAGTATGTGACCCAACAACCATAACAACTAAACTTTTCAGTGAACAAGTATGTGAACCAACTGCTTTGCCTATTGTAACCAATGCTAATGCTTCTCTTCCAAAAGTGCATGTACCGATAACAGATGGTTTGGTAACACAACATGTGTTTGAGAATTTTAAACAGAAGGTAGATGAATACTTGGCCACGAACATTGTTAGGATGCAAAACACCATCCCTGTGGTGGTGGCGACTGCAAGTAGACATAGTCCACAACGTTTCTGTCGCAAAGAACAACAGATGCAGGAGGAAATGTATAGTGATCATCGTAATATAAACACTGACAATTGGAAACTAACATGGAAACCATCAAATCCCAACCTGCAATCAGTTTCACGTCATATACACCCACGCAGGGCACATTTCCACACTTTCATTTTAAAATGTAGAGATGGGAATTTCCCATCCTATGACTTGAATCGTCAAAGTGTGTTGTCTATGTAATGTATCAACACAGGATATTGATCAAATCAAATTTATTTCGGACGTGTCACGAACAATTGTGAGGTTATGGCTCCCTTCTGGAGTAGCGCGAGACTCCATTTGGAGATGCAGGATGCAATTGTTTGACATGGGTTTCCTCCTAGCTGAAGATCCTTCAGGTGTACGCCCTAAAATCCAAAATGTCTACGTGAAACCAAATATCTATCGTGGAGTAAATCAAGATAATGTAGTTGTTCAAAGTGGTGCGACTCAAAATGATTAACCACCAATAAGTGTTGCCCCTTTTAAAATAGCAAGTTGGAACACAAGGGGCAATTCTCATTTATAGTCCTCCATTACTAAATTGGCCAATCTTTGCCAGGTGTTAGCTTTACAGGAAACCTAGCTCATTGATTGCCCACTGTGGGATGGGTATGAGATTGCCCTTCTTCCCGCCCTTCCAAGTGGGGGTAGACCGTCTTCAGGTCTCCTTGTCGCAGCACACATTGAGAGTGGGCTGCATGTCAAGCCCTGGTCTTCTGTTGGGGCGCAAATACAACTAGTGCAAGTTGTTAGTCACACGCAGGTGATAGCATTTGTTAACATCTATAGGAACATTGCCGTCATGTCTGATGACATCTTCTATGAGGGCCTATCCGGAATATTAGATATAATAATGATGAGCAATATCATCTCAGACACTATCATTGCGGGTGATCTCAACTTGGACTGTTTGAACACCACGAGTAGCACACAGAATGTCCAGAGATGGAATAACTTCATGCAAGACCGTAACTTTTATATGCTTAATGGCGCTGTAGATGGAGACATACCTTCTCAACATACGTGGCAGCGTGGGTCTAACAGAAGTACAATTGATTACATCTATATGAGTGCTCGCTTATTCAAAAATGTAATCAAACTTGATATCTGTGACCGCGCACATAGTGATCACAGGTTGTTGATTGTGCACTCCACTTGGAATGCGGTGCCAATCAGAGACAAGCAAACCTTACATGCAGAGATAACAGTTAATGTCGCTAGAACTCGTCTTTGATGGAACCCTAATACTCTATCTAGTCTTCAAAATAGTGTTGGTCAAAATGCTTTGCAAGCTGACACCAAGGAATACTCTGACCTGCTAAATCCATTTAGGAAAACCATCACAATCCTTCGGTCCAACCGAATACAGCACCCACATATTTTTAATGCAGAGGTGCACCGCATTAAAGCAGACTATAAAAATCTCCCAAAAAAATTAGCGGCATCTCTAGATCCATTACGGTGGCAGTACCTAAAAACAGCCAAATGCTGCTACAAAAATTGGCTGAAGAGTAGAAAGGCAGCTCAATTTCAACGGGACAGTGAGACCATGCTAAATGCCATGTCCAATAAAAGCGGAATGACCAAAAATGTCATTTACTAGGAGACGCACAAATTAATGGCATCAAGGAATCGGACTGGATTTCTCACTTTTCTTCATTGTATGCTGACTCTGCTTTCTCACAAATTGTCTATTCACCATCCTCTGCTTCCATGTGGCAATTACAGATTACCATAGAAAGAATACGTGCTATTATTCTGCAGGCAAGTTCCTCTAGGGCGATGGGTCCTGATGGACTTTCAAACTTTATGTTCAAAACCCATCCTGACGAATGGGCGAATATTCTCTATTCCATCTTTAAGGAAATTTTGATGAATCGGGCCATCCCCCTTTCCTGGAAAACGTCTATTATTGTTCCCATTTTCGAAAAAGGGGATCGAAGTGTTCCTGCCAACTATCGGCCGATCGCTTTATTAGATGCGCCAGGAAAAATATTCACCAAATTCATTCTCTGTGAGTTTAATGCCTGGACTCTACAATGCCAGCTACGAGACCCACATCAAACAGGTTTCGTTGCGGGCATGGGAACTACTATAAACCTGTTTGCCCTTAATTCATTTAAATCACAATGTCAGATGCTTAAACAACAAGTCTTTTTTGCTTTTGTGGATCTCAATGCCGCTTTTGAGTCAGTGAGCCGGGTACTTCTGCTTACCAAATTGTCTAGAGACAAGTGTCCAGTGACATTATATGATGTCATACATTCATTGTATTCTCAAACCTCTATCAGATTCCGGCTAACCTTAGACGGTTTATTGTCTGAACAGATTAGTACCTTTTGGGCTTTGAAGCAAGGACGTCTCCTGGCATCAGCAATATTCAATTATTTTATTCATGATGTTCAACTGTCTTGATAAATGTAATGTCAGATTCTCCGAAGCTTAATAACCAACCCATTCAATCTCTTATGTATGCAGATGACTTAGTTCTTATATCAAAAACTCAACTAGGTCTGCAGCGCTTACTGGAGGCATTTTATATCTATACTCAAGATAATGAGTTGAAAATCAACTTAAGCAAAACTCAAATTGTTGCTTATTCACCTAAGCGCCAAGGCCCACTATCATATGTATGAACATTTGATCAATCCCCCATACAAATGGTACCCCAGTATACCTATCTAGGAATAGTTTTTGAGGGCCAGCACAATGCAAAAGCCCATATAGCACAAGTAGAGACAAAACTTACATCATTTATCTCTCAAGCTAAAATAATAATGTTTAAATATGGTAAATTCTCCATAAAGCCCGTATTGTTACTATGGAATATGAAAGCAATTCCAGCTCTTTTGTATGGC
This sequence comes from Ambystoma mexicanum, assembly GCF_040938575.1. Lineage (NCBI taxonomy): Eukaryota > Metazoa > Chordata > Amphibia > Caudata > Ambystomatidae > Ambystoma > Ambystoma mexicanum. The sequence goes on from NC_090934.1 coordinate 662,591,190, forward strand.
CTTGAAACACTAAATACCAACTTAAACTTTCCGTTTGATAGATGGGAGGCAAAATATTGGCGGCGTATTCTACATCTACCAAATTGCGTACCAGCCGCCTGGATATGGTATGAACCGGGCTTGATCTCTATCCATGCCATATATCAATGACGTTTGTGTGCATTTTTTAGAAAATGTTTGATTTCAACTACCTTAAATGTTCTATTGAAAACCCTGACAAATTATATATTTACCTCCAGCCAACCATTCATTAAACAATTGCTTACAAAGGTCTCCCACATACTAAATGCGGCAGAGGTGTCATTAGACTTACTAATTCAGAATCCTGACAAAACTAAATCAAAATTGTTTGATCTTGATTGGATAACTACCAGAACTCTATGGGCCTCATTACGACCCTGGCGGAGTGGGTTTACGCCAGCGTTATTCGCGGCGGACCCGTCTGCCCTATTACGAGTTCCCGTAGCGCCATGGAGCGTTTTCCGCCTGGTTTTTCCGGGCGGAGAAATCCATGGCGCTACGGGACCTTGTTGTTAATTACGCCACCGTATTTTACGGTGGCGTAATTAACGCCTTCCCCACTCCCATTATACCCTATGGGGCAAAAATGGGAATGGGGAAGGGTAAAATGGGGGATGGGGATTTACCGCCCCGCCAAGGTCGGAATGGGGCGGAAAATCCGCCAACCCCCATTGCGCTATCGGCAGCTTTCCGCCGTGCTCCATGGTGCATTTTGCACCGCGATTTCCGCCAGGGTCGTAATGAGGGCCTATGTCTTTCATTTCATAATATAGAGTTATTCCGATTTCCACACAAAAAATCATGAGTCTTGTCATCCTATTTGATTCAGTGTCCCTCTCATAGAATTCGTAATGGTATTCTAAGACTACGTTTTAATTTATGGAACACCAGGGATGTGCAAGTGAAGCGGAAACCAACAGCCACAAATGACAACTACTGCCGCTTTTGTTTGATGAGAGACGCTTGTGAAACTTTAGAGCACATCATATCAGAATGTTGTGCACGACGAGCTTTGTGTGAAATACATTACATAAGGCATTGTAAATATTTGTGCCTTACAGGACAGGAACTGTGTTGGTCATTAATTTTGGGTGCTTATTATCTACCCTTACAAATTGCAACTGTCAACTTTTTAACATGTTTAAAGTTGGAAACTACAGAAAATTAAAATTGACATTGCACAGGGAACAAAAAGAAAAATATGACTATTTATATGATTCCATATGTGGTGAATCAACTTTGATATTTTTTTAAGCAATAATATCCCTCTGTGTCGATTTTACTATACATTGGTTGTATGATTATGTACTCCTTTGTCCTCCCACGGTTTTAGTGGTTTTGCAGAATGTAAGATAGTTGTAATATAAAGAATACTAATATGTATATGGCTCTGAAATTGACATGTAAACATTTATTTTTGTATAACTGATATTTGAAAGGTTGATTTAATTCAGCTGATACACATAATAATACAAAAAAAATATGATTTTTGTACGGCCATTCCTAATGAAGAATTTTCCTCTAAATGAATATCTTGACACCCTCCATTATTCACCAAAATGTTTACAGACCCTTCACCAACATCTATTAATGGAACGTATTCATAGTCCAGACCTTGCTGGTTTATGGATTCATTCAAGCACACAAATGCATCAGAATCCTTCATCTGTTGTCCATTTTTGCATATTAGGGTTATGGCAACCTGTCGGGTGAATGCAGGGATAATAGTATTCTTCCTCAGCTGTAATTCAATTGCATATGGGACCAGTTGTGCGCAATGATAAGCCCTTCTTTTGTCTTCAAATTCAGGTACCGGCCCACCTAGGCGTGACCATATTTTTTTTTTAAGGAAATCTAACACCATACACATTCTGTGCATGATATCATTGCCCATGTAAAAGTCATTTTGTGTCCCATTCACTATCCACACATTATGGTGAATTGTTTTCTATCCAATACTAATCTTCAGCATACATCTGCCTGCAATTCGATTTTCAAAGTCTGGACTGTCCAAACCAGAGACATATTGGTTTTTAATTCTAAATTTTGGGATCTCCTCCCTCTCCATTATTTTTTTACAGTAATTTCTCATTAATAAAGCTTCTTTCCCGTTCAAGCGCTAAGGTGGCTTTTATTATTTTAGAATAGTCATTTATACCAACATGAACCCATGGTTGCTCATCTTCCATGTGTATTTCAGCAAGAGTGGTGATGTGTTTTTCTGTGACTGTGTTAGGAGTTGTATTCTGTTTGCATGTCTTCTCTTTTAAATAAAAACGTAATGTGTGCTCATCTATTGCAGTTTGCCATTTTTTCCTAGGGTCCAAATGCTACGGGACCAAATATATTTTGTACAGATTGTTTCTCATTTTCACTTTGCATTTTATCTTGACACATCAAGATAACAGTGACGCTAGGTATACAGCTATTCTGGAGATATACCTCTACTGCATCATTTGTTTTGGCAACGGTGTGACATTCATTTATATTGCTGTTTTGTGATTTTAGTTTCTTAGGACTCAATGGTTTTTTGGTTAAGGACCAGAGTACTCCATAAGAGGAGACAATCTTTTCAGGCAATCTGTCCCCATCAGAAATGGAATTTCACAAATAGATGTGATCAATACCTCCTGTTTCATTCTGTGTTTTTTTCTATCTTTATGTCAACCTCGGTAACACCTATAATAGGCACCTCCTCCCCGTTAAAGTTATGCACGGGACCTTCATTTTGCCTCACTGTGATCTGATTCTGTGGAGATCTCCCCTCATTAATACTTTTTACCAATTATTTGGACATAATTGTGGCCTGTGCGCCAGTGTCAATCATTGCAAATGTATTGCATTTCTCTTCTACAGTGATGGGAGCATAATGCCTGTCTTCAACCTCCTCTAACACACATAAGAAGTGCGAATTCTTACTGATTTCAGGACTCACCTTTCTCAGGCCTTTTTCACTTTTGGCTAAACACATTGGTAAATGGAAAGATATTTTTCCCTCCTTTCTGCCCATTTCTGTGTGAGAGACTTTATTCATTTCCCCATGTTCAGAGGTTTTTTGGAGTGTGGCCACTGTTCACGCATCCATCCAGATATCGTCAGAGGTCACATTACAATCCTCCAACTGAACATGTGTAACAACATCACTTGGCAATTTGTCATTGTCTAACTCTGTGCATTTGTGATCATTTAGTATGGTACCAGTCCTTTTAACTTCTTCAAAAATATGTGGCTCAAAGAATTCTTCAGGTGATTTACCTGTACCCTCCTTGTGAGTATTTCTTTTTTCTGCCTGTGTTTGGTTATTGCTCTGATTGCCCAGGGAAGGAGTTATAGCATCCCCACTTACTCCCTGTTCATTTTTCTTAAATCTGTCTCTTTGTTCTTTTGGAATTTTAGGTTTTCCTGTTTCATTTGTACAAATCTCCAATGTTTGATTTAGCTCTAGGTTAAACCGAACTTCTTTCATAAAGGTATTTGCACTTTCTGTCACATGTTCATTTACCAGTATCTTTATTTTTGAATCTTTAGAAATCTCAGAGTCATTATGGAAAATCACATCAGAGCAATCTGTTTTCTTGGCACTGCAGGTATAATAAGTACTTAGTTACTTATCAGAAACCACCTGGTCATTGCTATGGCCTTCTGCCCCCTCCTTTGCTGACTGTTTTTGTGCTGTACAGAGCTTTCCTATTTGCTCAGCTAACATTTTCATTTGGGCCTCGAGACACTGGAATCTTTCCATCTCTCTAGAATCCTCTCTCTGTGTCCTTGATCGATACTGGTTGTTTTACCCCTGACTGGATCTATTCTGATACCTCTCAGGGGAATGATTTCTATTGGGATTGTTCCTGAACTCTTGATTCATATGTGGAGGGGAGCAGGGTGCACCCATCCTTTGATTGTAGTCTCCTGGTGGTGGTGAATCATTGTATTGACGTGGAGCGTAATTCATGTTCTGCCTCATGTCCTGTCTCTCATGTTGCTGGTACTGACCCCTATGTTGATTCCCATTATCAGTAAATCGATCCACATATCGGGGTCTATCCTGATTAACATATATCATGGTGTTGGGATCAAATCTGCTCTGTGTTCCCAATGTCTGGTAGGGACCATTATTTCTTTGATCCTGACTTTGTCTCTGGTTATTGTTCCCACCTGACATATCAGGCCGGTCCGGAAATCTTTTCAGCCATTGCGAAAGTTCGTGGAACTTACCCAACTTCGAAGGCTTGTCCTTTCCTAAATATTCGTCTAACTTTTTGCCTAGCCAAATTCTTCTAAACTCTGTGGCAAAGACTTAACCGTTTACTACCAGAACTGTGCTATCCTTTGCAAAGATTCTGAACCATTGACTTTGGCCCAGGCCTATGAACTGAATTGCTGGTTGTAGTTTACTGAAACCCTTTGCCCTGCCTATGGAAGTATTTGTGCTACTGATTCTTATAACCTTGTCTTTTTACCCCTTTTAAAAGTATCTGAAGTGCCATTTTGCTCCCACTTCAGGGAAGCTGAACTTGTTCAAGTACTTATTGGTCGTGTATTTGTGGTGTATTAAGTATATGATATTGAGCTGCTCTTGCTAGTGTAATGTTTTCAAACTGACTGTGTAAATAAATGTATATTATTTTACCAAGAAACCTTGATTAAGTGTTTGTTTGAATCACTGTATTTGTTGGTCCTTTGTGTAACTTGTTCTACTGCTCACTCAACTCTTGAGATAAGTCTGGCTGTTCAGCCACTGCTACCACATAACTGTGTAGTACAGGCTTGTACCAAAGGTGAAATTGTACTGACACTTGTAGTCTTAATTACATGTTGTGTTCCCAAAGGGTACTGCATGTGATTCTGCCTAACACTGGTGTACAGTGGTGAGGATAAAGTATACTTGTTACATTTAGAGTACTGCTCTTACCTGTGTTCAAATAACTCTCACAAGGCTAAGCAACACTAGAGAAGACATTCTTTTATCATGACTGATATGGAAAGCTACAGGCAGAAGACCCTAGTCACTTTAACAGTTGATCAATTGAGAGATATGTGTAAAGCTAGGAATCTCACTGTAAAAGGCAAGAAGGTTGAATTGATAGAAAAGTTGTTAGAATACCAAAGTCTGAGGAGTGGGTCTGAAACCCCCACACCTGCAGCAAATGTGGAAAATGTTGATGAGGATGATAATAGGTCAGAGCCCAGCTCTAATGTTATGGATGAGTTAGATGAGGCAGAAGAGTCTCAGAATGTAGGCCCTGTCTTACCTCTACCTGCTCATAGGCCTCAACCTTTGACCACAGGGACCCCATCATGTCCAACACTAAGTCCTGAATGTGTCTCTTTGGAAAGAATGAGACGTGAGTTCGAATTTAAATGAATCCAAGCTCAATCTGAAAGAAACTAGTAAAGCCAATTTAACTTTACAGGTTCTGGGAGACAGTAGTCAATCCCAGAGAAGGTATTTAAACCTCGGGAAGTCTGAAAGACATCCCTGTGCCACTGCACTGAAGGTGCTGTGTGACACACATAAAAAGATGATGCCTATGGAGTTGTCTTAAAGCTCCATAACCAAAGAACACACAAGTGAAACACACCTCAAAATACATGGCAGAGTGGGAAAAAAGGCTCACACTCTTTCCAGGTAAAAAAATAAAATCCTAGAAATCCAGCAATGTTGCTGGGGGTCTCAAAAGGTAAGCGAAATTAGCACATTCTTGAGAATTCTCCATAACACAGAAACTGCTGGATTAGATGCAAGCAGATCATTGACATTGATATTGTATTAAGGGTGAAGCCTGCGGGACAAGGGTGTTGTGTTCCCTGTTACGAGGCACCGCCTTTGAGCCCTGCAGCACTGTTAAGCCTCACTGTAGTCCCATCAAGCTCAATGGCGAAGCTTATTAACTTATCGAGGAGATAAACCAATTCCTTGGGAGTGATCTAAGCCTCATGGGCAATAAAGCTTTTAGTAATCAAATAGAGGTAAATGTTTCTGGTAATCCAGCCAGTAATTACATTAATTACTGTTGTAGAGCGAAAGTCTGCAGTCAAGGGAGCTGCAATTGAGTGACTAGAGTAGCAGAGAACTACAACACCCACAGTGTCATGCTCGAAGACCTGCCTTTTCAGAGCATGAAGGGATTAGAAGGCCATCAGCTGCAGCCCACTGCCGCCTCTGCCGTAATTCTAAAGAACTCCATGGAAAATGCCATTGAAGCGAAATGCACTGAAGGTTCAGATATTGCCAAAGTGGCAAATCACGTCATACCAAGCCCTGATGTGGTTGAACATGGTACAACTCAATATGCAGTGATTAGCCCCCTGCTATCAGGGGAGCAGGGGTGGGGACCCCCGACATCCAGACAGTACCTCATCCCTATTACCATCAACAGATAGCAAAGATGAAGGCAGGAGAAGTTATTTTGAAAACAGGCTACGGTGGCGAGCTAACTCCCCTTGTGCTTCTGCCCCACCTGGAAGGCAGAAGCATACAGTGGATGTCGTAAGGACCCTGGGGCCATAGACACTGTAGAAACTGTAGACACTGCTTTCATACCTTTAGGAAACTTTGTGGCAACCTGAGCTATTGTGGTTGTTTATATGTTATGTTTTATGTTGTACTTTGATGGACTTATGGCCGAATACAGTTATTGAATTGAACTGAATCAAGGGGAAGAGTTTATTCTGATGCAGAGTCTCACCTTCAAGAGGTAGTGTTTATTCTGGTACAGGTTCTCCACAAACAAATTGGAGAGTGTATTCTGCTACAGTTTCTCCCACATTAAGGGGGATAGTTTATTCTGTTACAGTCATGCTCACCAAGGGGGGGGACGTTTATTCTGATACAGAGCCTCCCCATCAAGGGGGTAAGTTTATTCATCTAGGGAGTCTCCCCTTCAAGGGGAAGTACTACATAGATTCTTCTTCAAAGGGGGAGAGTTTATTCTGATACAGACTCCCCCCCGTCAAGGGGAAAGTTTATTCTAATAATGAGTCACCCCCATCAAGGGGGAGAGTTTATTCTGATACAGTCTCCCATCAAGGGGGAGAGTTTATCCTACTACAGAGTTTCCCCTTGAAAGGGAGATCATATTCTGATACAAATTCTCTCCCTTCTCAAATGAGAGTTTATTGTTCTATATAGTCTCTCCTTCAAGGGGGGGGGGTGAGTGTCTCCCCAAGCAAGGGGGAGAGTTTATTCAGCTAGGGAGTCTCCCCTTCAATGGGTAGACAGGGCCTCTCCTTCATCGAGTAGAGTTTATTCTGATAACGATTCTCCCCCAGCAAGGGTGAGAGTTTATTCGGGTCTGTAAGGTGGAGTTCTAAGTTCTAAACTCTGACCTGGTGGGCAGAAGTTTAGGAGGCCAACCTCGGTTTCTCATTAGGGGTGAGAGTGATCGGAAGCCCACAATAAGCACACAGAGCAGCAAACTCTTAGAGTAGTGTATTTGAAAAATATCTCTTATAACATATAGGGCTCCTGGTTAAGGCCCTGATCTACCCAGGTGGGTCAAACATTTGATAGATGTGAATGAGCAGGGTCACTAAACCCAATACATACACTTCAGTCTTTTAACACATCAAAGACTAGTTGGTTTCATTTCTTCAAATAGATTTAATACACAACATAAATTGTATTCAGCTTGAGTTAAAACATATTAACAGGACACTCATCCATTCACATGAAGTATCTACACATGATATATTAGTGCTCACCCAAGACAAATACCTCAGTTCATAATACAAAACATATACAAGCCCTTCAACCATTGAAGGAGAACATGGGGACAAATGTACAATATAATTCTAGGCCTCATCACAAGTCTGGCGGTGACCCTTAAAAGTGCCAGTAACTGAATTAGCGCTGCCAATACTGTTCTGACGAATTATGAGCCGGCGCAAATACCGCCGTCTGTAAAAACAGCCGGTGCTATTACAGCCAGCGCTATTGCAGCCGGAGATATTACAGCCAGTGCTATTACAGCCGGCGCAACTACAGCCAGCCACATGAAGCACAAACACAGCCGCATCACAAGTTCATGGTCAGCAGTATTAGTACTGAAAACTGGCCCTAATACCACCGAAAACACAGCACAGTTACCTCCAGCTTGTAGCTGCAGGTAAATGAACACAGGTGCCTGAAATAAAGCCGCAGGTGATCCCAATCCACCCCAGAGTTCTACTTAAGGCAGAAGAACTTGATTCTGATTTCACCCAGTTTTTTAGGGATCTGTCAGTTTACAACAGGGAATACTGAGTGCTTAGTTGTGATGTGAGGCCTGTATTTAGTGGATCCCGTTTGGTTGAGACACATGCAGCAACTTGTTTGTGGTTGAGAGTATAGTTGCCTGATGAGGGGATGTATGTTGTGGCCTCTGTAACAGCACTGGCTGAACTTTGAAGATTAATTACATTATATTGATGAGAACAATGCATTTGTTAGTGTAGTGTTATGCACTAACAACTAAGGGGCCGATTCATGGAACAAACGTGCGCCGAAAATCTTCGCGCAAGCAGGCGCAAGCAGGCGCAAGCGGAAAAAAACAGGCGCACGCGCACGCGTGCGATTCATGGAAGTCCCTGCGCGTGTTCACCTCGGGATGTGCGCCAAACCCGTGCATGGCGCACAAGTCACTGCAACATCCCGAAAGGCGTGCACGACGCGCACAGTGAAAGCGCAAAACCTCGGCGCATACACCAGAAAGTGGGCTGGACACGGGGCGTAATGCGCGGAATGGGGAACAACGCGCGAAAATAAGGGCGTAACTGGGGATGTACTGCAGGGAAGCAGACGGAACGCCCACACGCACTCGAACCACACGTATTCATGGAATCGAATAGGGCAAAGCCATGCACAGCCAAAGACACGCACAAGCTGAAACAGGTCCGCCACACGAAGGCAGGCGGTAGAGTCCCAGCGCATCACAAAAGTGGCAACATACAGCAATTGGGCCTGTGCGAGCGGGGCACGTGTATTGCGGGAGTGCGCGGGAAGCAACACACGCAATCGAGCGGGGTACGTGTATTTCGGGTGCGCGCGGGAAGTTACACACGCGATTGAGCGGGGTACGTGTATTTCGGGGGTGCGTGGGAAGTTACACACGCGATTGAGCGGGGTACATGTATTTCGGGGGTGCGCGGGAAGTTAAATACGCGATTGAGCAGGGAACGTGTATTTCGGGGGTGCGCGGGAAGTTACACACGCGATTGAGCGGGGTACGTGTATTTCGGGGGTGCGTGGGAAGTTAAACACGCGATTGAGCGGGGTACGTGTATTTCGGGGGTGCGCGGGAAGTTACACACGCGATTGAGCGGGGTACGTGTATTTCGGGGGTGCGCGGGAAGTTACACACGCGATTGAGCGGGGTACGTGTATTTCGGGGGTGCGCGGGAAGTTAGACACGCGATTGAGCGGGGTACGTGTATTTCGGGGGTGCGCGGGAAGTTAGATACGCGATTGAGCGGGGTACGTGTATTTCGGGGGTGCGCGGGAAGTTAGATACGCGATTGAGCGAGGTACGTGTATTTCGGGGGTGCGCAGGAAGTTACACACGCGATTGAGCGGGGTACGTTTATTTCAGGGGTGCGCGGGAAGTCACACACGCGATCTCATCAGGGTACGTGTATTTTGGGGTGCGGGGGAAGTATCCCACGCAACATCAGCAGGGTACGTGTATTCCAGGGGTGTGTGGGAAGTTCCACACGCAATTCCATCAGGGTACGTGTATTACAGGGGTGCGCGGGAAGTTCCACACGCGATCTCATCAGGGTACGTGTATTACAGGGGTGCGCGGGGAGCAGCACACGTGAATTGCACGTGTGGGTCCTCCCAGGTGTTCTCTCTACACCCTCCACGGCCCCTGCAGGTGGCTCACACCACAGGGGCCTACCCAGCACATGTCCTGCAGGCACCCCATCCACCATGGCCATGCCCACCAGCCAACCCACATGTCAACTTGCACTACTGCCCACCAACGCATGTCCCCCTGCACCCGCAGCCACCAGGGGCACCCTCCACCAGGCCCCCACCCATGTCTCCCACCACCCCCACCCCCCAGCAGTGCAGGGGCACCCACCACCAGGCCCCCACCCATGTCTCCCAGCACCCCCACCCCCCAGCACTGTGGGGCACCTGCCAGCAGGCCCCCACCCATGTCCAACTCATGTTCCCCACCACCCCCACCCCCCAGCACTGTGGGGCACCTGCCAGCAGGCCCCCACCCATGTCCAACTCATGTTCCCCACCACCCCCACCCCCCAGCCACCAGGGGCAGCCTCCACCAGGCCCCCACCCATGTCTCCCACCACCATCACCCCCCAGCACTGTGGGGCAGCCTCCACCAGGCCCCCACCCATGTCTCCCACCACCCCCACCCCCCAGCACTGTGGGGCACCTGCCAGCAGGCCCCCACCCATGTCCAACTCATGTTCCCCACCACCCCCACGCCCCAGCCACCAGGGGCAGCCTCCACCAGGCCCCCACCCAAGTCTCCCACCACCCCCACCCTCCAGCACTGTGGGCCACCTGTCAGCAGGCCCCCACCCATGTCCAACTCATGTTCCCCAGCACCCCCACCCCCCAGCCACCAGGGGCAGCCTCCACCAGGCCCCCACCCATGTCTCCCACCACCCCCACCCCCCAGCACTGTGGGGCACCTGCCAGCAGGCCCACACCCATGTCCAACTCATGTTCCCCACCACCCCCACCCCCCAGCCACCAGGGGCAGCCTCCACCAGGCCCCCACCCATGTCTTCAACCACCCCACCCCCCAGCCACCAGGGGCAGCCTCCACCAGGCCCCCATCCATGTCTCTCAGCACCCCAACCCCCCAGTCACCAGGGGCAGCCTCCACCAGGCCCCCACCTATGTCTCCCACCACCCCCACCCCCCAGCCACCAGGGGCAGCCTCCACCAGGCCCCCACCCATGTCTCCCACCACCCCCACCCCCCAGCCACCAGGGGCAGCCTCCACCAGGCCCCCACCCATGTCTCCCACCACCCCCACCCCCCAGCACTGTGGGCCAACTGCCAGCAGGCCCCCACCCATGTCCAACTCATGTTCCCCACCACCCCCACCCCCCAGCACTGTAGGGCAGCCTCCACCAGGCCCCCACCCATGTCCAACTCATGTTCCCCACCACCCCCACCCCTCAGCCACCAGGGGCAGCCTCCACCAGGGCCCCACCCATGTCTCCCACCACCCCCACCCCCTAGCACTGTGGGGCACCCGCCAGCAGGCCCCCACCCATGCCCAACTCATGTTCCCAAGCACCTCCACCCACCAGCACTGTGGGGCACCTGCCAGCAGGCCCCCACCCATGTCCAACTCATGTTTCCCACCACCCCCAGCCACCAGGGGCAGCCTCCACCAGGCCCCCACCCATGTCTCCCACCACCCCCACCCCCCAGCACTGTGGGGCACCCGCCAGCAGGCCCCCACCCATGTCCAACTCATGTTCCCCAGCACCCCCACCCACCAGCACTGTGGGGCACCTGCCAGCAGGCCCCCAGCCATGTCCAACTCATGTTCCCCACCACCCACACCCCCCAAACACCAGTGGCAGCCTCCACCAGGCCCCCACCCATGTCTCCCACCACCCCCACCCCCCAGCACTGTGGGGCACCCGCCAGCAGGCCCCCACCCATGTCCAACTTATGTTCCCCAGCACCCCCACCCACCAGCACAGTGGGGCACCTGCCAGCAGGCCCCCACCCATGTCCAACTCATGTTCCCCACCACCCCCACCCCCCAGCCACCAGGGGCAGCCTCCACCAGGCCCCCACCCATGTCTCCCACCCCCCCCACCCCCCAGCACTGTGGGGCACCTGCCAGCAGGCCCACACCCATGTCCAACTCATGTTCCCCACCACCCCCACCCCCAGCACTGTGGGGCAGCCTCCACCAGGCCCCACCCATGTCTCCCACCACCCCCACCCCCCAGCACTGTGGGGCACCTGCCAGCAGGCCCCCACCCATGTCCAACTCATGTTCCCCACCACCCCCACCCCCCAGCCACCAGGGGCAGCCTCCACCAGGCCCCCACCCATGTCTCCCACCACCCCCACACCCCCAGCACTCTGGGGCACTCGCCAGCAGGCCCCCACCCATGTCCAACTCATGTTCCCCAGCACCCCCACCCACCAGCACTGTGGGGCACCTGCCAGCAGGCCCCCACCCATGTCCAACTCATGTTCCCCACCACCCCCACCCCCCAGCACTGTGGGGCACCTGCCAGCAGGCCCCCACCCATGTCCAACTCATGTTCCCCACCACCCCCACCCCCCAGCCACCAGGGGCATCCTCCACCAGGCCCCCACCCATGTCTCCCACCACCCCAACCCCCCAGCACTGTGGGGCACCTGCCAGCAGGCCCCCACCCATGTCCAACTCATGTTCCCCACCACCCCCACCCCCCAGCCACCAAGCGCAGCCTCCACCAGGCCCCCACCCATGTCTCCCAGCACCCCCACCCCCCAGTCACCAGGGGCAGCCTCCACCAGGCCCCCACCCATGTCTCCCACCACCCCCACCCCCCAGCCACCAGGGGCAGCCTCCACCAGGCCCCCACCCATGTCTCCCCCACCCCACCCCCCAGCACTGTGGGCCACCTGCCAGCAGGCCCCCACCCATGTCGAACTCATGTTCCCCACCACCCCCACCCCCCAGCACTGTGGGGCAGCCTCCACCAGGCCCCCACCCATGTCTCCCACCACCCCCACCCCCCAGCACTGTGGGGCACCTGCCAGCAGGCCCCCACCCATGTCCAACTCATGTTCCCCACCACCCCCACCCCCCAGCCACCAGGGGAAGCCTCCACCAGGCCCCCACCCATGTCTCCCAGCACCCCCACCCCCCAGCCACCAGGGGCAGCCTCCACCAGGCCCCCACCCATGTCTCCCAGCACCCCCACCCCCCAGTCACCAGGGGCAGCCTCCACCAGGCCCCCACCCATGTGTCCCACCACCCCCACCCCCCAGCTACCAGGTGCAGCCTCCACCAGGACCCCACCCATGTCTCCCAGCACCCCCACCCCCCAGTCACCAGGGGCAGCCTCCACCAGGCCCCCACCCATGTCTCCCACCACCCCCACCCCCCAGGCACTGTGGGCCACCTGCCAGCAGGCCCCCACCCATGTCCAACTCATGTTCCCCACCACCCCCACCCCCCAGCCACCAGGGGCAGCCTCCACCAGGCCCCCACCCATGTCTCCCACCACCCCCACCCCCAGCACTGTGGGGCACCTGCCAGCAGGCCCCCACCCATGTCCAACTCATGTTCCCCACCACCCCCACCCCCCAGCACTGTGGGGCACCTGCCAGCAGGCCCCCACCCATGTCCAACTCATGTTCCCCACCGCCCCCACTCCCCAGCCACCAGGGGCAGCCTCCACCAGGCCCCCACCCATGTCTCCCACCACCCCCAGCACTGTGGGGCAGCCTCCACCAGGCCCCCACCCATGTCTCCCACCACCCCCACCCCCCAGCACTGTGGGGCACCTGCCAGCAGGCCCCCACCCATGTCCAACTCATGTTCCCCACCACCCCCACCCCCCAGCCACCAGGGGCAGCCTCCACCAGGCCCCCACCCATGTCTCCCACCACCCCCACCCCCCAGCACTGTGGGCCACCTGCCAGCAGGCCCCCCATGTCCAACTCATGTTCCCCACCACCCCCACCCCCCAGCCACCAGGGGCAGCCTCCACCAGGCCCCCACCCATGTCTCCCACCACCCCCACCCCCCAGCACTGTGGGGCACCTGCCAGCAGGCCCACACCCATGTCCAACTCATGTTCCCCACCACCCCCACCCCCAAGCCACCAGAGGCAGCCTCCACCAGGCCCCCACCCATGTCTCCCACCACCCCCACCCCCCAGCTACCAGGTGCAGCCTCCACCAGGACCCCACCCATGTCTCCCAGCACCCCCACCCCCCAGTCACCAGGGGCAGCCTCCACCAGGCCCCCACCCATGTCTCCCACCACCCCCACCCCCCAGCACTGTGGGGCACCTGCCAGCAGGCCCACACCCATGTCCAACTCATGTTCCCCACCACCCCCACCCCCAAGCCACCAGAGGCAGCCTCCACCAGGCCCCCACCCATGTCTCCCAGCACCCCCCACCCCCCAGCTACCAGGGGCAGCCTCCACCAGGACCCCACCCATGTCTCCCAGCACCCCCACCCCCAGTCACCAGGGGCAGCCTCCACCAGGCCCCCACCCATGTCTCCCACCACCCCCACCCCCCAGCCACCAGGGGCAGCCTCCACCAGGCCCCCACCCATGTCTCCCACCACCCCCACCCCCCAGCACTGTGGGCCACCAGCCAGCAGGCCCCACCCATGTCCAACTCATGTTCCCCACCACCCCCACCCCCCAGCACTGTGGGGCAGCCTCCACCAGGCCCCCACCCATGTCTCCCACCACCCCCACCCCCCAGCACTGTGGGGCACCTGCCAGCAGGCCACCACCCATGTCCAACTCATGTTCCCCACCACCCCCACCCCCCAGCCACAAGGGGCAGCCTCCACCAGGCCCCCACCCATGTCTCCCAGCACCCCCACCCCCCAGCCACCAGGGGCAGCCTCCACCAGGCCCCCACCCATGTCTCCCAGCACCCCCACCCCCCAGTCACCAGGGGCAGACTCCACCAGGCCCCCACCCATGTCTCCCACCACCCCCACCCCCCAGCCACCAGGGGCAGCCTCCACCAGGCCCCCACCCATGTCTCCCACCACCCCCACCCCCCAGCACTGTGGGCCACCTGCCAGCAGGCCCCCACCCATGTCCAACTCATGTTCCCCACCACCCCACCCCCCAGCACTGTGGGGCAGCCTCCACCAGGCCCCCACCCATGTCTCCCATCACCCCCACCCCCCAGCACTGTGGGGCACCTGCCAGCAGGCCCCCACCCATGTCCAACTCATGTTCCCCACCACCCCCACCCCCCAGCCACCAGGTGCAGCCTCCACCAGGCCCCCACCCATGTCTCCCACCACCCCCCAGCACTGTGGGGCACCCGCCAGCAGGCCCCCACCCATGTCCAACTCATGTTCCCCAGCAACCCCACCCACCAGCACTGTGGGGCACCTGCCAGCAGGCCCCCACCCATGTCCAACTCATGTTCCCCACCTCCCCCACCCCCCAGCCACCAGGGGCAGCCTCCACCAGGCCCCCACCCATGTCTCCCACCACCCCCACCCCCCAGCACTGTGGGACACCCGCCAGCAGGCCCCCACCCATGTCCAACTCATGTTCCCCAGCACCCCCACCCACCAGCACTGTGGGGCACCTGCCAGCAGGCCCCCACTCATGTCCAACTCATGTTCCCCACCACCCCCACCCCCCAGCCACCAGGGGCAGGCTCCACCAGGCCCCCACCCATGTCTCCCACCACCCCCACCCCCCTGCACTGTGGGGCACCCGCCAGCAGGCCCCCACCCATGTCCAACTCATGTTCCCCAGCACCCCGACCCACCAGCACTGTGGGGCACCTGCCAGCAGGCCCCCACCCATGTCCAACTCATGTTCCCCACCACCCCCACCCCCAGCACTGTGGGGCACCTGCCAGCAGGCCCCCACCCATGTCCAACTCATGTTCACCACCACCCCCACCCCCCAGCACTGTGGGGCACCTGCCAGCAGGCCCTCATCCATGTGCAACTCATGTTCCCCAGCCAACATGTCATCACAATCTAGATCCCTGGTCCCTATGGTCAGCCTCCAAATGCAAAACACCCACCCGAGTATTGCATCCATCCACTCATAATTTGCAATTACATCACAGAACACCAATTGCAAGTTCCGAAACAAACACATTTCCCTCACATACACCCAATGGGTGTCAGTGAATCTCAAAACACATATCATGAAATGCATGAAACCAATGAGATACCACACATTGAAGTTCACCAAAAAAAATATGTATTAAAGGAAACATAAATAGAATAAAAAATGAAGAAACAGAAATGTGAATGTACAAAAATTAAAAGAAGCATGTCCGTGAAAAAAAGCAAAACCAAAAATAAAAATCCAAAGTAATGTTGTCCAAAGTCAATGTCCACAAAACAAAATCCAATTTGAAATAAAAAAAAAGCCATTGCTCCATGGTAATGTGAAAAAAAAATACAATACAACAGTGAACTATGTACATGGGAACAAGCCAGGGTCCATTATCCCAACAAAAGAAAGGAAACCTATCTAACTATACTAACTAATAAAATAAACTATATACAAAAATGTGGCCAATGTCCGAAAGGTCCAAATAAAATCAAAACAAAAATGAAACCTAACACTACCTACATAACTATGTACAAGGGCAGCGGGCTAGTTTCACGGCTCACTTGTGGATGTCCCGGGCCAGGGCATCATCGAACTCCTCCTCAATGTCCCGGAGGCGGTCCTCCTCCATGTCCCTGAGGGTCCGCAGGGCCGTCGACGTATCCACCTCCAAACCCCTGCGGATTGCCTCGAGGCACTCAGCCCGCCTCAGGGCCCTCCGCATGGAGTTCTTCGCCCTGACCATTGTGAGCCGTGTCTCTTCCGCCCGCTGCCGCTCCGCATCTATGGCGTGGCCCAACCGCTGCCACACAGAAGACACTCTATGTCCTGGGTCCTCCTGCCCTCCGGCCGATGCCTGCCCCTCCGATGTTGAAGGCCCCGAGCCTTCATGGCTCCCACCACGCTGCTGCTGTTGCTGTGCCTCTGCCCGTGCACTGCCTCCTGCTGCCTGCACATCCTCCGCCGGCTGGGGTGCAGTCGTAGATGTGGCCACCCCTGCTGGATGTCCGACTCCCGACTGTGGCAGGGATGCCTCCTCCACCAGCCTGGCCGCACCATCAGAGGCAGCTCCACAGGGCACCCAGGTGACTGATGGGTGGGAATATGGCACGGAGGACGACTGGCGGGTAGGGGGTCCAGTTGAGGAGGGGGTCATAGCAAGCCCCATCAGACGGAGGAATCCGGCCTGGGTGACCTGTCCCAGCAGGCTGACGTGGTCAACGAGCCATTCAAGATGACGTGCAGTCTCCTCATGAAAAGACTGCAGGTCACCTCGCATGGCCCGTTGATGCAGCGCCACACCAGCCAGGACAGGCTCAACCCAGACCCGGATAGCCACGTCCGCAGGAAGAGGAAGGCCAGTTGACGTGAGCTCATCCCCTGCCTGAAACCGGGTCTGGACGTAGGCATCCCTGCTGGTGCAAGATGATGCAGGGACAGGATCAGGGACAGGATTGCACACAGGCACCTCCGCGGCGGCCTGTGCTGCCTCCTGTCCCTGGTCCTGCACTGCACCACTAGCACCAGTGGGATCCCCACCTCCAGACCGCGTCTCTGGTACTTGCACGGCCACCTCCTCCACCAAACCCCCCACCAACCTGGATGACACTGTGCCATCTTCCCCTGTTGGGCTCTGTGGGGTCCCAGCTGCCCCTTCTGCTGCCGAGGAGTCCAACTCCAACCTCCGCCTCTTGGAACTCCCCCCGGCAGCTGCGGCCTGGGAAGCGGCACCGGACTTCTCACTCCCCGACGAGATCACAACATGGGAGGGGAGCCGGGTCTTGCGTCTCAGGCTGGCGGTGGGATCCCCGCCGCTGTGCTCCACAGCACCTTCTCCGCCCTCTTCATCAGTTGACGCTGCAGACAGGGAGAAACAAAACACAGGCATCAGGGCACTGTACAATGGACACATACACACATGACAGTTGTACATGAGTGGCATTGGCAAACCTCAGACATGTCATCACAATCCCCAACACACATGTCATTACAACTCGCACACATGAGCCATACCACAGCCATATCGCAACTGCCACCACCATCCATACACATACAACAGCATGAGCAGCCAAAGGTGAGCCAGACATCACATGCAACACAGGAAGTGCACCACACATGTACACACACCACCACACTTGCATGCATGTGTACACCTCTGCCAAGTGTCGCAGTGTTCAGACGGGCATCCATGTCACATCTGCCAATCAGGCTTCCACATACCGCTGTCACATGCATCCATGTTGCATCACTGTTGCACCCTTGTCAAATACACACACATGCACATGTACACAGTGACGATACATGCAGCCGAAAACAACATACATGCGTGACATCACGGACATGTCTACTTACATACACATTCATCCAAACATGTGTGCCCACACAACTGCATTTGGCATGCAAGCCTACACACACAAGCACCATCCATGTCTCACACATTCCAGCCCTCGCATGTGTCAGCCCCACGGCCCTGTACACCCCCACCCATACTCGACCCCATACAAACAGATGTGCAACCTGCACACTACTGAATAATCACCACACGCACTGCTCACAATAAGGATGCATGTACACTCACCGCTCGACTCCAGACGGGTCTGCCTCTCAAGGACCTGGACGTGGAGCGCTGGGGATATGCGTTCCAGGACCCTCATCTGTTCTTCTGACAAGTTTCCCCGGCGCCCCTTGGCATCCGCTGCCTTCAAGAGGCACCGGGACTTGTTCAGGCTCCTGGACCTGAAGTCCTCCCAGCGCTTCTTGACATGTTGTAAGTCGCGGACTGCCACCCCCTCCGCGTTGATGGCAGTCACAATGTCAGTCCAGATCCGAGTCCGTCCTTCCTTGTCGGTGCGGGAACTTCCGAAGAGGGCATCATACTGCCCCAGGACTTGCTCCACCAGGACACCAACTTCGGTGGCACTGAAGCTGGTGCCCCTCTGCCTCTCTGGCCGGGGGTTGTCAGTGGTCTCAGATGGTGTTTGCCCCGACATGACAACCCCAGAGGTAGGAGTGGGTGGGCAACTGGGTCCTGGGGCTGGGCTGTGGAGTGATGGAATCCCAGTCGGGAGTCTTCGGTTCCAGCAGGGGTGGTCACAGCAACAGCACCCCTGGCTGATGTGCAGGCAGCAAATGGCAGGGCACGTGGGCAGCAGGCAGCAGCAGATGGCAGGTGGGAGCGTGCTCGGGGCTCTGGGGGGCAGTAGTTCGGCCTTCTGGGCAGGAGCGTGGTCTTCCGTGTGCTTACGCGTGGCCAGCTTGATACGGAGTGATTTGGCACGTGAAAAATCTGCACGTCAGCGTGTGATTCGAAGAAAGGCTCTTAGCGCGTAAGCGCGTCTGCACGCATACGCATTTTCATTGGACAGAAGGCCCCTCAAGCGCAAGCGCCCCTGTGACATGACGCGTACAGACGTGCATGGGCATTTCAGCGCACGAAAAAATGCACGTCCGCGTGTAATACGAGGAAAGGGCCCATGTGCGTAAGCGTGCGTGGAAAACTGCACGTCCACGTGTAATACGAGGAAAGGCCCTTAGCGCGTATGCACGGCAGCACGCATATGCGATTTCATTGGACCAATGGCCCTTCGCGCGTGAGCGCGTCTGTGACGTGACACGCGCAGGTGTTTCCCTCATTGCACGTGATGACAGAACACACGTGGATTTCCACCAATCGCGTGTGAAAGTTCCCGGCACCCCGGAACATACGTACCCAGGCTAATTGCGTGTGGAACTTCCCACGCACCCCGAAACACACGTACCCAGGCCAATCGCGCGTACGCTCACTCCCCTCCTATCACACGCGATGACACTCGGACCTACAGTCTTACCACGTATCCGAAAACGGGAAACCCGCGCACGGCAAAAGACGTGCACAGGCGTCAATGCGTCCGCCCACACGAAGGCAGGCGGAGGTGACCCCGCCCACAGCATAAAAGTATGCGCAAACAACAAACGCGTATATACAGCTACGATGAATGCCCCATTTGTCGCTGCACTGATCGTGGGACACCGCAGGAGGAGGAGAATAGCCAGGGCACGCATTTTCGCACCACGGACAAGCCTTTTTGGGATGCCTGACGACCAGGTCTACGGCAGGTATAGGTTTCCACCCCATATCATCCTAGACCTGGTCAGGGAGTGGGAAGATGACCTCACATCCCCCACCCTTTGCTCCCAAGCATTGAGCCCCTTGGAGAAGCTGCTCAATGTCCTGCATTTTTTGGCCACTGGGTCATTTCAGCGGACCACTGCCATAGTGGGGGGGGTCTCACAGGCCACGCAGTCATGCTGCCTACACCAGGTACTGGCAATCATGACAGCGCGCCCCTCAGTCCGCAGGCACATATACATGCCCAGAACACCCGCAGAAAGGCAGGCCGTTGTCCTGGATTTTTTCAGGGTGGCACACTTCCCCAAAGTGCTTGGTGCCATAGATTGCACCCATGTGGCCCTACGTCCACCTAGGGCAATTGAGCACATCTACTGAAACCGCAAGCACTGGCATTCCATCAATGTACAGTTGGTATGTGATGCAAAGGGAATCATCATCTCTGTCTATGCAAACTACCCTGGCTCCACCCATGACAGTTTCATATACAGAATGTCCGCCCTGAGCCGGGCCCTGGAAGCTGGGCAGCATGGCGACACATGGCTCCTAGGTCAGTACAAATGCCCTTGCACATGCATGCAAGTCACACACAGACAAATATCCAAACCCTAATAATCTCAACTATTATCACCTCCAGAGGGGACAGTGCCTACCCTCTGAGCAACCACATGATGACGCCAATCCGGAACCCCACCACACCACCCCAGGTAAGATACAACGCCGCCCATATTGCAACCAGGGGCATAGTGGAGCGCACATTCGGAGTGCTCAAGTCACGTTTCCGCTCCCTTGACCGCTCTGGTGGGCAACTACTCTATGCACCACCAGTAGTGTGCAGGATCATTGTGGCAGCATGTGTCCTGCACAATGTTGCAACACGGCAGGGTGTCCCGGTGGACATGGTGGTGCCCCCACATCCCCAACCACAGGCACAGGCGCTGGCCATGGGAGGGGACAGGGCACGTGGCGAGGAAGCCCGCACCCAGCTTGTGGCCACATTTTTCACCTAAACTCCCACCCCTGCGGAGTGCACACAGGCCTGGCTCATACGAGGTGACAATCAATGATGACAAAGAGACAGTCAACTGTCACAACCCTACCACCCTGAGATAGTTGCCATGGAAGTGCCACATCGTCTGCATCCCTAGCTACTTAAACTCAAGCTATCCTGTGTGACCAAAAGTCACACATATGACATATGACATGATATGGGCCATACACAAGTATTCCAAGGCGCAATGAGGCAGGGAGGGGGGAACAAGGGAACACAGAGAACGGTACTACTAGGCCAGGGGTCATTGAGATCGTGCAAGTGCAGGGGTAGGGGGAAGGGAAAAGTGCAAGGGGAAGGGTGGGGGGGAGTCCAGTACAGGGGAAGTAGCCCAAAAAAATAATACATAGGTCGCCTGGTGGCAACTGCAAAGGTAAGTGCAGACATGTGCTGGGAAGGGAGGGCTGTAGGGATAGAGAGACAGTACTGCAGTGCAGGGGTTGCCAGGGAGGCAGTGCAAGTGGAGAGTGGCTGGGCCAGGGACCGAGGTCAGTGAGAGTGGCCCAGTTGCAGCTCCTGTGCAGTTCCAGTGAAGAATTCTGCAAGGGAGAGGCAGAGAGTAAGCAGAAGCAAAGAGGAAGGTCTTGAGGTGCTTCCAGAACTGGAGATGGTTCCCCTCAAGTTCAAGTCAGGCAGGAAGTCTGTTCCAGGGGGAGGGCCCTGCTGCGGAGAGAAATCTACCCCCAGCTAGTTGCTCTGAGAAGCGGATGACCCGGACATGCAAGGTGTGCATCACACACACCTGCAAAACAGGCCATGGCCATCACTGTCATGTCACTCAAACCCTCCCAATCATCAACATGACATGGCAAGCAATACCCATACACCAACGCAGTAACGATAAGGTACACATTGCCATGTCCTAAATGTACAGTGGCATCGGACAATGATGTCTGACCCGGAATCAGATGAAATGACAGACCAACAAAATCTCCCACCCAAAATAAGTCATTTCCAAAGGCATTACAACAGTTGTAGACGTAACATCACAATGAATTCCTGTCTACATGCACATTATGCTTTGCAAAATCAACACTGCATCTCATGTGTGCAGTGTCCTACTCCTGCATCACACTGCTCAGCGCACAGCACAGTGAACAGCCATTGTGTGTGATGCACACCCTGAGCATCACATCTAAGTGACAGACCACATCAAACATCAAATTAGGCATGTACTGGATCCATAATCGGTCACAGAACATGTGCTGCCGGGACACAGTGGGCACCAGAAGGCAAACAGTGTACACGTGGATATGCAAGGGTGGGAGTACATGTAGTGCATCCGAGTGCAAGTGTGTGGTTCTGCAAGGACATGCACTCCACATATGCATGTGCACTCAAGTGACCATCAGTGTTCCCTACACATCACATGTGAACATCCACCATGTGTACACCCCAGCATGTCAAACCACAACTATCCCCTCGCACCTAAAAGGAAAACACAACACATGAACAGGCATTGATCAGCAGAACACAACATGTACATAGGATACCACCATTACTATGTCAGAGTTCCCATCACACTGCAGGGCAAGGCAACTATCAACAACAACCCCCCCCCTCCCTCACAAATGACCATGACCCACTGAACAACTGCACCTGGGTCATGGAGCCTCCAAACCTCAATTCCACCTGGCCACAGGATCACCTTTACCCTTCGTCACCATCTCCCACCTTGTGTTTAAAAAGATACCTGAACCCTCAGAATCCACACTCATTTCCAAAATCACAAAATTCAAGGCATAAAAACGAACCCGAACACCCTCCAGTAGATGACTTGATGTACCAGTACCTCACAAAGGCCAAGTACTACCACAATGATGCAACAACCAAGGTAGCACAGCAAAACAATGTCACAACAGGATGTGAGACATGTGTGGTACATGACATAGGATGATGCACCATGAATGGATATGTACTGTCACAGGTCCCCTGTACAGGCGCGGGAGTGTCACGAAACAACCACCCCCACCATGTCCCGGGTGCCTGCAAGGTCAAATTCACACAATGAGGTTCAGGGATATGCAGTCGGGACAGGTTTTGACACACTGGATGACTGGAATGAGTGGCAGGAGAGGGGAGGAGGAATGACACATGAAACTAGGGAATGCATGAAAATGTACAACCTGCATGAACACATACACAATCCAAACAAACTTGGACATCATTGTCATGGCCTTCTGTAGTCCAGGCTCAGGAGTGGTACGAACCAACCACCCCCTCTAGGGTTTTGGCGCCTGCAAGTTCGGGGCTTACACAGGCATCCGCAACCCCAGTGGGGAAAGAGGGTCAGGGAACGTTGCTTGGATAGGCACGGGAAGCAGGAACACCGGGTAGAGGGTACAGGTTTCAAAATTGCATAGGATCACGGGTGATTAGGGAGAAAAAACATACCAAATTGAATCACACATACAGCCATGCATCAGTCCCCAGCAAGCCTATGCAGAGCAGTTCGAAAGAAAACAACAAGACACTTAGCTCTGGTTTTGAGTGCTGGCCTCCTGCCTGCGCACTCTCAGGTCCAGTTACAGGAGCACTGCAATGCTGCAAAGAGAGCCACAGTCAACAACCTTATGTGCCAATTACACAAAAACACAACACCAAACATGCCCCATAGCAACAAACTACTCTACAAACAGACAATCTGTGCTCGATGCTTCGTACCCATATATAACATCACCCCTGTGACGGGTCATACACAGTCAATGCAGTAAGTCAGCTGCTGGTGGGTGCGTGGCAAATGGAACACCAATGTGTCACAATTCACACAACATGCAATGTTCCCTGGGTAAGCCGACAGACCCATATAGCAAGCCATGACTACAGAGCAAGTTGCGTACCACCATGACCAAAACAAAGTTGGCAGTGCATTTATCATGAAGTACGTGGAAAAGACATGCACTGCACCCGAGTATGTCCCTTGCTGTATGTCCCTGTGAGCTGCCCCTTTCCATGTCTCGGAAGGCTACATGGTTGATACAAGTGTCTCAATGGACCTTGGTGTACCGGAGGGTATGTGCCACTGCCCCTGCATGTGTCCCAGACAACCCTACTATCAACAGCCATCAGTCCACAAACACATCTGAGCTGCATTGTGTGCTTCAACACCAATATTCGTCTAAGCTCACCCTCAGTGCTGTGACTAAGCCTGCATGTGCAACTCGCCTGGTGCAAGCTTTGCTGTGTCGTGGCCCCCCTGTGATGCTCACCTTGCCTGGAGTTCCTTGGAACATGTCAGCAGTTCTAGGATGTGGGTCTGCAATCACTGTGCCTCTGCTTGTGCACACATGTGCATGTGGGCACCAACAAACGGGTCAGGAATTCCGTCGTCCAATGGGCCATGTCTGCTGGCAAAGGTGCTCTGGAGGCTCATCCCCCTGCAGAAAGGGCATGAAACACATGATTAATGCTTCAAAGTCATCTGTGTGTGTCTCATCAGGCATCTCATTACTTGACCATGTCAGAGACTCACATCACAAATCACACCATCAGTCCGTCTTTCACCTCCAAAGTGTGGAACACTATCTACAGCATGAATTGCAACAAGCACGTGTACAGGAAAGATATGAAACATACTACACAATGTATAGCAATCAATGTCCACATTAATCATGACACACCACATCTAGCAAAAGCTGAACAGTGGACAATGACACCTAAATCATCCCCACTAGGGATGTCAACACAAGTCACACAGCACCAGACATGCCACAGATATGACAGTCCAAAGCCCTTGTGTAATATTCTGTAACACCGAACCATCCTTGCGAGCCCATGGATAAGGGAGGCAGGAGTGGCATATGTGAGTCAAGGACCCCAAGCAGCAAACACATACACAAGACAACCATGAAGGGCCCAGCTGGAACAGACAGTGGATGCCTTCAAAAGCCACAAAGCACCGCACCGTCACATGAAAGCACAATAGACTAGCAATTTTAAACTAACTCAACTATTAACTAATTACACTAACTATGGATAACCTACATTACCTATTTAAACTAACTATCAAACAGAAACTTAACTAACTAAACTAAAAGAAAAATCAAAAATGGCCACATACGACCCGGGGGGGAGGGGAGGCACCCAGGAGGGGGGAGGTACAGGGGGCTGCTCAACATCCACATGCGATGATGTTGAGCCAAAAAAAAAATCCTCCATAGGCTCAACGCCTGCACAGCCCGACCTATGTGGGAGATAGATGGTCGTCCGAGTCTGGCTCATCCTGTAAAGGAGGACGTGGCTCAGTAGGCTGGCCACGCCTAGCCGCAGCTTGCCCCTCGTCGGCAGCAAGTCTGCCGGACGGGTGAGCCTGGTTCTTAGTGGCAATGTGACGTAGGTCTGCATGCAGAACCTCACGTGATACACGTGCTTCCTCTTGCAAGGTAGCACGTGTAACACGGAGTTCCTCCTGCAAGGCCTGGCTGGACAACCACTGCACCTCCCGGCAAGCCTGTAGCTCAGCTGAGATGGTACGCTCAAGCTGTGCAAACCTCTCCTCTGCCTGCTGCCTCTGGGACATCATAAGGACACCCAGAGTGGATCTGAGGGAAGCATACTCCTCCCTCAGGGCATCCATGTGCGCCTCTGCATGAGCAGCAATTGCTTGACGCAGAGACGACATTTCAGCCTGGCGTGCCCTGTCTGAGGCCGCCATGCCCAGCCTGCGCGAGCGGGCCGTGGACCGTGCCGCCTGCTGCTGGAGAAGCACCTGCCTAGCAGGGGGGAGCACAGATCGGGCCACACGCTCCATGCTCTCAGCGATGTTCTCCATTGCTGCCCCCTGCCGTTCGGAATTGGCAGTCATGTCTTGCTCCCACTCAGTATACAGCGGTTGCGCGCGGCGACCGCGTTGCCGGGCTTGACCCCTGCGGGACCCAAGGACCGGGGGTCCTCGCTGTGTTGGCACCGCCTGCGGCGGCACGACTACATGCCCCCGTCGATGTGATGTCCCAGGCACATCAGTGACTGGTGTGGAGGGTGACCCTGCGTCCCGATCCACCACGGGCGGAGGAACCAAGACTGTCTGATCCCTCAGTGCAGGTGTCACAGACAGAGGAGTGTCCACATCAGAATCACTCACCCCTGACACATGGACTTGATGCTCATCCAACTCAACATGGACGTCAGAGTCGTCATCAAGGCTGGACTCATAGGCAGCCAGAGACAAGATGGACTGCAGCACTTGGGGGTTTTCGTGGCCTACCACCCCACGACCCCCACTAGTGCCGGGTTGATGTGGTGTTACCAACCCTGTGTCTGGCATGACAACACCATCCTCCGCCTCCATTGCGTCATCACCTGAAAAATAGAGAGAAAAAGGTCACTACACATGTCAGAAGCACACGACACACACACACACCGACAGCAAAGGCATCCGGCAGACATGTAACACACAACATATGACCTGGCATGCATGCTGGGTCTACTTTGAATAGCTTCTGTGATCAGACCTGTTGAAAGGTGGCAGTTCCCATGGAAGTGGGTCTATGCAGTGCAGAAAATGTGTACGCCACTCACTACCTACATGTACAAGCACTCCATGGTGTGTGCCAGGAAATGTGAAGGCAGTGCAATGTCAAATTCAGACATCACGTGCATTGTGCATTCAATGTGTACCATGTCTAGAAGCCAAGCACCCCTCTACCCCAGTACCAAAGCAGGGATGCCTAGCATGGTATCAAAAGGCTGACCATACACCTGTGTATTGACAGGCAGTGTTGACTGGCATCAACAGCTTAATGTGATACAAATTACAACACTGCAAATGATGCTGGGACAGTAGGCAGGACACATGATGAAAACTCCGGAGGACGCCCACGTGTGAAGAAGACACAAGAGTTGGACAGAGTCATTGGCCATTGAACAGGCTGAGGCCTGTGAGCCACACAGATTGTCAGGGCCTAAACATGTGTGCAACGCAGGACTGAGCCACAGTTGACATGGGGAGGCCGATGAGATGGCAGGCAATGTATTTGACCAAGGACTCATATTACAGTGATCATCCAGTCAAGGACACATAGGGGCATGCGTGCAATGCACATGGAGCATGAATGGCCACTCATGTCCCTGCGGGACATCTGACCCATGCACAGTACAAGTGAGATACCCTGCATCGAGTACTAAGGCTGTACCACACGGCATATGTCTGGCAGTTTCTACGCTGGAAGTTAGCATCTACACAGGACACATGAACAAGAAACTACACATTGGCAAGATTGAAGCAGACCAGTGCAAAGGTGGAACTGGAGTGCAGAGTGGCGGAGGAGGGGCAAGGGAGCATGCCCACATGGAGTCCCGCAAGCAGGCAGAGGAGACATGCATGGCGGTAGCATTGCATTACTTACACATCAGAACCATGTACACGTCACATGTAGCAGCAATCATGCACAACACATCCCACAAGTGAAACACACACGTCCTCAACAAACACGCATCAACACTCACTGGACTGGGCATCAAAGTCCAGCATCTCTCCCACTCCTTCGACCAATTCAGGTGGTATGAACTCCGCAACGAGAGCCTCATGCGGAGTGAGTTCTTCCTCCTCTGGTGCAGGCCCACTGCCAGTCACCAGAGTCAAGTTGTAATTTGAGGCACGCTTGGCCTTAGTGCTGCGCTTGATGTCATTCCAACGCTTTTTGCACTCCTGCGCCGTGCGCACCTCAAGGCCGAATGAACTGACATGTTCCGCAACATGCTTCCAGTGGGTGTCACGTTGGGCAGCCGTAGTCTGACTATTGGCACCCACTAGCATGTCACGGCTGTGGCCCCGCACGTAGTCCACGAGGAAGTCCAGTTCCTGCTTACAGAAAGGCTTCTTCCTCGATGTGCAGGAGGTCGTGGCTGTGTGTGGGGTCCCAGCCTGTGCTGCAGGTGCAACCTTCCTCCTCTTGGACTGTGGCGCAGACCCTGGCTGGCTAATGCCGCCCTGACCAGTATGGCCAGTGGGTTCGGTGGATTGAGCCAAGGGAGTGGCAGGTGGAGGGATGACCAAAGGCCTGACTTGTGTCAGTGGCAGCTGGGTGCTCACTAATGGACCCTGCGCAGCAACATCAGCTGTGTCCTGGTTGGCAGACTCACAACCGGGGTGCTGTGGGGTGCATCTGCCCCTGCACTTGCCAACACCCGGCTGTTCGGGGCAGCAGATGACATGACTGCCCCAGGGACACGTGTCTTGGTCTGAGCAGCCCGGCGTGCCCCTATGGTTTCCCTCCTGGCCTGTTGGAGATCTACCAAGGGCTCTTCAAGTGCCAACGCAGCCTGCGCTGGCAGACCCTGAGCCTGGGTGGCGGTGTCCACAGCTGCACCTGCAGCTACCACTACCCTTGGGCCCGTGCCAGTCGATGGAACGAACTGCCGGGTCATACGGGTGCCAGTGCCAGATGCAGGAGCTGCATCCCCCGGAACCACAGGGGGTGGTGGCATGGCTGCACCGACACATGGCACAACATTGTGCTCAAGTGGCGCACCCCTGCCTCTTCCCCCTCTGTGGCTGCCCTGGACACCCTGGAGTCCCCCTACTCCCTGGTCACCACGGCCACGTCCCCGACCACGCCCACCATGAGGAGTACGCCCAGCTGAGGCGCCCCTCACCTTTGGTGGCCTCCCAACCATGGCACAGATGTAGTAGTGCTGGCACAGATGGAGTGGTGCCAATGGGAGGTGTACACCACAATTGACCTGGGCAATTGGGGTGAAGGGGGTGGGAAGCAAGATGTTAACAGCCCCCCTGCACCTGCAAGGCTGTATGTGACCCCGGTGATGTGGTGACGGGTCACGCAACGCTCAGGTACCCCAAAACTGCAGTAAAACCGTGCACGCAACCCTGCAGCCTACGTGCGTGGATTCAACCTACGGCAGTACGCGGTGGTACCCAGTAACACGAATAACGCGTACGCGTGGGACACGCAGGCTACTATGACATCGAAAATGGGTGCGATACACAGGGGCACCCGCAGTGGGAAAAAGAGCGTGTGCGACTCACCGTCTGACAAGCGCGATGCAGAAAAACACGCGTAGCCAATACCCCCGCCAAAAGAAGAGATACGTCCTTGATAGCTGTGAACTTGTGATGGCGCGCGAAACAACAGGAAGCAGCAACACACGTCGGTCTCCATGAAAGGCACGTACAGCGAACTGCTGGGCCCGCTCACCTTTAACCCGTGCTGAGGGAAAAGCACGCGCGCGTCACGTCACTTACGCGCATGGGCCCTTTCCTCGTATTGCACGCGGACGTGCAGTTTTTCACGTGCGCTTACGCACATGGGCCCTTTCCTCGTATTGCACGCGGACGTGCAGTTTTTCACGCTCGCTTACGCGCATGGGCCCTTTCCTCGCATTGCACGCAGACGTGCAGTTTTCCACGCGCGGTGAAATGCCCATGCACGTCTGTACGCGTCACATCACAGGGGCGCTTGCGCATGAGGGGCCTTCTGTCCAATGAAAATGCGTATGCGTGCAGACGCGCTTACGCGCTAAGGGCCTTTCCTCGAATTACACGCTGACGTGCAGATTTTTCACGTGCCAAATCACTCCGTATCAAGCTGGCCACGCGTAACCACACGGAAGACGACGCTCCTGCCCAGAAGGCCGAACTACTGCCCCCCAGAGCCCCGAGCACGCTCCCACCTGCCATCTGCTGCTGCCTGACTGCCTGCTGCCCACGTGCCCTGCCATTTGCTGCCTGCACATCAGCCAGGGGTGCTGTTGCTGTGACCACCCCTGCTGGAACCGAAGACTCCCGACTGGGATTCCATCGCTCCACAGCCCAGCCCCAGGACCCAGTTGCCCACCCACTCCTGCCTCTGGGGTTGTCATGTCGGGGCAAACACCATCTGAGACCATTGACAACCCCCGGCAAGAGAGGCAGAGGGGCACCAGCTTCAGTGCCACCAAAGTTGGTGTCCTGGTGGAGCAAGTCCTGGGGCAGTATGATGTCCTCTTCGGAAGTTCCCGCGCCAACAAGGAAGGACGGACTCGGATCTGGACTGACATCGTGACTGCCATCAACGCGGAGGAGGTGGCAGTCCGCGACTTACAACATGTCAAGAAGCGCTGGGAGGACTTCAGGTCCAGGACCCTGAACAAGGCCCGGCGCCTCTTGAAGGCAGCGGATGCCAAGGGGCGCCGGGGCCAATTGTCGGAAGAACAGATGAGGGTCCTGGAACGCATATCCCCAGCGCTCCACGTCCAGGTCCTTGAGAGGCAGACCCGTCTGGAGTCGAGCGGTGAGTGTACATGCATCCTGATTGTGAGCAGTGCGTGTGGTGATTATTCAGTAGTGTGCAGGTTGCACATCTGTTTGTATGGGGTCGAGTATGGGTGGGGGTGTACAGGGCCGTGGGGCTGACACATGCGAGGGCTGGAATGTGTGAGACATGGATGGTGCTTGTGTGTGAAGGCTTGCATGCCAAATGCAGTTGTGTGGGCACACATGTTTGGATGAATGTGTATGTAAGTAGACATGTCCGTGATGTCACACATGTATGTTGTTTTCGGCTGCATGTATCGGCACTGTGTACATGTGCATGTGTGTGTATTTGACAAGGGTGCAACAGTGATGCAACATGGATGCATGTGACAGCGGTATGTGGAAGCCTGATTGGCAGATGTGACATGGATGCCCATCTGAACACTGCGACATTTGGCAGAGGTGTACACATGCATGCAAGTGTGGTGGTGTGTGTACATGTGTGGTGCACTTCCTGTGTTGCATGTGATGTCTGGCTCACCTTTGGCTGCTCATGCTGTTGTATGTGTATGGATGGTGGTGGCAGTTGCGATATGGCTGTGGTATGGCTCATGTGTGCGAGTTGTAATGACATGTGTGTTGGGGATTGTGATGACATGTCTGAGGTTTGCCAATGCCACTCATGTACAACTGTCATGTGTGTATGTGTCCATTGTACAGTGCCCTGATGCCTGTGTTTTGTTTCTCCCTGTCTGCAGCGTCAACTGATGAAGAGGGCGGAGAAGGTGCTGTGGAGCACAGCGGCGGGGATCCCACCGCCAGCCGGAGACGCAAGACCCGGCTCCCCTCCCATGTTGTGATCTCGTCGGGGAGTGAGGAGTCCGGTGCCACGTCCCAGGCCGCAGCTGCCGGGGGGAGGTCCAAGAGGCGGAGGTTGGAGTTGGACTCCGCGGCAGCAGAAGGGGCAGCTGGGACAGGGGAAGATGGCATGGAGTCATCCAGGTTGGTGGGGGGTTTGGTGGAGGAGCAGGCCGTGCAAGCACCAGAGACGGGGTCTGGAGGTGGGGATCCCACTGGTGCTAGTGGTGCAGTGCAGGACCAGGGACAGGAGGCAGCACAGGCCGCCGCGGAGGTGCCTGTGTGCAATCCTGTCCCTGATCCTGTACATGCATCATCTTGCACCAGCAGGGATGCCTACGTCCAGACCCATTTTCAGGCAGGGGATGAGCTCACGTCAACTGGCCTTCCTCTGCCTGCGGACGTGGCTATCCAGGTCCGTGTTGAGCCTGTCCTGGCTGGTGTGGCAATGCGTCAACGGGCCATGCAAGGTGACCTTTTCATGAAGAGACTGCACGTCATCTCGAATGGCTCGTTGACCACGTCAGCCTGCTGGGACAGGTCACCCAGGCCGGATTCCTCCATCTGATGGGGCTTGTTACGACCCCCTCCTCAACTGGACCCCCTACGCGCCAGTCGTCCTCCGTGCCATCTTCCCACCCATCAGTCACCTGGGTGCCCTGTGGAGCTGCCTCTGACGGTGCGGCCAGGCTGGTGGAGGAGGCATCCCTGCCACAGTCGAGAGTCGGACGTCCAGCAGGGGTGGCCACATCTACGACTGCACCCCAGCCGGCGGAGGATGTGCAGGCAGCAGGAGGCAGTGCACGGGCACAGGCACAGCAGCAGCAGCAGCAACGTGGTGGGAGCCATGAAGGCTCGGGGCCTTCAACATCGGAGGGGTAGGCATCGGCCGGAGGGCAGGAGGACCCAGGACAGAGAGTGTCTTCCGTGTGGCAGAGGTTGGGCCACGCCATAGATGCGGAGCGGCAGCGGGCGGAAGAGGCACGGCTCACAATGGTCAGGGCGGAGAACTCCATGCGGAGGGCCCTGAGGCGGGCCGAGTGCCTCGAGGCAATCCGCAGGGGTTTGGAGGTGGAGACGTCGACGGCCCTGCGGACCCTCGGGGACATGGAGGAGGACCGCCTCCGGGACATTGAGGAGGAGTTCGATGATGCCCTGGCCCGGGACATCCACAAGTGAGCCGTGAAACTAGCCCGCTGCCCTTGTACATAGTTATGTAGGTAGTGTTAGGTTTCATTTTTGTTTTGATTTTATTTGGACCTTTCGGACATTGGCCACATTTTTGTATATAGTTTATTTTATTAGTTAGTGTAGTTAGATAGGTTTCCTTTCTTTTGTTGGGATAATGGACCCTGGCTTGTTCCCATGTACATAGTTCACTGTTGGATTGTATTTTTTTTTCACTTTTTAACCATGGAGCAATGGCTTTATTTTTTATTTCCCATTGGATTTTGTTTTGTGGACATTGACTTTGGACAATATAACTTTGGAATTTTATTTTTGGTTTTGCTTTTTTTCACAGACATGCTTCTTTTAATTTTTGTGCATTCACATTTCTGTTTCTTCATTTTTTATTCTATTTATGTTTCCTTTAATACATATTTTTTTTGGTGAACTTCAATGTGTGGTATCTCATTGGTTTCATGCATTTCATGATATGTGTTTTGAGATTCACTGACACCCATTGGGTGTATGTGAGGGAGATGTGTTTGTTTCGGAACTTGCAATTGGTGTTCTGTGATGTAATTGCAAATTATGAGTGGGTGGGTGCAATACTCGGGTGGGTGTTTTGCATTTGGAGGCTGACCATAGGGACCAGGGATCTAGATTGTGATGACATGTTGGCTGGGGAACATGAGTTGGACATGGGTGGGGGCCTGCTGGCAGGTGCCCCACAGTGCTGGGGGGTGGGGGTGGTGGGGAACATGAGTTGGACATGGGTGGGGGCCTGCTGGCAGGTGCCCCACAGGGAACATGGGTGGGGGCCTGGTGGAGGCTGCCCCTGGTGACTGGGGGGTGGGGGTGCTGGGAGACATGGGTGGGGGCCTGGTGGTGGGTGCCCCTGGTGGCTGGGGGGTGGGGGTGGTGGGAGACATGGGTGGGGGCCTGGTGGTGGCTGCCCCTGCACTGCTGGGGGTTGGGGGTTGTGGGGAACATGAGTTGGACATGGGTGGGGGCCTGCTGGCAGGTGCCCTACAGTGCTGGGGGTTGGGGGTGGTGGGGAACATGAGTTGGACATGCGTGGGGGCCTGCTGGCAGGTGCCCCACAGTGCTGGGGGGTGGGGGTGGTGGGGAACATGGGTGGGGGCCTGGTGGTGGGTGCCCCTGGTGGCTGGGGGATGGGGGTGGTGTAAGACATGGGTGGGGGCCTGGTGGTGGGTGCCCCTGCACTGGTGGGGGGTGGGGGTGCTGGGGAACATGAGTTGGACATGGGTGGGGGCCTGCTGGCAGGTGCCCCACAGTGCTGGGGGGTGGGGGTGGTGGGAGACATGGGTGGGGGCCTGGTGGAGGCTGCCCCGGCACTGCTGGGGGGGTGGGGGTGGTGGGAGACATGGGTGGGGGCCTGGTGGAGGCTGCCCCTGCACTGCTGGGGAGGTGGGGGTGGTGGGAGACATGGGTGGGGGCCTGGTGGAGGCTGCCCCTGGTGACTGGAGGGTGAGGGTGCTGGGAGACATGGGTGGGGGCCTGGTGGAGGCTGCCCCTGGTGGCTGGGGGGTGGGGGTGGTGGGGAACATGAGTTGGACATGGGTGGGGGCCTGCTGGCAGGTGCCCCACAGTGCTGGGGGGTGGGGGTGGTGGGGAACATGGGTGGGGGCCTGCTGGAGGCTGCCCCTGGTGACTGGGGGGGTGGGGGTGCTGGGAGACATGGGTGGGGGCCTGGTGGTGGGTGCCCCTGGTGGCTGGGGGGTGGGGGTGGTGGGGGACATGGGTGGGGGCCTGGTGGTGGGTGCCCCTGCACTGCTGGGGGGTGGGGGTGCTGGGGAACATGAGTTGGACATGGGTGGGGGCCTGCTGGCAGGTGCCCCACAGTGCTGGGGGGTGGGGGTGGTGGGAGACATGGGTGGGGGCCTGGTGGAGGCTTCCCCTGCACTGCTGTGGGGATGGGGGTGGTGGGAGACATGGGTGGGGGCCTGGTGGAGGCTGCCCCTGCACTGCTGTGGGGTGGGGGTGGTGGGAGACATGGGTGGGGGCCTGGTGGAGGCTGCCCCTGGTGACTGGGGGGTGGGGGTGCTGGGAGACATGGGTGGGGGCCTGGTGGAGGCTGCCCCTGGTGGCTGGGGGGTGAGGGTGGTGGGGAACATGAGTTGGACATGGGTGGGGGCCTGCTGGCAGGTGCCCCACAGTGCTGGGGGGTGGGGGTGGTGGGGAACATGGGTGGGGGCCTGCTGGAGGCTGCCCCTGGTGACTGGGGGGGTGGGGGTGCTGGGAGACATGGGTGGGGGCCTGGTGGTGGGTGCCCCTGGTGGCTGGGTGGTGGGGGTGGTGGGAGACATGGGTGGGGGCCTGGTGGTGGGTGCCCCTGCACTGCTGGGGGGTGGGGATGCTGGGGAACATGAGTTGGACATGGGTGGGGGCCTGCTGGCAGGTGCCCCACAGTGCTGGGGGGTGGGGGTGGTGGGGAACATGAGTTGGACATGGGTGGGGGCCTGCTGGCAGGTGCCCCACAGTGCTGGGGGGTGGGGGTGGTGGGGAACATAAGTTGGACATGGGTGGGTGCTTGCTGGCAGATGCCCCACAGTCCTGGGGGGTGGGGGTGGTGGGAAACATGGGTGGGGGCCTGGTGGAGGCTGCCCCTGGTGACTGAGGGGGGGGGGTGCTGGGAGACATGGGTGGGGGCCTGGTGGTGGGTGCCCCTGGTGGCTGGGGGGTGGGGGTGGTGGGAGACATGGGTGGGGGCCTGGTGGTGGGTGCCCCTGCACTGCTGGGGGGTGGGGGTGCTGGGGAACATGAGTTGGACATGGGTGGGGGCCTGCTGGCAGGTGCCCCACAGTGCTGGGGGGTGGGGGTGGTGGGGAACATGAGTTGGACATGGGTGGGGGCCTGCTGGCAGGTGCCCCACAGTGCTGGGGGGTGGGGGTGGTGGGGAACATGGGTGGGGGCCTGGTGGAGGCTGCCCCTGGTGACTGGGGGTGTGGGGGTGCTGGGAGACATGGGTGGGGGCTTGGTGGTGGGTGCCCCTGGTGGCTGGGGGGTGGGGGTGGTGGGAGACATGGATGGGGGCCTGGTGGTGGGTGCCCCTGCACTGCTGGGGGGTGGTGGGAGACATGAGTTGGACATGGGTGGGGGCCTGCTGGCAGGTGCCCCACAGTGCCGGGGGGTGGGGGTGGTGGGGAACATGAGTTGGACATGGGTGGGGGCCTGCTGGAAGGTGCCCCACAGTGCTGGGGGGTGGGGGTGGTGGGGAACATGAGTTGGACATGGGTGGGGGCCTGCTGGCAGGTGCCCCACAGTGCTGGGGGGTGGGGGTGGTGGGGAACATGAGTTGGACATGGGTGGGGGCCTGCTGGCATGTGCCCCACAGTGCTGGGGGGTGGGGGTGGTGGGGAACATGAGTTGGACATGGGTGGGGGCCTGCTGGCAGGTGCCCCACAGTGCTGGGGGGTGGGGGTGGTGGGGAACATGGGTGGGGGCCTGGTGGAGGCTGCCCCTGGTGACTGAGGGGGGGGGTGCTGGCCGACATGGGTGGGTGCCTGGTGGTGGGTGCCTCTGGTGGCTGGGGGGTGGGGGTGGTGGGAGACATGGGTGGGGGCCTGGTGGAGGGTGCCCCTGCACTGCTGGGGGGTGGGGGTGCTGGGGAACATGAGTTGGACATGGGTGGGGGCCTGCTGGCAAGTGCCCCACAGTGCTGGGGGTGGGGGTGGTGGGGAACATGAGTTGGACATGGGTGGGGGCCTGCTGGCAGGTGCCCCACAGTGCTGGGGGGTGGGGGTGGTGGGGAACATGGGTGGGGGCTTGGTGGAGGCTGCCCCTGGTGACTGGGGGTGTGGGGGTGCTGGGAGACATGGGTGGGGCTTGGTGGTGGGTGCCCCTGGTGGCTGGGGGGTGGGGGTGGTGGGAGACATGGGTGGGGGCAAGGTGGTGGGTGCCCCTGCACTGCTGGGGGGTGGGGGTGGTGGGAGACATGAGTTGGACATGGGTGGGGGCCTGCTGGCAGGTGCCCCACAGTGCTGGGGGGTGGGGGTGGTGGGGAACATGAGTTGGACATGGGTGGGGGCCTGCTGGCAGGTGCCCCTGGTGACTGGGGGGGTGGGGGTGCTGGGAGACATGGGTGGGGGCCTGGTGGTGGGTGCCCCTGGTGGCTGGGGGGTGGGGGTGGTGGGAGACATGGGTGGGGGCCTGGTGGTGGGTGCCCCTGCACTGCTGGGGGGTGGGGGTGCTGGGGAACATGAGTTGGACATGGGTGGGGGCCTGCTGGCAGGTGCCCCACAGTGCTGGGGGGTGGGGGTGGTGGGGAACATGAGTTGGACATGGGTGGGGGCCTGCTGGCAGGTGCCCCACAGTGCTGGGGGGTGGGGGTGGTGGGGAAAATGAGTTGGACATGGGTGGGGGCCTGCTGGCAGGTGCCCCACAGTGCTGGGGGGTGGGGGTGGTGGGGAACATGGGTGGGGGCCTGGTGGAGGCTGCCCCTGGTGACTGAGGGGGGGGTGCTGGGAGACATGGGTGGGGGCTTGGTGGTGGGTGCCCCTGGTGGCTGGGGGGTGGGGGTGGTGGGAGACATGGGTGGGGGCCTGGTGGTGGGTGCCCCTGCACTGCTGGGGGGTGGGGGTGGTGGGAGACATGAGTTGGACATGGGTGGGGGCCTGCTGGCAGGTGCCCCACAGTGCTGGGGGGTGGGGGTGGTGGGGAACATGAGTTGGACATGGGTGGGGGCCTGCTGGCAGGTGCCCCACAGTGCTGGGGGGTGGGGGTGGTGGGGAACATGGGTGGGGGCCTGGTGGAGGCTGCCCCTGGTGACTGGGAGTGTGGGGGTGCTGGGAGACATGGGTGGGGGCTTGGTGGTGGGTGCCCCTGGTGGCTGGGGGGTGGGGGTGGTGGGAGACATGGGTGGGGGCCTGGTGGTGGGTGCCCCTGCACTGCTGGGGGGTGGGGGTGCTGTGGAACATGAGTTGGACATGGGTGGGGGCCTGCTGGCAAGTGCCCCACAGTGCTGGGGGGTGGGGATGGTGGGGAACATGAGTTGGACATGGGTGGGGGCCTGCTGGCAGGTGCCCCACAGTGCTGGGGGGTGGGGGTGGTGGGGAACATGAGTTGGACATGGGTGGGGGCCTGCTGGCAGGTGCCCCACAGTGCTGGGGGGTGGGGGTGGTGGGGAACATGGGTGGGGGCCTGGTGGAGGCTGCCCCTGGTGACTGGGAGTGTGGGGGTGCTGGGAGACATGGGTGGGGGCTTGGTGGTGGGTGCCCCTGGTGGCTGGGGGGTGGGGGTGGTGGGAGACATGGGTGGGGGCCTGGTGGTGGGTGCCCCTGCACTGCTGGGGGGTGGGGGTGGTGGGAGACATGAGTTGGACATGGGTGGGGGCCTGCTGGCAGGTGCCCCACAGTGCTGGGGGGTGGGGGTGGTGGGGAACATGAGTTGGACATGGGTGGGGGCCTGCTGGCAGGTGCCCCACAGTGCTGGGGGGTGGGGGTGGTGGGGAACATGAGTTGGACATGGGTGGGGGCCTGCTGGCAGGTGCCCCACAGTGCTGGGGGGTGGGGGTGGTGGGGAACATGGGTGGGGGCCTGCTGGAGGCTGCCCCTGGTGACTGGGGGAGTGGGGGTGCTGGGAGACATGGGTGGGGGCCTGGTGGAGGCTGCCCCTGGTGACTGGGGGGTGGGGGTGGTGGGAGACATGGGTGGGGGCCTGGTGGAGGCTGCCCCTGGTGGCTTGGGGGTGGGGGTGCTGGGAGACATGGGTGGGGGCCTGGTGGAGGCTGCCCCTGGTGACTGGGGGGGTGGGGGTGCTGGGAGACATGGGTGGGGGCCTGGTGGTGGGTGCCCCTGGTGGCTGGGGGTGGGGGTGGTGGGTGACATGGGTGGGGGCCTGGTGGTGGGTGCCCCTGCACTGCTGGGGGGTGGGGGTGCTGGGGAACATGAGTTGGACATGGGTGTGGGCCTGCTGGCAGGTGCCCCACAGTGCTGGGGGGTGGGGGTGGTGGGGAACATGAGTTGGACATGGCTGGGGGCCTGCTGGCAGGTGCCCCACAGTGCTGGGGGTGGGGGTGGTGGGGAACATGAGTTGGACATGGGTGGGGGCCTGCTGGCAGGTGCCCCACAGTGCTGGGGGGTGGAGGTGGTGGGTAACATGAGTTGGACATGGGTGGGGGCCTGCTGGCAGGTGCCCCACAGTGCTGGGGGGTGGGGGTGGTGGGGAACATGAGTTGGACATGGGTGTGGGCCTGCTGGCAGGTGCCCCACAGTGCTGGGGGGTGGGGGTGGTGGGGAACATGAGTTGGACATGGGTGTGGGCCTGCTGGCAGGTGCCCCACAGTGCTGGGGGGTGGGGGGGTGGGGAAAATGAGTTGGACATGGGTGGGGGCCTGCTGGCAGGTGCCCCACAGTGCTGGGGGTGGGGGTGGTGGGGAACATGAGTTGGACATGGTGGGGAACATGAGTTGGACATGGGTGGGGGCCTGGTGGAGTGTGCCCCTGGTGACTGGGGGTGCAGGGGGACATGCGTTGGTGGGCAGTAGTGCAAGTTGACATGTGGGTTGGCTGGGGGTCATGGCCATGGTGGATGGTGTGCCTGCAGGACATGTGCAGGGTAGGCCCCTGTGGTGTGAGCCACCTGCAGGGGCCGTGGAGGGTGTAGAGGGAACACCTGGGAGGACCCACACGTGCAATTCACATGTGGTGCTCCCCGCGCACCCCTGTAATACACGTACCCTGATGGAATCGCGTGTGGAACTTCCCGCGCACCCCTGAAATGCACGTACCCTGCTCGCATGGGCCCAATCGCGTGTGGAACTTCCCGCGCACCCCTGGAATACACGTACCCTGCTGATGTCGCGTGTGAAACTTCCCCTGCACCACGAAATACACGTACCCTGATGAGATCGCGTGTGGAACTTCCCGCGCACCCCTGAAATACACGTGCCCTGCTGATGTCGCGTGTGAAACTTGCCCCGCACCCCTGAGATACGCGTGCCCAGCTCGCATGGGCCCAATCGCGTGTGGAAATTCACGCGCACCCCTGAAATACATGTACCCTGCTGAAATCGCGTGTGGCACTTCCCGCGCACCCCTGAGATACGCGTACCCTGCGGAAATCGCGTGTGGTACTTCCCGTGCACCCCTGAAATACGCGTACCCTGCTCGCACGGGGCCAGTCGCGTGAGGTACTTCCCGCGCACCCCAGTGATACACGTAGCCTGCTTGCCGTGCTGGTACAGGGTTAGTGCAGCCCTTTGCGCTGGATTGGGTATATTGATGGCTTTTCCCTGCGCGAGAGGCGTTCTTGGGGGCGCAACTGGCGCTGCTGCAGGGTCGCTGCGCCACTGTGCACCACGGCTGGTTTTGGTGGCTGGAATCCATGAATACGTATGTATTTTAGCGCACGCGGCTGGCGCAGGGATTCGCACGCGCACACTGTGCGCCAGCCGCGTGCGCCACTTGTGCGCTGAATTCTATGAATTACCCCCTAAATGTTTTCTTCCACAGGTTCTATGTGCACTTTATGGAATTGGGGACTGATTTAGTAGTCAAGTGTACAATATGTGAGTGGAGATAACCACTCGTGTGTGCATGATGTGGTTATAGGCAGAGGGATTATGTGTAAGCTTTCACAGTTTTGAGGGGTGGGGGAGTTTGGAATCCCGGCTTGATTGCCTTGGTTTTTGGGGGGTTTAGAACCCCGGCATGATTGCCAAAGTTTTGGGGTTGGAACCCCAGCATATGTTGCCACAGTTTTGGAAGCGGGTTTGGTACCCCGGCGTGAGTTGCCGCAGTTTTGTGGGGGGGTTGTAACCCCCGCAAAATGCTACAGCTTTTGGAAAGGTTTGGAACCCTGCCTAATATGCCACAGTTTGGGTGTTGGTTTGGAACCTCGGCATTGGTGCCACTGTTTGGGGGGGGTCGTTTGGATCCCCGGCATTAGAGCCACAGTTTTTGAGGTGGGTCTAGGACCAGCTCCTGTTGTTTTTCTGGGTGTTGGACTTCCAGTAGTTGCACTGGGAGGGTTTACCTGCTCATCCGATACGCTGGTAGGGATGCCCGGAACCCTTCGGGGGGGCAGTCTGTGGTATCATTGGTGTTCAAGGGTTCCTGTTACCCTGTTGCAGGAGGTATGTTGTTGGTTTTTTATGTATTCATTTTGAGGTTATGGTTGAGAGGTGGCTGTGTTCGTGCAGTGCAATTAGCAAACTGATGGTGTCATGAGGAGATGGAGTGGTGAGTGGTGTTTGCTGGATCTTGTTAGTTGCAACAGTTGTAATTGGGGCTGGACTCCATTGAGGTGCGTCCAGTTGGAGGGCCTCCATTATTGGACTTAAATTGTTAGATTGTTTGGGAATGTTGCACGTTTTGGTGCAGTTTAGAGAGGATGTTGTCTGGTGGAAGCCTGTTCCTTGTTTCTTGTGACATGACTAGACTGGTGGGGGGGCTTTTGCTTCTTGTGGGTGATTTGGAGTTTGGTTGTATGCTGACCTCAGGTTGTTTCTTCAGATGGTTTTCTTTTGCTCCTTTTCTCCTCTTTTCTTTTGTGTTTTAAAGAGGGAAGATGTGTTGCATCTTGGTTTCCCTGAGTGAATGCACTATGCATGGAATGTTGCTGAGTGCCTCCAATGTTCCCATTCCTAGGTTCCTGTTGTGTCAGTTGAAGAGAGCCTTGCCCAGAGTAACAGGGCTGGTGGATGTTCTCCCTAACTTACTTTCCCTTATGCATTGTTATCCTATACCTGTATCCTGAACCTAAGTAAAGGTCATACCTGCAGAGTGCCTCTTGTCTCATCTGTACTAAAGCAGGACTTATCACACACCCTTAACCCAAACACTGTTTCCAACACCATGCTGCCACTAGCCCCTGTGAGCTGGGACAGGCAGCTGCTCATGCTGTGGCTGGAAGTAAAGAGGCAGGACAACTAGGCCAGGGCACAGGGAGTACAAGGGTGGTTAGGGGTGGGCACGAGGGGGGAGGATTAGAGCCCATACAGGGCACGCTCTGACCCCGAGGGTTAGACCCTCACCCTGGACCCTCAGCGACAGCCAGTTCATCACCATGTACGGCCTCAACAGGGAGACTATAACAGAGCTGCTCACCACAATAAAGGACGACATAGGGAGCAGGAACAACATCCAAACGGCTGTGCCCCACTGATGAAGCTAGTCACCATCCTACAATTCCTCTGACCTGGCACCTTCCAGCACTCTGTGGCAATTATGCACGGCTTGGCACAGCCCACATCCTGTGCATTGTTGGGCCAGGTGCTTCTAAGCCCTCCTGTGGCAAGTGCAATGCCACATCTCACTGCCTGCCACTCCAGCCCAGCTCAATGCCATGAAGGCACAGTTCTATGCCATTGCCCAAATGCCAAATGTGATCGCTGCCATGGACTGTACCCATGTTGCGCTGGTGGCCCCCCAGGCCCATGAAACAGTGCACCAAAACCGCAAGCACTACCACTACCTGAATGTGCAGGTGACCTGCAACCCCAACCTTTACATCAACTACTGCTGTGCCGGCTACCCTGCTTCCACCCACAATTCCATGTTCCCACGGAACAGAACAATGGAGAGGCACATATGACAAAGCACCTGGATAGTGGGTGAGTAGAGAAGCTAGCCCACACGCACCACCAAGCACATGCCCAAATGGGGGGGTGCAAATGACTACACAAAGGTTGGCATGACAGCTGAATGGGCAATCTGTACTGCACCTCCTCCTGCAACATCGTCAAAATACAGCTCAGAATGGCCACCCATTGGCACCAGATGCCCATGGAGGGTGCAGGGAGGGCCCATGGGGCATCCAGCCTGCCACATGCACCGTGGAAATGCAATGCCACATGACAGCCACCATGTCTGCTGCACATGTCACCGACAGACACCTTACATACCGTATGCTGCAAGGGAACAGGGTGCATGTGAAGCAGCAACATTAAATGACACGAGTGACAGTGCATGCAAATACATGGAATAGACACATGACATGAAATTAAGGTACATGTGCATGCACAAGTAGCACATTGGGCTGATATTGGGTAAACCCACCCCCATCCCCTACAACGTGTCTAATGTCTGTGCCTCCCCCATGCAGGTGACTCTAGATACACACAGCTGCACTGGTGAAAGACACCTGTGTGTGATACACAAACACTGCAGGATATTGCCTACATCCACTCACACAGACATACCTGTGTGTGCATTGAAGATACCTTTGGCCTCCTGAAGGCACGTTTTTCCACAGCCTCGACCATACTGGTGGAGCCCTGATGTACGCACCAGGAAAAGTGGGTAAAATTGTGCTTGTGTGTGCCATGCTGCACAAAATCTGCCTGAGGAGAAATGTCCCACTACCCACGTGGACATGCCACCCCCAGAGGATGAGGAAGCGGTGCCTGTGGCTGAGGCAAATGCACGCATTGCCAGAGATGACATGACGGATGGGAGAATGGCACGCCAGGGACTGATAGATAATTCTTTTGATACTTTCACATGGCACAAAACATGCAACACTGTGTGACACCACCCAAACAATAAACATGACAAAGACACAATCAGGAATGTCCTTGCATTGATTAAGTTTAACTATTTTTATGTCATGAAGTACCCAAACTATCACCCCCATCCACCACCAATGCACCCTATCACACAATCCCCCCGCGCCCCTCCCACCACCAGCTCCGCATCACACAATTCCCCCTCCCACCACCAACTCTGCATCATACAATCCCCCTTGCCCTCCACCACCAGCTCCCCATCACACAATCCCCACTCCGCCCTCCCACCACCAACTTTCCATCACACAATCCCCCTGCCCCACCACCAACTCCCCATCACACAATCCCCTCTCCCTCTTCCCACCAACAATTCCCACCACCAACTCTGCATCATACAATCCCCCTTGCCCTCCACCACCAGCTCCCCATCACACAATCCCCACTCCGCCCTCCCACCACCAACTTTCCATCACACAATCCCCCTGCCCCACCACCAACTCCCCATCACACAATCCCCTCTCCCTCTTCCCACCAACAATTCCCCAGCATCGCCACTCATGGCAATCAGTGCTCCAGAGTCCTTCACAACGTGGCCTCTCCCCACCCACTGCTGGCCCCTGGTGATTTTGGGTGCAGATGGTGCAGTGACTGTATCTATGGCATGCCCTGCTGTGACCGCTCTGTGGGTGTGGTGGAGATGGATGGGACGGAGCCTGTCCTCAGGTTCTGCTGCTGTTGCACCTTTGTGCTCTGCCGGATAGCTCATGCTAGTGCAGAGATGCCTTCCATTTTTTCCCTGACCCATTGTGTGCCTACAGTATCAGGGCAGATGTGTTGGCTGTTGTTTCAGCCCTGTTCCATGATATT
Source organism: Ambystoma mexicanum (assembly GCF_040938575.1). Taxonomy (NCBI): domain Eukaryota; kingdom Metazoa; phylum Chordata; class Amphibia; order Caudata; family Ambystomatidae; genus Ambystoma; species Ambystoma mexicanum. Next base: position 662,634,684 of record NC_090934.1, read on the forward strand.
GCACACACCAACCCGGTAGCCCCATGGATACAGTTGTGCGCAGTGAGTGTGGCCAATCTCATCCATCTCCCGCTGTCGGCACTCCTTGTCCTCGAGCCTACGAAACAGCATGCTGCGTGGTGGACTGTGCTGTGGGGGTGAGGGGCTGTGCACTTGCCCAGGGCTGAATGCAGGAGAGCTACATGCTGGAGTGTCAACATCCGGCTCTGGTGTCTGTCTGCGTTGGCAGCCTGGAGGGCTCTCTGGGGATTGTGGACCTTCGGCAGGTGGTTACACTGGGATGGTGTCCCCCTGTGGCTCCTCAGTCACCCTGCAAGCAGGTGTGGCCTCATTGTCCATGTGTACAGCTGTGGGTGTGGGTGCAGTGTGCCCAGCACTGCTATTGGTGGCCTGTGGCACAGGGTATTGCCTTCCCCCTGCTCTGCTGTGGTGTTACACACCAGGACATACACCTTGGTGTAGCCTGTGTTGGCATTTTTGGGTGGTTTTGGCAGTGGTGGCAGACCTTGTGGGCCTGGATGTGCCACTCCCTGATGGGCATGCAATTTGGTGTGTCTTTTTTGGTAACCCTGGTTTCCCTTTGTGTTCATGTAGTATCCCAGTCAGCACATGCTCAATGAGCTATTCAAGTCTATCAGTGTTTTTCTTCCCCTGCCATGTATGGCCCTTGGTATATGATTGATGGGACACTAAGTAATTTTAGTGTAGGGGGTGGTATTGTCCACCCTACACTAACTGTCCGTAAGGAGCAGCACATTGCTGGTGTTCACAGCTGTGCTTGAGGTACCAGGACTCAAAGTGCGATGTGATTAACACCTCCCACTCTATCCCATTCCACCAATGTAAGGGGCATGGCAGACAGTAAGTAATGAAACATATATATTTCTGCTCATCTGTTTGTATATATACCATATGAAGTGTTGTTCAAGAATTGTATTTGTGAGAGCATGTGAATGAGTGTGTGAGTGACTGTATGTATCCTTTCTACTTGTTTCATCATGAAGAACCCCCAGCAGGATTGCAGCATCACAATGAAACCAAAGGTCTGGTGCTGACAACACCTATTAAGTCTTGGAAGGTGTGGGAGGGGGATACTTTACATTATTCCATATGGCTGTGTGCCCATTGCGAGAGGAACGAGGCTATGGAAGACAGTAGGGTACAGCACTGGGAAAAAGGAGCTGTGATTCTGGCCGGTGCTTTAACCACCTGACAAATACCTGATGAATGTCTTGCTTCGCTGCCGATGGGCATTGTCCCAGTGGGCAAATGTCCTAATAGGCCATGAAACACAGCACTTGAGCATGTAAGAGTGAGGTTTGAGGCATCTCTAAACCTTCCAACCAACCTTGCAATACACCTACAAATCTCCTACAGATGGGGCCAAAGGCCTAGCATTTACCACATCAACACTCATAGGGACTGATTCACAAAATGTTTTTCATTGGGATTTTCATATTTAAAAACGCTTATTGTTTGATACCATTGATCACTCCATCCTGATCAACCGTCTATCTGCTGCTGGCATGTCAGGTCCGGTCCTCGCCTGGTTTCACTCCTTTCTGTCTGACTCCTCGAAATGTCTTCTGCTTCAGCCTTTTCTCTCAGCGGTCTAGGCTGTGGTGTGTGGGTGTCCCACAGGGCTCATCCCTATTCCCCACACTTCCAATATCTATATTCAGCCTCTGGTCGCTCTTATCCATGCGCACAACTTTAGATGCCACTAGTGTGCTGATGAAATGCAGATTTTGGGTCAGCTGTATCTTCTTCATCCAGACCATGCCACACTGCTTATCGGCCGTGGGCTGTTGGATGAGCAAAAATTAGCTTAAATTTAATGGATACAAGATCATGGTTATGAATGTGTGTTCTTCCATTGCTTCTTCCTTCTGGACACCTGCTTTGTGGCCTTCTTCTTTTGGTTTGTTTCCTGTTGCAGTTCCGGTGGTCAAGAACTTAGGTGTCAAACTATCTGCTTCCTTGTCTATGGCACCTCAGATTAGTGCAGTCTGCCAAGCTGGTCATTTTCAATTGAAAATTCTTAGGAAGGTTCTCCAATGTATTCCTGCCCACCTGCGAGGCCTAATAGTCTCTGCTTTGGTCCTCTGCAAAATTGACTACTGTAACTCTCTATCTGGCTCAGCAAGACTATTTGATACAGCGTCTGCAAGTTCTCCAAAACTCTGCTACCCGTCTTGCCACTGGTATCCCTTATCGGGAGCATATTTCTCCAGTCCTCAGATCCCTCCATTGGCTGCAAGTGGCCAGACATGTCCATTTCAACACTTTGTGCCTGGTGCATAAGGCTTTTTATGATGCTGGCCCAGTACTTGCAGCAAAAATGTCAGCCTTATGTTCCTGTCTGCACACCATGTTCTGGGGGCCGCTTTCTTTTGGCTGTCCCTAGGGTACGACATGCTATTACTGGAGGCTGTTCCTTCTCTTTCAAAGCTGCAATTTAGTGGAATGCTCTCCCTGCCGCCCTTCGTGCGGTATCCGGACATCTAGGATTTAGGAAGGGTATTAAAACTTTATTGTTTTAATGTCTCTTTTTTTCTCTTGTGATCCTCGGCTGTCAGTCATAGCGCCAGGTTGCCTTCTTGTATTGGTTGCGCTGCACCTTGTCTGGTGTGCAAAACTATAACATACTAAACTTAGAGAGGGATTCCCATAGTTTCCACCTAGTTGGAAGCTCTATCTTCTAATGAGTAATTAGAATCGGTTTAAACAAGAGATATATAGCTCATATCAACAGTTAGAAACATTAAATCAATACTGTTGTTCAAAACACATATTAAGTTTAATCCAAAAATAACATATAAACATATTTATTTATCAAAAACACATTAAAGATTAAAACACTGTATAAAAAATAGAGTTTCAAAAAGGTGACACGAACTGCCTTAAAGACTAGGTGGTGATCTAAATAGATCAGGTCAATTTTAAAAGTGAGGCTATAATTGGCGTCTCAGTGTCAAAGATGTCCTATAATTGACATATTTTAAAACTAAGTGGTTACTACATTCGCCACTTTCATGCACTCGACATGTTTCAGTTCTCTTCAGTTGTTCTCGGAACTTTCTTCAGGAGATTGTCACTCAACTTTCTTACAATAAAACAAGATATACTGTTAATGTATCGTGTCAGAGTATCCTCCAGCTTCTTGTAAAGAGTGGGAAAGTTACTACTTAAAAATGGTTGTTGTAACTGTTGATAAAGACAAAAGCAAAAGAGAAAGTAAGCTATAATTGCTTGTTTTATCTCTGTGAGTCACTTAATCATCTGAGGCTAGACCTTGAAGTGCAATTACCTGGTCTAGTCCGTGGAGTTGGCTAAGAAGGCGATCTTGAATCAAGCAAGGAGTGTCTTCTAAGGTACAAAATTGCACTATTTTTAGTGATTCTCGACCTGCAAATATGTTTGCATCATTTTAGTTTCCAAGAGATAGAACTAGGGAGCTATCAATTGTGGACTCACTTAACAGGAATACATTCTCAATATTAAAAATTACCTGAATGTTTGACTGGATGTAGACTTCACAATACGTGATGATGAATCCAACCACTTAAGGGTTCGGAGTTATCCTTAGTAGCTGTTAATTAATATCGATCCTCAATGTAGTTTCCAGAGAGGGATGGAGCCAAACATGAGAGAGGGAAGATTTCCTGTTGATCACTGATCTGTTGATATTTTAATATTGAAATATCCCCTAAATATGACAATTCTATTTAGGGAGAAAACTGGGTTAATACTCTTACCTATGTAGTCCTTGAGATAAAGGTGCGTCTATGTAGAACGGAGAATAGTAGTGGTCATCGGGTCTTTATTTAAATATAATCCCTTGATTTACAATGGGCCGTAGTCTCTCTGTGTAAATAAGTGTAGAAATAACAATAGTTCTTATTTTGGTCTATAGAAGCCAGTCTTGATCAGTGTCAGCATCAAGATCTAGCGCCTGAGTGCTCATATCTATCTGTAACAGGTTTGTGCATAATGGCTTGACCCGGATTCTCCCTCACTTACCTTAGGGTTGTGGCAATTTCTCTCTCACTCCGTCTGTTCCAACTCAGTAGAGCTGTGGCGTAAACTCGCGTTCTCTAATATGGATTTCCCGGGTGCGTGGGCGCCATCTTAGGTAGATCATGACCGCATGGTTTAGTCCTTTCTTTGTTACTATCAATGATCTCTATGCCGTAGTTAAAGGCATAGGCACTGACCGTGGTAGACTAAGTCTCCCTATACAATCACTATATTCACAATATTACTATTATTAACACCATGATTAACACCCAATAGCCCACCGTCCCAAATCGGGCCAAGGGCCTGGCATGATCTTCTACATCTAAATAATTAGCACACTTGGTCTGTTTTTTATTTCTAAATATCGGAGACGGCGCCATTTTTCAAAAATCACTCTCTGTGACTACACAACACTAAAGCTCACCGCTATTGACATCTAGTGTCTAGAACATCTCTTATATAAAGCATGATAGACTAGTTAGATGGGTACTTTAGGAATAAGAAAGCCTAAATCATAAGTATTAGAGGCAGTGATACTCAGGTGGACTACCATGGAACTCAGATTCGAGAGACCTTGGAACCGATTCTAAAATGATACTCTGTGGATCCTCTACTTTAAAGTGGCTTCTAGATGTTAGGGAACCATTACAGAGACCTAAGCTTTCATATTCATTATTTATTCTTGCCCTGGGAAGGTCCTCCTTTAGTATTTATTCAATTAAAGATGTCTCACTTAGTTAAGGGACCTCTCTAGGATTATATCTTATTCCATTAAATTGCTTCATTTAAACCTTCCTTGTCACTTTTAGTTAGAAAAATAAGTCTTTGTTCTTTCTCAAGTAGGGCCTTTTTCTTTTTATTGATGTCTTGACCTGTCATGGTGAAAAGTACTGTCCATCTTAAATCGTCACTAGTATGGTTATTGTCTATATAATGTTTTACCATTGGTGCTGTTAGAACTCTATTATTTAGACAACTCTGGTGTTGTATATTTCGTGTTTTTTATTTTCCTATTAGTTTTTCCTATGTATCTTTTGCCACATGGGCAGGTAATCATGTAGATTACAAATTCGGTGTTACAATTAGAGAAATTAGTTTGTATACATTTTTTGCTCAGGCCTATCTCTATTTCTTTGGATTTAGTAGTATATTTGCAAACACTGCAATGTCCACATGGGTGGTGCCCTATTACTGGGTTCATACCCCAGCTTTATATTGTGGTGCCTAGAAATGGCACTCACACAAAATTGCGTTGAATTCCAAGGCATCTACTATCAGCAAATCGAGGATACTACAATGGGAGCCACTACGGCCATCAGCGTGGCGAACCTTTACGTAGAGTTTTTCAAAAAACAATTAATTTACAACCTGCAACCCTATGTTGCGAACCTTATATCTTGGGCTCGCTACATAGATGATATCATCCTGATATGGAAAGGCTCAATTGGAGACGCAGAAGAGTTCCTCCATTGGCTGAACTGATGTAACCACCATCTAAAGTTCACTATGACCATTAATAAAGAGTGTATCAACTTTCTGGATGTGACCATTTTCCACCACGAGTGTCATGATCTCTGCTTCCAAAAGGTCAGGGTTTTCCCAACTCCCTTGGAAGCAGATCCATAACCCAGGTTCTGAGTGCCAACCAGTCCCAATTGGGACCTTTTGGACCCAGTCCTGGCGCCAGTGGCACCAGGCTCATAAATATGCCCAGTCCCAGCGCTGGAAGCGCCGGGCTCATAATGCTTGGGTGGACTTACCTGCAGCAGACCATGCTGCTTACTTGCCTGCCAGTTGAGCCTCTGATCCTCTTCTGTTTGGAACTACTTTTCCTGTTGGGTGGGGCTGGAGCCACTCCCTAGATTCAGAACACTGGAACTCTTCTGGAAGGCAGGAACTCTTTTTTTTACCAGGAACTCTTTTCTTACTTAGGCGTGGCTGTGGAAGGAGACACCTAAGCACTACAGGAGGCTATTTAAACCACACCCGGTGGATGAATCTTGCTTTGCGTTATTCTGCACCCTCTGCAGCAGAACGCTCATCGTGTCTTCTGCATCCGGTCCTGGGCCTAAGGAAAAAGGCTTACCATCCTGAATCCAGTCTTCAGCAACACCTATAAAGACAAGAAAGAACAGGTTAGCATTCCGGCATCTGAAAGGCAAAGGCTTACCTACTCTTCGTGCGCTCCGGAGGTCTTCACACTGCATTCCGGCATCTGAAAGACAAAAGCTTACCAACTCTTCGCACGCTCCGGAGGCCGTCGGCGCTGCATCTCGCATCTGAAAGACAAAACAAGGTGCGTTTAAAGACATTGGGGAACTTTAATACTCACGTGCCATTACTCCTTTCCACATCTAACCCAGTGAGTATCCCGGCACCCTGCAGCCGCTCCGAACTTGTACCTGCAAAATAAAAAGACAGTTAGAGCGCTTTGTGAAGCTGGCAACAAGCGCTTACTTACGTGCTTCCAGGCGCTTCTATTCATCACACGGGCTCCATCTTCAACTCACTTCAGCCCCTCATCCGCCATCGCCGGAACCCTGCAAAACAAGAGACATCATTATTAAAGACTTTAAAGACATTTGAGTTACTCGAAACTTACCGTTCATGCAGTAAACGACGGACAGCAGTCCTCTGAAGTCAAGAGGCCTGCGCTACCTATCCAGTGAAGAAACTGGCTACAGCACCCTGCCCCGAGGCAGATGGAGAGCTCGGCATTCACTTACCTAAGGTGAGAGCGTTAACCTGTGGGGGTCTACAGGAGAGGAGAAGAGGAAAGAGATAGGGACACCCCAATAACCCCAGTTCATTAACCCCGTATTTTCTATCTGCAGACATCTTACTCTGCACGTCAGGCATACAGGGCACAGAGGTCCAGCCCAAAGAGCCAATCGGGTGCTGCACATCACCTTTGAAGATACGGTAGTCGCCCAGTCAAGACCGGCGCCTCTGCGAGAATCAGGTGAGCGTTACAGAACGCAAAGCCTACCGCAAAACTCTCGCCCAGGCGCTATGGAAACCTCGGATACTGACCACCTAGCCCGGTTACTTGGGGAACTAAGGGCAGAAGTGCATGCAGCTCATCAGGAAACGAACGCTCTAAGAAGGGAACTAATTATTTCCAAGGAGAGAACAGATGATCTTGCTAGACAATTGCTACAGTCACAAGCCGGACAGACCCCGCTACCCGCATCAGGGGCAAATCTTCCTTCAACATCCTCTGTGAATCCAGTGCAGATCAACCTACCTGGGAATGTACCTCTGGCTCCGCCCGAACGATTTTCTGGTGACCCAAAGAGGTTTGCGGTATTTATCAATCAGTGCCGGTTGCACTTCTTATGCCGGCCAGCAGCCTTTCCAACTGATCAAGCTAAAGTAGCTTTTGTACTTTCGTACCTTAGTGGCAATGCGGCAGACTGGTCGATCCCTCTAGTTAATCAAGATGATCCGGTTCTCCATGATTTTCAAGCCTTTCAGCTTAGTATGGAAAAACTGTTCGCAAGACATGCACAGGGGCAGGCCTTGGACAATGAGCTTCTTTCGTTGCGACAGGGTAATGAAGACCTTTTGGCTTATATTGCATCTTTCAATAGACTAATAGTGGAAACTCAATGGCCTGAGGACAAAAGGATTACGCGGTTTTATAGAGGTCTACGTGGAGAGCTCAAAGACGTTTTAGCCCAAGTAGTGAATCCCCCACAAGACTGTTCGGATTATATAGACTTGGTCGTTCAAATAGATCACAGACTGCAGAACAGGAAGGCCGATCGTTCCAAGTTTGATGCTCGAGTATTTTCCAAACCCTTCCAAAGGAGTAGACTCCGGGGAACCCATGCAAATAGGGGGTCTGAAAGGTCCTCTAACACAAAGGGAGCGGGAAAGGAGAAAACAGTTGCAATTATGCCTATATTGCGGAAACTCAGGGCACTTTCTTCGAGACTGTCCAGTGAAACCTGCCAAGAAGGCAGTAGGAGCTGCAGTTACCACAGTTACAAACTCTGAGCAGGGAAACGACCTCGCCCGACAAGAATAGAGGTCCTCTTGCCGAGCGTGAAAACCAGTTCCGTGACCTCGCATTTCGTGATACCTATGGTCCTCATTAGCCCTGATAATCCGGGTCGATTACATGCAATTGAAGCTTACGTCGACAGCGGTGCCATCGGCAATTATGTGGATCATGAAATGGTTTTGAGGATGAATCTAACTCTTTGTCCCAAGGCTGTAAAGGACGTCATTACTACGGTGGATGGTACGGAGATAGCCTCCGGGCCAGTAACGCACACCACTCAAGAGGTGACGCTAGTAAGTCAAGATGGACACCATGAGAAGATCGTGTTCGATGTGATCAAGGCCCCTCAGTTCCAGATTATTCTAGGAATACCTTGGTTAGAGAAACACAATCCTCTGATCGATTGGCGAGCAAGAACGGTCCAGTTTCCAGAATGTGTCTCTACGTGTCACCCTCCACCTGGTGTTGCACTGGCAGCAATTTCTTCAGAGACTCCCCAGTTACCTCCCGAATACCTAGAATACCAAGATGTTTTCCGGAAGGAGCAGGCTAACTCTCTACCTCCTCATAGGTCTTATGACTGCCAGATAGACCTGATACCTGGATCTACTCCTCCTTGTAGTAGAATTTATGCCCTCACCGAGCCTGAGAACCTTCACCTTCGACAATACCTGGATCAATACCTGGCAAATGGGTTTATTCGTCCCTCCAAGTCCCCTGCCTCTTCAGCTTTGTTCTTCGTTCCAAAAAAGGAAGGAGACCTTAGAACTTGTATCGATTATCGCTCCCTGAACCAGATCACCGTTAAGAATAGATATCCGTTACCTTTGATCCCTGAACTCCTGGACCAAGTCAGAAAAGCATGCATATATACAAAGCTGGATCTTCGAGGAGCTTACCACTTGGTACGAGTAAAAGAGGGCGATGAATGGAAGACGGCCTTCCGCACCAAGTATGGGCTATTTGAATATCAGGTCATGCCCTTAGGACTTTGCAATGCCCCGGCCGCCTTTCAATATTTTATGAACGATGTCCTCAGAGAGCTCATAGATGTGTGTGTTGTTGTTTACATCGACGACATTCTCGTTTATTCTTCATCGGAATCTGAACATCGGAAACACGTGAAAATGGTCCTCGAAAGATTGCGTCAACACAAACTTTTCGCTAAGTTGGAAAAATGTGTTTTCAACGTGACTGAAGTTGAATTCTTGGGATTCATATTATCACCTGGCGGAGTGCGTATGGATTCAAAGAAGGTCGATGCAGTTCTCAAATGGCCATCACCATCCTCCGTAAAAGGTGTGCAAAGCATGTTAGGCTTCGCTAACTTTTACCGCAGGTTTATCCCCGAGTTCTCTCGAATAGTCCAGCCCATCACTGCCTTGTTAAAGAAAAACAAACGTTTTGAATGGTCTACCGAGGCGGAACAAGCTTTCCAGGATTTGAAGACTAAATTTATCTCTGCACCAATCTTAAAACACCCTCGCCCCGAACTCCCCTATATCGTGGAAACTGATGCTTCAAGCCTTGCCATGGGGGCAGTTCTATCACAAAAGGACCCGGTAACTAATCAGTTGCATCCCGTGGCATTTTGGTCCCGCAAATTCTCGCCTCCTGAAGTCAATTACACGATTACTGACAAGGAACTTCTGGCTATCAAGTCTGCCTTTAAGGCTTGGCGGCATTATCTGCTGGGGGCCCGACACACCGTTACTGTGATTACGGATCACCGAAACCTGCAATATTTGAAAACCGCAAAAGCCCAATCCTCTAGACAACTCCGTTGGGCATTATTCTTTGCCGAGTTTGACTTCATAATTACCTATCGACCTGGTACCAAGAACGGTAAAGCCGATGCCCTTTCTCGGATGGGAGTGGAAGAACACTTGATCAACCCTAAACCTGTACCAATCATTCCCGAACAAAGAATTCTGGGTGTAATCACCACAGAATCCATAGAGGAAGTTAAGGATAAAGCCAGGCAACTTGTAACTCCAGCAGACATACAGAATTGGCATCTGCAGGGAAAGGACTTTGCAGTAAAGGACAACTTATTGTATTTCCAAGAACGATTATACCTACCCAGCACAGATTTACAGAAAAAAGTAATCTCTTGTTATCACGACTCTTTAATGGAAGGTCATCCCGGTATAGCCAAGACCTCAGAAAAGATCAAGCGCTACTTCTGGTGGCCGTCTTGGAAAAAAGATATCAGAGACTTTATAATGTCCTGTGGAGTATGCGCCCAAAACAAGAGTCAAAAGGAAAGACCAGCAGGCCTCTTACGCCCTATTGACATCCCACCTCGCCCTTGGCATACGCTTTCTATGGACTTCATCACCGATCTACCTCCATGCTCCGGATACAATACGATTCTAGTAATCGTGGACTTATTCTCCAAGATGGCGCATTTCATTCCGCTCAAAGGCTTGCCAACAGCAGCAACTCTGGCCCGAGAATTTCTCGAAAACATCGTCCGACTGCACGGTTTTCCTTCGGTTCTAATTTCGGATCGAGGTAGTCAATTTATTTCTCATTTTTGGCGAAGTTGCTGTCGGTCGGCTCAAATTGATGTGAGACTATCGACCAGTCACCACCCTCAGACCGATGGACAAACCGAGAGGACCAATCAAACTCTGGAACAGTATTTACGCTGCATGCTGCAACAAACTGAAAAAACTTGGAAAGATATCCTTTGGATAGCCGAGTATGCCTACAATAACTCTGTCCATTCGGGAACTGGGAAAACCCCGTTTTTTCTTTTGTACGGCAGTCATCCTCGAACCTCGGAGTTGGATCCCCTCCAAGATCTTGAAACACCAGCAGTAGACTACCTGCATTCTACAATCACCCAAGCCTTTAAGGAAGCTGTTTCTCACCTTCAAAGGGCTAAAGAACAATACAAGAAAGGAGCAGATCATCATCGGAAGGAAGCCCCTCACTATCAAGTAGGGGATCAAGTCTGGTTATCCACCAGATATCTATCTCTAAAAGGGCCACGCACATTCAACCCAAGATACCTTGGTCCCTATTCCATCACTACCATAGTAAACCCAGTAGCGGTCAAGTTGGACTTGCCCCCGCACATGAAGATACATCCGGTCTTCCACGTCTCTCTATTAAAACCCGTGCAACCTCAAACCCGACTAACCAAATCTCCAAAACCTATCCTAGTTGATGGAGAACTCGAGTTTGAAGTCAAAAGCATTCTGGACTCCAAGATCTCCAAATCTAAACTATTCTACCTAATTGACTGGAAAGGCTACGGCCCCCAAGAGAGATCCTGGGAACCTGCTGAATATGTCCACGCTCCTCGCCTAATCAAAAGATTTCACCGAACATTTCCTGACAAGCCAAAACCCCCGGAGAAGCCCGGTTTGGGAGGGGCCTTGAGGGGGGGTACTGTCATGATCTCTGCTTCCAAAAGGTCAGGGTTTTCCCAACTCCCTTGGAAGCAGATCCATAACCCAGGTTCTGAGTGCCAACCAGTCCCAATTGGGACCTTTTGGACCCAGTCCTGGCGCCAGTGGCACCAGGCTCATAAATATGCCCAGTCCCAGCGCTGGAAGCGCCGGGCTCATAATGCTTGGGTGGACTTACCTGCAGCAGACCATGCTGCTTACTTGCCTGCCAGTTGAGCCTCTGATCCTCTTCTGTTTGGAACTACTTTTCCTGTTGGGTGGGGCTGGAGCCACTCCCTAGATTCAGAACACTGGAACTCTTCTGGAAGGCAGGAACTCTTTTTTTTACCAGGAACTCTTTTCTTACTTAGGCGTGGCTGTGGAAGGAGACACCTAAGCACTACAGGAGGCTATTTAAACCACACCCGATGGATGAATCTTGCTTTGCGTTATTCTGCACCCTCTGCAGCAGAACGCTCATCGTGTCTTCTGCATCCGGTCCTGGGCCTAAGGAAAAAGGCTTACCATCCTGAATCCAGTCTTCAGCAACACCTATAAAGACAAGAAAGAACAGGTTAGCATTCCGGCATCTGAAAGGCAAAGGCTTACCTACTCTTCGTGCGCTCCGGAGGTCTTCACACTGCATTCCGGCATCTGAAAGACAAAAGCTTACCAACTCTTCGCACGCTCCGGAGGCCGTCGGCGCTGCATCTCGCATCTGAAAGACAAAACAAGGTGCGTTTAAAGACATTGGGGAACTTTAATACTCACGTGCCATTACTCCTTTCCACATCTAACCCAGTGAGTATCCCGGCACCCTGCAGCCGCTCCGAACTTGTACCTGCAAAATAAAAAGACAGTTAGAGCGCTTTGTGAAGCTGGCAACAAGCGCTTACTTACGTGCTTCCAGGCGCTTCTATTCATCACACGGGCTCCATCTTCAACTCACTTCAGCCCGTCATCCGCCATCGCCGGAACCCTGCAAAACAAGAGACATCATTATTAAAGACTTTAAAGACATTTGAGTTACTCGAAACTTACCGTTCATGCAGTAAACGACGGACAGCAGTCCTCTGAAGTCAAGAGGCCTGCGCTACCTATCCAGTGAAGAAACTGGCTATAGCACCCTGCCCCGAGGCAGATGGAGAGCTCGGCATTCACTTACCTAAGGTGAGAGCGTTAACCTGTGGGGGTCTACAGGAGAGGAGAAGAGGAAAGAGATAGGGACACCCCAATAACCCCAGTTCATTAACCCCGTATTTTCTATCTGCAGACATCTTACTCTGCACGTCAGGCATACAGGGCACAGAGGTCCAGCCCAAAGAGCCAATCGGGTGCTGCACATCACCTTTGAAGATACGGTAGTCGCCCAGTCAAGACCGGCGCCTCTGCGAGAATCAGGTGAGCGTTACAACGAGGGACTGCTTAGTGAAACCCTATCATAAGACCACTGACAGAAACTCGTTACTACATTATAAGATTCACCATGTGAAACACTTAAAAGACAGTTTACCATTTGGTCAGTTTTTTACGGCTAAAAAGGAATAGTAGCCTTAAAGAAGCATATGAGAAGGAAGCAAGTGCACTAGCTGAAAAACTAAAAGAGAGAGGATACTCCAAAAAACTGATACGAAAATCCTCCAAAAGAGCATATAAAAACTGCGCAAAGGAATACCCAAAGCGCACCTGAACACATGGTTCACCCCGGAGCTGAAAACCCTGCGTCAACAAAAAAACAAACTTGAAGCACTCTGGAAATCAGTGCCTTCTATAAATAACAGAACCAATCTCACCAACATCTCCACCCTCTACAAAAATGAGATTATACGGGCCAAGAAAGAATCTCTCAATACTAGGATCTCCCAGGCAAGCTCCAGTACTAAGGAGCTCTTTAACATACTAAAGGAACTAGAAAACCCCATTACCCCCACTGACTCTTGCACTAAGGATAAACCCTGGTGCACAGGGATCCAGAATGCCCTAGCTAACAAAATCTCAGGGCTCCAAACTAAAATCAACAACAAACGACAACAACTCACTCTCGATCCCACCTCCTTCCCCACGCCCCCTCCACCTACTGCCACTAGTTCAGGCTTCACCTTCAAAAAGGTATCCATATTGGAGGTTCAGAAAATTATAGCATCCCTTAAACCATCGAATTGCAAGGGGGACAGCTGCCCCGCACAGATCATAAAAGATGCAGCTAGGGATCTCTCCCCATTTATCACCAAATTAATAAACCTGTCCTTCGCCAACAACATGGTCCCCAGCAATCTGAAACAGTCCTGGGTCCTACCGCTACTAAAAAAAACTACTCTCAACCCTGACATCCCCACGAATTACAGACCCATTACCACCGTCCCATTCCTACTAAAAATCTTGGATAGAGTGGCTTATTTACAAATCCAGGACTACCTTGAGGCCAATCACCTACTAGGAACTCGCCAATCTGGCTTTCGACCACAACACGGGACAGAAACGGCCCTTGTTGATCTCAAATGCCAGATAGACGAACTCAAAGACAAAAACAAGGCTGCCATCCTTCTACTCCTTGACCTCTCCGCTGCCTTTGACCTGGTCGACCATAAAATCCTGTGCAACCATTTGTCTCTGGCAGCACACTTCTCCCACTCTGCAGTCACATGGATCCAATCTTTCCTGGACAACAGAACCATGCGGGTCTTCTCCCCCCTAGCAGCGGCTGACCCCATCCCCATCACCTGCGGTGTCCCACAAGGATCCTGTGTCTCACCTACCCTTTACAATATTTTCACCAAGCCCTTATTCGACAAGCTGGACAATCTGGTTGTCACCTATACTAACTACGCAGATGACACCCAGATACTCCTCACCCTATCAGGCAACTACAACAAGGACGCCAAATGGATCAATGAAGTCTTTTCCATCATTCAGGCATGGATGGCCACACATGGCCTATGCCTGAATGATGACAAGACTGAATTGCTTCTTGTCGGCTCACCGAACACTATCAGTAAACTCTGTCCCGGCTACACTAGCTTCACTATTGACGGTAACACCATACCCATTGCCAAGAGCGTAAAAACCCTCGGTTTCTACCTAGACACGAACATCAACCTAGCTAAACAAATCAACATGACCGCCTCAGCCACTGCCTACACCGGTAAACTAATCAGGGCCTGCAGACCACTGATCTCCCCTAGCAACTGTCTCATCCTAGCCAGAGCACTCATTCAATCTAAACTGGATTACTGTAATAGCCTCTATGTAGGTGCCAACAAAACAGTAATCAATAAATTGCAAGTTTTACAAAATAACGCACTCCGTGCCGCCCTCAATATTCCTAGAAGGGAACACATCTCCGCCACCAGAACTGCCTGCAAATGGTTGTCCATCCAACAGAAAATTGACTTGAAAACCATATGCCTTACTTACAAAGCCCTCAATCATCTTGCCCCACCCTACCTCTCGAACAAATTTACACTAAGACAGAACACTAGAACCACCAGATCGTCCAACTCATTACAACTAACAGTTCCCAAATACTCCATCAAAAGAGCTGGAGGATCCAGCTTCCCAACTTTGGCATCACAACTCCATCCCACTGGATATTAAATCTACACCTACTTTCCAACCCTTCAGAAACTAAGGTCATTTCCTGGTTAACCAACAAATAACTGTCCTACCACATATGTATGCACTCCGAATGTCCAATTTTATGTATATTGTTTGAATACTATTATCTATGCCCTATCAATACTGTACTATTGTCTTTTACCTGTAACCTGATGTTCAAAGCGCATATATACCCCCGGGTCAAGAGCGCTATATAAATAAATAAACAAACAAACAAAACAAACAATTGTCAATCGCTCTTGGAAGACAAAGTCAAAAAACCTCAAGACGATTGAATAGTAACTGTGGACACTTTCACCAATTTAAACCTAACGATTACCAACATTGTTCAAAAACAGTGGAAAATCTTTGAGAAATCAACAGCAAAACTACCTTGTCCTCTTTTTGCCTATAGAAAATCTACTACCATTGGCAATCACATCAGCAGTAGTAAATTAAAAGCAGATTTGAAAAAAAAGGAAACTCTGACTCAAAGCTGGGTGACCTGTCATGAGGCACCACCCGTGTGGACATTGCAGTGTTTGCAAATATACTATTAAATCCAAATAAATAGAGATAGGCCTCAGCAAAAAATGGCTACAAACTAACTTCTCTAATTGTGTGACGTGAAACTATATGGAGAGGACACCCCCTTGTCCACGAGTACTGAGCCTGAAGGTGAAGACATGCAAAGAACTCAGGCGTGATTGATGACGAGAGCCAATCTGCAACGAGAAATGTATAGACGCATAATTTTCTCTTACATACAAGAACAGCTCTTCCAACATCTTTCAAAGGCGCTTATTTACAAATAAAGACTGGCCCTTCTGAAGTAAAACAGACATAACAAAAGTTCCCCATAGCCATACCATTTTTTCTGGTCCTGTCGTTTTTTCGCCAGCACATACCTTTCTAGGAACCTGGAACATCTGTATGACAGTATTGTTTTTTAACATCAAGATGTATAATTTTCTAGAAAGAAACTTCCTCTCACTTTTAACCAGTTTTTTCTTGTAAACACTTACTCTTTTTAAGTAACAAAAGAAAGATCTCCCCTAACAGAAATATGAATCCATCTAACAAGATGAGACAGTTCCTTTTAGTGCCTTGAACAGATATATTCAAACTGTGGCGGAGTCGCATTCACGGGGGTGACACAGCATGAATTATTAAAAAACATAAACATTTTCTTTTTTTTTAAATGGAGCAAAGAAAAAGTGTGGCGGGGAGCCCTGGGCAAAGGTGGCTTGTCCATAATGGGCAAGGGGAATCGACCCAGTGGCTCCCTCACTCATTATGGAGGAGCCGAGGAGCCAACCCATTGAAACACTGAGCACTCCCTCAGTTGCTGCTGAACCGTCAAAGGGAAACAGTGTTTCCCTTTGACAGTTCAGTTCCCCACTCAATGAGCCATGCAAGGCTGGGGGCGTTTTGGTTCACCAGCCTTGCATAGCTCAATGGAAATGCTGGCTGGGGAACTGCATGCCTGCATGTGCGAGGGGAGCTCCTGTGTCTCCCCGCACATACAGACAGAGCATGCTGGAGCAGGGCGCTTAAGCACCCACTCGCAGGCTCCTTGCTTCCTAATTCTTGTTCATGATGCAGGAGCAGGAATGCTGGGGAGGAACTTTCAGGACCGGGACAGAAGGTAAGTATATGTTCAATTCTTTTTTATTTATAAATGTGTATGGATGCATGTATGCATGTGTTTTGAGTGAGTGTATGCCCTGCACTCACACGTGGTGGATGCTCATGTAAATGATAGAGTGAATGTGTTTTTGTGTTGGTATGTTGAGCTGATTTTGGCGAGTGTGGGGCAGGAGGGGAAGGAAGGTTGTACAGCAAAAGCATTTTAAAAATGCTTTTGTTGCACAATCCCCCTACCCACCTGCCAAAATGAGCTCTCCTTCTGAGGTGCTGAGGAGCCATCGGGACAGGGGTGTTATTGTTTACCATGCTTTCCCCCTGGGTCCTCCAGTACCTTGCATACACACATAATCGCGTTGATTGTAAGAGTATGTTAGGCAATGTGGGGCCGAGGGGGCAGGCATGGTATGTGTTTAACTAGACATCTATCATAGATGTCCAGTAAAAAATACCATACCTTCCCCCCTGGTCCCCCAGCACCAATTGCAAATTTTTTGGCTCTTTACCCAATTTTTATTAAAAGCATACTCTAAAATGGAACATTTTAACAAATTATTTAAAAAAATGTCCAGGGGGGAGAACCCCCCTGAACCTCCCTTGATTGGTTCAGGCTCCCTCACTACTCTTGGTTAATATGGCATATCTGGGGAAATATTTATGCCCCTCCACTTAAACAATTCACCAGCCTCCACTGGCTCTGGGACTGTGCAGGGAATGGGGTAAGGGGAGCCCAGGGACTGTGGTGGGAGCCGGATGGGCAGGAGCCATGGGATAGGGGTGGGAGCAGGGTAGGGAGAGCCCATGGTCTGTGGTGGGGTGGGGGGAGCCCAGGGACTGGGTAGGAATGGGATGAGGGAGCCCAGAGACTGTGATGGGAGCAGGTGGGGGAGCCCAGAGACAATACTGGGAGTAGGGTGCAGTGACAGCACGCAAAGGTTCATAGCCATTACTTACTGTCCATTTGGAATTTTGGGGGGGGCCAGCCTGCTCACATTTTGCTCAGGGGGGGGCAGCCAAAAACGTTTGAAGACCACTGGCCTAGAAAATCGTATACCCATAGATATCTGCAAAAGGTAGATACCCCAGCAATCATGGTAGGAGAAACATGTATTCCTTTTTGTGTCTGTACTTGTTTTACTGGTTCACAGTACAACACTATAGCATGTATATCCAGGTGGGACCAGCCTTTCATGTTCTCCATCATGTTAACACCAGTACAATACTTATAGTAATGCCAGATGAAACAACCCCTGAGACATATCCCAAACATAGCATTCTAGGGAGAAGGGCAAAAGAAGTGTAATTGATGATCGGCACTTTGTGGGACAAGATTTTGATAATATTGCTCATGTCTCGATTAATTGGTGATATCGACACATGAGCCGAGTGGGGAGAAAGACGTCTGATGAGTGATGTTTTGTGTGTTTCCCTCATATCCTACACCATGAGGGCCTCCAGAACATGTATAGCCACTGAAGTACTCGCACACATAGCACACTGCCTGACACATCTCGTAGCATGTATGACCAGAGAACAATTTCAAGGAAGAAGCACCTGCATGCACTGGGTAACACTAGAAAATTCTCCACTTGAGGATAATTTCATAAAAGAAATGTCCCTAATGAGCGATGTTTACACACAACATGAGGTAATACATTACATATTGTTAGCCCAAGGAGAGGTGAAATAATAACAGAAGACCAACAATTTTTGAAGTGCACTGATAAACGTGGACGAGAAATCCCTGGGTTTTGAGAGAGAGGCCAGTTACAAGTAGAAGGACAGGTATTTACCACAGAGGCTGAGTCAAAGGAATGATTAGCTGTAAAGTAGCGGTGCTTGTAGAGCAACCACGAATGGTTGTAGAAAAAGTAAATACGGCGTGCCTTACAGAATGGACAGAATACACTAGAATACTAATGTGGGTAGAGGATGAAGCACGTACACTACACAGTAAAAAAGGGGTAAAATAAAGGGTGAAAACGCATTTTTGATGTGCCAGGAATTAAGGTAAGCATGACAGTATTAATGGACCATTATTGGGCTTGTGGTTCCTGAGCCTACATGCAGCTGCCTGCAAATTAGGTAGGCCTTTTCTCCCTAGTGGTAGTAAGTACACAGTCCCTAGTAGTGCCCCAGAGTGAGCTGCAGATTAATGATTTACCCAGATGAACGCACACCAAAGAAATAAAATATCCCTCACCCTTAAATTCACAAGGAGGGATAACTATTTCTCAGTAAAAGCAGCCTATGCATATGACGCCAAAGCAGATTAGGATAAATTGTTCAGTAGAACAGAAATGTTCTTTACATCCTTCTTTACAACCAGCTTGTAAGCACATGCCAATGACAAGTGGTTGCAAATAACGCAGTGGGAACATCTGCAGACAATAGATACCACTGTGAAAAAAGTATTTAATGCCATAAGGGAGGAGCTGAGAGCAGGCAGGCTTATTACTCTCCAAAACAGGTATGGCCTTGACCATATTATGGCAATGGAAGGTGGCGTGTGCACAAACATTATACCATCTTGCTCCAGGTACACACCTGCCCACGATGAGGGAAATGGGACCCTCACAGAGGCGATAACCACCTTGACAGAATTGCACTAAAAAATGGTGGAAGAAGTGGGCAACATTGCGAATGATGACTGGTCTACCTACCTGTTCTCATAGATACCCACCTGGTTGGCTAACACATTCAAAATACTAGTGGCCACTTTGGTACTAGTACTACTAGCTTTCTGTGTCTTGAGAACAGCAATAAACCAATGCAAAAAGACTGCCAAAAAGGCAGTAGAAATATAAATAGTGATAAACCTACCAACCAACCCCTTGCCATAAAGATGATGTAGTTTAACGTTCATCAAAATAGGGATGGTTCCAGGTGGAGCCATCAGATACATATAGCCCAATCAACTGCTTAACAGTTACGTAATCTATATGTAGCCAAACCCACTAACCTATCCCCATTCCCCGTAGGTTTTGTAAACTTATACTATGGTATGAATTCATTGATGACACATTGTAGTACTTAAGCAACTGTTTTTGATAAGTACAGCAAGAATGATGGGATTTTAATACTTGTGTGCTGTCCCAACTTTGTTTCAATGCGAATAAAGTTAGATTTTGTTGTGCACTTTGTCTACTCCATCACTGAGTCTGGTTTGGATTGACTCTGTTGCCTCTGGGCATACCAGGGATTTTTTGGCCACCTTAACACCCCTCAATTGCTGGTCCCTCCTTAACTCCCCTCTTAACTTTGCACCTTCTTCCTTGACTGACTCTGTTCTTCCACCCTGTTTTACTCTCTTCTTCTCTTCGCCTTCCCTCCTTGTTCCTCAGTGGTCTTCACTCCCCTCTCTACCTCCTTCTCCTCTAGCCTCCCAGTGAGCAGTCATCTTGCGAATCTTTTATTTGACACAGGGAAGTGCATACTGCTCTTTCCTACATTAAACTAGTGTTGAACACTGGTTATTTGCAGGCATTAAGACCCAGCTGCCCTGGATTATCTGGCAGATATCACATTCTAAGGTTTTCTTTTCTGTGCAAAATGATGATAGCAACTCCTACTTGAAAAAGGGTGGTCTTAGTGAGGTTGCTGCATATCCCACACCCATTCTTCAGATTGGCACTGCACATCTGGCAGGTGATGACATAGAACAGGGTTGGAGTAACTAGGGGGTTGTAATATGGTCTCAAGAGTATGGTTGTTGTGTGATGAAATAAAGGGGCATGATAGCCTGATGGGGCAGACACCACAGGTTAGAGATGAGGTGGAGAACCTCAGGGGAAACATCTTTTCCTTCTTGGGACCCTTCAGTACATTGTGAGTGTTGGAATGCAGCGCCCATAGTCATTCCAAGCTCATCTTCTAACCCCACCAATGGGACCATGTCGCAATATACACATATAGAAACAGAGTGTGACACACAGAATCACACTGGCACATAAATAAATATATCTTTTTAGGGGTCACTGGACACTACAGGAAATCTGTGGCCACCTGTAATTACTATCATCCTGCAGTAGCCCGATTACTGTCCTAACCTCAAACAAACTCCCTATGAGGTAACTTAGAGGATTACCAGAAGGTATTTCAACAGCAGAAGGATATAGTATGCCAACCCCAGTGATGGGAGCCCAGCATTACAACCAGAAATATCATAGTTCAGACCTAGGGGTGGATAGAGTTTTATCTCAACTCATTCATGGCAGCAAGTATTTCCTCCACTTTGTTTAGAGTTTTACCTTAACCCATTCCTACCAGAAAGTATTTCTCCCCCCTGCTTAGGTTTTTTGTCAGTCCCACGCACCAGCCCTGGGTCATGGTACTGGGCCTAAGTGTTCAACCCTTAATAGGCTGATGATATGATATGATATGTTATTTATGACGCACTTATTACCCAGAGGTTTCTAAGCGTAGACCCGGGGATCGAACCTGGTCTTGCTTCCAAGGCGAGCACGTTCCTGCTGAGCTATCCTCCCGAGGTATAGCCCCCTTGATTCTCTTTTTTTACATCTGTCTTCAGCCAAGGACTGAGATATAGCCATCAGAGGCTTGCAACTTTCCTTCTTCATGTCTTCCTGCTCTCCCAATATCTGCCATGTAGCCCCACGATAAAAACCATGCCAGAAGGTAAATGCATAGGCTGGATTGGTAGCCGATAGTATTACTGCCAGAGCCAAGGATTCATAGCTTTCTCTGCTCTTAATAGCCCTTAATGCAGCTAGCAACAATAAATAATGTCATCATTGTATATAAAAAAAAGATTATTTTCTTAATTCTTACATCCAGTAGAGAAAAGGTGCACCAACAGTAGCACATTTCACCAATCAATAGAGCAGTAAAATGTTCATGAAACGTAAAGCTCAGACGCACGGTTACAGAAAACTGTGTCAACATGATTGCATAGAGATCACAGATGCACTACTCCTTACACCCCCCTCCGCCCACCCTACCCAATGACCTGATTGTGGGCTGCAGCTGCCTCTGTTCAAAGTCTGCAGGCCCTGAACCCAGAAGCCTGTTGCACAGCATGTTGCTCCTCTGTGTGCGACCTTTTGTGCCTCTGCGTCCTGGGTTCACGGTCTACAGCCCACACATGGATCAAGGCAGGATTTGTTAAGAGATGCAATGCGCAAAACCACACAGGTTGACTTCTTGCATTTCTGCACCAAAGACATGCTTCAGGGGATAATACTTGCCATTGGCAAAGAGAAATCACTTGATAATGTTAGTTGGCATATCTATGTGACCTTACAAACATCATGCAATTCAGATGGAAGTTTAGAAGAGTGGCCGAGAGGCTACATGTTGGTTCAAGAGAAAAGGTTAAGGTAAGTGGTGCTCTCTCTGGGAACATACTTTTTGGGGGCCCATTACCACTAGTACGTAAGCAAGAACAATTGAGGGGTTTGCCTTTACTGCTTGGTAAAAGGTCTTTGTCCATGGTGTAGCCCCTAAAGAAGCAATGGCCTTAATGCGGCCCCAGTCCATTAGTAGGCGGGCAATGGCCCACACCTGGAGGGGTACAGCATTACATATTACAGTATATTTTCCAGTGTGGCAATAGATTTTTATTTTAAATTGTGAAAAAAACATGGTGGCCAATTTCTCAAGTTAAAGAAACCTACAAAACAAAATGGCTACTGAGGAAAACGGAGAAGGGAACAACTCAAAGACCCTATTCAATTTCCATGATGGCCATTCAAGATGGACTGGAGGAGTGATGGTCATTTCAGTGTCGATAATGACTAGGGACTCTGACAGGCAACAAGAAAGGATGAGATGAAAGTGGGAAGTTCAAAGAAGAGGAAAAGGTGTGGGCCGGCCTGGGCCAAAGAAAGCGTGACTGCCACAAAGGCAGGCATATGTACAAGAGGGAAGATAGGTGCGTGCTTCTCATCAGAGGATTCAGAATGCAGACCCATTCCACGAGGCAAAGCCTGCAATCTGAGCTCCCTGATTGGCTGGAAATGCAGGCTGATTCCATGCAGCCAGGCCTGCAGTCTGAGATCCCTGATTGGACAGAACATGGACAAGTGACTGCAGAGAATCCTGGAAACCACAGTCCAATTCAGTTTGATTTATGGTCACAAAGTCAAATGAGTGAACTAAAAAGCATGCCCATTGTGCATGATTAACACAACGCACATGAAACAATGTGCTGTTCCCTTGCAAGGAGTTTAGCATCATCTCACCATCATCATCAATAGACCCGTTAGTATGAAAGTTGTCATATGACTTTTAAAAGTGGTCATCACTACATTTGAGTCTGCTAGGAAACGTTAATGTAATAAAATTACAGTTCTCTCAAAAATCGTTTACAGCATTGCAACCTCCTGTAAGGGATTTCAATCAGGCACACACCCAAGTCTCGCCTAGCATGTAGTGCGCAAATGAAACCCTTATTTATTTTTGTCTATAAATTCAATATTCTGAATGATATATCACTCATATCACACCCTTCACAAAATACCCCCACAGGTCACACTGAACCAGGAATCAGGCTAGTTTGTAAAGGTAACGATTTATTTATTTATTTTAATATTCAAATCACACATAGGTTTACTATAGATATAGATATGGGGCAGCAGTCACCCAAAGGGTGACAATACAATTCAGAAATAAACAGAGCAATTGAATTTAGTTATAAGGAGGCAAAATAGAAAACACTGGGAAAAAGAACAGTCTTGTTTTGCACACAGATAGCGTTTAGGTTAATGTCCCCCCTGCAAAGTTTTGTTTAAATACAAAGATTTCGTGCAACAGGCCCTGTAGATGGGCGAAGCATAACCCTAAAGCTATAAGGTGTATACAGTATGGCTCTACCTGAAGAAGTCCACACACTTTAGAAGCAAAGCTTAGACCATCTGCTTCTTCTCTCATGCATTTGTTTATCAAACAGAGACGTTACTATTGGCCCATTCAAGCACGACTTTCTGTAAAACACTGGATCATTTGTTCTTTTTGCACGTTTTAAGCTTCATAGAGCCTAGATGAGACACTGCTGAAAGGAAAAGCCTCACATTTTTGAGTAGCTGCTAGGTGTGTGATTAATGGAGTCTTTCAGGGCATATTTCTGAAAGTGTACACTTTATCAGTGAATTATAAACGAGATGCGTTTTTGATTTAGGTGCCAATCATACCATGATTATCATGCAAATTAATTTAATTTTGCATTTCATTTACATTTTGTTTATGTAAGTACGAACCTTTAATTAAAATATTTTCAGGCAAACACTGACTCACTGTATATAACTATTAGTCTGCTTCATTGACTGTCAGTAGAAATAACAACACGGCTTCCGGTGATTGAAACCACCCACAAGTGTATTCTTTATTTATTGCGTATTTTATTTCAGTTATCTTTCATTTAGACGTTCTATTTTAATAAATGCTTTCCAGGTCTCTAAATGGGTTCCGTGAAAAAATACCATTTCTAAAAACACCTTTGCTTATAAGACCTACTAAATATGACTGTTTTTAGCAATGCCGTTTTTACCACTCTTCCTTTAAGGGAAGGAGGGCGTGTAAAGATGCCATTACACTGCAACAAAAGTATATATCGCTGTATTTATTTATATATCGGATGCATCCAAGCCCTTCGTGCAATGGGCCATCTATCGCTGCACTGCTTCTATCAGTCATCGTGCCCGTCTCCACAATCTAGGTTGCTGCAGCAATATTGAATGTACAGACTGCACCTTCACCCCTCCTGCATAACTGTGTTTCATTTCAGAGTTCCAAAATATAGTTGGTAATGTAGTGAGTGACTAGGTGAGTCAGCAGGTGTAGAAGGAACAGACTCACTTAGTCACGTGTTGACTTCCCTCGTGTATGTACCTTCTTCCTGGGTCACTCTTACGTATAGGTCCTTTAACTACAACGCTCATATTCTTGTACCAAATCTCGTAGTGACAGAGGACCCCCAAATGTCCCTTTATCCTTACAGGTGTAGCATGCCTAACCTACCCTCCCGCAAGTTTACAGGCAGTCTCATTTGTCTCCGATCATGCAACTGTTTGTTGTGAGTACGGCTTTTCTTAACAGCTACTAAACTCGCTTCTCTCATACTCTCGAGCTTCTCCCCTTTTCCACCAGACAGGGACTATCCTCGTATTGACCGCTCCTTAACAGCACACAAGATGAGGAACCGGTAGAGCAATGTGGCATGGCTTCCTATGCAGTCAGCCTCTTGAATTCCGCTTTTCCCCACATCCCGATCTCTACATGTATATACAGCTGACTTCCGTCATTGCACAGTCAATTCTTGCTGTCATTCTTTTCATCTCAGTATCAGGAAAAAGGGATTGCATCCGTTTATGTCACTCTCTTGCATATATGTTTGCATTTTCTCGCAAATGAACTTTGCTGTTTTATCAGAGAGAATTTCCCTTGGTAAGAACACTCTAGGGAAGGCTACCTTGTCTGAGGTCACTTGCTCCATTATTCCTACCTACAGCCACCTCGAGTATATTTATTTTTAAATTTCTTTATTGGCATTTCTTATGAGTACAACAGCAGTGCGACAGTAGTTGCCTCCTGCGGCATGTATGAGCACATCAATATAAAATTAGTCATTAATATAAAACCATACATAAGTTTAACTTACAACATTCAACAATAACTGTGATTGTCTCCTTGTGGTTGGTGGATAGTTGGGAGGGGGCGGAGAGGGAAGGAGCATGAGAGTGAGGTATCAGTCCTGTTTCTAGCGATTGTCTGTATAGGTGACTTTGTGGTGGTCGGATTAGGCAACATGGGGGTAAATCGCTCATGGGGGCTTTTCGTCATTGGGAGGGTGGAACAGTGCCCATGTCAGGGCCTTCCAGGCGTCTGGTGCCTGGCTTGCTTCTTCTGGGGATTTGGCAACACTGTCCTCCCAGGCTGAGGTTTCCGCCGCGACCCAGCGTTCCAGTTCATTTTGCCATGCTTGGAATCGTGGGCCATCCGGCCGTTTTCACACCATTGCGATGGTCCTCTTGGTCAGGATACATGCCATGTCCTTGAGCTTTACAGTGTGTTTAATCTTGGCTAATCTGGGGTAAATTCCCAGGAGGCACTCGCTAGAGGTCCATTTGTATCTGGTCATACCCACCCTCCTGCAGGTTTGCTCCACCTGGGCCCAGAGCCACAGGGTCTTGGTGCATTCCCAGATCATGTGTAGTAGATCTGCTTTGTCCCTGTTGCACCATGGGAAGTTGTGATGGGATTGTTTGCTGAACTTCGCTATTCCATTAGGTGTTACATAGGAGCGGTACAGTACGTTCAGTTGAATCAATCTGAATCTGGAGTTCCTGGATACCTCCTTGGGGAACGCCAGAGCTCTCTCCCATTTTCTGTTGGTCATTTCTCGCCCCAGATCTCTGTCCCATTTGAGCTTCAATTCAGGGCTGTGGGGATTAGGCATGTATATTATGTGGCTGTATATTTGATACACTGGTCTGCAGCCCTCTCCCAGATTGTACAGTAGTGTTACGAAGGGGCTGGGTTCGGGTTCCTCAGGCCATGTGTCCCACTTGTCTCGCGCTAGCTTTCAAATCTTCTGGTACCACAGGAACTGACCGCTGGGTATGTCGTTGTCAGATTGCAGTGAGGAGAAATCACAGAAGGTGCCTTCGTTATACAAGTCTCCCCATGTGTACACTCCCTTCCTCTCCCAGTATCTGATGGTTGTCAGGTCAACGCTATTCTGGCACAGGTCCGAGAGGAGCGGAATGTCCGGGGTGTATGCGTGTTTCAAGTGGGGAAGTGACTTTGTTCTGTGCCACACCTGTCTCCCCAGAGTGGCCAGTAAGGGTGTTTCGCTTGGGAGGTGTTGAGGTGCCCAGATGAGTTCCTTCAGTCGTATTGGAGCGATTGGTTGCTGCAATAGTGTTGTTTCCGAAGTGACATAGTCGGCCAACCATTTGGCTACAAAACTGAGTTGGGCTGCCAGATAGTACTTTTCCAGGTCAGGAAGTTGAATGCTCCCCTGTCTGTGTGGGAGAGCTAATGTGGTTAGCGCTATCTTGTGTCTGCCTTTACCCCATAGGAAGTCCTTGAGCATTTTCTCTAGTAAGCGGAAGAAGGGGGCTTTGATGTGATAGTACACATTTTGGAACCCATAGAGGAACCTGGGAAGAACAATAATTTTTACGATGGACGCTTTACCCATCATGGACAGAGGGAGTCGTGACCAGAACCCTATCGATTTACGCAGGGGGGGCAGTTCCGCTGCTGTGTTATTTTCGTGCATGCTCTCAGGTGTGTGGAGTATGTTGACTCTGAGAAAGCAAAATGAAGTCGCTGCCATTGTACATCCAGCGAAGGGAGGTTGTCAATGTGTTTTCTTTGAGGGCAGCCAATGGGAAGAGGCAGGATTTGTGTCTACTGAAGCTTATTCTCGATACTGGCAAAATTGTCGAGGGCCTCCAACATTGTCGGAACGTTCTGATGCGGGTCTCTTACATAGAGGAGCACATCATCTGCGTATAGGGAGATTATGTGATCTACCCGTGCAATCGTATGCCTGCATCGAAGAATTGTTTTCGGTCTTCTGGGTGCAGCTCTCGCCAGACGTCCACTAGGTCTAGGCGGTCCAGCATGGTATTCAGGGCAGTGGTAGATGGTGGTAGACGCCGGCGGTCCTCTGGGGGGGGGGTGTGGACCTGTCAAGTTCTGCATTGCTGAAGTAGTTGAAATCACCTCCCCAGATGAACAATCCATGCTTGTATTGTGTGACCTTAGCGTACATCAGGTTTAATTGTGCTGGTATGTTGCTGTTAGGGAGGTATGAGTTCACGATGCATATTTCGGTTTGCTCAATATGGCCCCACAGTATCACATACCTTCCCTCTGGATCTGATTCAGCCTCGGTTAGTTGGAAGGGGATTCGAGGGCTGATGCATGTGAATGCCCCTCTGGCATATTTGGAGTACGTGGCACCAAATCCCTGCCTGCCCTAGTGTGTTTGTAGCGTTGCGGCAGATTCCTTTGTCAGATGAGTATCCTGCAATAGGGCCAGTCCGATCTTCTTCCTATGCAGGTAGGATTTGATCCTGTTTCGGCGAAGGTAGGTACCCAGTCCCCTCACATTCCAGGTCAAAACCTTAATATGTGTGGCCGTGATAGATCTTGTGAGGGTTTGGATGCATTTTGCTTCTTTTTCATCTGGCATCTTTTCGCGGTGTGGGTTCTTCTTCTCCGGCTAAATTGTTATGTTCCAGCCACGTTTGCTGCCGCTGGTGTGTCCAAAAATGTTGCTTTTCCATTGTAGATAACCTTCAAGCGAAAAGGGTAAAGCAACATATATTTAAGGTTGAGTTCTCGCAACCTCACCTTCACTGGCAAAAAGGAATTCCTCGCGTGTTGCACTGTAGGGGTGTAGTCCGGACACATTACTATTTTGGAGTTGTTTCGTGTGATCTCCACTCCCTCCCTTGAGTACTTCAGTATTGTTTCCCTGTTGCAAAAGTTTAAGATCTTCGCATTTATTGGGTGCGGGTGTGAACCTGGTGGGGGGTCGTTTTTGTAGAGATCTGTGGGCCTGTTCCACAGAGAATCCCTGGGGGAGTTTTCCGGCCCCAATTTCCTGTAGGAGCAAGGTCTCCACGAAGTCTGTCGGGTCCGACCCCTCCATATCTTCCGGTATTCTGAGTATTCGTATATTGCTGCCGCGGGCTCGACCTTCCGCTTCTTCGGATCGTGCTTCCAGTTGAGCCACCTTCGTCTCGAGCTTTTGGACCTTCGCCTGCAGGTCAGAGGTGGACTCAACGTTGCTCTGCAGACTAGCTTCTGATGTGGTTACCCTCTCTTTCAGGTTGCGGGCATCCTGATGCATGAGCTGCATGTCTGTCTTGACCTCCTCAATTTTGGTATCCATGAACGACCTGAGCGCTGCTATGGCTTGGAGTACCTGTGTGTCCTTGGGTTCTTCGCCATAGGCGGTTGGATCTTCGTCCGTGGCAGCTTCGGAATGTGATTTGGAATGTGATTGTTGCTTGGGCTTTGCTGCTGCAAATGATTCCATTATAGATGATTTAGGCTTGTTTCTGGGGGGGTCATCTTAATATGTCTTCACGGGTTGTTGTAGTGGTATTGTCCCGGGTGAAGGACTGGTGCTATTTGGTGGTTGTATGACCGTTGTGCAGGTCCCAAACGGGGCTTCTTCCAATTTTAGGGGAAGCTTCGGCGCTTTCTCGTGGAATTGTGGCACTTTCCGTAGTGGTATTTTGGTGGTAATGTTATTCAGGGTATTTGTCCTGGGGCCGTGCGGTGTATTGTCGTTTCAGGCGTGCTTCAAATCTGCCAGTGCACCTCAGGATTTCATGTAGCAGTGCTCCTGAGGGCCTTGTGGGTCTTCCCCCTCTATTCTGGGGTCTGGGGCTTTGGTGAGGGTCCAGGTTTCAGGGCCTTGTTTCGGAGGTTAGTGTTATAGGTCCAGCAGTGCTCAGCTATGTGCTGTTCGTTAGTATTTGCAGGCAGATCCGATAATGGTTCTAGTTGAGGTCGGGCTTCCGCTCCAGGGTCGGGAGTTTCATTTTAGCACTGTGCCCTCTTGAGCCATGCTACGGCTTGCGTGGCCGTGGTTATCGATTCGCTTTCGGGCCGCTGAAGTCCCCCGAATGCTCCCTTTCGGCCAGTGTGGACAGTGGAAAGCGGGCCTCTGTATGAGTGGGCCGCCTCCCCCCTCGGCAGGTCTTCTCTTAGCCTCCAGGTGGGTCTCAGCAGCCTGTCGCTTTCTCGGGCTCGCGCTGGAATGTTCGCCGCCAACTTATCTTGGCCATTGTCGGCATGGGTCACAACACGGGCTGGGGCTTCTGTTTGTTGTTATCTGCCTCGCCCGCAATCAGGCCTGCCTTTCTGCCGGAGCCCCTCGTGCACCTATTGTCCCTTGGGCGTATCCTCACCTTGAATGCCGCTCAGGCTCCTGCTTTGAGTTTCTGCGTCCGTCCAGCACGGTGCCTCGGGCGTATCTGGATTTCTCGCTTCTGCCGGCTCTGTGTCTCCACGATGTCGGTCGGGGCCAGCCGCTCCCTCCGCAGGTTGGATCGTGGCTTCTCTCAGAGTCAGTCTTACTGGGTGCTCCCGCAGCTAGTTATCTTTGCTGAGCCTCCGCTGTGTTAGCCCCAGGGTCCTTTGTCGCTGTAGTCGGGGCTGCTTTATGCTGTCCTCCCAGGGCACAGCAAGCAGTCTGGGCAGGAGGCACAGAGTTTGGCGGCGCCATCTTCTGGTCTCGGCGCCCGCTGGGGCGCTCCGCTTCTGATGTGCCCTTCCCCCTTCACTTCTCAAGCTGCCGCTCCGGTTGCCATCTTGTTTGCCTGGGGTCCACTTTCTGGGGCTTCGTTGCACTTGAAGCCCGCTCCGATTTTCTTCGTTTCTTCCGTCGTGGTGTGCAGACGCGCTTCTTCTGCTGACCGGTAGTGTTTATAGGGCTCAATGTGAAGACACACTGCAATTGTCGAGGATCGTAGTGGATTCCGGACAGAGCTCCTCAGAGACTTGCCTTCACTCCATGAGCACAGGCCACGCCCCCCTCCAGCCACCTCGAGTATAAACCATAACTATTAAGCCCACAGGTTTGTCTCTCAGAGCGTTAAAAAGGTTCAGCATGTTAACACTGAATCTTTCCCATGACCTTCCTGGGAGCTCAACTAGTGTCATGGGTTTGGTGGTGGGTTTCACCACTTTCTCACACTTTGTCAACTCAGCACAGCCCTTTATCGTTCTCTCTATCAGGATGTCTAAACCTGTCCATCCATAATCTTCCCAGACGCCATGTTTGGTATTTGAGATGGCGAATGTCTTTCGTGAGGTACTTTTATACTTCATTGATGTATGTCTTTGCTTCCCTCGTCAGTTCTTCTCCTCCCACCCTGTTCCACTCCTTCTCTTTGACACTAATGAATAGAAATAGGGGCTCATTTATAATTCTGCTAGAGTGGTGGAAAGGTGCTAGTTTACCTTTAAAAGGATATACAATCCTGCCTGGGAACCCTGCTCTGAGTGCAAAAAATGTTAAGCCAGCATGATGCCTTCATAGTGTTGTACGAGTGATTGATTCTTATGGAATCTCTTTACTTTAGCACCTTCTACAAAGTAGGAGAATTGCATAGTAATCTATTCTAAATGCCAAGATTACCAGAAAAAAGTCCAGAGGGGATCTCTACGCTCTCTGTGAGTTATGTCATCTCTTCTCCCCCCACTCCTATATCCTTCCCATCCGACCTTCATGCTCCCTCACCCAAAGCTTGCAATCTTAGGGTCTTCTTTGATAGTGACCTACGACTGCCACAATTCATCACTTCCACTGCCTCTGCTTCTCATATTAACCTCCTCAAGATTCAGAAAAAATGTATTGTTTTCTTACTAACCACTTTAAAAAAAAACTCTAATCTCCTCTCTTATGCTCTGCAAACTGGATTACTGCTAACACCTTTTCCCTGGCCTTCACCATTACTCCTTCCTCCCTCTAAACAAAGTCCTCAACTTTGCTATCCACACCCTCTACAACTTAATCAGAACCTCCCCTACTTCTATCTACCATCAATACGGCGGTTGCCTCTGCATGCAGAACCACTCTGTTTTTAAGTTCCTTCTTCTAGTCTACATACCTATCAATGGTCCTGATCCTCCTACTTGTCTGATTGTGACTGAGTTTACTCACCATCTGGTTCCCTCTGATCGTCCTCTGTACAAACCTCACTGTTTCATACACTCCTTCTGCCTCCTCTATCCGCTCTTTCTCCCTACTCACCCAGCTCTACTGGAAACCCATTGCCAGTAACAACCAAAGCTAGACCAACTGTGGATCTCTTTATGGAGTTCACCAAATCTAAACAATTAGACCAGCCAAATGACGCCCTTAGAACCCTAGAATGGATCTGCCGATTGGCTTCTCCACCCACGCCCTGGACCCCATGCCCAGTGAAGGACAGAAACCGGAGACTCGGCTCTCGGCTCCTACCCCCAAAATCACTCTCCAAAAACCACCCCATCCCATGCATAACCAAGTTTTAGCCAGCACCCTCAACACTGCCCCCTCTGGCATCACCGAACACCACCTGATCACAGGTGCTCTCATCAATGCCCGCTCTCTAGTCGCCCATGCGCTAGACATAGCAGACCTCATCTCCGCCAACAACCTCCACTTCTTGGCTATAACCGAGACCTGGCTGCACCAGGCTGACGGCCAGCTCTATCCCTCACCATCCCCGACGGATACTCAATTCTCAGGAATGACAGGAACACAGGCAAAGGAGGCGGAGTAGCCTTTATAGCTAAAACTTCCCTTGACCTCAGAATAACTCCACCCGTTAGCCTCCGCTCCACTGAACTATCGGCCAAACTTCAACTCTCTGCCACACACACCGTACTTCTACACCTCATCTACAGACCCCAGGTCCCATCTCATCATTCGATGAAGAAATATCAGACCTCCTGACCACTAACACCAAAACAGGATCTCAAATCATCCTTCTAGGAGACCTTAACCTTGGCCTTGGCGATCCCAATGATGCCAATGCACTCTCCCTAGAAAATACTATCTCCCATCTAGGATTCAAACATAGAATTACAGCCCCTACACACATCAAAGGCAGAACCTTGGACTGGTTAGCGGATCTTAACTGTTCCACAGCCATCATTAAAAACGAGCCTACTGCTTGGTCAGACAACCACGCCATTTACTTCTCCATCCAAGGGAAATCATCAACGACCACCCCCCCAGCCACTGTCCCACAAACCTTCTCTAGGAACAATCGCAACACCACCTTGCAAAACCTTCGCCCGCTTATCCACAACATCCTCACCCCTGCAAACTACGCCAACCTAGATGCAGAGAAACTTTCTGACCTCTACAATACAACTCTTGAATCTGCAGTAGACACCATCGCCCCCATCAAACTCACCAAAGCTAAACCAGCAGCCCACCTGAACAAATGGTTCACACCGGAACTAAGAATCATTCGGAATACTAAACGAGCGGCAGAAGCCACCTGGAGAAAAACTCCTAATCAAGCTAACAAACTGCAACTCACATTAGCAGCTTCCACCTACAAAACTTCTATCCTCTATCCTCAGGACCAAAAAAGAGACCTATGACAATAGAATTGAGAGCCCCAAATCTAAAACTAAGGAGCTCTTCACTATTCTCAGAGAACTCGAGTCGCCAGAAGCACCAGCAGAAACTTGCGTGAAAGATGCAGACTGTTGTGAGAGGATCCAAAAAGCCTGGGCAGACAAAATTTCCATGCTGCAAAATAAAATCGAACAGAAAAGGCTCAGTCTAGCCAAAAAAGCTAACACTCCACCACCGCCCACCCCCAAAGCACCCACCTGCCCCCCCCTTCTCCTTCTCACCGGTATCTACCGAAGAAGTGGCAAGCATCATCAAAGGTCTCAAGCCTTCCAGATGCCAAGGAAACACATGCCCAGCCACCATTATTCAGGAAGGCGCCAACAATCTGGCCCCTTTCATAACCACCCTTATCAACGCATCCTTTAAATCTAGCTCAGTCCCTAGCAGCCTCAAGGAGGCATGGGTCATGCCTCTTCTAATAAAAAACAACCTGGACCCCAACAACCCCACTAACTATAGGCCTATCACCACCGTTCCCTACATCCTAAAGATTCTGGACAGAGTGACCTACCTGCAAATCCAGAAGCACCTGGAAGGGAACAATCTCCTGGGCCTTAGACAATCAGGTTTCAGACCAAGGCATGGAACAGAGACAGCATTCCTGGACCTAAAAATCCAGATGGACGAGGCTAAGGACAAGGGCAAGCTAGCCATCCTCCTGCTGCTCGATCTATCAGCAGCCTTTGAACTCGTTGACCATCAGATCCTCACGGATCATCTGACAACTTCAGCTGCCTTCTCTAGCCAGGCAACCGTCTGGATCCAATCCTTCCTAGCCAATCGAACCACCCGGGTCTTCTCCCCGGGGGCTTCAGCCCACCCCATCCCTATCCTCTGTGGCGTCCCACAAGGTTCGTGCGTCTCGCCAATCTTATACAATATCTTCACTAAGCTATTGTTCAACCGTCTCGACAGCCTGGGCGTCACCTGCACAAACTACGCGGATGGCACCCAGGTTCTCATCTCACTCTCAGGGTGCTACGAGGAGGATTCCACAAAGATCAACAATCTTTACCTGGAGATCCAAGCCTGGATGGCTGAGTATGGCTTGTGCCTAAACGACGAGAAAACAGAGCTCCTTCTTGTCGGCTCTAAACCACGGCTAAACAAATTGGACCCCCGTTACATGTCCTCAACATAGACGGTAACCAAATCGCCGTCGCTAAAGAAATTAAAACCCTCGCGGTCTACTTAGATTCCATGCTCTCACTCAAAATACAGCTGAACGCCACAGCCTCAGCCACGGCTTATACAAATAAGCTCATTAACGCCTGTAAACCCTTCCTTTCTCCATCCAGCTGCATCACCCTTGCCAGAGCACTAGTGCTCTCTAAAAATGACTATTGTAACACTCTCTTTCTCGGCACTTCAGAACGCAATTTGAACAAACTACAGGTGCTCCAGAACAATGCCCTTGGAGCTGCCCTGAGCAGCCCACGACACGCTCACATCTCCAGCATCAGACAGGATGCTCACTGGCTCCCTGTATGAGACAGAATAACCAGCAATGTGATTAAATGTGATTAAATACCTTTTTAGTTGTTAAAGCAACTTTTAGGCTTAAAGACACACCTTTATAGAAATACCCGCTCCGCTCGCGAACTCGGCGAAGCGGCAAAGCGGGACTTCTACGGGACTTTCACGGGTGCGCGCGCGCAGTGCGCGCGGGTTCCAGTTTATATAGGCCCGCCTCCACACAATGAAAGGAGCCTGGATCAAAGAGAAACAAGGGTTATAACTATATATAACCAGATGTAAATACTAATAAAGTCCTGCATAAAGTCAATCTTCACCTCCTGGTAAAGTGAGTCCGTGCAACAAATCAAAGCAAAAGCACGCCGTGAAGAAAGAAGGAGTGTCCAACAGCAACAGGAGCAGCGTCTCCAGGCAAAGCGGGACTTCTACGGGACTTTCACGGGTGCGCGCGCGCGGTGCGCGCGGGTTCCAGTTTATATAGGCCCGCCTCCACACAATGAAAGGAGCCTGGATCAAAGAGAAACAAGGGTTATAACTATATATAACCAGATGTAAATACTAATAAAGTCCTGCATAAAGTCAATCTTCACCTCCTGGTAAAGTGAGTCCGTGCAACAAATCAAAGCAAAAGCACGCCGTGAAGAAAGAAGGAGTGTCCAACAGCAACAGGAGCAGCGTCTCCAGGCAAAGCGGGACTTCTACGGGACTTTCACGGGTGCGCGCGCGCGGTGCGCGCGGGTTCCAGTTTATATAGGCCCGCCTCCACACAATGAAAGGAGCCTCCTGGTAAAGTGAGTCCGTGCAACAAATCAAAGCAAAAGCACGCCGTGAAGAAAGAAGGAGTGTCCAACAGCAACAGGAGCAGCGTCTCCAGGCAAAGCGGGACTTCTACGGGACTTTCACGGGTGCGACAGAATAACTCTCAGATCCCTTGTTATTGTCCACAAATGCCTCTCTAATGACGCTCCCAAATACTTGGCAGACAAGTTCTCTAAACACACCTCAACCAGACCTACCAGAACACCTTACACACACTGCCTCTCCATCCCCAAATTCTCTGTAAAAAAAGCAGGTGGCTTCAGCTTTACGGTCCTTGCCGCCAAAGCTTGGAACGCCACACCACTGAACATCAGAGCAGAGCCCTCCTTCTGGACTTTCAGAGCCAAAACTAAAGCTTGGCTCGCCAATAAGATCTCAACCACCATCTGATTCTTCTCTTAAACACACCTGCCTATTGTCGACCATTATGTAAATTGGTCAATTGCACTTACTGTTATTTTTACTGTATGTATATACTATGCTGTAACCAGTCTCCGGCGCCCAGTTACCCCAGGGTCCGGCGCACGGTACAAATAAAGAAACTAAACTAAACTAAACTTAAAGCTCAACTTTCATTCACTTACTATGAATATGGAGCACCCCTTGCCCTCTACTCCATCCTCCCTACCTGATCCCACTACTGCCTCCAGTGACATTTAATCTTGTAATTGTGTATATTTAATTATTAATACTCTTTAGTTAGAAGCACTTTTCCCCTATGCTAATGTTACCTTTGTAAATTGCCTGTTTTCTTATATACATTTTGTTTCTGTTTTGTCTCTGGTATATGTCCTCATTTTTACCCCATCAGAAACTGGCACACTACTTATGCTCATCTTTACGCTATTGTACAGGCACGCTTCATAGGAATGCTTCCGTCATCTGTAAATGTGTTATTGTAAGTCATTTCTGATCGCAATTGACATCCCTGCTCTTCAAATAAATAAAAATACAAATGTTGCCTGTTTTAACACCTTTTCCCCAATATGCGCTGGAAATGGTGAAAATGGCATGAAGGTGGCCGATTTGCATATTAGTGCAAAAGTAGGCTGCCCCTTTGTGCAATTAGCATTTATAAATCCTGCTCCTCTTGGTAATATTGCCTTTGAGAAAACGTGCTGAACAATCAAAAAATACATTAACATTGCTTGGAACCTACTGCATTTTGAAAGTGTGCTATCGTTAGTCTGTGACCAATCCTATTTATTTTATTTATTGGGTATTTATAATGCACCTATACACACACTGTTTTGAGGTGCAACAAGACGAGGCTGGGGGAGAAGGGAGGACAAAACAAAAATGATCCTATTAGGCTCTGTGACATTCAGAATGTGTAAGTGCAGTAAGAGATGTGCAGGGGTGAGTGTCGGTCAGGGTGGAGTGCCCATGGGAAAAAGCGAGTGCCAGGGGACGCCAGGTGGACAGAGCCAGGGGAAGCAGAGAGTGCAGGAGAAGGAAGGCCCACAAGCTAAGAACGAGGTAAGGGATGTGAGGGCTACAAGGGTGCAGGCCCAGTCAGGCAAGTGCAGGGGGTGAGGGGCAAATGCAGGATGATGGGGGTCTGGAGTGACCAAATGCAGGGGTAGACTGGAATTGGGGGCCTGGTGCCCTGAAGACTCTGAAGGAACCAGGCAGCCAGTCAAGAGGCAGACAGGGACAATATCAGGGGAGGGGTATAGGGAACAAAGAAGAGAAAAGGAAGGTCGTGAGAAGCTTTCGGAACTGAAGGAGATCTGGTTCAAGTCTAAGAGGGGCAGGGAGGCACCTGCACAAAAAAGAGATCTACCCCCCACCCTCTGCTAGGCAAAACATTTGATCTGCAGAGAGTTAGAGCTAGATGAGCAAAGGACTCTAGCAGGGAGGTATTTGGGCATAGAATGGATGCAGAGGGGTCACAGGCCCCAGAAAGTATTGTGGATGATGCAGAGGGACTTGTACTTGATCCTCGCAGCAACCGGGAGCCAGCGGAGAGATTTTAGGGCTAGAGAGATGGGGTCCCTGGGTTTGAGGCCAAGGCTAAGTCTCACAGTCCAATTCTGGAATAGTTGAAGGGGGCGATGGGAGCAGTTAGGCAGATTAAGGAGGAGGATGTTACAGTAGTCCAGCGGATAGAGGACCACAGCTCTGGAGACATTGAGTCCCTGGGGAAAGGGGAGGAAAGGGAGAAGGCTTCTGAGGAGGTGAAGCCGAAAGTGGGCCTTCTTGGCAAGGTCTGTGATGTGAGGAGAGAAGGAGATTGAGGATTTGAAGATGACACCAATCTGTTTTGCCTCACAGGAAGGTGAGGGGATGTGCCCCATGGATGGTGGACAGAGTGTAGAGGGGCAGTTACATGCCTCTGCAGGAAATCCTGCCCCCTGCCTCCTATATGTTTGAAGTCTGAGATTGTGCTGCGTTTGACACTAGCAGTTGTGCCAATACTGCAGCGTATATTCAGAAAAAGATATCCATTGAGACAACCCTATCGAATGTATCTCTGAGAGATGACAATCTGAGGGAGGAACTCCCTGAAGGAATCTGAAAAAGAGCAAAGAGAGAAGCTAGTTATGTCACAAGAGACATGTGTGACATCCCAAAATATTGGCTGAAAAGGATGCATGGATGATATAGAAACTAATGATGAAGTAAAGAGACAAGTGAACTTTTAAATACAAACAAGATTACACGTGCATGAAGTGCTGCAGAGCATCAACCATTCAATAATTGTACAGAGGCTGGAAAGCCACTGTATAGAAGCTGGACATCAGTATAATGAATTTTAGTATGCCAGGACCCATGAAGAAGAAAGGTAGTATTGTGTTGCAGCAAGAATACGCTGAAATCATGTACCTGCATGGCGAGGTTGTCTGTCCTGGTATCAAAACTGAAGGAGCCAAGGTCAGTTATCTAATCTTGAAAGGAGTAAAAGTGCGAAGGATGAATCATCTTTTGTTAGGGTACATAGAAAGAACACCAAGAGTACCGATTTTATTAATACAAGTCATTTAAAACCTACAAAATGGACCAAATCGTGGTCTCCTGTCACGTGAGGCAAGGATGAAATTAGAGTCATACTTGGAGTCCTAGAATGGTAGTGAGTGCTTGCACTCCTATGTATTCCCAGAGACAAGGATACTTTGCAAGGCCAAGTTCTAAGACAATCTTCATGGCAGAAGGCTTGGGTGATGAAAGATGTTGGGCTAATTAGGTGGGGAGATAGAGTCAGGTCCACCTCCTTGTTCCTGGGTCTGGGTTTACGTGCTGCTAACTCAACCGAATAATCCAGACATGCCACAAGCGTGCCAACCAATTGTATAGGGCCATATAACGAAGGACCTCATAGTTTAAAGACCAATTGAAAACTGTGTACTTAATGATTTTCAGGATGACATGTTTTAGAGGTAGGTATATATTGTCCACCTGACAGTGGGCAGACAATCACAATCCTAGTTCCTTTGTAATGTATACTTAGATGTTTTCGTTAAGCCAATAACAATCCCTAGTAGGTTTTTCATTATTTGCCAAGTAGTATGATGTCACATCTGATGTATTTTTAGTATAACGTCTATGTTTTGTGAAAAGATCGCTGAGAGAAATTGAGCAACCGTCCATTGATGTCCGTTGTAACTCCCTGTTTTAGATAATTGATAGTAAAACAGTACTTTGCCATCTTTCTGAGCTGGTCCGGTTATTTGGACTCAGAGTTATTATGTGAACCCATCCATTGCATGCACGTTACTGAAGGGCCATAAACTCGAGAGTGTGGGAGGGAAATAGGGAGCAGGAGATCTCAATGAGAAGGATCTCTGTCTTACTGGCATTAAGGCAGAGATCATTAGCCGAGCAACATGCCTAAAAAGCAGACAGGCAGTCTGTAATGAGAGAGGAAGAGGAGGAGGTAGAGGAGGGACGCTTGAAGGAGAGCTACGTGTCATCCACATAACAGTGGAAGTTAGGAGAGAAGGTTGTGATCAAGTGGGCTAGAGGAGCCAGGTAGATGTTGAACAGACAAAATGAGAGGATAGAGTCCTGAGGGACTCTGCAGATGGAAAGTGAGATGGTGGAGAGAAAAGAAAATCAGTTGAACCTTGGAAGGTTGCTCCAAGAGGAAGGCGGTAAACCAGTCCAGAGCCAGGTCTGTGATGCCAAGGGCATCATAGAGCCGAGGTATCAGGTTGGCATGTTTGACCGTATTAAATGCAGAGGAAAGGTCAATAAGGATAAGAAAGGAAGGAGAGCAGGAGTTAAGATTAGACAGCAGCTCTTCAGGGGTGTTCAGGAGAGCAGTTTTCATGCCTCTGGCAGAGTTGAAGCCAGACTAGTGATCATGGAGACAACCAACAGATTCAGTGTGGTGTATAAGCTGGGAGATGGCAAGCTTCTCCAGGAGGTTGTAATGAGATAGGGCGGTAGTTTGCCAGACAGGATGGGTCAGCAAAAGTCTTTTTGAGGAGAGGTTGCACAAAGGAGTGCTAGAGGAGTGAGGGGAAGGATCCAGTGGCAAAGGAGTGATTTCAGAGAAGTCAGCCAAGGCTGGAACAAGGGACCACCTGTTTGGATGAGACCTTCATAGAGCGGACTTGTCTAGAAACCTCATCAGGTGTTATAGAAGAAAAAGAGGAAAGTAGGAGGGGAGGGGCAGGGGCTCCAAGGAAGGCGTGAGAGTGGGTGAGGGAGAGGGGTGAGGAGTGGAGGAGAGTAAGGACAAGATGTCCTGAGTTTTAGAAATGAAGTAAGAGGCCATAGTAGTGCAGAGTGTGAAAGAAAGCAGAGGAAAAGTGGAGACTGCAGTACGGTTGGCAATTTCCTTGCAGATTTTGAAGAGTTCAGTTGCATTGATAGTGGCTGCAGGGATGCAGGATCTGGGTTTGCCCTCTTCTTCAAGGAGATGGAGAGTCTGTGTTGCCTTTGCAGCAGGCAGCAGGCCAGTTTGTCAGGAGATGTTGCCGAGGCCTACCACTTCACTGTATCGCTCTGCACTTGCATTTCACAGCAGCCAGATTGGAGTTATACTAGGAATTGCACTTGGAGGCAGGTGTCATGTGGATCCTCATGACAGGGGCAATGATGTCCAGAGTCTCAGAGATTGAGAGTTGGAGGTGAGTAAGGGCTGTGTCAGAGTGAGATTCAGTGGTAGGAGGGGAGGGGAGTGAAGGTGGCAGCAAAAGAGGCTTAGGACATTTGCTTCATAGGTTGAATGATGGAGAAGGAGGCTGGCAGTGTGGGTGGGGCTTAGCGAGGGGAACCAGGAGGTCCAGGTGAGATAAAAGAAGAGCATGATCAGACCGGGAGAGAAGAGTAATGAGAGGGTCGGAGTTGGGGATGTCTTATGAGATGAGAGCATACAAGGTGTGTCCGACTGAGTGTGTCAGACCGGAGGGAAGAATGGTGAGGGACAGAGAGTCACAGAGGTTGCATAAGAGGATTTGAGGTGAATATCGACATCTTCAAGGAGGAAAAGCTTGGAGGAGGAGGCAAGGAGAGAAGAGGTGAGGTCAGCCCATTCAGAGAGGAAGTGGAAGACCTGGCCAGGGAGCCTGCAGATGGTGACCAGAGTCAGAGAGAGGCCAGGAGAGACACCAAGCCTGCATACAAGGCATTCACAAGAGGAGTAGGCCTAAGTGGGTATGATAGTAGCAGGGACCCACTCAGGGAAGATAAGAGCAACCTTGCCCCCAGGCTGGTAAGGCCTGGGCTTAGAGAGGATGTTGTACCCCTCAGGGAGGAGAGTGTTAAAACTTATGACAGAGCTGGCAGTGAACCATGTCTTGGTGAGAGCGAGGATGTCTAGGTTGAGGTCTTCTAGGAGGTGGCAGATGTCAGAGTGTTTGATGGAAGAGCGAGAGTTCATAGTAGCTAAGTGAAGCAGGTTGTCACTTTTTAAGGTTTTCTGAGGAGGGGTACAGGAGTGTGGTACACCCATCAGAGATGGCAGAGAGGCCTGACTGGTGGTAGAAGGAGAAGAGGCAGGAGGGGGAGGCAATTGATGAGAGATGGAAGGTGCCTATCAAGAAGGAGAAAGTTGGGCTGAGAGCCCTGGACCATGACATTGCCACTTTGGTAGACATTAATGTTGACCCGAGAGGGCAGGAAGGATGCCAAGAGTACCTCCCAATTGGTGCGACCATTAATTAGGAGAGGAAGAGGGAGGAGAGAGTACATAGACCATAAGGGAAATCCAAAGGTCCGACGAAGGAACGACAAAGAGAATGTCAGTGAGAGTCTGCCTTGAAGAAGCATAGACATAGGTGGATGGGAAGGTCTTGATTGGAGACCAGGAGATCCTTCTCGAACATTTTCCTTCCAGACTTCATCAGAATGATAGGATAGGAGGTAGAATAGCAATTAGAGAAGATAGGGGAGATAGAGAGCACCACTGAGGGAGAGTGTGGAGAGGAGGGAGGGGGGGGTTAAAAGAGGGAGGGAGCAGGGAGAGGGAAGGGAGGGAGTGAGGAACTGCAGCAAACTTCACAACTACAACCAAAAGCAATGACACAACTAGAGCCAAAAGTCAATGAAGGGAGAAAGGCATAAGTAACATCATATGGGTAATATGGGTCTGGTCTGACCAGACGTCCAGAGCGGGTCTCGCGAGGGAACCTCGTAATGAGGCGGTACGGGTTAACGGCGCCGACGCCTTTAACCCCTTACTGCCTCAGTTGTAATGAGGCCCACTGTGTTGTAGAGTCTAATCTTATCAAATAGTGACATCTACTTAATCACATAGTGACGTCTACTTAATATGCAATCAGTCTATTTTCAAAATGTCTCCATCAGAACGGAGCATGTTGGTAACTCCAAAGGTTATGTGGTGGCGACTCAAGATCTTGAGTTTCGGGCTAATGAAGGGGTCTGCATTTCAGCAGAAAATGGGCCCAGCCCTCTTCAGGATGAAGAAGGAAAGAGTGAGGGCAGCAAATAGAGGTGTGTGAATCAATGTGGGTCACCTGTGTTTCCCAACAAGAATGGAGTGCTGTGGATGAGTTCTCAAAGTTTAAATTCAATTTCTGCCAGAAATGGGTGGTGTTGGTCTGTAATGTTGGTAGAATCCCACCGTCAAGCTCGACAATGCAGGTAAGCAGATCTGCGTCTGATGGAATGGGGCCAGAACAAGACAGAGCTTTGCCTTGAGGGAGGGCTGTTCCATGTAGACCCAAGGCCCGAACCCGCCCACCCCAAGTTTAGGAAACTCTCTGTGCCTGACTGCCACAAGTCTCCTGAACGCTGTGCCTTTGGGGCCTCAAAGTGCACAGCGATGTGCAACGACTTTACAAAGCACAACAACTTTACAAACCACATCTGAAAGTGTCCCTTGGCCACCAGTTGTATACATGTCTCATGTTTAGCACACATGTTAGTGTCAGAGTGACTATTCTGACAGATGAAATAAGCACCACAACCAGTGTGCATTGCAATCTTAGAAGGAATGCACATTTGAATTAGTATCACAGAGATGTCTGATACAATCGTGGTCAGTCATATGTTCCCAAAATGCACTTTGTTTTTATGCAAAGCAGCCAGCATCCTATATTCCAAGCACCCACATTATTCAACAACTAGCTCTGCCCCTGGGCGCTGGACACACCACTGACGATCTTTCTCTTTTCGCCTTCTCATATTTCCGCATCCAGTTCTTTAACCATTCAAATGTTTCCCCTTTCTTGAAAAGTTTCATTTAATATTCTGTCTTTTGTGAAACCATTTTACGAAGAAAGAATAGTATGTTGCCAAGCATACACCTGCCAGTAATTATTCGTTGTGGTCGGCTGAGGATTATTGTTTATCATTTCTATCAAGTCAGGTTTTGGTTGCACTTTTTATATGTCCTACTGTATTAACTCTCTTTCCAGCAGGCCCTTCTCTCTTTTTAAAGAAAGACCTCGTTTCTAAAAAACGTCTATTCTTGATTCAGTGCTACATAATTCCATATAAATACCAATAATCGTGGCCTGGCATTGGGTCAAATTCTGATGCTCGTAACAAAATGCAACTTTAGCAATAGGGTGCGGCAAGTTGAACATGCACTTGGTTGGAGCAATTGGTAGGGAGGGGAAAGCAGTGAGAGTGGCGTGGAAGGGCAGGTGTGGAGAAAATCAATAAATTAGAACACCAAATACAATGGGTGATTTAAAGCATTAGAGGGTATGAATTTGGCTCACAGTCATGTCTAGTGTCCTGTTAAAAATGACATCAGCAACATAACCTCAACGCATGTATGACGTCTTTGCAGAGACTACCACATTCGATCCTTGAATTGCAGAGGTGCACTGCAACCACAAAAAGGAAAATATTACACAGAAATACAACTGGATACTGGAGGTGGTATTAGTTGTAATTATTATGAATCACAAATACTGGCCAATCTAGGTGAATAGAGAATTAAAAGACCAATTGCGTAAATGCAGTTGCTGTGGTAAAGATTGGTGACTTGGCCTGTTCATAAAGTCCTTTTTTATGGCCCTATCATAAATGGCCCAAAGTTACTAGACAAATTATTGTTACATTCAGACGCTTTTTGGATGCAGTCCTTACTAAGGAAAGATATGAATTACATAGTCGAACACGTATTTCATCACAGCACAATTTGATGTAGCTCTGGGGAGTAGTTCCATGATTCAACAAAATGTAGTTCTTTTGCAGAAGTGGAACACAGAGATGTACCATTTGCAAGATTCAGAGCTCCCCACTTTAATATATTGAAGGCAGCTTTTGCCCTGATGATAGACTTTTGCAGTCCGAAATGCATTGTATTTTTTTTT
Organism: Ambystoma mexicanum; assembly: GCF_040938575.1. Classification (NCBI taxonomy): domain Eukaryota; kingdom Metazoa; phylum Chordata; class Amphibia; order Caudata; family Ambystomatidae; genus Ambystoma; species Ambystoma mexicanum. The sequence continues at coordinate 662,678,514 of NC_090934.1, forward strand.
TATAGGATATCTGGACATATTATAAGACTCTACTTTATTTTGACTTAACTTTTTATGAACAAGGGTGAAGAAACTTTTCGTTAATGGACATTTTGAAATTAATGTAGTGTGGTATGGCTACTGGGCTACACCCAGTACCCATAAGGTTTTTGTAGGTGTTTTCTGTAATATTTACCCCATATTGTGCCTAGGGAATTTTCTGGTGTGTCCCAAATACCAGTGAAATGATATTTAATTGAGACTTACGAATTAACCAATAAGGAGATGCCAGCCAGATTAAGTAATAAGGAGATGCCCATCTCCTGTCATTTTTGTTTCAGGCAGAATTGAGAACCCAGAATCCTCAATAGATGTAATACCTGCACCCTAGATTTAGGCAGGGTTCACATATAGCAGGCATTTTAATCTGCTATAAGAACATGTACATGTTTCAACATGATAACACTGGTTTGCGTATAGAATTGTTTTAGTATCTGCTTTGATAGAATGTGATTGAGCAAAAATGATAGCAACTATCTTTTCTGATCATACACCATTTCAGTTGGCATTACAAAGAAGGGCAGGACACAGTGAAGGTAAACAGTCTGAAGTATGAATAGCATAATTCTAACTAATAATGTATTTGTACAAAAAATGGAGGAACACATTAATGAGTTTTATTTTATTAAACAAAGAGATGTCAACGTATAATAGTGGTTGGGAGGCCTTTAAACTGCTATGCAATATTCCATTACATTGCATAGGATGCTAATGGCAAAAACAGTGAGAGAAGTGGTATATGGGAAGGACCCCCTAGTCATACTCATACCGCAGAAGTACACAGTCACATGACACAATTTGGGGTCACTTTCTCTTTCGGAGGGACCAGTGATATACATGAGCAGCTGAACAAGAATGCAGTTAGGGATGACATTTATACCAAATATAAGCACTTTATTCAGTCACAGAGCAGATCATATTTAGGCCTTGTGCCTTTAAGAGAGCAAAGCACTGAGACTGAAAGTAAATATATATCATAGTAGTTAGACTTTCTTTACGCTAGTAGTAGAAACCTCTCAGAAATCACCGTTACTGTGCAATAGCCTATGTCATTAACACAAAGCCCACACAGACATCAGTGGCACATTGCACTTTCCTACAGCACTCAAACAGGGAGTCAATTCTGGCTCTTAATGATACTCTGCAATCTCCTATAGCATTCATACTATGAGCCCACATAGACAACAGAGAAACACCACATTTTCCTACGGTACTCGGACAGAAGTCCATGCAGACAACAAAGGCATTGTAAAAACTCCAATGGCACTCGCCTGGCAAGCCCGCGTAACACGCAGAGGCCACATTAATTTCCTTGAGCCCAGGATCAATGAGCTCAAGCAGGGAAAAGGCGCCAGATTCAAAAGTACTTTTACTTTGTCCACCATCATTTAATGACCCCACAGAGTGTGAACATAAGCGCCATGGCATACCAGGGGAATGCTTTGAACAGCCGGGGTCTGCCGCATATCCATAGTGGATGAGAGTGAAATCCAAGATGACAGTTCACATTTTTTGAAGGCGTGATCCGAACCTGAGGTGCCTAGTTTAAAAAAGTTGAATCAAATAATGGTAGCAAATCACAGCTACCCATCCATTCACAGCCACAGATGCTGACCCTCATATTAATCCCAACCCAAGGAGATGTGTAAAAAGGCTATAACGGTTGGTGTTTTTGAAGGCGGTAGTGGACGCCAGTTGGAGAGACAAAGGAGGGAGAGGATAAGGCTGGAAATGAGAGGGGGAGACTGTCATCCATAGGTGGTAGTTGGTTTAGAACAGCATGAAGACGGTGGATCAGAAAACAAGGAGGAGGTTGCAGTTGAACATGATGAGATGGTTATAGTTAAGAGTCAGGAGCAAGTATAGGAGGCTAGTGTAGTAGTAGCTATCAAGATCTTGAAGGACTAATAGGTCATGCTTTGGCCAAGGTTGCAGGGGTGGTGTGAGACCCAGATCCAATAGGATTAAACCAATGGTGGGAGGAGTAACGAGCACATGGCATGCCAATAGTGAGGAGCAGGACCAGAGCAGCAGAAAGGTTTTGGAGAGGGAATACATCCGGACCCTATGAGAGAGGTATAAATACACTGTCTTAAATCACCTGTGGAAACTGGCTGTGTCTGAAAATTAAAGAGAAACTTAACTAGTATCAGCATCTCATGGCAAAGACATAGCGACACCAACAGAAGTCACAAGAACACAGAGAGGTGGCTGTACACCAGTCTAAACTAGAGACAAGCATGAGGAAACCCAGAGAGAGTACGTTAGAGACTGTGAGTGACAGGGGTACCGCAAATCTTTGTGAGCCTTATGTGGAAACCATTGTACTATTGGAACTGTTCGGAAATTACTGTCCTGGCACCTTATAATTTGAGACTGACCTAGGAGAGTACCTTTGTGTGCTACATAAAATCTATTTTAAGATTGCAGTCAGACTCTCTTGGGGGAGCCCACTCAGCTACATTGCTTACTAAACAACCAACAATTGTGTTTTTTTTATTGTAAACTTAACTGCCAAATCAAAGTGGTCTCATCGTCACAAATTAAAGAGGTCTCATCTATATATATATAATCCTTGTCGCACAATTCAAAACTCTACAAGCCTGGCAGTTTAACTTGGAATTACAAATGATGCAAACACTGGAGCTTATTTTTTTAACACAGTCAATTTGTGTTTGTGCAATGATTAAAACTTGCAATGGTTTTCTCTCTGGGACTTCTACAGCTTGCCCTCTTCCTGGATTAGTCCCCAGGAAACTCTTCCAGCTTGTCTTTTTCATGCATTAGCACTGACGACACACTTCTAGATTGCCTCTCATTTTCCCTGGTCAGGGCATCAATTATTCCTATCTTTGGTTTTCCCATCATCTGGCCTTTGCCTGGTACTGGGCCATAGCCTTTGTCTCTCTCCATTGTGGATAAGTTGCCCCAATCAAATTTTTCTCCTCTACATTTCCATGGGCCACGACATATGTTCATGTTCACAGCCTCTATCTTTCTCCCTTGAGGATAAACTGCCCTGCAATCTTTCTCCTCTTCCTGCTCAGACTATTCTCTTTTTTGTTATGCTTTTCTTCCACCTATCTCCTTTCTCCAGATATTCTCTTTCTCCTCTTTTAGACATGCATGCTGACCTGGCCTTCGGGACCCATGGAGAGAGTACACCAGGGCAAGAAAGGGAAGAAGGTCCCAACCTGTAATGTATGTGAGAACCTCTTTCGTTCCATGCCAAGGTGTAATAAGAATCTTGAGCGCAGGAGATTCAGGTGAGCAGATCTTCAAGTCTGAAGAGCTGCAGTAAGGTGGGGGAGATGGAAGGAAAATTGTGAATGCAGTTTACAGAACATCGCTCCCCCAGTCTGAGATTCCCCTGGATTGAAGGATTACCTGAAATAGGAAGTTAACCCGCTGTAATTGGAAGACTGCGCAATATTGCATTTACAATATTGCGAAAAAGCCAATTTAATGCACCATGGTTACGAATGGAATTAAGATGCACTCTTTGTGGACCCCTTTCAAATGCAAGTATTAGATGTGATGTGAAGCTTCCCAATGGATCGCTAAATGAGAGGGTTCAGAAAGCAGTGGACCTGCTTCTATCCATCCGGCTTTACAAGTGATAAAACATATATTATGCAACTGGAGGCTACGTGCTCCTGGTATCTGAAAGCATTCAGTCACCGGAACGATGACACGGAAGCGCCAAATACCTGTGCAACAGCAGATGCTATAACGAATAGTCCCATGTCCTTAGCAGCTCCGCAGACCAGGATCTGAGCTTACAGGGAGAAGTAGAAAGTTACTGTTGAAGCATAGGGAAAGTAAATGGTTTTCTAAGCAGCAGAAGTTTCTATCAGATAGCCTGTGCTTCTGACGCAGTATTTTTTAGACGAAATACAAGTAGTCACAAGCAGTCATCAGGTACATGGAAAAGAGGTTCTCAGAGACTGCATCTGGAATCTGGAACCGATGTAGATTCATTGAAAGACAAGTGTGTTGGGATGTGAAATTACCTATATTGGATTTTGCTTGATGACTTCCAGATTTCCAAACCCATAGATATGAATGTAGTAACAGGGCCACCGTTTTTAAATGGAGTTATTTTCAATGTGGATCATATCTCCTGGTCCAGGAAAGTTGCTACACCCTTCCTGGTAAATGACAGGGTGTGCATGTTTTAGATCCTGTGGCAGGAGTGTAATTCCTGACAGTATGTCCTCCTCTAGACCCCCCTCTCAGGGCATTAGTGTCTAGACTCCTAACATGAGGCTTTCCAGGGTTCAGCAGGTGAAAATGTCTTATTAGCTTAGGAGAAAATACATCCTTGGCAGAGACCCATGTTCTGTCTTCCAGTCCGTATCCGTCCAATCAACAAGATACTGGACTGTTCTTCTCCAATAATTGGAATCCAGAATTTTCTTGACCTTAGATTTGTTTTGAGGATCTGCAGCCAGCGGTTGAGGTAAATGTCTTTCTTTATAGCAGAGCGAATGAGTGGTTGGTTTGAGAAGGGATACGTGAAATGCCGGATGGATCCCATAAGGAGTAGATAGTTTAAGTGTCATGGCAAACGGGTTGATGACCTTCTCTATTTTGAATGGTCCAATAAAATGTGGTTTCAATTTGCGATGACAAGCAGGCAGTTGGATACTATGCAAGGCTAGCCAGACTTCATCATTGACTTTATAGTGAGGGGCATCCTGCCTTTTCTTATCATTTTACACTATCGTTTGTTCCTGTGCATGCTTCCATTTCGAAGAGGCTTTCTGAAAGACTTGGCATAAGTTGTTGTGTTCTTGTGCCGCTGGTTTGAGTGAGGTAGTGGTTTTAATCAATGGAAATGACGATGAGAGATATCCATATGACAAATGAAATGGAGAGTCAGCCACTGAAGTACATATGCATCATTGCATGCAAAATCTGCCATGGGTCACAAACAGTAGCATAGCAGCATAGATATTGCCTGATTACCTGATTTACTACTCAGTTAAACAAATTGGAATCCTTGGTCTGTGAGAATACTCCTGGAAGACTAGCGAGCCCAAATACATGTTCTATGAATAAACCTGCCAATGTGACAGCTGACAGGATTGAGCGCATATACAATGTAGCGTTTTGGTAAATGTGTCTACAACTGTCAGAATTGTTGTTTGTCCGTGTAAGGGAGGAAGGTCCGTTATGAAGTCCATGATAAATTCTATGGAGCAATGCGTTCATGGACCCTTAGGTACTGGAATGGGTTGTAGCAATCCCATAGTCCTTTATCGATTTGCCTTGGATCTCAAACAAATGCCACAATTCTGAATGCAGTCATAAACATCTGTAGCTTAGACTTTCCACCATGTGTACTTCTCCACTTTCTTGCAGGTTTTTAATACCCCAAAATGTCCTGCCCCTGCAGCATTGGGACACCATCTCAGGAAACAGGATTGGGTTGCTTTATTTGACAATCATATTTGGCTACCATGAAATAGAAGTCCATGACGTTTAGGGCGAAGAGGACTTGCATCTAGGAACTGCTGTTTGAGTGTCTTAGGTTATGCAAGACGTAACTGTTCCTCATTTCCTTCCAATTCATATTATAGAGTGGGCAGTATCTGGGAAGGAGCGATACATGGCAATCCTTCACTAGAGTTAGTGGGCATTGGGTCTCTATGGGATAAGGCATCAGCTTCGGTGTTTTGATCTCCAGGAGTTTGTCACTTTAAAATTGAACCTAGAGAAAAAATGGATCCAGTGATTTTTTCTCTGAACAATGGATTGAGCCATGCGCAAAAACTCCAGATTCTTATGGTCGGTTATAACAAGTACCGGATGTCTTGCTCCCTCCAGGAACTGTCTCCATGTAATGAATGCTTACTTTATGGCTAATAGCTTTGTCGAACATGCTATAATTTAGTTCAGCCGTATTTAGCTTATGGGAATGGAAGTTTATAGGGTGTTTCAACCAGGGCAGATAGTCTGTTTGGGATAAAATCCCCCATACAGCATTATCGGATGCATCAGCTTCCACGATGTAAGGCAGGTCCGGGTCGGGATTTCTCCGAATGGGAGCTGTGGTGAATTTTAACTTCAAGTGGTCAAACGCTTCTTGGGTCTGTTGATTTCGTATGAAAGTATGCCCCTTATGTAATAAAGTGGCCAAGCGAAGAAGAATCCTGGAAAACTGTGGCATAAAACTCTGATAAAAATTTGCAAAACCTGTGAATCATTGTAGTTCTTTCACTGTGGTGGGTATAAGCCAATGTAGAATAGCATCTATCTTTCTGGGATCCATCTCAATCTTGCGGGCGAAAGGATATAACCCAAGTATGCTACCTTTTCTTGATGAAATTATTATCTGGATGCCTTGGCATAAAGACTCTGTTGCTGTAACCTGGATAGTATTTCCTTTACATGCATCATGTGTTCTTTCCTAGAGAATGAAAACACCAAGATATCATCCAAATAGATCACTACATAGTTGTCCAGTATGTCCCGGAATACGTTGTTCAAAATGTACTGGAAGGATGTTGGGCCATTAGGCATCATGAGGTACTCATAATGCCCATATCGTGCATGGAATGCCATCTTCCATTCGTCCCCAGCAGCAATCCGAACCAAGTTGTATGCTCCCTTCAAGTCTAATTTTGTGTAGATGATGCTGTGGCTGGCTTGGTCTAACAAGACTTTAATTAAAGGTAAAGGGTATCAGTTCTTGACAGTAATGTTGTTAAGTTGTGTGTAATAAATACAGGGTCAGAGTTCTGTTTCATCCTTTTTAGGAATTACAAATATGGGTGCACCCGCAGGAGATGTGGAGTGGCGAATAAATCCTTTAGCCAGATTATCGTCTATATACTGTTTGAGGATGACATTTTCTTTATCCGTGAGGGCATATGTCCATCCATGGAGTATTTGGGCAACTGGTTCCGATAATAGTATGGTCTGTGTGGAGGGAGTTTGTTGGCTTTGATCGGGTTGAACACATCGAGGAACTCTTGGGGTTAAGTATATGTACAGATGCCAAACTTTGTTGTCTCATGACCCTGGGTTTGATGTCTTCCATAGATGTTTGGCATAAATTCGGACATCTGTCACCATGGAATGTAAGCTTCCTCTGGGTCCAATCAATCGAGTGATTGTGAACCATGAGCCAAGGGATACCCAATATTACCTGAAAGTTAGGGCCCACAATGACATCAAATTGGATCTGCTCTCGATGTCTTGTGGAGCAGATCATTTTTGACCATCTGATTTGATACGTAATAGGTCGGAAAATAAGATCAGATCCATATAATGAAATAATGGATTATTTCTTCTTCTTAGTAACCAATTGGACTTGTTTATCTTGGGCGAAGGAGGTATCGATTAAATTGCCTGTAGCTCCACTATCTCCATGGCTAAAACATCCACCCATTCTTGAGAGGCTCCCTTATGGGTAACACAACATTAAGAAATATCTCAGAGGTTCTCCTATCCTCTCTCTTGGTGGGACTGTAGGGTAGACTGTACACACACTCCTCAATTTCTTCCTAGTAACCAATGAGTGTATCTGCTTTCCAATTTCGGGGTAGGTAGTTTTGAACTAGATCTTACCGAATGTCTTGGATCACCACAATAGAAACAAAGGTTCCACTTTCTTCTTCGTTCCCTTTCTTTCGGTGTGACCGGTCCTCTTGTACTCTCCAACTGCATTGGTTCATGATCTATTTGAGACGAGAGGGGAGTTTGATCCATAGGGATTGTAGGGCTTGATTCAATGACACTCTCCTTTTCTATCCTGATAGCATTGGTTGAGTCTCACCAGTGGATCTATGCATTCTTGCACAGTGATGGGAGGGTTCACGACTTGGCTGAGGGCATCTTTCAGATCTTCCTTAAGCCCTCTCTGGAATAGGGTTACTTGAACTGAACTAACGAGGATGACCTTTAAATCAGTAACACGTCATACAAGAATGGGGATGCAGAATAACTCTAGCACCAAATAATAAGACCGACTCAGGAAGTTGGCAAAAGGTCTCATCTTACTGTTTTAATTTTAATTGTCTAAAACAGGGAGTTAAAATGGACATCAAGGGACGCCGCACAAGCTCTAAATCATTTTGCATAAAAAAACCATTTATATACTAGAAATTCACCATACATGATGTCATACTAGTGGCAAACTATGAAAAGCTACGTAGAGTTGTGGCTGGCTTAAGGGGAAGATCTAAGTATACTTTCTATATAGGGACAGGTTGTGATTGGGTCTCTAGAGTCAGGTAGACAATGTATGCCCTCCTTTAGTGCAAGTAATCTTCAACAGTAATTCAGTACATGGCATATTATTGGCTCTCAGACTATCCGGCCCTTTGTTATATGGCCTTCTATAATTGGTTGGCATGCTCGTGCCATGTCAGGAACATTCGGCTCACTAGCAGCACGTAAACTGGTACCACAGGTGTCAGTGGGTAGACTTGAACGTGTTTCCCTACCAAATTAGCACAACATCTCTAATCGCTCATGCCGTCTGCCATGCAGATTGTTTTTTAACTTGGCCTTGCAAAGTATCATTGCACCTTAGAATAAAAGGGAGTATAGACACACTCTTATTGCAGTCGAGGTCTGTACGACCAACTCATATTTCCATCCTTGACTCACGTGACAGGAGACTCTATTTCAGCCTGTTTTGCAGCATTTCATTGTCTTGAATTGTGTTCTTTCCTGCACCTTAACACGGGCTGATTCATCTTCTCATGTTCACTGTTCTTCAAGGATAGATGACCGGTTCTTGGCCGCTCTATCTTTTGACACCAGGCCATACAGTTATTCCAGGCCTTTCCTCGATCTTCAGCTGTTTTCTTGCTGTGATACAGCCCTCCTGATCCTTCTTCCTTTGTGGGTCTGAGCTTACTAAATGCGTCACACCGATGTCCAGGTTCTATATAATGGCGGCACCGCCTGCAGTCTATTCACTATGCATAGCCAGCCTTTAGGATTACTTAGTCTACTTGCGTTGCTGCATCTGTACAGTTATAAAATGGCTTGCATGTTCTGCAGTGCTCTTCACACGTGCAATCTTCACTCTGCATATAAAAGTTCACTCGATTCTTTACTTGGTTACCAGATTCTAGAAGGTCTATGCATCTTCCTCTTCGACCATCCTTCTCAGTGCATCACACTCATTTCTTGTGACGTCACCAGTCTCTCTTTCTCTCATCCTCATATTCCTTCAGGAATCTCGTCCAAGAGATTGTCATCTCTACGAAGGTACATCATATAGGGTCTTCTCAATGGATACCTTTTCTCAAAGAGTCTCCATGGAATGGGCACCACCTTTGGCATTGTACATGTCGCAATTTCCGGCTTCCAACTTATAGGCATGATGGGCCGGAGCTTCCTGCATAGGCATACAGCTGCTCCTCTACACTCCCCTATTTAGTTGATTTATCGACCACTCCTTCATCAGTCTTCACATCATCGTATCCTCTCATGAAGAAGTGTTTCTTCGGAGTCCAGATCTTCACTACTCCCTTCAGAGATCCTGCTGATTTTACATGTTCATCAACGATCCAGGTTATGTAACTGCACTGCCCCTTCGGATTACAGTAAATCCATTCTCCCACGTAGTTCCTGTGATTTCTTGGATACAGGAACTTCGTTTCCTCAGCTGCTAAAATGCTGGGTTATACATTTTTTCTGGTCTCTTCATCTGTCAATTCCTTGGGGCAAAACCTTGATTCAACATTGATCATGATTTTCATTCCTACTGCCTTCTTTGCTGCCTTCTTGCACTGTGTGATTATTAACCTAATCACGCAGAATCCAAACATCACCATTACTAATATTTTTCCCAGTACCTTGAAGATGTATTCACCTTCCATTGTGGAACCCATGAGAAGACGGATGTAAACCAGCTATCATCTGCAACATCTTCTGTCTCATTTCCACCTGATTGTGCAGTTTCATCAGCAACGTTATAACTTCTGTCAAGGTCCCATTCTCGTCATCATGAGAAGGTGTGAACGTGCAACATGATTATCTGATTTTGCCGCAAATCCGTTGCTGTGAGCATATCAAGGACATATCTGTTCTGGAGGGTCATCAGTCTTATGGCCCTCAATTCTTCTTTGATAGCATTTAATCCCTTTTTAGTAGTGTTGATCATCTGCAGAAGCTCCCAGTGAGTGATCTGTAACCATTCCTGGCATAAAAATAGTTGTGAATATTGCTGAAGTCTGGCTGAAAAACCTGTGCTCATATGGAATAGCATCAAAAGCATCCATCGGTTTATCTGAAAAGTAATTCTCCCTCTTTATTCAGTTGAGAAATTTGAGTGATCTCCTCCTCCTCAAATGGACATCTGCTTTTGGACACTCTCCAATCTTCAGGTCCCTCTTCAGAATTACTAATGCTGTAACATGAATAAGCACTATGGAGCACATCCCTCCCCAGTCATTGGGCAGTTTCATGTAGGCCCTGTGCCCACAAGCCCAATAATGGTCCAACAGAACTACTGTTCCATGCTTCATGCCTAGTACATCAAAAATTAAGCCACATTTATGATTTTCTCCAACTTTCCTCGTGCCATTATTTCTTAAACACAAGTATGTAATAGCTAGAGGTACTATCTGCAACGATCCTCCTTTGTCGTCGATCCATGTCAACAACTTTGCAATCTTTGTCCAGTGATTCTTGCATTCATTCTCTGCAGTGTTTATAACTGGCTCGAAATATCCAGTTAAAGCTGCTGCTTTACACACAATCGGGCCATCAGCCCATCCTTCTGGAGTCAGCACTGTGCCTTTGATTTGCAATTGGCTTCTTTCCTCACATCTCCGTATCTGTTCTTTATTCTTGCCTTGACAATTCTGGATCTTCTTTTCCTCCATCCTGATTCCTGCTCCGCTCATTCCAGGCTGTTCATATGTGATTACTAGATGCCTTGTTTTCAAATCTTGCACATAGTTATCTTCTCTTTGAGATGTCTTTTCAGTTATCCATACCAGGGATGCAGTTCTGGCTTGTGCAAGATGTGTCATGCAATGAGCTTATTGCACTGGTACTTCTGTGGCTATGAATATCTTAGAGGTTCCCAAAGCATGCAGTATGAGAGCAGAGACATAGCAACTCTCCTTAGATGTTCTCTCTCCCTCTCTCCCAGCTTTATCATAGGCTGATACCACATTTTATTACCCAAGTGTGCAGAACTGTTTAGATATGTGTTTATCCCATTATTGGCTTCCTTTGTATTTCTCCTGTGTCTCTTTAACAAATTGTCTGCAGCCTATGGAATCTATTCTAAAGCAGGTCTCTGCTAAGGAGATATCACACGGGACCTTGGCTCATTGGTAATGGGCAAATCTACAAGAGTTCCTGGAGTAGGGAGAATCAAAGGAACTTCTGCCTTATTTGGACCAATGAAATAGAGAGTGTGAACCAAGATAAACAGGAAAACAAAGATACAGACTGAGCATGCATATATTGTACACCGAATATCAACCCACACCATTTATGGCATTCTGGAATCTCTTGGGCTTGCTCATTCCTCAAAATGTTACCAGCCTCAACATTCCTCATCTTTACTGCAGTTTTTAAGGAAGGAAAAACACTTTTACTCACTTAACTGTAATAGAGTAGGTATTTGCAGCAATTCTTCTACTGTTGGTATGAGCAGTCTTCTGATTCTTAGGATCCTGTAAAAAAATGTAGTTGTCCACATCTCTTCTAACAAGGGCCGGATAAACCTGAAGAATAAACACATATCATATTCAGGTTTTGCAACCTAAAATGCAAACATTTAGTGTCTGACTTTTCAGAGGCATGAGCCAATCTTTTCAATTCTTTCTTAGTAGACAAGATTGAACAGAAAAGGGCAGACATTGAGCAGGCAGCTTCCACAAATCCATCAGTATATGCAAGTAATCCTTCAGTAACTGAGTTAGATAATTTAGAAAGTCAGATTTCACTATCTGTTTTTGATTTCCATCCAGTTACTGAAGAAGACATTTTTCCACTCATTAGGACTCTCAAACCAACAATTGATTCTCTCCCTCTCCTTTGCCAGCTTATGCAGTCAAGAAATTGGCACATGAGCTTACTCCATTCATTAGCACCTTTGTTAATAAGTCACTATTGAATGGGACTGTTCCGGAGAGTTTGAAGATTTCTATTGTTTCACCTCTGCTGAAGAAACCATCATTAGATGTGGAGGTATTACAAAACTATCGCCCTATTGCAGGACTGCCAATTCTTGAAAAGGTTGTTACCAACAAGCTTCAGGACTTTGTTGAACATTAACTATTATTAGACAAATTCCAATCTGGATTTCGACAAAAATATGGAACCGAGACCGCCCTCCTAGTAGTACAGGTTGAATTGTTAAAGGCTGCGTACCAAGTGGAGCTTACACTCCTGTTAATTTTGGATTTGTCCTCAGCCTTTGACACAGTAAACCATGAAATTCTTTTGAACGACTACAGGAGGTAGGAAGATTCTCTGAATTAGCACTAGACTAGTTTAGGTCTTTTCTGACCAATCTTCAACAACATGTGAGATTGGGGGAGTTCTTGTCAGACCTCATTTGTTTGTACTGTGGGGTCCTGCAGGGATCCACCCTCTCTCCACTATTGTTTAATTTATATATTTGGCCTCTTTTGGAAATCTTGAGACACTATAGGCTGGATTTCCACTGATATGCTGACGATACCCAGATTTTTGTATACATTTTTAATTTCAAGGAAGCAGTTAGTAAACTAGGGCAATGTCTGGCAGAAGTAAGTAGCTGGATGTCAAATAACTATTTGCAGCTTAATGCTGCTAAAACCGAACGCATACTATTCGGACCCAGTCACTTGCTGAGGGCAGCCAAGAAGTTGCCTATTGCCACACTTTTGGGCAAAAGTCTACAATTTGTATCTAAAATAAAAAAACCTGCACTGTATATGGCAAGAAGACCTTGGTTAGCAAAGCCCAGTTGTGAGCTAAGATCAAAGCAGTGCATTTCTTCTTAAGAATGCTACGTCAAGCGCTCCCCTATATACTCAAAGAGGATCATGCATCTGTGGTGGGGCACTAACCAGCGTCCACCTGGACTATTGTAATAGCCAACTGCTGGGTATTCCCTCCAAACAGCTTCAGCAGCTTCAGAAAGCACAAAAACGCAGCTGTCAGACTAATATTTAAGTTAAGCAAATCTTCCCATGTGTCTTCCTTTCGTCATGAGTTACACTGGCTCTCAATTGATGACCGCATTAAGTTCAAGACCACCTGCTTTGTCTTCAAATGCATAAATGGCATTGACCCTCTGTTTCGAGAGAGCTAATTCGTCCATATCAGACAACTACATTCTTCTGATCATTCCTCATTCAGTTTACACATCTCGAGGTGACAGATGATTCCCTGCCTTTGGTTCTAGGTTGTGGAATTCCCTGCCACTACAGCTAAGGACAATAAGCTCACTTCTCCAATTTCACCGAGCACTGATGACCTTCCTGTTCAGGTGGATGGTCCTTTGTAATTTGGGGGCCCCGTTCCGATCCATCTGGCATACCACTGCTGGTTTCATCTGTGCCAATATACGGTTGATTTTGTTTGGTACAAAAACAAATCGGGATACTGTTCACGTTTACAATTCTTAACCAAATGTTGTCATTTAGGCATAATCGGAATATGTCAGCATTTCTCTAAGTTTCATTTTCAAGGTTCCTGTGGCTCAAGCAAAAGAGTTGCACGCCTGCTATAATATCTATAAGGAGTGTCCAAGGGAAGCCACAGTCCAAATGCAAATCTGCATTTATTAGTTTGTTGGATTATCATCCTTCTTCTTTGTCATCGATCGAGTCTGCACATACTGAAATTCTTCTTCTTTTCTTGCTTCTGGATTGATGGCTGGGGGTGCTGCAGTCTCGCTGCTGTATAGTTTGACGTCATTCAGGTGGATCCATGCTCATCTGCCTTGAACTTTCACTGCTGAGGGAGTAATGTTCTCTACAGCAAACGGGCCAGCAAACCATGGCTCAAGCCACTTCCTGGTGAAGTTCTTAATCAACACAGTATTGCCAGCAAAAAGTCTCAGAGCTGATTAAAGTTCGGGTCCGGTTGCTGAATGTTTTTCTCTGTGTTCTGAGACTTTCATCTGTGTTCTGAGACTAACCCTCCTGACGTTTGAGTTGATCTGAAATGAGAGATATACTAGCGGTCATACATGTCAAATAATCACTTAATTCATTTCCAAGCATTTTTCCTTTACTCTGGGAATCACTTCTAATCCTCGATGGAGGAGTCAAAGGGGTTCTCATTCAGCTTCCTTTCACTAGCTTGTGGGGTGTGAGGTGGTGGTCTGAACTAGGCTGATTCCTTAGGCCATATAAAGCTAAGGGAAGGCAATATAGCCATCCCATTTTCAGCATCAACTTGAGCTTAGCAGTCCTTTCTTTAAGGATGCCGTTGAGTCTCTCACATGTCCCGTTCGCTTGCAGGTGATAAGCAGAAGAAAACCTGTGCTTAATACTCAACAATAATCCTATTTGTTCAAATATTTCATTAACAAAATGTGACCCATTATCGGGTCTCAGCACCTCACACACTCCCCATCCTAGAAAGACTTCACGTACTAAAACGTTGCTGCACAAGTGGCATCGGGGTGTGTACATGGACCTGCTTCAATCCACCAAAAGGGACAAACCACCACTATCAGATACCTATATCCACTACATACTTGCAGCATATCAACATAGTCAATATGTAAATGCTGTAAAGAACCATTCACTAAAGGAATTACTTTTCTAATCATTTGCAGTGTATGCCCGAAGTAAGCCTTTGACATACAATACACTTTACTACATAAAATAAAATGTGTTCTAACACATTTGGAACAAATCATTCTTTTGCAATTGTTGCAGCAAGCCTTTCCCTAGTTATATGCGCAAGTCAGTGCAGCAGTTCAAGCACTACACTTAACAAGGCTACTGGTATCACCGGATTTCCAGTGCTGTCCTATCGCCATAATGCTTCAGTGCGGGATAAAGAACACCCCCTTAATTTCTTTAATTCCCGCTCTTCCTGTGGTGTACTGCCTTGAATCTCCATTAATTGCATTTTCAGTAAATGATTCAATCCTTCTTTCACTACCATAATCGTGACAACTTTTTCCTTAACATCTGAATTGTCAAAATTTGAAATATCTGGCAAATAAATAACCCTTTTGGTTTCTACGTCTGGGGCTTTGTTCCCTCAAGAAATAAAGTCAGTTCACTTAGTATGTGCTACACATTTAACTAACGCTATGGCTACTGGGGGTTGTGATGCCTTAATAAGCCTGTCCAATAAGGATGTGTGCTGCACTGGAGTACCATACGCTCTGAGGTAGCCCCTCCTTTTCCAACATGCTAGCACTCCATGTGCAGTTGACATCACATAGGCAGAGTCACTATACACCATCACTTCCTGTCCTGTATGATTCTCGAGTGCTACCAATGCTGATGCTTGCTCTCAAAAATGAGACTATAGTATTGCACTTGCTACAACTTCAAACTCGCCATTTGCTCTGTGCTTCACTACAGCTGCGCCAGAATGCCTTTCTCCACTTGTTTGATCAATTTTTGAAGAATCATCAATAAAGAGAATTTCCCATGCTGACAATGCATTTTCAATCATGTGCGGTATATCATCATAAAACTCAACTTAAGTTGCACAGTCATGCACATGCGTGCCCTCTGCAACTGGCTCAGCTACAAATGTGGCAGGGTTCACTATTTTACATCTGGCAATTTTAATCGCTAGGTTGGAGATTATCACTTTGTAAACAGAAGCTCTGTGAGATGTCAATGTACCCTTGGGTTTCTCTAATATGGCAAAGAAAGCATGCTCCACAAAAAGAGTCATAGAACAACCCATTACAATGCTTGTATACTTCTCAATTGCGAATGCAGTGGCTGCCAATGACTGTTCACAAGGAAAGTGTCCCTTCATAACTGGGTTTAAAATCCCACTGTAATACGCTAGAGGCTTATACCCCAATATGGTCCTCTGTGTAAGCACTGCTGTCATGAATGTCCCATTTGTGTGTGAAAATAAGAAAAACTCCTCAGCATAATTGGTAATTCCTAAAACAGGAGCTGTACAAATTTCCCTTTCAGCTCTTCAAATCCTCCCTCCATTTCCTCAGTCCATTCTATTTTTTCCTTACTTTACTTTCATGAAAGCCTGAAAAAGGGGACTCATGAACAAACTATAGTCAAACACCCAGGCTCTTACATAATTAAATAGCCCCAAAAACTGTTACATCTGCGGTTTTGCAGTATTCATGATCGACTCAGATCTTTCAAGTGTTGCCCTCTTTCCCTCATGTGAAATCAACTGGCCTATGTACAACACCTCTTCTTGACAGTACTGTAACTTCTCTTTGTCTAGCTTATATCCTGGGCCTCATTACACGGTAGGAGGTAGCCATGGCGCTCTTAGGGCCATGGCTACTCCCTTACCGCATTCCGGGTCCGTGTTCCTCGAATAGGGACTTACCGGGTCATTCCGACCCTGGAGGACCCGGTAAATCCCCATTCCGGGAATCATTCCCCATTCCCATTTGAGTCGCCATAGGGTTCAATGGGAATGGGGAGGGAGATAATAACGGTACCGCAATTTGCGGTACCGTTATTAACTCTGAAGTCCCTTAGCCGGTCCCTACCATAACGCCTGGTAAAACCAGGCGTTAGGGGAGGGACCCGCTAAGGTACCTCATAGTAGGGAGGCAAGGGATTACCAGCAACAGTGCCCTTACCGGTGCAGGTAATCCGTTACCACCTACCGTGTAATGAGGCCCCCTGTGTCTGCTAGGATAGTCATGAACTGAACGAGTCCTGCCTGCACTCATCTTCTGTGGTGCTACAAATTAAAATGTCATCTACCTACTCTATCACAGAGCTCTTCAAATCAATATTGCCTAGGTCCATCTGCAGGACCCTATTAAATATCAATGGGGACTCACAGTACCCTTGGGACAGTCTAGTGTGTTTCAGGTGAATTTGGCAAAACATAAATGAAGTCTTGTGCATCTTTGTGCAACGGAATTGAGAAAAATACATTTTCAATATCGAGCCTCTACTGGGATACTGCATAGTATCGTCGCTGGATTAGGAACTAAAGGAAACTCTGCCTCTACAACCTGATTAATTGGTCTCATATCTTGTATAAATCTCCATGACCCTCGCTTTGATTTACAGGGTACACCGCAGTGTTGCACGATTATTCTGACGGTACCCGATAGCTTGTTCCATCAGTGATTAAATATTCCTGAAAATACCCTCATCCGCCTCTTGAGACATTGGGTACTGTCTTGCTTGAGGTAAAATTTCTCCTGGTTTCAGCTTTATTTTAACTTCCCTTATCCCCTTCAATAGGCCTACATCATAAGGGCCTGTAGTCCATAAAGCACTAGCACTTTCTCCAAGTCTTCATCAGAAAATACTGGGCACCACCGCATTATCACCATTCGATGTAGGATCTCCCTTTCCTCTATTCTAATCCAATATGTAATGCTCGTAAAGAACACTATTTCATCCTCTGTTGGGTCATCTCTAGACATGTCATCGTCAGTGACGTCAGTCAACCTACACCCTTATTCAATAGCTATCACTGTTCTCCATGGCCTACCCACCTCATCCATTCCTTTGAGCATTGCCATTTTCCCTCATACTATGGCTGCATATAATTCTATAGGGATGGTCTGCCCCCCCTCTTCGTTCATGGGTATATGTGGACTAAACAAAAATTCATCAGGTATTCTCATAGTCCCTCCCACTAAGCCAGGTAGACATGTCAACAGAATGCTCACCCCATGAAGAAAACCTCTGGCTCTTTTGGAACGCCTCGCAGAGTCACTTGCCCTGTGAATGCATATATAAATTCACCCACATTATTATAATGTATTCCAGGAGTGGAACACACTATCCCTTCATCAGTAAAAGAAATCATCATGCTAAGTTTTGTCATCAAATCTCTTCCCAGAATGTTAACTGATGTCTGCTGTGAATACAACGATGGAACATGTGACACTCTCCTATAGAGACTGGCAATTCATCAGTAAAAGGAACTCGACTCGTAGCTCCAGAGAACCCCTGAGCATTCGTGGCAATTCCCGACATTGGATATTTTCCCTCTCATATACATGATCGAGTAGTCCCAGTGTCTACTAGGAAATAAAAAGATCTGCCTACTAATGTCACATCGACCCTTGGTTCCTCTTGGGGTCTGGTGTCACAAATAGTACTGAACACATCAAGTCACCCTGTGAGCTGTTCTATTGTGGATAAATTCATCCCTCTGTACCAGTGAAAGGATTTCCTCCCACCACAGTGACACATGCTATTCTAGGTGTCAAAAACTGTCTCATGTTTGCATTCTGCTGTATCTGCATAGGGGCATGCTGTGACTGCCCGTGCGGTGGATTCATTTGTGCTTGATATGGTTGCTGTGCCTGTTGCATTTTTCACATCTGTGTCTGATACATGGTCTGATCTTGGCCGAACCCTTGCCTAGCTTGTGAGCTATATACTGGAGGATAAGCTGTCCTCCCTCTTGAGAATGGGCCATTCTGTACATACCCTTGGCTGCCACCTAAGCATGCAATATGCCCTGTCATCCCACAAGTCCAACATACAGAAGGAGCCCTTCTAATTAGTCCCCCTTGGTTGAACCCTCCTTGCACATCCTGATTCTAATTCTGGGCATTCTGAAAGACACCTTGATTGCTTTGGAATCCACCCCTTGCTCTGTAGCCCATGCCTCTACATCATAGCACAAGCTGTCATGATGCCTACCCTCCGGACCAAGCCAATCAGCCCGGGAGCAGGCATCTAGACATTTAGTAAAACCTCAGCAGCCCCGGCCTTAGGCGCCAGGCTCACAGTAGAAATCAGTCCTGGCGCCTAAGGCGCCAGGCTCATAGTCATTACTTACCTCAGGCAGACCATGCTGCAAATGACTCCAATCCAACATGAAGCCTGAAAGGGACTATTTTTCTACAGGGACTATTTTTTACTCGGGTGTGTTTCTAGGGACTTCTTACCTGGGACTAATTTTGAGGCTATTTAAACCACGCCCGACTAAAAACACACGCTTTGTGTTATTCTGCATCCAGCAGCGTAACGCTCACCGTGCCTGCAGCCTGAATCCAGTCTTCTGCCACGCCCGCCTCGAATCCGGAGCTCCTAAAACAAAGAGGAAAGAAAGGGACAAGGTTAGAAAACAAACTTATTTCTATTCCACACCTGATTCTGGATCCATCTCGTCTCCGGGCCTGTAAAGAACATCATTTCTGCACGCGCCGCACCTCGAGCTGCAGCGCCACGCCATACTCACCAGTCTTCACAGCATCCTTCGGGTTGGCGCTGCCTCCATCATTTCTTTGCCGAACTTCGGCACCTTGGAGACAAAAGAAAACCACAAGGTGAGCCAAGGGAACCAACAAATATAATTCTTTCCACCATAGACTTACCTGATTTACCACCGGAGGCATCCTTTTGTGACTCTCCATATTTTCACGTGCCGCATCTGTAAAGAGAGACAAAACAACACGTTTTCCACGTGCAACATTTACCGGACAGCGCCGGGTTATACAGACTCTTACCTGACACCACCAGCTGCCACAAGAGCATCTTTTCATGAGCCAGCTGCAAGACAAGAAAGGAAGGGGGGAACAAGCGTGAACATCGGACATATTGAACTCTATGAACTTAATACTTACTGGTCCTCACCAGGAACCTCAGAGTCAATACTCTCCGGAACTCTCCCGAGCCTTGAAACCAGTGAAGTAACTGGAATCGACGCGCCCCTGCAAATCCACGCAGGATGGAGAGCTCATCTTTCAAGAATATAAGGTGAGATTGCTGTGAGGGCATTTCGGAGGTGATTAGTTGGGGAGGACTGTGGGGGTGCCATCACTTGAAGCCACAAGTGGCTAAATCCATCCCTCCACTTGCAGGAGAATATTTCTACGGGTTAAGCAGACAAGATTAGGAGGGCAGAGCCATTCAGTCATCGCTGCACTACGCATCATGTGGGTGGAGACCGCAGCTGTCCGGGTCCGACTGACGCCCCTGTGGAAGCCAGGTGAGCGTAACAGAATGCAAAGCCTATCTACAAATCCCTACCCAAGCGTTATGGAAACCTCAGAAACCGACCAACTAGCCCTATTGTTAGGGGAATTTAGGGCAGAAGTGCACTCTGCGCGCCAAGAGACTAATGCCCTCAGGAGAGAACTGATTGTGTCAAAGGAGCGCACTGATGATCTTGCTAGACAATTACTGCAAAACCAAGCTGGGCAAACACCATTACCTGGATTTGGGGGGAATCCAACTCCTGTTTCATCGAGCAATCCTGTGCAAGTGGTTCTACCAGGGAGCACTCCTTTAGCTCCACCCGAACGTTTTGCTGGGGACCCAAGTTTGCCGTGTTTATGAACCAATGCCGCTTGCACTTTTTATGCAGACCTGGAGCTTTTCCGAACGACCAAACCAAAGTAGCCTTTGTACTATCATATCTTAGTGGCAGCGCAGCGGATTGGTCAATTCCATTAGTTAACCAGGATGACCCTCTTCTTCGGGATTTTCAAGGTTTTCAATTGAGCATGGAAAGACTATTTGCCAGACATTCACAGGGACAGGCCCTGGATAACAAACTTTTATCATTACGACAAGGTAACCAGGATCTACTAACCTATATCGCCACTTTCAATAGGTTAGTTGTGGAAACCGGATGGCCAGAGGTAAAACGAATTACATTATTTCATCATGGACTTCGGGGTGAACTCAAAGACGTTTTGGCCCAAGTTGTGAACCCACCTCAGGATTGTGCAGAATATATAGACTTAGTGGTCCAGTTAGACCACCGACTTCAGAATAGAAATGCTGATCGAGCTAAGTTCGAGAATCGGGTATTGGTTAAACCCAATGTTACCCTCAAAGGAACAGATGTATCAGAACCGATGCAGATCAGGGGGGTCAAGGGACCCTTAACTTAAAAGGAAAGAGAAAGAAGACGGCAGATGCAATTGTGTCTGTACTGTGGGGCCTCAGGACATGTTCTACGGGATTGCCCTATAAAAACATCTAAAAGAGTAATCGGAGTTGCTGATAAAAATCAAACAGAGCCTGATTCGGGAAACAACCACGCCCGAGGTCCGCTTGCTGAGCTTCAAGAAGGATACTCAGACCTTGCACTTCATCATACCAATGGTCCTTATAGATCCAAGGCAGCCATCAAGTATGCACGCAGTGAGGGCATACATTGATAGCGGGGCCATAGGAAACTATGCGGACCATGAGTTGGCTTCTAGGATGAATCTATCTCTCTGCAAAAAGACCACTTCGGATGTCATCACCACAGTCGATGGAACTGAAATTGCCTCTGGGCCTGTAACTCATTCCACCGCAGAGATGACACTATTGGGTCAGGATGGGCATCGAGAGACTATTGTGTTTGATTTAATCAAAGCCCCTCAGTTCCAAATAATACTGGGGATACCTTGGTTGGAAACACATAATCCTTGTATTGATTGGCGAGAGAAGAGAATAACCTTCCCAGATTGTGCACATACTTGTTACCCAAAAAAACCCTGAACCAAGGCCTGGCCACAGTCGCTACTCCAGTCGTGCAGTTACCTCAGGAATATCAAGAATTCCAGGATGTTTTCCAAAAGGAACAGGCAAATACCCTACCACCTCACAGATCATACGATTGTCAAATCGATCTCATACCCGGTGCACAACCTCCATGTAGTAGGATCTATGCCCTTACGGAACCCGAAAACCTTCAACTACGACAATACTTGGACCAATACCTTGCTAATGGCTTCATTCGTCCATCCAAGTCCCCTGCATCTTCAGCTTTGTTCTTCGTGCCTAAAAAGGAAGGTGACCTCAGGACGTGCATAAACTACCGCGCATTAAATCAGATCACGGTTAAGAACCAATACCCATTGCCTCTGATCCCCGAATTACTAGACCAAGTAAAGGACGCTTACATCTACACTAAATTAGATCTCGGAGGGGCATATCATCTGGTACGTGTAAAGAAAGGCGGCGAATGGAAGACTCTTTTCGGACTAAGTACGGGCTATTCGAATACCATGTGATGCCCTTCGGGTTGTGCAATGCACCAGCAGCTTTCCAGTATTTTATAAACAATGTCCTTCGTGAACTCATTGACGTCTGTGTTTTTGTATAAATAGACGATATTCTAGTGTACTCCTCTTCAGAATCAGACCATGTGAAGCACGTTCGTGCAGTCCTTGAGAAACTACGCCAGCACAAGTTATATGCAAAATTGGAAAAATGCGTTTTTCATGCTGAAAGTTGAATTCCTTGGATTTATCCTGACTCCAAAAGGAGTCCGAATGGACTCTCGAAAGGTGGATGCAATCCTCAAGTGGCCATCACCCAGTTCAGTTAAAGGGGTACAAAGCATGCTTGGATTTGCTAATTTCTACCGCAGATTAATTCCGGATTTCTCACATGTTGTACACCCTATCACAGATCTTTTGCGAAAAACAAACGCTTTTTGTGGACTGAAGAAGCTGAAAAGGCCTTCCAAGAGCTGAAAACGAAATTCACGTCTGCACCTGTCTTAAAGCATCCACGCCCCGAACTTCCATACATGGTTGAAACTGATGCATTCAGTTTAGCCATGGGAGCTGTCCTGTCTCAGAAGAATCCTGAAACGGGTCAACTTCACCCAGTAGCATTTTGGTCCAGAAAGTTCTCGGCACCCGAGTTAAACTATGAGGTTACCGATAAAGAATTATTAGCCATCAAATCCGCCTTCAAGGCTTGGCGGCATTATCTTGTCGGTGCCATGCATACCATTACGGTAATCACCGATCATCGGAACTTGCAGTATTTAAAAACAGCCAAGGCCCAATCGTCGCGTCAACTTCGATGGGCATTGTTCTTTGCCGAGTTCGATTTCGTGATCACTTATCGACCAGGTTGTAAAAATGGCAAGGCAGATGCCTTATCCCGAATAGGGATGGGAGAAGCATATGCGAACCCGGAACCGGTGCCTATAATTTCAGAACAAAGAATTCTTGGCATAACCACTCTACAGACACTAGAGGATATTCAAGTAAAGATCCAACAACTCTTCGATCCAACAGCCCTGCAGGACTGGGTGAAGAATGGCTCGGACTACTTAGTCATCAATGACCTACCTTATTATCAAGGGCGACTATTTCTACTACACAAGGAACTACAAGAACTAGTCATCTCCAATTATCATGACACCCTGATGGAAGGACACCCAGGTATCGCAAAAACTAAAGCTAAAATTAAGAGACAATTCTGGTGGCCAACCTGGTGAAAAGACGTAAAGTCATTTGTAATGTCTTATGGCATTTGCGCCCAAAACAAAAGTCAGAAGAAAAAACCAGCTGGCCTCTTACAACCTTTGGATATTCCACCTACACCATGGCACACCTTATCGTTAGACTTTATTACAGATCTACCTCCATGTAATGGATTTAACACCATTCTAGTTATTGTGGATCTTTTTTCCAAGACGGCACACTTTATTTCTCTAAAGGGATTACCTTCTGCTTCAATTCTGGCAAGGAGTTCCTCGAAAACATTGTTCGAATACACGGATTTCCTTCCGTATTGGTCTCTGACCGAGGTAGTCAATTCATTTCACATTTTTGGAAGAAATGTTGTCAACTGGCGCAAATCGACGTGAGGTTATCAACCAGTCACCATTCCCAGACCGATGGTCAGATGGAGAGGACCAACCAGACCCTTGAACAGTACCTTTGTTGCATGCTACACCAGACCGAAAGTAATTGGAAAGATATTTTATGGATTTCCGAGTATGCATACAATAACTCTGTACATTCAGGAACCGGACAAAGTCCCTTTTATACCATATATGGACATCACCCTCGAACCTCAGAACTAGATTCGCCTCAGCATTTAGAAATGCTTGCAGTTAGTCATTTGCATTCTACTATTACAAAAGCCTTTAAAGATGCAACAGAACATTTGAAACAAGCAAAAGAGAAATATAAGAAAAATGCTGATCAACATAGAAGTGAAACTCCACAATACCAGATTGGGGATCAAGTCTGGCTGGCTACAAAACACATACCTCTGAAGGGAACTCAGACTTTTAACCCTAGATATTTGGGACTTTACACTATTAAGGCCATTATCAACCCGGTAGCCATCAAATTGGAATTACCCTCTAAAATGCGCATTAATCCTGTCTTTCATGTTTCACTTTTAAAACCAGTTCAACCAGGAACAAGATTAACCAAACCACCCGACCCCATCTTGATAGATGGAGAACCTGAATTCGAGGTAAAAAATATCCTGGACTCCAAGATGGTTAAATCAAAACTTTTTTATTTAATCGATTGGAAGGGCTACGGACCACAAGAAAGGTCATGGGAACCTAGTGACCACGTCCATGCACCTCGGTTGGTGAAAAGATTCCATCGGAACTTCCCAGACAAACCAGGGCCCAGAGGAAGAACAACTTTAGGAGGGGCCTTGGGCGGGAGTGCTGTCATGATGCCTACCCCCAGGCATCCGGACCAAGCCCATCAGCCCCGGGAGCAGGCATCTAGACATTTAGTAAAACCTCAGCAGCCCCGGTTAGGGGCTATCTGGGTTCTGTCCTGGTGCCTTAGGCGCCAGGCTCACAGTTGAAATCAGTCCTGGCACCTAAGGCGCCAGGCTCATAGTCATTAATTACCTCAGGCAGACCATGCTGCAAATGACTCCAATCCAACATGAAGCCTGAAAGGGACTATTTTTCTACAGGGACTATTTTTTACTCGGGTGTGATTCTAGGGACTTCTTACCTGGGACTACTTTTGAGGCTATTTAAACCAAGACCGACCAGCAACAGACGCTTTGGGTTATTCTGCATCCAGCAGCGTGATGCTCACCGTGCCTGCAGCCTGCATCCAGTCTTCTGCCACGCCACCTCGAATCCGGAGCTCATAAAACAAAGAGGAAAGAAAGGGACAAGGTTAGAAAACAAACTTATTTCTATTCCACACCTGATTCTGGATCCATCTCATCTCCGGACCTGTAAAGAACATCATTTCTGCATGCGCTGCACCTCCAGCTGCAGCACCGCGCCATACTCACCAGTCTTCACAGCATCCTTCGGGTCGGCGCTGCCGCCATCATTTCTTTGCCGAACTTCGGCACCTAGGAGACAAAAGAAAACCACAAGGTGAGCCGAGGGAACCAACAAATATAATTCTTACCACCATAGACTTACCTGATTTACCACCGGAGGCATCCTTTTGTGACTCTCCATATTTTCACGTGCCGCATCTGTAAAGAGAGACAAAACAACACGTTTTCCACGTGCAACATTTACCGGACAGCACCGGGTAATACAGACTCTTACCTGAGCGCCACCAGCTGCCACAAGAACATCTTTTCATGAGCCAGCTGCAAGACAAGAAAGGAAGGGGGGAACAAGAGTGAACATCAGACATATTGAACTCTATGAACTTAATACTTACTGGTCCTCACCAGGAACATCAGAGTCAATACTCTCCAGAACTCTCCCAAGCCTTCAAACCAGTGGAGTAACTGGAATCAACGCGCCCCTGCAAATCCACGCAGGATGGAGAGCTCATCTTTCAAGAATATAAGGTGAGATTGCTGTGAGGGCATTTCGGAGGTGATTAGTTGGGGAGGACTGTGGGGATGCCATCACTTGAATCCACAAGTGGCTAAATCCATCTCTCCACTTGCAGGAGAATATTTCTACGGGTTAAGCAGACAAGATTAGGAGGGCAGATCCAGTCAGTCATCACTGCACTACGCATCGCGTGGGTGGAGACCGCAGCTGTCCGGGTCCGACCGACGCCCCTGTGGGAGCCAGGTGAGCATAACACAAACCCATTCCTTCCTTGGTACATCGGGTGCTGATTATTTGCCTGTTATATACCCATAGTTTGCTGCACTCTCAGCCCTTCTCCGCTCGTCCATACCGGCCCTTCTATGGCATACTTTGAAAAAGAAATTCTGAACTAATTTGGCTTCTTCAAGTTTCCTAGTGTTATGCAAAGTTTGTATGCAGTACCCTCTGGGACCACTACACACAACTAGTACTACAGTTGTAAGCAAAACCAATCTTTGGTATAAGTCTGTACCACACTGTTTTTGGTATCGAGCTGAGCAGCCAGGCTTATCTCAAGAGGGAATGTGAGCTTGTGAGGCTATTACACAGAGGTCTGATAATTATTCAGAAAGACACTTATACTCAAGGTTTCTTTGTAAAACACGTATTAATTTGTTACACTGTCAGTTAGAAAACATTCACTAAAAGGAGGCCCTCAATATCACACAGAAATATACTACATTACTTTACACTATCAGATTCTGAGTAATTTGAACTACTTTGAAGTGGGAGCAAAATGGCATTCAGAGCATTTGAAGTAGGAGCAAAAAGGCATAAGTTAATAAAACAAATAATAGCTTTACTCTTAAACAGTGCAAATATTTGAGTTCAGCAGAGGAATGCAATAGGTAGGCCAAAGTCAATGGGCTAGAGTCTTGTATAAGAAAAACGGTTCTGGTAGTTTAAACAGAAAAGTCTTTGCCACGGTTATCAGAAGTAGTTCATGGAAAAAAGGTTTGTATGTCGGGTCACAAGCTGACTAGGCCTGCAAGTGGCCAAAGTTGTACGCACTTTTCCAGTGAGAGGCAAGTTCTCTCGTCGGGTTTTCAAAGTCCCTTGTATTGAAGAAAAAGATGAAGCTGAAGACTTCTCTTCCTGGCAGTTCCTGCAGATGTCGCTGTTCCTGAGCCTCAGTCATGCGGACAAGAGGGAGGACGTCGGTGGACTCCTGCACTGCATGGGGCCTGGTCACAATGCTGGCAAACTGGCAAATCTTTGATTCCGGTAGCTGTCTTAAAGCACACAAACTGGTGTCCTTCTCATTGGCTATTCGATTTCCTGCAGCACTCTGAGGAAAATACAACCAGCTCTGAGAATGGTGTCCAGGTGGCTTACGAGTTGATTGGTCCCACCAACTCAAAGTGAGAAGTCGTCCTTGAAGGGCTTCTCTGTTGAGATGAACTTGGCGATTCAGACCTGCAGCAGGGCTTCACTGGGAAAACCAATGGTCCAGGAGTTGCAGCAGCCGTCCTCTTCCAGTTTGTCTCCGGTTCTTCAGTTCCAGTGGTCGACTCTGCCTTCCAAGCCAAGAGACTCGCCTTTTAAATAGTTTTCTCCCATTCATTCCAGCCTAGCTGCCACTCACCCAGAAGGGTGGCTGTCCTTGCCGGTCAGTCAGCCAGTCAATCACGCCAGAGTGCATTCGGGTCTCCTAGGAGACTAGGCACAGGAAGTTTTGAGCACCTCCCTCACTTCCTGCCCACCCCAGACACGCAGGCGCCAGAGGCGGTGTTCAGTCCTGAAGCCTGCCAAAGGCATAGGAACAAAGGGACCAAACTTAGTTTGGCATGCACAGACAAACTCTAGAAGGACCTTTCAAAAAAGAGATGGGGAAAAAAGAAGATTTGGACCTGTTTAAACAAAGAGGCTCAAATGCCCTCTTGAAAAACATGGCTCCTGTGATTTTTACCTACTGGTGTTTGCAGTCGGGAAAAATCATGTTAGTTTGTTGTAAAACCACTGCCACTAGCCATTTCGATAGAAAAGGGTAGCATTTGACTGCTACATGAGTTTCTAGACATAGGGGATACTAGGTAATCCCTCCAGCACTCTATTAGAAGATAGTGTGTGCTGGGTCTAGGAATTTAAAAAGACTAATAAAGCCAATTTAACTTTACATACTCTGGAAAACAGTAGTTTATCCCAGAAAAGGTGTTTATACCTTGGAGCAGCCAAAAAGGCTTTCCGGTGTCTCTGCACTGAGGGTGCTATGTGACACACATGAAAAGATGATGCCTATGGAGTTGCCTAAAACTCCATAATCAAAGAACACAAGAGTAAAACACACATCAAAACACATGGGAGAGTGGGTAAAAAGGCTCACACTCTCTCCAGGTAAAAAAAATCAAGTCGTCAAAATCCAGTAAAGTTACTGGGGTTCTCTAAGGTGAAGGGAATTAGCACATTTATGAGAATTCTCCCTAACACTCGTCCCCACAGACTAAGGACAGGATGATTTAATCCACTCCTTGATGAATCTCCTTACTCTAGTCGGTCATACATATTGGAGAGACCATCAGAATTTTGGTGATTACAACCTGACCTGTGTTCAATGGTACAATCAAACACAGTAGGCTGATTGACCATCTTAACAATTTAGGATTTTCCCCTTTCATTTGCATTAACCATCTCAAGGGTTGGTGGTTGTCTGCATCACAAAAGTAGAGCCATACAAGTATGCTCTAATCTTCTTCAGAGACCAAACAACGGCAAAACACTCACGTTCTATGGTTGCCCACCTTGTCTCAGGTTCCTTCAGATTTCTGCTGATGAAGCAGATGGGGTGTTCCCTACCTTTCTCATCCAGCAGACACAGAACTGCCCCTATACCTGTATTGGGAACATCTGTTTGCACAATGAAGGTTTGGCTGCAGTCAGGAGCTCTTAAAACTGGAGCCTGACAAAGGGCTTTCTTACGTCCTTCAAATGCCTTAGTGTACTCTTCATTCCACCTTACCTTACTTGGGGAATTTGGGTGAGGAGACCACATTCAAGGGAGAAGCTATGGATCCATAGTTCTCAATGAAGTTCCTATAATAACCAGTGAGACCTAAGAAGGCTCTCACTTGGGTTTGAGTAGTAGGGCTGGGCCATTCTTGTACAGTTTGTACTTTACTAGGCAATGGCCTTATTCCACCTCCTCCTACCTCATGTCCAGGATAGACCACTTTGCTCTGACCAATGTGACATTTACTTGCCTTTATGGTCAGATGGGCCTGCTCAAGAGCCTGCAAAACATATCCTAAGTGGTCAACACGTTCTTTCCAAGTAGGGCTGAACACTGCACTGTCATCCAAGTATGCCATGCAGAAGTCCTCTATCCCATTCAGAACTTGATTAACCATCCTTTGGAATGTTGCAGGTGCATATTTTAGTCCAAAAGGCATTACCTTAAACTGATAGTGGCCTGCTGGGGTTGAAAATGCAGTTTTCTCCTTGGCATGGTCTGTCAGGGCTATTTGCCAATAGCCTGACGTTAGGTCAAATGTACTGAAGTACTTGGCTGAAGCAAGTTTGTCCACCAGTTCATAAATCCAAGGTAAAGGATGGGCATCCGTCTTTGTCACTGCATTTAGAGCTCTATAGTCCACACAGAATCTCAACTCCTTGGATCCTGCCTTTGACACTGGAATAACTGGACTAGGCCATAGACTTGTAGATGGCTCTATTACCCCGAGATCAAGCATCTTGTTGACCTCCTCCTTTATGTGGGTTCTTACATGGTCTGACATCCTGGCCTGTAACTTCTGATTTTGACAGGTAAACAGTCACCAGTGAGAATATCATGTTGACCCCAAAGGGTCAAGCCTGGTGATAGTGAAAAAAGGGAGGCAAACTGATTTAACAGAAACTTGCACTCCTCCTGTTGTTCCAGTGTTAGATTAGAAGAGATTTTAACTTCTTCTATCTTCTCATCTAAAGGTTGTCCCCTGAGGAGATCAGGTAGAGGTTCACTCCCCTCCTCCTCATGAGCAGGAGCTAGAAGCAAAGCTCCCACTTCTGGCTTTGAGACATAGGTTTTTAGACGGTTGGTGTGAAAGACCCTGGGAGCCTCATTAGGATTGCCTAAATCCACCAAATAATTGGCCTCTCCAAGTTTTTCCACAACCTTGAAGGGTCCAATACATTTGTCCAGTAAGGCCCTCTGCATTGTAGGTACCATAACTAGATGTTGCTGGTCTTGAGTAAACTCAACCATGTTGGCCTTCTGGTCATGCCAATGCTTCACCGGAGCCTCACCTGCTTTCAAGTTATCAGATGCTTCTGTCATCATGTGTGTCATTCTGCTGCGGAGACCAAGCACATAGTCAATGAATCTCACTGGTTTGGGGGAAGGAACGCTCTCCAACCCCTTCTTAATTAGGGCCAATGGACCTCTAACTCGATGGCCGTAGAGAAGCTCAAAGGGACTAAATCCAACTCCCTCCTGAGGGACTTCTCTATAAGCAAATAGAAGGCATGGCAGTGGGAGGTCCCACATTTTTCTAAGGGGTTATTTTAAAGCACCTATCATGCTCCTCATAATTCTATTAAACCTCTCTACCAATCCATTTGTCTGGGGATGGTAAGCAGCTGATAACTTGTAAGTCACTCCACAGTTTTTCCACATGGCCTGCATGTAGTGGTACATAAGGTTTGATCCCCTGTCAGAGATGACTTCCTTATGAAAACCTACCCTGTTAAAAATACCAAGTAGGGCCTTAGCAACAGCCTGAGATGTAAACGTCCTCATAGGTATGGCTTCAGGATACCTAGTAGAATGGTCTACTACAACCAATATAAATCGATTGCCTGAAGAGGTTGGAAGGACTAAGGGACCTACAATATCAATTCCTACCCTCTCAAAAGGGACTCCCACCACTGGGAGGGGCACCATGGGTGCCACATTCTTGACTCCACTCTTGCCAGATGTCTGACAAGTGTGACAGCTCCTACAGCATTTATCTACATCAGACCCCAACTTGGCTAGTAGAAATACAGAGAGAGCATTTCCTTGGTCTTCTTGAAACTTGTGACCAGTCAAAGGAATCTCATGGTCTAACTGTAGGAACCTTTGTCTCATCTCTAGAGGCACTACAAGTCTTCTGTAGTCCACTGGGATAGACTCAGTTGGTTCACTGTAGAAGAGGCCATCTTCCCAATACAACCTCTGCTTCCCTGGCTCTTGCCCGTCCAGCTGGGAAGCTGCCTGTTGGCGAAGTCTTTCAATAGTAGGACACTCTCTTTGACCTCTGCTGAAGTCTGCCCTACAGGCGCCACCTTCTACCAGTAAAGACTGCAGCTCAGGATGGTCTTTAGGATCCAGATCTCCAACGGGGGAAGGTCTTCTTCCAGCTCTGAATCTTCAGCAGCTGATGAAACCTTTCCTGGTTGTTCCTCACACTCA
This sequence comes from Ambystoma mexicanum, assembly GCF_040938575.1. NCBI lineage: Eukaryota > Metazoa > Chordata > Amphibia > Caudata > Ambystomatidae > Ambystoma > Ambystoma mexicanum. The sequence goes on from NC_090934.1 coordinate 662,709,595, forward strand.
CCCTCAGCTGCTGGAGCAGTCACAGGTGTGACTTTGGACAGTCCTCTCAGGGACGTCCTTGTTGGAAGCACAGGGGTGCTCTCTTGCTTTTTCTTGGAGACTTTGGGTTTCCCCTTTGCCTCGTTCTTCTTAGAAATAGCATTTATTAGTTCTTGTGGGCTGGGTGTTAAAGTTTCTTCTGTAACATCCTCTGGAGAGTAAGGTAAGGTACTCTCTCTGGCCCTCGTCTGTTCCTGATTCCTTTTGCTGGGAGCTCTGGGGGTGCTTGATACAACTCCAAGAGTTTTTAAGACATTCCCCAACAGGACTCTCCTAGGCACCTCACTCTGCAGACTAACATGTATCTTGACAGTCATGTTGTTGCACTGTCCTTGTAACATTCTTTTGTGTTATCTGGAATTGAATTATAGACATCTAAATTCTGCTGTTCCCACAGACCCAGGGACACTAAAGACACACTGGCAGAGACTCCAATAGGGCTCTACAGCCAGGAGTTGAAAATGTCCACTTGCCATTCGCACTTCTTCCTCTTGGTAAAAGGCTAAGGAGGCAGTGTGGACCCCTGAAGGTTTACCCTTGCATCTGGGATCCCCTTTCACATGGTCAGTAGACCCACAAGCATAACATTTTCCAAATGTTTTGAAAAATTGGGGTTTCTGCTGACCTCCCTCTGGTTTAGCACCAGAGGTTTCACTAGCCTGATTCGGTTTCCCTTGTGGCTTAGCCTTTTACTGTCTGGTGCCCTCCTTTGGATTGGAGGTATTAGCGTTCTCTTTGCCATCTTTCTTTTGCTGCTTCCTATCACCCTTTTTATGAGTTGCCCCAGAATCCTTGTGAGTAGCCCTGTTGGCAACCCACAAGTCAGAAGACTTTGAGTTGCCAACTTTGCTAACTTCTTTGGATCAATAGATTTCTCATTCCTTCAAAAGTGTAAACTCTGTAACCCTTTGCCCAACCATCTAAGTCCTTCAAACATTCAAACAAACAGGTAGTCCAAGGGGCACCATCATGCTTTTTGAGGGTCCTAAACCTCATAAGGTACTGGGAAGGAATTCTCCCAAATATAGCTATCAAAGTTAGTTAACCCAACATACTAAGCCTGGAAAGCACTAATACAAGATATGTTTCACCCGTCAGACGACAAACCCCCTTGAACTACCCGCTGACCAACAAGACGATGTTGAACTGCGCTTACACCCAAACATCCAACGACAGCATCCCCTGAACTATTGAACCTGGCATTCCTCCACCAGTCTGATACCTGGAAAACTAATAATGTTGTGGCAAGAAGACTAGTTGTTTAATTAACTTGTTTGTTGTTTGAGTTTGTATTTTCCCTCTTCCCCTTCCCCTTATTGAGAAAAAATGTGCTAATCGATTACTGTGCAAATGTAAATAAAGAAAATGTCAATACAATACTTTAAAAATAAAATAGCTATCAAAGCTAGCTTCACATTTTCATACTCCAATCTTAGTAGAAATGTTCTACTAAAATTTTGACAGTACATGAAACATCACCAGTGTGCTACTAACCCCACCATGTACAGAAATGTATACTTTACGCTCAGTGCATGACTAGCAGTTTAGCCTTTATTATTTTATCATGTTTCTTCAATGTGTATGCATTTTGTTTTATCAGTATTATTCTCACTTTGTCTGTGTGATCAAAAAGCTAGTTTACAATAATTCCTAGCCTCCTGTAGGTTTGTTTGCACCTCCTGCGTGTCAAAAAGAGGGGTAGCATCGACTCTCTGTCCTTCCTTTGTATTATTCATTCACCCTCTGGAGTCAGACCCCCATCAACAAAAAAGAGGGGCCTGCCCTATTTTCTTTGCAAAACTAAGAAAACCTACAGGGAGTTGTGGTTGGCTTAAGGGGAACATCTAAGTATACTTATATATAGGCATGTGTTGTGATTGGGTCTCTGCAGTAAGGTGGACAACTTATGCCCACCCCTAGTGCAAATCATCTTCAACAGTTATTAAGTACACAGCATATTATTGGCTCTCAAACTATAAGGACCTTCGTTATATGGCCTTCTACAACTGGTTGGCATGCTTGTGCCAGGTCTGGAACATTCGGCTCACTAGCAGCACGTAAACTGGTACTCCAGGTGTCTATGGGTAGACTTGACCGTGTCTCCTCACCCAATTAGCCCAGCATCTCTCATCTCTCATACTGTCTGGCATTCAGATTGTTTTTAAACTTGGCCTTGCAAAGTATAATTTAGTATAATAAGCGTATCGCAGTCCAGGTTTGTACGCCAAACACCTATTTCCATACTTAACTCACGTGACAGGAGACCGTATTTCGGCCTGTTTTGTAGCATTTAATTGTCTTGAGTTAATAAACTTTGCATTCATGGTGTTTTTTCCTGCACCTTAACAAGGGCTGATTCAGCTTCTCATGTTCACTGTTCTTCAAGGATAGATAACCGGTTCTTGGCCGCTCCATCCTTTGAGACCAGGCCAGACAGCTATTCCAGCCCTTTCCTCGGTCTTCAGCTGTTTTCTTGTTGCAACACAGCCCTCCTGATCCTTCTTGCTACGTGGGTCTGAGCTTACTAAATGTGTGACATAGATGTCCAGATTCTATATAATGGCGGCACTGCCTGCAGTCTATTCACTAGGTATAGCCAGCCTTTAAGATTACTTAGTCTCCTTGAGTTGCTGCATCTGTACAGTCTGTACAAAATGGCTTGAATTTTCTGCAGTGCTCTTCACTTGTGCAATCTTCATTCTGCATATGAAAGTTCACTTGATTCTTTACTTCGTTACGAGATTCTCTAAAGTATAAGCATCTTCTTCTTCGACCATCCTTCCCAGTGCGTCACGCTCATTTTTTGTGATGTCACCAGCCTCTCTTTCTCTCATCCTCATATTATTTTGGGGATCTCCTCCAAGAGATTGTCATCTCTATGAGGGTACATTATATAGAGTCTTTACCTTTTCTCCAAGACTCTCTGTGGAATGGGCACCATCACTGGCATTGTGCATGTCACAATTTTCGGCTTGCAACATATAGGCAAGTTGGGGGCGGGACTCCCTGCAAAGGCATTCAGCTGCACCTCTACACTACGTCCTCTGGCCATGTGGTCTGAGAATCCAGGTTTCTAAAATTAGCAATGTAGGAAAGGAGGTCCCTGTATCCTTGACATATATCCATAAACTCATTACAAAGTGATTGGATTGCTAATTGCCTGATGAACATAGCTTGGAATGTCTCAAGAAAATCTCCATACCTTCCCAGAATAGTGTTTTCAGAATCTACATGGGGAGTTGCCCAAGACAGGGCAGTCTTGTCTAGATTAAGGATATGAAGGTCACCTTTGCTTGATCTGAAGCATATAACCCAGGCTTATTAAGGAAATGTATCTTGCACTGTGAAACAAATGCTTTGAATTCTTTAGGGTCTCCTCCAAATTTATGAGGCATTGGAGGAGTGGGAATATTCGGAACCCTTCCGGGAAGCTCTAGCATGGCTTGGCTCACCACAGGTTGTGAGTTACTGTTTTTTTTTAGAACCACTAACATGCCAAAAGTGATAATAAACATAGTTAAACACTTGGAGAACTCCTCGGAGAACTCCTTGGAGCTAGGAGAATCTGCAGCAGCATAGACAAATATTCCAATGAACTGAGTGAGTTAAAGACTGTTTCAAGGCATGAGGGTAACATACCCCTGTGATCAACACAGTAAAGCAAAAGCTGAACAAAGACCTAGGGATACACTCTTAACTCCTAAAGCTAAATTGGCAGAGCTCAGATCAGATCAAGTTTACCATCAAATACTCAGGAAATAATAATAATAATAATAATAATAATAATAATAATAATAATAATAATAATAATAATAATAATAATTAATAATAATAATAATAATCATTACATCCTAATAACAATGCCCTCAACCTATTTAGGCAATGTCTGGAAACAATACTGAGATAAGCATTACTGTAACCAACTTGCTTAAGCTAAAAATGTGCCTAGATGTCTATGGGCTTGCTGCACTACACAAATGTCAAAATAAATGAATAACTAAATAATAAGAAATAATAATAAATTCCCCCAGAGTAATTGTTATAGTTTGCAACATGATTCTGATAATAAAAAATATATGTAAGTTTTTTGCCAGGAATAACCTTCTCCTTGTCAGCACCAGACTTGCCTCCTGGTTGCTACATTTTAGGAAAGAGCTCATTACCCACCTTTGCAAGTAATGTCTCTCCTTCACACCCTATGTTCACACGCCCTCCAATCTTCACACAACCTGAAGATTGACGATCTGCACCTGCCCCCCCCACGTTTCCTCCCCTAGTTTCTTGAAGACTCTTTGCTGCCAAAATACCCTCCCTCCCCTATTATGGCTCCCTGGTTCCTTGTATGGATCCCTTGTGATATGCTTCCCTCATTCCGTGCTTCCGCCTACAACTCGTTAATTGCTTGATTGTTTCCCAAAGCTAGGTCTGCACTCAATGAATGCCCGAAAATTATAATAATGATAACAATAATAATGATACTTGATTTTTGATGATTATGCATCAGTACACTTTCATCACTGTGAGCACTACATATTGATATTTCTTTGGAAATGTAGGTATTAATTGGGTTTGCAGTGTTCACTATATGAGTAAATAAACATAAATACGATCAAAAACCGAGAACAATTTTAAACCACATTGCAGTTACTTTCTGCCATAGGACAAAGTCACATTTCAACTTAAATATGTTATATTTATTAGGAGTCTCCTGTGTGAATTTGCCATGCCAGCCAATCAGGTTGCTCAGAATGTGAGCTTGACACTTTTGCTTTCAAACAAACTGAGAACTGCTTGCACCAGCTCTTTGACTGCCATCGGCCGCACTGCCATTCTTCTTCTGCCTTCCCTCTCTCCTCTGTATTGAGCCCATCCTTATATCATCAGATCTTCTGCTTAACTGTTGCTGATGCTGCCTCACCGGTTCTTCCAGCTCTGGCTCCCTGAATAGTGCCCTCATCGACCACAGTCCAGCATGGAAATGGATGAGGGGCTCTCCTCATAATCCCAGTCTCCATTTAGATGGTGGCAATGTTAGAGTTTATTTTTGTTAAACTTTATTTAACTACTTAGCATCCTAACCAACACATTCTTTAAAACCTATAAATAGTATTGCTTATTACTACATAGGTCCTTAGATGCTTGAGCACTTTTACATAAAACCACAATACAGTAAATCCTATCAGAGTACAAATATACAAGCTGACATTTCTGTTTGCACATTCCCGCCAGCCAGGGTTTTCCTATAACATCCAAATATTTTATTCACTTTAATTGTTTGTAGCAAATGCCTAGCTCAAGAGTGGCAGAGCACTTTACAAGGTGTCAAGGTGTAGAAGCCAGAGCTAGGCTTGCTTTTTTTTGGATAGTAGCTCAGTGCTGATGTATAAGGGAAGAGAAATGTGGATAAAGTCATGCAAAAGGTCTTTAAGGAAGAGACACATTTTTTATGTTTAGCAGACCTTGAAGATCGTGGGAGCATTCCAAACGTGCAGTGGAATAGAGTTCCAGAGGGTTGCAGCATGGGAGAAGAAGGATTGTTTGCGGGCTAGCTTTGACTCCAACCTTTTAATAGATTTGCTACAGGCGGTGCAAAAGACCACACAGGTTTGGTGTTTAGCCACCAGGTGTTTTGGTGTGCTGTTCAAGATTACTTTGTACATGATGCAAGCAGTTTGAACAGTATCCTGTAGGGGTGTTGGAGCAAGCGAAGCTCACATATGGAGGGAGAACTGTAGTTGAATTTGCAGGCACCTGTAATAAAGCTGGCTGCAGCGTGGTGAACAAATCTGAGCGGGGCCAAATTCATGTCTGGCAGCCCAATTAGGTAGGCATTTGCCCAAACAATGTGGGAGAACAGAAGAGCCTGAACCACTGTGCAGAAGTCGTATGTGGGATGAGGGGTTTTATTTTGCTGGGTGTGTTGACCTGTAGCCAGGCCCTATGGGCATTCTTGGCTATGTTAATGTTAATGTTAAAGGATATTTGTACCGTGCACTATCACCACTGGAGTGGTCCCCTGGCACTCTGGCGGCTCTGAAAAAGGGAAGGGAGGGCATGTTAGTGGGAATAAGCTGGAAAAGTGCAAGAGAGCAGTGATGTGCTGTTGTCAGCTTCAGCCCAGTGGGTCCGTTGGCTGAGCTTAGGGTGTTTTACGCTCGATAGTCGTTGTGTGCTGTTGTGCAAGCCTATGTGTGGTTTGTTTTGTTGTTGCAGTGTAGTGAAGTTTGTGCAGATTGTTGTGTTGTCGGCTTGTGGTTGTGTTTGGTTAGAGTTTGCGAGGTGTATGCAGAGGGGTGAAATTGTTAGTGGATCGGTTAATAAGCATTGCTGTCCTTGCAAGTATTTTTAGGTGTGATGCTTGCTATCATTCACAATTCCAACTGAGTATGGCATTTGCTAATCGTCAATATCCTATCTAGATGTGAGGCAGGCTAGTGATCACGTTTCGATCTAAGTGCGGCACATGCTAACATTGCCATTTCTATCTAGATGCGACACAGGCTAAAGTAAAACATTCCATCTAAGTGTGGCACATGCTAACATTCACAATCGTATCTAGGTGTGACACAGGCCAATCTCCACAGTTCTCTCTAGGTGTGGCACTAGCTAACATTGGCAAGTAAGTTAGTGTGTAATGCAATGCAACATTTACAGTTCAGCCATGAATAGATTTAGACTGGTGGTCACAAATCTCTCTAAGTATGCATGGTGTAAGTCTATGGCAGTCTAGGTTATGGAAAGGTAAAGTAGAGTGGCAGGGCTTTCTGGAGTAGAGTAATTGCTCTACACCCCACCCATGCCACACTTACAGTTCTTGTTGGTGTCTGTTGACTGTTGGCTTCATCAGCTTCAGTGACTCCTTCCACAGTGCTTTAGGAAGGAGTGGCTGCTGTCAACAATGAAGCCGAGGGAGTTGACAAAGTCTGACAACTGCAGGGTATATCCTTCCAGTTACATATCATGAATACACTTTTGGACATGTTGCTGTTTGGCAGTGGCCATACAAAAGGTACACAAGTACAAGTACCGACCCTCTAAGCATTTGTAATATATAACGAACAATGAAAAACAAATGAAAACCAAACAATCCCTTCCCTATGAACAACTGCTTACAGACAAACATTTATAGACAAAGACATTTTAAATATATTTAATTCATTTTCTTGTTTTTATAATCTTAAACAACATATTTGTAGAAAACAACTATTGCTGGTTGAACAAACATTAAAATCTAGTTTATAGAAAAACTCCATACCAACCAGTGTCCTGTTTGGCAGTGGTACTGATGTTGATTAATTCAGTCTTGGGGGTTAAGTTTAAGGCAGGCTTAGAATTCCAGGCTTAGAATTCCAGGTTTGGATGGTTGACAGGCATTCTCAGGGGTGAATTATGTCCTGGGTGCCTTTGACCGTGAGGTAAAGCTTGGTGTTCTCAGAATAATTATGAATGTCTATGTTGGGCTCTTTTAGGAAAATTCCCAGAGTTTCCATATAGAAGCTAACAATTATTGGGGAGAGGATGGAACTTTGGAAGACCCAACATGTGGTGGGAGCCCTCTGGATCTGACCCGACCCAACTGTCTGCAATGTAGGTGGGACTTGAAACATTTTAGGATTTTACTGAGGAAGTCCATCCTGTCACCTAAGAGACTCTGATGGTACATGTTGTTTAATGCAGGGAAGAGGTCTAAGAAGTCTAGTAGGCATGAGTCATTCTTGTTTCTGAATTGCATTGCACGATCCACCACTTGGATGGGGAGGAAGTCAGACCTGCCTTCACAGATGAAGTTGAGTTGTTCGGTTTTAGCCAATGGTTGGGATGCATCAACTTCTTCTATGAGTTTCCCAATAGATAAGAGGCTTGTGATGGGCCTGTAGCAAGCTAGGGCCCCCGGGTCAATTGTGGGCTTCTTTAAGAGGTGTCGAATGAAATCATTGATGGATGCAGCTATGATGCCAATAAATCCACTGAGCACTGGGCCGGTGAACTGTTCAATAATGTAAGAGTTGCGTTTAAGCGAGGCAAGTGTATGTGAAAGAAATTTTGGGGGAGAGGATTGTGAAGTTGATTCAAGGGGGAAGTGTGCAGATGGGGACCGAAAGTGTACCTTTATCTAACTTGGAGGTGTCAATTAGAGTTCTGATTTTGTTAATTTTGTTTATGAATAAGGTATTGCGTCCCTCACATTTTATGTGTGAAGCCTTCACGTCGAGATTGGGTGTGGGCTTGGCGCAGTGCTTGACTACTTAGGACAAGGCTTTGCTCCTGTGTCTGCATAGGGTGTATAGGGATTTGAGGGATGTGAGATCGTCTGAGTTGCAGTTTTTTGTTCCACCAATTTTCTAAGGATCTGATTGAGCATTTATTGAAAGCGAGCTCTGGTGTACCACGCAGTGGATGTTTTGGCTTTGGTCGGGGTAGGCTTTAAGGGATCATGTATATTGACTCCCTTCTTGGTGGAGTGATTGAATGATTCCAGCAGGGCTGTATCATCCCTTCTGATGTGGAACATTGCAAAAGTTGCCTTTATGGGTATCTAGTGCAAAAGTTCTACAAAGAGCAGTGTTCAATCATCTGGCATTTAGCCTGGCCTTTATATGGCAATGATGTGTGTGATAAAAGTAGGAGGATTGTGGCATGGTTGGTCTAGGTCTCTGTACAGGGAATTAGCAGGGTGGAGTCAAATATAGGTTTAAGTGTGTGATTTCCCTGTGCAGTATGTATGTTCAATACAGATACTGTGAGGTAGGAGGACATCAGAGATGTGGGAGAAGGTAGGTGAAAACCAGCTTTCTGTGATGAAAAAGGGGTTGAGATCATTGTAGGATATGGAGTTGACAGTGTTTGTGGTGTGAGCAACGGCAATCTGGGTGTTCATCAGCATAAGGGGGTGGGTTCACATAGTTGGAGCATGTTGTATGGGTGCACAGGGGCTGTTGATGAGGTTTGCCAAGGTAGCTGTCTGGGGCTGTGTTGGGCACTTGACTGTGCACACTTTGGAGAAGAAAGCGATAGGCTGTGGTGGTAAGAGACACATGTGATGTGTGAAGGACAGAATAGCTGGCCCTTGGCACAAGCAGAACAAAACATGTGCAATTGAGGTCCTGTCTTCATCCATTTATTTGCTGAGGATGACTGCGAGGCGGATGCCTAAGGAGGACTGGTGAAATAGGTGGGGGGTGTGGTAGCTGAGTGGAAGGGCCTGGACACGTGACCAGCAGCCTATTCAACACTCTCTACCTACAGTTTGGATGGAGTCCTAATGTAACTACAGAGAAGGCAGTAAACTTGTGGTGGTTCGGGCAGCTGAGAGACAGGGACTGGCCACATGACCAGCAGCCTCCTCAACACTGTCTGCCTGGAGCTTAGCTGGAGTCCTAATGTAGCTGCTGGGAAGGTTGAGAAACTGATGATGATTGGTGTTATAGTATAAATTACACTTCTCCCTAGAATATCCCACGCTGGAGTCACTATGTCCATAATTAGGAAACAAGCATTTTACAGGTGTGGGGAAGCATCTGGTTTTGGGTTGGGACATCATATTGCAATGTTCAAACAATGTGGCCAACAGAAGGACCCAATTAAAATCTTAGTTTGTCTTTTAACCTCATGGCTAATGTAAGCTATCGACACAAATGCCAAATAGCCCAAATATAGGCCAACAGAGGAATTCTGAAAACCTAATCTTAAATGTTCATCCCTAAGTTAATAAAGCAAAACTAAAACTTCCCTGGGAAGTCTCTTCCAAGGTCGACTCACAGTCTTGTCTCTTCAAGTCATCCTGCCTCCACCAGCTCACTAAACACCTCTTCTAGTTCCTATATTCCTTGTATCAGTTTACTGCTCTGAGGCATTCCTCAGCCTTGGGTTGCTTCAATTGGTACTCATCTTCTTGCAGCACACCTTGCATACATTAGGACTCTCCTTGACCCATGGATTCACCAGAATTCACAGCAGGTCTAGGCCTCTCCCAGACCATGGGTTTCATCAAGCCATCATCATTTAAGCTGTATTGCAGAGAGCAGCCATGAAAGCACATCATTAATATTTGTGTAGTTCATCATATTATTCCAAAATACATGTGTTGATACGCATAATTATGAAACATGAATTCATGAATACCAGTATACATCTTTAGTTAACTATGCAGCCTAATTTAAATTGAAGTCAGAAAAGCTTTACTTAGTCAAAATGTCCGTATTTTATGTAAGAGTGTGTGTACGTTACTTAGAACATTTAGATACCATGTAGAGAATGCCCTTCTCTTAGTTTCCTCACACAAGTAAGAGATTTCACTACAGCTAATACACAAAGGTACTTGTAGACTGATTTAGAAGCCTTTGGTACATCACATATAGTCTTTAATTTAATTTTCTCAATATAGGTTTTAACCACTGTGCTCTTGGCTTAATATATAACAGGCACACAATATATACACAATACACTTGGCTCAATATATACACAAAGTAGCTAACAGTCTCATCATGTATTGAACATTGTGGACATTTATATTGGGAATCCTCCTTCCAAGCTGAAGTAAAAGCTGTTAGTGTTAGAATTACCAAATGTAAGTGGAAAGTATTTGTAGGTCTAGTTTCAAGGACATCCAGATAGTCTTCAAATCCCACGGTAGTTCTATTCATTAAGTACTCAGGAGTAAATATTTGTTTATAGCCTTCGTCTAGGATTTTCTTTAAATTTCAATCATTGTATGCACTCTTAACATGACTCTTTGCCTGGGTTCCATAAGTACAGGGATTAAACCAGCAGTTTGGTAAACAAGTGCTTTACAATCCTATACCATGTTATTTGGTTGCCCCCTGATGATAACCCATCTTTCAAACCTTCACAATAACTTGCCAATCTATCACTATTCCATATCTTCACCCAAAACAACAATCTTGTTGTGGGAGATAGTTGCATTCTAATGACAGAGGTATTGTGCAATATGTCATTGGGAAAGGTGTATGGTTGCAGATGTGTCTGGGTTAGTGGCCTTGCCTTTGGCTAACTTCCATAAGTATGGAGTTGTGCATTTTTGGCAGGTGAAGCTGCATCTATGACTATTGCTGTAGCCGCGGGTTTAGCAATTATAATTACTGTGCATTGATCATGTTGTTGCATTGATTTTACAGTACACAATTTCAGATGTGTTTATGATTCTATGTCCTTATGTGTACCTTAGTGCTGTTTCAATTTATACACTTTGGTAATACGTCTTGTTGAACGTGTTATAATGTTATAGGTAGCTGCAACTAATGAAGGTAATTCGCCAACCCTCCCTCGTACTTTGTGGCAGGCCTTGTTAGCCGCGGGCATGAACCCATTTGTTGTACCCGCAGCTACACCTGTCTGTATTTTGGTGCAGTGATCATATTATATTATGGATGTTTTTGCACAGATCCGTACATGTGTTTCTGTTTGGATGTTCTTACCTGAAGGACAGTGTGAGTTTATTTTCAATTTTTTGTAATATGTGTTTTTCAGTACATCTGATACAATTTACATATAGCCACGTCTATAGGCAGGTTTTCCCTGTGTAGCTGGGGTTATAGCCGCGGTTCTGTAATTTGGAAAAATGAAGAAAAACTAAAGGATGTTTTAATGTAGTGTGTATATATTGTATAAAGTATTCTTTGGAGAATTGTGTTGGGGATTATTTATTGATATGGCTTGTAATAAAAATGTGTTTTCCATTTTAATTGTTTGCTTTCTACAGTCCTCTTTTTATGGTATTGAATTGTGAATTGTGAAAGTTATGCAAGTGACATTTTTCTGAAGTTTTGACAGTGTGATTCCAGAGCTCAGAGTGTGCACATGTTCTGTGTTTGTTTATAGTGAAATTCTATTCATTATTTGGAGCAGCTGAAGGTGTGTTTTGATAGTCTGTTTTTATATATTTTATATACAGTTTGAATTATTGTATTTGTAAGATAAGTGATGTATGTTCAGCTGTCTCGTTTGGTCAAGTTTATAAGTATTGATTGGAAAATAGGGTTTTCTATATTTTACTTCAGTGTTTTTAGGAGAGTGATGAAGCAGTATCATATGTTATGCTATGTTTATATTTGACAGAAAATACATTTGTAAATAAAGGTTGTTTCTCTGTGACTTTGGAAGATGTGATATGAATTAGGGTGTACAGGAAATCATAGTGTGAACCAAGCAGCATAACTGTACTCTTGACAAATATTGTGGCTCTGTGGGTGCGCTTTCTAGTTGGATATTAAGCTGTATTTTTGTGACTTTATATTGGCGATTTTGTACTGTGTTACAATTGTGTAATTGTGTATGGTTTGATAAAACATTAATAATTGTTATGTTATGTAAGACATGGGTGGTGTGCTGTGAAAGATTAGCTCAGTTTCTATTTAGGTTTCTTACTGAAAAATGTATGGGCCCAAGGTTAGATATATTACAACCTGGCAAACATAATGGGCAGTTAATGATATTCTACTTTTTGTAAATTATCTATGGTATATGAGCTATTTAATTGTATTACGCATTAGTTAAGCCTCTACAGTTGAGTTTGTAGATGGGGTCTCTCTCTGCAATGGCCTTTGTGCCTCTCTCAAACTTGAGCTGGACCACTTGAAATTTTGGAAGCAGCTCAAAACATTCATTTTATCTTGTTCTTTCTCTTTGTCCTTCCCCTGTTGACATAACTGACTTATCTTTATGCTTTAGCAACTAGTTGTTTAGCTATTCTTAGACTCACACTGGGCACAAGGCCTTTTCTTGATCCGTCAACCTTTCAGTGTATATGGGCTTACTACCCACTTATGGGCTGTAACTGTGATTCTAAAGTCGCTTGTTCTCACTTGTTCTCTGTGCACTACCAAGAGTCGTGCTGCACTGACTGCATTTACTGCATTTGTGTTCTGTTTTCCTCTTCCCACTCCCTTGCACTCACTCCCTTGCTTTCCCTTTGCACTCTTTGTTTTTGTAGTTACACAATTTGAATACCACAAAGGCTAGTAAGACAAGGAAGGAAAGAAAGACGGAAGACAGCACAAACAATCTTACTAGGCCTTGTGTCATTCAGATTGTGCAAGCCCAAAAATAAACAGTGTAAAGAGAATGGCAGGGAGGAAGGGCAAGGGAGAGGGAAAAGGAAAACAGAACACAAATGTTCTAAGTAAATGCAGCCAGGGCAGCGCAACTCTTGGTAGTTCACAGAGACTTCAGTGACTTTAGAATTATAGTTACAGCCCATAAATCGATGCTAGACCCAGAAACAGTCCAAGGGTGACTGATCAATAAAAGGCCACCTGGTACTCAGTAAGAGTATGGGAATAGCCAAACAACCAGTTGGTACAGCAGAAAGGTAAGTCAGTTAGGTCAGCAGAGGAAGGACAAAGACAAAGCACAAGAGAAAATTAATGTTTGATCTGCTTCCAAAATGTCAAGTGGTCCAGCTCTAGTTTGAGAGGGGCACAGATGACATAGCATTAACATGCTGTAGCAGAGAAGAAAGATACACATGACTTACATGGTTGGTTAGTTGCTGTGCAAACTGTTACATTCATAACATATACAACAGGTTTGCTGGCACTTTTCATGGTTCTATGATCCACACTGGCATGAAACTGTGTCTCCTTGGTAACTTAAACATGCAGAGTGACAAGGGAAGGACTGAGGTATTCATGAATTAGAGTGGGCTTGAAGTGGAGTGCTGAAGTTGCAGCACCTTGGTAACAGTACCAAGAGTCATGCTGCCCTGGCTGCATTTACGTAGAGCATTTGTGTTGTGTTTTCCTCTTCCCTTTCTCTCGCACTTCATTCCTGCATTTCCCTTTGCACTCTTTGTTTTTGTGCTTGTACAATCTGAAGGACACAAGGCCTAGTAAGATTGTTTGTGTTTTCTTCTGCCTGTCTTTCCTTCCTTTTCTTGCTGTGTGTAGAAACACTTGTGTACAGGTACATTATAAATGAAATATGATATATCATTTAGGATGTTCTTGTGGGTATATTTGGCAATTGTAGGTCATATGTTGACTCTCCCCCTCTTAATCAGACCTTTTATTTATTAGCAGTAGAAGTTATATTTTATTTTCATAATAGAAAGAAACAAAATGTGTGAAGTTAATCATTTATTTTTTATACAGATTTTTTTTGTAAGATGCCATCAAGAAAACACGAACAATGTAGGGTTGTTAGCAGGGAAATGTTATGCTTTTAAATCTGTAGATAATAATTGTGTACATAATGTAACACATTTCTAGAGTTGGGGAAACTTTTGAAGATATGGACGTATAAGTAACAGATATGCCAATACATACTGTTATTGGAACCAATAGTGCTTTTTATTTAAAAAAAGAAGAAAAAATCAAATGTGTTACCAGCTAGTAAAAAAAGAAAGGTTTTTACAAAAAAGGTAGCAAATATGCTGTCAGTGTGAAACAGGTAAATAAAGATATTTATAGGAAAATGTATCAGTCCCGAGTTATTACAAATCTTTGGAGAAGTGTCAAACCAAAATCTAAATATGTGGTACAATGTATTTTGTAAAAGAAAAAAGTAGAATTAGTCATTAAGAAACTTTTGATATGAAAAGAAAATTGTTCATTTTCATATTAAATAAAATTAAGAAATTGCTTATGTTGACTACACTATTCTATACAAATAAAAAAACAGTTAATGTGCTCAAGTGAGCATTTCTGTGACATCTTTTGTGGAGGGTGGAAACAAACTTCTCATCATACTGAAAGACTTTTTAATGAGGAGAGTTACATTCAAGGAAAGAATGTTCCTCTAGCTGTTGATGAAAGTGGACATAGCTATGAAATCCGAAATGGTGTAGTTTCTAAAAAAAGAAGAAATTATGCATTGTAACAATATGGAAATGGAAACTGTAGGTCAGTGAAAAAGGAAATTAAAGAAGGATTGTGAGGTATGGACTTGCAATTTTTCCTTCAATATTGATACGTTTTTTTGTTAAGTTTTTAAAGAGATTTTTACAAGTTTTGCACAAAAATGATAATGTTCAAAGACAGATCAAGATGCTACAAAGAATAGATGAGTGTGAACTTTGTGAAAAAACAGGACCTTTGGGTCACTCCCAAGCATGTCTTAATAAAAGTAGATGTAAGAGTCATTTTCATCATATATGGATGCTGGCTGCAATTCATGCTAAAATTAGATACCTTCTAGTTAAACTGCATGCATGCAATACAACAAGTATGTCTCTTGCAGTTTTAAATGAAATACTTTTACTGGAACTATAGAACGTTTAGTTTGTACAATGCATATGATAAATATGATGCATTTAAATGAGTATGTGTACGTAGATGACACACTTATAGAAAGTAGAAATGATGATGCTATGCTTTCAAAGGATGAGATTTTTCAACAGTACAAAAGAAGTATTGTAATGTTTGAGTTCTCTTCTATGGAAATACCTAACATGGTTTGTGTATCTTGTTGACACACTTTTATAAGTCTCAAATGCAAATAGTCTATGTTGAGAACAAAATTAAACACACTGTTGAAGATGTTTGGAAAGAACTGTATCTGTATTTGTAGAAGAGCAATTTGACACAGGTGAGGCACTGTATGTTTGTAGACACTGTATTGGAATTTAAATTCAAACACAAATTCCCCCAAGAAGTGTTTTAAATGATATGGTAGTGCCTGAAATTCCTGTTATGCTTCAAAAATTGAACATGTTTGAAGTGATTGCATTGCAAACTGTTCCTCCTTTCCAAGTTATTGTTAGACTGCAAACAAAGATGTCAAATGTGCCTCAGAAGTCATTAGTGCAAGTTCAGAGGGAAAGTTGTGTATTTACCCCTGAATATGGAAGAACATGTTAATACTCTAGGGTTAAAGCGTGATATTATTTGTGTGTTTTAGTAAATGGTGTAGCCAGTAAAGATGAGAGCATTTGGCAACAGCATATTGATATTGGAAAAATGAAAAACTCATTGTCATTTCGAATGGAGCACAATGATTCATACACAGGCAGTCTGACTGTACCAGACCTATCTATGCTTGTTGTTCACTTTCCAAAGAAAAACAGTACAGGTCAGTTTGAGTGTCTATCTGTTGCAGAAGGGAATAGTTTGTATGGACATTACACTATTCATCCTCTACACTCACGTGAAGTTATTGTGACAGTTTAGAATTGTATCAAATGAAATCAACGAAAGGTGCACCAATTAGTATCTGGGAAAAGACATTAGAAGCCTGTTGTTTCCCTATTTTTTACAACTGGTGCTGGATTGAGAATGGTTGATCAGAAGGGGCGAATCTCTGCTTCAGAATATCCTTGTACAAGAATGTATTCAGAAGATTCACGATTTTCCACCAATGTTGAATATATTTTTCACTTATTATATGCAAGTGAATTTTCAACATTATTTTATGCTATTGCTCATACACTTCGGATTGGAGCTATATTTCAAAATGTTTCTGCATGTGAGATGATGCAACAGGTGGGAGCAAAACTTACAAATATTCTTGCTACAATGAGAGGAACTAAAGACTATTGGTATAGAAGTCACTCTGAAGTTAGATGTATGATCAGAAACATGGATCTCCAATCTGGTTTTTGACTTTAAGTTGTGCCGAGTATGGTTGGGATGATCTTGCAGAGTGGATTTGTGAAAGTAATGCAGAGAAAGACAACATAGAACACATGACACCAGGAGAATTGTGTTCTATGGTCCCTCTAAGTGTATCACATTGTTTTAATCACAGATGTTTTGCCATGTTATTACATTTTATATGTAATGCAGAAAATGGTCCACTAGGCATTGTGGAATATTTATTTTGGAGAAAAGAGTATCAGGCATGTGGAGCTCCACATATACATATGCTGTTGTGGATTAAAGATGCTCCTCAGTTTGATAAGGGGAGTGATGCCTGTGTGATGGAGTTCATTGAACAATATCTTACTTGCTCCATTCCTGCTCAGCATTTCAATGCTGATCTACGGAACAAGGTACAAAGTTTTCAAAATCATTCATGTGTGAAGTACTGTCAAAGAAAATACAAAAGTAAAAACAAGTATTACACTGAGTGCAGATTTGGCTTTCCAAGGCCTGTGACTCCAGTTGGTCGAGTGAATATTCTAATGTCATCTGGACACCACCATGTTACTGGTATGTCACCGAGAAATATTTATCATTTAAAAAGAAATACGGAATGCAAATGTATTAATGATTGCACTCCTGTCATTGCACAGCTGTGGAATGCAAATTCTGATGTACAGTTTATTGCTAATGATTCAACAGTTGATACTCGTTATGTTACAGCCTACATTACAAAAGCAGAAAAGAGCAATTCAGCTGAATTATGGGCAGATTTATCATCAGATAAATCTCTCAGTCAGTTCCCTTTAAGCTTTGGTTTGAAGATGCGTTCACATAGAGAGTGTGGCAGCTATGAAGCTGCAGATCAGCTTACTAGTTTACCTCTGTATGGCCATAGCATTAACGTAGTTTGGTTAAGTCTTGGTCTTGCTAGTAGTAGAAATCAGGCATTGAAGCCTTTGACTGAAATTGATCAGTTAGCTGAAGCAGCACCTGACAGTACAGAGATTTTGAAACCAACTTGATTGATACAAATTATCCAAATTGATATGAAATGTTGGAGGACCTCTGTTTATATGAAGTAGCACAGTGCTACTCTTATCGCAATATTAAACCAAACATTGACAGAGGATGGTTTAAAGTATATGGATTTGGTGGTTGTCTAGAGAGACATGAAATGCCAAGTCTCATTAACCACATGACATTTTCTTGCCAAACTGCAGAGAAAACAGAATTATTTGACTTTTGTCTGTTGCAGTTGTTTTTCACTTGGGGTGCAGAGAGTGATTTACTTTGAATTTTTGAAAGAATCATTTTTTGCTAAAAATGTTTTAATGTCATGATCACTACTTCCAAGAATGCAGGACCTGCCCAACATCCTTGGAAGCAGCTCATAACCTTCATTCCGGGCACCAGCCGGCCCCTATTGGGACCTTTTGGACCTTGTCCTGGCGCCGGTGGCGCCAGGCTCATAAAGATCATCGGTCCCGGCACTGGAAGCGTCGGGCTCATAAGATGTGTAAAAGTGCTTGGGTGGACCTACCTACAGCAGACCATGCTGCATACTCATCAACAACATGACGTCCACATCCTCTTCTGACAGGGACTACTTTCCTACCTGGGTGGGGCAGGCTCCACTCCTTGGATCAGGAACACTGGGACTCTTCTGGAAACTGGAACTCTTTTCTTACCTAGGCGACGCAGTGGAAGAAGACGCCTAAGCACTCCTGCACACTATTTAAACCACGCCCGATTGATGCAACGTGCTTCGCGTTATTCTGCATCAGCAGCAGGACGCTCACCGAGTCAGTTCCAGTCTTCCAGTGAAAACTCCAGCTCCAGCTCCTGTGGGAACAAACTCTTACCTTCCTGGGATCCTGTCTTCAGCCGCACCTGCCAGCACAAAAAACAACAGGTTAGCAAAAGCCAACTTAAAGCCAAAAACCAGCATTTTTACTAACCCAATCCATCGGCATCTTCCAATCCTCACGCTGCATTCCTTGGCTGTCCATCGATCCCTGTAAAGGCAAAGAACATTGATCAGTCATTTTGCATATTTTGATCTGCTTACCTGTGCGACGCACGCTCCGGATTCCAACAAGCGCTGCATACCCGCACCTGCAAATAAAGAAAGACAGTAAGGAGCGCTTTTAAAACCATCAGCCGCCATTCTACTTACGTGCCTTCATGCGTGCCATCTTCCTACTTACGCGCTTGCACGAACTTTGGCGTCCATGAACCAACGCCTACCGCATCCAAAACCTGCAAGAGAAAAAGAGACATTAAAGAGTGCATTTAAAACCATCAGCAGCCATTCAACTTACGTGCCTTCACGCGCACCATCCACCTACTTACGCGTTTGCACGTACTTTGGCGTCCATTAAACAACGCCTACCGCATCCAAAGCCTGTAAGAGAAAAGGACTTCATTAAAGGTGTTCAGATACATATAAGGAACCGATCGTGCAGTTAACGACGGCCTCGCGCTCAAAGTTGTCCTCTGCAAGTAAGAGGTTTACAATATCACCAGTGGAGTAACTGGTACCCGCGCCCCTGCACCAGTCGCAGGATGGAGAGCCCAGCATTCACCTACTTAAGGTGAGCACACCTATCCTTTGGGCCTCAAGGAAAGAGAGAGTGAGGAAGAGAAGTCCGTCCAACCACCGTTCATTAACCCCTTGTTCTTCTGCCTGCAGACACCTCACTCTTCAAGTCAGGCATACTGTGAGAAGAGGTCCAGCCCAGGGAACCAGCCGAGTCCTGCGCTTTACAATTGAAGACACGGTAACAACCCAGTCAAGATCTGCGCCTCCGTGGGAATCAGGTGAGCGTTACATTTAATTACATATCCAAAATTTGAAAAGTACTCAGAGTTAATGGAAAAAGAACGATGTCAAGAAGAAATTTTGGCAGCTGAATTGTCAAAAGAGACGTCTGAATGCAGTCAAGAATCTGCAGCAGGAAGTAAAAATGTACTTGGTGAGCAAATTATTCAAACTGATGTTGAGCTTGCTATGGAGGAAGTAGAAATTGCAATGCAACAAAGTAAAGTTGCAGATGTGAATTGTGATGAAATGGTTAGTGAACTTAATATAGAGCAAAAATAAGTTTATAATAAAATGAAAGCTAGGTTCTTACATGGTTTACTGCATGACAAGCGTGAATGCTAATTAATACATTAAGAGTTATGATCCAAAATTAAATGGATTGCTCCTTGTCATGTATTGTAACTGCTCTAACAGGTTTACCAGCATTCAATGTAGGAGGTGTTACTTTACATTGACTGTTGATGTTACCAGTGGAGGAAGACAACAAACTAGTATAGGAAACTTGTATCAAATGCTGCACAAGAAGTAGGAACAGTTCTTAGAAAATTAAATATGTAGATTGTAGATGAAGTAAGTATGGTATCTAACTTGACGGTAGCTTTCATTCACTTGCGCATGCAAAAGATTTTGAAGATGGATTACAAGGTTTTGTTTGGAGGTGAACATGTACTTGTTTTTGGAGACTTGTTACAATTAACTCCTGTGAAAGGTAACCATTTTCAGAATGCTGCAATCTAAGGATGCTCAAAAAAGCATAGGAAGTATTGGTAATTTTAACCTTTGGAATTGTTTTGAATTCCAAGAATTTACCATAAATATGCGGCAATTTGGAGATTTAGAGTATGCAGAAATGCTTAATAAGATCTGCATAGGAGTTTTTGAGGAAAATGTAAAAGTAGTTTTGAAAGAAAGACTGATTTCTAACATTTTTCATGCAGATTGCAGTCTCTCTGAGGTCATGTTAATTCTTAAGGAAAAACACATTCTTTGATGTGCATACTTGCAGGTGTAACAAGTTTAGATCTACAATGCTATTGTCAGAGAATCAAGATATTCTGGACATAAAATCATGTGATGTTTTAGATCGTCAAGTTATGGATGAGAGAGCAAAAGCTCAATCAGTTCAATTAGAGAATTCAATTTCTAAAACCGCAGGTCTGGAAGGAGTTTTAAAACTATGCATCAATGCACGAGTTATGTTAAAGAGGAACTTGAATGTAGAAATTGGTCTAGTGAATAGAGCAATGGGAAGACTGATTGCATTCATAGTTTTCCTCACAGTATAAATATTGAACATATTGAAGTTAAGTTTGATCGTGTAGAAGGGACTCACTTGATTTGTCGGAGCTCGGCACATTTCATGCTTTTTAAGTATACCTTTGTGAAAAGAGCACAGTTTCCATTGTGTTCTGCCTATGCAATAACTATTCGTAAATCACAAGGTTTGACTTTCAAAGCAACACTTATTGACATTGGTCAGACAGTGTATAAAGAAGGAATGTCATAAGTAGCTTTGTCACATGGGAGAAATATAGAAGGTTTGTTTTTAATAAACTTTGATGAAAGGAAAGTGACAGCTGGCATTTCTTGCAATGAAGAATATAATAGGTTGCGTGTAAAGTATGCTCCTCAACTGAACCTTATACCTGTATCTGTGAAACACTCATCCAGGAAATGTAAGGAGTCAGTGAAAGCACATTCAAATGAAATCAGTTCATGTAGAAATGTAAAGCAACTGAATTTAGTGGTGTTGCAGAGTTGTTCAACTCTATCATACTCTCATTGCAGGTTTAGTAATCAAACAGGAGTTGAATGCTATTGTAATGCAGCTTTGTGTATGTTGTTTCAAATGACTCCGTTGATGCAAAAAAAATAGCTTCCACAGCAGAGAAGTAGCTATGTGTGGAACTTTCAACTCTTAAAACACCTGTACATGAAAATCCACACAGTTTACATTAGACAATGTCAGTACGAAAGGTAGTAGTTTTTGCAAGTGGAAATCAACAATACACTGGCAGATAGCCAAGAATTTTGAAAGTCTGAGTTATTAGTGAAGGAAACTGTCAGTGTAGATAGGTATGTAGGAATTAGTTATGAGTGGAATCATATGTGTCCAAAAGGTCATTAGACTCCAGATCTCTTTGAAAGATGTGTGTATCTGTGTGTATCTGCATGTGCCTGATTAGAAAAGTGTGCCTGATTAGAAAAGTGTAACATTTTCTGATCTTGTAACTAAAGCATTCCATGGCATGCAATGCAGTGACTGTGGTTGTATGTTACAATCAACACTGCAAAATCTAGTTTTTAATAAGTATGTATTGATTATGTTTCAAAGATACAATGTAGATGGTAGGAAAATTAACACATCAATAATGAATTATGCAAATAGTCAAGTTTCTGTTAGTAAGAACACTTTTATAATGTGTGCAATTATTTTTCATAAGGGGCATCCACTGAATCTGGATATTCCACGACATGGGTGCGTACAGAAGTGGATTGGCTTGTTTGTAATGACTCTATAGTCACACATCAAGCTAGATTACCAAAGGGTTTAAATAATGCTTACTTAATGTTGTTTGAAGCAAAGTTTTAAAATATATGTGTAATATTCTTTGTGAATATAAACATGCAAAATACAAATTTGAAATAGAAAAATAGACTAATCATTGTTTTATGTAAAGTAGGATATGGATTGTTAATAGGATGTTTTACAGTTCTAAATAAATGTAGAGGAAATATTGTGAAGATTATATAACTTAGAAGAGAAAATAGCATTGTGCTATCTTCTAGTTATGGTTTATTGTATAAAACACTGTGTATTTTAATATGCACAAGTCTTTCCTATATGTGCTAGGTTATATAAATGGTTCCATGTACATTATTTTGAGTGTGAGGGAGTGGAGAAGCTGATGACTGTTTACATATGAAGCAAGTAAACAGTAGGTTGTAGATACAACAATGTAAAGTGTTATTAAAATACAAAATCAAAATAACTTACTGAACAGGTTAGTTTGTTAAATGTAAAAATATATTCTATGTGCAGTGTGGAGTTTTTAGAAAAGTCAGATAATCTATTCAGTTAGAATACATTATGGAGTAGTAAAAAAGGGTTTTAACATTGTGTAGCAGTATTATTGCTAATGAAAGTTTGAATAATAATTTTGAGTTTTAATATTTGTGAAAATATGGATTGTATAATATGAAATGTCAGTATGAACCTCTTATGTGTGTGCATGGCTAAACAAAGGACACAAACAGATTGTATAAGAAGTATGGGAATGACATTTGTTAAGTTGTTAGTGTAGTTTATGCTAAGTATTAATATCTTTATTCACAACAGTTTTTATTGTTTACCTATTATTTATGATATAGGTATGACCATAGCTTAAAAGATGAATACTCAAAATAATGTTACAGTATTGGCATGTCTTCCTTTATTTCTTTGTAAAACTGACGACATGGTTATGCTATATGTCTTGGTTTCCTGGTGAAGGTTGCATAACTAATTTGCAAAATGTAGCATAAAGTAATGTTTGTATATTTTTGTAACATTTTTGCATTGTAATTAAATGCATTTATTATTGTACGAGCTATGAATGTTGTAGGCAATTCTTTTTTGAATTTCTGATGCAAAAACTATTTCGTAATAACTTAAATATGTAAAACAGCAGAACAGAGGTTTTTTTTGTTGGGCTATTATCTGCAGCCATTGCTCAATTGTGGCATTTCCATGGACTACCCATTCGCAGCATCTTTTACACATGACTTTCATCATGCTTACATTGGGTGTCAGTAAAATAGGACTCAATGCCGCGAATACCACTGCCGATGTAGATGGTGCATTTCGAGTTGGCATTGTTGATGCACTGGTTAAGGCAGGTTCTGCAGTGCTGCTGATGTTCATCTGTGCAAGGGACGGGCCACGTGCATCTTCCTTTTGTGGTGTTCATGGGCTTTCTGGTAATCAATGTCACTGTCACACCAGTGGACTCTACACCAGATGGTTTACCATTATCAAAGTCCCTAGACTTTGAGACAGGATATCGGAAGCAAAGGGACTCTTTTGTCACAGTCAGACTTTCCCTTCCTCAGGTACCCTTGATGCTAGGAATTTCATGGAGATAAGTCTTGTAGGACAAGCTGAGGATCACCCAAATTCCAGGCCTTAATGTGCAATGGTGACGTTGGCAGCACCGTAGCCCAATCTAAGAGCTGGTGAGCCACATGGCAGTCCCGGGGCACTTCCGGAGGCTCTTCTTCACAGGTACAGAGCAGATATCAGGAATGGATGTTCCCTCCACTCCATGGGTCACAGCTCCATCGCAGGACTGCTGAAGATCAACAGCAAGGTAGGGCTCTTCCAGGACAGCAACAGAAGTTGCTCGCCATGCCTCCTTTCAGACGGGTCTCCGGTGTCCTCACAGGTCTCAAAGCTGGACAGGAGTCTTAGCTCCTTCAGGTTTCTCCAGTGTCTCTCTTGAGTGGGTGCAGGGGTCCTCTTCTTATCCCCGCAGCCAGCTAAGAGCAGAAACTCCCCACTAGCCAATAGATGAACTAGCCCCACACACACCCAGACAGTGGTTCAATCAGGACCACTGGCGGGAACACTCATGCACATCACTCAGACACACTGAAACCCATTTGTGGAGTGGGACCAGACAGTCCCAGCCCACATCGTGCCAGAAAACACACATAGCCCTCCAAAAACCTATGCTTTGCTGGGCACTGGAAGTCCATATAAGGATTTTCCTGGCCTCACAGGCGAGGCAGAAGGCTAAAAGACAAGAGGGCCAAAGTATAAGCGAAAAACCTTGTGGTACGGCCCTGTTTGGTCACTAGCCACAGTTAGTAGCCAAATGCAGAAAATGTGATAAGGCTAACATGAAAAGCCCCAAAAAATCCCAAAACCTGTAAAATGTCACTGCTGCCACCATCATGTCCATTTAGCACCACTGGAGTAACCAAAATTACTCTGAGTGTTAGTCTAGGGCAAAAACAAAAGTGTACCCCACTGCACTGCATTGCAAAATGCACTGTAGAATGATGAACATTACCACAAGTGATAACATATTACTAAACGTAGTAACTAAGTAACACTGTTGGCAGTCTCACAATCCAAAAAACCCCAGAAGCTTTTGCAAATTTCACTTCCCAAAGCCAGGTATGACCTCACATTAGGAAATCGTACTGAATATTTCAGTGTCTTCAATGGTGGTGCTAGTCTTACCTGGCACCACCACACCATAACACACTTCAATGTCCACCTCTGGCACTGCAGTAGACAATAAACACTTTGGCGTACACCTCTGGGCCACACAGATGTCAGGGCATACAGCTGAGTAGATGTGTGGACGGAGCCAGAGAGGTGGACGTATACAACTACCAGGAGTGACTACACAACTTCCACGTGGCCCTTCAGGTGAGCCAGAAAAAACATATTCTCTGGACATCATGACACACCATAAGAATACCAAAGAGGTGTTTACTATGTTGTTAATAACACTGCGAAAAGCATTGACACCTCCTCCACTGTCTACCTGATAGAGTCCCTGCCTATGCCACTACCATTTGCAGTGAGACACCAACTTCATTGCCACAACCTAATGTAGAGGAGCCTGAGGCACATGGCAAATGCTAGGATCCCAGAGACATGTGTGGGTGCATGTCAAGAGAACAGCAAGAATTTCTGCATCACATAATATAACAAATCCTCACCAAACTTTGCAAAAAAAGTATATGGCCCACTCTGAATTTTTTGGTGAGTTTTGGTCCGGGGGGGGGGGGCAAAGTTATAGTGGGGGTCCCAAAACGTATTTTTTTCCCATGGACTCAATGGGGAAAAAACTTTGCTCACGTCTACAGCGCAAACCTGCTGGATGGATTTTCACCAAATTTGTGGCAGGAGCAGTGGCTTGGTCCGAAAGCGTGCTTTTGTAAATCTGGTGAAAATCCATCCAGTATTTTTTTTTTTAAATGATCAAAAAGTAGGTCACAAAAAAATAGTGATATCTATGTCCGCTCTGCGGACACATTTCCCTGTTTGCTCCGCGGACAGGACACCGATTGGCTAATCGGCTTGCGTCATGTCCGTGGACACGCAATGTGTTCGCTGATTGGCTGGAATGATGCGTGCGGTGCGTCGTATTGTTTTGATGCGTCTGCCATCTTGGATCCACGGACATCCGCAGACAGCGCAGTGACAGATGGGGAGAAATACAACTTTGGCAAGTGTGTTGGTGTGTAAGAGTGTTTGGGGAGTGTGGGGGAGTAAGAGATGGGGCAAATCCCGTTGTGTTTATTTTGTCCGTGGACATTCGCGCTGTCCGTGATGTCTGTAATTAGTCAAAATGGGGGTGTTCTAAGGACACTATACCTGTCTGTGCTGTTCTTAGAACACATTCTGTGTCCTGGATGACTGTAATTAACCAAAATTGAGGTGTCCTAAGGACACTATTCCTGTCGTACTGTCCACACATGCACAGTGTCCGGGATGTCTGTAATTAACGAAAGTGGAGGTGTCCTAAGGACACTATACCCATCTGTGCTGTACGTAAGCAAAATAAAACTGTTCTAAGAACACGCACAGTGTCCGGGATGTCCCTAATTAAAGAAAATTGAGATGTCCTAAGGACACTATACCTGTCTGTGCTGTATGTAAGCAAAATAAAACTGTTCTTAGAACATGTGCGGTGTCCGTGGACATAAAAAATGCCCATATGGAATAGTTAAAATGTTTGATTCTATGGGGGTGATATAGAATGGAATATCTATGAAATTTTTGCAAATCTACAGTTTATGTACTGTTTGATTTGTATAGTTTGTATGTGAAGTTGCAGTATAACATATCCAAGGAAGTAAACATTTTGTATTGTGGTGTACGGTTACATATTTGCTTCAATGGTTGTGTTATGGGGCAGTATTTATTATAATAGATTTACTCTTTGGTTTGGTAACTGGAGTACATATATTCTTTGTCAATTCTGTGATAAAAGAAAAGATCATGTTAGTGTTGGTCATTTGGTCATATATTCTTTGTCAATTTCTGTGATAAAAGAAAAGATCATGTTAGTGTTGGTCATTTATAAAGACTTATAATATTGAATAATATACATTTCTGATTCATTTCGGCCCTCATATTTAGTAGATTACAAACCAGTGTACTGTGCAATTTGCTCAGTTTCTGTGTTTGTTGCTTAAATCATTGGGTCTGTGGTAAAACAAAATCCATGTTGGTTTAAAAAAAAACATTTTTTTGTTTTGGTACAGTAAAATTATTTCTGTGTTTTCAGTGCTTACTTGTTATTTCTACCTAATGTTCTGTCTATTAGTTTGTTGCAGATTGTTAGATACTTGTTAAATTGTAACTGGTTATAGTTTTTTATTTATATTCTGAAGTTGCTAATCTATCTGTTGAGTTGTTGCAGATTCTTGGGGCAATTAGATACCTGTTGGCATATTCTAACTGTTTATATCTTGTTATTTGTCAGTGGTATTGATTTATCTGTTTGGTTGTTGCAAAATCTTGGGGCAGTTAGATACCTGTTGGCGTATTTTGTTTATTTCTTGTTATTTTACAGTGGTATTGATTTATCTGTTTGGTTGTTGCAAAATCTTGGGGCAGTTAGATACCTGTTGGCATATTCTAACTGTTTATTTCTTGTTATTTTTCAGTGGTATTGATTTATCTGTTTGGTTGTTGCAAAATCTTGGGGCAGTTTGATACCTGTTGGCATATTCTAACTGTTTATTTCTTGTTATTTTTCAGTGGTATTGATTTATCTGTTTGGTTGTTGCAAAATCTTGGGCAGTTAGATACATGTTGGCGTATTCTAACTCTTTATTTCTTCTTATAATTTAGTGGTATTGATTTATCTGTTTGGTTGTTGCAGAATCTTGGGGCAGTTAGATACCTGATGGCGTATTTAACTGTTTATAGTTTCTTAATTGAAGTTTTATTAATGTTTATGCACAGATTAGTTATTAAATTTAGTTTCAAGAATGTTAAATAAGCGTTTATAAGACTTGCTGGTAATCTTTGCTTTACAGTAATGGTACTATCATTAGATTCGAACGATCCACAATTCTTTTTTATATATGCAGTGTAGTGACCTGCATTGGTTGTGGTTCCTGCATGGTAGATTATAGCACGGTTGTGAAGGTTTTCTTACCAAGTGATATTTGACAATGTGTGAATACAGTCAGCTTGCAGTTGTTTTTAGTACCATCTGCATTGTAACGTAGAAGCATTAGTATTATGTGTTTACTATGTGTTTGTATTAGTAAGGTGGAGCGATTATCTGAACTGCAGGTAGTACATAATCTGCAATGGTTTGCTTTTTGTACAAGTTGCTGAAATGGAACAGATTCACAGTTAGGTATGGATACATACACAGAGCGTTCATTAGGGATTTGTTCCTGTGCCACATTGTTGCAGAGAATGCATGTATGTTTCCACATGTATTAAATCTGGAAGATTTCATTTATAGGTATGTTTTTGTTTTACAGTACTTGTAGTAAGTACATTATAAATTCTTGTGGATCTTCTTGTGAGTTTATAGTGAATTTCACCATTCCAGCACAGTAGTCCAATTCTTGTCTTATTCCATTAACACATACAGGCCGATTCATGGAATAAATGTGCGCCGAAAATTCCGGCGCAGAGGGGCCTATACGTGCGCTGCGCCGAAAAATAGCGAAAAGCGCAGGGAAACCAGCGCACGTCGATTCGTGGAAGTCCGTGCGTAAGAAAAGCATAGGACGTGCGCTGAAAAAGTGCGCGGCGCACGCCGGCGCACAGGTCAACCAACGGCGTGCGCCACGGCCACTGCGCTATCACTCCGAGCGCAGCGCACAGCTCTAAAGTAGGCGGAACACAGGGCGGGACACTCGGAATGGGGAATAAAATGGGGCACAACACTCGGAATGGGGAAGAATGTGGGCGGCACGGGGAAGTACAGGAGGCAAGTGCGCGGAACGCCCACACGCTCTCCGGCAACACGTATTCATGGATTCGAACAGGGCAAAACAGCGCTCGATCAAACCAGCGCACAGGCCCAAAAACGTACGCCACAAGTAAGCAGGCGGTAGCGTCCCGACGCACTTAACGAAAGTGCGCCAAAACCTGCGCCAACAAATACCACCCACATACAGCAATGGGCCATACCGTGACCCCAAAGGACAAATGAGGTGCAAAGGTGTACGCCATTAACACGGACACCCACTGTTCAAAAATTCGCGCGTGTGTGTACAACGGGTTGCGCGAGAAGTCACTCGCGCGATTGCCCTGGGTACGTGTATCCCGGGGTGCGGGGAAGTCCCACACGCGATTGCCCTGGCCACGTCGATATCAGGGGTGCGTGTGAAGTTCCACAGCGAAAAGCCAGGGTACGTCAATTACAGGGGTGCGCGGGAAGTTTCACATGCGAAAAGCTAGGCTACGGGAATTCCAGGGGTGCGCGTGAAATCCTACACGCGAAAAACTAGGGTACGTCATTTACAGGGGTGCGCGGGAAGTTTCACACGCGGCTCTGCTGGGTGGGTCCTCACAGGTGTTCCATTCACACCCTCCACGTCCCCTGCATGCAACCCACACCACAGGGGACTACCCTGCACACCTGCTCATGCCTCCCACCACCCCCACCCCCCCGCAGTCAGGGGCACCTTCCAGCAGGCCCCCACCCATGTCTACCACCACCCCCACCCCCCCAGCAGTCAGGGGCACCTTCCAGCAGGCCCCCACCCATGTCTACCACCACCCCCACCCCCCCAGCAGTCAGGGGCACCTTCCAGCAGGCCCCCACCCATGTCTACCACCACCCCCACCCCCCAGCAGTCAGGGGCACCTGCCAGAAGGCCCACACCCATGTCTACCACCACCCCCACCCCCCCCGCAGTCAGGGGCACCTGCCAGAAGGCCCCCACCCATGTCTACCACCACCCCCACCCCCCCAGCAGTCAGGGGCACCTTCCAGCAGGCCCCCACCCATGTCTACCACCACCCCCACCCCCCCAGCAGTCAGGGGCACCTTCCAGCAGGCCCCCACCCATGTCTACCACCACCCCCACCCCCCCAGCAGTCAGGGGCACCTTCCAGCAGGCCCCCACCCATATGTCTACCACCACCCCCACCCCCCCCCGCAGTCAGGGGCACCTGCCAGAAGGCCCCCACCCATGTCTACCACCCCCCCCCCGCAGTCAGGGGCACCTACCAGAAGGCCCCCACCCATGTACCATCCATGTCCACCTTCACCTGGGTCACAACCCCACACAATCATGACCGTAATGGACAGTCTGCCCTGCAAGAATTCCCAAACAACTATCCCATCCACCCACATATCAAACACAATGACATGTGACACACCCAATGTAAATCATATGAATGAACACATGTCTGTCACACACAGATGTTGCAAGTGAATGTCCAAACACCCCACATGTCATGCATGAAAGCAATGAGATGATACAACACATTGAAGGATCAAATGAAAATGTATTAAAAATAAACAAGGATGGTAAAAATAAAAAATAACAATAAACATGCAATGCAAACTAAATAATAAAAAAGTACAACCAAAAAAATCAGGAACACTAATTAACAAAAATAAAGTAAAATAGGGGTCCAAAGTCAAAGTCCAAAATTAAATCCAAGTACAAATGAAAGAAGAAACACATTGCCTCATGTGAAAAATTAAAACAAATATTAACATCCCTCAAACTATCAACATGATGATCCGGGTCCATGAGCCCTAATAAATGAAACCTAACTATTTACACTAAGTAAGAAAATGTCTATATACAAAAAAGTGGTGCATTGTCCTTTGGCAACCAAATAATAACATTAAAACAAAGGAAACCTAACTACAACTAAACTACAGAACTATATACAAAGGCGGCGGGCAAGTCCTGCGGCTCACTGATTGTTGTTCCGGGCCAGGGCATCATCGAACTCCCGCTCGATGTCCCGGAGGCGGCCCCGTTCCACAGCCCCGAGGGTCCGCAGGGACGCCGATGTACCCACCTCCAACTCCCTGCGGATGGCCTCGAGGCACTCGGCCCGCCTCAGGGCCCTCCGCATGGAGTTCTCCGCCCTGACCATAGCGAGCCGCGCCTCTTCCGCCCGCCGCCGCTCCGCATCTATGGCATGGCCCAACCGCTGCCACACGGAAGCCACTTGACGTCCAGGGTCCTCCTGCCCTCCGGCTGATGCCTGCCCCTCTGATGGTGATGGCCCCGAGCCATCAAGGCTCCCACCTTCTTCCTCCTGCTGCTGACGTGCTGGTGACGGTGCCCTGACACCTGCTGCCTGCACATCCTCCATTGTTTGGGGTGCTGTTGTTGCGGTGGCCACCCCTGCTGGACTCACGACTCCCGACTGGGGCAGGGATGTGTCCTCCACCAGCCTGGCCCCATCGTCAGAGGCAGCTCCACAGGGCACCCAGGTGACAGGTGGGTAGGAAGATGGCACGGAGGACGACTGGCGCATAGGGGGTTCAGGTGAGGAGGGGGTCGGAACAAGGCCCAGTGTATGGAGGAACACAGCCTGGTCTCCCTGAGAATGGGTCCGGACGTGGGCAACCCTGCTGGTGCAAGATGATGCAGACACAGGACCGGGGACAGGATTACACACAGGCACCTCCGCGGCGGCCTGTGCTGCCTCCTGTCATTGCCCCTGTGCTGCACCACTAGCACCAGTGGAATGCCCACCTCCAGACCCCATCTCAGTCCCTTGCACGGCCTCCTCCTCCACCAAACCCACCACCAACCTGGATGACTCCCTGCCATCTTCCGCCGCGGAACCCTGTGGGGTCTCAGCTGCCCCTTCTGCTGCCGAGGAGTCCAACTTCCTCCTGCGCCTCCTGGACCTCCCCTTGGCAGCTGCGACCTGGGACACAGCACCGGACTCCTCACTCCCCGACGAGATGACAACAGGGGAGGGGAGCCGGGCCTTGCGTCTCCGGCTGGCGGTGGCATCCCTGCCGCTGTGCTCCACAGCACCTTCTCCGCCCTCCACATCAGATGACGCTGCAGGCAGGGAGAGACAGGAGACAGGCATCAGGACACTGTACAATTGACTCACACACATAACAGTTGTACAAGAGTGGCATTGTCATACTCCAGACCTGGCATCACAATCCCCAACACACTTGTCTCCTCAACGCACACACATGAGTCATTCAACAGCCATATTGCTACAGCCCGCTACATACATTCACATACAGCAGCATGAGCAGACAAAGGTGAGCCACACATCACATGATACACACGGACTCAAATACACATGCACACATGCAAAGCACACATCCAAGCATGTGTACCACTCCGCAAACTGTCAGTCATGAGATGAACATCCATGTCACATTTGCAATTCACTCTCCAACATGACAGTGTCACCTGCATCCATGTAGCAACACTGTTGCACCCTTCACAACTACACACACGCACACGCTGCAGACTAATGCACCTGGAATCAACATCCATGTGTCACACCACAAGCATGCCAACTCACATGCACAGTCAAACACATGTGCCCACACACAAGCATTTGCACTGCAAGCACACACACACACACATGCACCATCCTTGTCTCACACATCACAGGCACACATGTGCTTGTCTCACAGCCCTGCACACACACATTTATACATGGCCACACAAAGACATGTGCAACATGCACACTCCTGGCACACCACCACACACACAGCTTACAATCAGGATGCATGTACACTCACCGCTCGACTCCAGACGGGTCTGCCTCCCAAGGACCTGGACATGGAGCGCTGGGGATATGCGTTCCAGGACCCGAAGTTCATCTTGCGACAAGTGGCCCCGCCGCCCCTTGGCATCCACTGCCTTCACGAGGCGCCGGGCCTTGTTCAGGGTCCTGGACCTGTAGTCCTCCCAGCGCTTCTTAACTTGATGGAATTCTCGGACTGCCACCCCCTCTGCGTTGATGGCAGTCACAATGTCCGTCCAGATCCTGGTCCGTCCTTCCTTGTCGAGGCGCATCCGTCCGTAGAGGGCATCATACTGCCCCACGACTTGCTCCACCAGGACACCAACTTCGGTGGCACTGAAGCTGGTGCCCCTCTGCCTCCCTGGCCGGGGGTTGCCAGTCGTGCCAGATGTTGTGCTCCCTGACATGGCAACCCCAGAGGCAGGAGTGGGTGGGCAACTGGGTCCTGGGGCTGGGCTGTGGAGCGATGGTACGGCTGTCGGGAGTCTTTGGTTCCAGCAGGGGTGGTCACAGCAACTGCACCCCTGGCTGATGTGCAGGCAGCAAACAGCAGGGCACGTGGGCAGCAGGCAGTCAGGCAGCAGCAGATGGCAGGTGGGAGCGTGCTCGGGGCTCTGGGGGGCAGGATTCCGGCCTTCGGGGCAGGAGCGTGGTCTTCCGTGTGTGAACGCGTGGCCAGCTTGATACGGAGTGAATTGGCACGTGAAAATCATGCACGTCTGCGTGGAATCCGAGGAAAGGCCACGTAAGCACGTCAGCACGCGTACGCGATTTCATTGGTCCAAAGGGCCAGGCGCGTAAGCGCGTCTATAACGCACGGCCGTTTCCCAACCCGCGTGATTGGTCCAAAGGGCCAGGCGCGTAAGCGCATCTATAACGCACGGCCGTTTCCCAACCCGCGTGATTGGTCCAAAGGGCCAGGCGCGTAAGCGCGTCTATAACGCACGGCCGTTTCCCAACCCGCGTGAAAAAATAAACCTCCCGCGCGAGCGCGTCAGCACGCGTACGCGATCTCATTGGTCCAAAGGGCCAGGCGCGTAAGCGCGCCTATGACGCACGGGTGTTTCCCAACCCACGTGAAAAAAATACACGTGCCGCGCGAGCGCGTCAGCACGCGTACCCGATTTCATTGGTCCAAAGGCACACAGCGAGTAATCGCATATTCAACAGCGCGCGTGAAAAACGCCCGGTTACCATTTACATCTGAATACAATTACAATATTAATAACGTACATTTAACCTGGTAAACCTCGAGCATGTAGTCACACACGCTCGGCCACGACATGTGCAAAATTACAACAGGCAATACGGAAAGACGTACGCCTGCAGGAAGCAGGCGTACGTGACCCGGCACGTCTAAATATTCACGTGAAAACATCCTACAAGCTCAGTGCAAAGATGAACATACCGTTCCTAGCAGCAGTGGCTGTGGGTTACCAAAGGAGGAGGAGGAGGAGGAGAGTCAGGGCCAGAATTTTCTCACCCAGAACCAGCCTATTCGGGATGCCTGATGACCAGGTGTATGGGAGGTACAGGTTTCCAGCACACATCATACTGGACCTGGTCAGTGAGTGGGAGGATGACCTCACATCACCCACCCTGTGCTCCCAAGCACTCAGCCCCCTGCAGAAGGTCCTGAATGTACTGCACTTCTTGGGCACTGGATCTTTTCAGCGGACAAGTGCCATAGTGGGTGGTGTGTCACAGGCCACGCAGTCACACTGTCTACACCAGGTCTTGAACATCATCACTGCACGGCCATCAGTCCGCAGGCACATATATCTCCCCAGGACTCCTGCAGAAAGGCGGGCGTGCATCCAGGAATTCTATGGTGTGGCTCAATTCCCCAAAGTGCTTGGTGCAATTGACTGCACCCATGTGGCTCTACGTCCCCCCAGGGCAACAGAGCACATCTATAGAAACCGCAAGCACTGGCATTCCATCAACGTGCAAGTTGTATGCAATTCCAAGGGAATCATCACATCAGTATATGCCAACTATCCCGGGTCCACCCACGACAGCTTCATCTACAGAATGTCTACCCTAAGCCGGGACCTAGAGGCTGGCCGGCATGGAGATACATGGCTGCTTGGTGAGCATGAATGCCACTGCACATGCATGCATGTCAGATACAGGGTCATGTCACAACACCACTAATGATACCCATCACCACCTCCGCAGGGGACAGTGCCTACCCTATCAGCCCCCACATGATGACCCCAATCCGGAACCCCACCACGCCACCCGAGGTAAGGTACAACACAGCCCACATTGCAACACGGGGCATAGTGGAGCGCACATTCGGAGTGCTGAAGTCACGCTTTCGCTCCCTTGACCGTTCTGGCGGGCAGCTGTTATATGCTCCCCCACTAGTGTGCAGGATCATAGTGGCAGCATGTGTCCTGCACAACGTTGCAACACGCCGTGGCCTGCCCGTGGACATGGTGGTGCCCCCACATCCACAACCACATGCACGCCTGCTGCGCATGGGAGGGGAAAGGGCACGGGGGGAGGCAGCCCGTACGCAACTGGTGGCCAACTTCTTCACCTAGGAATCACAGTGCTGGCTAGTGCACACTGCTCTGGCACATACCATCTGACGATCAATGATGACACTACCTGACAATGTCACAAAATTTCTTGACAATAAACTGTCAGAAACACATCAGCCTGAGATTGTTAACATGGAAGTGTCACTATGTGTGCACCCCTACCTACACATACACCAGCAATGCATAACTATGAAAAGACACAACTCCATTCATCAAATATGCATTGGCACAGGCGAATTGCTACATGACAACATTGCCATGTCACCCAATCCCTTCACAGTCCCGCCACAGAGGACACCATGTCATGGTATGTGAGAGCAAACAAACTGACCCTCACAACATGACACCGGTGTCACAAATTGCAGTGCCCCAAATGGAACATAGCCGCACTTGAACAGCTAACCGTGATGGAGGCACTACTACACACCTGTGTAAGAGTCATTTCAATCAAATTACACACCAACCCACCCTGAAGCCCACCAAAACAAGACACAATGCATGTAATCAATGGTAGTCTCAATACCTGATTGTGCTGGTATGTCCTCACCGTCCAGATGTACAGTGATGGCGCCACGCAAAAGTGTCACTGCACATCTACCGACATGTAGTCTGACTCCAGAGAGTATGCCCGTGTGAAGAACTGTGTGAAATACCTGCAAAACATGAGTAACATATGTAAGTTGAGGCACATATCAAACCATCATGCATAGTTAGGTGCAACAACAATGTACACTATGAATGTCTACACAGTATTGACTATGGACTGCCCAACAGCTCATGGGAGTCCAATGTCACCGTGTAATTTGCTGTCACTTGGGCACACCCTTTGCAAGCCCATGGAAACGGAAGCAGGAGGGGTGTGGATGCCAGGTACCCAAGCATCGAAACCAAACTCAGGACAAGGCTGCATGTGCCCAGCCACAATACAGTGTATGCCCAGGTACCCACACAAGGCAACACACTTGAAAAAGAAAAATATGATAAGAAAAAATGGCCATGAAAGGGCCGGCGGGGAGGGGGGGCCACCTATGAGGTCCGAGGACAGGATGCACGCCACAATCCACCTGTGTGGATCATGGGAAGTAAAAACACCCCATAGGCTCGTGGCCCACACGGCTACTCTGTTGTGGGAGATGAGTCGCTATCGCTCTGGCCAGACCCTGCAGCTGACTCAGGAGGTGGGGGAGCTGCCTCAGAAGATGGTGTGACAATGGGAGGCAGCCCACGCAAAGCCCGAGTTTGCTCCTCCATGGCTGCAAGCAGGCGGGTCTGGAAGGTCTGGTTCTGGATTATAATCATGCGGAGGTCCCCATGCAGTAACTTCCGGGATGACCTGACCTCCGCACGAGTTGCCTGCATCTCGGCCGAGAGCGTCCGTGTCAGACGCTCCAGCTGCTCCTCTGTCCTTCTATGGGATGAAGCCTCAAGCTCTGACAGGGTCGACCTGAGGTGATGGAATTCTTCCCTCAGGCCTTCCCTGTGGCGCTGGGACTCCATGGAAAGTGATTCCCGCAGAGTCGCCAGTCCTGCCCGCCTGTCCATGTTGGACGCCAACATGTCCTCCCTGTGTGCCTGGCAGATGGACTCTGTAGCCTGCTCCAGTCGCTCCATCAGCCTTTCTGGGGGGACAATGGAAGTGGCCACCCTATCCATGGCCTGTGCAATCATCTCGGATGATGCTGCCTGTTGGGTGGCCATACCGTAGATGGATTGCTCCCAAGCGGTATTGCCAGGTGGCATACGGCCACCACGTTGGCGGGCACCACACCTGCCTGGGGCAAGGCGGACTGCGCCTTGCTGTGCCGGCAAAGCCTCAGGCTGCAGGACTGCATTCCCTCTCTGATCTGCAGCCCCAGGAACAGGATCAGAGATTGTGTGGTGTGGCCCTGCATCCGTAACCACCGGAGGCTGAGCTGCCGACACTGACATCCCCATTGAGGGCAATAACCCGGCTACAGGTGGGTCGGACAGAGGAGATTCTCTCCCAAGAACACTCACCTGCGACTGCACATAGGTGTCATCCTCCGAGTCTACACCTGAATACTGCTCGGGGGAGGAACCCCCAGAGACACCCCTCGACAGCACGACCTGCAGCACTT
Source organism: Ambystoma mexicanum (assembly GCF_040938575.1). Lineage (NCBI taxonomy): Eukaryota > Metazoa > Chordata > Amphibia > Caudata > Ambystomatidae > Ambystoma > Ambystoma mexicanum. The sequence goes on from NC_090934.1 coordinate 662,746,380, forward strand.
GTGGGTTTTCACCCACAAACACACCACGTCCCTCACTTGTGGAAGGTCGGCCCGGGTTGCCCTCCTGGGACGGCTCCACCACCACATCCCCAGCATCAACAAGTGCGTCGTCCCCTGCAAAGACATGAAAGAGAGAAATGGAAACAGGCATTAGCACCATGGCATACAACAAGGGCTGATGAACAACAGAGCCAGTAGTTCAATGACACATGTCCCACATGACTGGGAAACCTCCTATGCATTCACCATCACTGGGTCTGGAGGGGAGGCTCAGGGCATACAATGATGACACAGAGAATGGAGAGCAACGCCTGCTCCCCATGCTGCCTAGCACTGGCATCACACATTGGCCGGTGATTGCCATGTCAAATGCACATGCCATCACACACATGGCATGTGACATAGCCACCAAGTGAAGAGGGAGAGGAGGGCAACTAATTTGGATTTTGGCCACTCTGATCCTGACATTGCTTCATCACATCAAGAAGTTAACATGTTGGACATGGATCTGCTAGTCCCAATTGGCCACGATGCACAGTGCCTTGTCAACATTAACAAAATGCAGTAAACAATGAGATTCCACCTCCCCATCACCTGTAATGGATTCATATAGCATCGTGAAGCACCTGTACAGAAATGTATGAAGGTACAGCGGAGCACTGAGGGGTGGTGGGGCAGAAGGGGATGCCATTCAACAATCCTACTGGTGCTGGTGTCATTCATGTAACGCAAGTGCAGAGGTGGGTGGCACAATGAAGTGCAAGGGGAAGTTGCGGCTGGAAGTTCTGTACAAGGTAAGTAGGACTTAACGTCGAGGGCAGATGGTGGTAGGCGCAGACAAGTGCTGGGGGGGTGGCCTATAGGGGTACAGAGACAGTCATGCAGTGCTGTGGGCTCGGGGGGGACAGGGGAGGTACACACTGCATCTGGCTCGGCAAGGTCCTTGCAGATTTCAATGTGTCCTGCAGAGTTGTCAGATGCCGCAGATATGTGCCCTTGGATTGGGGCTCTCATCTTGGTGAGAAGGGTGAGACGCTATTGCCTTTGGAGCAGGCGGCAGGCCAGTTTGCCAGAGGATGAGCATGATGCAGGCCATTTCCTCTCTGCCACCCGGCACCTGTGTTTTGGGTTCACAAGATCCGAGTCATGCCAGGAGTCAGCATTGGCATGGGGCTTCAGGCGGATTGTCATGACCGTGGCAAAGACATCCAGTGTACCTGACATAGAGTGGAGCATGGAGTGGGCCCTGTCAGGATGGGAGTGAGCCTAAGGGGGAGCTGGATGGGGGGGGAGATTTTGGCAGCATAAGCCTCGACTGACACACACACTTCATGGGTTGGAATACCAAGAAGGTGTGTGACAGTGGTGAGGGTGGCTTTGCCTGTGGGGTGGTGAGGGTGAGGTGGGAGGAGAGGAGAAAGTGATCACTCCAGGAGAGAGGAGTGCAGAGAGGGATGGAGAGGGGAAGGTCAGATGAGATCAGAGCATCAAGAGTGTGCCCTGCAGAATGAGTAGGGACAGACGGGAGTTTAGAGGGTGATAGGGAGTTGCTGAGGTCACGGAAAAGTCACGTGGGGGGGACAACAAGCATGCAGGTGGATGCGTACATCACCAAGGAAGAGGATTTCAGTGTCTGGGGACATGAGTGAGGAGGAGAGGTGAGGCCACTCAGAAAGGAAGTAGTACATTTGACCAGTTTTCCGATACACAGTACGCACAGTTTGTGAATGTCGAGGTGAGATGGAGAGAGACGTCACACAAGCCATTCCAGAGGGGAGTAGGTCTACGTAGGAGTGACAGTGGCAGGAATACCCTCAGGGAAGGCAAGGGCACACCCCCCCCTGCACAGTAGTGCCGGGCCAAGGAGAGGATCTCCTGAACGTCAGGTAGGAGTGTGTCAAAGATGCAGACAGAGCTGGCCGTCAGACATGTTTCCATGAGACCAAGGATGTCAAGGTGCATTACCTCATGTAAGTGACATATGTTGGAGGAATGCCTGATGCAGCGGCAGAGTAAGGAGTGTAAATGTGGAGGAGGTTGACAGCCTTGTAGGACTTACGGGGAGTGCTACAGATCAGAGGTGCAGCATGTGTAGGAGTTGGAGTGGGAGGCGGAGAAGGATCATGGGAGGGTGCAGGGAGGCAGTGCAGGATAGATGAGGAGCGAGGAGGGGGGACAGCAGGAGAGGAAAGGAAGTTGATGAGATGTGGGTAGCATTTGTCAAGGAGAATAAGGTTGGCCTGAGGGCCTTGGACTGAGATGCTCCCATTACCATACACATCAATTGTGGCCTCTGAGGATTGGAAGGAGGCCAAGAGTACACCCCAACGGGTCACACCATTGATGGTGGAAGAGGAGCAAGGAGAGAGGACTGGGACCATGTGAAGGGTCCATGGGACAGGCAAAGGCATGTATGAGCAGATGTCAGTGAGAGTTAACCTTGAGTAGGCTCAGATGTACTTGTCAGCAATAGGGTGGGTCGCATTGGAGGGCAGGGTGCCCTCATTTGACTGTTTGCAAGCAGGTGTCGTGAGTAGGGCACGATGGTCTGAACAGTAGAAGTCAGGGAAGATAGACCATGAAGAGCAGCATGGAGTGTGAGGGAATGGGGCTTGAAACCAGACGGAACAAGAGCACACAGGTAGGAGGTGGGTGTCAAGGCAAATTCCAGAGTATGACAGCATGTTGAGTGCCATGTATATACAGAGGACGCATTAGCATGTGGTATCATTGCATGTCAGGCATGTGACGATGGAACTTGAATGGCTGGGGGAAAGTGTAGGAATGGTATGTAAGACATAAGATGAATAGACAGGGGAGAATGAGCAACAATGTCGTGACAAAATGACAATTCAAGGGGAACTTCCATGGTGTAGGGCCATATGTGCACTGTTGGCAGTAGGGATAGTGGTGTGGGCACATGGTGTTGCACTGAACATACTGGATGAGGCACATGGGTGACACTATCAACTCTGCCACACACCCCCTTGACAGGCACCCAACATGAAGGCTTCGCACACACACCATGCACATGGATATAACACACATGCATGTGCACTCACCGGATGATGCCTCGTAATCAGGGAGATCTCCCACACCTTGGAGTTGTCCCTCGGTGACGTAGGATCCAGCTACGGACTCGTGTGGTGTGAGTTCTATTTCCTGTGCTGGGGACCCACCTCCAGTCACCAAGGTTGCGGCATGACTTGAGGCCAGCTTATTCTTTGCCCTGCGCTTAAGGTCATTCCAGCGCTTCTGGCAATCACTAGCTGTGCGCCTCACTACTCCAAGGGCACTTATTTTGTCAGCAATGGTCTGCCAGTGTGCCTGGCGTCTGGCATGTGTGGTCTTGGACCCTGCAACGATGACCATTTCCCTATCATGGTCTGACACATACTGAACAAGTGCATTCAGTTCGGCGTCTGTGAAGCTGGGCTTCCTTGATGGGCCGGACTGTGCAGCCATGCCTGGGGCATCAGCCTGTGCCGGACGTGCACTCTTCCTCTTCCGCTTGGAAGGGGGTGGGGATCCAGAGTGTCCTACGCCGCTGTGGACACTAAGGGCAGGAGCCGTGGTGGACTCAGTACTGGGTGTGTGGGATTGCACACTCAGTATGGGAGTAGGTGCAGGCATTGGGGGTAGAGGGATAGGGTCAGGCCTGATCTGAGGTGCATGAACTAGGACCGACACAGTCTTGGCAGGGTGTATGAGAGGTGGGGTGGATGGAGCCACACCCTGCCCACGGGGGGCAGCAGATGACCTATCTGGCATAGATGCGCGTGTCCTGATGACACCAATGTGCACCGGTGCACGTGCAGTGGACCTGCTGACCTGGATGTCAGCGATGGAGTCACCCTCGGACAGGTCTGGTGCCACAATGGGCTGGTCCAACAAGGGCTGATCAGGGTTGGTATCAGCCACATGACCCTCAACCTGGGGGGGGGGAGGGGGGGGCATGGGTGTCCCTGACTGGTCCTCCAGACTGGGGGGGACAGGGGCACCCTGCAAGTCACAACCACGTCCCCTAGTGGATCCTCCACGGCCACCACGTGTGGCTCGGCCACCTTTGCCACCCTTACGGCTTGCACGCCTCCCAACCATGGCACTGATGTTATTGTGCGTATGGGAGTGGGTGTGCACAATTGTCCTGGGCAATTGGGTGTCAAAGGGGTTGGGTACCAGATGGTATTCGTACCCTAGTGCAGTGGCAAGGCTATATGACACCCCTGGGGAAAGATGACGGGTCACGCAACGCACAGGCACCCCAAAAAAGTTAAGGAACGTGCACGATACCCCTCCTAGACCACGTGTGCGTATAAAAAACCCTGCACTACGCTGTGGCATCCAGTAACACAAGAATGAACGTATGCGTGTCACACGCAGCCTAGATTGACCTCTGAAGAGGTACGTGACACACGGGGCAAGCACAGATGATAGATGCGTGCGCAACTCACCGTCTGCCAGGGAGAAATGCGTCAAAAAGACGCGCGTGTGCGCGTTGGCAACACCCCCGCCAAAAGAAGAATGGGACGCTGTCTGAGGAGACAGGACAACAGTAGAAGGGAACGCTGTGTGAGGAAACAGGCCCAGGAAAAAGAGCAAAAGAGAAAAAGCTGTCAGAGGTAACAGGGAGTACAACCTTTGAACGCCGTGAAGTAAATCGCGTGTCAACTGACAAGAAGTACAGAATACACCAACTCGCTCTCCACGAAAAGCACGTACAAGGAAATGGCGTTCTACATGTACCTTTTATGCAGGCCCACAGGTCCTGCGTCACTTCCGCGTGTAGGCGCTGAAGGGCCAGCCTCCAATCACACGCATTGACACTGGCTTGTGTTTCTTTCACGCGGGTTGGGAAACGGCCGTGCGTTATAGACGCGCTTACGCGCCTGGCCCTTTGGACCAATCACGCGGGTTGGGAAACACCCGTGCGTCATAGGCGCGCTTACGCGCCTGGCCCTTTGGACCAATGAAATCGGGTACGCGTGCTGACGCGCTCGCGCGGCACGTGTATTTTTTTCACGTGGGTTGGGAAACACCCGTGCGTCATAGGCGCGCTTACGCGCCTGGCCCTTTGGACCAATGAAATCGCGTACGCGTGCTGACGTGCTTACGCGCTGAGGGCCTTTCCTCGGATTCCACGCAGACGTGCATGATTTTCACGTGCCAATTCACTCCGTATCAAGCTGGCCACGCGTTCACACACGGAAGACCACGCTCCTGCCCAGAAGGCCGAGTTACTGCCCCCCAGTGCCCCGAGCAGCCTCCCACGTGCCATCTGCTGCTGCCTGCCTGCCTGCCTGCTGCCACCGTGCCCTGCCATTTGGTGCCTGCACATCAGCCATCTGCAGGCGTACAGTTGCTGTGTCCACCCCTGCTGGAACTGAAGACTCCCGACTGGAAGAACACCACTCCACAGCCCAGCCCCAGGACCAAGTTGCCCACCCACTCCTGCCTCTGGGGTTGCCATGTCGGGCACTGAAACATCTGGCACCACTGGCAACCCCCAGCCAGAGAGGCAGAGGGGCCCCAGCTTCAGTGTCACCGAGGTTGGGGTCCTGGTGGAGCGAGTCCTGGGGCAGTATGATGCCCTCTTCGGAAGTAGCCGCGCCAACTATGAAGGACGGACTCGGATCTGGGACGACATCGTGACTGCCATCAACGCGGAGGGGGTGGCAGTCCGCGACAACCCACATGTCAGGAAGCGTTGGGAGGACTGCAGGTCCAGGACCCTCTCAAAGGCCCGGCGCCTCGTGGAGGGGGGCCGGGGCCACATGAGTTCGATCCAAATGAGGGTCCTGGCACGCATACACCCAGCGCTCCACTCCCAGGTCCTTGAGAGGGAGACCCGTCTGGAGTTGAGCGGTAAGTGTGCAGGCATTGCTGTGTGAGACAGTGCATGTTGCAGTGTGCTGGTTGTGTGATGCTGTATGTGTGGAATGGGCCTTGTAGGCATGTATGTGTGCAGTGTTGTCATGGCGATGCATGTGCGACCAGTAATTTGTGGATCACATGGTTGTTGATTGTGTTGCTATGCAACCTGAGGAGGCCTATGCAGATTGGACACATGTGAGCATGCAAGTGTATGTTCGTGGACATGGGTGTGGGTGAGGGATGGATGCTGATGCCAGGTACATGTATGGTGTCGAGGTCGGTGTGCTTGACCTGCATGTCTGTGACTTTTGAATGGCATGGATGCATGACACATGTCTGTGACACTGTACAGATTCACTGATGCTGCCTAATCATCCTTGTATCCACTGTGTTTGTGATGTACGAGGCCACATGGATGTGACAGAGGTGAAGTGTGTGCGTGTGATTTGCATGACCAATGATGCATGTGAGTTCCATGACATCGTACTTTAGAAGAGTGCAGTGGACATGTATGTTGATGTGCATGCCATGGACCATGGGTGTTGCGTGTGTGTATTGCCTGACCCATGTGTTGTGGAGGGACATGATAGAAGTGTACTTTACCATTGCCAGTCATCTGATATTGCTTCCTGTGTAGGGGACCATTGTACAGTGCCCTGATGCTTGTGTTCTATGTCTCCCTCTATGCAGCGGCTAGTGATGGAGAGGGCGGAGACGGCGCTGTGGAGGTAGACGGCGGGGATGCCCCCACGGCTGCGGCGGAAGGGGTGGGTGAGCCCCCACAGGGGCCAGCTACAGCGGAAGAGGGCAAGGAGCCATCCAGGTTGGTGGTTTCTACAGAGGAGGAGGCGGCCGAGACTGAGGCACACCTGAGGCCTGGTGGGGGCATCCCTGCTGGTGGAAGTGGTGCAGTCCAGGGCCAGGGGCAGGAGGCAGCACAGGTCGCCGTGGAGGTGCCTGTGCATGTCGCTGTCCCTGACCCTGTGAGTGCACCACCATGCACCAGCATGGATGCCCCGTCCCAGGCCCGTCCGCAGGTGGAGGGGGTGTCTATGTCATCTGACTCCCCTCCACCTGCGGACGAGGGGACCCGTGGGCGCATGGAAAAGGTCCTTATTGGGGTCGCGTTGCGCACGGGGGTCATTCGTGATGACGTGCATGCTTCCCGGGAGGAGCAGGCACATCATCACGAAGAGCACCGTGCCGACGTGGCCCAGTTGGGATCTGCCATTGGCGCGGGTTTTCTGCAGGTGATGGCCAATGTGTCGGGCATCTCCTCCTCTGTGGAAAGTATGCGCCGGTCGTTCTCCTTGCCGTCTTCCGGCCCAGTTGACACCAGGGCCCCCTGTGGACCTGCCCCGACCAATGCAGCCGGCTCAGTGGGGATCCCATCCCTGCCACAGTCGGGAGTCGGTGGTCCAGCTGGTGTGGACACCATGGCAACTGGACCCCTGCAGGTGGAGGATGTGCCGGCATCATCAGGCAGGGCACGTGCACGACGGCGTCGGTGGATACCATCAGCCTGGATGCCGTCGTGCTGGCAGAGGCAGTGGCTGCAGAGGCAGCGGCAGCGACGTGGGAGGCGTCATGGCTCGGGGCCATCAACATCGGAGGGGCAGCCATCGGCTGGAGGGCAGGAGGACCCTGGACAGAATGTGTCTTCCGTGTGGCAGCGGTTAGGCCACGCAATAGATGCGGAGAGGCGGCGGGCAGAAGAGGGGCGGCTCGCTATGGTCAGGGCGGTGGACTCCATGCAGAGGGCCCTGAGGCGTGCCGAGTGCCTCGAGGAGATCCGCAGGGGCTTGGAGGTGGACACTGCGTCAGCCCTGCAGGCCCTCGGGGCCATTGAGGAGGAACGCCTCGGGGAGATAGAAAGGGAGTTCGATGATGCCCTGGGCCATAACATCTCTCAGTGAGCCGCAGGACTGGCCCGCCGCCTTTGTATATAGTTATGTAGATAGTAGGTTTCCTTTATTTTTATTTATTATTTGGGTTGATTGGACAATGGCCCACGTTTTTTGTATATAGTTAGCATTAGTTAGGTTTTGGGTAGGTTTCATTTTATGGTTTTTAGGGATATTGGACCCGGACAATCATCTTTGTACATAGTTTGTGGATATTTTCGATTTTATTATTTGGACCATGGGGCAATGTGTTTGTTTTTGATTTCCATTTTGATTGACTTTGCACCCGTTCTTTTGGATTTCACCTTTCATTAGATTTTTTTTGTTTTTTACCTGTTACTTTGTGTATTCATTTAGGTGTTTCTTTTTTTTTCCTTCTTACATTTTAATACATTGTTCTTTTGATTCTATTGTGTGGACTTCTCTCATTGGTTTGTTGACTGTCACAATCTGGGTTTTCACAGTCATGTGTTGCCATTGTGTGAGTCTGACGGACTTGGACTCATGCGCATACTGCTCATTGGTTATGTATCATGTAATGGGTATTTGATTTTTGAATGGATGTGTACCTTGGATGTGTGTATGGACTGGGGTGACATGGGGTGGGATGTGGTTGCCCATGGGATCCTGGGATCTGTATTGTGATTTCCTATTGGCAGGGGAACATCTGTGTGGGCCTGGTGGAGGGTGCCCCATGACTGCTGGGGGGTGGGGTTGGTGGGAGACATGACTGGGACATAAGTGGGGGCCTGCTGGCAGGTGCCCCACAGTGCTGGGGGGTGGGGGTGGTGGGAGGCATGAGTGGGACATGGGTGGGGGCCTGGTGGAGGGTGCCCCATGACTGCTGGGGGGTGGGTTTGGTGGGAGACATGAGTGGGACATAAGTGGGGGCCTGCTGGCAGGTGCCCCACAGTGCTGGGGGGTGGGTGTGGTGGGAGGCATGAGTGGGACATAAGTGGGGGCCTGCTGGCAGGTGCCCCACAGTGCTGGGGGGTGGGTGTGGTGGGAGGCATGAGTGGGACATAAGTGGGGGCCTGCTGGCAGGTGCCCCACAGTGCTGGGGGGTGGGTGTGGTGGGAGGCATGAGTGGGACATAAGTGGGGGCCTGGTGGCAGGTGCCCCACAGTGCTGGGGGGTGGGGGTGGTGGGAGGCATGAGTGGGACATACGTGGGGGCCTGCTGGCAGGTGCCCCACAGTGCTGGGGGGTGGGTGTGGTGGGAGGCATGAGTGGGACATAAGTGGGGGCCTGCTGGCAGGTGCCCCACAGTGCTGGGGGGTAGGGGTGGTGGGAGGCATGAGTGGGACATAAGTGGGGGCCTGCTGGCAGGTGCCCCACAGTGCTGGGGGGTGGGTGTGGTGGGAGACATGAGTGGGACATAAGTGGGGGCCTGCTGGCAGGTGCCCCACAGTGCTGGGGGGTGGGGGTGGTGGGAGGCATGAGTGGGACATGGGTGGGGGCCTGGTGGAGGGTGCCCCATGACTGCTGGGGGGTGGGGTTGGTGGGAGACATGAGTGGGACATAAGTGGGGGCCTGCTGGCAGGTGCCCCACAGTGCTGGGGGGTGGGTGTGGTGGGAGGCATGAGTGGGACATAAGTGGGGGCCTGCTGGCAGGTGCCCCACAGTGCTGGGGGGTGGGGGTGGTGGGAGGCATGAGTGGGACATGGGTGGGGGCCTGGTGGAGGGTGCCCCATGACTGCTGGGGGGTGGGGGTGGTGGGAGACATGGGTGGGGGCCTGGTGGAGGGTGCCCCATGACTGCTGGGGGGTGGGAGTCATGAGCAGGTGTGCAGGGTAATCCCCTGTGGTGTGGACTGCAATCAGGGGACGTGGAGGCTGTACAGGGAAGACCTGTGAAGACCCAACGATCGGAGTAGCGTGTTCAACTATCCACGCCCCCCTGAAATGGACGTAGCCTGGGATTTCGCGTGTGAAACGTTCCCGCGCACCCCTGAAATGGAAGTAGCCTGGGATTTCGTGTGTGAAACTTCCCCGCGCACCCCTGTAATGGACGTACCCTGGCTTTTCGCGTGTGAAACTTCCCGCGAACCCCTGTAATGGACGTACCCTGGCTTTTCGCGTGTGGGACTTCCCGCGCACCCCTGGTATTCCCGTAGCCTAGCTTTTCGCGTGTGAAACTTCCCGCGCACCCCTGTAATGGACGTACCCTGGCTTTTCGCGTGTGGGACTTCCCGCGCACCCCTGCAATTCCCGTAGCCTAGCTTTTCGCGTGTGAAACTTCCCGCGCACCCCTGTAATGGACGTACCCTGGCTTTTCGCGTGTGGGACTTCCCGCGCACCCCTGGTATTCCCGTAGCCTAGCTTTTCGCGTGTGAAACTTCCCGCGCACCCCTGTAATGGACGTACCCTGGCTTTTCGCGTGTGGGACTTCCCGCGCACCCCTGCAATTCCCGTAGCCTAGCTTTTCGCGTGTGAAACTTCACGCGCACCCCTGTAATGGACGTACCCTGGCTTTTCGCGTGTGGGACTTCCCGGGCACCCCTGCAATTCCCGTAGCCTAGCTTTTCGCGTGTGAAACTTCCCGCGAACCCCTGTAATGGACGTACCCTGGCTTTTCGCGTGTGGGACTTCCCGCGCACCCCTGGAATTCCCGTAGCCTAGCTTTTCGCGTGTGAAACTTCCCGCGCACCCCTGTAATGGACGTACCCTGGCTTTTCGCGTGTGGGACTTCCCGCGCACCCCTGCAATTCCCGTAGCCTAGCTTTTCGCGTGTGAAACTTCACGCGCACCCCTGAAATGGACGTAGCCTGGCTTTTCGCGTGTGGGACTTCCCGCGCACCCCTGGAATTCCCGTAGCCTAGCTTTTCGCGTGTGAAACTTCCCGCACACCCCTGTAATGGACGTACCCTGGCTTTTCGCGTGTGGGACTTCCCGCGCACCCCTGCAACTCCCGTAGCCTAGCTTTTCGCGTGTGAAACTTCCCGCGCACCCCTGAAATGGACGTAGCCTGGGATTTGATGTGTGAAACTTCCCGCGCACCCTTGAAAATCGCATGGGCCGCTTGCCGTGATGGTCCAGGGTTAGCGCAGCCCCTTGCGCTGGTTTGTGATTTTTATGAGATTTCCCAGCGCAAGGGGCGTTCCTGGGGGCGTAACTGGCGCTGCAGCGAGTCGCTGCGCCACTGTGCGCCACGGCTGCCTGGGGAAGCTAAAATCCATGAATACGCTGTGCGCCGGATTCGGTTTTGGCGCACGCGGCTGGCGCAGACTATCGCACGCGCACGCTGTGCGCCAGCCGCGTGCGCTACTTGTGCGCTGAATTCTATGAATTACCCTGGATATGTGTTGTCAGGATTGTTGGTTGCATTTATATGAAGGACTAACATTTGCAAACACAATTGGTCTGTACTGTGTAAGTAAATGTTGTCAACAATTGGTGGCAATTGAAATAGAATATTGATTGCTACATTTGCTTAGCAATTTACACCAGTTACATTTGAAAATTTGAAAATTTGAATGGACCAGGTAGTTCTGTGTCCAAGTCATTTTTTCGGAGTGTGTGTTGCTTCTTTGAAGAAGTACCTGAGTTACTTTGAGTAATAGATTCTTCTTTGGTTGCAGTTATTGATGAAGTATTAGCTCTTTGGATGATTTGCAGTGAGATCCTGTTGCATTTCTGTTTGAAGTAGTTTTCTTTTACACCGTTTTCCTTTTTGTGGCACAGGATGTGTTTTTAGATGGCGGTGTATAGTGAACATAGTCTATTGTATTTTAAAATGCAAGGAATATCAGTGTTTCCTTTACTTGCATCAAAGTTGATTAGAAATAGACCGTCAAGTGTACGTAAGCGTGATAGTGCTACGTAGCTCATGCCTTCTTTAAAGACTGTGTTCCCAATATCTATCAATGCTTTATCTAGGGTAAGATCTTGTGATTTGTGAATGGTGACTGCGTATGCTAGAGTTAGAGACAATTGCTCTCCGCGTACATACATGTCTTTGAAAAGAAGGAATCGAGCTGTTGAGCGCCCTATCCTTTTTACTTCTGAAAGTTTGTCAAAGAGAATATTGACAAACTGAATGTTGTTGTCACATGGGTATGTTTGAAAGCCAACAACTGTACCCAGTGCTCCATTAACTAGTCCTTGCTCCACATCAAGGTTACGTTTAAGCATTACTCTACAGTTTAAAGATATTTTGAATATTTTCTCCAAACCAGCTGTGTTGGAGATATAATTTTCTAAGGTATTTAGTCTTGTTGTGGCGTGTTGAAATATGGGTAGTGTCATACCATATATGTCTAGTTTGTCTGTGGAGTAAATTTCAATTATTGGTTGCATTTCTTTTTTCAACATTGTATCATTGAATTTGGAACAGCTTGCATGAGTTGGCATTAAGGATATACAATTGATGATTTTGTGTGCTAATTGTTCCATGACATCAGTTGCACATGAGTTATGGCCATGAAGTGCATGGATGTGCCGGGTTTTTAATATTGCTTGTGCTTCTTGAGATAGTGCACCAACTCTAATACTTTTTAAAATGTTGGCGTAAGTGAGGTCTGTAGATTGGCGCATGTTTTCTGTTAATTCTCTGTATCGGAAATGTTGCCAAAGGTTGACATTTCCTATGCTGCCAAAAGGTTTACGGCAGAGTTTGTGTCCTAAGGTTTTAAAAATAGGGTCACCTTTCACTGGTGTCAATTGAAGAAGATCTCCGAAAACAATAATGTGTTTTCCTCCAAAGAGCTCTTCGTAGTTTGTAATCAATCTGAGGTGAATCAAAGCCAACATTAGGTTGGAAACCATGCTCACTTCATCTATTAGTAGCATTTTCATTTGTTTAAACACTCTGCGCAGTTCCATTGCAGCTTCTGTAGAAAGTTTGTAATATTCTAATTTGTTTTGGTGTTCTACTGGAAGGAGTAGTAATCAATGTAAAGTGACACCACCTATCATGTAGGCAGCTGAACCTGTGGGGGCAGTTACAACAGGTGGCAGTTTGTTGTCAATTGTTGAAGGAACTCGCTGATGATTTTGATTAAGAATGTTTTGCCTGAACCAGCTTCACCACTGACATATAGTAGTATAGGTTTGTAATTTTGGCAGGTACATTCTTTATTTTCATGTTGTACACCATGTACATTTTCTTTTGTTTCTTCTTGAAAAATGGTATGCTGCTCTTTGTTCAATTTTGATTGTAGTACAGTTAAGTCTTCTGTAGCTACTTCATAGTGACACATGGAGTTTTCTACTTCTGTCATAGCTAATTCTGCCTCATTTGCTATTAGTGGCTCACCCAGTGGTTCTTGGCTTCTGTTACAGAAGGTTAACTACTGTCGGGAGTGTCCTTATCTAGTTTGTTTGTTTGTTTTTATTATTTGTAATGCGCACATAACCCAGGGGTAACAAGGCGCAAGAGTAGCAAGAGGATTGTATATCTTGGTTACATAGAGCAAATTAGATAACGTCCCATATGGTTACAGTGAAGGACGCATTGACAACATAGGTAACAAGTACCAATCGACAGGTTATCCATGACAGTTTACATATATAGATAGAGTAATTACAGTAGTTCACTATACATATGATGAAATAAGAAATTCACAATTACAATTTACAAGTTTAAATTAAGTCAGAGTAGCAGGGCAAGAGGGATGCCAGTGTATTAGTTATCATGATCCTTAATCCATTGGATGAGATTCGTCCTGAATTGTGGATAAGGGAGGTTTTCGCTTAGGGGTGGTGGTAGTGAGTTCCAATGTAATGCTGCTTTGACCTGGAAGCTGCTCCCTCCAGTCATAGTCCGTTTGTATCTTGGTACTAATAGTAGGTTGGCATTGGCCTTTCTAGGAGGGCGGTAGGATGACTGTCTGGTGAATCTCGATATGAGGTATTTAGGGACCAACTCGTGAAGGCATTTGTGAATCAAAGAGACAGATTTAAGGAATATCTTATCTTTCGTGGAGAGCCAGTTGACAGATCTTCTGGTGTCTGAGATATGGGCTTTCTTTGGGAGACTTAGGGCTGCTCTTAGAGCGTTATTTTGCAGGATTTGAATCTTGTTTATGATGTATTTATTGCTACCTACATAAAGGGCATTGCAGTAATCCAACTTGGATAGGATCAGAGCTCTAGCCAGGGTAATGCAGTTGTTAGAGGATAGGGATGGTTTGGCTGCTCTGATAAGTTTACAGGTATAGGCAGTGGCGGAGACCATTGCATTTACCTGTTTTTTGAAAGATAATTTGGAATCTAGGTAAAAGCCAAGGGTTTTTACCTCCTTGGCCACAGCAATAGTGTAATTGTCGATAACAAATGATGAGTCGTTTTGGCCAAGTTGGTTGATATTAGCTCCAGTTGAGCCTGGAGTTCTTCTTCGTGTTGCTGTTCATTGTGCAACATTGTTTTGTACTGTGTAAAGTTTACATTGGTTATAGTGCTTTCATTTGCTTTGAAAGTGTCTTCATAGGAGTCATAGATATCTAGTCATTCTTCTTTTCTCCATGGTTTAAAAAGTTGTAGGAGGGACATGCAATATAGTTCTTTATGTTGAGGAGTTTTTAATGACAATTGGATATGATTAATTAAGCTTGGTTTGGTAAGTTTCACTAAGCTGCCTTCACAATTTGTCACTCTGTATCTACCTTTTTTTTCATCAGGTTTTATATTTTTTTTGTATGTGAAGTTTTGGGCTATGTGGTATGGACACATGGTTTCCAAAGTGGTACGCCTGTTTGGGCAGTATGTGTCTAGTAACTTGTTTTTCAAAATGTCTTGGCTGTTGGGATCATTTTTGGCTATTGTTTCTATGTCGTCCTATGATTTGAGAACTCTTTTTCTAGATTTAGCAGGACCAAGACTTAGCCATACCATATTATCAGATTTTCCATACAGAGCAGTACCAGTTAAATGTTTGTCAGCTTCATGGCAGCCACATTCTCTATGAGAGAGCATTTTTATGCCTAAACTGTACAATTTCTGAGACAGTGTTTTGTCTGATGATAGGTCATTCCAGAGGTCTTGAAGCTCTGTTTTTTCTGCTTTTGTTAAGTAGGCTGTAACATATAGTCAGCTGCAGTAGAATTGTCTGCAATGTACTGCACATCTATGTTTGCATTCATAAGAGGGCAATGATTGCATTGTAATCATTGATATATTTTGCTTCTTCTGTTCTTTTTATGTAATATTTGTTATTAGGTGATTTACCTTTAACACTATGTCTATCTGAAGACATGAAGTTGTTCACTTCACCTGTTTCTGTAACTGGTCTAGGGAAACCAAAGCAGCATTTGGTGTAGTATTTCACTTTGATTTTGTATTTGCGACGACAATATTTGCCGCATTTGTGTCTTTGAAATTGTAGAATTTGTGAAAGAAGATCACTATATGGGAGCATCTTTAATCCATAAAAGCATGTGGATATGTGGTGCTCCTATGGCTTGGTATTCTTTTCTCCAAAAGAAGTGTTGCACTTCTCCGAGGAGAGGAAGAGTTTTATTACAAATAAAGGGTAGCATAGCAATGAAACGATGATGGAAATATCTTGAAACATTTACAGGATATAGAGAGCAAAGTTCTCCAGGTGTTAGTATATCTATGTTGGTTTTGTTTTTGTTTGATAAGCAAAGGAAATCATGTAAATCTTCCCATTCCTCTTCTGCACAACTTAATGTAACAAACCAAGTGGGTGGGCCAAGGTTTCTTATCATACAACGTACATCTCCATGACGTCAGAACCAGTACTCTTTAGTACTACACATGTTTGCTAATAGATTTGTAATGCTTGATTGGAAAACTTCATCTTTTTCTTGCACTTTTTGTAGTAATTGTGTAGCTGACATATTTTTAGAGTGGGTTCCTGATTTCAATGTGTGTGCAACTCCGTAACATTGAGTTGCTAGTTCACTTTCAAAGAGTAGGTGGAATATGTATTCCACATTTTGTCTAAATCTGGGATCTTCAGAATACATTCGTAATGAGCGGTATTCCGATGCTGTTTTCTGAATAGGTCTATCATCGTACCTTCCTCCTTTGCCAGTAGGAAAGAGTAGAGGAAAAGCACATGCTACTATACTTTTTTTCCCCTATGCTGATTGGTGATCCTTTGGTTTGTCGCATTTGGTACGTTATATCTATAGTGTCATTAGAGTGTAATGGATGAATTGTATAATGGTCTAAAATATTGGATACTGTAGCAGGATCTAGAAGTTCAAATTGACCAGTTTCTGGTGACTCTTGAATTATTTCTGTTGTTTCCCTTAAGTTTTCTTCAATATTTCTTTCTTTGTAGTATTCATTATTGTTTTTTCGATATTGCAAGACTTGTCTAACTTTATGTAAGTCTACGAGTTGTTGCCAATTTTTTTTGTCTTTTGTAGGTACACCATTTACTAAGGCAATTAAAGATTGTTCTATTGGACATTGCACTCCCAGAGTGTGCACATTTTCTTTTAGATCTAATGGTAAATAAACTACTTTGCCACAAATGCCTTTCACCAATTCAGAGGGAGGTAATTTTGCTGTTTTTGGTTGAAGGCGTATTATTGCTTGAAATGGGTGCACTGTTTGAATTATGATGCTCTCATATCAATTCAGTTGTTGCAGGGGTTTTGGTAGTGGGAATAATTCCAAATGATTTGTGATAGCACATGAAGGAGTTTGATTGTTGTCAATTTTTGTAGTGCAGTAACTGCAAAATATTAAGGGGTCAGTTATTTCGTATTTGTTTTCTGCTATAAGGTAGAGAGCTCATTCAAACCATTTGGAATCTTCATTGTTTTCTATTTTGTATGTTACGTCTATAGATTTTGTGTTACTTTTATAAAATGTTCCGTGGCAACACACACACATGGTTTGGTACTTCAGCGGATACACTTTTACATTTTAGTATTTCTTTTTTGTATGTGTGTAGTAGAAAGTTACCATCTGTACAATTGTTGCTAGTCTGTTGTAAAGCTACTGCATTTTGTAAGTGGCTTTCAATTCCAAAATATTTTTTCTGGATATGCTCCATTTCTTCACGTAGGTCTTTGGTTGTACCATGTAGAAGATTGTTATTTAAATTGGCTAGAGCTAAAGCAGGACTTTTAGTATAGTACAGTTTATAGACTAGATTTCTTATAGTAGAATGATGTGTTGATATCATTTTGGTATGATGGAAGGTGCTTTTGCCAATAGGTCCTGAAATGCAGGCTAATGAATGTCCTTGTAGTCCTGTGTATTTGCGCAATGGACAGGTATTCATGTTTTGCAGCAGTTTAATTTTAATGTTGTCTTTGCCTTTCACATACTGATTGAGGAACTGGCGTAAAGAATTGAACATTTTTTGGCAATATTACACATTGACGTGCATTGCCATTTGTACACTAGACGTTCTGGTTCAGTAGAATGGAGAGGTGATACTGAGTTTTCTGGGGATATTTTTGTAAGCAGTATTTCTTGTTTGCTTTTTTTTGTATGCTTCTTCATTAAAATATGGTTTAGTGCTCGTGGTGTTGTAACTCCATTCACCTCCAAAGATATTTAAGAAGCACTGTTGATCAAAGCTTCTAAGATTAATTTTCTACGGTAGGTTTTAAGCGTTGTACATGATTTGTCTCCTGTTTTTATAAATAAGATCCTGAAGGACTCTGTGGCGGAGCATTTTTGCTAAAATATTTTTTTTTGTATGGTGACTTGCGACTATATCAATATTTATAGAAGCAGTTTTAGCAGTAGTGGTAGCTGAATTCTTGTTTTCTATATTGTTTTACATTTTGATAGAGGAGGCAAAGTTTCTGTACTGGAAACTTGTTTTGTTTCGCTAAATGATTGTATTAGCTGTTTTGTTTGAACTTTTTGTACACACTCTGCTAGAGATGGATGATTATTTTGGACACTTTTATTTTCATTTGTTCTATTTCTGCATTGCTTTCTATGGACTTGCTTTTTGGTAGGAATTCTTTGGGGTCTGTTGAAAAGGAAAAGGTATGGGTTGGGCTGTTCTACAATGTATGTGTGCTGTGTGCTTAAGTGTCTGAGTATGGTGGCAAAGATATATGTGGTGGTGTGTGATTGTGCATTGGGCAACTACAATTAGTTGGGAAGGCTATTCTTCTATTTGTGTGTTACTATACTGCGGTTCAGATGACAGTAGAAAGTGAGCTAGTGGTGAGGAGAAGCACTAATAGTAAATCTAATGGTTTGAAATTAAAACAGTTCTTTGTTTTGTAATACTAACATTGTAGGGTTTGAGTTATTTTATTTGTGTTCCAAAAACGGGGATTTGTGTGCCATTCTGCCTGTTAATGTTTGATAAATGGGGGTTTGTGGGCAGAATGGTTTTTGGTGAAGAAAATACATGAAAGAACCACACAGTGTGTTTGAGTAACAATGAGAATATTAAGGTAGTATTGTACTTACTCTTTTTTTTGTGGAATGAGCAGGTTTCTTCGGAGATGTTTTTTGTAGTTCTGATGCTACTGCTTTTCAGGAGAGTGGTCTTCACTGCAATTGTAAAAGAAAGAAGTTAGTAATTGTGTGTGTTTATAGTACTGATGTTAATTTAGACATTGATTTTTAAGTTTGTGTAGTAGTATTCTTGTTTGATAACTGAACATAGTGTGTGCATGCAGTTTGCTTTGACTATGTGTAACCTTTATATTTTACTTACAATATGTTAGTTCAACATATTTTGCAAATGAGTTGAATACTAAGTATATGGAACTCACTTGGTTTTTTAAAGCTGTGTTATAGAATGTTAGGAGAAAGAAGAAATAATGATATATTTATTTTGAAATTTGTTTAAGGTGAATGGCAGAATCTGTATAGAAAATTATGCAATGTATACATTTGTGAAGGTGTGGGTTATAAAGCAGAAGAATGTGATTTATAGGCAGTGGTGTTATTGCAGATGGGAGCTTTTCAATGATAGTGTCTATGTGTGTGAGTGTATGAAGATGCATGACCTTTTCCTGGCTGTGTGTAATTTTACAATACACTACTAAGTGTTTTTCCACAATTATACTGTTATTTCTGTTATCTTCTAATATTCGAATTTTTTAGATAGGTGTGTCTGTAAAAAAAAATTGTAGATAGCAGACAGGTTTGGAAGTAATAGTTGATTATAGCAGATGGGAAAAATTGCAATAAGTTTGTTTTATAGATTATACAGGTTTAGTGGCATTACTGTTTATATGCATTCGTACATGTACTCTGAATAAAATATATATACCTGTAGTTTGTATTCATGCAGCTGTAAGTAGGAATCTTGAAGACTTATACAGTAGTTTTTGTAGCAGGTGCTTTCCAATGATATGAGACTTGTACTCAGAGTGAATGCTGAACTCTGATGATGGAGTTAGATGTAGAGGTCTTGGATGTGATTGGTGGATGGTTGTGTGACTGCCTAGCTGTATCCAATGACGGAATGGCAGAGAGAGTGAAGTGGAATGGGTAGAAGGTCTGTGCAAGTGTTATGCGGTCCACGGACACTGCGGCTGTCCACGGACAGGGCGTGACAAATCCAGGGTTTCCAGAAAATGCAGCATGGAAAGGGGACTGTAGGGATTAGCCAATCAGGTGTTGAGGTTGTGGATTTGTCTTGAAATAGGCTGTGTGTAGTGAAGATGGCAGAGGTGGAGAAAGTCAGGGAGTTGGTGCTTGGAGATATGTCTGTGCATGGTTTACAGCAGTATGCTCAATGCAGGCATGTGGCAAACAATTTTGATGTTAAAGGAGTAGAGGTGGTGTGGAGCACTGTGCCTGATTGCAATATACAGGGAATTGTAGATGCTTGTGAAGATATGGGCAGGATGAACAGTCCCCATGTGGTAGTTTTGCATTATGGTGCTTTCCATTTGGGCTATGTCAGTGCCCCTACTTTGTTGGCAGATTTGGAACACTTGGTTCAAGCAGTAATGAACATCCTTCCAAATGCCAAGGTAATTTTTTCTGGACTACTACCTAGGGCAAAACGGGACAATAGTTCTGTTTTTTGACCTCAGCAAAACATTGCTAGGTGTGCAATCAACCGACGCATGTGTGCTTTCATGCTTAGGGTTGGTATGTTTTTCTGTAATAATGAGAATATTGATTCCAGTAATGCTGTTTATTTTAAAAAAAAGATGGCATTTCTTATCTTTTAGGGAAATGCCATGCTGTTTTGGAATGTAAGGGTTGTTTTGGAGAAGGTTATGTGAAGATTTTAGTAGTAAAGTAAGAAACAAAATAATACAAAATAACAGGTGTTTGTCAAGCATCTGCAAAACCCCCCCACAAAAAACGTCTCTTTTCAGAGCCAACCTCAGAGGGGAAATGGGGTACACTATTTAATTTTACATTCAGCAGGCTCAGATTTTTTATATGTCCGCGGACATGGCGGTAGTCCGCGGACATCGCGTATTACAGACAGGGATTTTGGGGTGGAGAGGCATGCAAATGAGAATGAGCAGAGCAAGGGATTGGTCAGTTAAGTTTACTGGGTGTGTTGTGTAAGGAGAGAGTTTGTCAGAAAGTCTTTTACCTGAGAGAAGAACAATTAGGTATGGCTGTGTGTTTCAGAAAACAGATTATCTGGATTTGGGAGATTCATGGATACTTTGGTTGGAGGTGCATGCAGAATGCTGTGGGGTAGCTGCAGATCTTGGATTCACTCATGTGGAAGTGCACTGGCATGGAGTGTGTGGAATGAAGTGGCTGGGCTTGGTACCTCTCTGTGCCAGTTTGGACACAGCATCATCCAGACATAATTATAATTCATTGAAGAGGGAACAGTTTAGGACATGTGTCTGGAATTTCTTTGCAATTTGCAATGAAAGAAGGACTTGGGAAGGTCATGGACATGTTTCCAAATTCCCAAGTAATTTTTCCACGTAAGACAAATGTGGCAGCGTTCTTCTTGATTTGATCCACAAATGGAGAAAGCGAGGCGCAATGTCAATAAGGCTGTTTGTGCCTTTCTAAGAGATGTTGGCATGTCCTCTTTTCACAATGAAAATATTATGTTTCGTAGCACAATCATTTTTCGCAGAGAGGGAGTCCATCTTACTTATGCTGCTAATCACATTTTTCTGAGAATTGTACAGAATGCATTGCAACCTTTTTTGGAGCAACAGCCATCCATTTTGCAATAGGTGTTGATATTTCAAGTTTTTCAAACACAAAAAAACACCACCAAAAGGCTCTTTTCAGAGCCACCACTTCCTCCCAGAAAAAAGTACAATGGTTTTGATAAGGCAGCACCCCAAAATTTTAGTTCTCCGCGAACTGTCCGCTGACTTCTAAAAAATGCACAGGGTCCTGCACTATTTATTTACTACTTCTATTTTTAGACTGTGAAAGGCGGCTCTGAAAAGAGCTTTTTTTTTGGATTTTTGTTGTTTTATTTTTTTTTGTTTTTTTACACAAGACACACTAGGAGAGGATGGGTAAGGAGGGTAAGGAAGGGATACCAATCACAGGGATAAGAAAGGGCAGGTGGAGAGAGGAAGATGTAGGGTGGGCCTTATTTAGGTGGTGGGCAGACTTTCTTATGCTCCTTGACCGTAGTCTCGAAAGCACTCTGAAGACTCTCCCCTTGCAGAGTACTGCGTTTCAGTACATACACAATATTGTGACCCTTGAAAGGTAAGGGTCAACAGCATCGTGAATAGTCTGTGAGGCAACTGGAGGGATGCGCTGTCCCACAGGAGTGTCTCTTGTGGTGACAGGAGCGGAAACGGAGGATGTGGTAGAGGAACTCAGCCTACTACTTTGATCACAAGGTACAACCTTGCAAACGGCCCCACCGTGGAATGACCTTAGGTGTCGCTTCATAGATGTTGTACCACAGCTGTACGAACCAGGCCTCCCACGACTCAGCACCAATGTGGCACTGATTGCAGGTGACCTTGTTCGCACATGCTTTTGGCTATTGCCAAAAAATGTTCAAATCTTTATGCCAGTTCCTCTATCAGTATATGAAAGGCAAAGACAAAATGAAAATTAAACTGCTGCAAAATATGGATACCTGTCCATTTCGCAAATACACAGGTCTACAAGGACATTCATTAGCCTGCATTTCAGGACCTATTGGCAAAAGCACCTTCCATCATATCAAAATGATATCAACACATCATTCAACTATAAGAAATCTAGTCTATAAACTGTACTATGCTAAAAGTCCTGCTTTAGCACTAGCCAATTTAAATAACAATCTTCTACATGGTACAACCAAAGACCTACGCGAAGAAATGGAGCATATCCAGAAAAAATATTTTGGAAGTGAAAGCCACTTACAAAATGCAGTAGCTTTACAACAGACTAGCAACAATTGTACAGATGGCAACTTTCTACTACACACATACAAAAAAGAAATACTAAAATTTAAAAGTGTAGCCGCTGAAGTACCAAACCATGTGTGTGTGTTGCCACGGAACATTTTATAAAAGTAACACAAACTCTATAGACGTAACATACAAAATAGAAAACAATGAAGATTTCAAATGGTTTGAATTAGCTCTCTACCTTATAGCAGAAAACAAATACGAAATAACTGACCCCTTAATATTTTGCAGTTACTGCACTACAGAAATTGACAACAATCAAACTCCTTCATGTGCTATCACAAATAATTTGGAATTATTCCCACTACCAAAACCCCTGCAACAACTGAATTGATATGAGAGCATCATAATTCAAACAGTGCACCCATTTCAAGCAATAATACGCCTTCAACCAAAAACAGCAAAATTAACTCCCTCTGAATTGGTGAAAGGCATTTGTGGCAAAGTAGTTTATTTACCATTAGATCTAAAAGAAAATGTGCACACTCTGGGAGTGCAACATCCAAAAGAACAATCTTTAATTGCCTTAGTAAATGGTGTACCTACAAAAGACAAAAAAAATTGGCAACAACTCGTAGACTTACATAAATTTAGACAAGTCTTGCAATATCGAAAAGACAATAATGAATACTACAAAGAAAGAAATATTGAAGAAAACTTAAGGGAAACAACAGAAATAATTCAAGAGTCACCAGAAACTGGTCAATTTAAACTTCTAGATTCTGCTATAGTATCCAATATTTTAGACCATTATAAATATTGTGATGTCATCAATAACATCTGTTATGTCATCTTTGATGTCCTGGGTGTTAATCTTAGCAGTGCACGGTGGTGGCGCTAGTTATGGTTGCTTAGCTTACCATAACTGGTGAATGTCAGGGGTTTTTCGGTTTTACTTTGAACCATAACGTCCCTTTAACAAAGTCTTTTTACTGAATTTCATAGGTTTTTTGTAGCGCAACTTAACCATAACGTCCCTTTAACAATTTTTTTTACTGATTATATATATATTTTCAGTGAAAACAACTTTGTTAAAGGGACATTATAGTTAAGTTGCGCTATTAAAAAACTATGAAATTCAGCCAAAACATATTTGTTAAAAGGGACGTTATGGTTCAAAATATAACCAAAAAAAACCTGAAATTTGCCAGTTATGGTAAGCTAAGCAACCATAACTCGTACCACTGCTAAGACTGACACCCAGGACATCAAAAATGACATCACACATATCATTGATGACATCACTGATGACATCACATGTCTGGATCACTCGTTTTTCCTTTACTGACATATCTAGGCCAGTAACAGTCAGGAACTAAAAATGAATATACTCATAATTCATATTCAAGTACTATATTTATAGACTTATACTTCAAATATGTTCTTACAGTAATTCACTTGGGGTTCACTCACAGCATATGAAACATATACATAGGGGAAAACACAGATTTGGAAAACAGCAAGGCTTTGTGTGTATAAAGATAATCAGTAAGGTTATCACACTTTCTTATAGTTCTGCCTTTCTATTATTACTTTACTCTCCTGGATATGCTCATATTTGTATACATTGTATGTACACTACACTCCTTAGGGTCCAGTCACTTTATATTATAGTTATACATAGCAAAGTAGTAGCTTTGAAGCAGAGCGATCTTTTCTGTGTATAAAGTTAATCAGTTGGAGTATGAAGATTGGCTGGTAATACTGTTGTTTACTTCATTTTCCCTGTATATGCTCATATTTGTATGTGTTGTTGTCTATTTGTTTTTTGTTTCAAATAATACAATTATGTATTAAGTGGGTTTTATTACGTAGTTATTAAATGTTGCACAGTACACAAAGCTGTAATAAAAAGCATTTATCATTTTACTATTCAACATGGTAAGATTAATAATATTGCACATCCATCATGTATGTCACACACAGTGCCTATGTTTCTGCATGAGTAGCTTAGTATACTGGAAAGAACCTGATAATAGAATGGCAGTCATATCAATGCATTACTTAATGCACTACGTAGCTCATGATATTTAGTCCAATAATCCTTCACAGTTTTTATCAACATTACTATAAGAATCCCTTGTACAAACTGTTCATGAAAAGTAAATGCACATGTGATGTCATCCGTGATGTCATCAATGACATTTGTGATGTCATCTTTGATGTCCTGGGTGTTAGTCTTAGCAGTGCACAGTGGTGGTGCGAGTTATGGTTGCTTAGCTTATCATAACTGGTGAATTTCAGGGGTTTTTCAGTTTTATTTCGAACCATAACGTTCCTTTAACAACGTTTTTTTCACTTAATTTCATAGGTTTTTAGTAGCACAGCTTAATCATAACAACCCTTTAAAAAAGTTATTTTCACTGAATATAGATATAGATAATGCAAATGTGATAAATGTTTACTAGGACTCCCTTACCTTACATTTATATAACATAGAATATACCAAACCCCCTCTCCCGCTACTGATTGTGATGTCTGCTGACCTTGCGCATCACCATCAGCACTATCCAAAAACTCAGGGGGTATCTTACATTATTGTATCATACAATAAAACACCAAACATACTGAAAAAGCACCACATAAATACATTACATTTAATAATAAATAAGAAGTGGAAACTGTATATGTAAGACACCAACCATCCGCTGAAGTAGCATTTCCAATATAATGGAATCTATCAAAACAGAATAACTATTCCTCCAACTGAATTACCTCACAGAAACTGCACAGCAAGAAGCAAGAACATACTTACACAGCAGTAACAGCAACAGTTTATAAAAAAGTAGTAAGTGCACTACATTTGTTTCATATCCTTATACATTTTCTATATTATGTACACTAAAACTAATATATCTTTTTTTTAAACGAAACGTCCATTACTTTGGAATGACTGGAAGAAAATTTCCCAAGAGAGGAAATAAGTGAAGACAGTGCTAATAATGGTAGACACAACATTTCTCTATATAAGCCAATTAATAACCATTACTTTATGTGTACTTAAGTGTACTTAACAAAAAATGATTATTAACAGGTCAGACAACCAATAAAAATAATATACCAGAAGAGATATTAGAAGATCCTCTGAAAAGATTGGAACTAAAAATGGATGTGTTAATGCAACACTTCAATCAACTAAAAGAGTGTCTTGTGGACCACATTAAAGATAACATTAAATACCACTGTCCCACATGTACCTGTTCCCCCACTCCATGTCCCAGACAACTATCCCCAAACCCTCCCCACCAAGAAAAACGGTACAATGAGACTTCCATCCCTTCCTCCCCTCTCATACATCATATCCATACCCCTAATTCCCCTGTATTTGTTTCAGTTTCTGCTTCCCCCCTCTTTCCTAATTGTTCTACTGTTAAACAATAATAACATTATAAGTGTGTTCTTAGTATATCCCTGTGTCTTATTTTTTTTTTTAAAAAGGCAGTTAGGGTGTACGCAGTGCTGAGTCGTGGCAAGGCTGGTTCGTATAGCTTTGGTACTACATCAATGAAGTCACACCTAAAGTCATTCAACGGTAGGGCTATTCGTAAGGTTGTACCTTGCGATAAACATACTAGGTTGAGTTCCTCTGCAGTATCCTCCATTTCCAATCCTGTCACCATGAAAGACACTCCTGTGGAACAGTGCATCCCTTCAGCTGTCTCACAGGCCGTTCATGATGCTGTTGACCCTTACCTTTCAAGGGTCCCAATATTGTGCATGTACTGCGACACAGTACTCTGCAGGGGGGAGAACCTTCGAACTGCTTTCGAGACTGCGATCAAGGAGCAGCAGAAGATCTGCACCCTACCTGAATGTGGCCCACCCTACATCTTCCTCTCTCCATCTGCCCTTTCTTATCCCCGTAGTTGGTGTCCCATCCTTACCTCGTTCCCCCTCCTTTCCTTGTGTGTGATGTTTAAAAACCCCCAAAAAATATAAAACAACAAAAACAAAACAAAAACAGAGGCTATTTTCAGAGCCGCCTTTCACAGTTAAAAAACAGAAGTGACAAATAAATAGTGCGGGGTCCTGTCCATTTTTTAAAAGTCTGCGGACATCTAAAAACTGTGCAGTGTTGCCCTGTCACAACCATTGCACTTTTCTCTAGGAGGAAGTGGTGGCTCTGAAAAGAGCCTTTTTGTGGTTTTTTTGTGTTTCAGAAACTTCAAATGGTCGACACCGACTAAAAATGGATTGCTGTTATTCCAAAAAAGGTCGCAATGCATTTTGTATATTTTGCAGAAAAATCTGATTGCCGGAATAAGTAAGATGTACTCAATCTCTGCGAAAAATGTGTGTGCTACAAAACATAATATTTTCATTCTGAAAAGAGGACATACCAACATCTCTCAAAAAGGCACAAGCAGCCTTGTTAACATTGTGCCTTGCTTTCTCCATTTGTGGTCCAAATGAAAAAGAACGTAGCCACATTTGTCTCTGCGCAATACAGGAAATAATTACTCTGGAGTTAGGATACATGTCCATGACTTTCCCAAGTCCTTCTTTCATTGCAAATTGCAAAGAGATTCCAGACACATGACCTAAACTGTTCCCTCCACAATGAATAATAATAATGTCTGGATGACGCTGTGTCACCAAAGAAGGACAGAAGTACCAAATCCACCCACTTCATTCCACACACTCAATGCCAGTGCACTTCCACATAAGAGAATCCACGATGTGCATGCACCTCCAACCAATTTATCCACGAATCTCCCAAAATCCAAAGAATCTGCTTTCTGAAACACACAGCCATAGCTAACTGCTCTTCTCTCAGGAAAAATACCTACTGACAAACTCTCTCCTTACACAACACACCAAGTAAACCTTATTGACCAATCCCTTGCTCTGCTCAGTCTCATTTGCATGCCTCTCAACACCAAAATCCACCTATGTAATACGCGCTGTCCGCAGACAACTGCTCTCTCCGTGGACAAATTGAAAAATCTGAGCGTGGGAAATGAAAATGTAAATAGTGTGCCCCATTGCCCCATTGAGTTTGGTTTTTGCAGATGCTTCAGAAACAACTTTTATTTTGTATTTTCTTGTTTTTCTTTTCTTATTTTCCTCCAAAAATCTTCAAATTAGCTTCTCGAAAGCAACCCTTATGTTCCAAAACAGCATGACATTTCCCATAAAATATAAAGAAATGCCATCTTCTTTGAAATAAACAACATTATCAGAATCAATCTTCTCATTGTTACAAAAGAACATACCAGCTCTAAGCATGAAAGCAAACATGTCATGGTTGATTACACACCTAGCAATATTTTGCTGATGACAAAAAACACAACTATTGTCCCATACTGCTCTAGGTAACAAAGCAGAAAAAATTGGGAAAGACTTTCATGATTGCCTGAACCAAGTTTTGCAGATCTTGCAGCAAAGTAGGGGCACTGACATAGCCCAAAGCACAGCACCACAGTGTAGGACAACTACATGTGGACTATAACACCTAGCCATATCCTGACAAACTACTAGAGTTGCCTGCAAATTCAAATCAGGCACAGTGTTCCAGACCACATCCACTCCTTTTGTGCCAAAATGGTTAGCCACATTCCAAAATTTAGTATACTGGTGCAAACCATTCACAAACATATCTCCAACCACCAACACCCTGACTTTCTGCACCTCCACCATCTTCACTACACACAGCCCCTCTCAATATGAAGCAGAACCTCAGCACCCGATAGGCTAATCATCAAAATACACTCCCACTTCATGCTTGGCAAGCCCGGAGGAGGCATGTCCTGTCTGCGAACAACCGCGCTGTGCGCGGAGCACGTAAGTAACACTGGGGCAACCCTTCTACCCTTTCCACTGCACTCTCTGTACCACTTACTCATTGGCTACTGTTAGGCAGTCACACAATCATCCACCAATCACATCCAAGAACTCTACATCTAACTCTGTCATCACAGATCAGTACTATTGATCACTCTCAGTACAATTCGGCTGTGACTGCAAAGGACCTACAGCAATAACTACTATAATACTCCTCAAGATTTCTACTTACAGATTCATGCACATCCACATGCATGAACACAGACTACAGGTATGAATATTTTCTACACAGTACATGTACACCTCTTCTAGTAATACAATACATCCCGGGAGCATAGCTCAGCGGCACCGTGCGCACCTTGAAAGCAAAACGACACAAAGCAACACATATTCGATCCCCGGGTCTGCGCTTAGAAACCTCTGGGTGTTTAAGAGCGTTATAAATACACAACTAAGACAAAATAATTACGTGACTAAAAAACAAACAATTCCTGAATCAGCGCCTCGATGCCCACGGGCTGTGTAAGTGCTTTAAAAATGTAAAATGAAATAAATAAATATATGAACAGAGTAACTGCCACTTACCCTGTATAAACAGTAAAATGAACTTACTGTCATTTCTCCCATCTGCTATGATGAAGTAGCAATTGCAAACCTTTAAGCTTTCCAAATTTTTGTTTACACAAACACCTATCTAAAAAAATATAAGATGGGACAAATAACAGTATAATTATGAAAAAGACTGTCCAGTGTATTGTAAAATTACACGTAGCCAGGATGAGTAAATACATCTTCATTCAAGCACACATGCAGACAACGGGCCTCATTACGACCCAGGCGGAAAACCATGGTGCTAATAGCACCATGGTCCATGCCGGTAACTTACCGACTCTGCCATGGAGAAAGGGGTATTACCACCCCATTACAAGGTTGGCGGGGCGGTAATTCCCCCTTCCTCCATGGTCCTTCCCCATTCCCATTTTTGCCCCATAGGGCTCAATGGGAATGGGGAAGGCGCTAAGTACGGTACCGCAAATTGCGGTACCGTACTTAGCACCAAGGTCACTTTGCAGGTCCCTACTTTAACGGCTGGTGTAGACCAGCCGTTAAGGTCGGGTCCTGCAAAGGGACCTCGTAATCAGGCGCTAATGGGTTAATGGCGCCACAGCCTTTTACGGCGCCGTTAACCCATTAGCACCAGGGTCGTAATGAGGCCCAATATCATTAGAAAGGCTATCAGATCAAACAACACCACTGCCTCTATATGAAATCCTTCTGCTTTATTACCCACACCTTTACAAAGCCATATATTGAATGATTTTATGTACAATCTCTGCCATTTACCCTGTAAAAATAGCAAAAACTGCATATGATCATTTCTTCTATCTCTTAACATCCATTAAAATAACATTAAAAAAACAATTGTGCTCTATACGTTTACTATTATACTCATTTTAAAAACATATTCAACTAACAGATTCTAAATAAAATATACAGGCTGCACATAGGCAAAGGAAAGTGCAAAATAAAGTCTACATTAACAAAAGTGCTGTAAACACACATATTCACTAACTTCTTTCTTTTAAAATTTCAGTGAAGACCTCTCTCCTGAAAAGCAGAAGTGTCTGAAGTACGAACAATGACTTAAAAGAAACCTACTCTTTCCATACAAAAAAGTAAATACAAAACTAACATAATGTTCTGTTACTCAAACACACTTGCATTTTAGTATTGCAGAAGAAAGAAATATATTGACCATTTACCATTAGATGCAGTATTAGTGCTTCCCCTTACAGTTCCATACTTTATATTGTCCTTTGTAGCCCATCATAGTAAAACACAAATACAAGAATAGCCTTCCCAACTTGATGTAGCTACCCATTGCACAATCACACACCTCCACAATCATACTTACCATCATACTCAGGCACTCATGCACAAAGTACGCATACACTGCACAACAGCCCAACTCACACTTTCTTTTTTTCTACAACAGACCCCAAAGAATACCTACCAAAAAGCAACTCCATAGAAAGCAACGCAGAAGTAGAGCAAGTCAAAATACAAGTGTCCAAAATAAGCATCCATCTCCAGCAGATTTTGTACAAAAAGTTCAAACAAAACAGCTAATAAAGTCATTAAGCGAAACAAAACAAGCTTCCAGTACAGAAACGTTCCCTCCTCTATCAAAATGTAAAACCAAACAGAAAGTGATTAACAAGACTTCAGCTACCACTACTGCTAACATTGCACCTATAAATCTTGATGTAGTGACAAGTAAGCATACAAAAAAAAATGTTTTACAAAAAATGTTCCTCCACAGAGTCCCTCAGAACCTTTTAATAACAGGAGAGAAATCATGCACAACCCTTAAAGCCTACCATAGAAAATTAATCCTAGAAGCTCTTGTAGAGAGTGCAATCCTTCTCAAAAGGAAGTTATTTATTTTAATTTTGAAACCACTAACAAAACTAACTACTAAATTTAAAAAAAGACTTCTCAATTAACGGATATCAACAAAAATAGCTTTTTAAACATCTGTGAAGGTGAATGGAGTCACACCATGACCATAGAACCATATTTTAATGAAGAAGCATATTAACAAAAGCAAACAAACCCAATTGCCATACATAGCAGTGTATGAGGGTATGGAAAGCTTAATAACACCATTATGGAACAAGAAACTCTGCTCACAAAAATATCCCCAGAAAACTCAGAATCACCTCCCCATTCTACTCAACCAAAATGTCCAGTCTACAAATGGCCGTGCGCATCAATGTGTAACATTGCAAAAAAATCTTTCAAATCTTTATGCCAGTTCCTCAATCAGTATGTAAAAAAACAAAGACAAAATCAAAATGAAGCTACTACAAAATATGGATGCCTGTGCAGTGCGCAAATACACAGGACCACAAGGACATTCATTAGCCTGCATTTCCGGACCTATTTGCAAAAGCACCTTCCATCATATCAAAATTATATCAAACATCATTCAACTATAAGAAATCTAGTTAAAAAACTCTACTATGCTAAAGCCCTGCTTTAGCACTAGTCAATTTATATAACAATCTTCTACATGGTACAGCCAAGCAACTACTCGAAGAAATAGAGCATATCCAGAGAAAATATTTTGGAATTGAAAGCCACTTACAAAATGAAATAGATGTACAACAAACTAGCAACTACAATACAAATAGCAACCTTCAATTAAAGACATACAAAAAAGAAATACTAAAGTTTAAAAGTACCTCAGCTGAAGTACCAAACCATGTGTGTGTGTGTTGCCACAGGACTTCTTATAAAAGTACCACAAAAACTATAGATATGACGTACAAAATAGAAGACAATGAAGATTTCAAATGGTTTCAATTAGCCCTCTACCTTATAGCAGAAAACAAATACGACATTATTGACCCCTTAATACTTTGCAATTACTGCACTGCAAAACTTGACAACAACCAAACACCTTCACGTGCTATCACAAATAACTTGGAATTATTCCCACTACCAAAACCACTGCAACAACTAAATTTATATGAGAGCATCATAATCAAACAGTGCACCAATTTCAAGCAATAATACGCCTCCAACCAAAAACAGCAAAATTACCTCCCTTTGAATTAGTTAAAGGCATTTGTGGCAAAGTAGTTTGTTTACCATTAGATCTCAAAGAAAATGTACACACTCTAGGAGTACAACGGCCAATAGATCAACCTTTAATTGTTTTAGTAAATGGCATACCTAAGACAAAAAAATTTGGCAACAACTCGTGGATTTACATAAAGTTAGACAAGCCCTGAAATATCTAAAAAACAACAATGAATACTACAAATTAATTAATATTGAAGCAAACCTGAGAGAAACCATTGAAATAATTCAAGAGTCACCAGAAACTGGTCAATTTGAACTTCTAAATCCTGCTACAGAATCCAATATTTTAGACCATTATACAATTCATCCTTTACACTCTAAAGACACTATAGATGATGCACTCGAAATGTATCAAATGCGACAAGCCAAAGGATCTCCAATCAGCATATGGGAAAAACGTATAGAAGCACAGGCTTTTCCTCTGCTCTTTCCTACTAGTAAAGGAGTAAGGTACGATGATAAACTCACACAGATAACAGCATCAGAATATCTCTCTCTACGATTGTATTCTGACGACCCCAGATTCAGACAAAATGTGGAATACGTATTCCACCTTCTCTTTGAAAGTGAACTAGCAACTCTATGCTACGAAGTTGCACACACATTAAAATCAGGTATCCATTTTCAAAATATCTTAGCTACACAATTATTACAAAAAGTGCAAGAAAAGATGACGTTTTACAGTAAAGTATTACAATTCTTTTAGCAAACATGCGTGGTACAAAAGAATAATTGTTCCGGCATCACAGAGATGTACGCTGTATGATAAGAAACCTTGGCCCACCTACTTGGCTTGTTACATTAAGTTGTGCAGAATATGCATGGGAAGATTTACATGATTTCCTACGCATAGCTAACAAAAATAAAACAAACATAGATATAAAAACACCAGGAGTACTCTGCTCTCTAGATCCTGTAAATGTATCAAGATATTTACATCATCGCTTCATTGCTATGCTACACTTTATTTGTAATAAGACTGTTCCTCCCCTCAGAGAAGTTCAACACTTCTTTTGGCGAAAAGAATTCCAAGCCAGAGGAGCACCACACATCCACATGCTATTATTGATTAAATATGCTCCTAAATTTGGTCAGGACAGTGATGCCACTTTTTGCAGTTCATTCAAAAATATGTCACATGTGAAATCACTTCACAAACAACACATAGTGACCTTCATGCACAAATTTGACAATTTTAAAGACACAAATGTAGGAAATGTTGTCATCGCAAATATAAAAATAAAGGGAAATACTACACCAAATGCCGCCTTAGTTTCCCTAGACCAGTTTCAGCAACAGGTCAAGTAAACAACTTCATGTCTTCAGTCAGACATAGTGTCAAAGGTAAATCACCTAAGAACACATATTACATAAAAAGAACAGAAGAATCAAAATAAATCAATGATTACAATGCAATCATTGCCCTCCTATGGAATGCAAACATAGATGTGCAGTACATTGCAGACAATTCCACTGCAGCTGCATGATATGTCACAGACTACTTAACCAAAGCAGAAAAAACAGAGCTTCAGGACCTCTGGTATGACATATCATCTGACAAAACACTATCACAGAAATTGTACAGCTTAGGCATAAAAATGCTCTCTCATAGAGAATGTGGCTGATATGAAGCTGTAGAGCGTTTAACCGGTACTGCCTTGTATGGAAAATCTGAAAGTATAGTATGGCTAAGTCTTGGTCCTGCTAAATCTAGAAAAAGAGTTCTCAAATCATATGAAGATATAGAAACAATAGCCAAAAATGATTGCCAATAGCCAAGCCATTTTGAAAAACAATTTACTAGACACATACTACCCAAACAGGAGTACCACTTTAGTAACCATTTGTCTCTACCACGTAGCCCAAAACTTCACATACAAATATAATGTTAATCCAGATGAAAAGAAAGGTAGATACAGAGTGGTAAATTGTGAAGGCAGCTTACTGAAATTTACCAAACACAGCTTAATTAATCATATCAAATTGTCATTAAAAACTCCCCAACATAAAGAACTGTATTACATGTCCCTGCTACAACTTTTTAAACCATGGACAAAAGAAGAAGAGGTACTGAATACATATGACTCCTATGAGGACGCTTTCAAAGCAAATGAAAGCACTATAATAGATGTAAACTTTACACAATACCAAACAATGTTGCACAATAAACAGCAACATGAAGAAGAACTGCAGGCCCAACTACAAGTGGACACTCCCGACAGTAGTCAGCCTTCTGTAACAGGAAGCCAAGAACCACTTGGACAGCCACTAATAGCAAATGAGGCAGAATTTGCTGTATTGAAATCACAACTGAACAATGAGCAGCATAGCATTTTCCAAGAAATAACAAAACAAATTGAACATGGTGTGGAATATGAAAATAAAAACTGTATCTGTCAAGAACACAAACCTATACTGCTAAACGTGAGTGGTGAAGCTGGTTCAGGCAAAACATTCTTAATCAAAATCATCAGCAATTTCCTTCAACAATTGACAAACAACAAACTGTCAGCTGTTGTAACTGCCCCCACAGGTTTAGCTGCCTACAACATAGGTGGTGTCACTTTACACCGATTACTAATCCTTCCAGTAGAACACCAAAACACATTAGACTATTACAAACTTTCCACAGAAGCTGCAATGAAACTACGCAGAGTGTTAAAACAAATGAAAATGTTGCTAATAGATGAGGTGAGCATGGTCTCCAACCTAATGTTGGCTTTGATTCACCTTAGATTACAATAGGTCCTCAAAACAGACTACGAAAAGCTCTTTGTAGGAAAACACATCATTGCTTTCTGAGATCTTCTTCAATTGGCACCAGTGAAAGCTGAACCTATTTTTAAAACCTTAGGACAGAAAACTGTGCCGTAAAACTCTTGGCAGCTTAGGAAATGTCAACCTTTGGCAACATTTCCAATACAGAAAATTAACAGAAAACATGCGCCAGTCTGCAGACCTCACATACGCCAACATTTTAAAAAGTATTAGAGTTGGTGTACTATCTCAAGAAGCACAAGTAATATTACAAACCAGGCACAACCATGCACTCTATGGCCATAACTCATGTGCTACTGATGCCATGGAACAAATAGCACACACAACTGTCAATTGCATGTCCTTGATGCCAACTCTTGCAAGCTGTTCAAAATTCAATGAAACAATGTTGAAAAAAGAAAATCAATAATTGAAATTTGCCCCACAGATAAACTGGACGTACTGGACGTACATGATATGACACTACCCATGTGTCAACAAACCACAACACTAAATACCCTAGAAAACTATGCCTTTTATTGCCATACTTACTATTGCCATTTGTATGCCTTATGTTTTGGTCATTTAAAAGAAAAACTACACGATGGATTTACACCAAATTAACAAAAGCCACTTTCGGGACTAAGCCGCCACTCGTGCCGCAAATTTGGTGGAAATCCGTCCAGCGGTCTATGGGAAAACAAACATTTTGGGACCGCTCCTATAACGTTGCCCCCCCTGGATCAAAGCTCACCAATATTTGCAGGAAAATTCAGAGTGGGCCATGTACTGTTTTTGGTGAGGATTCGTCCAGGTGGAGCGAAGTTATAAGCCACCCAAAAAGTGTTCTTCCTATGGGATTAGCAACTTAACCATAACTACATGGCTGCTACCGCAGGCCATGTAATATATATTACACAGTCCACGGTCGTGGCTGTGTATTTATGGTTAAGTTGCTAATTGTTTATTTCTACTTTTATGCTATTCATCTATCTGTTGGGTTGTTGCAGATTTTTGGGGCAATTAGATACCTGTTGGCGTATTCTAACTGTATATTTCTTGTTTTATTTTAATGGTATTTATTTATCTGTTTGCTTGTTGCAGGATCATGGGGCAGTTACATACCTGTTGATGTATTCTAACTGTGTATTTCTTGTTACATTTTAGTGGTATTTATTTATCTGTTTGCTTGTTGCAGAATCTTGGGGCAGTTAGATACATGTTGGCGTATTATAACTGTGCACAGTTTTGAAGTTGAAGTTTTGCTTATGTTCATACACAGATTACGTATTCAATTTTGCCTGCACGCCGCACAGAGCCTCCTAAAATGACAGCCGGCAAGTCTGTTTACATCGTTGCCTAGCAATGTGCTACGAATTTGCCCTGAGTCCGGCCCACTCGAGGAAGGCCCAGAGAGTAAGGCACCTTCCTGTTTGCCCCTGTTCACCACGGGAGCTGGGGGAGCAAATACTCATCGGGCTGACACACCGTAAGTAGACCTCACCACGCATATAGTTCTTGGTGTACACTTAACCATTGCTGCCTATTACCAATTACTGTATACATGTATGCCTACCTCCGCCAACTGTATTGTGTTATTGCCTGCTGTTAAGGTCATTACTAAGGTTTGGTCTGTCATCTCTGACCCCCTTGTCAACTCGCACCTAGAAAGACCCCTCTTAGCTCTTCTGTACTTCTATGTTGCCTATTCTCATGGTCAATTCCTGTAATGCAGAAGCCCCTTCAGTAACTACTGTAATTACTGGCTTCAGTGACTATAATAACCTTCTGTATATGTTTCAAATTAGATAGTATGATGATTAATGTTTCAGTCATGCTCTAAACAAGCCTCACACCACTTTCTCAAACTCATTGCACTACCATGTTGCATGCACTCCTTCCAAGGAGTACTATGCACACCATACTCTCTCTTATTTCTCTAGTGTTCTATGTTTTGTTGTCACCACTCACTGACCTAGACACACTTAGCAACATGAGCCGCCCCGTGACCAACATCACAACACCCAGTCAGCCTACTCTACACATCACGCATACAACCACCTATGTACCCAACAGCAGTTCTAGATCTAGCAGACTCAGATCGCGTACCCTACCCTTGTTCATTAGCTCCTGGTCCACACCAACCTGTCTCAGAAATGGCAGGCTGGGAACCCGTACATCTGGCAGACTCAACACTCCACACTTAAGAACGCTCTCCACCCACCTTCGTAATAGTACAACGGCCATTTCAATAATCCCAAACCCTTAATTCCCAGGCCTTCATTAGCCAAACAGCCACATCCAATCAGATACCACATGGCACCTAACCTCAAAGGTGCCCTACTCAACATCCGCTCTCTCATCGCCCATGCCTTGGAAATAAACAACCTCATCTCTAGTCAGGACTTAGACATATTAGCTATTACTGAGACCTGGCTAGATGAGGCTTCCAGCCCCACTATCACTTTAGCCATTCCTGAAGGCTACTCTATCCAAAGACAAGATAGACCCAACAAATTAGGTGGGGGGTTGCCCTTATCTTTTAAAACACTTCTCATCTCAGGCATATTCCACACCCATCGGAAGGGAACTTAGACATACTATCAGCCAAATTGTGCCTCTCCCAAAACAACACTATCAACATTCATGTCATCTACTGGCCTCCTGGACTCCCGGCAGACTTCCAAGGACAAGTCACCCACCTACTCAGTGAAAACATAAACAAATCCACTAAAACTTTACTCTTAGGTGACCTCAACCTAGGTTTTCATGACCCTAATGACAAAGCGGCTATCTCACTCCTAAAGGATCTCACCAACTTAGATTTCTCACAGAAAATCATGACCCCCACCCACTCCAAAGCTAGAATTCTGGACTGGTTGGCTGACCATAATTGCAACTCGTCCATCATTTCCAACACTTTCTACCCCTGGACAGATCACAACTGCATTCAATTCACTATCCCCACAAAGCCAACCTCCAAAACCACCATGCAAAAATCTGCTACTACAGCAAGAAGTTCCAAAAAAACTAACTTCAGATAACATACAGCCCCTCCTTGACATCCCATGTCTAGCTCCACCATTCTCGCAAGACCCTAACATCCTAGCAGATATCCTCAAGGACACACTCACCAATGTAATCAACACCATTGCACCCTTAGAAGAAAAATAAGAAAAAAAGTCCTTCCACTCAAACGCACATTTCACAGAAGACGTCCAAACCCAACTCAATAACAAACGTCAGGCTCAAAAAAACTGGCAGGCCAAACCCTGCAATGCTACTAAAGAACTGTTCAAAGCTATTGCTAAAGCATTTAAAGTTGCCATTTTCAATGCCAAATCCCAAACCTACATCTGTCGTATAACCGACACCAAAGCTCACTCAAAAGAACTCTTTACCATCGTCAAGGAACTTAAAGTTCCTCTGACTTCTTCTGACGAGATTGTCAAAGATGAAGCTTTGTGCAATAGCATCCAAGCCACAATGGTCAAGAAAATAGACCTCCTACAAAAGAAAATCCTTGACCATTATAATACTCTACCTAAAAGCAATCAGCCTACACAAACGCTACCCTCTAGCAAAACTATCAACTACCCGGGTGATGTATGCCCACCTAAGATCATTAAGGACTGCACTGTACCATTCGTTCCAATTATCACAGCATTCATCAATGCCTCTTTTAAGACCTGCTCCATCCCTGACAGTCTTGAAGAAGCGTGGGTACGCCCTCTCCTAAAAAAACAGACCTTGGACCCTGCTAAGCCCAACAACTATAGACCAATAACAACAGTTCCCTTCCTTCTCAAAATATTAGACAAAGTAGCTCACAGTCAAATCCAACAATACCTTCAAACAAACTCCATTCTGGGTAACAGACAATCAGGTTTCCGTAAAGGTCATGGAACCGAAACCGCCCTATTGGATCTAAAAAGCCAAATCATCAATATCCTAGACTCAGGTAAACCCGCTCTCCTTCTCCTCCTAGACCTCTCAGCGGCGTTTGACCTAGTTTACCCTAAAACCTGCACTGCTCATCTCACCCATTCAGCACATTTCTCTGATAAAGCTACAGCATGTATCACATCCTTCTTAGAAGGTAGAGCCATGAAAGACTTCTCAAACACTTCCAATGCAGCACCTACCTTTATACACTTCAGTGTCCGACAGGGATCTTGTACTGCTCCCATGCACTACAATCTTTTCACTAAGCCTTTCTTTGATAAACTCGATGCATTTGGGATTGCATATACCAATTATGCAGACGATACCCAAGTACTCCTCCCCCTAACAGGCACATACCACTTAGATGTCCTAGCACTAAAACAAATATACACCACAATTCAAGAATGGATGGCCACCAACAGCCTTTGACTGAATGGGGATAAGACGGAGATCCTTATCCTTGGCCAAAGGTCCACTCTTGCTAAATTAGACAGTCTCTATGCCAACTTTAACATTGACAACTGTACGATCCCAGTTTTATCATCTGTCAAAACCTTAGGTGTCCACATAGATGCAACCCTGTCCATGAACAAGCAGGTCAGCACCATTGTCTCTGCCTCTGCGCTAAGCACCAATTTCATCAATGCCATCAAGCCCTTCTTAACCAAGGAAAACTGCCTCTCAATAGCTAGAGCAACCATCAGTGCTAAGCTTGCTTATTGCAACACACTTCTAGTAGGCACCTCCATTAAGATCACCCAAAATAATGCCCTAAGAGCAGCCCTGAGCAACTCAAAAAGAGACCACATTTCTCAAGTAAGACAGTCCGTTCACTGGCTCCCTGTCAAAGAGCGTATTACATTAAAGATTCTCACTACTACACATAAATGTATCCACCGCACAGCACCATCATATCTCGCAGACACTATCTACAAACCTGTCACCTCTAAACCTACCAGATCATGCTACACCAACCAACTCTCTGTACCGCGCATTAACAAAGCCACAGCAGGAGGGATAGGTTTCCCCTACCTTGCCCCAAAACATTGGAACCAACTACCTACTGCGTTAAGAGCAGAAAGCTCTCTAACTGCCTTCAGAAAGAACCTCAAAACTTCTTCAACTAACCCACAACGATTGTATGTGTTTCTATGTGTAACTAAGTCCTGCTTCTGTCTGTAACCAGTGCCATGATGCCCCCGGGCTGATGTGCGCTTAACAAATCTGAACAAATAAATAAATAAAATAAATGAATAAATAAATAAATAAGAATATTAAGTAAGGGTTTACAAGGTTTGCTGGTAATTTCTGCTTTAGAGTAATGGTGCAATCATTACATTCAAACCATCCACAATTCTTTTTTATATATGCAATGTAGTGACCTGCATTGGTTGTCGCTCCTGCGTGGTAGATTATACCTATTGTTGTGAAGGTTTTCTTACCAAGTGATACTTGACAATGTGTGAATCCAGTCAGTTTACAGTTGTTTTTGGTACCATCTGCATTGTAACGTAAACGCATTACTATTACGTATTTACTATGTGTCTGTATTTGTAAGGTAGAGCGATTATCTGAATTGCAGGTAGTAAATAATCTGCCATGGTTTGCATTTTGTACAAGTTGCTGAAATGGAATTTAGAAGTTGAAATTGACCAGTTTCTGGTGACTCTTGAATTATTTCAATGGTTTTCTCTCAGGTTTTCTTCAACATTAATTTCTTTGTAGTATTCATTGTTGTTTTTTAGATATTGCAGGGCTTGTCTAACTTTATGTAAGTCCACGAGTTGTTGCCAATTAGTTTTGATTTTGTAGGTACACCATTTGCTAAGACAATTAAAGATTGATCTACTGGCCGTTGCATTCCTAGAGTGTGTACATTTTCTTTGAGATCTAATGGTAAATAAATTACTTTGCCACAAATGCCTTTTACTAATTCAGAGGGAGGTCATTTTGCTGTTTTTGGTTGAAGGCGTATTATTGCTTGAAATGGGTGCTCTGATTGATTTATGATGCTCTCATATAAATGTAGTTGTTGCAGGGGTTTTGGTAGTGGGAATAATTCCAGTTTATTTGTGATAGCATGTGAAGGTGTTTGGTTGTTGTCACACTTTGCAATGCAGTAATTGCAAAGTATTAAGGGGTCAGTAATTTCATATTTGTTTTCTGCTATAAGGTAGAGAGAAAATTGTAACCATTTGGAATCTTCATTGTCTTCTATTTTGTACGTTATGTCTACAGTTTTCGTGCTACTTTTACAAAAAGTCCTGTGGCAACACACACACACACATGGTTTGGTACTTCAGCGGAGGTACTTTTAAACTTTAGTATTTCTTTTTGTATGTATTTAATAGAAGTTTGCTATTTGTACAGTAGTTGCTACTTTGTTGTAAAGCTAATGCATTTTATAAGTTGCTTTCACTTCAAAAATATCGCGTGTGATACTTCACGCAAACCCCTGAAATACACGTACCCCGCTCCCCCAGGGCCAATCGCGTGTGGAACCTCCCGCGCACCCCCGAAATACACGCACACGCTATTTTTCACACAGCGGGTGCCTGTGTTTGTCGCGTACCCCTTTGCACATCATTTGTCCTAGAGGCCCACAGTATGGGACATTCTACATAGCTGTATATACCTGCTTTTTGTGGGCGCACATTTTGGTGCACATTTTTTTCATGCGCAGGGAGGCGACCGCCTGCCTTCGTGTGGTGGACGTGTTAAGGCCTGTGCGCGTCTTTGCCCGTGCACTGTTTTGCCCTATTCGATTCCATGAATACGTGTTGTAGGCGAGCGTGTGGGCGTTCCGCGCACTTGCCTCCTGTACTTCCCCCGTGACGCCCACATTTTCACGAGTTGTACCCCATTCCGCGTGTCACGCCCCGTGTTCCGCCTACTTTTGTTATGTGCGCGTGTGGCCTTAGCGCACGCCGTTACCTGTGCGCCGGCGTGCGCCGCACACTTTTTCAGCACACATCACAGATTTTACTCGCACACGTACTTCCATGAATCAATGTGCGCTGGTTTCCCTCCGATATTCGCACTTGCACTGCGATTTTCAGACTTTCACTGCGAATCGCACGTTTTCGGAGGCTTGCGCCGAAATTTTCAGCGCACATTAATTCCATGAATCGGCCTGACTGTGTGGTTCTTTCATGTAATTTCCGACCAAAACCAAAAAAAACAGAGATTTCTGAACCCACAAACCCCCATTTATTAAACAGGGATTAGCAGGCAGAATGGCACACAAATCCCAGTTTTTTGGAACACAAATCACATAACTCAACCCCTAGAATGTTAGTATTACAAAACAAAGAACTGTTTTAATTTTATACCATTAGATTTACTATTAGTGCTTCTCCTCACCGCTATCTCACTTTCTACTGTCATCTGAACCGCATTATAGCAACACAAATAGAAGT
Organism: Ambystoma mexicanum; assembly: GCF_040938575.1. NCBI lineage: Eukaryota > Metazoa > Chordata > Amphibia > Caudata > Ambystomatidae > Ambystoma > Ambystoma mexicanum. The sequence goes on from NC_090934.1 coordinate 662,787,976, forward strand.
TTAGCCTTCCCAACTAATTGTAGCTGCCCAATGCACAATCACACACCACCACACTCAGACAGTCATGCACACAGCACACATACATTGCAGAACCGCCCAACCCATACTTTCTTTTTTTTTTCAACCGACCCCAAAGAATGCCTACCAAAAAGCAAGTCCGTAGAAAGCAACGCAGAAATAGAGCAAATGAAAATAGAAGTGTCCAAAATAAGCATCCATCTCTAGCAGAGTTTGTACAAAAAGTTCAAACAAAACAGCTAATACAGTCATTTTGCGAAACAAAACAAGCTTCCAGTACAGAAACTTTGCCTCCTCTATCAAAATGTAAAACGAAACAGAAAATGATTAACAAGAATTCAGCTACCACAACTGCTAAACCTGCTCCTGTAAATCTTGATATAGTGGCAAGTAACCATACCAAAAAAAGTATTTTAGCAAAAAATGTCCACCACAGAGTCCTTCAGAATCTTATTTATAAAAACAGGAGACAAATCATGCACAACCCTTAAAACCTACCATAGAAAATTAATCTTAGAAGCTTTGCTAGACAGTGCAATCGTTCTCAAAAGAAAGTTATTTATTTTAGTGTTAAACAGAATGAAACCACTAATAAAACAAACTACTTCATTACAAAAAAGACTTCTCAATAAACGGAATGTCAACAAAAATAACTTCTTAAATATCTGTGGAGGTGAATGGAGTCACACCACGAGCACAAAACCATATTTTAATGAAGATGCATACAAACAAAAGCAAACAAACACAATTGCCATACATAGCAGTGGACAAGATTATGAAAAATGTAATAATACCATAATGCAACAGGAAATACTGCTTACAAAAATATCCCAGAAAACTCAGTATTACCTCTCAATCCGACTGAACCAGAACGCCAAGTATACAAATGGCCATGCACGTCAATGTGTAACATTGCCAAAAAATCTTTCAAATCTTTACGCCAGTTCCTCAATCAGTATGTGAAAGGCAAAGACAAAATCAAAATGAAACTGCTGCAAAATATGGATACCTGTCCAGCGCGCAAATACACAGGACTACAAGGACATTCATTAGCCTGCATTTCAGGACCTATTTGCAAAAGCACCTTCCATCATATCAAAATGATATCAACACATCATTCAACCAAACAAAATCTACAGGGTAATTCATAGAATTTCGCAGAAAAGTGTCGCAAGCGGCTGGCGCAGAGTGTCCGCGTGCGATTGTGTGCGCCAGGCACGTGCGCTAAAACCGATTTCCGTGCACAGCGTATTCATGGATTCCATGCTCCCAAACCAGCCGTGGCGCAGAGAATCGCAGCGACCCTGCAGCAGCGCCAGTAACGCCCCCAAGAACGCCCTCGCGCAAGGAAAAGCCATCAACATCGCTAAATCATCGCAAAGGGCTGCGCTAACCCTGGACCAGTTTACAGGGCTGCCAAACAAGGAACGCAAAGCGGGCAACCTTCATATCAGGAGTACGTGGGAAGTTTTACACGTGATTAGCCAGGGTACGTGTATTACAGGGGTACGCGGGAAGTTCAACACGCGGTAGTCCAGGGAACGTGTATTACAGGGGTACGCGGGAAGTTCAACACGCGATTGTCCAGGGAACGTGTATTACAGGGGTACGCGGGAAGTCTTACATGCGATTAGCCAGGGCACGTGTAATACAGGGGTACGTGGGAATTATCACACGCGATTTTGCAGGGTACGTGAATTACAGGGGTGCGTGGGAATTATCACACGCCATTTTGCTGGGTACGTGTATTACAGGGGTGCGTGGGAATTATCACAAGCGATTAGGCTGGGTGGGTCCTCACAGGTGTTCCCTGTACACCCTCCACGGCCCCTGCAGGCAGCCCACAAAACAGGGGACTACCCTGCACACCTGCTCATGTCCCCCTGCACCCCCACCCCCCAGCAGTGCAGGGGCAGCCTCCACCAGGCCCCTACTCATGTCTCCCACCACCCCCACCCCCCAGCAGTGCAGGGGCATCCTCCACCAGGCCCACACCCATGTCTCCCACCACCCCCACCCCCCAGCAGTGCAGGGGCAGCCTCCACCAGGCCCCCACTCATGTCTCCCACCACCCCCACCCCCCAGCCACCAGGGGCAGCCTCCACCAGGCCCCCACCCATGTCTCCCACCACCCCCACCCCCCAGCACTGTGGGGCACCTGCCAGCAGGCCCCCACCCATGTCACCCACCACCCCCACCCCCCAGCAGTGCAGGGGCAACCTCCACCAGGCCCCCACTCATGTCTCCCACCACCCCCACCCCCCAGCCACCAGGGGCAGCCTCCACCAGGCCCCCACTCATGTCTCCCACCACCCCACCCTCCAGCACTGTGGGGCACCTGCCAGCAGGCCCCCACCCATGTCACCCACCACCCCCACCCCCCAGCAGTGCAGGGGCAGCCTCCACCAGGCCCCCACCCATGTCTCCCACCACCCCCACCCCCCAGCAGTGCAGGGGCAGCCTCCACCAGGCCCCCACTCATGCCCGACTCATGTCTCCCACCACCCCCACCACCCAGCAGTGCAGGGGCATCCTCCACCAGGCCCCCACCCATGTCACCCACCACCCCCACCCCCCAGCAGTGCAGGGGCATCCTCCACCAGGCCCCCACCCATGTCTCCCACCACCCCCACCCCCCAGCACTGTGGGGCACCTGCCAGCAGGCCCCCACCCATGTCACCCACCACCCCCACCCCCCAGCAGTGCAGGGGCAGCCTCCACCAGGCCCCCACTCATGCCCGACTCATGTCTCCCACCACCCCCACCCCCCAGCACTGTGGGGCACCTGCCAGCAGGCCCCCACCCATGTCACCCACCACCCCCACCCCCCAGCCACCAGGGGCACCCACCACCAGGCCCCCACCCATGTCTCCTACCACCCCCACCCCCCAGCAGTGCAGGGGCAGCCTCCACCAGGCCCCCACTCATGCCCGACTCATGTCTCCCACCACCCCCACCCCCCAGCAGTGCAGGGGCATCCTCCACCAGGCCCCCACCCATGTTTCCCACCACCCCCACCCCCCAGCAGTGCAGGGGCAGCCTCCACCAGGCCCCCACCATGTCTCCCACCACCCCCACGCACTGTGGGGCACCTGCCAGCAGGCCCCAACCCATGTCACCCACCTCCCCCACCCCCCAGCAGTGCAGGGGCATCCTCCACCAGGCCCCCACCCATGTCTCCCACCACCCCCACCCCCCAGCAGTGCAGGGGCAGCCTCCACCAGGCCCACACTCATGTCCCCTATCACCCCCACCCCCCCACCACCAGGGGCACCCTCCACCAGGCCCCCACTCATGCCCGACTCATGTCTCTCACCACCCCCACCCCCCAGCAGTGCAGGGGCATCCTCCACCAGGCCCCCACCCATGTCTCCCACCACCCCCACCCCCCAGCAGTGCAGGGGCATCCTCCACCAGGCCCCCACCCATGTCTCCCACCACCCCCACCCCCCAGCACTGTGGGGCACCTGCCAGCAGGCCCCAACCCATGTCACCAACCACCCCCACCCCCCAGCAGTGCAGGGGCATCCTCCACCAGGCCCACACTCATGTCCCCTATCACCCCCACCCCCCCGCCACCAGGGGCACCCTCCACCAGGCCCCCACTCATGTCTCCCAGCGTGCTACGTGTATTTCAGGGGTGCGCGGGAAGTTCCACTCGCGAATAGCCTGGGCGCGTGTATTTCAGGGGTGCGCGGGAAGTTCCACATGCGAATAGCCTGGGCGCATGCATTTCAGGGGTGCGCGGGAAGTTTTACACGCGATTTCAGCAGGGTACGTGTATTTCAGGGGTGTGCGGGAATTCTCACATGCGATTTGGCTTGGTACCTGTATTACAGGGGTGCGTGGGAAGTCACACACGCGATTAGGCTGGGTGGGTCTTCACAGGTGTTCCCTGTACACCCTCCACGGCCCCTGCAGGCAGCCCACAAAACAGGGGACTACCCTGCACACCTGCTCATGTCCCCCTGCACCCCCACCCCCCAGCAGTGCAGAGGCAGCCTCCACCAGGCCCCCACCCATGTCTCCCACCACCCCCACCCCCCAGCAGTGCAGGGGCAGCCTCCACCAGGCCCCCACCCATGTCTCCCACCACCCCCACCCCCAGCAGTGCAGGGGCATCCTCCACCAGGCCCCCACCCATGTCTCCCACCACCCCCACCCCCCAGCAGTGCAGGGGCAGCCTCCACCAGGCCCCCACTCATGTCTCCCACCACCCCCACCCCCCAGCCACCAGGGGCAGCCTCCACCAGGCCCCCACCCATGTCTCCCACCACCCCCACCCCCCAGCACTGTGGGGCACCTGCCAGCAGGCCCCCACCCATGTCACCCACCACCCCCACCCCCCAGCAGTGCAGGGGCAGCCTCCACCAGGCCCCCACTCATGTCTCCCACCACCCCACCCCCCAGCCACCAGGGGCACCCTCCACCAGGCCGCCACCCATGTCTCCCACCACCCCCACCCCCCAGCACTGTGGGGCACCTGCCAGCAGGCCCCCACCCATGTCACCCACCACCCCCACCCCCCAGCAGTGCAGGGGCATCCTCCACCAGGCCCCCACCCATGTCTCCCACCACCCCCACCCCCCAGCAGTGCAGGGGCAGCCTCCACCAGGCCCCCACCCATGTCACCCACCACCCCCACCCCCCAGCAGTGCAGGGGCAGCAGGCAGTCAGGCAGCAGCAGGTGGGAGCGTGCTCGGGGCTCTGGGGGGCAGTAGTTCGGCCTTCCGGGCAGGAGCGTGCTATTCCGTGTGCGTACGCGTGGCCAGCTTGGTACGGAGTGATTTGGCACGTGAAAATCCTGCACGTCAGCGTGAAAACTGAGGAAAGGCCCTCAGCGTGTAAGCGCGTCTGTGACGTGACCCGCACAGGTGTTTCCCACACAGCACGTGATGACAGAGCACACGTGGAAAGACTGCACGTCAGAGTGTAATCGCGTGTGATTGGTGGAAATGGCCCTACACGCAGAAGTGACAAAGCGTGTGATTGGTGGAAATGGCCCTACACGCAGAAGTGACAAAGCGTGTAATTGGTGGAAATGGCCCTACACGCAGAAGTGACAAAGCATGTAATTGGTGGAAATGGCCCTAGCGCGTACACGCCGCCTAAGTGAGGCTGGACGTGTGGGCCTGTATAAAAGGTACGTGTAGAACACGTTTTCCTTGTACGTGCTTTTCGTGGAGAGCGAGTGGGTGAATTCTGTACTTCTTGTCGTTTCACACGCGATTTACTTCACAGCGTTTCAAGTTCGTATTCCCTGTTACCTCTGACAGCTTTTTCTCTTTTTTCACTTCTACTGGTTTACCTGGGCCTGTTCCCTCAAACAGTGTTCCCTTCTACTGTTGTCCTGTCTCCTCAGACAGCGTACAAATCTTCTTTTGGCGGGGGTGTTGCCAACCAAACGTGCTCCTTTTACACGCTCGTTTACCAGGCAGACGGTGAGTCACGCACGTATCTAACATCTGTGCTTGCCCCGTGTGTAGCCTACCCCTTCAGAGGTCATTCTAGGCTGCGTGTGACACGCATACGTTCATTCTTGTGTTACTGGGTGCCACAGCGTAGTGCAGGTTTTTCTTTCTGCACACGTGGTCTAGGAGGGGTTGCGTGCACGTCATCTCCCTTTTTTGGGCCTCCTGTTCGTTGCGTGACCCGTCATCTTTCCCCAGGGTTTACATTCAGCCTTGCTAGAGCACTAGGGTACAGTTACCATCTGGTACCCAACCCCTTTGACCCCCAATTGCCTAGGACAATAGTCTACATCCACTCCCATACGCACATTAACATCAGTGCCATGGCTGGGAGGCGAGGATTCCGTAAGGGTGGCAAAGGTGGAAGAGCCACAAGTGGTGGCCGTGGTGGATCCGGTAGGGGACGTGGTCGTAACTTGCAGGGTGAGCCTGTCCCCCCATGTGTGGAGGACCAGTCACGGGCACCCATAATCCCCCCCACCCCCCTCTAGTTGAGGCTGATGTGGCTGACACCATCCATGCTCAGCCCTTGTTGGACCAGCCCATTGTGGCACCAGATCTGGCTGACTCCATGGCTGACTTCCAGGTCAGCAGGGCTACGACACGTGCGCTGGTGCACGTTGATGCCATCATGCCACGTGGATCTGGGGCAGCAAGGTCATCTGCTGCACCAAGGAGGCAGGGCGGAGAGGCTGCAGGGGCAGCTGCGGCTCCATCCACCCCAGCCCTCACACACCCAGCCAGGACAGTGTCGGTCCTAGTCCATGCTGCTGACATTCCCCCTGACACCATCACACTAGAGCCAATGCCTGAACCAACTCCCATGCTGAGTGTGCAATCCCACACTCCTGATACAGAGTCCACCAGGGCTCCTGCCCCTAGTGTCCAGAGCGGCGCAGGACACTCAGGATCACCACCACCTTCCAAGCGGAAGAGGAAGAGTGCTCGTCCGGCACAGGCTGATGCCCCAGACACGGCTACACAGTCCGGCCCGTCCAGGAAGCCCAGCTTCACGGATGACGAACTGAATGCACGTGTCGAGTATGTGTCCGGACATGACAACGAGATGGTCATTGTTGCAGGATCCAAGACCACACCTGCACAACGCCAGGCACACTGGCAGACCGTTGCGGACATCGTAAGTGCCCTTGGAATCGTGAGGCGCACAGCCAATGATTGCTATAAGCGCTGGAATGACCTAAAGCGGAGGGCAAAGAGTAAGCTGGCCTCAAGTCATGCCGCAACTCTAGTGACTGGAGGTGGGTCTCCAGTAGTAGACATGGAACTCACTCCACATGAGTCAGTCGCTGGGACCTACGTCATGGAGGAACAGATCCAAGGCGTGGGAGATCTGGCTGATTACGAGGCATTGTCCGGTGAGTGCACATGCATGTGTGTGTCATCCATGTGCATGGTGTGTGTGTGAGGGCTTCTGTTTGTGTGCCAGGTGAGAGTGTGTGCGCCTGAGTCGTATGGGTCAGCCATGTGCTTCATGCAATACTTCCTGCGCAGCTGCATTTGGCCATAGCAGTATCCCTTCTGCCAACAGTAGACATCTAGCCCAACTGCACGCCAGTTGCCCTTGAAGTGTCACCTTGCCACAACATTGTTGCTTATTTTTCACTGTTCATTCAGTCAGATTGTTTGCATTCCCCCACTTTTACTAGCCATGTCGCTGTCCACTAGTCACATGTCTGACATGGCTATGGTGAAGTGGAGTGACTTTGTTACCTGGATATCATTTTTACACACATGTCCCTGTGCAATTGGACCATTTCAGACTGGCAGCTCCAGGTGAAAAATCTGACCTGTTAGAATTAGAAAAGCAATTACATGCGGGAACTGGACTGAATGAATAGGTGCTGCCCTCCTCTCCATCTTCACTCAATAGCAATGGTACATGCCATCTGTGTGATGGCATGTGTGTTTCACCTGGCAATCACAGGCCAATGTGTGATGCCACTGCCAGGCAGCATGCAGAAAATGTGTTCATTTTCCATCTTGGTGTCATCAGTGTGTGCCATTTGCCTGCACTTCATACGCAGTGAGGGTGCATGCATGGGAGGGTTTTAGTCATGTGGGACATGTGTCAATCAAGTACTGGTTCTCTTGCTTCTCAGCCCTCATTGTGTGCCATGGTGCTAATGCATGTTTCCATTTCTTTGTTTTCATGTCTTTGCAGGGGAAGACGCACCTGATACTGCTGGGGTTGTGGAGATGGTGCAGACCCAGGAGGGGTCCGAGGGCCGACCAACCACCAGTGAGGGACGTGGTGTGGTGGTGGGGGAGAACCCACAAGTGCTGCAGGTCGTGCTCTCAAGGGGTGTCTCTGGCTGCACCTCCCCCGAGCTGTACTCAGGTGTTGATTCGGATGAGACCTACGTGCCGTCGCAGGTGAGTGTTCCAGGGAGGGATTCTGTTCTGTCTCACCCACCTGCACCAGGGTCAGAACCCTCCATGGGGATGTCAGTGTTGGCAGCTACGCCTTCGGTGGTTACGGATGCAGGGTCACACTCTCCGCGACATCTGATCCTGTTCCTGGGCCAGCAGATCAGAGGGGGAATGCAGTCCTGCAGCCTCAGGCAGTGCCGGCACAGCAAGGCGCAGTTCGCCTTGCCCCAGACAGGTGTGGTGCCCGCCGACGTGGTGGCCGTACGCCACCCGGCAATACCGCATGGGAGCAATCCATTTACGGTATGGCAACCCAACAGGCTGCATCATCCGAGATGATGGCTCAGGCCATGGATAGGGTGGCCACTTCCATTGTCCCCCCAGAAAGGCTGATGGAGCGACTAGAGCAGGCAACCGACTCCATCTGCCAGTCACACAGGGAGGACATGTTGGGGTCCAACAGGGACAGGCGGGCGGCACTGGCGACTCTGCAGGAGGCCATCTCCATTGAGTCCCAGGGCCACAGGGAAGCCCTGAGGCAGGAGCTCCTTCACCTCAGGACGACTCTTGTTGAGCTTGAGGCTTCAACACACCAAAGGACAGAACAGCAGCTGGAGCGTCTCACCCGTACGCTCTCAGCTGAGATGCAGGCAACGAGGGCGGAGGTCCGGGCATCCCGTGAGTTGTTGCATGGGGACGTCCGCACACTCATCCTCCAGAACCAGACCTACCACACCCGCATGCTTGCAGCCATGGAGGAGCAGACTAGGGCCTTGCGTGGGCTGCCTCCCATAGTGCAACCACCTCCGGATGCAGCTGCACAGAGTAATAATAGCGACAGCAGTGATACTCCCACAACAGGGTAGCCGTGTGGGCCATGAGCCCATGGAGGTGTTTTATTTTCCCAGGATCCACGCAGGTGGGTTCTGGTGTGCATCCTGTCCTCGGACCTCCTGGGTGGCCTCCCCAACCCCCCCGGGCCCATCAATGGCCATTTTTGATTGTTTCTTATTTTTATTTTTATTGTTATTTATTTTATTCCCTATTTTTTTGGGACGATTTGTTGGCTTCCGTGGTTCCTGTGGGCATACGCTGCATTGTGGCTGGGCATATGCAGGCTTGTAATGTATTTGGTTCAGATGCTTGGGTTTGAGTCACACACACCCCTCCTGCTTCCCGTTTCCATGGGCTTGCAAAGGGTGTGCCCAAGTGACAGTGAATTACACAGTGACGTTGGACTCCCATGAGCTGTGGGGCAGTCTGTAGTCAATACTGTGTATACATTCCTAGTGCATATTGCTGTTGTGTTGTACACTGCATGTTGCATTGATGTGTAACTCATCTTCTGTGTCTACCTCCCAATTTGCAGGTCCCTTCCTCATGTCTACACAAGGACCTCTAGTCTGGAGATGGGGTCCATGTTGGCAGCAGTGCACCTACAACTCTACATGGCGCCAACACTGCACAGTTGGTGGTGGTGGGAGTGCAGGCATTTCCAGGTGGTGAGACTACTAATATGTAAAATTTGTGATGTCATGTTAATGGTAGTACATGCTCAAGTATGTTGTTGGTCCGGCATTGCTGTGAGCATTTCAGGTGTTGCAGGTTTCTAATAGGGACACTGTACATAGTGACACTAGTGTCATGTTGTGGGGATTACTTTGTTTACCTGCAAATAGCATGACATGGTACGGGGTGTCGTGTGGCGGTGCTGGGGTTGGGTTGGCTGACATGGCACTGTCCTCTTGTTGCATTTTGCAAGTGGGTATTCTTTTTAGCTGCTTGAATGTGAACTCCACAAAACTGCATTGGTGGTGTCTGTGTGGGTAGGGATGCACACATTGTGACACTTCCAGGTGAACAATCTCAGGCTGATATGGTATTCACTGTTCATTCTCCAGACATACAGGATCAGTGTCAGGTTGAGTCATCATTGATTGTCAGATGGAATGTGCCAGGGCAGTGTGGACTCCACAGGGGTGTGATTTATATGTGAAGTAATTAGCCACTAGCTGTGTACGGGCTGCCTCCCCACGTGCCCTTTCCCCTTCCATGCGCAGCGGCTGTGCATGTGGTTGGGGATGTGGGGCCACCACCATGTCCACGGCCAGGCCCCGGCGTGTTGCAACGTTGTGCAGGACACATGCTGCCACTATGATCCCGCACACTACTGGGGGAGCGTATAACAGCTGCCCGCCAGAACGGTCAAGGGAGCGAAAGCGTGACTTTAGCACTCCGAATGTGCGCTCCACTATGCCCCGGGTTGTAATGTGGGCTGTGTTATATCTTACCTCGGGTGGCGTGGTGGGGTTCCGAATTGGCGTCATCATGTGGGGGCTGAGAGGGTAGGCACTGTCCCCTGTGGAGGTGGTGATTGGTATCATTGGTGGGGTTGTGACCTTGCTCAGTATCCAACATGCATGCATGTGCAGTGGCATACATACTCACCAAGCAGCCATGTATCGCCATGCCGCCCAGCATCTAGGTCCCGGCATAGGGTGGACATTCGGTAAATGAAGCTGTCGTGGGTGGAGCCGGGATAGTTGGCATATACTGAGGTGATGATTCCCTTGGCATTACATACTACCTGCACGTTGATGGAATGCCAGTGCTTGCGGTTCCTATAGATGTGCTCAGATGCCCTGGGGGGACGTAGAGCCACATGGGTGCAGTCGATGGCACCTAGCACTTTGGGGAATCGTGCCACACCGTAAAAATCCAGGGCGGCAGCATGGCTTTCTGCAGGTGTTCTGGGCAGGTATATGTGCCTGCGGACTGATGGGCGTGCAGTGATGATGTTCAAGACCCGGTGTAGGCAGCGTGACTGGGTGGCCTCTGACACCCCACCCACTATGGCACTTGTCCGCTGAAATGATCCAGTGGCTAAGAAGTGCAGTACATTGAGGACCTTCTCCAGGGGGCTGAGTGCTTGGGAGCACAGGGTGGGTGATGTGAGGTCATCCTCCCACTCACTCACCAGGTCCAGTATTATGTGTGGTGGAAACCTGTACCTTCCATACACCTGGTCATCAGGCATCCCGAAAAGGCTGGTTCTGGGTGTGAATATTCTGGCCCTGACTATCCTCCTCCTCCTCCTTTGGTAGCCCACTGCCACTGCTGCTAGGAACGGTATGTTCATCCTGGCGTCTGGCTTGTTATTGTTAAAGTGCGCAAATTCATGCTTTGCGCGTGTTCTAGGCGAGTGTGTGACCCGCGCACCCCTGGAATCCAGTTCCCAGTCCAATAGCGTGTGGAAATTCACACGCACAACGGGATACAGGTGCGCTGACGTACTTGCGTGTGTAAGTGCCCGCGCACCCCTGAAATACACGTACATAGGCCAATCGCGTGTACGCGCACTTTTGTCCAATTACACCCGATGACACTCTGACGTGCAGTATTTACACGTGTGCTCCGTCATCACGTGCTGGGTGGGGAACACCCGTGTGGGTCACGTCACATACGCGCTTACGCGCTGAGGGACTCTGGACCAATAGAATCGCGTATGCGTGCTTACGTGCTTACGCGCGAAGGGCCTTTCCTCGGATTTCACGCTGACGTGCCGAATTTTCACGTGCCAAATCACTCCGTATCAAGCTGGCCACGCGAAAACACACGGAAGATCACGCTCCTGCCCAGAAGGCCGAATTACAGCCCCCCGTGCCCCGAGCAGCCTCCCACGTGCCATCTGCTGCTGCCTGCCTGCCTGCCTGCTGCCACCGTGCCCTGCCATTTGGTGCCTGCACATCAGCCATCTGCAGGGGTCCAGTTGCTGTGTCCACCCCTGCTGGAACTGAAGACTCCCGACTGGGATTACATCGCTCCACAGCCCCGCCCCAGGACCCAGTTGCCCACCCACACCTGCCTCTGGGGTTGCCATGTCGGGCACTTCCACATCTGGCACCAGTGGCAACCCCAGGCCAGAGGGGCAGAGGGGCACCAGCTTCACTGCCACCGAAGTTGGTGTCCTGGTGGAGCATGTCCTGGGGCAGTATGATGCCCTCTTTCGATCGTCCCGCGCCAGCAAGGATGGACGGGAGAGGATCTGGGCCGACTGTGTGGTTGCCATCAACGCGGAGGGGGTGGCAACCCGCAACGTCCAGAAGATCAAGAAGCGCTGGGAGGACTTGAGGTCCAGGACCCTTGTGAAGGCCCGGCGCCTCGTGGAGGGGGGCCGGGGCCGCATGAGTTCCATCCAGATGAGGGTCCTGGAACGCGTAGGCCCAGCGCTCCACGCCCAGATCCTTGAGAGGGAGGCCCGTCTGGAGTTGAGCGGTAAGTGTCCAAGCATTACTGTGTGACACAGGGCATGTTGCTGTGTGCTGGGTCTATGATACTTGCCTGTATGTGTGCCATAGGCCATGTATGCATGTATGTGTGCATGGACATCATGGTAATGCATGTGCAACCAGTGATGTGTGACCCACATGGTTGTTGCATGTGTTCAGATGCCGCATGGGGACCCCTATGCAGATTTTGAACATGAGAGCATGCCAGTCTCTGTACCGGGACATGGGTGGGGGTGAGAGATGGGTGCTGATGCCAGGTACATATGTGGTAGCCATGTCTGTGTGGCTGACCTGCGTGTCTGTGACTTGTGCATGCCATGGATGCATGACACATGTGTGTGACAATGCACAGATTCAGTGAAGCAGCCAAATTGCCCTTGTATCCGCTGTGTTTGTTGTGTTTGGGGCCAGATGGATGTGACTGAGGTGAAGTGTGTGCATGTGAAAGACATGAGCCATGATGCATGTGAGTTCCATATCATTGAATGTTTCAAGAGTCCATTGGACATGCATGGACATGTCCATGGCATGCAGCATGCCTGTTACTGTGTGTGTTTTGCCTGGACTGACCCATGTGTTGTGGAGGGACATGATGGAAGTGTACTTTGACAGTGGTGGTCATCTGCTATTGCTTCCTGTCTAGGGGACCATTGTACAGTACCCTGATGCTTGTGTTCTTTGTCTCCCTCTACGCAGCGGCTTGTGAAGAAGAGGGCGGAGACGGCGCTGTGGAGCAAGGCGGCGGGGATGCCCCCACGCTGCAGCAGAAGGGGTGGGTGAGCCCCCACAGGGGCCTGCTACGGTGGGAGACGGTGAGGAGCCATCCAGGTTGGTGGTTTGCACAGAGGAGGAGGAGGCCGCCACTGGGGCACACATGGGGCCTGGTGGGGGCATCCCTGCTGGTGCAAGTGGTGCAGTCCAGGGCCAGGGGCAGGAGGCAGCACAGGTCACCGTGGAGGGGCCTGTGCATGTCGCTGTCCCTGACCCTGTGAGTGCACCACCATGCACCAGCAGGGATGCCCCGTCCCAGGCCCGTCCGCAGGTAGAGGGGATGTCCATGTCACCTGACTCCCCTCCACCTGCGGACGTGGGAACCCCTGGCCGTGCGGAGAAGGTCCTGATTGGGGTCGCGATGTGCACGGCTGTGATTCGTGATGCCGTGAGTGCTTCCCGGGAGGAGCACGCACGTCATCACGAAGTGCACCGTGCCGACGTGGCCCAATTGGGATCGGCCATGTTCGGGGGTTTCCTGCATGTGTTGGCCAATGTGGCGGCCCTCTCCTCCTCTGTGCAGGCTATACACCAGTCGTTCTCCTTGCCGTCTTCCAGCCCAGATGCCACCAGGGCCCCCTGTGGACCTGCCCCGGCCAATGCAGCCAGCTCGGTGGGGATCCCATCCCTGCCACAGTTGGGAGTCGGAGGTCCAGCAGGGGTGGACAACACAGCAACTGGACCCCAGCAGATTGAAGATGTGACAACATCATCAGGCAGGGCACGTGCACGACGGCGTCGGTGGTTTCCATCAGCCTGGATGCCGTCGTGCTGGCAGAGGCAGTGGCGTCGGAGGCAGCAGCGGGCTCGACGTGGGAGGCATCATGGCTCGGGGCCATCAAGATCAGAGGGGCAGGCATCGGCCGGAGGGCAGGGCAACCCTGGGATGGTGGTGTCTTCCGTGTGGGAGCAGTTGGTCCAGCGGATAGGTGCGGAGCGGCAGCGGGCGGAAGAGGAGCGGCTCGCCATGGTCAGGGCGGAGTTCTCCATGCGTCGGGCGTTGAGGCGGGCTGAGTGCCTCGAGGAAGCTCGCAGGGAGTTTGAGCTGAACATGGGGTTATCCCTGCGAGACCTCGAGGCCAGGACAGAGTCCCGCCTCCAGGACATCGACATGGAGTTCGATGATGCCCTGGCCAGCAACATCAACAAGTGAGCCGCAGGACTTGCCCGCTGCCTTTGTATATAGTTATATAGTTAGTTAGTGTTAGGTTTCCTTTATTTGTTTTTATTATTTTGGACCGCTCGGACAATGGCCACTTTTTTGTATATATTTTTTTCATTAGGTAGTAGTAGGTTTCCTTTATGGTGTTGGGCTCATGGACCCTGGTACATTCCTGTATTTAGTTTGTTTTTTGAAGGAACATTTTCTTTTTTTCATTATTGTGTTCACCATGTCGAAATGGTTTTTCATTCTTTTCCTTCTACTTGATATTGCTTTGGTCAACATTTGTTTTTGTATTCCTTTTTCTTTTTTTGATTTTTACTTTTGTTCTCCGACATGGACCATTTATTTTGTTATCCACATAGTTGTATGTTTGATTTGTTTACTTATTTTTAATCTTTAATACATTTTTTATTTTTACTTCCACTTGTGTTATTTTGTCTTTGGTTTCATACATGTCATGATATGGGTTTTGACATTCACTTGCAGCCATTGTGTATGTGTGTGTGACGGACATGTGTTCATTTACATACTTGCCATTGGGGTTGTGTCATGTAATTGCATTCACTAAGTGGGTGGATGCAATCCTTGCCTGGGTGTTTGTGCTGGGTATGCTGCCCATTACTGCCATGATTTTGTATCGTCAGGACCTGGGGGCAGGGGGACATGGGTGGGGGCCTGGTGGAGGCTGCCCCTGGTTGCTGGGGGTGGGGGTGATAGGGGACATGAGTGGGGGCCTGGTGGGGGCTGCCCCTGCACTGCTGGGGGGTGGGGGTGGTGGGAGACATGAGTGGGGGCCTGGTGGAGGGTGCCCCTGGTGACTGGGGGGGTGGTGGGAGACATGAGTGGGGGCCTGGTGGAGGGTGCCCCTGGTGACTGAGGGGGTGGGGGTGGTGGGAGACATGAGTGGGGGCCTGGTGGAGGGTGCCCCTGCACTGCTGGGGGGTGGGGGTGGTGGGTGACATGAGTGGGGGCCTGGTGGAGGCTGCCCCTGCACTGCTGGGGGGTGGGGGTGGTGGGAGACATGAGTGGGGGCCTGGTGGAGGGTGCCCCTGGTGACTGGGGGGGTGGGGGTGGTGGGAGACATGAGTGGGGGCCTGGTGGAGGGTGCCCCTGCACTGCTGGGGGGTGGGGGTGGTGGGTGACATGAGTGGGGGCCTGGTGGAGGCTGCCCCTGCACTGCTGGGGGGTGGGGGGTGGGAGACATGAGTGGGGGCCTGGTGGAGGGTGCCCCTGCACTGCTGGGGGGTGGGGGTGGTGGGAGACATGAGTGGGGGCCTGGTGGAGGGTGCCCCTGGTGACTGGGGGGGTGGGGGTGGTGGGAGACATGAGTGGGGGCCTGGTGGAGGGTGCCCCTGGTGACTTGGGGGGTGGGGGTGATAGGGGACATGAGTGGGGGCCTGGTGGAGGGTGCCCCTGCACTGCTGGGGGGTGGGGGTGGTGGGAGACATGAGTGGGGGCCTGGTGGAGGGTGCCCCTGCACTGCTGGGGGGTGGGGGTGGTGGGAGACATGAGTGGGGGCCTGGTGGAGGGTGCCCCTGGTGACTGGGGGGGTGGGGGTGGTGGGAGACATGAGTGGGGGCCTGGTGGAGGGTGCCCCTGGTGACTGGGGGGGTGGGGGTGATAGGGAACATGAGTGGGTGCCTGGTGGAGGCTGCCCCTGCACTGCTGGGGGGTGGGGGTGGTGGGAGACATGAGTGGGGGCCTGGTGGAGGGTGCCCCTGGTGACTGGGGGGGTGGGGGTGGTGGGAGACATGAGTGGGGGCCTGGTGGAGGGTGCCCCTGGTGACTGGGGGGGTGGGGGTGATAGGGTACATGAGTGGGGGCCTGGTGGAGGGTGCCCCTGCACTGCTGGGGGGTGGGGGTGGTGGGAGACATGAGTGGGGGCCTGGTGGAGGGTGCCCCTGGTGACTGGGGGGGTGGGGGTGATAGGGTACATGAGTGGGGGCCTGGTGGAGGGTGCCCCTGCACTGCTGGGGGGTGGGGGTGGTGGGAGACATGAGTGGGGGCCTGGTGGAGGCTGCCTCTGGTTGCTGGGGGTGGGGGTGATAGGGGACATGAGTGGGGGCCTGGTGGGGGCTGCCCCTGCACTGCTGGGGGGTGGGGGTGGTGGGAGACATGAGTGGGGGCCTGGTGGAGGGTGCTCCTGGTGACTGGGGGGGTGGGGGTGGTGGGAGACATGAGTGGGGGCCTGGTGGAGGGTGCCCCTGGTGACTGGGGGGGTGGGGGTGATAGGGGACATGAGTGGGGGCCTGGTGGAGGGTGCCCCTGCACTGCTGGGGGGTGGGGGTGGTGGGAGACATGAGTGGGGGCCTGGTGGAGGATGCCCCTGGTGGCGGGGGGGTGGGGGTGATAGGGGACATGAGTGGGTGCCTGGTGGAGGCTGCCCCTGCACTGCTGGGGGGTGGGGGTGGTGGGAGACATGAGTGGGAGCCTGGTGGAGGGTGCCCCTGGTGACTGGGGGGGGTGGGGGTGGTGGGAGACATGAGTGGGGGCCTGGTGGAGGGTGCCCCTGGTGGCGGGGGGGTGGGGGTGATAGGGGACATGAGTGGGGGCCTGGTGGGGGCTGCCCCTGGATGCTGGGGGGTGGGGGTGGTGGGTGACATGGGTGGGGGCCTGGTGGAGGGTGCCCCTGGTGGCTGGGGGGTGGGGGTGGTGGGTGACATGGGTGGGGGCCTGCTGGCAGGTGCCCCACAGTGCTGGGGGGTGGGGGTGGTGGGTGACATGAGTGGGGGCCTGGTGGAGGCTGCCCCTGGTGACTGGGGGGGTGGGGGTGGTGGGAGATATGAGTGGGGGCCTGGTGGAGGGTGCCCCTGGATGGTGGGGGGTGGGGGTGGTGGGAGACATGAGTGGGGGCCTGGTGGAGGGTGCCCCTGGTGACTGGGGGGGTGGGGGTGGTGGGAGACATGAGTGGGGGCCTGGTGGAGGGTGCCCCTGGTGACTGGGGGGGTGGGAGTGAGGGTGGTGGGAGACATGAGTGGGGGCCTGGTGGAGGGTGCCCCTGGTGACTGGGGGGGTGGGGGTGGTGGGAGACATGAGTGGGGGCCTGGTGGAGGGTGCCCCTGGTGACTGGGGGGTGGGGGTGATAGGGGACATGAGTGGGGGCCTGCTCCCACAGTGCTGGGGGTGGGGGTGGTGGGTGACATGAGTGGGGGCCTGGTGGAGGCTGCCCCTGGTGACTGGGGGGGTGGGGGTGGTGGGAGACATGAGTGGGGGCCTGGTGGAGGGTGCCCCTGCACTGCTGGGGGGTGGGGGTGGTGGGTGACATGAGTGGGGGCCTGGTGGAGGCTGCCCCTGCACTGCTGGGGGGTGGGGGGGTGGGAGACATGAGTGGGGGCCTGGTGGAGGGTGCCCTTGCACTGCTGGGGGGTGGGGGTGGTGGGAGACATGAGTGGGGGCCTGGTGGAGGGTGCCCCTGGTGGCGGGGGGGTGGGGGTGATAGGGGACATGAGTGGGTGCCTGGTGGAGGCTGCCCCTGCACTGCTGGGGGGTGGGGGTGGTGGGAGACATGAGTGGGGGCCTGGTGGAGGCTGCCCCTGGTGACTGGGGTGGTGGGGGTGGTGGGAGACATGAGTGGGGGCCTGGTGGAGGGTGCCCCTGGATGGTGGGGGGTGGGGGTGGTGGGAGACATGAGTGGGGGCCTGGTGGAGGGTGCCCCTGGTGACTGGGGGGGTGGGGGTGGTGGGTGACATGGGTGGGGGCCTGCTGGCAGGTGCCCCACAGTGCTGGGGGGTGGGGGTGGTGGGTGACATGAGTGGGGGCCTGGTGGAGGCTGCCCCTGCACTGCTTGGGGGTGGGGGTGGTGGGTGACATGGGTGGGGGCCTGGTGGAGGGTGCCCCTGGTGACTGGGGGGGTGGGGGTGATAGGGGACATGATTGGGGGCCTGGTGGGGGCTGCCCCTGCACTGCTGGGGGGTGGGGGTGGTGGGAGACATGGGTGGGGGCCTGGTGGAGGCTGCCCCTGCACTGCTGGGGGGGGGGTGGGGGTGGTGGGAGACATGAGTGGGGGCCTGGTGGAGGCTGCCCCTGGTGACTGGGGGGGTGGGGGTGGTGGGAGACATGAGTGGGGGCCTGGTGGAGGGTGCCCCTGGTGGCGGGGGGGTGGGGGTGATAGGGGACATGAGTGGGGGCCTGGTGGGGGCTGCCCCTGGATGCTGGGGGGTGGGGGTGGTGGGAGACATGAGTGGGGGCCTGGTGGAGGCTGCCCCTGGTGACTGGGGGGGCGGGGGTGGTGGGAGACATGAGTGGGGGCCTGGTGGAGGGTGCCCCTGGTGGCGGGGGGGTGGGGGTGATAGGGGACATGAGTGGGTGCCTGGTGGAGGCTGCCCCTGCACTGCTGGGGGGTGGGGGTGGTGGGAGACATGAGTGGGGGCCTGGTGGAGGGTGCCCCTGGATGGTGGGGGGTGGGGGTGGTGGGAGACATGAGTGGGGGCCTGGTGGAGGGTGCCCCTGGTGACTGGGGGGGTGGGGGTGGTGGGTGACATGGGTGGGGGCCTGCTGGCAGGTGCCCCACAGTGCTGGGGGGTGGGGGTGGTGGGTGACATGAGTGGGGTCCTGGTGGAGGCTGCCCCTGCACTTCTGGGGGGTGAGGGTGGTGGGTGACATGGGTGGGGGCCTGGTGGAGGCTGGCCCTGGTTGCTGGGGGGTGGGGGTGCAAGGGGACATGAGTGGGGGCCTGGTGGAGGCTGCCCCTGGATGCTGGGGGGTGGGGGTGGTGGGTGACATGGGTGGGGGCCTGGTGGAGGGTGCCCCTGGTGACTGGGGGGGTGGGGGTGATAGGGGACATGAGTGGGGGCCTGGTGGGGGCTGCCCCTGCACTGCTGGGGGGTGGGGGTGGTGGGAGACATGGGTGGGGGCCTGGTGGAGGCTGCCCCTGCACTGCTGGGGGGTGGGGGTGGTGGGAGACATGAGTGGGGGCCTGGTGGAGGCTGCCCCTGGTGACTGGGGGGGTGGGGGTGGTGGGAGACATGAGTGGGGGCCTGGTGGAGGGTGCCCCTGGTGGCGGGGGGGTGGGGGTGATAGGGGACATGAGTGGGGGCCTGGTGGGGGCTGCCCCTGGTGACTGGGGGGGTGGGGGTGGTGGGAGACATGAGTGGGGGCCTGGTGGAGGGTGCCCCTGGTGGCGGGGGGGTGGGGTGATAGGGGACATGAGTGGGGGCCTGGTGGGGGCTGCCCCTGGATGCTGGGGGTGGTGGGTGACATGGGTGGGGGCCTGGTGGAGGGTGCCCCTGGTGGCTGGGGGGTGGGGGTGGTGGGTGACATGGGTGGGGGCCTGCTGGCAGGTGCCCCACAGTGCTGGGGGGTGGGGGTGGTGGGTGACATGAGTGGGGGCCTGGTGGAGGCTGCCCCTGGTGACTGGGGGGGTGGGGGTGGTGGGAGACATGAGTGGGGGCCTGGTGGAGGGTGCCCCTGGATGGTGGGGGGTGGGGGTGGTGGGAGACATGAGTGGGGGCTGGTGGGGGGTGTCCCTGGTGACTGGGGGGGTGGGGGTGGTGGGAGACATGAGTGGGGGCCTGGTGGAGGGTGCCCCTGGTGACTGGGGGGGTGGGAGACATGAGTGGGGGCCTGGTGGAGGGTGCCCCTGGTGGCGGGGGGGTGGGGGTGATAGGGAACATGAGTGGGTGCCTGGTGGAGGCTGCCCCTGCACTGCTGGGGGGTGGGGGTGGTGGGAGACATGAGTGGGGGCCTGGTGGAGGGTGCCCCTGGTGACTGGGGGGGTGGGGGTGGTGGGAGACATGAGTGGGGGCCTGGTGGAGGGTGCCCCTGGTGACTGGGGGGGTGGGGGTGATAGGGTACATGAGTGGGGGCCTGGTGGAGGGTGCCCCTGCACTGCTGGGGGGTGGGGGTGGTGGGAGACATGAGTGGGGGCCTGGTGGAGGGTGCCCCTGGTGGCGGGGGGGTGGGGGTGATAGGGGACATGAGTGGGGGCCTGGTGGAGGCTGCCCCTGCACTGCTGGGGGGTGGGGGTGGTGGGAGACATGAGTGGGGGCATGGTGGAGGGTGCCCCTGGTGACTGGGGGGGTGGGGGTGGTGGGAGACATGAGTGGGGGCCTGGTGGAGGGTGCCCCTGGTGACTGGGGGGGTGGGGGTGATAGGGGACATGAGTGGGGGCCTGGTGGAGGGTGCCCCTGCACTGCTGGGGGGTGGGGGTGGTGGGAGACATGAGTGGGGGCCTGGTGGAGGGTGCCCCTGGTGGCGGGGGGGTGGGGGTGATAGGGGACATGAGTGGGTGCCTGGTGGAGGCTGCCCCTGCACTGCTGGGGGGTGGGGGTGGTGGGAGACATGAGTGGGGGCCTGGTGGAGGGTGCCCCTGGTGACTGGGGGGGTGGGGGTGGTGGGAGACATGAGTGGGGGCCTGGTGGAGGGTGCCCCTGGTGACTGGGGGGGTGGGAGTGATAGGGGACATGAGTGGGGGCCTGGTGGGGGCTGCCCCTGCACTGCTGGGGGGTGGGGGTGGTGGGAGACATGGGTGGGGGCCTGGTGGAGGCTGCCCCTGCACTGCTGGGGGGTGGGGGTGGTGGGAGACATGAGTGGGGGCCTGGTGGAGGCTGCCCCTGGTGACTGGGGGGGTGGGGGTGGTGGGAGACATGAGTGGGGGCCTGGTGGAGGGTGCCCCTGGATGGTGGGGGGTGGGGGTGGTGGGAGACATGAGCAGGTGTGCAGGGTAGTCCCCTGTTTTGTGGGCTGCCTGCAGGGGCCGTGGAGGGTGTACAGGGAACACCTGTGAGGACCCACCCAGCCTAATCGCGTGTGTAACTTCCCACGCACCCCTGTAATACACGTACCAAGCCAAATCGCGTGTGATAATTCCCGCGCACCCCTGAAATACATGCGCCCAGGCAATTCGCGTGTGGAAATTCCTGCGCACTCCTGAAATACACGTACCCTGCTGTAATCGCGTGTGGGACTTCCTGCGCACCCCTGAAATACACGCGCCCAGGCTATTCGCGTGTGGAAATTCCCGCGCACCCCTGAAATACACGTACCCTGCTGTAATCGCGTGTGGGACTTCCCGCGCACCCCTGAAATACACGCGCCCAGGCTATTCGCGTGTGGAACTTCCGCGCACCCCTGAAATACACGCGCCCAGGCTATTCGCGTGTGGAACTTTCCGCGCACCCCTGAAATACACGCGCCCAGGCTATTCGCGTGTGGAACTTCCCACGCACCCCTGAAATACACGCGCCCAGGCTATTCGCGTGTGGAACTTCCCGCGCACCCCTGAAATACACGTACCCTGCTGTAATCGCGTGTGGTACTTCCCGCGCACCCCTGAAATACACGTACCCTGATGGAATCGCGTGTGGAACTTCCCGCGCACCCCTGAAATACACCTACCCTGATGGAATCGCGTGTGGAACTTCCCGCGCACCCCTGAAATCCACGTACCCGGCCAAATCGCGTGTGAGACTTCCCGCGCACCCCGGTATACACGCATATGTATTTTTTGTCAGCGTGTCCGTGTTTGTGGGTACCCCTTTGCACGTCATTTGTCCAGGAGGGCCACAGTATAGGACATTCATCATGGCAGTATATGGGTGCTATTTGTTGGCGCACCTTTTGGCGCACATTTCTTACAGCCGCAGAGACGCTACCGCCTGCTTTCTTGTGGCGGTCGTGTTTGTGCCTGTGCGCTGGTTTGAGTGTGCGCTTTTTTGCCCTATTCTATTCCATGAATACGTGTTGTAGGCGAGCGTGTGGGCGTTCCGCGCACTTGTGCCCTGTACTTCCCCCGTGACGCCCACGTTTTTGCAAGTTGTTCCCCATTCCGAGTGTTACGCCCGTGTTCCGCCTACTTTTGTTGCGTGCGCCGCGCTATGTGCGAATTTCGCTGTGGCCTGTGCGATTTTCGCTGTGACCTGGCGCACGCTGTTAGATGGCCTGTGCGCCAACGTGTGCGGCACACTTTTTATCGCACATCCGCTGGTTTTCTCGCGCACGGACTTCCATGAATCGACGTGCGCTGCTTTTCGTGCGATTTTCGCACTTGCACTGCGATTTTCGCTATTCCACTGCGATTCGCACGTTTTTGTCCACTTGCGCCGCGCTAATTATTCCATGAATCGGCCTGCTAGTCTATAAACTGTACTATGCTAAAAGTCCTGCATTAGCACTAGCCAATTTAAATAACAATCTTCTACATGGTAGAGCGAGAGACCTGCTCGAAGAAATAGAGCATATCCAGAAAAAATATTTTGGAAGTGAAAGCCACTTACAAAATGCAGTAGCTTTACAACAGACTAGCAACAATTGTACAAATGACAACCTTCTACTACACACATACAAAAAAGAAATACTAAAATGTAAAAGTACATCCAATGAAGATTCCAAATTGTTTGAATTAGCTCTCTACCTTATAGCAGAAAACAAATACAAAATAACTGACGCCTTAATACTTTGCAGTTACTGCACTACAAAACTTGACAACAATCAAACTCCTTCACGTGCTATCACAAATAATTTGGAATTATTCCCACTACCAAAACCCCTGCAACAACTGAATTTATAGGAGAGCATCATAATTCAAACAGTGCACCCATTTCAAGCAATAATACGCCTTCAACCAAAAACAGCAAAATTACCTCCCTCTGAATTGGTGAAAGGCATTTGTGGCAAAGTAGTTTATTTACCATTAGATCTAAAAGAAAATGTGCACACTCTGGGAGCGCAATGTCCAATAGAGCAATCTTTAATTGCCGTAGTAAATGATGTACCTACAAAAGACAACAACATTTGGCAACAACTCGTAGACTTACATAAAGTTAGACAAGCCTTGCCATATCTAAAAGCCAATAATGAATACTACAAAGGCAGACATATTGAAGAAAACTTAAGGGAAAAAGCGGAAATAATTCAAGAGTCACCAGAAACTGGTGAATTTGAATTTCTAGATCCTGCGACAATATCCAATATTTTAGACCATTATACAATTCATCCATTACACTCTAATGACACCATAGATGATGCACTAGAAAAGTACCAAATGCTACAAACCAAAGGATCACCAATCAGCATATCGGAAAAAAAGTATAGAAGCACGTCCTTTTCCTCTACTCTTTCCGACTGGTAAAGGAGGAAGGTACGATGATAGACCTATTCAGATAACAGCATCGGAATACCGCTCATTACAAATGTATTCTGAAGATCCCAGATTTAGACAGAATGTGGAATATATATTCCAACTACTCTTTGAATGTGAACTAGCAACTCTATGTTACGGAGTTGCATACACATTGAAATCAGGAACCCACTTTCAAAATATGTCAGCTACGCAATTACTACAAAAAGTGCAGGTTTTACAATCAAGCATTACAAATCTGTTAGCAAACATGCATTGTACAAAAGATGAGGTTTTACAATCAAGCATTACAAATCTGTTAGCAAACATGCATGGTACAAAAGAGTACTGGTTCCGACGTCACTGAGATGTACCTTGTATGATAAGAAACTTTGGCCCACCCACTTGGTTTGTTACATTAAGTTGTGCAGAATATGCATGGGAAGATTTACATGATTTGGTACGCATATCAAAAAAAAAAAAACAAACATAGATATACTAACACCTGGAGAACTTTGCTCTCTAGATCCTGTAAATGTTTCAAGATATTTCCATCCTTGTGTCATTGCTATGCTACAATTTATTTGTAATAAAAATGTTCCTCCCCTCGGAGAAGTGCAACACTTCTTTTGGAGAAAAGAATACCAAGCCAGAGGAGCACCACATATCCACATGCTGTTATGGATTAAAGATGCTCCTAACTTTGGTCAAGACATTGATGCCACTGTTTTACAGTTTATCGAAAAATATGTCACTTGTGAAATTCCAACAGAAGCAACAAATAGTGATCTTCATGCACAAATTGTCCAATTTCAAAGACACAAATGTGGCAAATATTGTCATGGTCAAATACAAAAACAAAGGGAAATACTACACCAAATGCCGCTTTGGTTTCTCTAGACCAGTTACAGGACTTCTGTAAGGGCGTTGGAGCGGACTTGGCTGGCTCAGGCATGGTCTGCAGCTGGCTGTTCACTCTATGAGGCGCTACTCATGTCTTGTACAAAATGCAAACCATGGCAGATGATGTACTACCTGCAATTCAGATAATCGCTCCCCCTTACTAATACAAACACATAATACTTATGCTGCTACGTTACAATGCAAATGGTACTAAAAACTACTTCAAGCTGACTGGATTCGCACATGGTCAAGTATCACTTGGTAAGAAAACCTTCACAACCATAGGTATAATCTAACATGCAGAAATCACAACCAATGCAGGACACGACACTGCATATATAAAAAAAAATTGTGGATGGTTTGAATGTAATGATAGTACCATTACTTTAAAGCAAAGATTACCAGCAAATCTTATAATTACTTATTTAATATTCTTAAAACCAAACTTTAATAACTAATCTGTGCTTAAACATTAATAAAAATTCAATTAAAAAACTATAAACAGTTAAAATACGCCAACAGGTATCTAACTGCCCTAAGATTCTGCAACAACCAAACAGATAAATCAATACCACTAAATTATAAGAAGAAATAAACAGTTAGAATACGCCAACAGGTATCTAACTGTCCCAAGATTTTGCAACTACCAAACAGATGTATCAATACCACTGAAAAATAACAAGAAATAAACAGTTAGAATATGCCAACAGGTATCTAACTGCCCCAAGATTTTGCAGCAACAAACAGATAAATCAACACCACTGAAAAATAACAAGAAATAAACAGTTAGAATACACCAACAGGTATCTAACTGCCCCAAGATATTACAACAACGAAACAGATAAATCAATACCACTGAAAAATAACAAGAAATAAACTGTTAGAATACGCCAACAGGTATCTAACTGCCCCAAGATTTTGCAACAACCAAACAAATAAATCAATACCACTGAAAAATAACAAGCAATAAACAGTTAAAATACGTCAACATGTATCTAACTGCCCCAAGAATCTGCAACAACCCAAAAGATAGATTAGCAACTTGAGAATATAAATAGAAAACTATAACCAGTTACAATTCAACAACAAGTATCTAACAATCTGCAACAAGCTAACAGATAGAACATTAGCTAGAAACAACAAGTAAACACTGCAAACACAGAAATAAATGTCCTCTACCTTCGGCCATACACCCAAGACCCCAGGCCTTGGCCACAACCACCGCAGCATATCACACCCACAGAATCAAACATTTGAACTATGCCATATGGGCATTTTTTTATGTCTGCAGACACCACACGTGTTCTAAGAACAGTTTTATTTTGCTTGCGTACAGCACGGACAGGTATATTGTCCTTAGGAAACCTCCATTTTGTTTAATTACATACATCCCGGACACCGCGCGCTGCAACTTCAGATACAAACTATACAAATCAAACAGTACATAAAGTATAGATTTGCAAATAATTCATAGATATTCCATTCTATGGATGTGATCTATGGGTGTGATGTGCTGCGGTGGTTGTGGCCAGGGCCTAGAGTCTTGAGTGCATGGCCTACGGCCTATGGCCTTTGGCCATGCACCCAAGACTCTTCGGCCATGCACCCAAGACTCCAGGCCCTGGCCACAACCACCGCAGCATATCACACCCATAGATCACACCCATAGAATCAAACATTTATGCCATATGGGCATTTTCTATGTCCGCGGACACCACACATGTTCTAAGAACAGTTTTATGTTGCTTGCGTACAGCACAGACAGGTATAGTGTCCTTAGGAAACCTCAATTTTCTTTAATTACGGACATCCCGGACACCACGCATGTTCTTAGAACAGTTTCAACTTGCCTTCTGAACAGTACAGACAGGAATAATGTCCTGAGGACACCTCCATTTTGGTTAATTACGAACATCCCGTACACAGAATGTGTTCTAAGAACAGCACAGACAAGTATAGTGTCCTTAGGACACCCCCATTTTGGATAATTACGGACATCCCGGACACCGCGCAAGGTCTTAGACCAGTTTCAACTTACCTTCCGGTCAGTACGGACAGGAATAGTGTCCTTAGGACACCTCCATTTTGGTTAATTACGGACATCCCGGACAGCGCGACTGCCCGAGGACAAAACAAACACAACGGGGGTGCCTGCCACCTAAATAAATACAGCATTTGACCCATCTCTTACTCCCCCACCCTCCCCAAACACTCTTACACACCAACAAACTTGCCAAAGTTGTATTTCTCCCCATTTGTCACTGCGCTGTCTGCGGATATCTGAGGATCCAAGGTGGCAGACGCATCAAAACAATACGACGCACCTCACGCATCATTCCAGCCAACCAGCGAGCACGTCGCATGTACGCGGACATGATGCAAGCCAATTAGCCAATCGGTGTCCTGTCCGCGGAGCGGACATAGATATTTCTATTTTTTTGTGACCTACTTTTTGATCATTTAAAAAATAAATACTGGGCTGATTTTCACCAAATTTTAAAAAGCACGCTTTTGGGACCAAGCCGCTGCTCCTGCCGCAAATTTTGTGAAAATCCATCCAGCGGTTTGCGCTGTAGGCATGAGCAAAGTTTTTTCCCCATTCAGTCTGTGGGGAAAAAAAGTTTTGGGACCCCCCCTATAACTTTGCCCCCCCCAGACCAAACCTCACTAAACTTTGCAAAAAAAAATCATAGTGGTTCATATACTTGTTTTGAAAAGTTTGGTGAGGATTCGTTCAGAGGGAGCAAAGTTATAAGCCACCCAAAAAGTGCTCTTCCTATGGAAACAGCAACTTAACCATAACTACACAGCCACTACTGTGGCTGTGTAGTTATGGTTATATATATATGTATTTAGTGCATATTTTTCATGGTGCGCTTGACATGGCTACACACAATCCCAAGAAGCATGTTTTGACTACACTACTGTATGTGTATGCAACTCCGTAACATAGAGTTGCTAGCATGCCGATGGTGGCATTACAGAACAAACATTAATCTCGCAATGCTTGCACATCCTCCAGAATCATGCCACCTGATAATGCTCTATCTTTCACTTCGAAAATAAATACCACTTGTGATGACAAATTATGTTGCCTTCATTACGTCTGTGTGTGGACTGAGGCGCGCATGTGACATGTGCTTTCCAGTGTTTGTGCACGTCTCATGTGATACAAGAATGCACGTCTATACATGGGAACATCTGACGATAACACTCTCAATGTCCCAATGCAATATGGCACATAGCACTGTAACTAGTGATTGTAAGCATTTTTTGTGTTTTGGAAGCTTGAACAACATTGTGAAAGGGATGTTTTATTTATGTTAACCTAATGAAAACCTGTGAATGTCAGGAAAAACATCGTTAAAGGTACGTTATAGTGGCATCACAAAATCTAAAAACCATAGAAATGTTCCATTTATGGTAATCTACGTCACCATAATTCTCACACTTACCACGCACTGCTCATGCCAACAAACATGACATCACAGATGATATCACAAAGGGCATCATCATGGGGTATCACTTTTAACTTTCCCTTACTAAATAATACTTTTTATAGCAATAAAATTGTATTGATATTAAATGTACGTTAATGTTCTGGCCCATCGACAACATGAATATATTGTCAATGTACCTCACCATTGGCCTGTAGCGGATGTTTCTAATATATTTGCCAAAAAATCTGTCTCGTTGAACCACTGCCTATGAATATTGCTATGTTGGACATGTATTTCACACCCATCAATATACATTTGATTTGTTTAAAATGTTGCCTTTGCTATTTGAAAAGGTTGTTGTTCAATGAAAGGTCAGAACGCAGCACTTGCAGCTGTTACTACAAAGGTTAGGAGTAAACTGCTGATAACCTTCACCACGGTCAATATCGATATAGAAGCTGAGGATGTATTAATAAAATTAGTGAATTCCGCTCCTTCTCTAAACACTGTCACATATGCGAAATCCGTTGTGTCGCTCAAGACACCTTTACTGCGAGCATGACAATTCCTGGTGGTTTAAGTAAACGTTAATTCGGAGTTATGAGGTAAACTAGGTTTGGGGGGCTTTCATGGTTTTTTCACACTAAAGGCATTCCGGTTTTGGGAAGTCAGGGATGAGCTACGTAGTATAGACAGATGGTTATGCAGAGGTTTAAGGTTAGTTCTTTCGGGCAAGGTCAGGCAAGCTCATACATGAATGGTCCATGAACGACCACTTGCCGGATACCACAGCAAATTAATGAAAGGACATTATTATTGGCTGGTAATCATGAGCATATGTACAAAGAGGTTAGCAAAGCACTGTTAGTCTTGCCTCAACAGTGACAATAGTCAGAAAAGTAATCAAAAAGCCACCCATTCCTCTATCAGTTCAGTTAGAACCGCAGATAATGCTTTGTATAGGCAATGCCGGTCCATACGGGATGGTAAGACAATGCAATACAGTCATTATAGTGACAATTAGAATATACGTACATGGGCAGAACTTACAGTCATCAAAGAAGTTACTGGAGAGAGTGTAGCAATGTTCTGAGAAGTACATGTGAAAGAATGTCACCCAGAGAAGGTGTAAAGTGGCAATTACCCACAATCCCTAGGTTCGGGGGTCTTAGTGTATGCTAGGAAGAAGCATCTCTCATGGAAGTACACCCTGTTTATTACTCCAATTAACTCTGTATTACCCCAGAGCCACTGGCCTAGTGGCATCGATGAGCAAAGTAATCCGAAAAAGTATTCAACCAGCTGTTGAAACGTACCTGGTTTTGCAACTGGGTGTTTAAAAAGTTATGCTGTTACAAAAAACAACCACTCGTGACTCCACAGAAAGTAGCACCGTCTCCATGGTGATTTGTGACAACAAGACAGGGGCCCACGCAAGCCATCATGTGAACATACTGAAGCCATATTTCTGGTCTTGTGAGATAGCACTATTTGTCTGAGGACAGAAGGATCCTAAAAACAAGAAAGACAAGATGCCTGAGCCACCTGCTTTACTCTACATCTGCCACAATGAACATTCCTGAGGAATTAACCACCTTCCAGAGGTGGGTATTCAAAATATGCATATGATGATGAAATTCCACTGCACATACATTGGTACCAGGCCTCACCAGATGCCCAGGTTATCATTAACACATATGGCACTGAGCATGTTCATTCTTACATGGATAGGGCCAACCCATATTATTTGTGCCATTATTTTTTAGTTCTGAGCTATCAGCAGTTTGATCTGATAATTAACAATGAGGTCTACCACATGCCACATGCCCTTGATCAACAATATCCAGGAAAAAAGGTGCCATCACAGTGTGCTTCCATCATGCACCTCATGCAGGGCATAAGCAGGTAAATATGACCAATCAATCACAGGCCAGATCAGCCTTCACCTGGCTTTCAGCAAATATACCTTTCCAGTGCCTGATGATTGGCTGACAGTCTTTTTCTTAGCATATATGGATGATACCACTATCTCCATTTCAGACTGAAAGTCCCAAATAAAGCACATAGTAACTACTCCTGATT
Organism: Ambystoma mexicanum; assembly: GCF_040938575.1. NCBI lineage: Eukaryota > Metazoa > Chordata > Amphibia > Caudata > Ambystomatidae > Ambystoma > Ambystoma mexicanum. Next base: position 662,817,561 of record NC_090934.1, read on the forward strand.
GCATCTGCGAAGCCAGACTGTTAAAGTAGGTCTTTTAGGAAATAGCACCCCAACAGAGGAAGTTTATTTGCAGCTTTAACTCAGTTGCTGTGCTCCTGACATATCTGCTGCAGGGGTAAATGCTTAGGAAAGTGAAGTGAACTTATAGCCTGCTATTCCGATTTTAATGTTCTAAAAATTGCCTTGTTTTGTGACCCTGCACTAGTCCTAATCTGGGGGAGCTTTGCTATAAAGATGCACCTCATGAGAGATTAGGAGTATTTCTCAGTCACAAAGTGAATGAAAGTGCACATGGTAGATCTACAGCATAGGCGACACGTTTGGTAATTGGTCAAAATGAAGTGTTTGCTTTTGTGTTGCCTTCAGGATGCTGGGGAAGATGCAGCCTTACAGGAACCATGTGTACAACACTGGTATGGCACAGCGTTTGTTGTACAACCCTATGAACCCAAACCATCCCTTAGCCACATTGTAGGTATACCCCATGCCATTCTCTCTTGGTGTTTTTCCACTTCCCCACTACAAAGCATCAATACAGAGCATCACCTGGGAAATAATACCATACAAATTACCACTCAATACATTGTTGAGCACAGTTTGAGATCACATTTGAGTTGCTTGGATCACAGAGGTGTGGTGGGCCTTTGTGTGGCACTTATTTAATGCAAGCTCATTTTGACATGGTGCTAGTTTCTCAGTATATCTATTTACAGGTCACTCCATACTGAGTTCACTACTTGTTTCATCCAAAACCACCTATATGGACTGATACAGTGTTGGGCCAAAGGAACCAGGATGTGATTGTGTGGCAACATTTAGTGGACACTTTTTCACACTAGTCTTTCAGGTTTGAGCGATACCAATAATATCGGTGAAATATGTTTCAATAATGAAACATGTCTTCCAACTGGATACACGAGATAATATTCAAAGAATGTTGTTGATATATCAGTGCATGCAACCCCATGTAATTTCCTAAAGTGATTCCCATGTACCCTGTGGTTTAGTATGTGTTGAAACATGTAGAAGCATACACACTTTGTATAGTGCATATCATAGCGATGTGAATTAATACAGCAACACATGAGTTTGTACTGCATCTTATTTTCTCCAGATTTGAACGTGCTATAACTTAAATATACATTTGTAACTCAATTTGTAACTCCTTGTGATGATTAGTTTGGGCATGCATAGAATAATGTTCAGTATATACTATGTAGAGGATGCAACAGGGCTGCCATGGAACCAAGGGGTTACAGAGCATGCAACATGTCCTCAAATGAGGCTTGGCTCCACTAGGACCAGTCTTACAAAAATAGCCTCATCTGCTCTCCACAAAGAGATAGCAGATCCGGAGCCAGGCAAAACAACACATTATGGTTGGAGATCATCACAGATTTCAGCTGTCTTGAGGTACACTCTCTCCAAAAATCTAAACAAACAGTGGGTTGACCTCCCATGGATGTGGAGGCAGTCGCCAGTCGCAGTGAAGGCACAATAGAAATTATAAGACAAGCAAGCAAGTATAAACACAACTATACAGTTCTAAAAGAATGAATAACAACCTCAACAGTGCCTCATATACTGGGTTTTCTTGTCCCCAGTACCAGTGGCGTGCCAACTATCAAAAAGGCAGGAAAGCGTACGCAATGTGTTCAACACTTCAATGGAACTGCCAGTCTAAAACATCTATGTGTTTGTGTTTCTGTGATGCTAATTCAGAATGCTATTAACACTACGTAAAACTTTGCTCTGTGGAAACATTTGCTAAAAGTAGATGTATTTTGCACTGGGGCAACATTTGTTCTAGTGCTGATACTGTGCAACATGTCACTTGCAGTGCTGCAAACCTTCTGTAATATGGGCTCAGATGGTTTGGGCAGCAGGTCACACCAGACCTGCATAGTTTAGTCAATGATGAGTGATCATGGGAGTTGTAGGCCAAAATATGTGCAAGCCTCAGGGTGCCTACCCTTCCTTTTGAGTTAAATGTTGCATGGCTGTAGCATCCTTTGCTCCCAGGACCATGCTGCTCTGAATTCCCTTAACCAATGATATTCCCTCAAAAACCACTATACATATTATACACCCACTGTCTAAGGAAGATCTGATTACAGTGGCAATATCACTAAGCATTTGAAGATGCAAGTTTGTGGAGTGGTAATGGCCTGACCCTTGCATACTTGCACCATCAGCGATTCCCTGCCCTCTCCACAACAACGCCACCCTTAATTCCCTACAAGCTGCTAAAAAGCGAAAGACAGTGTACACCCACTGTCTGTAGTAAGCCAGTATTGCTTATCACAACGGGACTGATGAAAAAGAACATTCATGTTTTCTCCTCCAATATGAAGAGGACTAAAGTGTGCCGCATCACTGAGAAGTAGACCAATCATTGGAAGGTATTATATTACTACCGCATAGGCAGAATGGCAATGCATACCTGGAAAATGCACGAAACTGCACCAGTGTTGTAGTGGGTGCTTTCCAATTAAGTATCACCCAACAGGGAAGATTACACTTGGTTGCATGCCTCACCTAGATTTATTGTGATTTTAGGAATTGTACAACTTTCTGTGTGAACATTTACTCCAGATATCATTCCTTTTCACTTCTGTCAAGCGCATTTCGTTTATTGTGGCTGGTGACTAAGATCAAAATACATCATCAAACCTGTATATATTTCCTCCATTACTGCTCCTCTACATGTCTGCTAGGAAAGTGCTGATTGTCACAATACAGGCTGCACTAGCTGAGTGGCTGATAATGGTACACACTTTACATTGTAAGGCGATGGGAGGTGCTTTCTTTTGGATCCAGTCTGTATCATGGGACATCTTGGGGGTCTTGTTCTGTGTGGGAGGCAATATGGGGAGGCAATATTTAATGACCACCAGAAGCAATTTTTGAGGTTCTTTATGAATAACCGAAGTCTCTACATAAAGTTTTACGTATTATCTATCATTTGGCAAAATTTGATAAAAGTGAATCGTCGCAGCTTGGATGCATTCATGTTTACATAGTGGGCATATCCTCAATTCCATTCAATTAATTCGTTTTTTACATGGCCGATTGTCCTTCAGAAAATGTCCTTGAGAATTACCTCCGACCAAATCTTTGTTTTGTCCTCCCACAGCTCATTATTTTTCATGGCTGTGTGAACACTGTACACATAGCTGTTGTGACCAGGTGTTAGGCAGAATCCTGTGCAGTTCAGTTGGGGAACACTGCAAGAAGATTAAGACTACAGGAGTAAGCAGTAAACCGAATTGGTAGCAGTCTGCACCACCCAGATTTACCACGTAGATGTGGCTGAGCAGTCACACTGGGCAGTATACAGAGGATACACAATAGGGCTAAAAACACAGTAGAGCAAGCAAACACTGACCAGAGCTCGGTATCAAAAGTATATAATTATTTATTTAGCACACACTTAAGGAAATACACTAGCACTATAAATCAAAGCAAGTTCAAACACAATCAGAAAAGTATACACACCTCCCTTAAGAATTATTAGACAAGTCTAAGTCAAAACACCACTATTTGTAAAAACAGATTTGAGCGCGTAACTTTGATGGCACTCCAATAATTAAGTTAAAGAGAGAGAAAAAGGCAGGTCATGAAAATAAAACAGTTCCCAACACTTTTCTAAGACCAAAAAAAGTAAGTGAAGGCAGAGTCTACCGTAGAGCCAAAGTTCATAGGCCAGGTCCACTTTAAATGGATATTATTCAATCTCAAACAAAGGAAGGGTATTAATCCATAACCAACATTCACATCTATACCCACAGACACAGTATGTACCTAGACATCAGCATATATACCAAGAAATATATCGGGTGTATGTCCCCGTCGTGGGGGAAACTTGGAGTCGTTGCACTGCCCAGGGAAGAGACCAGCCGCAGAGTTCATCGGTTAAAAGGTGCATTCCTTTTATTCGCGGTCACAGTGGTGAAGCTTGGCTATCCGGCTGCCAGGGTGCTTGGCACGGGCGATTCGACCAAGAGACGTCCTGGAAGGCAAAATGATGAACTGATTGATCCCACCAGCTCAGAGGAAGAAGACTCTTTCTGCAGAAGATCTCCTCTTGTCGTCGGGAAAATGGTGAGGTCGTTGCAGCAGGGCTCCACCGGTGGTGTCGTCATTGCAGATGGCTCAGTTTCTCCCCTCTTCGGATTTCTTAGGTCCTGTGGTGACTTCTGAAGTTCCAGTCCCAAAAGCCCTGCTTTTATGCAGAAAAACCCCCATTCAACAGCCTAGCTGTCACCCATACATGCTAAGTGGTGAGCTGGGCGGCTCACTACTGGGCCAATCAGAACAGAGTGCAACTTGAGTTGCTAAGGCAACGCAGTCCAGGGTGCCAATTCCCCCACCCACACATCCTGTGGAACCCAGACTGAGTGGCACCAGTTGGAGGGCTTCTGTGGAGAAGCCAACCAAAAAGTGGAACAAAGGGCCCGACCTTGGTTGGAGTTACAGAGATGGACACAAACACCATTTTAGAAAAGAGTTCTGGTGAAAAGACCCAACCGGTGATTTTATATTAAATAAATAAACCGGCGGTATCTTTAACATTGCACCAAAAAGTGGTGCGTTTAAAATCAATGGAAAAAAACCCATAGGAAATATTCCGATGGAATATTTTGCGTGGTAACCATTGCCACCAGCCAGAAACTCGACAAGGCGGGACTGGACAGTACCCTCTTGGAAACAGACCCCGGGGCAATCGAATTAACCCCTTCCAGTACTTCCACAATATGATGGTTTGTACTGGTTCAGTTCACAATTTTGGACTAGTAAAGTCAATGGTGACTTTGCATGCCCTGGGAGACAGTAGTCAGTCCCAGGGTATGGGGTCTATGTTTGGGGGTCACTATGACACCCCTGTGTTACTGCAATGAGAGTGCTGTGTAACACATACACTAAAACAAATGATACCCTATGGAGTAAAAGACCCCATAGCCCATAAGCACACAATAAGTCAAAGACATACCTCAAATCATGCCTAAGAGTGGGCGAAAAAGAGTCTCACTCTTAGCAGGACAAAAAAACAAACCCCAAAAATCCAGCAAAGCTGCTGGGGGACTCACTAAGCTTGGGCAATTAGCCTTATAAGAGAATTCTCCCTAACACCAGACCTTTTCATTTAGATTCATGTCCTGCAACTCACGAGGAGTACTTACCCAATGAAGTCTATGGGCCTCATTACAAATCAGGCGGTCTGGAAATAACGGTGGCGGTAAACCCGCCGCCACCGTTGTTTCCGGACCGCCTGATCCCGACTCCTGCAGGCGGGAGGTGATGTTCCCGCCAGGTGGGTTTAACACCGCCCGCCTGAAGGTGGACGAGGAAACACCGGCAGCATCACGAGATGCTGCCGGTGTTTCCATGATCCCCATTCCCATTGAGTCCAATAGGACTCAATGGGAATGGGGATTAACACCATTCCACCTCTGTGATTCCCGGGAAACCGGGGTTGTAATGCCCCGGTAATTCCGGGAATCACGGAGGCGGAATGGTAATACGAGTCCGGCGGTAACCAGGCGGTTTTACCGTCTTGGTTACCGCCGGACTCGTAATGAGGCCCTATGACTCTCCATTAAAGCCTGAGCTGAGGAATATTGACATTCACATATTCTCAAAGCTGTGCCATTACCAAAGATGGCTATCAGTCCTCAGCCATCCCTGGCCACCCTGCACCGCGCACCTCACTAATGTACGTTCACCTGATATTACATCTCTGAGTTACTAGACTCTTATCTCCTCTTTGGAAAGGCCATCCTGTTTAAATATGTTAGATATTTCATTGGTGAAGAAAATGTCTATAACGCCCTCACCTGTCTTGATCAAGTGTTCCACATGAAACCTTTGCTTCTCCATATTGATGCCACAGATATAGCTGTCATGTAGGAAAATAGAGATCAATAGGACACATGAACCAGATTTGGGGAATTCAACATGGTTCATACAGTGGTAAAAGTGTACTGAAAAAAGTAGTGGAACTGTAGTCTCGGCAGAGAGAGGGTCGGCAGAAGCATAGTGCAACATGTGCCAAGGTTATGCGGCTGGGGCATTGCAGTAGTCTAAGTGACTGGTAACTAAGGCTCTTATTACAACTTTACACTTGCTCAAGGACATGAATGGACAAATCCTCTGTATAGAATGGTGAATATGATCATAAAAAGTAGAGGAATGGTAAACAGAAAAAAGTAATGAAACACCGGTCCCGACTGTTGCCGCTCACTAAGATCACTGGGTTTATATTAGATTAGATAACGCACAAAAGGCACAAACATATACACATCAAAATAAGCAGGATGACTCCTTCTTGGATCTAAACAAGCAAAGCCAAAATAAAGTTCCTCTCCTTGAGTTTCAACAGTCCAACAAGCCTTAGTTTCCTTCCAGCAATCCTTAAGGGGTTTCAAGAACTCACAGCTTTGCATGTTTATTTACAAGTAATGCATATTTTTTCTATTTTAAACATGCTTCACAATGTCGGCATTCTTAACCCAATTACATTAATATAAGTATATAAATATATATTACAATTCAGGTGAAAACATTTTACATAGACTTTTTCCAAAGGTGTATTGCTAATAACGTTTGACTCAATGAATGGGTTGGAATTACATTTTCCCCAAAAATTGTTGCCACTGGCCTCTTCAAACTGGACATTTCGGGAATGATTTGTGAAAAAGAGAAAAAGTTTTTAAGAAACCAAAAAGTTTTGTTTTTGGCCTACTTCCATTCATGTTCCCTTCGAGAAAAAGTTCAATTTGTGCACAGCTGCAGCACAAAAACCATTGGACCAAACAAGAAACAATTTGGGCACAAAGCATTGTGAGAAACCTGAAGGTGTCTCACCCGCTAGACCCCGGAGATCTGTTGTCCAGGTGGCAAGGACATGGCCATCGCTATTTGATACAGTTCCTGGTGGTGGACCAGTGGGGTAAGATCACCTGGGAGAGGGGTCTTCAGGGATTGGAAGTGGGATACCGAGGGTTGAGACGCAGTATCCTATTCCCTGTAACACATTTTCCCCTTCCATCACTGTAGGATACTTAAAAGCTCTACCCCCCTTTTCAACACACAAGCACTTTCTTACATGTTAACAGACAACAGAAATAACACCAGAGGTGTTTACCTGATGTGTCCCAAAACACGGGTCAGGCAGAATCAGGAAATTGACAACATGCACGCGCACCTGAAATCCCTTCACCTTCCCAATGGGGATAAAGGGTGAAGCACAAAAGCATACTTTGAGCAAGGCCGACCGCTTGAGGAGACAGCCACACCACACCCGCATTTCAAATGGAGAAGAAACGTGGTGAGACCTGGAAAGTCGACAAAGGGGGAATTGCCCTTGCCCTTTTCAATTCAGACCCACAAAACCTCCAAAAGGGAAACCATACAAATGGGAGCTGCAGCTTGCATGCGGAGCAGCAGATGTCAATGGTACACAGGGGCCTCCGGCTTTGATAATGCAGGCGGAGAGGCAAGCTGGCTACCGTGGTACTATCCTTGACTCCAGAGAACAAAGAAGTCAATGGGTTAAGCACACCCATTTTAAAGTACCAGGAACATTCACACCGAAATATGTGACGTATGATGATGAGTAAATAAACCAACAGAGAGCCGCAGTTGGGCTCTGTCCAGTACCTATCAGAATTACAGCACCTGTTGAAGTACCAACACCTAAGAAAACCTGGACAGTAAGATACCCATTAAGAAAACCATACCGACAAGTGAGACAGATGACGATTGTCAGAATATAACATCCGAAGAAACTAAGAAGATACTGAAGGAAGACGAATGATGACGTCATAAAAACCCAGACTGACTCACATGTAGAAGATATAATGACCTGAGAATGATGACAAAAGAGACGAAACACCATGTATAAGCGACATCCTGAGCCAAAGGTGAACCCATTGATGTCAAGATGTCCGAAACTTATGCCGATGAAGATATCCAGTTAGTTTAAACGTGTACATATGCAAGAAACCGCAAGAAGCAAGACATTGTGAGGCTTACTTATGCTTAGTAGTAAGATAGATTGCGGCAAGCACCACCTATACATACATCTACTTCAAAAAGCACTTTATATAAGTATACTTCCACTACGCACTAGAGCAGAACCAACCAGAGGTTACTAAAAGTCTCAAGAGGAGAGTTTCGCTGCAAACAAATTGAGAACTAAAGACGGAGAGAAACTCAGACGAAGATAACCATGCCAAGAACCCAAGGTCGTATCAGCTGGAATAGGCCGACAGTGGATAAAATTAAAGAGAAAGAAGAACAGAGTATCCTGTCTGGAAAGGTCAAGATAAGCCACAGATGGCAGACGACTGGCAGAATTAAATCAAATACATGAAATTACATGAAGGAAAGGCTGATTTCACGTTGTTGGAATCACGTGACCAGACGAGCAGGAAGGGATGAAACTTTCATACCTACGCATGGACCTTTGCCATGCACACACGACTTAACTTTCCCAGACCAAGAAGCAGACTCAAGGCCAACTACAAAGAAATAATTGACACATGACCACTGAAGTGATGATTGATTGTAACATTATTTGGAGGGAATCTGGGGGTGCAGACACACTCCCTGCTCCTGGCTGGCTATTCTGCACACTGCTAAGCGCAAGTGGAAAAGTATGAATGGGGTATATATAGTGGACCATGTAATCTGTGGTCCTATAGTTAGTCAAACCAATGAGATGGCGTACATTTAGTGACATTTATAGTAGCCATTTTGATGGAAGGGCTTAGTTGCCCCACCTGACATTGTTTATCCAATCGCCTCTCTCGGTTACCATATACAGATATAGTACCTATATTAAAATTACCTTCCTAGAACCAATCGAGTTGCATTCTAAGTTTTAAGAATTACACGTCAGTGATGACAGGTTTTTGGTATAAATGTTACATTTTTTCTGAAATTTGTTGGAGTTGAAGTGAGAAGGAAGATCGAGCGATTGCTGATATTCATTGAACTCCCCATTTTTTGTACTTGTCAGTAAACAGACTTCCTTTGCCAAACTATTGAGTTGTCATTATTCATTTGGTGCAAGAGTACAAATCTGCATCCCCATCCATCTCCAGGGTGCTGCTGCTCTTCTTAAAGTGCTGTTTGGAAACCCCCAGTCCTATGGGCCTGCTGGGGTCCATCGAGCACACACCCATGAACATTGTGTTGACAAGAGTAAACCCGGTCGAGAGTTGTATGCAGTGGGGAATTGTTTAAAAGGACACGTGAATCATACAAGCAATACTGGAAAGGCTGTAGTGAACCCGACCGAGGTTGGCCCATTTTTGATAAGGAGGATCCGATCCTGACGCAGGGAGATCCAGGGGGTGAAGAGCAATCACCCAAGGTACAAGAGTGCCAAAGGAACCTTTTGCTTGTTTATTTGTCGTTGTGCATCAGTAGGCCTTCTAAGGCAAAAGATTTTGTCAGAAAGATCCTCTGGTTTTTTGATATTGTTAAACTGGAACTGTGAACCTCATGCTGACAAGGCCAAGGAGTGTGCTGTGCTCAGAAGTCCTGCCTTGTTCTGTGCTTAAAATGTGGGGAAGGGAGACCCAGCCATACCATCTTGACTTATCATTTTGTGAACACTTCTTTATTTTCTGGTGAACATTATCCCACACTCTAATTATAATTTAGTAGTAAGGATTGGAAATAGTTTTTTTAGTATAGGCCCTTTTTATTTTACAATACGCCGCTAGGACTGCCTTATTATTATTTGATGGTTGTAACTTGCTCCGATCTTAGATTTAGGTTTAGATTAGGCATTTATCTCACCCACTATAAAGTTCAATAAACACCCTTGAACTGTTATCACTTGTGTCTGTCTTTACTGTTGCCATCATGAGTTCCTTACAGCATAGACTTAATTTCCCTGACTGGTTTGGGTTAAATCCATCCAGTAGTTTTTAAAATATTTCAGGGTCTGTCTGGAGGTGGTGTGGGTGTCAGCAATAAGGAGGCCTGAGTTGGAGACCAGGATGCCCCTTTAGAGCTTCCTCCTACCAGACTTAGTGAGAGGGATAGGATAGTCGATAGAATAGCAGTTTGAGGACATAGGGGAGACAGAGAGCCCCATAGAGCCCCATAGAGGGTGCGGGACAGAGAGTAAGGGGGGGAGCCTCCTCCTGCAGCCTCCCCCTGCTCCACATGTCCCCCCACCCCTCATTCATGTGTCCCCCACCAAGCTGTATGAGGCCAACTCCCCAATCTGGACTGTCTCATGCCCTTTCTCTCCTATGAGACCTGCTCACCCTTCTGGATATTGGGCCAGCACAAGTGCCCAGGGACTGTACCACTCCTGCCGCCCTGTATGGGGCATGTCTGTGTCCTGCAACACCTGAAGGAGAGGGGCCCACACTGTCATTTGCGCCACCTCGACCATTATTGCTAGCTGTAGCTCGGCCAGCTATGGAAGGCACCTCTCCACTGCACCTTCAGTGGACGTGCTGCATGTCACCATGGCTCAGGTTCCCATGCTTGGAGGTGCCACTGCTGACGTCTACCAACAGTTGCTGATGGTCCTCCATAAGGTGGCAAGGCAGGTGAGGGAATCAGGGGAAAGACAGTTGCATGAAGAGAGGGCTTTCAGGGAGGGGAATACAGGGCTGACGGCTGAATTGTGGGTGATAATCAAACATCTATTACTGACACAGAAAGCTCCTTCACCTCACAGGTCCCCTGCGGTCTGGGCAACTCTGGCACCTAATATGCCCAGGGGTGGCCAATGGAGACACACAGCGGGTCCCTTCTTCTCATTTTCCTCCAACTCGCCAAGCCAGTGGCACCTGCATGGCAAGGGGAAGGAAGAGGAGGTGAAGGTGATAGTGTTGGGGGACAGTGTTTCAGCGAGGTCAGAAGGAGACATGTGATTGAATTTGTTTTTAGCTATGGTGACCATCCCATTTCACTCGCCCTGCACAGTTTGCCTTGTACATTGTTCATTTGTTTCACATTTCTGTTGCCTGCTTGCACCAGCCCACCACTGACTACCCACGTAGACTACATCTTCACTGTGTATGTTTCATTTACCTGCGCTCACCCTTACATACATTTATTCCCTGGCCGTGTTCGTGTGCACCACTTTCCCCATTGATTTCCACACCGTGATGCACTTTTGAATATAGTTTTTGTGTGTGCCATACACACCTCCTGTACATTTTGTCATATGTGCGTATTTTGTGACCATGTATGCAGTGGTTTATGAAAGGATGTGGAGCATGAGCCTGCACATGGTCAAGGCAGGTGTGTTATGGGGAATGGCAATGTCTGTGTGAAGATGTCATGATGTGAATGTGCATCCGTTGGGATGTCAGGTGAGTAGTCCTGCAACAGAGGCAGTTTGTTCCCTCCATCATCATCCTCCTCGCTCTCTCAACTTGGCTGGCTTCCCTTCCCCTCCCAATTTAAATTCCAATTCCTCTGTCTGGTTTTCAAATCACTCCACAACCTTGCTCCCCACTATCTCTCTTCTCTGGGCTACTCACTGTACCCCCATCACCATGTGCAGCCTCTCGCTTCCGTTCCTTTCTGCTCTTGGCCCCCCTACACTGGATCTCCTTACCTCTCTCTATCCGCTCTATCCCCACCTACACCTCCTTCCACACCTCCTAGAAAGCCCTCTTATTCACTCCCCCTTGACCTTCTACCATCTCTCCTCTCCATCTCCCTGTCCCTCATACTTCCCCTCCCCTCCCTTCTCACATCCACTTGACCTTGTAATACATATTTGACTTTATTGCTCCTCTTCCTTTCTACCTCATCTCCCTTCCTTCTCTCCGTTCCCTCACCTCCACTTTCCAAGGAAAGTGTTCTACATATTGAATCGTTGGTTTGTATCTTGATTGTTAACTTGCTTCTTTCATTATTGTACCTTGTTATTATATTGTAATGCGCTTTGGATTAAAGCGCTATATAAACTAAATAAACATAAACCTAAACATGTGTTTGCCCGGTCATGCAGATGCTGGAAGTGGAACTTGCAGCCATGTAGGTGGTCTGCCCATGAATGGGTGTACACATCAGGTCAACATCATCTTGCGTCGTGTCCATGCATGGGCGAGTCAGTATGTGAAGCAATGGCAGGTTCCAACATGTATGGATCCTGAACATGGCATTCTAGTAAGGTGGGTGAGGGGTGTGTAGGCATGGGGTTGTTAGGTGCCATGCATCTGCCATGCTCTGCCTATATCTGGGGTGAACAGACTGACCTTGGATGTGCCTGTTATGACGATAAGGTGAATGGAACCTTGTTTACAGCAGCCTTGTGGGTTGAAAGACTCTTCTGCAACAGCGTTTATTGAGGCCTGCCTCCACTGATTAGTGGAGAGGGAGTTGTATATTTGATGGCTTGTTAGCATTTGTGTGAGGGTCATGGGTCCTTTGCCGGATGATTATGAATATGGGCGCCCTGTTCTATCCTGCTAGTATTTTGCACAGAGAAGGTCTGGAAGGGGTGTACAGTGAAAATCAGGCTGTTCTGCTTAAGAATACATTCGGAATACAGGTGGGTACATTTCAAGTATGTGTGTAGTCGTGTGTCCCACCATGAATGAGTGTCTGCATTGAGAGCCCTTGCTTATACATATGCCTGTATGTGTTCCAGGGCCAGCATCACACTCGTGCACAGGGCAGGGATATCGTCACAAGTCTACCTTTGGGACCTCTACATCTGATGTAGACACACTTCTTTACTAGTATCAGTCTATGCATGTGTCTTGCTGCAAGCTGTGGGGAGGGATGGCGTCTCATGTCCCATTTTGATTTCTGACTTTGCCTTTCCTCTCCTTGTGCCTAGATATATTGTTGCTGTTTGTCGACATTGCAGTATATTTGTCCCAGAGAATGGATTTTTCCGAGAAGTGACATTCATTCACCTCCTCTTTTGCTGCACATAGTTTATTATGCACAGTGATATGTACAGATTGATTTGCCCACATGCTGGGCGATGCATGTTGACTGTCACACTTGCACTACCTCTGTGATGCAATCTGCCTGATTTGCAATAAATTATACAGTCGTCCCTGCGCTATGAACATGGCTGCATGTCGTACATGGTGGTCGTTGCTCATGTTGGTGCACTTGCACAAACATGGCTACTCGGTGCTTCTATCATATGCATGCCGAGTGGCTATGTAGTGGTAGTGGGTGCAAGCGGTTTTTATGGGGGGTGTGTGCCATTCCATGTGGTTCATGAAGGGGTCCTGTTGCAATCTACTGGCTAATGTTTCATGGTGCTTCACGACACGTTGTCTGGGGCGGTGTCTTACATCAGGTAAGCAAGGTGAACTGATGTTCACATTCATGCTGTGTTGGTAATGGGCTGTCATGTTGGGTGGAGGGATGTTGGAGACTCATATATGGGCAGGGGCGTTGTGCGCAGTGGGTTGGTGTGATGCTGTACATCCTTTGTGGATGAAGTGGATTGGTTGCAATGGTGTGGGTGGACCTTTCTGGTAAGTCAACGTGGCTCCAAGTACTGCATTCTCCCCCTGATTTCTCATTCCCGGTGGTGCAGGTATGCAGTGTGCATCAGCATTTGCACTTCATCACCAGCCCCCACTATCAGTGTCCTCAATGCCATCAATGTGATGTCATCATGAGTTGTGTGTTCTCTGTTGTTGCTTACTGACGTTCAGCTTTTTGTGGCCTGCAGGTACAGGGCCTTTTTTCATAAGTGCATCCACTGGCTATTTCCTGGTGATACACTTTTGGAATCCTCACTCGGGTCATCTGTGTCCCCTCTAGCCCCATTACTTTAATTATATTTTGTCTGCCTTGGACATTGAAGTTTGCGGTTTGAGTGCTGCTGTGTGCAATGGAGTTGCTGTTGATTTCTGCTTCCTCAATGGTCTTCCGTTACGAGATTTTGGGGATGTGCAGTTCTGACAGGGCAGAATGGTTGTATGTATGTGTCCATTCCTTTTTTGTGCAGTGCGGGGCTTTGTGTGTGGAGGCGTGCATGTTTTCTATGTGTTGGCATGGCTAGATGTCTGTTTCCATGGGTATCGCAGGCAGATGAGCATGTGCAGGCTGTGCCTGGCAATTGTCATCCTTTCATCATGGACACCATCTCGTGTGTGGTCTCTGTTCCTTTCTGGCAGCATGCATGCTCATGTGAAGCCGCTGTTGACCAGCTGCTACCTCACTCATGCTGCTGTTGCACTGGGCTCCCCCCAGGTTCGCTGGCTTGTCTTGTGGCTCTGGCCTGAGGTCAGGTACTAGATCATCATGTACACCTTTGAGCACTGCAATGTTATGCAGGATGCAACAGGTATGTATGGTGTTGCACACAATGTGTGGCCTGTACAGGAGAACACCCCCACGTTATCTAGGTGATCTCACACCTAGAAACATTAGGCCATATCATATCAGGTATCTGAATCGTGATTTCAGGAGGTCTACAGATTGCTGAATTATGCCCCTGCTCGCCGTATGTGCTGTATGTTACCTTTGCTGTTGTGTACTGACGGCCTGTCTGTAGGGTCTCATAAGATTGGGGCACAATGGTTAACCAGCATCACATGCATGAGGCAAGACATGAATTGTATCAGTGTGCATTGGGTATACTTCATGTGTGGTGCTGGATGCATGCTAGTTGGCATTGTTTGGTGTCAGTGATGGCGTGTACATATTGTATTGGTCATATGCCTGTGCACCTGTGTGTGGTGGAAGGTGGTGGTAGTTGCAGTACTTACCTACCAGCCACAGGTCCACATAGTGTCTGACTAACAACCGCACACACAGGCTGGAGACCTGGAATATGTGGCTGTCAAGAACGGAGCCAGGGAAATTGGCAAACACATTCATCAATAACCCACCAGCATCACAGACAAGTTGACCTGGGTGAATCTGTGCACTGCGTAGAATCCGTGACCCATGGGTCTTTGTTCCTCATGTGCATGCCACGATCTGGTGCATGGCCTGGGAAATGCCTGCATTGATGCCACTGGTCCTCTGGAAAGAACCAGTGGTAAAGAAATGCAGAGCGGCCAGGAAATTCACATGTGAATGTGCAGAGATGGATAAATTCACATGTGAATGTGCAGAGATGGATTGCAAATCACCCTCCCACTTCTGCAACATGTCCATGATGACATGTGGAGGGAAGCAATACATTCTGTAGACCTCCATGTCAGCCATGCCGAAGAGGGTGACCCTGGTTCAGAAGACCCGCTCCATCCGTCTACTCCACCCCAGCTGGGGTGTGGCGTTGGCTGTAGCAGCAGCATCGTGCCATTCCAGCACATAGAGCGCCATCGCCAAATCACAGGAATGCATTTCGTGGGATGGAAGATGTGGAGTGGTGCTGTGTGCCTTTATATTGGGTAATGTGGCGTCATGATGTGTGTGCTAAAAGGCATCACTGCTGCAGTGGTTGGTTTGCTCTTGTTTGTGTGGGATGTTCTACAGCTGTGTTTGTGTGGTGCTTGCTGGCATTGTGTATGCATTTTCGCATTGGGTGTTGTTCCTTGTTTGAGATTGTTTTATTGGTTGCATGCATAATGCGGCAGTATGTGTGATTGATGTGTGTTTGATGTGTTCTGTGGAGTGTCACGGGGCGTGTGTTGGGTTTTCTGTGTCCATCCTTCTCTCTATTGCATTACTGGCAATTGTGGGTGTGGTAATTATATGAAAAAGTAAGGAAGTCGAAGCGTGCACACACCAGTTCCAAGTCAATATATTACATGATACAAAAATAATTGTGTTAAATCCCAAGAATGTTGAATCCCAACTTCTGACAAGTATTAACAGGGTTGAATCCCTTCAGCTACAGTTGCTCTGCTGTTCTAGTCCTCCAAGCACTTTCTTGTCACAAACAATCATCAGGGAGGCTGTGTTTCTTTTCAGGTTTTAACAATATAATTGCTCTTTCAGTTTCTAAGGATTCTGGTAGCTGTAGTGAAACCATTTCTTTCAATTCAGGTGATCAGGAACCGACTCCCCTCCAGGAGCACACATCTTTCCCATGTTAGGGAGGGAGAGCAACTGAACAGCAGATCGGATCCAACCCTGTTAATACTTGTTCAATTTTTGGGATTCAACCCTGTTAATACGTGTTAATTTGTTTTTGGGATCTAACCCAGTTACTTTTTGCATCAGGTACATTTTGACTGGGAACCGGAGTGCGCGACTCGCCATCACCCTTTTTTTCTTACAATGTTATGGGAGTCCCGGGTTCCAGAGGCAGCAGCACCGGGGTTATTGTGCCCCACTGTAGAGAGCCATATAGATGTTTTTCTCCCCTCCCCGAAATTGGGGAAAGACTTGTGCATTAGGAGGGGTGTCGGTTCCTGGTCACCTGATTTGGTAACATGTTAACACTACAGCTACCAGAATTGTTAGAGACTGAAAGAACAACTAATTGGTAACACCTGAATATAAGCACAGCCTCCCTGATGATTGTTTGTGACAAGAAGCGCTAGGAGGAGAAGAAAAACAGAGCAACTGAACAGCAGATGGGATCCAACCCTGTTAATACTTGTTATTTTTTTTGGATTCAACCCTGTTAATACTTGTTAATTTGTTTTTGGGATCTAACCCAGTTACTTTTTGCATCAGGTACATTTTGACTGGGGACCGGAGTGCACGCCTCACCATCCCCCATTTTTATACTATTTTCTGGTAATTGTTTGGCAGAGATATTTATTAGTTTGTGTTCTTGGGGTTATTTATGCCTTTTTGTCTTTTTGTCTTTGCATAACTTCAGCCCTTGATGAAAGATCTGCTGTGACGTAAGCTCTCTTTTTTCACTTCCGCGTTTCTGTGTAGGTCCTTTTTGTGAATACGTGTAATTTACCTCCATGTAATTCACGACTCATTTTGGGTGTAATTTTAACTTACAACTCCATTTTCCTTAGTAAATTTGGGCCATATATGTTGGGCTCATATGATTTGTTTACTTTAATTGAATGTTTTATATGTGATGAATGAAAATATAAATTCATTTTAATTATGTATCAATATATGTTATTTAAAACTAATAGATATGTTTTTTGAAAGTTTTGAAAGTTTTGAAAAATACACATTTTTTGGTGGCTTAATTTATAATTATCTTTAAAAAATATAATTTGAGTTTACTTTGGAAATATACAAATATTGTATTGTAAAACATTTATTACGATTTCAAATTGAAAACACATATTATTATATTAATATTATGTTGTGAGAAACACCTGGTTTTAATAAGTATTTACTTTGTGAAAGTATGTACAATTCTGAATTGAAGATAATTTAATAGCAGCATTTGTTTCTCCTAATGCAATTATTTTCCCACATTTTAAGCAGCCTAAAAAAGAATATGCATACTATTGGTGAATACTTGGTGAATTTGGAAGTGAATCATCAATTTGATATGTTTTTGGAACTTTAGATGGTATGGTTCTTGTGCTTTTTCTACAGTTACAGTTTCTATGTGTTTTCATTAAGTATTTTGTCTTTTAGTCATACTAAATACCATGGAACTCGGTTTCTTTATTGAAGTTTCTTCAGGTGTTTAATTTTTATAAACATTTTTAACATATATTGTCACGACCTTATCCCCACCGTATGGTAACGGGACCCAAAATACCTTATTTGGCCCCCCTCGGATCCTTTGGAGCCAGTCCTGGCGCTGTTGGCATTGGAGGCGCATGCTAGGAAAGGGTTTCAATGGGCAATGGGCAAGCATGGCTGCCCCCATGAGGACTAATGGGGAACTGCAACTAGCAGTCTAGCGTCCAGGGCGGGGCTGTCCCGAAGGCACCTGGGATACCTGCTGGCTATTTAAACCATGACCAATTAGAGGCACGCGCTTTGTGTTATTCTGCTCTTGCAGCGTAACGTTTACCGGGTCCTGCTCAGCATCCTGGCCTGCACGGGCGAGAGAAGACAAGAACCTTTGTCATCCTTACCTGCCCAGCGGCACCCTCCATCAACCGAAGCCTTCCAACCTCCATCATCCTCCTCAGGCATCATCTCTGGAAAGGAGAGCGTGAACGAGACATTGTGTAAGCTACTTACCTGTCCGTCTGGAAGGCCTTCATCATCAGCTCATCGTCCATCGGCTTCGGGTTCTGGTGGGCCCATTCTTCCTGGATTCTTCCATGACCTGTAGGAAAGACAATAGTATAGATTAGCCAATTGCAAGGACGCTCGCAGTGCCGCTTGGCGCAACCATCCTCACCTCCTTGAACTCTGCTCCAGTATCCGCACTCTGCCTTCACCATCTGCACGAAAAGAGGAGAAGATTATTTGGTTCTTCAACCTATACAGACTTCACTCTCATCTTAAAGACTTACATGAAAAGTGGAGTCGCAGCCGGTCTGGACTCCGGCCCACGCCAGTGAAGAAACTCGGCGGAACAGTGCCACTAACAACGCGCCCCTGCCCGGTGCGGCAGGATGGAGAGCGCATCTTCATAGAAATCAAGGTTAGAGAAGTCCCCAGGGGAACCGCAAGGGGAATCCGGGAGATGGGTCGCGAGGGAAGGAATAGCAGCTAAACTTCGCCTCCTGTCTTTTAGAACTGATCCTCGGGAAGCACGAACTTCAGAGAAGGCACGGAGTCCCTGAGAGCGTTTCGGCCAGTCGAGGGGCATCCCCGTGGATACAAGGTGAGCGTTACAATATTTGCTTATGTTTATTGATGCCCAGGAGCTGGGTTTAGCTCCTGCTCATCGAATCTCAATTCCAAACCCTGTAGTAGTACTAGCAGTATGAGTAGTAGTAATAGGGAATGTATTTGTGTTATTTTTTGGGATTTGTGAACTTTGAACAGTTGGAATAGTAGTATGTTTTTTATTATTAGGTGATACATGTTTTTTTATAGTGTAACATGAAGTTCAACTATTAAAACAGTGCTAGAACTAGTACTAGGCAATGTAGGTTGTAATTTGATTTTAGTATGGGAAGTTTGTACTGTAGAAATACATTAAAATGTAGACTGAGTGAGTTTCGTTAATTTGATTTTTTTACTTTGGGTGTTTCATATGATGGGTTGTGGTATAGGTAGTCTCAGTGGTAACTTCCGGGAGTACTTAAAAGTATATTACTATGTTCATTTGTTTGTTTTAACTGTTTTAAAGGACTTGTGGATACAGTTGGTAAGACTTCAACCAGTTCAATGAATGTTGTTTCTGTTGTAAATTGTTATTTTAAAAATGTATCTTTGACCTCTTATGTGACATTTCCAATAGCTAATATAGTTATAATTTCATCAGTGGGAATGCTTATTTCAACATCCTGTTGGCTAGTGATATGTCTGCTTTTATGTTCTTTTTTTCAGTACCTTTTTTGGCACATTTTTGTGGTGATTATCTTTGTGTTTTCTTTTTACTTTTAATGTTTTCATTTTAATCTTGTGTTTTCCAGCTGAAATTAAACAACAAAGGGCAATTTTTTTATTAAAGAACCTGTGTTTTTTTATTGGATTTTTACATTTTTGTGTGCAACACAGAATTGTGTTTTTTTGTTTGTGAAAGTCCTAATCATTGTTTTACTTTTGTCATAATTGCACATGTTTGTATTATTAAAGGTGCTGTAATACATCACAATTGTAGTTTACTTTTGGTTGGAGAGAATACAATGTGTGTGTTAAACTTTGCAGGTTTTACTTGTGAATGCTTTTATTTGTGTTTATAATAGGTTATACTTACAAGATTCATGATGATGTTTGTGTTCTTTTTTTCTTGGCTTCTCTTAATGTTGATGTTTCACCTATATAAGAGAACTCATATTTTTCTAACACTAAAATGTGGGTATGCTAATGACAATAGTAACATTGGTACATGTATTTGTTAGTGTAAAATATGTAATATGTAAAATGTTAAAATCAATAAGTGACATATTAAAATATTGTGTTTGAATTATGTATAGCAGTGTAAGTGTACAGTTTTGCAAGCTCTACATTGTGTTTAATGCGGGTACCTTTTTATAGTTATACATTGATTATGTTATACATACTCTTTAACATACACATGTGTTGAAACTGTTACTATGTATTTTACGGATTTAACAAGAGATGAAAGGAAAGTAGAAATACAAGTGTAATACTTTGTATGTACGCTGATGATGTTATACATACTGTTTAACATACAAATGATTTTAAACATACTGTATAACAATGTGTGGAATCTGTTACTAGAAATATCATGAATTTCACAAGTTTAAAGGAAAGTAGACATGATACAAGTGTGACATTATTTATGAACATTGATGATGTTATGCATAATCTTTGGCCTAAACACCTGTTAATAATGTAAAGTGCATCAAATGTACTCAGTGCTACCAACATTACATTGTGCATACATGTGTAATTATTTAAAGTATGTTATTTTCAGTAACATTATGTTAATGTTAAAGGTATTTATATAGCGCACCATCACCAACAGAGTTGGTCTCCAGGCGCGCATGTGGATCTGTAAAGAAAAACAGTGGGGGGTGGGTTAGTGGGTGGAGAGGGCATAGGAAAGTGAGAGGTGGTGTACTGTTGGCAGCTTCAGGTCGGTTTTCACTGTGCACTGAGCTTGGGTGTGCATATAGGATCGAATCGGGTCCTTGCGTGCTGTTGTTGCAATCTATGTGGTGAAGTCTGTGCGGTTTGCTGTGAGAGAGGTGGTTGTGTGGGTTTTTGTGTGAATTAAGTATGCAGAAATTTGAGGTTTTGGTTAGGGGGTTGTATGCCTCATAATCCCTGTAGTTTAGTTTATGTATCAGGTTGTCATACTGGGTTGGTATATTCTTTCTCTTGGTTTACTAATTGTCTAGTTTCTGTGGTGATACCGTGGCTGGTTCCAGCAGATTAAATTGGCTAAGTACCCCAGGTCCGGTGAGTATTGTCCCCTAGTTCGATAGTGGTGTTATATTATCCCTAACCAGCTCCTTGCTATCTATTTACTGTTGGTGGTCCCTTGGGTGGTATAATCTTCTCTTCCCTTTCCTGACTGTATAATTTCAGGGTTAAGGCTGGCCTCTATCCAAGTTTGACCTTTGTACACCCAGGGGGCGAGCATAATCCCTGCTTAGGTAGTGGAGTTATATTATCAATCCCCGCTCCTTCCCATCTATTACCGTTGGTGGTCAATTGCTGCCTGTGCCTTAGAGGGAATGCCAGGTGCTATTGCTGGGCCATACCCTGCTCTCCCGATTGATCTGGGGTGTTTCATGGTATGATTATGTATAGATGAAAACACTTATGATGGAAAGCACATATTTTACAAGCTGTATTGTGTGTATTATGCTATTTCTGTAATTTAGCATACAAACTTGTATGTTATAATTGTAAGAGCACTTGTTAAATATGAGCTGTGTTACTGGTTAACGTACACACCCCTGCATACATTTTGTACATTATGTATACATGAAAACACTTCTGATGTGAACCATATACTTAATAAGCTGTATATTATGTATTTTGCTATGCTCCCTGTTTAGCATAAACAGTTGTGCATTATAATGGTTAGGACAATTGTTAAATATAAACTTTTGTATTCTTTACTGTATGCACCAGTATGTTATAATTGTAAGGACATTTATGCTACTGCTTACATTAGTATACATTTTTTTTATACGACATACATAGTATGCTAGTGCTTACATTTGTATCTGTTTTATGTAGCATTACCCTCAATCTTATGGATGGGAATCTACCTTTACGCAAAGGCACCTGGGGAACAACAATGACAAATACTACAAAAGTGGTGCCTCATAAGCTTTACAATATTATTCAAAAACAAAAATCAATTGGGGCTCAAGAAGTAACAATGGATCTGTGCAGGCAGATGTGTAAATATTATTCATGTGTTATTATTTTCTAAAAATACAAAAAACCTTCCACAAAAATGGATAATAGACAAAAAACATTTAATAAAATCATCAACAATTGTGCAAATTACACGTAAATCAGATGTTGTGCAAAGGGTCAGCAAAAAGTGTACAAACATGCAGAAATGTGTGCAAGAAATGTGTGTTAAGCTACAAAGACAGCCACAGTTTATTTTAAACAAGTTTGCAAACATTGCAAAAGGTACCATTCTAAACAGTCGTCTACTAGAGGTTGTCGAGAGAGACCACAAACTCAAATGAACTAGCTCCTCAATGCTCGATGTAACACTTCCCTTTTTCTAGTTTTGATAGAAGAACATCTAGATCAATACTTGAACTGATGTTCGTCTTCCTCAGGACCTGGCTGTATCATGGGGTGGTTCCTGATGTATTTCTAGTCCTCACAAACCATCCTGTAAAGTCTCTTTCAGTTCTAAAATGACATAAAAACGTATATGTGCCACTAAAATACCTTATTTTTTACACTGATATGCCTAACAATTTTTCATTTTATTTGTATGCAATTTTCTTTATGTATGTTGCAATACATGAATAACAATACTTGGAGCTCAATATCAACACCAAATATATGATTTATTGGTATTTACTTTTCGATATTAATCTTTCACTGTTTCTGGTTGTCATTTTCTTCTTTTACACCCATTCTCTACATTATATGCACATTGTGTTCAACTAATTTCTTTCCTACAAGTATGCATAGTTTGAAGTTTATGTTTACAAACAAACATTTTCTCAATACAGAACATTGTAGAATCAACAATCTGAACTTTATTCACAAATGGCTGTCCATCAACCATTGTATTACATTGCTGCTCCGATTAGTGAGTGAAAGAGAATTTACAATTAACTCTTCCTTAATTATTTGATGGGGAAACACACCATCTTCAGTTAGACAGCAGGAAACCATATTCTGCAGCAACATAACGAGAACTCAGGTTCAAGACCTCAAATTGTCATTAATGGTGCATATAAGTTCATGCACTCCCTAGGCAAGGAAAACTGAAACAACCTACCACAACCGCATTAAATTTCTTATGGTGGTGAGGATAGTCTTACTCACTATTCCTATCTTTCTTCTTCACGGCTCACTTATCAAACTGTGATACCAATGGACTTTGCTCTTTCTAAATGCAAATCATAATGCAAACTATTTATAGTTCTTCAGTTGTATGGGACAAAATTAAATTAAATGTGTACTTTTTCCTCCTGTATGTGCTCTTAAATTTGCACTGTGGCCAGTTTTCCACGTACCCTCGTCATGGTATTCAGCATCAATAGCCAGTGCTTTTCAAAACAGGTATTTTTCTAAAGGGAGTTGTTCCTGCAATTAATGGAATCTCATTAGTTTCTGATCCAAAGAAATCTTTTAAACATATATTTAGTAAGAATTGTCAGAGTTCTATTTCTCAATCTATTCTATTTGTTCTTCATTGGAATAAAGAAGAAGCCTATCTCTAGTACATTAAGGTATTTTTCTGTCAATGTATTTTCCGAGATATTAAATTTAGCTGTAGGTCTATCTATAGCCTGCAGTCCTTCCTCTGTGTTTCGAAAAACCTGGGTATCGGAGGAAGATCCTGGGACAGATAATTCTGAGGGGGATAATTCTGAGAATGAACATTTTGCTTTTGGTAATTTTGGTGTGAAACCCCTTCTTCTTCCCCTTGAAAAACTGCTACCACAAGGCCTTCTATTTAGCTGATATCCTCCAGTACTTCTGCAGTGACTCACATCACCCTGCTCCTGAGGATGCATCAGAAAAGGTCACTTTCTTTTGACAAATTCACAAACTTTTTTTTCAATCAATTCCAATTCCTCCTTAGCATTTGGTACAGTATTATCCTCAGAAAAAGCCATCTCTGCTCTCTCTATTTCTTCGCCTATCTTTAGGCTCATTCTTTGTGCACTATTTATTGTTAATAACATCCAGTCTCTACTGCACCCCAGAAAAAGATACATTATATTCCTCGTTGTCCACAAAGAGACAAAGTTCATTGTGTACTTGTAAACCTTCTGGTATAATGTTTTTCATTAAGTAGTCTGTCAGTAGGTTGAGGATTTTTTATTTGACATTTCAATGGGGTATGGAGAGGGTTCACGGTGTTCTTTTACAACTGTGCAATAAATTAATTGCAGTGAACCATTGGTGCCTGTGTTTTTTTAAAAACCTGTGGTGCTGCATTGCTTTATACAGCTTTGAAGTTCAGTATATAGTGTGTCAGCTTATTTTAGGTTTAGCATTGGTGGACGTGTAATAAAACA
The DNA here is from genome assembly GCF_040938575.1 of Ambystoma mexicanum. Taxonomy (NCBI): domain Eukaryota; kingdom Metazoa; phylum Chordata; class Amphibia; order Caudata; family Ambystomatidae; genus Ambystoma; species Ambystoma mexicanum. Next base: position 662,841,680 of record NC_090934.1, read on the forward strand.
TTGATGTGCTACAAATCACTGCAGTTAATCATTGTTGTAATTTAGGTATGGAATCTGGATAAGAATGTTCTATCTTCCAATTTACTTTGACTCCCATGCTTTAGACATGATGCGAGGTGCTGCTTTGTGGACATTTGCAGGGTTTTCATAAATTGTAATATACATTAAGCTTTTTTCTTCTGTTCTTTCTATTTTTATAAGAAGGTGGGATTTATGTAATTAAATGTGCCTGTGTGAGAGAAAAGGAAGTCAAATTGAAATGTGTGTGTGTAGCCGTTCCATGATGGTTGAGAAGGGAGAAATAACATTTCCAAAATGTATTGAATTTGTATTCCTAAAAAGAATGATCTAAGATGGGTGGTTGGTTAGATATTTAAACATTACACCAACAGTTTACAGCTCAGAGGCGGGTTTCATGTCCTTTGTTTATGTGTAAGTCCTCTCTCTACACTCGCAGTGAGTTTACTAAGCACTGCGTTGAGAGAAGACCGCCGCTCAACATTTTGGAAAAGCACTGGCTATCAATGCTGAATACCATGACGAGGGTAAGTGGAAAACTGCAGTGCAAAGTTTTAGAGCACATAGCAAAATGCGCACATTTAATTTTGTCCCATATGACTGAAGAACTTTAAGAACTATAAATCGTTTACATTATGATTTATCATTGCAGACGCGTAATGCTCGTTTTGACACAGGCTAGTCCACTGGTATCACATTTTAAAAAGTGAGCTGTGAAGAAGAAAGATAAGAATAGTGAAAATGGCTATCCACACCGCTAGAAGAATTTTAATGAGGTTGAGGTAGGTGATTTCCTTTTCCTTGACTAATGTAGGGAAGGCATTGTATCACAAGTATTGACACAATGGATACAATTTGTGAAGCCTTTATTGAAAATGTTGGGATTGGAGATTTTGCCCTATTACTAAGATGGGAGTAGTCTTACAAAACAGCCCTGGTGAAGTCCGTCAGATCAAAATGGCCCATACTAACAAAACATGATGCCTGCCATATCTCCTATACAAAAGTGTAAAAAGGAGAAGTGTACGCAAAAATGAAAAATCAGTGTTCAAATGATAATATGGCTGCACCAGCTCTCCTCCCTACGTTAGGCCTCATGAAGTAAGGCGTTCCTTGTAGGCAAGATGACACACTCTGGATCAGTTATCAACACAGTTCACAGTTCAAAACCATGGATCGAAGCTCGCCTGGCCTTCCACTTTAAAGCATTTTTCTCCGACTTAAAAATTAAAGTTTTAACAGAATGTTCATGAAGGTACCCCTCTGCAGGGCTCAGACCTAAAACGTTCACAAAGGCCCCCCTCTGCTGGGCTCAGACCTTTCACAATAAAGTTCAACACAAAGTTGCAAGGGGGGGCTCCCTTCCCCAAGCTTAGTATATTTCGGGTCTCCCTCAATGGGGCTTGGATCCTTTCGGATGACAAAGTCTTTCAATTGTGTGTGGCTTTCTTACAGACCACCACAGGACCACTTTGATGCAATGTTCACTATATTACTTGCATTCTTGCCATTTATTCACCTTTTAGCTTCAATCAATGTACCTTTCACTGAGACTGTCGAATGAGCTACTTCCTTTCACCGGACCACTCTGTTACTTAGTATCACTGATCTTTCAGCTGCATTTTACTTGAAAGTTCATTCACGGGTCTGCCTTTCTTCAAGTCTCATCCACACGGGTGTAGCCTTCTCTTGTGATATGATGTTGCTACTCAATTCACTTTAACATGCACGGGTCTCTCAGGTTGCTTGCCAAGTCGCCGGCTGTGTCCGCTTCTTTCTTGTTTTGCGGTTTACCAACTTTTAAAGTGAAGTTCAATACCACAGACACGGCCTGAGCTCCCCAACTCTGCAGTTCACCCGGGAGGGTCGCTGGCATCTTTGAAACACAATGCAATCTTCACTTATTGGATCTGGCCTTCTCCACGTGTCTGTCAGATGCAACAACCTCCAGTAGGGAAGCCTTGGGGTTTTTGGCCCGCTGCTCTCGTCCCTTAGTCCGTCGCTCTGCTCCAGTAGGTGTGACTTCATCACATAAGTTCTGCTAATTCTGATGTTCCGCCCTGCTCCAAATGTGTCTTTACGCGTTGCCTTTTTTTCATGTGAGTATAGCTAACTGGTATCAAGTGTAGGCACCTAGGGTAAAGTGCCTGACATTGTCTGACCCGATTAATGCGACATGTCCAGTACGATGTGTGAGTGTTAGTCTGGTTACTCTCGGTCACCTGCTTCCTCGGCCCGCATTTGTGTAAAAAGAGGGGGGGAGTTGGGACTTTGAAGAATCCTGAAAAATAGGATGGGGAGGATGAAGAAAAGAGGGGGGAATACTGCATCTCACCATCCGCTATCTCACCCCCACTGCCCGAAGACCCCTCACCCAGGTGATCCGATCGCACTGGTCCACCCCCAGGGTCTGGATCCAGAGGCAATGGCCCTGCCCTGGCCACCTGAGAGAGAGGTCCCCGGGGACTAGTGGGTGAGACACCCCATCGTTTCTCATACTAGGGCGTGCATGCATTTATAAGCATCATTAATGACAATTAGAGATCTTGACCTTGAGTTCTCGTTATGTGGTTGCAGGATATGGTTTCCTGCTATCTAATTGAAGATGCATGTGTTTCCCTGTCAAACAATTAAGGAATAATTAATGGTAAATGCCCTTTTTCACTCACTTATGGGAGCAGCAATGCAGCACAATGGTTCATGGACAGGCAGTTGTGAATTAGGCATTTTAATGGCACACATAGATTTTTATGTCATTCTAGAACCTAGAGAGACTTTACAGGATCATTCATGAAGATAAGAAATATATCAGGAACCACCCCATGATACAGTCAGGTCCTGAGGAAGACGGACATCAGTTCAAGTACTGATCTAGATGTTCTTCTGTCATAACTCGAAAAAGGGAAGTTTAGAGTTTTTGGTTCGTACTGACAACCTCTAGTAGATGACTGTTTTGAATGGTGCCTTTTGCACTTTAAAGAGTTACGAGTATATAGTGAGGTTTGCAAACTTGTTTAATATAAACTGTAGCTGTCTTTGTAGCATAACAAAAAATGTGTGCACATTTGTGCATATTTGCACACTTCATGCTGAGCCTTTGCATGCACAACATCTGATTAATGCGTAATTTGCACAGTTGTTGATGATTTGTATGAAATGTCTTTTTCATTTATTATGTATATTTGTGGAATTATTTTTGTATTTTTCGAAAATACTAATAAATGTATAATATTTACACATCTGCCTGAACAGATCCATTGATATTTGCTTTTGAATAATTTTGTAATACTCGTGAGGGACCACCTTTGTAGCATTTGTTATGCAGCATTACAAACATGCTAATCTTACTGTTTATTGTACACATGTGTACATTCTAACTGTAAGGTTATTGTTAAATATAAAATGTTGTACTGTTTAATGTACACACCTGTTATAATAATGAGGACATTTCATGCTACTGCTTACATTAATATTAACATTTTCTAGATAGTGCTAAGAATAGTATGTTAGTGCCTACATTCGTATTACTTTTCATCTACTATTACAAACATGCTATTTTTAGTGTTAATTGTACACACTTGTAAATTATAATTGTAAGGACTGTGACATACCCAGGATATCATCCCTGCTTCCCTAGGAGGAGCCCCTTCTCATGAGGCCAGGGAGGTGAGGCTGTTACCCGATAGTCCCCCTGGGGGTGATACTCAGCCGATGGACCCCATAGGGGGAATTACCCCTGTGGGACCAGGGACCATTATCAGGGAAAAATGTGGTATACCCGAATACCCCATACCCTTCCTCATCTCCCTACCCTACACAGGGTAACATGATTTAACACTCTGCCATGTACCTATGTAAGGTAGAGCATCCAAACATCTTCCAAAGTACTGAGACAAGGAAGGGTAGGGACTCCCTCTATGAATCCTGCAAAAGTACTGAGACAAAGAAGATTCCAAGCAACCTAGTTGAGATGAATAACATCAGTACTGGGACACATAAGAGGTGCAGAGTATTGGAGAGCACTCAGCTGAACCAACTCCAGCAGTCTAGTCGATATGGATAATCAGTAAACTCCCAACACATAAAAAGAAGTACTGAAGGTTTAGTTCAGCGCTCCTCGAGGAGCCACAACCAGGTTGGCGTAGGGAAAAAGGAGACTAGAGGAACCGAGAACCTGATGTTTCCAAAAAGGGTTGAAGGAAGAAAGGCTTTGTACCCTGCTGGAAGGAGACCACACGGGTCTGCCTGAGAGAAGGGACCATGCTGGGCACCATGGCAAAGCAGAGTGTCAACAAGCAGCAGCAACAAAGATGCTGTGGCTTTAATGGATGATGCAGAGAGCACATGTGGAAGAGATAGACTCCTGGAGCCGACAGAAACCCAAACGGAAGCTCCCTGAAGGTAGGGGCATACCGGGGCTACCTGCTGGGAATGGAAGACAGATCTGGGAGTCCTGTACAAAGGGTAAAAGTACCTGGGAGTTCAAGGCTGGGAGGAGTCTTTAAAGGAACCACTACACATAAAGTAGGGATCTGGGACCCTACGTAAAAGAAAGAGTATGAACACATAATTACAGATGGAACAATGGTCTGGGAACCCCAAATACAGAGACGTTATTAAGACCACTATATAAACAATAGCAGTGCCTGGCAGGATGCTGAACCAGGTTTGCTATACAAACCAAATAAGCCATAATATGAACAGTCATAGTAGCTGGCAGGATAGTGAACCAGTTCTACCTTACAAATAGTAGAGAAGCTGGAAACCAAACATGGGAAGGGAGTCATTCCCCCTGGAGATATGCAAAGCTGCAAAGGAGCCAGAGGTAAATGAGTCATTTCCTCTGATATCCTAAAAAGGTCAGAGAAAGGCCACGGGAAGGGAGATATTACCCCACCATTTGCTGAACTGCCCGAAAGGTCTGAGAAGACCAGGGGAAGAGAGATATTCCCCCACCACTTGTTTAGTTGTCACAGTGATTCCAAAAAAAGCCAGAGGTGAGGGAACCATCCTCCTGGTATTGTGAAAACAATAAGTAACATAAAGAGACTTTCTTTTCTGTGCCTGCTATTGAAGAAATCCTCCAAGAGAACTGTTAAAACGTTATGTTTATGCATTCTGGAAAACCCATCTCATCAACAGGAGGTGAACACAAAACCTCAGTCCAGAAGAAGGGAGTCACTCTTCTGGACTGAGAAGATTCTTGTTTTTTTTTCCTTAGTTAATTAACAGTGTAAGGGATGGAAATAGGTATTGACACAGGACAGTATACTATTTGCTTTAGACGGACATCCTGACCGAGTCCTTAATATTTAGTTGAGACAGGAAACCCCTCTTAGTGTTATGGACAGTTAGAGTTTTCCTCTTTTATTTTGACCCAAATAAAAGTCTATAACCCCAACAATGTCACCTGTCTGTTAGTCTCCTCATTCCACATCCTTACAGGACACGTGTTAAATGTAAAATGTTATACTGTTTACTGTACACCCCTTTAAGTTACACCACTGTTAGTTATCATTGTAAGGACATTAGATGCTACTGCTTACATTTGTATTAACATGTTCCATCTATTACTATTTAGAGTATGCTAGTACTTGCACTCGTATTGACATGTTCTTTATAGTGCTATTAACAGTAGGGTAGTGGCTACAATGGTATTCATTTGTATCTTGAATTTTGTGGACACACTTGTTGAAGCTACACTGCGTATGAAGCTTATTGACTCATCGAAAAATGAATAGTACGCTACTGTTTAAAGTTGTATTTATAGTTTATATTTATTGTAATATTGCATTATAAAATGAGTAACTGAAAGTGTAGTTTTTTTTCTCCAATGTTCACATTCACTGGAAAGAGGTGATTTACTAACCTGGCTACATTGAAAGCTCTAAAGGAGTGGTTGCTGTTGACATTTTCAAATTTGCTGCTATTACATCGTAATACATTATTTATGTTAGTATCAAATTTAAAATTTACAAAGTTAACATTATTATTATAAATGTATATACGTTTGTAAAGGGTTATTACCATGTATCCACATTGATTACTGTCTTCAACTGAAGTGCTTAATATTGTTAATAATTGTAATTGAATAAGTTGCGTATTTGGGTGTGGTCTAAAGCACAAATGCCACTGAGTATTTCTGTATGTTGATTGGTTGATGTGCAACAGTGATGTACACATGCACTGTTGGTAATTATTTACACCTGCCGTTTGAACACCAAGAAGCAACATTGCAGTTTTTTCAAAATGCAACCCAGGTAAGTGTGTAAGCAAAAACATTGTGTATGTATTATGTGTTCTATTGAATATTAAGTTGTGAATGTTTTTGAAGAAAATATTCTTATACATTGTTATTGTTATTTTGCATTTATATAGCGCCTTATATACCATTGGTATGGTCTGAAGGCGCTGGTAGGTTGAACGCCCTTGGGAACCCAAGTTCAGATCAGTGGAGAGAGTAGAGAGAGTCAAAAGGTGCGTGTGAGCATTGGGTATGTGTGCAGCTGGTGGGTATTCGTGTAATAGCTGCTTCTTAGCGGTAGGTGTGGTGGTTGAGAGATCAGGAGTATGTGTTCGTTCTGGCAGGATTTATCCAGACCGGATGTGGCTGCGTTAGGCCTGAGGAGAACGCCTGGCTGGGGGGGGTGTAACCAGCAGTGTTTACTTAGAATGATGTGGAGTGAGCGGCGGATGTAAGGAGAGAGTAAGCATGGTGGTATGATATGATGGGTTATATGCGCTTTCAAATGTTCGCTGCATTCCAAACCATACTATATATGTAACGCAATTCTATGCGCTCCAGTCCATTCCATGCACTCCTATCCACTCCATGCACCACAGTCTGCTCCACACACTCCGGTCCAATCCAGGCATTCATGCATTCCAGCCCGCCCTGCGTGCTCCAGTCTGCCCTGCGTGCTCCAGTCTGCCCCAGGCATGCGCTCTTGTCTGCCCCACGCATGCACTCTTGTCTACCCCACGCATGCACTCTTGTCTGCCCCACGCATGCACTCTTGTCTGCCCCACGCATGCACTCTTGTCTGCCCCATGCTCTACGCATTCAGCAGCTCTACGTACTCATCCATTCTACGCACTCATCAGTACTGGATGCAATCTGTGCTCGTTCGTTCTACGTACTCGTCCGCTCTACGCTGTCTGTTCACTCTAGGTACTCGTTCGCTCCCGGCACTCGTTTGTTCCAGGCACTCGTTCGTTTTATGCACTCACCCCCTCTACGCACTCACCCCTCTATGCACTCACCCACTCTACCTACCCCTTTTATCATATGCACTCATTCGCTCATATGCACTCGTCTGTTCTATATATTTGCCGGCCCTACCCATTAGTCTGTTGTATGTAGTCCTCCACTCTATACATTCTTCCGTTCAGCTCATCCATCCTGCTCTGCTCGTCCATCCATTCCCCGCACTCTGCATGCATTCCGCATTCATCCGTTCTACATGCTTATCCATTCTACGCACTCACCCGGACTGTGCGACTCATCCGCTCTAGGCGTTTGTTCACTTTATCACCTCACATGCACTATACCTTCATCTGCTCTACGCAATCACCCACCCTACGCAATCGACTGCTCCTTACACTCAACCGCTCCCTGAACTCAACAGTTCCCTGCGCGCATCCGCTCTCCACACTCATCCGCTCTCCACCCTCATCCGCTTTATGCACTCATGCTATTCACGCATTCAACAGCAATATCCTGTTCTATATATTAATCTCTACACTCATCTGTTCTATACCTTCATCTGCTCTGTACACTCATCCTCTCTGTACACTCACCCGCTCTATACATTCACCCGCTCTATACACTCATCCGCTCTATACACTCATTCGCTCTATACATTCGCCAGGTCTGTACATTCATCTGTTCCAGCTATCTACACGCTCTTCGCACTTCCGTACTCATCCGCTATCCACACTCATGCGCTCTACATACTCATCCGCTATCCACACTCATGCGCTCTACATACACATCCGCTCTACACACCCAGCCGCTCAACATGTTCATCCATTCTATACACTCATCCGATCTATATACTCATTCAATTACCACACTCATTCGAACTATATAGACATCTGTTCTTCCACTCATGCATTCTTCCACTCAGTGCATTCATTTGTTCCACCTGCTTCATGCATTCTAACTATTTCATCCACGCCATTCACTTCATTCACTCCTCATGCATTATGTCCATTTCAGGAGTTTAAATCTCTTTACTGTTTCCATATGATTTACTCTTATTAACCATTTCACTGCTTTGATCTACTTTATTCATTTAATTCTGTTTGTCCTTCTAATTTATATTAGGGGTTATTAGCTGTCAATTTCTCGCATCAGGTAGTTTGTTGGATTGGTGCCATTGAGATGCTGTTAGTCTGTTTGGGTTAGTTCGTAGGGGTCAGTTTTAGGGGAAGATCCAGGTTTTCAGCAGTTTGCGGAAAGATGTTAAATCCTCAGTTAGGCGGATGTGGGGTGGGAGTGAGTTCCATAGCGTGGGGGCCAAGGGTGAGAATGATGATCCGCCTAACCTGACTGAGTTTGTCTTTGGTATGACTATGATGCCGGCTGAGCTTGATCTTAGGGTGCGTGGGGGGTGATAGGGTTTTAGCTTGTAAAAGTAAGTGTATTCAGCACTATGCGTGCATGCGTATTTGTAACATTGCTGCATTACTCCACTCAGGTAAGTGTAAGTGTAGGTGCAGAATTATTACAGTATACATACACACAAATATTGTGTATGAAATTATGAGTATTGTACATTAGGCACACATGCAGGTAAGATGTTTTGTATGTAATGCAAATTATTGTAGTTCATATTTCGTTTGCTCATCTGTATATTTCTATGCATGTAACTATTATTACACATGCAATTCGATATGTATTCTGTTTGTAGCTTACAGCTCACAAGCGTCACTTATCTGTAATTATGTGTGAATTTATATGTATTTTTCACATATGTGTAGTTATTTACAAAGTTGTAGGCTAAACATTATTGTTGGTGATTCCTGGGTGTATTGGCTGGAGCATTAGGCACGCTTAGTTCTAACTGTTTCGCCATTTGGTGATATGCAGGTGGAATGGCATGGTTATCAAGGGGTCAAATGGCAAGAACATCTTTAGAAACGTTTCATTTATTGTGACAGCATTGGAAAACCACCAGATTTTATTTTAATTCACCCTGGTGGCAATGAGCTTGTCTTCCGAAGAGGAATAGACATTTCTTCCAACATTAAAACTGATCTGCTATGCCTAGCAGGATTATTTCTGAGACAAAAATTATGTTTTTCGTGTTTGGCAGCACATAAAATGTGGATGCATAGCAGTGCGAATCATTGAAAAATCTATCAAGCTGGCATACCATTAATATGTACGTTTTCAGTTGAACATGGCCTGTATTCTATTTTTGACCTCAAAATTAAAAGTCAAATTGACAGTATTTTTAGGGTGGATGGAGTACATTTGACTAATGAGGCAATATTGTTGGAGGCCTATGTTTATTGCTAATACATTGTTGTTTATGTCCTTGCCTGAATTATGTATTTTCTTACTTAAGTGTATGTTGTGATGTGTACACAGTGGGAGTGAGCGCTTATGGTGTGTGTGGTCATGATAATGTTAACTGAATATTGCCAGTGGAATTATATATTTTCTTGCTTGAGTGTATTTTGGAATGTGTACTCTGTGAGGGATGAGTGTATGTGTCCTAGGTTTACGCAGTGGGAGTTAAGTGCGTATGCTTTGTGGCTATGCTAATGTTGGCTGAATATTTTTTGCTGGAATTAATTTCTTGCTTGAGTGTGTTTGGAATGTGTATACTGTGGGGGTTAAGTGTATGTGGGTAATGTGTATGCAGTGGGGGTTAATGAGTATGCTCTGTGTGGTTATGCTAATGTTGGATGAATATTGTTGTTGGAATTATTTATTTTTCTTGATTGAGTGTATGTTGAGATGTGTAGACTGTGGGGGTTGAGTGTATGTTTGTAATGTTTGCGCCGTGGTGGTTAGTTGCATATTCAGTGTGTGGTTATGCTAATGTGGGCTGAATATTGTTGGTGCAATTATATATTTTCTTGCTTGAGTGTATAATGTAATGTGTATGCATTGGGATGAGTGCACATATTGTTGCTGGAATTATCTATTTCCTTGCTTGACTGTAGGTTGGAAAACACACACAGTGGTGTCAAGTGTGTTTGCTGTGTGTGGTCATGATAATATTGGCTGCATATTGAGTGTATGCTGGAATGTGCATGCAGTGGGGGTGAGTGTCTATGCTGTGTGTGGTCTTGATGATGTTTGATGCATATTTCCACTGTTATTATTCATTTCCTTGCTTGAGTGTATGTTACAATGTGTACGCAGTGTGGGTGAGTGTGCATGCTGTCTGTGGTCATGATAATGGTGGCTGCATATTGTTGTTGAAATTATGTATTTCCTTGCTTCACTGTATCTTGGAACATGTACAATGCAGTGGGCGTCAGTGTGTATGCTGGGTGTGGTTATTTTATTTTAAAAATTTATTTATTGGCATTTGTGGTTATATGCATTGTACATTTTCATTGGTCAGGTCCTTAACTCAGGATGACTGACTTACTTGCAGTTAACATGCCATTATATTCAAAAACGGCCAACAACATTTATACAACAAAATAACATTAACTGTCTCCTTATGGGGGGTAGCTGGAGGTTAGTCTGTCCCTGGAGGGGGGGTGGGCGGTCGACCCGGCTTTGGGGGGTCATCGGGAATCTTTCCTGAGATGGCCTGGTTGACGGGGGGCCGTATTCCGGTATTTGTCCATTCTAGTGGGTCAATAGGGTATTCGGGTTCATTGTTCAAGGGGGTTTATCATCGGAGGATCGAAGTATTTTAGACATAGTGTCTTTCCATGCCTCCAGTGCCATGCTTGATTCTTCAGTGGATCTGGCTATGCTGTCTTCCCAGGCTCTGGTTTCAGCGTTTGCCCACCTTTCCAGTTCGATGCGCCAAGCTTTACAACTCGGACCCGCAGGTTTTTTCCATGCCATGGCGATGGTCCTTTTGGCTGTTATACATAACAGGTCCATCAATTTCACAGCGTGTTTAAGTTTAGCTAGCCTGGGGTAACTGCCCAGGAGGCATTCTGCTGGGGTCCATTTGTATCTTGGAACTTCAGCTGCTTCGCAGGTCTGCTTTACCTTTGCCCAGAGAGTTTGTGTCTTAACGCAGTTCCATAGCATATGGATCAGATCTGCTCCTTCCGTCCCGCACCAGTTACATTGTGCTTGATTGGTCTTATTAAACTTTGCTATTTTACTTGGGGTCAGGTAGGTGCGGTACAGCACATTGATTTGTATTAATCGGAATCTCTGGTTCCTTGACACCTCCTTCGGAAACGACAATGCCCTGAGCCATTCGCTGTCAGACATTTCCTGTCCCATGTCCGTTTGCCAACGGATCCTCATTGCTTCGCTTCGAGGGTTGGGGATGTTGCGCAAAATACTGTATATCTGTGATACCACCTTCCCACCATCGTTCAGGTTGTACATCACTGTCAAGAAGGGATCAGCCTCCGGTTCTTCAGGCCAGGTGGCCCATCTCGATCGGGCTATGTTCCGGAGCTTTTGGTACCACAGGAATTGTCCGGCGTGGATATCTTCCTTCTCCCGTATTTCGGTAAATTCTCTAAATGTGCCGTCCATGTAAAGGTCGCCCCAAGTGTATAGCCCCTTCCTTTCCCACGATCTGATGTTGTTCAGGCTAACGTCTGTTTCGTTCAGGCCAGACAATATCGGCACTTCTTGGAAGTATGGTTGTTTCAGATGCTGGATCATCATGGCTCTGTGCCATATTTTCTTACCCAGGTCTGCCAAGAATGGTGGTCTGCACATAAGGTTTTTAGGGGCCCAGATCAGTTCTTTCAGCCGAAGCGGCTTTATCAGCGCTTGCAGCAGGGGGGACTCGGAAGTGACATCGTCTGCTAGCCATTTGGATACATGGCTCAGTTGGGCCGCCAGGTAGTATTTTTCTAGACTTGGTAGTTGAATTCCGCCCTGCTCGTACGGCAGGACCAGCGTGGATAAGGCCACCCGGTGTCTGCCATTTCCCCACAGGAATTCCTTGATTATTGCGTCAAGGAGTTGGAAGAAGGGTTTTGTGATGTAGAAGTGCACATTTTGAAATCCGTATAGGAATCTGGGGAGAATGATCATTTTAGCTATTGAAGCCCTTCCTAGTATAGACAATGGGAGCTTTGCCCAGAATTTTATGGATTTCCGAAGTATGGGTACCGCAGCCTTCGTATTGTGCTCATGCATCAGCTCCGGGGTGTGCATTACCAGGATCCCAAGGTAACGGAAAGCCGTCGTCCGCCACTTGACGCCCACCTTGGGAAGTTCATCGGTACTTCTGTTTTTCAATCCCGCTAGTGGGAACAAGCAGGATTTGGTTTTGCTGAATTTAATGCCAGAGTATTTGGCATAATTGTCAAGAACATCCAATATTGTTGGGACATTCTTATGGGGGTTATTTACGTATATCAGGACATCGTCGGCATATATTGAGATGATGTGGTCTATTCCTGCCAGTCTAATCCCTGCATCGAAGAACTGCTTTCTAAGATAAATTGCTATGGGTTCCAATCCCAGGACATAAAGCATGGGAGAGAGTGGGCAGCCCTGCCTAGTGCCCCTTTGGGTGTCCCAGGCTTCCGACACGTATTTCCCGGATTTAAGCCTAGCCCTCGGATTGTTATATAGGATCTTAACCCATTTGATGAACCTTTGGCCAATTCCAAATCCCTCCAAAACCGCTATAAGCCACTCCCAGTATATGGAGTCAAACGCCTTAATGGCATCCAGAGATAGTAGTGCTAGTTGTTCATCACATGTGTTGGTTTGGGCTATGATATGTTGAAGCCTTCGCAAGTTCAGGGACGTGCTTCGGCCTGGTATGAAGCCATTCTGGTCTATGTGTATGACGTCTCCAATCACTTTAGAGAGTCGGTTTGCTAGGATCGTCGTCAGTATTTTAACGTCATAATTTAGCATAGCGAGCGGTCGGTAGGAGTCGCATTTATCGGGAGGTTTATCAGGCTTGAGCATTGGTATCACCAGGGTTTCTCTCATGCTGTCTGGTAGGATGCCTTCTTCGTAGGCCTCTAAAAAGACCCGGTGTAGTAGGGGGGTCAGGGAAGGTTCAAATGCTTTATAGAACTCGGGGGGGAGCCCATCGGTCCCCGGGGTTTTACATGTGGCCAGGGAGCGAATGGCTTCTGTTATGTCCTCTTGTGTGATGTCTGAGTCTAGGGTGTCGGATCGTGTTGGCGATAGTCTGGGTAGCCCTATTTCTTCTAAGGTGTCCAATATTTGTTCTTGCGGGACTTTTTCTGTATGTGAGTATAGTCTGGCATAGTAAGCTTTAAAGGCATCATTGATGCCCTGTTGGGTTCTATGCTCTACACCATGTTCATCCTGTAGTATCGTGGTTATGTGTTTAGGGTGCTCTCTTTTACAAAGCCAGGCTAGTAACCGGCCAGGTTTGTCAGCTTCTGAGTGTGTTCTGTTTGTTCTGCTTATGAAATCAAATTTGGCTAATCTGTCCCATGCCCCTGAGCAGTCCTCCCTAAGGGTTCTAAGGTTATTTTCCCTCCCGGGGGTATCCACTGGGGTGGATTCAAGGTTTAATATCTCGCATTCTTTCTGTTCAAGTGCGGTCTTTAAGTTTCTCCTGATTCCTCCGGCTTTCGCTATAACTTCCCCTCTCGTGACTACCTTAAGGGCGTCCCATAATGTGCTGGCATGTTCGACACTACCTGAGTTTTCCGTTATATAGTTCTCTATAACTTCATGTAGTTCCTCCCTGAAGGCTGGATCTATTAAGGCCTCGGCGGGCATTCTCCACATGGGGATGGGTGGTCTGGGGCTGTTGTGTTGCCAGTCTAGCAGAAGAGGGGAGTGATCGGAGATAGTCCTCCCTAGGTATTGCGTATCTCTTACTTGGGGTAGGTGTTCTTTACTTATGAAGAAGTAATCGAGCCTGGTGTGGAGTTTGTGAGGTGATGAGTAGTATGAGTAGGCCCTTTCAGCTGGGTGTAATTCCCTCCACGTGTCGGTCAGATCTAGTTCCTTTAATAAGGTGACTAGGGATAGAGTGGCTGCGGAGGGACCCTTCTGTGGAGACCAGGATCTGTCCAGTTCTGAGTCATGGACACAGTTAAAGTCGCCTCCCCACAAAAAGAAGCCCTCCCTGTACTGCACCATCTTGGAACCTAATGTTTTCAGGTGGTTGGGGATGTTATTGTTGGGGAAGTATGAGTTAACTATGCAGATCTCTCTGTGCTCGAGGGTGCCCCATATTATGAGGTATCTGCCCTCTGGGTCCGTTTCCGTTTTATGCAGGTGGATTGGTGTCCGTGGGTTGATCCAAGTGTAAACCCCTCTGGCGTATTTAGAGTAGGGTGCTCCAAAGCCCTGTCCCCCCCAGTGCTCATTAAGCTTAGCGTTTGTTTCCGTGTTGCAGTGTGTCTCTTGTATCAGGGCTATGTCTACTTTTTTCCTGCGTAGGTAGGATTTGATTCTGTTCCTACGAAGGTAAGTGCCCAGGCCCCTCACGTTCCAGGTTAGTATCCTAATGTGCGTTGCTATCTAGGTTATGTTGAAGACACGGGAGGGTCTTGCTTCTCCCTGAAATGTTTGCGATCTCGTCTAGGGCCTCAAGGTCTTCGCTTGCTCGTGGGTTCCCGCCCCTCTCAGCCGCCGTCCCAGCCCGCCGGCCCTCCAGTTGTGCTTCTTCATTTGGAGACCTACCAACTATTTCAACTACCATTCCGGGGAATGGATTAACACTACAAATCAACAAGAAGAAACTGCCCCCAGCAGTTGTTTCAAACTCACAACGCTCGGGGGCTCCCAAGCCTTCCATACCTCTCCAGGTCTTCGGGTTCGGGCAGTGTGTAGCTGCGTTGACTACACCTTGTCGGTTGGGGGGGTTCAGCAGCTGTCTTTTGAGTGGGGCTCCTGTTTCCTGCCCAATCTTGTTGTTTCCTTGATGCGGGTTTGGATTCTATCTTTGCGTTCAGTTTCATTTGCATTGGACTCTTGCGGGATCATCATTTGCTGCTTTTCGCCTGCTCCTCAGTGTCTTCCACTAGGTTATTGTGTTCGAGCCATAGGTTTGCTGCGATTGGGGTCTCCAAGAAGATCGCCTTCCCTTTGTGTATTATTTTAAGTCTTGCTGGGTACAGCAACATGTATTTAAGATTCAGTTTGCGTAGTCTGGCCTCTATAGGTACGAAGGAATTTCTTGCCCGCTGCACCACCGGCGTGTAGTCAGGGTACATGACTATTAATGCATCATTTCTTTTGATCTCTCCCCCTTCTCTGGAGAACCTCAGTATAGTCTCTCGGTCCCTGAAATTCAGGATTTTTGCAATCATAGGTCTCGGGTAGGACCCTGGGGGTGGCCGTTTATGGAGAGATCTGTGGGCACGTTCCACAGAGAACCCCTGGGTGAGGTTGCCTGCCCCAATTTCCTGTAGCAACAGCGATTCTATGAATTCTGTGGGGTCTGAGCCCTCCATGCCCTCTGGGATTCCCAAGATTCAAACGTTGTTCCGTCGGGCCCGGCCTTCTGCTTCCTCGGATCTTGCTTCTAGTCTTGCCACCGTTGTTTCTAGCGCTTTGACTTTCGCTTGTAGCCCCTGCGTCGCCTCTGAGGTCTCACGTGTGGTGACTTCTGTGGCGGTGACTCTTTCAGCTAGGTTTCGGGCATCTTGCCTTATTAATTGGAGGTCTGATATTATTTCCCCCCTCATGTCCTCCACCGTTGTTCTCAGTGCTGCGATTGCCTGAAGGATCTGTGAGTCACGGGGGTCCGCCGCCGGTGGTGGTGCCTCGGCCATGTTGTTCTCTGCGTGTGGTATCTGCTGTTTTGGTTTGGAAGTGGTAAATGAGTCCATCGTTATATTTTTTGATCTGCCTTTGGGAGGAGACATTACACCGCCTGATGGTTCTGGTTTTGCCAGTGCCAGTTTTTGGTTAGTAGCCCCAATGAGTTGTAAGGATCTCTCCTCCGGGGATCGTTTCAGAGCTGGGTCACACCTTAGTTTGGTGTTCTTGCTCTCCCCCGTTGGCCGTAAGGGGTGGTTAGGTGGATCCGCGGTCCTGCTACAACCGCGTCACCGTCCGCCCGTGGCGCCCTCCCGGCGCGATCCACAGCGGATTGTCCGTGGCCTCACAGTTCGAGTTTCAGGATCATGGGCAGGAGCTTCGTGGAGATCAGTCTTCACTTCATGCGTGCTGGCCACGCCCCCATGCTGGGTGTGGTTATAGCTGCTCTGCGTATTAGTTGTCTGGTTGTTGCTGGGTTATGTATTTCCTTGCTGCACCTAATGATGGACCATATGCAATGCAATGGGGGTAAATGCATTTGCTGGGTATGGTTATAGATCTGGTGCGTATGTGTAGCATGGTTGCTCAGTATATGGTCGGCATGGATTTATTACTTATTTTGTATTTATTTCAAGAAAACTTGGTTGTTCGTGCACATGCACATGCATCATATATACATACATTTTCAATCCTTAATATCTCAAAATTATCAAGTCGATTTTAAAAAACATATTTCAGTGAACCATTTCAAGCTAAAATCTATCTGCATGCAAACATATTAGGAAAATCGAAGTGGCCATTTTTGAGATATTTGGGCCAAAAAATTCTTGTTTTCTCTTATGTCAAACCCCCATGCTAACAGCATTTTAAAAGGTGATCAAAGTAAACATGTTTTAAACTGTGAAGCCATTAATGTAGACATCTGAAATTTTGCATGCACTGTCAGCTGCCTCAGAATTCTTTCAGATTTTATCATACAGGCATTCGAATGTTATTTAGAAAAGTCACTTTCTTAAACCCCATAGATACTTTGTAATAACCTTAATGATGCCTTGTGCGAAAGTGCACATGCATAATCTATACATATGGGGCTGAGTTACTAAGATAAATAAGTAGCTTAAGTAACACTACATTTACTAAACCAAACAAAATATTGTAACCCAGTTGTTGGTGCAAGTGCTTACACTATTTTGTTAACTTAGTAAATGAGTCCCACATACATATGGGCCCGATTTACTAACTATGACCTTTTTTGTGTGCAAGCTATGATAAATGTCATTTATACTTAGGTGCAGTGAAAATTCTGTTCAAATCAGTAAATCTACAAAGTCAGCCGTACACCCACACACTTTCGCTAAACACCCCTGCCATCACCGCACCAGTCCACACAGTTACCTGCATTGCACACCACACTTATACCACTAACATCATGGTTTAACTTACAACACTCCACACACATCTTCCAATATCTGACTTCGCTTAGTAAATACCTTCATATGTACACTCTTTGGGCCTCAAATTCGTTGCGACTCAAAATGACCGGACATGCCCAACAAAACACAAACACACCCACTTGCACCCCCAAATGAAAGGACACTCCAACTGACACCCCAAATGAAAGGACACACCCACCAAAAATAGATGCATACCCACAGACACACCCACAATTCACTAGACACACCTGTAGAAATGCCCATACCACATGTCCAGGAAGGGGGGAATGAAGATGGAAAGCACTCCATTGATGCATGCACATTACATGCCGGACAGCTAGACTCTGACATTATGGCAGAGAATGCAGAACATATTCCAGATGCCACATATATACGAGGACCACTCCGACTATGTCAACATAGCCAACTATATGCAAGATCACAGGACAAACACATCACATCGAGACACATGCCAAAACATACCAAATGCACACTGTGACATGACAACACATGTGACACCATCAACACCTAATGGCTCTACAATCAGCAAACAAATTGCACACTAGGAAAAAAATGCACTCATGGTCACATGACAGTCACGACACCTACAAACGCACTAAATGGATGCAGTGTACATGGGAAAGAACATCCAAATGAATGACGAAAATATCTCAACACCTCCACCTCCACCATTCACAATCAATAAATACCATCAGACAAATTGCCCCAATCTCTGAAGAGGAGGTGGTGTCCAGTAAAATGGACGTTGCAAAGGAGGTGAGGTGCAAGACCGGATGGGGGAGTTTATCCGCACACACTGGACCTGCATGCTCTGGATGGCTTGATATTACACCTTGCACAGCCAGCAACACGCACACTGGTTCACAGATCAAGTCAACGCCCTGAGCATCGAGCAACGCACCTGAGGTGAAATTTTAAAAAGTGGCTGGACGAGAAGTGAATGGTCCAACTGAAGTGCACCCAGTCTCACGTGGCTCCATCTTCTGGAGAAGGACCACCAGCCCCCAGGTTGTGAATGATGCCCAGGTAAGAGAAGACCCTGTGCACAACACATGCATGGATTTCCATGGTAAGCACATCACCTTTGCTTCTCGAATAGTGTCCAAAGGTATGTTCTCTTACAACAAAAATTCCAGGGAGAATGACTCCCTTCCACTGGGTTGCAAGTTTCACACAGTCTTTATGCAATTTCAGCTCCAGGAGAATGACTCCCTTCTCCAGCTGTAGATATATACAATGTACAATAAAACCAGGTGGACTGACTCCCTTCGTCTGGGGTCTTTAACACAACTCCTGGTTTTCTATCAGGAAAATGACTGCCTTTTCCTGGTATCGCTTGGTACAGTGTTCACAACAATGCTGGGGGAATGACTCCCTTCCACTCTTGTCTTTCACACAACTCCTGGTTCTGTATCAGGAAAATTACTACCTTCTCCTGTTATCACTTGGTACAGTGTTCACAACAAGGCCAGGGGGAATGACTCCCTCCCCCTAGTATCTGTATCACAACTCTTGGTTCTGTACCAGGAGAATGACTCCCTTCTCCTGGTATTGCTTGGCACAATTCATTTTTTTTCGGTTTTCGGCTTCATGTATAATTTGCCACTCTGGTTTGTTATTAGCAAAGTCCCAAATTTTGTTGGGGTCCAGACCCTGGTCTGTGGTTATTTCTTTCCCACTGTGATGAGGAAGATCTCCCCTTTTGTTCTCAATTTCTGTTTTCGGGTCCCAGACCCTTCACTGCTGGTCAGTGATGTTCTCTTTCCTACCATGGCAGGGAATATTTCTTCTTATACTCTTGTTATCTGTTTTTGGGTCCCAGACCTTTCTCTGGTGGTAAGTGGGTTTCTGTCTGCCACTGACACGAGGAAGTTGATGCTGAAGGCACGAGGAACACTGACTAGGCCCAATAGTTGGCCTATTTCCACTGGGCTGAGGGAAAGCTGTTGAAACGTCCCTCTCAACTGTTACCTCATCCCCTCTGTGTCCCTCATACCGCCTCTTACCTTCTTGGGAGCATCAGTATGTCACTGGTACTTCCTGGGACAGGGATCAGATCTGTGGGCTCTTCAGACTTCTGTCTTTGTCAGGATCTGCAGCGCAGTGTCTCCCTGCATGGCTCAGCTTACTTACCTCTCCTGGTCATGTGCTGGGATCTGTACCGGCAGACCCAACGGTGAACTCCCACAGCTGCTCACCAGCGTTCTCTGTTTTCCTCCCCAATTTCCACCAGCAGGATTGGAATCTCCCTCATTGGAGATCTGCTACACCTGCTTCCTCTCACAGCTGTGCTCGATTTCGCAGCTGGGCTTGACACATTTGATAGTTCCTTGTTCCTTTTTATACATTGTATCCAGTAGCTTTAATGCAGATTGTAAAATTCCTTCACCTTTGTTAAAGACTTAATCATCATGCCTCCTCGGCACCACCTCATACCAGTGTTAGCAGAATCAATTAACTACATGCCTCCTCTGCTCTTCCAAGTCATAGCACTTTTGGCTTTATCTTCTATGTTACAACAAGACATAGGTTTGCTTTCAAGGTAGTGGTTCTGAACATTAGGGAGGGCCAGGGAATGTCAGGGACTGACAACATTCAATGGGCTGTAGCCCAGCTGATCATCCTTGTGCCCAGAGGGGGAGTCCCTCCCCATGAGGTCCTCCCACATTGAACCACCACTAGGGGGACTATTGGGTAGTGGCCATAACTCCCTAGCCTCATGAAAAAGGGCATCCCCTCAGGGCAAAGTGATGACACATTGTGAAGCATCACACCACATGCATGCCAATATACAGCAACATGTGGCCACAGTAATGTCCCTCATGTGCGCACATCCATTCTATGCCAGGGACTGAAATGTCTCCTTTTCTGTAAACTTTGCAGCCATGATGATGGAGGAGTTTGCACCTGCAGAACGTTCCAACAGCAGTAGGGAAAATATCACCTGGCTGTCTGGAGCAAACCCACTCAGGAGGCCCAGGGGGAGGAGGATTGAGGGGAACACACCTCCCCCACACAGTAGATGCACCCTGCAGAATCACCAACAGCAGGCATATGCTCGGTCTACAAATTGCCCCACCTGCAGAGGATGCAATGCCAGAGTTGCTGGCATAGGACAGCATGCCCCTCACACAGGCAGGGGTATACAATGAGGATCCCAACAGCGGAAACTCAATGCAAATCACCTCCCCCCACCATCACTCCCAGCACAGTGCCTCACCCATGACATGCCCATGTGCCTATTCCTGAGTCTCGCCACCACCACTGCAGCCTGTGGCACCATCGGGGTGAAGCAACTCTGGTGGCTATACAAGTTCCTGCAGCAGCAGTGGCTCATGATCGACACTGTGGTTGAAGTTGGGTACAACATAACACGGGAGCTTGCAGGTGTGCCCAGCCGCCTAGATTCCATGCACAAAACAGGGAAAGACATTAACAGGAACATTTTCGGGCTGGGCATGTCTTTGGACACTGAGACTGAGGCACACCTGGAAGTGTCAGGGAGATTCCATTAGCTGATGTTGATGCACGACGCACCCATGAGGAGACCCGAGATTGTGGATACGGCTGTGCAGGCAACTGGCACCCTGCATTGTGTGCCACATCCTGCATGCAGGCCAACAAGTCGCCAAAGTGCCACAAAGCCATTGAGGAAGAAGACAGGTCCCACCCTGCATCACAGGCTTGCGAGGCTGAGCCACATGCCAAAATTCAATGTTGGAGACCCAGGATGTGGCCCTCATCTCTCACTGCAGACTCACCTCATTCCTCCCCTCCTCCTACCCCACTCACACCTACAGGCCCCCATACAACATGTGCCACCAAATCTTGAATACCCCCAAACATGGCACCATCACATATCCCCTGCAGATCCCCCACTGCCTCTTGTACAGCACCACACACTTCTCTATTGTGACCTGCAAGATACAGAGTCCTAGCCTGCCCATGTGTGGAGGAAAATAGTGATTGTGGAAGTGGAGGGCTGTTGCCAGACACATTGTGAACACATGCCACATCCATGAGCATGCAAATAACAAGGGGGGGTCCTGGGAGACCCTCTGCCAGACATGAGTCCTGGTTAAAAGAGCCTTACCCAGAGTCTTTAGCTCACTATCTTTCACAGAGGAGAAATATTCTAAACATATCAGTTTTTGTCCTGCCCTGGGGCAGTCCAGCACCGAAATTCTAGGCAATTCTCCTCTGAACAATAGTACCAACAGCAACCCCAGGCACGTGTTTCGGTCTGGTTGAACCTCATCAGTAGAGTGTAGCTGTACCTCACTAAGAATAGTGAGCAAGGGGTCCACGTCTGGATTCCACTAGTAACTTAGGGTGAGACCCAAAGTTACTTGAAATATGCAAATAACAATGGAGATCCTGGGAGACTCTCTGCCAGACATGAGTCATGGTTACAAGAGCCTTACCCAGAGTCTTTAGCTCACTATCTTTCACAGAGGAGAAATATCCTAAACATATCAGTCTTTGTCCTGCCCTGGGGCAGTCCAGCACCGAAATGCTAGGCAATTCTCCTCTGAACAAGAGTACCAACAGCAACCCCAGACACGTGTTTCGGTCGGGTTGAACCTCATCAGTAGGGTGTAGCTGTGCCTCTCTAAGAATAGTGAGCAAGGGGTCCACATCTGGATTCCCCTAGTAACTTAGGGTGAGACCCAAAGTTACTTGAAATATGCAAATAACAAGGGGGGTCCTGGGAGACTCTCTGCCAGACATGAGTCCTGGTTACAAGAGCCTTACCCAGAGTCTTTAGCTCACTATCTTTCACAGAGGAGAAATATCCTAAACATATCAGCCTCTGTCCTGCCCTGGGGCAGTCCAGCACCAAAATGCTAGGCAATTCTCCTCTGAACAAGATTACCAATAGCAACCCCAGACACGTGTTTCGGTCGGGTTGAACCTCATCAGTAGGGTGTAGCTGTGCCTCTCTAAGAATAGTGAGCAAGGGGTCCACGTCTGGATTCCCCTAGTAACTTAGGGTGAGACCCAAAGTTACTTGAAATATGCAAATAACAAGGGGGGTCCTGGGAGACTCTCTGCCAGACATGAGTCCTGGTTACAAGAGCCTTACCCAGAGTCTTTAGCTCACTATCTTTCACAGAGGAGAAATATCCTAAACATATCAGCCTCTGTCCTGCCCTGGGGCAGTCCAGCACCAAAATGCTAGGCAATTCTCCTCTGAACAAGATTACCAATAGCAACCCCAGACACGTGTTTCGGTCTGGTTGAACCTCATCCGAAGGGTGTAGCTGTGCCTCTCTAAGAATAGTGAGCAAGGGGTCCACGTCTGGATTCCCCTAGTAACTTAGGGTGAGACACAAAGTTACTTGAAATATGCAAATAACAAGGGGGGTCCTGGGAGACTCTCTGCCAGACATGAGTCCTGGTTACAAGAGCCTTACCCCCTTGTTATTTGCACATCCATGCACATACATTGCACATACAACATCACTGCACACATATCGACCGACACAATGCCAATGGCCCATGTACCCCTTAATTGTTCCAGCAGTTGCCATATGTCCAATCAACGCATCAGTCCAGTGACAGTGAATGCTGAGCAGTATTGCAGTCCCATCCCCATGTGTAGCAACATCAGCAGCCGATCACCTACAACACCTTAAGCACATAGACTGAACAAGCCCAATGTCACATGCAGGAGTGACCCAATAGTGTCCACTTCCACCACAAGCTACGTTTCCATATGCAAGGCCGCACAACGCACAGTCAACAGTCACATTCCACATGTGGCACACGCACCTATAACAGGACCATGATGCATGTGCATACATGGAGATGCAGGACATGTCAAACTGAATACGCAGACATCGAAAATATATTCCGGCAAAGTCACACAAACATGTGTCATGCACACGAAGACAAACACAAGTTGTGCAAACCCGACACACAGACATTCAGCACTCCAGGCCTCAGAAAACACTGCAACACCTGATATCCCACTGTGAAAATGGAGATGAGAGTCGCACATGTATTGGCCACAGCCCTAACAGCCCCACCTGTTCCCCATCACGATCATGAACAGAATATAAGCTGAGAAAGGTGCAGTAGGCCGTTAACAAAACATTAAGAGCCATGCTGACCCTCCATCTGCATCTTGTGCTGGACTCTCTTAAATTCTTTTTTTTTTTTTTCAGAAACTTTTTATTAAGTTTCCAATAAACAACAACATTTTCATAAAAAGTACACAACGTCTCATACTAAGCAGTAATAATCAAAATTACAGTACATTGTAAATATCATATTTTGCGCATTCTAGCATAATAACTATATCCAATGAATTCAAGGAACATACAACAAATACACATATACAAGTACAAAAGACAACACAAACAGGAAGAGGGAAAAAGAGAAAGAAGAAAGAAAGAGAAAAAAGAAAAAAAAAAAAAAAAAGGGGGGACCCTCCTCCCTCACCAACATTTTCATAAAAGGCACAGTCATATCTGTTATATTTACAATTCCATCACCATCTCAATCATAAAGAGCCAGAAAAGGACCCCATAACATCATGTAATCCTTACATTCTGAATGCTCTTCAATACTTTCCTATTTACCTCCTCCTTCCCCCCTTTTCTCATCTCCTAATTCTCATAGTTTCTTCGATTGGTGTCTAGGACCGTTATTCATCCTCGGGCCCTGACCTCCCACACCCAATCGCCTCCAGCTTCTCTCTATCCTCAGCACTTGCCTTGGCACACCGTCCGTCCTGGCGGCTCGCACTTACCATACCTCGCACTTCATCTGTTGCTCACCTTCGAGCACAGGTACCCCAGCAGCTACCCCCACTACCCCCTTCCTTCTGCACTTGCACATTCTGAATACACCTAACAGACATGAAGAAGCACTTAGACATGAAGAGCACGTAGACATGAAAAATACTTGCATGCAGACATGAAGAACACTTGCATGTAGACATGAATAATATTTGCATAGACAAGAACAACACATATATGAAGACACGAAGAGCATCAACATGTAAGATGAAGGGCACAGCATGGTGGAACGTGAACTGAAGTTCTGCCATTTAACACTGAATTCAAAAAGGCCTCAATTCTGGTTTACTGCAGCATGAGACAATATTGCTCAACACACAGTTTTCAGGAGCTCATAGCCCCCAGCAACAACTGTCAGTGCACTAAAAGGAGTTCGGCAGAGCAATCTGAAACCTCACCAAACAGTGTTTCCCAATGCAGACACCCCAATTATTAAAGTCAATTAGTTTCAAATGATAGCAGTGTGAAACACACATATCCTTGAATGCCAGGTGCAAGTATAAACCATGCCAATTGCTCACATAACAAATGAATTCACAGTGGCCCAAGTTGCAAAAGGAAAGCACACACATGGCTGAAACAATGGCCATTTGTCCCAGAGCCAATTAGAAAGCACATCTGCCATTTCCTTAGCACATCCAGACACAGATGCAGCACGCCAAAGCCACAATAAGACTGTCCAATCACCTTGTGTTTTTCCTATCACCAATGCAGTATAGTGCCAACCAATTAGATGCTAAGTAGAAATGTGTTATTGTAGAAGGTGGAATTTAGGAGGAAAATAACAACAGGGTAAATTAAGGCTCAAAGAGCCGGAGTGGCAACTGCCTTCCCAAACCGTAGGGGAATACTGGCACACAGGGGACGGTTTGCTGGGGAAAAGGTTTGTCAGCTTGCCAATCAAGGGAAGACAGAACAACTAATGGTAGTGCTTGAGCGATGGTCCTGCTCACTTGGACACAGGATAGGAAGCTGATCTGGTGCTCTGTTGAGATGCCCGGACCCCACCGGTGGAGAGCCGGGGGTTAGGGGGAGGTGTTGTGTGGGATATCTAACCACAGGCGGTGATAGACATACTGCCTGACTGGAGGGCAGTCTAGCTAGTGTGTGTGGTTTGAGTCACCAACAGCCTGACAGATGATGGGAGAAAAAGGGGGCGGAGGGGGGTGGGAAGTAGGACAACCAGCACTGTTATAAAAAAGTACGAGACGGGGATTAAATCTCGTGGTCTTGGACCTAAAGGACTAGGAATGACAAGTGCAAAAATAGAGGCATCGGGATTTCCTTATGATTTTATTCACCCTGGTGGCTCGAAAGTTCCTTGCAGATGGATGGTTGCCCAAAGTGTAGATTGAGTGATAACTAATTTTTACTAAAAATGCACTGTCCCACTAACTAAGGGATGTGCTGAAAAAACCCATGCTTTCTGTTTTTTTTCATGCAATTTCGTGCAGTAGCCCCTGTTGGTCTTGGGGGTATAATAAAATGTTGTGGTGGAGCCACAACAGGTCAGGTCGACCGGTTTCGATGGTTTGTTAGTGATTACCGACCATCATCTTCAGGACAAGCTCAATCTTCATGTGCTACTGAATAGTATCTGTCCTCATAGTAGGGCAGCGGTGGCAGACTGCATGGGGATCCTGGAGTAGGAGACACAAGAAACACATTGCAGAGAGGGCATGAGTGGACCTCTAACCGCAATGTTGCAACAATGGTGCATCCAGAACACAGCTTGAGAACCTGTTACAAAGCAAGTAAATTCTGTCACAAAAATGGAGGGGTTGCTCACTTACTGAGTTAGAGCAAAAAACCACTACAATGGTGGCTAAGGCATAGACAAATAAAACCCAGTGTGGGGAAGGTGAGGATAGAAGGAAAGGAGGTGGGATGCGTGGCAAGGAGCTGTGCAAGTGAGGGTGGAGGGGGGGGAGGGGGAGCAGGGCGGGAGCCGTGGGATGTGCTAAAGGAAATGCCAAGTGCAAGAGCCTACCTGGGTAGGGTTGCTGTACTGTCCAGGAGGTCCGCTAGGAGCGGAAATGTGCTCTCTGCAGGATCGTGCCTGTAGAGGGAAGCATAGGCGACAGAGCGGTGAGAGGCTGGATGCGCCTGTGCTCAGACGGCGGCGCTGAATGGAGGGAGGGGGTCACATACCTGAAAGGACTCAGGGCGGACACAACCGCTGCAGCCTGCTCAGTCCCAACGCTGTAGGCATAGTGAGCAGCTGCAGCGGTTAATAAGTGCCGCGTGTGACGCGGCAAAGGGGCGTGGCAACACCCTGTCACAGGCGCGTGGGCCAATCAGGGGTTGTCACATGGCCAGTGTGTCAGCTGGCATTTGGCCAATCGTAGTGCGCCCCCCACGGGTGTGTGGGCCGCGCTGTCCAATCAAGGCACACGCCTCGGTGGGTGTGTGTGCTGCAGGGCTGGGGCCAATCAGGGGTTGCCACATGGCGAGTGTGTCAGCTGGCATTCGGCCAATCGTAGCGCGGCCCACACAGGTGTGTGGGCCACGCTTGTCCAATCAAGGCACACGCATCGGTGGGTGTGTGTGCTGCAGGGCTGGGGCTCGTATTGACGCGAGCTGGGGAAAATGGAGGAGGGAAAGCTCCTCTGGATAGAGACAGCAAATGAATGTCAAAGGCGGGGGCCGTGCAGGGGGATGTGGGGTCCCTGTGCCCCATGGGCTGCCAGATGGTGGTGTAGGGTCAGAGCAGGCTCAGGGGGGGGAAGCGGGGAAAAAAACCGAGGGAGGTGGTGGGTAGGTTGTGACGCGGGGTGACAGGGGGAAAGAGAGGGGAAGGTGGGAGAGGGGGACAGAGAGGCGCAAGAAAATAAAACAAAAACTGTTGTGTATGGAATACACAATGAAGCAAAATAAATGAGGAAACGTAGGAGAAATGAAGCAAAGGGAAGAAAAGGTTTCTTAGGAAAGGAAAAAATTATAGAAAAATCAAACGAGTGAAAAGAAAGGTGACAACGAATGGAGAAGATGAATGGAAAAGAAAAACATATTTTGATGGAAACGAAGAACATTATAAAGATGAAAGAGCATCATGTGTTGTCCGGTTCATCGCACAGGTCCATCTGCCAAGGGCAGTGGTTCGAGGGATGTCAGAGTTCAATGATGTAACACTGCAAGTTCTTGCCACTGCATTGCTTCATTCAACTCTTGCTTGCATGTGTTCAAGCGAAAAATCCACTTCTGTTCTTGGGTGAAGAGTATTGCGTGGTAATTGCCTCCTCGCTTTGGGCGCTTGATTTTTTCTAAGATGGTCCATTGGAAAGACTCAGCTGTATGGCCTTCCGCCAGGAAATGGGGAACCATGGGTGCTGACAGTTTCTTGGTACGGATGCAAGATATATGTTCAATCATCCGTTTTTTTACTTCTCGGGCGGTCATCCCAATGTTTCGCAGGTGATCATATATACTACTCCTTTGGTATTACAGTTAGTGAAGAGTTTCTGAACCCATGGAGTGGTCCAGCCAATGTCCAGAGTCGTGCTCCGAGCCGTCTGGATGCACATTGAACACAAGCCACAGGGACTGCGACCCACAGGATGGGTCTGGTTCCATAGGGTGACCTGTGTGTTTTTGGCAGTATCAGCATCTGGGCGCACCGTATTAACAAGGGCGTCTCTCAGGTTGCGTCTTCTTTTGAGTGCAAAACGCTGCATGGGCATATTGGATGCGCCAGTGTTGAGGATAGGCCATAGGGACTTGATTTCCTTGTTTATTTTGTTAAGTAGAGGGGAGTAGCTCAGTACTGCCGTGATGGTTGTGGCATCTGTGTCCTTCTGGTGTTGTTCAAGGGTGCACGAGCATGGGATGCATCTGGCCCTTCTCTATGTATTCTGGACAATCCTCTGCGGATAACCCCGCTGGACGAGTTGGTTTTTAAGAGTTTTGGACTGAGCAGTGTAGTCTTCCGTCCTACTGCAGAAGCATCGGTAACGCAGAAATTGTCCAAACGGTAGGTTGTCTTTGAGAGATTGTGGGTGGTAACTCGAGTATGTAAGTAGGGAGTTCTTATCAGTGTCCTTGCGATAGACTTTGGAGATGAGCCCGCCTTGTGAGGCCGTAATGGCTAGGTCAAGAAAGTGGGTTTTTCTTCTATCTTGTTCCATGGTGAAATGCAGATGGATGTTGCGTGCATTGAGCCATTCGTGGAATGCCAGGAGTTCTTCGTTGGAGCCTCTAAAGATGATGAAAATGTCGTCTATGTAGCGGCGCCAGATGAGCAATTTGTCACGAAAAGGATTGGTTGGAGGATATATATGCTGGAGCTCGAAAGAGTTGACATAGAGATTGGCCAGACTGGGTGCAAAGGTGGCACCCATGGCGGTACCAGAGATCTGTTGATAGAATTGATCGTTGAACATAAAATAGTTCTTCGTGAGGGCTATTTCAGTTAAGGAGGATATGAAGGTTGAGGGCACCTCATGGAGGTCAATGCCTGAGTCCAGAAGATCTTTCAACATGGTGAGAGTTTCCTGTTGCGGGATCTTAGTGTACAGAGACTCGATGTCAATGGTAACTAGCCAGACAAGTTCTGGGTTGAATTGCAAAGAGTCAAGGAGAATGAGCATTGCTGTAGAGTCTTTTACATAGGATTGCATTTTCGGAATTTCGTCCTTAATAAAAAAGTGTATGTATTGGGATAAAGGTTCCAAGATCGACTGGATCCCTGAGACGATGGGACGGCCCGGCGTGGGCAGAGTGGCTTTGTGTATTTTTGGTAGGTCGTACATGGCTGGAGTCCTTGGATGCAATGGCATCAGGAAAGCTGCTTCCCTTTAGCTCACGTATCCTTCTGCTTCCGCTTCTTCAATGATGGGTGCTATCAAGGCCTGCAGGGGAGCTGTTGGGTCGCTGCGAAGGAGGTGGTAGCTTGAAGTGTCACAGACCAGGGCCTCCACCATATTGATGTAGTCATTAGTGTTCTGAATGACAATAGCTCCCCCTTTGTCTGCCGGTTTGATAGTTATAGCTTGATTTTTGGCAAGGGCAGAGAGAGCTTCAAGTTGGATTTTAGTACAGTTGTTGTGGACGAAGGGAATATCAGCTTCAATTTCTGAGAGTTTCTTCATGAGTGCTTGCTCAAAGGTAATAGATTCGGCCATGTAGGCACTTGAGGGTACGCAGAACTGAGAGGGGGATCTCAGACCAGTGACGTCCTTTTGTGGATTAGATTTTTCTTCAAAAAATTGCTGCAGATGTATTTTCCGAAGGAGTTGGTTGCATTCAATCCGGGTTTGGAAAGGATCGTATCTGGCTGTGGGTATAAATGAAAGGCCCTTTTGTAGGATCTCTTCCTCCGGTCGTGTCAGTTGATATGATGATTTATTTACAATCAAAGAGGTGGAAGGATCGTTGCCTGTCCTCTGCTGCGTGTTACAACCATGGATTGTGGCGGTGTGCGCCATCTGGGTCTGCGTTGCCCTCTGCCTTGCTTGCCTAAAAAGGTACCGCAGGGATGTTGTGTGGTGCGAGGATGTTGTATTGGACTCTTTGGCCTTGGCGTCCATAGCTGCCAGAGCTGTTGCCGGAGTTAGAGCTGGAATTGGACCATGACCTGTTTTGGCCTCTCTGAGAGTTCTGAAATCGCAATTGTGCTGCATCTCTCCTTGATTGTCACGCCTCATCAGTGAAATACTCCTCGGCGACATATGGGTAGACTTTTACATGTGTAAAATTCTGCAAGTCCTTTTTGAGTTTCAGAATTTTCCTGTTTAAATTGGTGTCTTTAAATTCTTTCAAGGATGTTTCCAGAAGAGTTGGTTTCGCTGTATATATGTCTATTGCAATTTTGGTCTTGAGAGTGTCGCTTTTAAGCGTGAGTTCTGCTATCAATTTATCAGTGACTGATTTAGCTGTGTTGATAATTAGAATCAGCCAGTCTCGAGTGCACTTGTTCGCAATGAAGGACCAATCTTTTCTGAACTGAAGGTTATCTAAGAAAATCTGTGGTTCTATGCGGATGATTAGTCCATTTGGGGCGGCATGGGCCCTCAGATATTCTGTCATGAGAGCTCTGTGGAGCTCGGAGCGGATGATCTTCTTTTTAAGGATTTCTATTTCGTTCCATTCATTGGTGTTGCCATTGATGTTTGGTGCCAAGTCGATCCCTAGCAGGGATGGATTAGCCAAGATGCCGTCAACTAATTCTTCGGCAAAAGCTAGGTAGTGGCCTTCTGCCATGGTGTGCTAAGGGAAGGTGGAGTGGACGGGAGGGAAAGAGGGGGGGGGGTTATTTGTCTAAAGGCGATGGAGAAACAAAGATGTCGAAGGGCTGGAGATGGTCCTTCCTTTCTGCTACTTGAGTAAATCAAACCCAACAACTGCATCCAGTTGTGTGAAAATCAGGAAATAACAACAGGGTAAATTAAGGCTCAAAGAGCCGGAGTGGCAACTGCCTTCCCAAACCGTAGGGGAATACTGGTACACAGGGGACGGTTTGCTGGGGAAAAAGTTTGTCAGCTTACCAATCAAGGCAAGACAGAACAACTAATGGTAGTGCTTGAGCGATGGTCCTGCTCACTTGGACACAGGGTAGGAAGCTGATCTGGTGCTCTGTTGAGATGCCCGGACCCCACCGATGGAGAGCCGGGGGGTAGGGGGAGGTGTCGTGTGGGATATCTAACCCCAGGCGGTGATAGACATACTGCCTGACTGGAGGGCAGTCTAGCTAGTGTGTGTGATTTGAGTCACCAACAGCCTGAAAGATGATGGGAGAAAAAGGGGGGTTAGGGGGATGGGAAGTAGGGCAACCAGCACTGTTATGAAAAAGTACGAGAGGGGGATTAAATCTCGTGGTCTTGGACCTAAAGGACTAGGAATGACAAGTGCAAAAATAGAGGCATCGGGATTTCCTTATGATTTTAGTCACCCTGGTGGCTCGAATGTTCCTTGCAGATGGATGGTTGCCCAAAGTGTAGATTGAGTGATAACAAATTTTTACAAAAAATGCACTATCCCACTAACTAAGGGATGTGCTGAAAAAACCCATGCTTTCTGTTTTTTTTTTAATGCAATTTCGTGCAGTAGCCCCTGTTGGTCTTGGGGGTATCATAAAATGTTGTGGTGGAGCCACAACAGGTCAGGTCGACCGAATTTGATGGTTTGTTAGTGATTACCGACCATCTTCTTCAGGACAAGCTCAATCTTCATGTGCTACTGAATAGTATCTGTCCTCATAGTAGGGCAGCGGTAGCAAACTGCATGGGGATCCTGGAGTGGGAGACACAAGAAACACATTGCAGAGAGGGCATGAGTGGACCTTTAACCGCAATGTTGCAACAATGGTGCATCCAGAACACAGCTTGAGAACCTGTTACAAAGCAAGTGAATGCTGTCACAAAAAAGGAGGGGTTGCTCACTTACTGAGTTAGAGCAAAAAACCACTACAATGGTGGCTAAGGCGTAGACAAATAAAACCCAGTGTGGGGAAGGTGAGGATAGAAGGAAAGGAGGTGGGATGCGTGGCAAGGAGCTGTGCAAGTGAGGGTGGAGGGGGGGAGGTGAGGGGGAGCAGGGCGGGAGCCGTGGGATGTGCTAAAGGAAATGCCAAGTGCAAGAGCCTACCTGGGTAGGGTTGCTGTACTGTCCAGGAGGTCCGCTAGGAGCGGAAATGTGCTCTCTGCAGGATCGTGCCTGTAGAGGGAAGCATAGGCGACAGAGCGGTGAGAGGCTGGATGCGCCTGTGCTCAGACGGCGGCGCTGAATGGAGGGAGGGGGTCACATACCTGAAAGGACTCAAGGACTCAGGGCGGACACAACCGCTGCAGCCTGCTCAGTCCCAACGCTGTAGGCATAGTGAGCAGCT
Organism: Ambystoma mexicanum; assembly: GCF_040938575.1. Lineage (NCBI taxonomy): Eukaryota > Metazoa > Chordata > Amphibia > Caudata > Ambystomatidae > Ambystoma > Ambystoma mexicanum. Next base: position 662,873,666 of record NC_090934.1, read on the forward strand.
GCAGCAGTTGTTAAGTGGCGCGTGTGACGTGGCAAGGGGGCGTGGCAACACCCTGTCACAGGCGCGTGGGCCAATCAGGGGTTGTCACATGGCGAGTGTGTCAGCTGGCATTCGGCCAATCGTAGCGCGGTCCACACGGGTGTGTGGGCCGTGCTTGTCCAATCAAGGCACATGCATCGGTGGGTGTGTGTGCTGCAGGGCTGGGGCCAATCAGGGGTTGCCACATGGCGAGTGTGTGAGCTGGCATTCGGCCAATCGTAGTTCCTGGCTAGTTAACATTGACATCGAGTCTTTGTACACTAAGATCCTGCAACAGGAAACTCTCACCATGTTAAAAGATCTGGCATTGACCTCCATGAGGTGCCCTCAACCTTCATATCCTACTTGGCTGAAATAGCCATCAAGAAGAACTATTTTATGTTGAACGATCAATTCTATCAACAGATCTCTGGTACTACCATGGGTGCCACCTTCGCACCCAGTCTGGCCCATCTCTATGTCAACTCTTTCGAGCTCCAGCATATATATCCTCCAACCAATCCTTTTCGTGACAAATTGCTCATCTGGCGCCGCTACATAGACGACATTTTCATCATCTTCAGAGGCTCCAACGAAGAACTCCTGGCATTCCACGAATGGCTCGATGCACGCAACATCCATCTGCATTTCACCATGGAACAAGATAGAAGAAAAACCCACTTTCTTGACCTAGCCATTACGGCCTCACAAGGCAGGCTCATCTCCAAAGTCTATCGCAAGGACACCGATAAGAACTCCCTAATTACATACTCGAGTTACCACCCACAATCTCTCAAAGACAACCTACCGTTTGGACAATTTCTGCGTTACTGACGCCTCTGCAGTAGGACGGAAGACTACACTGCTCAGTCCAAAACTCTTAAAAACCAACTCGTCCAGCGGGGTTATCCGCAGAGGATTGTCCAGAATACATACAGAAGGGCCAGATGCATCCCACGCTCGTGCACCCTTGAACAACACCAGAAGGACACAGATGCCACAACCATCATGGCAGTACTGAGCTACTCCCCTCTACTTAACAAAATCAAAAAGGAAATCAAGTCCCTATGGCCTATCCTCAACACTTGCGCATCCAATATGCCCATGCCGCGTTTTGCACTCAAAAGAAGACGCAACCTGAGAGATACCCTCGTTAATACGGTGCGCCCAGATGCTGATACTGCCAAAAACACACATGTCACCCTATGGAACCAAACCCATCCTGTGGGTCACAGTCCCTGTGGCTTGTGTTCAATGTGCATCCAGACGGCTCGGAGCACGACTCTGGACATTGGCTGGACCACTCCATGGGTTCAGAAACTCTTCACTAACTGTAATACCAAAGGAGTAGTATATATGATCACCTGTCCGTGTCACCTGCGATACATTGGGATGACCGCCCGAGAAGTAAAAAAACGGATGATTGAACATAGATCTTGCATCCGTACCAAGAAACTGTCAGCACCCATGGTTCCCCATTTCCTGGCGGAAGGCCATACAGCTGAGTCTTTCCAATGGATCATCTTAGAAAAAATCAAGCGCCCAAAGCGAGGAGGCAATTACCACGCAATACTCTTCACCCAAGAACAGAAGTGGATTTTTCGCTTGAACACATGCAAGCAAGGGTTGAATGAAGCAATGCAGTGGCAAGAACTTGCAGTGTTACATTAGTGGACTCTGACATCCCTCGAACCACTGCCCTTGGCAGATGGACCTGTGTGATGAACCGGACAACACATGATGCGCTTTCATCTTTAGAATGTTCTTCGTTTCCATCAAAAAATGTTTTTCTTTTCCATTCATCTTCTCCATTCGTTGTCACCTTTCTTTTCACTCGTTTGATTTTTCTATAATTTTTTCCTTTCCTATGAAACCTTTTCTTCCCTTTGCTTCATTTCTCCTACGTTTCCTCATTTATTTTGCTTCATTGTGTATTCCATACACAACAGTTTTTGTTTTGTTTTCTTGTGCCTCTCTGTCCCCCTCTCCCACCTTCCCCTCTCTTTCCCCCTGTCACCCCACGTCACCACCTACCCACCACCCCCCTCGGTTTTTTTCCCCGCTCCCCCCCCCTGAGCCTGCTCTGACCCTGCACCACCATCTGGCAGCCCATGGGGTACAGGGACCCCACATTCCCCTGCACGGCCCCCGCCTTTGACATTCATTTGCCGTCTCTATCCAGAGGAGCTTTCCCTCCTCCATTTTCCCCAGCTCGCGTCAATACGAGCCCCAGCCCTGCAGCACACACACCCACCGATGCGTGGATTGGACAAGTGCGGCCCACACATCTGTTTGGGCTGCGCTACGATTGGCCGAATGCCAGTTGACACACTCGCGATGTGACAACCCCTGATTGGCCCACGTGCCTGTGACAGGGTGTTGCCACGTCCCCTTGCCGCGTCACACGCGGCACTTAACAACCGCTGCAGCTGCTCACTATGCCTACAGCGTTGGAACTGAGCAGGCTGCAGCGGTTGTGTCCGCCCTGAGTCCTTTCAGGTATGTGACCCCCTCCCTCCATTCAGCGCCGCCGTCTGAGCACAGGCGCATCCAGCCTCTCACCGCTCTGTCGCCTATGCTTCCCTCTACAGGCACGATCCTGCAGAGAGCACATTTCCGCTCCTAGCGGACCTCCTGGACAGTACAGCAACCCTACCCAGGTAGGCTCTTGCACTTGGCATTTCCTTTAGCACATCCCACGGCTCCCGCCCTGCTCCCCCTCTCTTCCCCTGCCCCCTCCACCCTCACTTGCACAGCTCCTTGCCACGCATCCCACCTCCTTTCCTTCTATCCTCACCTTCCCCACACTGGGTTTTATTTGTCTACGCCTTAGCCACCATTGTAGTGGTTTTTTGCTCTAACTCAGTAAGTGAGCAACCCCTCCTTTTTTGTGACAGCATTCACTTGCTTTGTAACAGGTTCTCAAGCTGTGTTCTGGATGCACCATTGTTGCAACATTGCGGTTAGAGGTCCACTCATGCCCTCTCTGCAATGTGTTTCTTGTGTCTCCTACTCTAGGATCCCCATGTAGTCTGCCACCGCTGCCCTACTATGAGGACAGATACTATTCAGTAGCACATGAAGATTGAGCTTGTCCTGAAGAAGATGGTCAGTAATCACTAACAAACCATCGAAACCGGTCGACCTGACCTGTTGTGGCTCCACCACAACATTTTATGATACCCCCAAGACCAACAGGGGCTACTGCATGAAATTGCATAAAAAAAACCAGAAAGCATGGGTTTTTTCATCACATCCCTTTGTTAGTGGGACAGTGCATTTTTAGTAAAAATTAGTTATCACTCAATCTACACTTTGGGCAACCATCCATCTGCAAGGAACTTTCGAGCCACCAGGGTGAATAAAATCATAAGGAAATCCTGATGCCTCTATTTTTGCACTTGTCATTCCTAGTCCTTTAGGTCCAAGACCACGAGATTTAATCCCCCTCTCGTACTTTTTTATAACAGTGCTGGTTGCCCTACTTCCCATCCCCCCCCTTTTTCTCCCATCATCTTTCAGGCTGTTGGTGACTCAAACCACACACACTAGCTAGACTGCCCTCCAGTCAGGCAGTATGTCTATCACCGCCTGTGGTTAGATATCCCACACGACACCTCCCCCTACCCCCCGGAACTTAGGAGGAGCCACTAGTTATAGAAGAACCAATTACAATGAGGTTCATCAATAGATAACCATATTTCTACCATTCAATTCAGGACTAGAATAGAAGTTTTTGAAAATAGCTAATTTATGATGAGTTTTGAATATATAAAGTTGTTGTTCCTGTTGCCATTTTGAGATTGTATTTTATATGGTCCCCCAGCAGTCGTTTGTTTCTGAATAAAGCTGGGTTTTCTCTTGTACACCTGGAGTTTCTCTGATTATTGAGTTATTTCTTGTATTGGTACATTTTGGACCTATCTTAACACTACAATGTTTTTCCTTTTTTTAAATTAAAGTGTTAATGGTTAAAAATAAATATAACCTTTTAACACTGACACAATAACAAATAAGCAACATGCACATGAATACATCTTACAGCTCATAGCTTTCACATATTACAATATACTTAAAGCATAAAAAAAAACATTGACACGCACATATTATACAATTCTGAAATGTAGGTCAAAGTAATTCCACTTATCATGAATAAAAAAATCAGCAAAAGCTAGACAATGAATAGTTACATACATAATTAGTTAATCCTCTTTATCAATTTTTGACAGATATAAAACATTTTAACATTAAGTAAATTTTTTCCACCATAATATATATACGCCCAGGTCTAGTGAGGTAGTTAGCTTTTCACAGCTATTTAGGAAGTGTCGGGGCATTTCAATTTTTATGTTGCAATTATGGCATAAGTGCTTGTGACACAGTATACATGTCCAGGCTCCTAAGCAGTCAAAGGTAGGCAACGCTGCTGAACAAACTTGAAGAAACCAACGTCTCACCTTTTTTAATCTTTTTCATATTTCCAAAAGGGGCGTTGGTAGGAAAACCTTGTTTTGAATATCTAAAACAAGTTGTTTTTATAGATTCATTTAAAATATTGTTGTTCTGGTCCCAAACAAGGGCTTTTTGCTTAATCTCTTTTAATGCAAGGCCCACGTTCAAAGGGAAGACCATGGAATAGCCAATATCCTCAAAGAAGGAGTTTACCTCAAGCGCCCAAACCTTTAATGCTTCATGTGGATGCTGTAAATTGATCATATCTACAAAGTTAAAATATATAGAGTTGACATTGTCCTTCTCAGAGAGTATTTTTATTAATGTATTACTAATGGCTATTTTCTTCAAGGTAAATGTGATATTAAGCATAATTTGCAACAAATTGCCTCTATCAGCGTGTAGTAGAGAGGCCCAGTGTTAACTATAACCCATAACATGGCCTCTAGCTTGTTTAGCCACAGGGCCTCTTTACGACCCTGGCGTTAAGGGTTTAACGGCGACGTAAAAGGTGTCAGGGCCATTAAACCCTTAACGCCTGATTACGAGGTCCCTTTGCGGGACCCGACCTTAACGGCTGGTTTTTCCAGCAGTTAAAGTAGGGACCCGCAAAGGGACTTTGGTGCTAATAGCGGTACCGCTATTAGCGCCTTCCCCATTCCCATTGAGCCCTATGGGGCAAAAATGGGAATGGGGAAGAGCCATGGCGGCATGGGGAATTACCGCCCCACCAACCTCGGAATGGGGTGGTAATTCCCCATTCCGCCATGGCGGACACCGGCATGGACCATGGTGCTAATAGCACCATGGTCCTCCGCCTGGGTCGTAATTAGGCCCACAGTGTCTACTTGTTGGTGAATATCTTCAGAATATATAATGCACAAGTCACAATTTATGATCTGTAAATATGCACAATGCCTATCAAAGAGTAGCCACCATAGTGGGAAACAAAATCCTTAATAACAGTACATTTCCTGTGAACCTTTCCATTTACATCACTGTCTAGAGAAGTTTATCAGAAATGGTAACTCCCAAATAAGGATATTTTTTAACCACTTGTATGACTTCACTGTTTAACTACCAAACAAACTTGTCACAGCTGGTTAACCATTTCTAATTATCATAATTTTAGTTTTCTTATTGTTAATTGCAAGTTTGTTCTTAATTGTGTGTTGATGTAACGCAATTAGGCTACGCTGGAGTCTGACTGCTGTTCGATCTAGAAGGATGGTGTCATCAGCATAGGTCAGCTAAGCAGTTGGGAGTAATGCCACATGTGGAGGAACATTTTTATATTTGCTTAAGACATCTTTGAGATCAGCAGCTTATAAATTAAAACGAGTAGGGGCGCAGAGTCGTACTGTGCCGGTCCGGTAACAAAAGTGCCAGTAAACTTACGGGCACAGTCGTAATGAGGCCCATAGAGTCTTTAGCGTTATACTGTTTAATTGGTTGGATAAAGTCATAGGGCACAATAAAGCTAAACCACTTTCCACATTGTAAACAACAATGTAAATTCCATAAACCAGAATTTATGTGCAGGAAGGATCGCCTGAAAACTTGAAAGCGGTGCGGCTGTGCTGCTTGGCAGTTGGATTGCCTTCTTTGTTAATCTATTTTAGAAACAATTTGTATTTGAACGAAATTGAAACTGTGCTTACTTTCAGAGGCATAGACACGGTAGGGCCTGAGCGGGCAAGGCCCATCCAAAATCTGTAAATGCCCACTGGGCAGTACTGTGTGGGCATTTACAGATGTTAATGTCACTGCGGTGGGCCCAACTACATTAGATTCATGCCCCACTTGTTAGACAATCCTGGCAACGCCTCTGCTTACTTTTAGAGGCCATTTGTAAGGGGGATTAGTTTTAATAGCTTTAAACCTCCAATGTGCCTCAATTCATTGTTGTCATTTACACTTTCAGCAGACGCATAGTCTGCCTTTAATTTCTCATGAGCTACGCATCATCGCGTGTCACTCTAATCCCATCCCTCATGGCATTTATGTATCATAGGGATTGCCTGTAAACTTTATAGCTTTGAGGCTGTGCTGCTTGGCAGTTTGTTCGCCTTCTTTGCTAATCTATTTGAAAAATAATGTATATTTGAATAAAATTGAAACTGCTGATTTTTAGGGGCCATTTGTATTTCTAACTTGGGGGATTTTTATTTTTTATTTTAATAATTTTCTTTGTTCAAGGTAACAATATGATTACATGTGTTAGCACGTTACAGATTTTGAGTAGAGCTGGTAACCATACATAATTAAACAGAGAGAACAGTTTTTAACATGGGAGGATATTAGCTGTATCCAAGATTTATAAACATTGAATTAGTTTGAAGTGTGAAGTTGCACAAGAATGAAGTAGAAATTAGCGATAGTACTAGTTAAACCTGGATTCATTTAATGCATATCTGTAATGAGTAACTATTATGGAGATATGGGTAGAGAAATGGGGAGACATAACAGGGAAACAGACAGCATACATACTGGATACAGAAGGGTGCAGGGTGATAGGGGGAAGATGGGTATAATAGGTTATTTCATAAAGCTGATTTTTCCATTGCTGTAATAATTACAAACATGCATTTGTATATACATATGGTCATTCGGTTAGTAACGTAAGTATAGGAATGCGTAATCAGGAGCCATGAGCAGTTGCATTGAAACAGTTGAGATAACATGTGAAATAGTACCATTTAGCGTTATATTTAGGAATTGAATTAAGATTTTTAGCCATGCACATTTCCAATTTGTGAGTTTGACATATAGCGTTCCACCATGCTCTGGTAGAGAGCAATCGAAAGTCTTTCCAGTTTGCTGTTATACATTTTAAGGCTATGCAGATGAGTAGGTCATATAATCTATCAGAGTTTGGTGGAATATATGTTGTAATGGCCACACTTCCTAAAAATATACTTACAGGAGAAAACGGTACATTTACGGAGAAGATGCGTTGAATACAATTCCAAGTTTCATACCAAAATTTGACAATATATGAACATTCAAAGAACATATGCATATAAGTAGCAGGCGATAGGCCACATGACCAACATTTGGCGTCATTGTTCTGGTTGGCCTTCGCTAATTTGGCCGGAGTATTGAATGCTCTGTGAATAAAGAAATAGTAGTGTTGTGTAATGTTGGCTGAGACAGATACTTGTTTGATTCTAGAAAACAGGCGGAGCCATATGTGATCTTCAAACTTATATCCTAAATCATGTTCCCATTTCAACCGAATTGGGCACATATTAAATGTTGTGGATAGCATATTATATATTTTTGAGGCTCTAACCTCCCCTGTCATGGTTAACTGTAGTATTCTAAGGGCGTCTGGAGAAAGAATCTTATAGGAGCTATGGTCTAGTGCATCAAGACATGAGTTGATTAAATTATTGTAAAACTGAAAGTCAGTTTTGGGTATGTTGAACATGGTAGAGAGTTGTTGGAAGGAGAGAATAGAAGGACCATCTATAATTTGTTGGATGAATCTAATTCCTTTCCCAATCCATGCTTTGCGATTGAGGGTCTTTTTATTAATAACTATATTCTTATTATGCCATAGTAAAGGGGATAGATATTTATTGGGGTTTTTGGTATGAGGGAAAAGAAAGGATTGTAGAGCTGAAACGGATGCTTTGATAGGTTCCGAGCTGTTCTTAGACATGTATTTAAAGATGTATATGTGGTCAGTAATATTGTGTGGATGAACTATATGTTTCTCTATTGTACACCATAGAGGGATATCGGCAAATTCGGGATCGGTGTACCATTGGCGAGATTGTTTTATGAGAAAAGCAGAGTGGTATAGCTTAAAATCAGGGAATTGAACACCACCCATTTCATAAGGTGCTTTGAGTTTAGTTAGCGCAATTCTTCTGCTTTTTCCTATTCCCCATAGAAAATTTAGTAGTATGGAATATATAGATTTAAAAAAGGTAGGGGATAGAGGGACGGAGAGAAGCTGAAGATAATAAAGTACAATAGGGGACAGCATCATTTTAATTGTGTCCAAACGGCCCCACCAGGAGAGGTATAGAGGGGACCATTTGGCTGTACGGTCTTTTAGGGTATCTAATAGCGTTATAGTGTTGAGCTTGGTGGTTTCTTGAATTGTAGGGGCAAAACGAAGTCCTAGATATTTTATAGATCCACTACACCATTTGAGACCAAAAGATTCTATGTCATGCTTGAGGCAATATGGATTTATTGGCATAATTTCTGATTTTTGTCTGTTAAGTTTATATCCTGATACATGGCCGAACTGAGATAGAGTATCTAAGAGGTTTGGTATGTGAAGCTTAGGGTTTTTTATTAGGATAAGAATATCGTCGGCATAAGCAGCAATTTTGCTTATTGAGGTGCCTGCTAGAATCCCAGGGATATTTTTGTTTAATCTTATTGATTCCAGCAGTGGTTCAAGTGACAGAATATATAGTAGTGGTGAGAAGGGGCAGCCTTGTCATGTGCCTCTGAGTAAGGAAAAGAATGAAGATGTTTGTCCATTTAAATAAATAGCGGATTTGGGGGCTGAATATAGAAGTTTTACCAGCGAGATAAATTTCTCATCAAATCCATGCCAGCGTAGGGATTGGAACATGAAATTCCAATCCACACGGTCAAAAGCTTTTTCTGCGTCCAAAGCAATGGCAGCATATCCTTTTTTGTCTTTTTTGTCCTTGGCTACTAGACTAATGGCATTAAGTAGGAGTCTTGCATTTGAGGATATATTACATCCTTTTACATAGCCTGTTTGGTCCGCTTTTATTAAATTTGGGAGGGAAGATTCAATTCTATTTGCAAGTACTTTAGCGAAAATTTTGCTTTCTATATTAATAAGAGAAATGGGTCGATAATTGCTGGGGAGGGAAGGGTCTTTGTCAGGTTTAGGGAAAATGATAAGTAGAGCATCTGAAAATGATCGAGAGGAGGATTCTTGTGATATGAAATATGAAAATAGTGTTTTGAGTTTAGGTGTTAATATTTGGGCTAAATTAATGTAGAATTCGGTTGATAATCCATCTGGCCTGGGTGCTTTGCCTAGGCTATGAATAGCTTTCGTGATCTCTGAGGAGGTAATATCGCTATCAAGGTGAGAAAGGTCTAATCTGGGGTATGAAGTGCGGCTAATATTTTTAAAGAAGGCGGTAATGGTTAACGGCCACCGTTAATGGTAACGGTGACCGTTAACCAGTACCGCCTTACTACGAGGTCCCTTAGCGGGTTGGTGATTTAACGCCTGCTTTTTGCAGGCGTTAAAAACCAACCCGCTAAGGGACCTCGGAGCTAATTACGGCACCGCAAAATTGCGGTGCCGTAATTAGCGCCTTCCCCATTCTCATAGAGCACTATGGGGCAGAAATGGGAATGGGGAAGGGCAATGGCGGAAGGGGGATTTACCGCCCCACCAACCTTGGAATGGGGCGGTAAATCCCCTTTCTGCCAAGGCGGTGCCGGTATTTTACCGGCATGAGCCATGGCGCTAATAGCGCCATGGCTCACCGCCTTCCGTGTAATGAGGCCCTAAGTGTCTGCATAATAGCATTGTTCTGCAAGGGTGAGTTTGGAATAAAGGTCATCTAGGTGTTTTTTTCTAATTTTCTTCTTCCTACCGGAGAGGGCCATTATGTGACCTCTCAAGGCGGCTTTGAATGCATCCCAATTATTGACAACCGAGGTATCACTGTCAAGATTATTAGCAAAGTATTGTTGGACGAAAGCTTGAACCGATTGATTAAACTGTGGATCGTTTAGAAGGAAGTTGTTGAGTTTCCATCTAGTAGCAGTTTTATTCGTCTCTGCCAGGCAGAAGGAAGTAATAACCGGTGCATGATCTGATATAATTATATTAGCAATTTTAGAGACTATGATAGATCCAGATAGGGTTTTGATTGCAAATTGTTGTGTGGGATGGGATAGTCTCCAGGTGTCAATTAATCCTGTCTCCGCTAGGCAATTAGTAAAGGATTTGTGAGTTTTATTAGACATGAACATGCAGCTGGATTTTCGGTCTAAAAACGGATCCAAGACCTGATTGACATCTCCGCACATTATCAAATTAATGAAGTTATTTTTGAGTATCATTTGTTTGATAGCGGTCCAGAAGGGAGGATCTGGTAGTGTGGGACCATAGACGTTGAGAATAGATACTTGTGTAGAGTCAATTAACAGTTTTACCCAGACCCATCTGCCATTTGTATCTGCATCTTGATCAAGAATTTTGCAGGGTTGTTTTTTACTAAGTAGTATAGCCACTCCATTTTTCTTGGAGATAGCAGGACTGGAGATAGCATCTTTAACCCAGAGAGATTTAAGTTTCATAGATTCTTTGTTAGATAAGTGTGTTTCTTGTAGGCAAGCTACCGTTGGCTTAAATTTGTTTAGATGAGATATTACTTTGCATCTTTTGATAGGATTTTTACATCCTTTGATATTCCAGGTAATACACTTGAAGGTCATTTAGTCAGATATATAATGATAAACATGCAACCTATGACTGTGGAATGATAATAGAATCAGATCTTTAGTAGTGTAGATACAAACATATATACCCAAGCATTGATACATAAGGATAGAACATTGAGGGTCAGGGAGGGGAAAAAGGGGTTTGATCATATTTTGGAGGAATTCAGACAATGTGATACAAAAGGTTATAGAGATCAAACAGGAGATGGGAGAAGGATTAGGGATAAAAGAGATACCAGGGATAGGTAACGCCAACTTGGTCGCCAAAAGGAAATGAGCGACCATCAGTGGAAGAAGGACACCTGAACGGTACCCACCTCATGTATATAGAGTAACTTGATAAAAACTGCATTAGGTAATTGCTAGTATAATCAAACATATAATAAAACATTTTTATCAGGAATTTAGACTGAGATTTCAGGTAGTGCTTGATGTTGAGGTACTCGGCGGATTGGATGTATCCATTCCGTCACATTTTAGAGATTGTATGAAGGATCTCAAGTCAGCTGGTTCATCAAATATAGCTGTACGACCTTCATGTGTTATCTTAAAGGAGCATGGGTGGTATAAGCCATATCGGATATTTAATTGTTTTAGAGCAGGGCGGAAGGATAGGAAAGCCTTTCTTCTCTGAGCTGTGCTTCTGGCTACATCCTGCGAGATATATAGTTTACTGCCATGCCAGATAAGTGATTTACGCTCCCTTGCTGTTGAAACAATAAGTTGTAGTTGAGAGTATTCCAATAGGTAGAATATCATTGTTCTGGGCAGCTGACGAGATGTGGAGGAAGCTGAAGGTTGACCAATTTTATGGGCCCGTTGTATGTTGAATTTTGTGTCCAAGGGCAAATGTAGAATAGCTGGTAAAAATTTATGTAGGAAGGTAATAGGGTCGGATCCCTCAGCTCCTTCTGTTAAACCTGAAATGCGTAGATTATTGCGCCTGCTGCGATTTTCCAAGTCTTCATTATGCCTTTGGAGGTCTTTAATAGATTTTTCCAACTGTGCTACTTTAGGGGCTATATCTTCAAGCACTCCAACTCTTTTCTCTACTTCTTCCACTCTGTTATTAACACCCATCCACTTTTCGTCTAGTTGCTGTAGCTTAGTGTTGGTGTTTTCCATGAAGGGTTTAAGTACCCTAATTTCCGCTAGGGTGACTTCAATAGCAGGATCAGAAATTCCTAGTGGGGGTGGTGATTCACTTTTAGGTCTTTTCAGGTTCGTTGTGGAGGATGTGTTGTCTTTAGTAGAGGGTGCGTTTTTTTGGTTAGCTTTATTTGCTGCCATAGTTGGAGATTGTAAAGTAGACTTTGTATTTAGAGTCTTTATTGCTGTGTGGAGTTGTAGATGATTTTGAATATGTCAGCTCAGTGGATGGTTTGCCTTTGTTATATTTCCTCCTTATTATAAAAAGATAGGGAGGTTTGTTGATTTGAAGGCTTGCAGGCGTTTAGCAGAAGCTTTTTATGAATATCATTTAAGACGGCCTGTAGTATACAATTATTACATCCATATTGTTTTTACTATGTTACTCTTATGTAAAGAGACCAAAATGGAAACACAGAAGAACAATAAGGGGTATACTACAGAAACGTTTTGAATATGTTTTACAGGTATAGTTGGCAAAATAAGGGAGTCCAGAAGAAATCTTTCTGTGCAGTATATAATTTAAGAGGAGTCTGTCAGTTTAGTAATGGAGGTGAGGAGTTTGGGGGCTGGAGAACACTAATACAGGTTGAGGTGCTTGCTGATAGGGATTGTTGAAGTAATTGTGGCAAAACATTTGAGAATTCTGTTTCTATTTGTAATAATTCTCTAAATATATTTCTAAACTAATTGCTTTCTCCCCTTTTAACAATCCCTTCCTCCTCCACTCCTCACCTTTTTATTTCCTTTTGCTTTGTTTCTTCTTTTTTCGTCTCCAGCAATCCTTTGTTGTATTTAAATATTATTTCATTATTTCCTCCTTTTCTTTTATTCCTTTTTTTTTTTTTTTAGAAATGCCCACCAGGTGGCAGCGTCTTCTTAGGCACCCGTTGTATTAGGCCCAGGCCGGCGCGTCACGTGAAGCGCGACGCCGAGCTTTTCTTCATGCAGGGCGGCGCTCCTCCCACGTTTTCTCGGAGTTTCGTCGATGAGCGGTGCTGCAAGCCGAGCGGCACCTCCAGCTGTTCGGAGCGCCGCCGAAAAACTCCCGGTTGTGTTCCGAGCCTCTTCGTGGAATATTTGCAGAGGAAAAGGTAAGTTTTATTTACATTTGAGTGTGCCTAATGAATTTTTAAAAAAAGTTATGAGGCGGAGTAGCGCGGTCAGGCGGCCATCTTCTACGGTGCTTAGCCACGCCCCCCGGGGGATTTATTTTTATTGTTTTAAACCTCCACTGTGCCTTCATTCATTGCTGTGTTCATTTACACATTCAGCAGAAGTATAGTCTGCCTTTCATTTCTCTTGAATGATGTGTCATCGAGCGTCACTCTAATCACTTCTCCGACAGCATTTATGTGCCAGAGGGATTGTCCAAACAGCGGACTGGCGCAGCATGACGGATGGCCTTGAACTGGCTTAAATATAGTGACAAAAAACGAAGTTGCTGGTGGTGGGTTCCTCTTCTGCTGGGGCCTCATGGAGTTCCAACTACTGGCCTGCATCTTTGGGTCTCCTGTCCAGAGACATTACAGGAGATTAAAAGCCTAGGGGTCAAGCTCCTTGCCAGTGGCTCCAGAGAGGCCCACATTTCTTCTGTGCGGCAGATGGGCTTTGTTATGCTGAAAGTGCTGAGAACATTTCTTCCATTTCTTCCCTCTAGATTTACGGGCTAAGGTGGTTACTTCTACGAACATGGGTTCCATTAACTACTGCAATGGCATCTACCTTGATCAGCCCAAAGGCCTGCTTCAGCGCCTGCAGATTCTGCAGCTTGACTAGTGCTGGGAGCCCCAGACTCTCTCATTCTCCATACAAGCTTTGCCAGCTTCATTGGCTGCTGTTTGGGAGCTGAATCAAGTTTAAAATGCTGTGGGCCACATCACAGCCTTGGCGGTATCCCAGTGGTAATTGTGCCTGGATACTGCTAACAAAAATAACGTTACCTCAACTCGCTCCATCACTATTAGCACCGGATCCCGAGTTGCAGTAAAGCTGTTAGAACCCATTTTTTGTAGAGTCCATTGGACTCTGTGGGGCAGTAACAGCGCTATTAGTGCCTGGGCAATTAGCGATGTGTTAATAGTGCTGAAAAATGAGTGGAAAGGGGAGATTTTTCCCTCCAGCAAAAGACTAACGTAAACCTCCCTCCTTCTGCCCAAATTCGGGATTCGGCAGAGCAGCAACAAGGTGGTAATGGTGTTACTGCTGCATTTTTACCACACTGCCAAACCCCTGATGAGGCCCAATGTCTGGTGCATCAAGCCATTCAAAATACTAGTGCAAAATATGTTTGTTCCAAACGTACCCTTTACAAGTCTGTTAGACCCCTTAGGTCCTCTTCACAAGTTCTGTTTAAAATCCAGATTCATGGTAGGGGCCGAGCAGGAGGACGTTCCTTTTCAGTTTTGGCCCATACTATGTGAAACTCCCTGCTGGTACACCTGTGTGACACTATTGACCATGTCCAGTTTCGAAGGAATTTGAAAACACATTTCATTTGAGTTCTTTACTTTCTGAGTAGTTTTCCCTCCCCTATCAGTGATTACAAGCTCCTTGGTGCCCCCGGGCCTTAGTCCGTGCTCTTCAAGTTCATATACAATACAAAACAATACAATACATCAGCCTGTCTGTGTCACATTGATATAATGTACATGACATTTGTTGTGAAAGCCAACACACTAAGCCACTAATAACAGACATCCCCCTTAGTGGATGTAATGACAATCACAGATGGCATTCATACTAGTGGATTATATCTGCTGCACAACCTCCATCATGGGCAGATGACACTTGGTGGCATGATTTATAGGTACACCTTGGACATGCAGACACATGCAAGTCACTGCATCACACAGGTTCACATGTATGTACACTGTATCATATTCCCAACTGAAAGACAAGCTGTCCCCAGCATGTGCACAGCTAGCCTAGTGAAGGCCACTGTCTTGTCTGTTCAATGTGTTCAACATCAAACGCTGCCTCCCAGTAGAGGTGGCACATACAGCTGGGACACAGACATGACAATGTGGGTTTATGTGCCCTTGGCCATCTCCATGTGTGCACGTGTCTACGTCACCGTCTTTAATTGGTAGAGTCTATGCTCCCTGAATGTAACACTCCCAGTCCCCATGTGTAATCAGTGAATGCACCCAGCCAGAGCCGGATTGCCCACCAACACATACCAGAACTTCCATTTTAGTCTGGCGCCATGGCAGCAGTGAGCTTTCATAGACCTCCCTCACCACATAAAGGCTGACCATGCCAGTACACTTGGTTGACAACCGACATGGAAAGGGACAGGAGATGTTATGGAGGCAGGACTGACTCAGACCCACAGGAGGGACCCTCCGGTCTGTGTGGGAGGCTCAGGAGGAGCAGGGTCAGGCAGATCACTGCAGAGGACACAGATGCCTCCATCACCAGCATCCATGTGGAGGGTGCACCACAGGTGATCAAGACACAGACATTCCCTCTATCACTTGAGCACCCTGTTGTGCCCACATAAAAACACTGCCCCAGTCAAGGACAACGTGGGTTTTTCTATGCACAACCTCCCCAGATTTCAGACAAGGAGGAGGGGGAGGATGGGGACCTCCAACCACATGGGACCTGTGGAATACCCGAGTGGGGATGGAGCCTCTGCCTCACTGCAAGCCATGACTGCTCCCCCCATGCAATCAGCACCTACCACCCCGACCCCCACAACACCGTCTGATGATTCTCCACTTTTCAGGGAGGACGACTCCTTGCCACCTCCTGGCTTGTAAAACCTCACAAAAGGTGGATGTCCTGGGGGCAGAGGTGCTCACTGAGTCCGGGCACCTCACTGTTCACAACTCACTGCACACCAAGGTGGCAGCAAAGGCCAGGTCCTGGTCCAAGATAGGAAGGCACATCAGTTTGCCTGGTGTCTACCCACGCAATGCCAAGGATGTGAAGAAGCAATGGGATGACCTCAGGCGGGTCACTGGCATCAAGGTACAGAAGTTACTGGAGGTGGGCTAGGTGATCCTGGCACATGCTGTGTGCTTGCATAAGGCATTTGGAAGTGCAGGTCCCATGCAGGATTTACCCGGAGAACTACCAGAGGCTGAGGAGGATCGACAGGCACCTGCATGCGCCCAGTAGGTGCCCCACTCATTATCGGCTACTACAGCCTGTTGATGACTATCGTGACATGCCTATCATTACCAATGTGTGTGTCACATGCATGTCTTCACAACACCCAACACAGAGTAGTGTGGCTTGGTATCTGCATGTGCTAAAGTGTCAAGTGTATGTTGCCCATGCAGATGTAAAGTGTGTGTCACATGTTTTGCTGTATGTCCCTTGGTGTGTGCCTTTTCTAATGTGTCCCTTTCTCCTCTCTTGCATTTTCCACTGCCAGTGACACCATAGCCCAGGACCAGGCCAGTGTGTCAGAGCTGCGAACCACGCACAGGACCCACACAAGGAGGAGTATGATGGAGGTGAAGTTGCCAGAGGTGGAGGTACAGGTGTGGCATGAGGAGTCACCGGATCAGCAGCATACAGGATATTTAGGGACATATCACCCCCTAGGGAGAGCTGTAGCCTCATCTGCTGCAGCTCACGTGCTTCCTCCTGCCCAAACTGTCCCATACCCTGAGTCCGTATGTCCCCCAGCCAGCTGGCCCAGGCCATCTCCCCTTCCTGGACTGTCTGGCACCCTTGTTCCCACGTGACACCTGCCCCCTTCCGGAGCTTGGGCCAGCATGAGTGCACAGTGTACCCCTCCTGCCACCGTGCATGAGGCACATCCATGTCCCGCAACACCTGCAGGAGAGGGAACCCCTATGCCCATTTTGTGACCTGGAACAAATGTGCTGGCTACAGCTCACCCACCTATGCAGCCAACTGGACCCATCCCAGCGACAGCTGCCACAGCACCTTCAGGGGACCAGCCGGATGTCAGCATTGCTCAGATCCCACACCTAGAGATGACAGTGTGGACTACAATGAGCATATGCTGGTGGCCCTAAAGGGCATCAGGGAGGGATTGCAAGAGGTGGCCTGGGAGGTGAGGGAGGTAGGGGAGCGACAGTTGCAGGAATAGAGGGCATTGAGGGAGGAGGTTGCGGGCTAAGAGCAGAATTGCAGGCAGACAGAGGGGAAGTGACGGCCATCAAGGATGCTGTCTGAGTCATACAAAGACATTGATTACTGACACAGACAGCCCCTTCCCCTAACAGGTCCCCTACATTCTTGAACACTTCAGCTCCTTCTATGCCCAGGGGTGGCCACTGGGACACACAGCTGTGACTCCTTCTCCTTTTCCTCCATCCCACCAAGCCAGTGGCCCCTGCATGGTGAGATGAAAGAAGAGGAGGTTGAGTTGGTGGTCATGGTGGATAGTTTATCTGAGGGGTTAGAGGGAGACCAATAATTGTTTTTAATTTTTCCTATTGTGTCCATCCCATTTCACTCTCCCTGCACAGTGTGCCTTGTATATTCTTTATTTTTGTACCTGTTTCTGTTGCCCACTTGCAACCTTGAGTGCCCCTGTAGATTTCACTTCACTGTGTATGTTGCTTTTCCCTGCACACAACCCTTCCTTCATGTATTCCCCGCTCATATTCGTGTGCACCATTTCCACGATTGCTTTTCAGACTGTGATGTGCTTTTTAATATACTCTGTTTGTGTGACATCCATGACTCGTTTCCATTTTTTATATGTCTGTGTAGTTATTGCCTATGTAGCTTGTGGTGGGTGGAACAATCTGGAGCCTGAACCTACACATGGTCAAGGCAGGTGTGTCATTTGGAATAGCAGTGTCTGTGTGATTGTGTCATGATGCACATGTGCATCTTCAGGTGCATAAGGTGAGTAGTCCTGCGATGGAGGCAGTGTGCCCACTCTATCGATGATGTGCATGTCAGGTCATGTAGCTGCAGTGAGTTGATTTTTCAGGCTAGAGGTGGTCTGCCAATGAATGGGTCTATGCATCGGCTCAACATCATCTTGTATTACATCCACAAATGGGCGAGACAGTATGTGCTGCAACAGCAGGTTTCCACTGGGATGGCTAATATCAATGGTTTTGCAATGTGGTGGGTGAGGGGTGCATGAGCAGGTGGGTGTTAGGTGCCATGCACTCCTGTACGCATATGTCATGACCTGCCTACATCCTGGGAGAACACAGTGACCTTGGTCTTTCCTGCTATATCGATAAGGTGAATGGGCCCTTGTTTCCTGCAACCTTGTGGGTGGTGGATTGAAAGGCTCTTCTGCAACAGTGAAGGACACACTGTTTATTGAGGCCTACCTCAAGTAATTAGTGGTGAGGGAGTTGTACATTCAATGGCTCGTTAGTATTTGTGTGGGGGTCATGAGTCTTTCATCTGATGACTATGAATGTGGGTGCCCTGTCCTGCTAATATTCTGCACAGAGAGGGTCTGGAAGGGGTGTTCCTTGGACATCAGGCTGTTCCACTTCAGGATCCAATGAAACTGCAGGTGGGTACATTGTGAGTTTGCGTGTACTCTTGTGTCTCACAATGCACAACTGTGTGCATTGTGAGCCCTTACATGGACATATGCCTGTATATGTTACAGGGCCAGCTTGGGAGCCATACGCATGACAAGGATTTTGTCACACAAGGCTATCCTGCGGGACCTCTACATTGATACAAGCACACATCTTTACTAGCATGGCTCAAAGCATGTGTCTTGCTGCTAGCTGTGGGAAGGGATGGGGTCTCAAGTCCCATATTGGCTTCTGATTGTGCCTTCCTTCTCCTTGTGCCTAGATACATTGCTGCAGTCTGTCGCCGTAAAGAATATTTGTCCCAGAAAGTGGGTTATTTCAAGAAGTGACAGCCATTCACCTGCCTTTTTGTGGCTCATTGTTGATTATGCACAGTGACATGCACTGGCTGATTTGCACGCATGCTGTGCTATGCATAGTGACAGGCCCACTTGTGCTACCTCTGTGATGTGAGCTGCGTAATTTGCAATAAAGTGTATAGGTGCCCCTGGGACCATGAACATGCCTGCGTGTCGTACATAGTCGTTGTAGCTCATGCTGGTGCTCTTGCGTTAACGTAACTACTTGCTGCTTCTCTCACGTGCATGCTGAAAGGTAATGCCGGGGTAGTGGGTGCAAGCAGGTTTGTGAGGAGATGTGCCATTCCTTGTGGTTCATGCAGGGGACCTGTTGCAATCTATTGGTATATGTGTCGTGGTGCTTCATGAGAGGTTGTCTGGGGTGAGGTCCTATTACAGGTAATCAAGGTTCACTGATGTTCACACTTGTGCTGTGTTGGTCATGAGCTGCCCTGTTGGGTGGAGGGATGTTGGAGGCTCACATATGGGGAAAGGTGTTAAAGGTGTTGACCACAGTGGGTGGGTGTGGTGCTGTACATTGCTATGTGGGCAAAAATAGAGTGGTAACCGATGTGAGTGAACCTTTCTGGTGTGTCAACGCTGTTCCAAATATTGCCCTTTCCCACTGACCTCTCATACCAGATGGTGCAGGTATGCAGTGTACATCAGCCTTTGCAGTTCACCACCAGCCCTCACTGTCTTTGCCCGCGATCCCATCTTTATAGTGTCCTCATGGGCTGTGTGTTCTCTGTGATTACATGAGTTGATTCTTACTGACGTTCTGCTTGTTGTAGCTTGCAGTTACAGGATCTTGTGTCATCAGTGCATCCACTTGCTGTTCTTTGGTGATGTCACTTTTGGAATTCAAATTCACCAGTGTCTCCCACCCTGATTCCTTTGAATATGTTGTCCGCCTTCCTACTTTGTACTTGGTGGTAGCAGTGCACCTCCTTGGGTGTTTTTTTGTCACATCACCTGGCCGACGTCCATCACCTGTGCATCCAAAGCTGCAGTGTTCCAGTTGTTGTGTTGTTTGTGCAATTTTGGGTGGTGGGATGTTTGATTTGCTTACTCCATGGGGGCACTTTATGACTCATGCTCTAATTGGGAGCGGTGTCCTGCCCATTCCGTACATATGTAGTGTGTGCCAATAGTCTATGCGTTAATGTGATGTCAGTGCAGGTGCGGTTCCGGCCGTGCGTATTGACACCAAATCCATGTTATACGGTAATGAGTTTTTCTCCATGTGCGCTCTCTGAATTGTCCCAGTGTACCTCTGCCGCTTCTGTGCATGTGCCTTGTGAGTGTGTGCTGTGTCATGATTCTTTGCCATTGCCTGCTTTTGGATGACGGGTTGGTGGCGGATGTTCTTCCGTGGGATGGTGTATTCTCTGCTTTGCATACAGCAAGTCAAGTCAGCCAATGTGTTCATGTTAGTCCTCCAGTGTGACGTATTGGTGACTGCGCAGGGGAGTGTTTGTACTTTTAAGCACGACATGAAAATGTTTGGTCATGTGTGTCATGTCATGTCGGCCTTATGTGTGGTGGTGTAGGTGTAGGTGTCGACACTGATGCTGGGTCTGGTCTGAGGGGTTCATGGTGGTTTGAGTGCTGGTGTGTACATTGGATACATTGGATTTGCTGTTGATCCCCACTTACTCCATGTTCATCCCGTAAGGAATTTTGGGTATGTGCAGCCCTGTCATGGCGGAAGGGTTGTTTGTATCTGCCCATTGCTTTGTCATGCAGTGCGGGGCTGTGTATGTGGAGGTGCGTGCATGTTGGATACATGTTGCCATGTCCAGATGTCTGTTTCTATGGGTGTCTCAGGCAAGTGAGCATGAGCAGGACATGCCTGGCAATTGTCCTCCTTTCATCATAGACACCATAGATATCATAGACACCATCTTGTGTGTGGTCACAGTTCGTTTCTGGCAGCATGTGTGTCCATGTGAAGAAGCTGTTGACCAGACACTCCTTCATTCACACTACTGTCACACTGGGCTCCCTGTGAGTCGGTGGCCTGGTGTCTGGATCTCACCTGACATTTAGTACTAGGTCTGCATGTACTCCTTTGCGCACTGCAACGTTATGCAGGATGCAACAGGGATGTAGGATGTCCCACACAGCATGTGGCCTGTACAGGAGGAAACCTTTGAGTGATCTAGGCATCTGCATTGTGACTTCAGAAGGCCTATGGATTGCTCAATGATTCTCCATGGTGGCCCTGTGTGCCGTATTGTACCTTTCCTGTTGCATACTGGTGGGCCACCTGTAGGGTGTCATGAGGTAGGGGCGTACTGGAATGGATAACCTGCATCACGTATGTAAGGAAGGACTTGAATGGTGTCAGTGCGCATTGGGTTATCCTTCATTTTCATCTTGGATGCATGGTAGTTGGCTTTGTTTGAACCCAGTGATTGTGTACACGATGCAATGGTCATGTGGCTCTGTGCCTGTGTGTGGATGCGTGGATGCGCATGTGTGGTGGTACGTGGTGGGAGTTCATGTACTTACCCATCAGCCGCATGTCCCTGTAATATCCACCTTCCAACTGTGCACACAAGCTGGAGACCTGGAAGATGTGGCTGTCATAGACAGCACCAGGGAAATTGGTGTACAGATCCAAAAACAGCCCACCGGCATCACAGACAAGTTGTACGTTGATGGAGTGCTGGCGGTGCTGGTTCTGGTACACATACGCAATGGCCTGGGGGCATAGTGCTACATGGGTACCGTCAGTGGTAGTGATGACACTGGAAAATTGGTGCGATATGTAAAATCCACGTGCCACTTGTCTTTGTTCATCCTGGTTCGAGGACATGTGGACATGGCATTGGCTGCTCGATACAATGCATGGCACAACCTGGGGCAGGGCACGTAACTGCATTGCATGGGAGATGCCTGCAGTGATGCCATTGGTCCTCTGGAATGGGCCACCGGTGACAGAGCTTCACATGTGCCCTGAAGGCATGTGAACGCGTGGTGGAGGGGTGCATGTCCCCCTCGCACTGCTGCACATCCACATGATGATGTATGGAGGGAAGTGATGCCTTCGGTAGACCTCCATGTCGGCCATGCCAAAGAGGGTGACCCTGTGGCACAAGACCCAATCCCTCCATCTCCTCCTCAGCTGTTGTATGGCAGCTGCAGCGGCAGAATCCTGCCATTGCTGCAAGTAGAGCACTATCGCTAGATCACAGGGATACATGTCCTGGGGCAGGAGGTATGGAGTGGTACTGTGTGCCTTCATATAGGGATGTATGGCATCCTGATGTTTGTGCTGATACGCCTCATCGCTTGTGTGAGTTGGTTTGTCCTTGCTTGTGCTGGATGTTATACGTGTATGTGTGGGGATCAGTTGTGTCTTGTTTGCTGACAGTGTGTGTGTTTGGCATAGGGTGTTGATCCTTTACGGGTTTGTTGTATTGGTTCAAAGTATGATGCTGCAGTATGTGTGCTGTGGTGTGTTACGGGAGTTGTGTTGGGTTATGTGTGTGCATTCTCCTCTCTGGGGGCTTTGTTCTGATGGGGGTGTTGTGCATTTTTCCTTAGTTATTTAGCAGAGATATTGATTTGTATGTCTTCTTGGGGTTATTTACACATTTTCATCTGGGTAATTTCTGCCTTTTTTTTAACGGAAGTTCCGCTCTGGCGTACACTTTTTTCTTGACTGCTGCCTTTTGATGTTTTGTCGAAAGTCTTTTTCGTAAATAGGTGTAAGGTACCTCTACGGAAGTTACGGCTTATTTTTGCTGTAAATTGGACTTACGCCACATATCCTCCTTAGTAAATCGCCCTCGTTTTTGTATTGGGCTGAATCACAAAGCTCAAACAAATAGTGTACGTAGAACTTAAGCCATTTTTTGGTGTAAGTGTAACTTACAAAATATTTTTATGTTAGTAAATCAGCTCCTTTGCAATTTTATATTTTTATCATTACATCTGCAATGTCAATCAAAATGACTTCATATTTAGTTTTCATAATATATACATTTGTTTTGATTGGTATGGCACATATTTGCTTCAAACAAAAAAATACTTATTGATAGCATGACGTTGAATAATGATGCATACTTTTTGGTATATTGTAGTAAAAATACATAATATATTAATGTACGCGGTATGAATGGTATTTAATAGTTTGGGTTTTACAAAACATGTTTTCCCATTCCAAATTGCAGTTATTGAAAGTATTTGATAGGTATTCCTAATATTGTTATTGCCATTTTGACCATCCGCCACTGCAATTTGCTTGGTGTACTGGCACAGTAGCAGGTCTTAAAGAGATCAAGTGGGTAATGTCAGTGGAGAGAGAGGGAAATACAAGATAACTTTGCAGTTGTATTGATGTGTGCAGAAAAGAATTACCCTGAGCCCTGTATGCCAATCTGTTTCCAGGTGCCCTGTGTCAAGCATATATAGCCACTTGTTTCAGAGGGCCTTGTGTGCCTGTGATCCTAGGATGCATTGGCTGGGACTGTGAGAAGTACATTCATTGTAGAAGTGTAGCATTCGGTTGTCTGATGTCTGTTGTGAAGGTTATTTAATTGTCATGTCTGAGCAGCTTAGTTGGCATGCAGATAGACTGAGTGTAGATGTTGATAAGGTTAGTGTGGGGAATTTAGTTGTGAAAATCTAGAAGCATCTGTTCAGTTGTCCATGACAATGTTTGGGTAGGGGTGACCTTTTGATAAGGTACTTGTGAGAAGATGCCCTGAGGCACCTTGGAGTGGGCAGTGTGAAGCGACTGGTCCATTATGGGCCTGGGGGAACATGAACAGGAGTGGAGGACAGAGGAAAGCAGTGGGTACCAAATAAGGAGTAAAGCTTTAACTGCGGTGCCACACTTTTCCTGTGTAGAAAATAATGAGAGGAGCCAATGTGGAGACTGATCTTCCTGAACCCTACAAATAGGTTTTAGTAAAATCCTAACAAATGCCCTGGGCTCCCAACTAGGAGTTTCAGGTAGGTCATGACTATATATGTCCACACACTTGATTGCTATGCTGTTGAGACCTACAGTGAGCAAGCCTTAGTTACCTGAAAATGTTGACGTGGATACAGAACTGCACAGCCATTTAAAACACATACAAATCTGACAATGAAGGGCACCCAGCCCTGGGGAAAGTATAGACTCCCAGTGTGAGCAAAAGAGGGAGATGCATTCCCATTGATGCCTTTGTTTAAGACTCCTTTGAAGGAGGATGGAGTGGAGATGTCTGTGAACTAGTCAGGGCAAGTAATAAAGTAAGTCTGGCATTAACAAACCCACTTTCTGCAGCGTAAAGATAATAATGGAACACCCAGAAATGTTTGATTACCTCTTCGTTTAGTGTAGCTGCTGATTAAACAAAGGGATTGAGTATTTTGGACCACAGCTGCTGATTGAACAAAGCACATTCATTAATTTTGTTCACCATTGCATCCGGCTTTGTCCATGCCCAAAATGTGCACTGGTGGGCAGCTACTAATGGGGGTTGACAACATGCTGCATTTTGATTATTTCACTAGATTGCCATGCTTACAGTGTAATGAGTCTAATTGTCCCGGTTGATAGCAACAGAGCGCTTTAATTGTCCCGGTTGATAGCAACAGAGCGCTTTACGTGTCATAGGGGGAGCCACACAGCAAGGGAAGTACATCGCAAGGGAGCAGGAAACTAACAATGAGGAGGGATGTTGGCAGGCAATTGGCAGCAAGGGATCTGCAAGCAACCAGGGGAAGAAATAGGGGGGAGGTGATCGTCCAGTCTCTGGTTTGGGGGAGTGGAGGGTGTGCCGACCTAGGTGTTAAAGGATGAGACATGAAGAGGAGGATTTTGAGCTCTTATCTGAAATATAGACGTGAAGGGGAGATTCTGAAATGGACAGGAAGGAGATTCCAGTGTCTGTGGTTGTAGACAGAAGACCTGTCTTTGGGTTCTTTCCTTCCTACACTGGTGGAGTTCAGTTCTGTACATGTCCATCCTTCAGGCTGATTGTAGTACTCCGGAGAGTCTGAGCTTCTCAACAAGGTAGCTTGGCCTTGCAGCAGAATTTGAAGGTGATATGTGCTTGCAGCGGGAACAAGTGAAGTTTCATGAGGGATGGAGTGATGTTGAATTTGCATACTCCTATAATGAGTCATGATGTAGCTTGTAGAACATATCAAGATGTCAGGTTGGTCACTGAAAAGCCCTTTTGGAGGGCACTGCCACTGTTCGGGTTGGAGAAGACCAAGGCTTGGAAAGCAGATCTGATGTTTTTTGCTGGGATGAAGGGCTTTATTTTTCCACATGGAAAGTAGATACCAAGTTGTTTGTGTATTCATTGCTATGTGCTCCTTGAACGAGATGCTTCTGTCAATGTTGCACCCAAAAGTCCTGGTGTGGGTGGTCAGCTGTGGTGTGAAGCCCTTGAGGTTCATGGTGGAGAGTCAGATCTTAATGTCATGTGTTTGGTGTTGTTGGTAAGCAGTAGGAATTTGGTCTTGGAGGGGTTGAGCCTCAGGTAAGCACTGGACATCCAGGACTGGATCAATTGGAGATAGGCCTTGAGACGGTAGGTGTCTTTGAAGGAGGATATATGGAGGAAGAGCCGTGTGTCATCTGCATATTGATGGATATGGATGTTGTGTGGAGCCAGCAGGGTTCCAAGCTGTTTGATGTAAAGATGAAGATCAAGTGGGAGAGTGGGGATTGTTGTGGGATGCCACAGATGATAGTTAGAGTTGGTGATCTGGAGAAATCTTTGGTGGCAGTAGTGAGATAGGATTTGAGCTAGTTGAAGACTGTCTCGCTGATCCCCATGCAGCCATGTAGAATGTGACTAAGTATCTGGAGGTCAACAGTGTCAGATATAGTGAGAGGTAGAGGGACATAGAAGAAAAGGATAGCCATTGTCAAGGATGTTAAGGGTATCACCAATTACTTTAATGGTAGACGTTTCTGTGCTACATCTGGGTCTGAAGCCATATTGGTATTTGTGTCAATGTGTTGCTGTAGTTGCGTAGCTGCTGCTTTCCCAAGGATCTTACCTACGAAGGAATGATGGGTGATGTGGCTGTGGTAGTTAAGGGTTTTCAAGGTGCAATGTTGGTTTCTTGAGATGTGAGTGGGCTGACAGGAAGGTGCCTTGAGTGAGGGAGCTGTCGATGATTGCCAAGTAAGGGTGGAGTGTTTCAGTGAGAAGGGTCTTGAGGATGGGAGGATGTCACCTGAATATGATGTGACCTTGAGGGGTGCCAGGGCGGCAACCCAGGCTTCCATGATGAATATATTCAAAGATATCCAGGTATTGATGGTTTTGCAAAATGGGATGTGTGGTGTGCTGGCAGTTGTGGCATGGGTGTCTATATACTTGCAAATAATGCTGATCTTGTTGAGGAAAAAAAAGAGATGATGGTGGTGGATTTTGTGATGGACTGCTGTAATTGTGGGTCAGGCAGAGGGTTTAAAGAATGGTTGATGGTTTTGTAGAGGACTCTATCTTCGTTGTTGGCCTTGGCCACAGTGTTTATGCAGTAGTTGACCCTGCCAGTGGTGATCAGTCGTCTGTGTGTAGTGCTGAGTTCCTTGAGCTGTTCCAGGATGGATGTGCAACAGGATTGTTCCCAAGTCATTTTTTGTTTTTTGATGATTCTTTTATTGAGGTTGAGTTCTTGAGTGTCCCCGAGTGTAAAAGGTTTAGTCTTGATGGTGCATTGTTTCACTAGGGCAAGGCAGTTGATGTTAGTTGTAAGGGTAGTGTTAAGTTACTGGAGAAGCAGATCACATCTCTGGTACTTCTGAGGAAGATCAGTCCATGTGAGGTGGAGGTTGGTGAGGTATTCCATGAGAGCATCCACTGGGATATTAGTATCAGCACTGGTGACAATAATGAACATGAGACATCCTACCCCTGACATAATCTTTAAGACCTGTGGAAATTCCACTCGACCATTGCCAAATATGTTCCACTTGATCCACTTTTTGAAATATGAGGCCTGTGCATCTCCTGGACTCCTTTGAATAAAGATGTAATGTTTTCAGATTGTTCTATCTCCCTGGGCACATGGCTAAACCCATTTCCCTCTATGAAGTCAATGCTCTATGAAGTCGTATCTCTCCATCCCCCAGTCACCTTTATCTTCTTAGTCACTGCCCCTCTTTTATTTACCTCACATTGCCAATCCTTCCCTGAGCACGCTTTCTTCTCTGTCTCTTTACCTCCTCTTTCCCTCTGCAACCATTCTTCCCTCAGTGTTCTCCTTTCCCACAGCACACCTCTTGCCACCTATTTTCAGAGACTGTATCTCCAATATCTATACCGAAGCCCCAACTATTGGCTTTGCCAATGCTTATTTTTACTGACTCCTGCCTTGCGAAATTGAAATGAACAATTAATCTAGGAAGGAATATGGCCATGCATCTATTTCTTTAAATTACATTTTTGTGAAATTATTGTCTGACCAGGAAAATACTTGTAGTGTGATTCCATCATTTTGGGCTCTCACGGTTGCTCTGACTAGGTCAGCAGACAATCAAAAACAAAATGGCTGAATTCATGTTGAGGGATGATTCATCATTCTCAAGCTCTCTTCCAGTTTCATTCTCAAACTGTTATACAATAAGTTGCTGATCCTCCTTTCTTCCAATAGGTGACTAATGTGAATGTGGCCTTTTTCCTGGTACCTCCTATTGTCATCTAAGCATCAACTAGCTGTAAAGGATTCTTAGAATTGCAGTTTCCTCTCTGC
The DNA here is from genome assembly GCF_040938575.1 of Ambystoma mexicanum. NCBI lineage: Eukaryota > Metazoa > Chordata > Amphibia > Caudata > Ambystomatidae > Ambystoma > Ambystoma mexicanum. The sequence continues at coordinate 662,901,312 of NC_090934.1, forward strand.
CAGTGCATACATTAGATGGCCTTTTTCAAATAGCATAATAGTGCTCACTCTCATAAAAGCTGACATTGATGTGGTTGTCCACGGGGAAACAGGAAACGTCAAGAATTATGTATTGTAAATAACATTCTAGTGAATCATATAATGACATTTTATCTACTGGTATATGTGCTAAAAGTAAATAGAAAATGCAACCTTAATTGGTTGTAAATCTGCAAATCTGCATTTAAGTGTTTTTTTGCAATTCTCAAAAATGTGGCAACACATGTTTTTGTATGTTTTTTAAATGTTGTACAATCACTGAGTGTGTTGTTTGTTTTGCATGCAGTTTGAGACTGCTAACATACATTTGATAATGAATTCTCAACACATTGCAAAATGTACTACATTTTTTCATTTTTTAAATGTGTTGTTTTTCTTTCACTTTGAGTAATTGATTAAAAGTTTCAATTTTAATAGAGACACTTAGATTAATATTATATGTCTCTTTTAATAGGTAATTTAAACACCAGTTATAAGTACTGAAAAAAAACAATAACAAGAAGGGTTTCAACTATCAACTATTAAGGGTGCAGGTAACAACTGAAGACTTTATTCTCTTGTAAGAGTTTAACAAAGAGATTGAACTGCTTTGTAGAAAATATCAGAATGGTTGCACTATGGTAAGCACAGGAACAAAAGTGTCCTTGAAAAATCAAGACGGTTTGGTCGAGCTCAGACATGTGCATGAATGTTTGTAAAGTCTGGGCCTAGTCCACTGATAGGGCAGTGGTAAATAGTTTCAAAAGAGTTTTTTGCAACAGTTCATGGTTAGACTCAACTCCTCTGGCTGAATCAAAGAAGAGAAAAACAAGCAAAAGACAATGCCAGTTCTCAGGGTTGCAATTCCTGCCACCCCTGACACATGTCACTTTTGAGAATTAGTCCTAACCCTGCTACACTGGTAGCTGCAAATCTTCCAGGCCAGTTACTATCGCCATCCTTAGTCGGTTGCTGTAGCTCTCCTGGGCTGGGTAGTACAGTTGGGAAACATCCAAAATGTCAGAAAATATATGACTGAATGCTTGATTTGGCCGAATTTCAGCTGTTTGAAAATTCTGAATGGCCGAAAAGTTTGACCAGATCACGCTTTCGGTTTTGGGAGGTGCGGGGGTGTCCCCCACACCCTTGCTCGCCATATTTTGAGCAGGGGTTGCAGGGGTGTCCTCCGCAGCCATCCAAAAAAAAAGAAAAAGGAGAGGACCCTGCGGCGCTGTTTCCCGATCACGGAAGTAAAAGGGAACAGGCGTTGCAGGGACACAAGATAAGTAGGGGTGTGTGGGTGTGGTGGGGGTGTGGGTGTGGTGGGGTGGGGGTGTGGGTGTGGTGGGGTGCGGGTTGGGGGCCAAGTTGTAAATGTTCAGAGGAGAAAAGACGGAAGATTATTTCGGAAAAATAATCTTTGGTCTTTTCTCCCGCGGACATTTGGATCGCTGACTTTCAAACCCGATCCATACAGTTGTCCTGAACCATTAGCTATTGCCGTCCTGGGCCAGTTGCTGTGTACAACACAATGTTTATTTTCTGAGTTTGCTATAGCTCATGCTTCCTGAGCCTACCAGCTCATGTGCTTGGTGATGAGTGTTGTTTTGTTAATTTGGTGGACTTGCCAATACCACCAGATGGCATGCTAAGGCACTCAGCAAGCCTTTTCTCTGTCTTTTCTTGGCATACTTAGATATGAGCCATACCATTTTCTGGGCCTAAGATGACAAGACTCTCAAATCCTCTAACACTTGTTCCTTTGCTACAATCCAGCTTAGGTCCCTCTGGTTCTGCCACTTGCCGCTCTGCACACCATCTAGCCTTTGGTCCTCTTCATCTGGCAAAGGCATGTTCCTTCCTGAAGCCCTCACTGCACCCATCCTCCGATATCCCACTCATCCTCCTGGGTCTTTCACCTTCCTGTCTGTGGTGTTCCTTCTCCAAAACCTTCCCCAACACAGGTTTCCTTGGCATTTCTGCTTTCCAGCTTCACCTCACCTTGACTGCGGAAATAGACTTTCATATTGAGATCTTTTATATTACCAGTGTTTTTTAATATTTATTTAGCCCGCCGAAAGATCTAGTGGAATCTAATGAAAAGATCAGTGAAATGCATTTTGATACCTACGCTGACGATACGCAAATCACTGCCTAGCTGGATGAGCACAAACAAACACAGATAAACAACTTTACAATGTGTATAAACACAGTAGTCAATTGAATGGCCATAAAAAGTCTGAAGCTAAATGAACGAACAATTAGGTTCTGATATCAGTGAATAAATGCCACCTTTGGTCAGCATACTGTTGACCCAACTATATTGTATCTTTCCTGGTACCTATACACGTGGGGGAAACCTGTATCAGTGCAGATATCTCTTTGACCACTCAAGTGTCCTTGGAAACCAGGGCCGGATTCTATCAATTTAAAATTCGTTTGGTTATATTTAAACACTCCTACTGTACCAGTCACTTACGCCAATGCTTTAGTATCTTTGAGGCCTGACTATTGTAATGCCCTTTACCTTGGTCTCCCTGATTGTTATGATACAGCAAGTTGTATATCTTGCAGACAAACTATTGTGCAATCTTGGCCCAAGGGGCCATATGTCCGCTGCTCTAGCCAGACTGCACTGTTTACTCATTAATAAAAACAAAATCAAACGTATCGTGCAATAGCAATGTTTCTTGCAAATACATGGACATGGTTCACTCCTTATAATGGATCAATAACCTCAATAATGAATGAATCTCCAAAAGCACATGTGCTATCTGCTATGGGTGTTTAGGCTCTTGCGAGGTAAACAGACACATTTCCCAATCAGTGCCAAAGCATATTATGATGAGCAAGTTGCTCTTAACATATTAATTAGGATAAAAAATGTAAATAGCAATAAGTTGATTGAGTTTATAGACTTCCTAGTTGGCTGAGCTATGCCCCCCTTGGCTCTGATTGGCCCTGCGGTTATACACCAATTTCCTCCTGTGGGAGTATACCGTCCCTGCCATTAACTTTAGGTGTGTGAGGTTTTCTTCAGGAGCTGGTCATTTTCCCACCTGTGGTCAGTGAAAGAGTTCATAACTTTTTTCTCCCTGCTGTTGACTGTTTAAGCTGTTGGAATCGTGTACTTTATGGGCTGGTAAGAAATAAGGGAGATTTGTTGAGGTGCCCATTCCTAACATATCATCAGAGGTAAGGGGTCTCCCTCGATGTTAGGAACTCTCCCAGTGCTCCTTTTCACTTCCACTCCAGTATAGAAAATCCTGGTTCATATCCAGGTTTTCAGTCTTTTGGAACAGTGCATTATGGGAGTTGTAGTCCTAAAGTCTCCTGTTTAAACCTATGGGAATTTTTGGTGAGGTGCCTTTCTGAGCTCCTTTTGGGGTTTTTGCCACCCTCTGTAACACTAAAACCCAAAGTGTGAGCTCCTTTGCAAAGAATGGGGTAGATGTTGATACGATCGTTAGGGGTTGGGCAATGTTCCTTTTAACTTCCTTAAGCACTGTGGGGAGTCTGGGATGCCTCTGCGATTCCCATCAATTGGTAGGTACAATGTGGTGTTGCCACTTGGAATCAGCCCATAGTACAAAAAATAATGTAACCCAAAACGAATTATGCAAGTCTGAAGAGGAGACGATGATGTTCCTGTATTTGTATGCGCCAGGGCGTTGACTATGTTCCCACCATCCCAATAATTATGCCATGCTGGCATTGCTGGCTCAAGTCACAACAGGCCATGGCCAGTATCTTCCAGTGGCCATTTGTAGCTGTCATTAAAATGTGCAACTACAAGATATTTAAGGAAGCTGTGTGGCTGGGATACATCTTCTCGTGTCTGTCTCTTAGACTCTGTTACATAGTTGTCTGTCAAGGTAAAGGGCTGGAGATGTGGGGCATCTTTCCTTTCACAGGCCATCTAACAGTTCTCAAACGTAAACCTCTGCCTTTTTATTGCTTTTCTGTAGATACCTAAATGTATTGCCCTTTCAAGTAGATGTAGGGATAGTGTAGCCTCCTATTCTGGGTCAGTGTTTCATAAAAACAAAACATGCATACGGATAAAGTCTTCCTATTGCAATGAAAAGGGTGTCTATTTATATCTGTCTAGCAAATCATGGCATTTCTGTTCATTTCATGACCATTTGTATGTGTGATTCTGATTTAAAAATGCAGCTTAAACCGATGTGATTTTACGGTATTGTGTTACATAGAGTAAGCACATAGAGTAACTGGCCTGCCTTATCATTAAAGGCTTTTTTTTAAAACAGCATTTATTTATATGGCCATTGATCTTGATATATTATTGTTCATCTCTAGATATATAAAAGGGACATTTGTGGATATGTGTGTGTGTCTGTTCGAAATGTTCAGCATACTTTCCAGCATGCTACACATCTGAAATTTGGCATGTGGCTAGGTTCCATGGTGTAGACGATGTAAAAAGTATAAAATATACATGTTTCTAATTTTTTATTTTTCAAGCTTTTTCTTAAGCGGTCTGAAATGGTTGGATATGTGTGTGTGTATGTTTGAAATGTTCAGCATATTTCCCAGCATGCTACAAACCTGAAGTGTGGCATGTGAGAAAGTTCCATGGTGTAGACAATGTAACAAGTAAAAATAAAAATATACATTTGTCTATTTTTTATGGGGTGCAAAATTGTCGATACAACAGTGAATTGTTATTTTAGTTGAAGTCAATATAGTCTATTTTTAACAAAGAAACCTTTATTCAAATTACACAGGTTGCTGCTTTACATCTAATGGAATGTAAGACTCCCAAAAATTCACATGGACTATTTTGGAAGAGTTGGAATGTCGCAAGCGGCTGCTCTGCTAATTAGAGCGGTGCAGCATGATGTACCCGTACTGCCCCCAGGTCCTTTCCTATTGCCCTACTCACTGTCCGAGAGGGGCTTACGAGGTGAACTACCAGCGAGGCAGTGGCACCATTGAGCTGGTGAGGCGTTGGTCTGAGCCTGCAGGCTCGGCGATGTCTGCACTGGGATTGTATGGGTTCCTTTCCATAAATGCCATGTACTCTGGTGGGGGTACAGTGTTTCAATGAACACTGAATGGCACTTTACCAAGTTTCATATCTCGGATCATATTTACGATGTTAATTTGAGGGATAAAATCAGATTCCTGGTGAAACTCATTGACCGCTCTGCCTACTCTCAGCTCAAACATTTTGCTGTATCAAACAACCTACTAGAGCCCACTCAGTCTGGCTTCTGGCCTCGCCATCAAATGGAAACCACACTGATCTCGATTTGGGATGACCTCAAAGTCATGGCAGACTCTGAAGGTTGCACTGCTCTGGTTCTCCTTGATCTCTCAGCTGCCCTTGAGACCATCAACCACTCAATACTCCTCGACTGGCTCCACTCCGTTGGAATCCAAGGCATGGCACTGAAATGGATTGCCTTGTTCCGTTAGAACAGGAAACAAATCACTATCATGCCCCCCTTTAACTCCTCAGCTTTCCCAGTGAACACTGGAGTACCCCAGGGCGCTTGCCTCTCCTTGCTCCTTTTCAACTTCTACCTGTCCCCACTGCCAGGGATCATCCGCTCACACAACTTCACCTGCTACAATTATGCTGACGACACCCAAATTATCTTGTACATCCCCAAGACAAGCTCTGATCATCCCCCCTGACCTAGCAGCTTACCTTAGTGATATAGACCAATGGATGACTAGAAACCACCTTCATCTCAACCCAGGGAAAACAGAGATCATGGTATGTGGCAACACTGTTCTACTCCCGCAACCAATCCCATGGCCTCCCTCCCTCGGTACTCCGCCCACCACCTTGAACACAGTCAAAAACCTTGGCTGCACCTAACCCTGTACCTCCAAATCAATAATGCATCCAAATCCTATCACTACCACCTCAGGCTGCTGAGATGCATCTTCCCTTATCTTTCATTCCCCAACAGATTGACTTCTATATATTAATCAATTGTCATGTCCAAACTAGACTATGTGAACCCCATGTACCTGAGTGCTCCATCATACCAAGTTAACAAACTCCAAAGAGTCCAAAACGCAGCTGCTAAACTCCTCCTTGTTCTGAGATGAACAGACCACATCTCACCTGTTCTCTGTGCCCTCCACTGGCTACCCATTGGACGAAGGGCCACTTTAAAAATCCTGTGCATCAACCACTGAGCAGTGCACAAATTCGGCCTGACATACCTCCCAAGAGAAGACTCTGCACTACCACCCAATATACACCCTAATGTCAAGCACGGCCCTGCTACTATCGATCCCAGCCTCCAATTAAGCCGGACTTGGAGGATCAACCTACTCAACCTTGGTACCAACTCTATGGAATTTGCTACCTCCCTATATTCGACACATCCAGGACTACATGGCCTTCAGTAAAGGATTTGGCTCTTCCCAAATCCGTGAAAGGGTCCAACCAAGGCCATAAGCCCGTCCCCAAATGACCAAAGTCCTGTGAGAATCAGCACTAACCTGAAACACAACAGGAGAGCCACAGAAGACAGCTGACCAATTAACTAATCACCACTCTATAGGAAGGCATAGAACAGTTAGGGCATGGCAGTCAGCCTATGAACCAAGGACTTATGCCCTGTGCAGCTGTAACTCTCACGCACCTAGCTCAACTACCAAAGCATAGCCAGTGCTGTATGGTCAATAGATGCGACCCTGCCTATCTAGGAATAGAAACCTGCAACCGAGCACTGGTGGCACAGAAATAACTACGCTTGCTAAACTTTCCGGAGAATCATACATTAACCCAAGAAACACCCAGCAACCCAGCTTAAAATCGCTCCAGGGACCCGGAAAATGGGCCCTACAAATCCAACTACAGAGCGTCTGGGAAAGGACGGCCCGACCAAGACAACACCACTTACCCCACCGACCAGTTTACCTCTCTGAAATCCACTACCACGAACCACCAGGGCAGACACGGCCAGTGCACTGAGCTCCGAAAACACCCAAAGTAAAGGGGCCACCCACTGACTCATTCCTACCAATATGCTCACTCTCCACTTCACATCAGCAAACAATAGAAAACAGCTATACCCCTCGATCAATTTGGCCTATTTGCACACATAACTACATCGCTCATAGAACACCTCAACAGCCTGGCAGAATGCATGTATACCTCATGAACAAAATTGGCATAGAAGCACACCTAATCTCTAATACATGCCCCACAGCAGCCAGAAAGCAGACTTGGAGACCACCCTCCTTGCTGTGCACATTGCACTGATCTCTCATATCTACTACACCACATTTAGCATTAGAAGGCAGCCAACCCACGCAAACCACTCTGGCTGCCCACATACCAAGTGCACCAACGCACTATATGCTACACTATTCTCTCAACTGATATGGACCACGGTCCCCAAGGGCATTCAAACCACAGCACTTTGAGATCATTCCAATGGTACATAAGACGCTATGAAAATAGAGTTTGCACGTTGTTACCGCATCTAAAGATTTGCATGTAAAAAAAAAAGAAAAATGCTACCTCCAAAGGTTCGAACACCAAAAGTTTGAACCTTTGGTGGTAGCATTGTAGGTAAGTATATAAAAAAAGACTGCAGGGGTGTCCCCCACAACACCGCGCTCACTATACTTTGGAGTATAGTGAGCGGGGTGTTGCAGAGCGAATTCCTGGAGCTCCCGAAAAAAAGAAAAGAAAAGGACCCTGCAGCGCCAGTTCCCGATCACGGAAGTGAAAGGAAACTGGCGCCGCAGAGACTCAGCATGAAGAAAAAGGTAAGTAGGGTTTGTTTATGTTGGGGGTGTGTGTGGGGATGTGTTGGGGCGGTGTTGGGGGTGTGGGTGGGAGGGTGTCATTGGTGTGTTGTGAGTGAGGGTGTGAGTATGTAGGGGTTTTTAACGTGTGTTCGCATGGGAAATGTGCAAACCTTTTTGTGGTTGCACATTTCTCATGCGCACTTTCCAGCCGCAGGGATTTTCCCGTGGTCGGATCACATAGATCCTAAAAATACACTATAACATAACATAACATAACATATGTGTGCCTCTTCGAAATGTTCAGCATAATTCCCAACATGTTACACACCTGCAAATTAGCATGTGGGTAGGTTCCATGGTGTAGACAATGTAAAAAGTATAACATAGAAATATACCTATGTCTATTTTTTGGGGGGGTGCACATTTGTGGATATGTGTGTGTGTGTGTTCGAAATGTTCAGCATAGTTCCCAACATGCTACACATTTTGAAATTTGGCATGTGAGTAGGTTCCATGGAGTAGACAGTGTAATAAGTATAAAATTAAAATATACCTGTGTCTAATTTTTATTTTTTGTTGTAGGAATTAACATGCGGTGCTCGGGTAAAACTGCTTGTAATTGATTAAAAAAAGCATGTAGTATAAACATTACACCTTTTGCAAAATGAAGTTTGAAGGTGAAGTCCATACTTGAGTTATGTTATGAATAGAAACAGAAAAGACTGTGTTGAAGCATGTTTAAGCATTTGACCATATTTCAACCTTTGAGGTCTGTTTTAGGGAAACAGCTGCCACGCATACTCTACATGCTTGTTGCACGAGACGTACGCACTTCTGTAATTTGTACTATTCTTGGTGTGCAAGCTTATATTGCTGCTATCCTTAATGGAAGATTGCACTGCATTTGATAGAGTTTTCCCTTTCAATGTGTTGCTCAGCAATCATTATACCCTTATTTTGTTACCAGGTGTATGTGGTTTATCGTATGCAAATCTAGAGCTCTATCTCTTCCCCTACTCTTTCTCCCTCTCTCTCTCTTTTTCTCTCTCGCTTTCTCTGTATCTCTTTCACACATACACACACACATTCTTTCTGTGCTAGTCTTATGTCTGACCGGCTCTCGCTCTGTCTTACTCTGACTCTTTCTATGTGGGTGAAAGTCTAGTAGTCAGGTGCATCTTTGCTAGAGCCACCTGAGCTGACGGTTTCTCTAGAGGAGCAAAAAAATGATATCTTGAGAGAGGAGGGTGGGGTGTATTTTTGTGTGCAAATGCAGTGATATAAAAAGAAGACATGCTAATTCAGTCCCAGAAGCCAAATTAGTAAAATTATTTTCAGATCTTTTTGCCCTTCCCCCATTCAAATGGCGTCTTTCAAGTCGGACACAGAAGCACCTTGGATCGACTTAACAAACAAAGATGACATAGGAGGAGCAATTGCGAAACTTAAAACATCAAGAGCACAGGGCCCTGATGGCCTAACAAACATTGACTTAAAACAACACACTGAGGAATGGACCAATTTCATATGCAAAATTTTCAACGACTGCAGGAAAACAAAGCTAATCCCGAGATCCTTGACACAAGCAGTGGTGGTTCCAATCTTTAAGCGGGGCAGTAAAGAAGACCCAGCCAATTATCACCGGATCACCCTCCTAGACATCATCGTGAACATTTTTGACACTCTGCTACTCAAACACTTTCAGAACTGGGCCAGAACACCGCCGAGCTTAGATTCCTTTCAAACGGGCTTCCAAAAAAAATGGAAGTACCGCTGTGAACATTCTACAGCTGAGCATAATAAAATCAAACATCAAAGAAGGCGCTCCGAGAGTCATTTTGGCCTTTGTAGACTTGTCTCAGGCTTTTGACAAAGAGGACAGACGCATCCTGTGGAGAAAACTGAAAGCGTGGAATTGTCCTTTTGCAATTCTAGAGCCGGTGATCACCCTCCATACAAACACCAAATTACGTATCCGTGTGAATTGTCAAGGCTGCTTGTCAGATGAAATACCCGTGGAACGTGGGGTCAAGCAGGGCTGCCCTCTAGCACGAGCCCTCTTTGTCGCCTTTTTGGGCGACTATAAAGACTCAGAAACCATAACAAGGGCCTTCCCCCTCAAAATAGGCAAAGTAGCTGTATCGCGCATCTTGTATGCTGAAAACCTGATCTTATTAGATCAGACACACACACATTGGTCTCCAACAACAGCTAAGTAATCTGGCGCAGTACATGGAAGCAAACAATCTGGAAATCAACAAATCCAAGACAAAGATCCTAGTTTTGGAAAAACACCCTTCTAAGACCAAAAACAAGTTAAATTGGTTCCTGGAGAGCACAAAAATCGAAGTGGTGCCCCACTTCTAATATCTTGGGGTGTTTAGCGACGGTTCTGCAAAAGAGCAGAAAATGCAACAGGTTCTTTGGGAAAAAACAAGAAACCTAGCAGTCCAAATGAGAGCCATTGATAGGAAATATGGCAGATTTTCTCTCCTCCTCTCATCCAATACTACAAGGGAAAGGGGTGCCGACTTTAAGCTATGGGATGGATGCCACTTTAAACATGCCATCCTCACTTGGCCTAAACTAGAAGGCCACCTGTGGAAATCGGTTCTCGGCCTGCCTAAATCTGTGTCAATGGCAGCAATCAGTCGGGAACTTGGTCTCCTGTCCCTTGCTGCAACAGTGGAGCAGAGTACGATGTAATTATACAGAAAAACCCTACTGCCTGACATCCTACCGATATACAGGGTGATCGCTGAAGAGAGTGAAAGCCAGCACTGCAAAATACTCAACACATGAGTGGAGGACCAAAAAGGTAAATTACCTGACTTGGCCTGTACAGACGATGACTTGAAAACAAATTTGCAAAGAGTCAAATTTTAAATGGAATGTCGAGACTGGATTACATCTGAAAAAGCAGAAGCCAACAACAACATTTTTAAATATCTGCCAACAAACTTCAATAAATTGAAAACACCTTTGGCCTACTGTGTGAAATTCTCCGACAAAAGGTTGATGAAATCCTTTATGAGAGCACGCTTCAATCTGCTTCCAACTCACTAAATCTTAGCCATTAGACTACAGACCAACATCAATGAATGCAGACTATGCGAGACTCCGAAGCAAACAGAAACTTTAAGACACCTTCTGATGCAGTGCCCTGAAATGAAACAAGTTAGAGCTGTGTACCTGACCCTGCTATGCGCAGACCTAGACATCGCAGAAGAGGAAGTATGGTAGAATCGTCTGATCGCTGGGGAAAACACAAAATGGACCATTGCCACAGCAAAGCTGTTAGAAATCGCCTTAAAAAAGATCAAAGCAAGTCCGAATTTGTCGGACTAACATTCGGCGGCAACAACATCCATAACTTCTGGGACCACATGTCGGTGTTTGGCACGTCATCTTTAGGATCCATAAGTTAGGACCTGGTCCAACTTGGTTATGTGCTTTCAGCCTTCTCCATCGTTTGACTGCCTTTGTTTGGTTTTCTTCTTTGCCTTCTTCATTGATTTTCGAGACCTTGTAAAAATCGTATTTTGATTATATACAAGTAAACGACATTTACTAACATTGTAAACTATCTCTTCAATTTTACAATGTTTATTTTTAATGATCACTTTCAGTATATATTGTCGTCATAATATAAAAAGTCACACTTTTCTTACTACAAGCACATTTTCAAACCATAGAATAACCATACACATTATTTTCTGATAGTTTATGTTTCCAAGATGGAAAGTACTGTTCACTCCTATTACACTCTTTTAGAAAGGTGAAGGGCCAAATTGGACGAGTGAGGGATCCAGCTTGTTCTCATCAAAATGAAAGTGCCTTTTGGAGATTTAAGAATGACTGCAGAACTATATCTTTGACACATATGTCTGTACTGAAACGGTTGGATATTTAAATCACTAAATCCATAATGCACGCTAAGTTTGATGCTCATTTCAGTTTTCACGACACTCAGCTTAACAAATCAAAATGTTTGGAATACTGAAGCATATATACTTATTCAGACAACCATAAGATTTGGATGTGAGGATAAAAAGTCTGCAATATAATTCACCACCCAATTGGTGTCCAAAGCCCAGAAGGAGATAACGTTTTCTTTTACTCGGCCAGCATGTCTAAAGTTAAGGGTGACTGTGCACATGCTCAATTCCCAATACGCAAGCATCTTCAGAGAAAATAGGCTTTTTTAAATTGTGTGTTTTTCAGCTATTGCAGTTCCTTACATAAATGTGCCAGTGTCTGAGAAAAATGTTTGTGGGCGACTATTTGAGTACACATATTTGAGAGCTGCAGCTTCTCAGGACTGTAACATGGGGCTCAGCCTCCAGCCCATTTCAGCCATTGGCCTCTTTACCAAGACTGCCCTGTGTTTAAGGAAACAGGATGATTGTTACGTATTGCCCTAAGTTAATTTGTGCTAGTGCGCAAACAAAGGGTGCTTACCGTCAAATAAAAACCTATATGCCAGTAACTGGACCCCATTAAATACCATGTTCAAATAGTTTCTACTGGAACCAATCTCTGACATACAGGTTGTTGTGCATCTCACCTAACAACTTCAAAAAAGAAACTTAGGGCAGGGAGACACCACAACTGAGCCCTTAAACTCCTTGTTACCTCTCAACTCCTAGATACAAACATGCCCAAGCAGCAGTGTCAAAGTGGGCAAGCAAAACCGAACAAGAAAACAATGCAAGAAGAAGCAATAGTTAATAATAAACCAACAAACCATCTGCAATGCAAGCAATACACACAAGCTGGAATAGCGAAACTCCCGCTTTCCCAGAGGATTATGGACACTCTGTCACCCGAGAGGATAAAAATTCCACAGAGCATTTACAACAATCTTCTTCCAAAACGCATCCTTAATCACAAAAGGTTGGCACACTTTGCAAAATGACTAAGTGATTAATGACTACAGCGACCCAACATGCAATCTACTACAAGTATTGAAATAAGGAATCCACCGCAACAAAGCAGCAACCCACAACCCCTGCATTTTGGTTCCTGCAAACACAGAGGGTGACAAAAACCCTGAAGAAGGTACTATCAAAGGGATGTAAACTAAACCAAAATGGGACCAGGGACAAATAATAAGATGCACTGCACTCTGATCAAAGCTACATCTATGTCTGTGCACAGAGCAGAGATCCACAAGATCATTTGCATAAGTCACTGACTTTATAAACCTTGTGGAAACATGGTTATTAGATGACCACAAAGTGATAGCACATGAAACGATCCCAAACAATGTCAAACTCCTCCATGCCAACTTAGTATGTGAAGGAAGAAGAGGGATAACAGTGGCACATAAAGCACACATCGAAATCTCTATAGCACCAGCTATAGACATCCAAGACTACATATCACTCCACTTTCAATTTATGGTAAATGATCAAACCAAACTCTCTTTCTTGCTTATATACAGACCAGCATCCTACAATTGCACCTTCATAGAAAACCTCTCAGATACAGTAGCTAGCATTTTGATGGAACACTAGCACCTAATCATTCTTGGGGATTTCAATTCTGGTCCAAGGAAGAAAATGAATCTCTATCAAGTCGTTGAGCTCCTATAAAACCAGTTTCCACCACACATCAATGGTGAAGGGTGCAAAATATTGTACTGCCCATGCACTCATGCACTTTTCTGTGAAGAAGGGCTAACAACTACAACCTCTCCCATCCATGTTCTCAGGAGCGAACATTGCATTGTACCTTTTGTTATTAAGCAACAACTGGCAGCTACCCACCTCACAATGGATAAATTACCTCTGATAGACGAAACTGGAAAACACTCAACCTGGAAGAACTTGGAACATTAATGAGGGTACCAATCCAAATCCATGAGAGACTGAGCTCTTCCTCGCTGAAGCAAATACAGAGATGCTACAAAATTGAATTTAGGAAGCACTGGACATCCTTACAGCACTGAGACGTAGCACACTTTCAGGAAAAAGACAAAAGGTGGGTGGGCTAGTCCTCCACTAAGAACCCTGAAAAAAGAAACTGAAAAGGCAGCATATCAGAAAAAGATTCGACACTACAAGGTAGCATTATTAAAGGCCAATAAATCTCACTACAAAATCAACAAAATCATAAACCTTACATCATGCAACTAACCACCCATGCCCTCACAGAATGGTTGTGATGACGTTACCAACCACTTCCAAAAATAAGGGGAATAACATCCAGCAAGATGTACAAACAGCATAGAGTCTTGGAATTAGCATCTCCCAACCTGACAAACACATCACAAGCTGAACGTTCAACCAATTCAATCAAGTCGCAGGTTTGCAGTGCTCTGATGCCAGAGGACATATACAATGAGATCCTCACCACAAAAAGCCTTGTGCTCTACTTTTGCAAACTGATTAACTCTTTGCGGGAAACAGATTAAGATTGTTCAAGATGGTGTACACTACAGCCCACAAAAAGGTCCCACTAACTACTGACTTATCTGACCCCTATGTTACCTAGCTAAAAACCTATAAAGCTACATGTACAGCTCAGACCTGGAACATGTAGCGGCCAACAACATTTTGGATTACACTCAAATATGATTGATATAATGAGAGGAACAGGAGAAGCAGAAGTTTGATTTGCAATTTGGATTCTGCAGAGATAGTGCTTGTAAAAGTCTGGCGCATACTTAGCATTTGACCAGGAATCTTTGGATCAAATAGATGGCAGTGAGGCCCGAGCCCAATATACCCTTAGCAATTCTTGCATGGAAAGAGGCAGACATAGGGGCAGACATAGGTTGTTATGCCATGCTTCCCTTAGGGTGCAGGTTTTCATAAGCTTTACACAGGATCCTTAGGCGTCTTCCAACTTAATAATGGGCGGGCAAGGCTTCAAACTATTTAGTTCAAGGTTAGTTTGAGATTTCATCCAAGTTAAGTGATACCTAGTCCCCAAGAGAAAAGTCCATAGCAAAGAAATAAGATGCTTTTAGGCTCTTTTGTTCACAAGACAGCAATTTGGGCACCGCAGTATGACTGGTTGTCAGGGTTTCCACGATTTCAGTAGGCGGGTGTCTAGTAACTGGCAGTCCTTGCATGCAGTCAAAATTGCAGTGACCCAATATTCAAGTAGATCCATCCATGGAAATATGCTTCTTAGTGCTTCAGGATTGTACAATATGTTTACTGAAGAAACATACAATCAAACCTCAAGATATTTTAAAGAAAGTGTCAGGAATATTCTTATTATGAAGTTCTAAAGGTAAGTCCCAAAACCATGTTGGTGCAATGTTAAGCCCCTTAGCTAGCCACGTGCAGATATCGTAAACAGAATCATCCTCTTCCTGATAATACAGATAAAGTGGAGCAAATAGCTGAAGGTTTTGATTTACTGATCAAATCTGAAATCTCATTTCCTACTTGAAAAACATGACAGCAGCGGGAGAGATGAGGGCTCCTTGGAGATGAGGCCTGCTCCTGCTGGTTTGCCTCTGGAATTTGTTGATATTTCTGTGAACAGATCGCATATGGATGGGACTTGTCTCTGCACACACAATGAAGGTATGTGTTTCCTATATACGAGCATAAAACAGGCCCCCCAGAGGTAGTCACTGTTGGGAGTTAACATGCCTGAGGAACCATCCTGTTTACAAGGAATGTACAGACGTTCGTTTGCCTGGATGTAAACTATTTTATACAAGCTCATGCTAAATCCCAGTGAACAATTTAAAAATTTGCAGCTGAATTCATATGTTATTTTTTTTATCTGTGTTTGCTGATATGAAATATCGGGTTCATGTATCATAACAGCAAACATGGATGTTAGGCAAGACTTATTTGTGGCAGCCATTATGAAACGCCACCTTAAAGCCACAAGGGTTTTGCCTGCTGCAACTCAACCAGCTAATATAGCTGTAGCCATTATTATCATTTTCTTTCACCAAGTTTATAATCACAAGGGCTCACGTGTTGATTTTGTTGTGTTGGGAGGATACCTGGGAGGATACCTCAGGGGAAACGCGTTTGTCTTCAGAGCAAAACAATGCAGATTCGAATCCCGGTAGAGACTGGTCTTGCACGTTATAAAAGATTATTTCATTTAATTAATTAAAAAATCCCTAGTATGCAGAACTTAACAGGCGGAAATAAAATAAAAGTGTTCTCATTGCAAGTACAGACTTTATTACTGAGGGGCTGACTCTAAGGTGCCTGCAAACATAAGGTAAGGACTGGTGGTGTTCATTGTCCAATAGTGATGGCTTGGTATACTAGATATCCCGGACACAGTAGTTATACCAGGGAATGGTTGTTTTGAGCTTGGTGTGCTTATTGGTGTCTCTGAATGACAGTAGTGCACCCCGAGGGGGAGAATTGAGACCCACTGACTTCCATGACGTTGAGCCTTTGAATGGGGTATCTGTGCCGAGAAAAGTGGCAACAAGAAATGCCTATCAGGTTAGCATCAAGTACTTTGTGTATGATGAACAGGTGATAGGAGCACTTTTATGAGGTTATGGGCAGAGGTTTTGCTATGAACAACTGATTCAAATTGAATCAACTTGGTACCTTATGGTTCGTTTCATAGGCCATCTAAGGGCTCTCCTGTGACAAATGGCGTTCAGCCCTGAGGAAGGCTGGGTTGTTACTACCCATGAGTCCCATAATCTGTCCAATCACGGTTCCCTGTATGCAACCATATGTGACCAGGAATAATATCACAAGAATCAACCCCAAAAATATTATTTCTTACTGCTTTGTGACACAAATAAGTTTCATTTTATTTTTCACTTACCTGGTCTTTTGGCACTAAGCTTCAGTGTTGCTTAGTGGTGTACATTTGAAGTGGCATTGGCCAGCTGGACATAATTGAATTGTTTGAATTGAATTGTTTATTTATAAAGCACACCTGGCCCTTAGGTAACTGGGCGCATTGCTTGGGATACATAACAATAGTTGCAGAAATGGTTACAATATGTGGATACAATATACAATACAACATAATACAGATCTCCAAAAGCGGTAGATAAAAATGGATATACAATACAATATAATACGAGTAACTAAAAAGTGGTAGGTAAAATTAGATATATATATATAGGCAGGGTAGGCACATCAGAGCAGACAGTTAACATTAGAGTAAAAAGTGATACAATATTAATCTGTACAATTGAAGCTATAGTAGGGGCAGGGACCGTTCAATAAGTCTCAAGGAGAATAGGTTTGTTAATTCTCCTGAGAGGTGAGCCAATTTTTTACTTGAGTCCTGAATCGAGACAATGAAGGTTCCACTCTTAGAGCTAAGGGTAAGGAATTTCATAATTTGAAAGCTAGGACAGGGAAGCTTCTGCCTCCAGATTTTTGTAAGTTAAACCATGGGACTCTGAGACCTGTCAGATTAGTTTTTGTTAAATGTGTCTGTCAAATACGTAGGCACTGAATTGGACAGGCACTTGTCGGTAAGTGTGAGAATTTTGAATGACATTCTGTTCTTAATCGAAAGCCAGCAAACATTACGTCTGGTTTCTGATAGGTGGTGGTATCTCGGAATAGTTAAGGCAGTTCTAAGTGCCTTGTTTTACAATACCTGAAGTTTTCTCAAGTTTCGCTTATTGGTACCTAGCTAAAGTGTGTTGCAGTAATCCAGTTTAGATAAAATAAGTGCTCTAGAGTGGAGTAACGTGTTGTTGAGATGAAAGGTCTGCTGGCGTTTATGAGCTTACAGGTATAGGCTGTAGCAGAGGCTGTCACATTTACTTGCTTGATCAAGGTTAATGTTGAATCGATATAAAATCCTAATGTCTTAATTCCCTTGGGGACCAGGATATTAATGCAGTCTATGTTGAAGGAATTGTATTTGGAGTCAAGTTTGTTTAGTTTAGCTTGGGAACCGGTTCGGAGTAGTTCTGTCTTCTCATCATTGAGGCAGAGACCATGAGTGGCCATCCATGCCTGAATGATGAGGTATATTTTGTTTAGTAGTTTTATGTCCAGGTCGTAATTCCCAGTGATGGGTATAAGGAGCTGGGTGTCATCTGCATAGTTAGTCAAGTTCATCAAACAAAGGCTTAGTAAAAATATTGTACAACATCAGGGTAACGCAGGACCCTTGTGGAACTCCGCAAGTAACTGGTGCTGGGTCCGCCGAGGCTGTAGGTGAGAAGACTCTCATTGTTCTTCCGTCAAGGAATGATTGTATCCAAGCTGTGGCTTTGTCAGAGAAGTGGGCTGATGAAGTAAGGTGGTCACACAAGACTTCATGGCTGACAAGGTCGAAAGCGGCTGATAAATCTAACAGCAGGAGGAGTGATATATTTCCTTTATCTTTATGGTCATCTATCTGGGTTTTCAGGTGTAATTGTGCAGTTTCGGTGCCGTGTCTAGGTCTAAACCCAGATTGCCGCAGGCCCAGGAGATTCTTGGATTATAGATATGCTTGTATTTGTAGATACGCAGCCCTGTCTAGAATTTTTAGCAAGAATGGCACAGTGGTAATGGGTCTGTAGTTTGTGGGGGTGTCAGTGTCAAGGTTAGGTTTTATAACAGAGGAAAGCCCCAGGCGTGTTTCAGGTTACAGGGGACCGTACTGGTTTCAAATGAGGTATTTATAAATGAGGCAATGGAAGGTGCGAATTCTTTAGCTGCATCTTTAATAATGTTTGCAGGGCAGGTGTCGCCCTGGCAGCATGATGGTTTGAGGCTAGAGAATTATAATTTCAGCCTCTTTGCTGGCCATAGGGGTGAAATTGAAAAGGCTTCCAGGTTTATGAGTGTTGGGTTTGGGCTTGGGAAGGACAGGTTCAGAGGCAATACTGATTTTCTTCTTTTCAATTTTAGCTTATAGCATCGATATCTTATCTAGTAGTGCCGCTTGTATCTTAGTGCACCAGGCCTTATCCTTAGAGCAAGTTTCAGTGGGGTGGGGGTAGGTCACTCAAGCTCTCTAAGGATAGTAAAAAGGATCTCTGGTGCCAGATTTGGCATTGGTAATTCTTTTGTTATATGATTCACCTTTGGCTTGGATGATGGCAGACTTGTAACAGCTGGCAGACTTTGTGAATAAGTCTGTGTTGGTGACAGAAGGGTGGTTTTTCCACATTGTTTCTGCTCTTCTTTTGTTATTGCGTAGGACTTTGAAACTAGGGTAAACGACAAATTGAGGTATGCTTGGGGTTTGGCTTTACGTAGTTTCAGAAGAGCTATGGTGTTAATGGCTTGGTTTAGTGTTGAATTGTATAGATCTACAAATGTTGATGCATCTAGGTTGGTGGATGTGTAGTTAAGGATAGGTCGTATAAGAGGTAGTAAGTTCTCAGTTGTGATGTTCTTTTTATTTCTAGTTAGAGCCTGTGGGGATAAAGTAGTAGGCAGGTTTAGATGGGTGCTAGATTGTAGGGTGAAAGAGACAAAATGGTGGTCTGTCCAGGCACAAGGTGTGTTGGTGTGGATATTCGTGTCACAATTGAGGTCAGCAATCCAATCTAAGATTCTACCTTTATTGTGTGTGGGTTTAGTAATACGGTGTTAAAAGCCAAGTTCTGCTATTGAGTTAGCTATAATGGTGGCCGTGTTATCATTAGCCTCTAGGTCACCTAGATTGAAATCAGCAAGGATTAAAATTTGTGAGCCAGGTTTAGTATTGGTAGAGAGAAGTTGTGGAATATCTTCTTTGAAGGTCAAAATTGGGCCTGGAGGTCTGTAAAGGAGGTGGATGTTTAGAGTGTGTGAAGCTGAAAGTGGGAGCTTCAAGAATAATAGTTCTGCTGAAGGGAAAGGGACGCAGGTCAGTGCTCTAAGTCCTAGGTGAGTCTTGGATATAACAGCAATTCCCCCACCTTCAGAGGTTTATCTGTCGAGTCTGGTGATAGTGTAGTTATCTGGAATGGCTAGTGAAAGTGTGGGTCTGGCTGCAGTAGGAAGCCAGGCCTCTATAATTGCCAGGAATTCAAGCTGGTTTGAGGTGATAAGGTCGCCAATGCCTAGCACATGTGAAGTTAATGATCTGACATTAATGAGTGCTCCGTTGATAGGAGTGTTAATCTTATTAGGTTTATTATGCAGCACTGTGAAGTTAGGAGAGCTGTATGGGTAAGGACTAGCAATATTTGTGCAGGTGTTCAAGGTCTTTTTCATAGAACATATAATATACCCTGATTTAGGTTTGCTTAGAGCTATGTCATTGGATGCTGGTAGGGAAGTCGGCCTGAATCTGGAACCTAATCTAAGGTTTCGGATTATGGAGGGGCAAAGTTGGTTGGGAATAGGTTTGGTGGCATAGCAATGAATCCATTTGATTGGTGTAAGGACCTTGGAGTAGTTTACTATATAATGTTTATTAGGCTTTGGTGAGCAGGATGATAGGAAGTAGGTAGGTGCTACAGAGTGGTGGTGAGGTAGACAAGTAAATAAACACTCAAGGGGAAAATACAATTTTTGGATAAACCAATCCTAAAGGGGTATAAAGACCTTCCTGTCACATTCAATCACAATATCACACAAAACAGGAACAGGACTGTGGACATTACTAGTATTTCATAAAGTTGGCAATACTGGTATTGTGTTACCTATTATGACCCTGGCCCGAAGAACACCCTGACACTGCAGAGTGTTCTGTCCCTAGTTTGAGAGTGGAGTACTGCCTATCTAAAAGAAGATAGACAAAGAGGGAAACCTGGCCCTAACCCTACAATGAGTAATGGGTCAGTGTAGCCAGAATGTTATAAGTCTGTCCCAAATAAGAGCATAAGAGTAGCATAAAAATGAGTGTTCTGGGGAGAACATACGACGGGGGATTTCTGGTACTTTATTCACCCTCCGTAGTGTGTGCTGTCCCCACCCATCTATATACGTGCATAGGGCAAGTGTAAATTACAAAGAGATGATAAAAATATCAAGAACTCGTTATATTCCTGATGTCTCAAGTGTTTATATGTCACTGTCTTTTTCTATCAGGAGACATCTTTTAAGCTTCGTTACAGGAATTATCCATAAGTCTCGATATACTAAATTCAAAAAGCCATTATTGCATCATATAGATCATAGGCATAAAAAATAGGTTGTTCTTGGCATGTGTGTCCTATATACTCGAGACATCCATAGGCTATGAGGTTGACCGGTATCGATAATGTATCTTGTTCATATCATCTTTATCAGGACCAATATCTTATCTTGTAAGCATCAATATTCTATCCGCCCGGTATGGGGGTAACCAATATCCCACCTTAGAAGAATGTAATTGGGAGTATCTTGCAGATTGGCTTTCTCTCTATATCATTTTCTATAATGATAACAACGATATGGTTGAGGGCCCCAAAGTTGTTCGTATGGGCTCAGTGCTGTCCACAGTGGGCTGATCCCTCTGCGTGCAACACGTCGCAGCGAGGCTCTGTTTGGAATCTCGCGCACACGTTTGAAACTTCCCTCTTTTTAGATAGGCGGTACTCCATTCTCAAACTAGGGACAGAACACTCTACAGATGTGTTGTTCTTCTGGCCAGGGTCATAATAGGTATCACAATACCAGTATTGCCAACTTTAAGAAATACTAGTAATGTCCACAGTCCTGTTCGGTGTGATATTGAGGTAGAGAAGTAGACATGGATTTTTTTTTTGTGCATTTTTAAAGTGCTCACAAAGCCCGGGCGCATCGAGGCGCTGTTCCAGGAGTATATCTCTTAGTTGCATATTTATAACACGCTTAATACCCGGAGGATTCTAAGCGCGGACCCGGGGATCGAACCTGTGTTGCTTCATGTCGTCTTGTTTCCAAAGCGAGCACGTTGCCGCTGAGCTATCCTCCCTGGACAAATGGATATGTGATACATACTAGCTGTGGTGGCATGGTCAGAAATGGGATGCATAGTTGACCAATTCTTGTTAGTGCCAGGTAAAGCTAGTGCGAGTAAGATTGTAGTGGTGAGGGTAGCCGAAGTCGCAGTTATTTGAGTAGGTTGGATGAGAGATTGTGTATATACGTAGGCATGAATTGGCAAGTATGGGAGGTTAATTATGTCTCTGGACTAGTGATTAGTCCGATACAGATAGGTGACTGCTCGTAATGTAATGAGGCTTGACCGAGGTATATTTGCAAATTGGATCGGCAAGTAAGCCATAGGAAGCAAGGCTTGTGTGTGGTCATTATGTGAATAGCTAGTTGCCTAGTTAGATTCGGTAAATGCCATGTTCGCAATAAGTCACATTCAATAACGGTACAATACATGCAAGTTAGGGAGTTTCAGAGAATACAGATTCCGATAAGAGAGCGATGCAGTCTAGGCAGATCAGGGAAAGTCAGGGTGCAGTGGGCACGAACCATTTGCTATCAAAATGCTGCAACAATATTTATCATAGTGCTCTGGGCAAGAAACAGTTTCAATGAGATATAATGGCGATTTTCAGTCTGGGTGAAATACAGGCAAGAACAACTGAAAGGCAAAGGCGGCAGGAGACAGTGTGGGTAGACTGCAATGTTACACACCCTAAGCTTTGAGGCAGAATGCGGATGCGTAAGCGAGGATAGTTATTAGTTGGCAGAATACCACTGAGGCGGTAGTATTGCAGTGCAGTTTAAAGAGGCGATGCATGTTTAGTGGGGTAATTCAGGTGTCAGACCTTGAAATAAGTGAGCCATGTGTCACATTAGTGAGTAAGATGTGGAGCAATAGGCGTACAGTGAGTGTTAATGCCGGGTAGATCGGCTAAGTCTTGTGTTCAGTGACTTTGCAAGTCACACAGCTGCATAGGAAACTCTGAAATGAGCAAGGCGGACGGAGGGGATCAAGCAGATTTGGAAAGTTGGGTGAGGGGTGTGCACCTGAATCAATGGCAATCAATGTAGAAATTTCAAATGCAACAAGGTGGCGGGAAAGGTACTGCTTACATGCTTACCAGAAAGACGATTAGAAATATGTTCGCCTGGAATAAGCTGCAGAAGGCTTTTAGCTGTCAGCTGCTCCCGGCTCTGACAGGCTTGGGACAGGGGCCTTGAGTGGGGTCTTTGGTGGGGGGCCGGCGTTCACCTGGCCGCTCCCAATTGGATGCTTCAATAACAGGCAAATGCCCAATCAGAGCAGCCGCATACTGCGCTGAGGAAGTGAGGGAGGCACTCCGGTAAAGTAAAGCCAGGTAAAGTCGTGGCCATTTTGGAAGGGACTCAGTGGGTCTCATCAACATCAGAAGGCAAGCGAATATGCAGCAAGGCATGGAACAATACAGAGCTCTTTCAGTAAGCTTGGTTCTGCAAATCGTGGCACACCTTTGATCTGATTAGCAGTGCGATTGCAGACAATTCCGAGAGTAAAACGCTTTTCAGACACGGCACAATGCTAGCAACACCTGCATCCCCAGTGGGCTTACCCTAGGAAGCAGCCAAGATCCACGTGTAGGATCCATGTGTATAGATCCATAGACTCGGCGAAAGGTATGAGGCTTCAAGGCAGGACTAGAATGAAGCAGGAGACGAACAGGCCTGAGTGAGGGCCTTTGGTGGGGGGCCAGCTTTCACCTGTCGGCTCCCAATTGGATGCTAACAGTTGCTGTTTGAGAGGGGAGGACATTGATTACGTTGGGCACTGCTGGCATAGGTAAGATTCAGGTTGAGACTGTGTAGCTTTGTAGCACCTTAGAGGAAATGACCTTAGCATGTGCAGCACCATCCCCCAGAAAGAGCAAGCCCACACACCTTGCAGTCATCATAAGGCAGCTCCACTGCTCACGCATGACAAAACTGATAAGTAGCTGATTTGGAAGTAAAGAATACCCTTTGTTTTGGCTTTTACTTGCAGTATATCAATATGATGATGTGCAACTAGCAAAATCAGATTATATGTGTCCACCTGGTCACAGTGGATGAGGCTTGGATCCCTTTCATGCACATACTCTTGATCTCCCAACCACCACACCTACCACTAAGAAGCAGCTATCACACGAAGGCCACACCTGCTGCACACATAGCCAGTGCTCACATGCACCTTTTGACTCTCTCTGTCTCTCTCTACTGACCTGAACTTCGGTTCCCAAGGGTGTTCAACCTACCAGCGCCTTGAGATCATACCAATGGTACATAAGGCGCTATATAAATGCAAAATAACATAACCTTACATAACATACAGATGGTACATTTTTTAGACAAACCTACTTCATCAGTTTATACTACTCAGAATTTGGACATGCTTGTACATTTCTTTCTTTCATCAGGTGGATGGCTTCCTTGTGGGTTATTGTCCTTTGGTGTGAAAGCTACTAAAGGGGATTAGAATTACCATTCCTCCTTCTACAAGACACTAATGTTTATGGGATGGCAATGCTGCCCTATCTGTGTTAATGGATTGTCTAGATAATGAGAACCTGTGTTTTCAGAACTGTCTCCCAAACTGTTAATGTTTATGTGCATTGTGCCTTTTAGGACAGCATCTTATATTAGGGAGTTGCACTTTCCAGGAAGCTTGGTAACACCAGATGCAGTGTGTTTATGAGTTTCATGTATGACTAAGACGAGTTTTCTATTGATTTAATGACCTTGCTTTAAGAGGTATTATCTCTGCGTGTTGTAAGATGTAAAAAATACTACAATGACAGTGCAGCCAACCTGAGAATGTCCACTGATCAATTGTGCATTTCACTCTATTAACATTACTGTCCTGTTTCTTCTCCACCTTTTGCTAGGCACATTAAGGGGTCGATTCATGGAATTAATGGGCGCCGAAAATTCCCGCGCAGAGGTGCCAAAACGTGCGATTCGCAGTAAAAGTGCGAAAATTGCAGTGCAAGTGCGAAAATCGCAGGGAAACCAGCGCACATCGATTCATGGAAGTCCGTGCGCGAGAAAAACATTGGAGGTGCGCTGAAAATGTGTGCCGCGCACGCCGGCGCACAGGTCATCCTACAGCGTGCGCCACGGCCACTGCGAAATCGCACATAGCGCGGCGCACATCACAAAAGTAGGCGGAACACGGGGCGTAACACTCGGAATGGGGAACAACGCGTGAAAATATGGGCATCACGGGGGAAGTACAGGGGGCAAGTGCGCGGAACGCCCACATGCTCGCCTACAACCCGTATTCATGGAATCGAATAGGGCAAACCAGCGCACGGTCAAAGACGCGCACAGGGCCAAACAAGTACGCCACAAGAAAGCAGGCGGTAGCGTCCCTGTGCCTGAAAAAAATGTGCGCCAAAATGTGCGATAACAAAAAGCACCCATATACAGCCATGATGAATGGTCCATACAGTGGCCCTCTAGGACAAATGAGGTGCAAAGGGGTACCGACAAACACGGACACCCGCTGTGTGAAAAATAGCGTGTGCGTGTGTACCTGGGTGCACGGGAAGTCCCACACGCGATTGGCCTGGGTACGTGTACTTCGGGGTGCGCGGGAAGTTCCACACGCGATTGGCCTGGGTACGTGTACTTCGGGGTGCGCGGGAATTCCCACACGCGATTAGCCTGGGTATGTGTACTATGGGGTGCGCGGGAAGTTCCACACGCGATTAGCCTGGGTACGTGTGTTTCGGGGTGCGCGGGAAGTTCCACACGCGATTAGCCTGGGTACGTGTGTTTCGGGGTGCGCGGGAAGTTCCACACGCGATTGGCCTGGGTACGTGTACTTCGGGGTGCGCGGGAAGTTCCACATGCGATTGGCCTGGGTACGTGTACTTCAGTATGCGCGGGAAGTTCCACACGCGATTGGCCTGGGTATGTGTACTTCGGGGGGCGCGGGAAGTCCCACACGCGATTAGCCTGGGTACGTGTACTACGGGGTGCGTGGGAAGTCCCACACGCGATTAGCCTGGGTACGTGTGTTTCAGGGTGCGCGGGAAGTTCCACACGCGATTGGCCTTGGTACGTGTACTTCGGGGTGCGCGGGAAGTTCCACACGCGATTGGCCTGGGTACGTGTACTTCGGGATGCGCGGGAAGTTCCACACGCGATTGGCCTGGGTACGTGTACTACGGGGTGCGCAGGAAGTCCCACACGCAATTGGCCTGGGTACGTGTACTACGGAGTGCGGGTGAAGTTCCACACGCGATTAGCATGGGTACGTGTGTTTCGGAGTGCGTGGGAAGTTCCACACGCGATTGGCCTGGGTATGTGTGTTTCGGGGTGCGCGGGAAGTTCCACACGCGATTGGCCTGGGTACGTGTACTTCGGGGAGCGCGGGAAGTTCCACACACGATTGGCCTGGGTACGTGTACTTAGGGATGCGCGGGAAGTTCCACACGCGATTGGCCTGGGTACGTGTATTCCGAGGTGCGCGGGAAGATTCACACGCGATTTCAGCAGGGTACGTGTATTTAGGTGGTGCCGGGGAATGCTACACGTGATTTGGCCGTGTGGGTCCTCCCAGGTGTTCCCTCTACACCCTCCACGGCCCCTGCAGGCAGCCCACACCACAGGGGACTACCCTGCACCCCTGCTCATGTCCCACAGGCAACCCATCCACCATGGCCATGCCCCCCAGCCAACCCACATGTCACCTTGCACTACTGATCACCAACACATGTCTCCCTGCACCCCCACCCCCCAGCCACCAGGGGCAGCCTCCACCAGGCCCCCACTCATGTCTCCCTGCACCCCCACCCCCCAGCCACCAGGGGCAGCCTCCACCAGGCCCCCACTCATGTCTACCACCACCCCCACCCCCCAGCAGTGCAGGGGCAGCCTCCACCAGGCCCCCACTCATGTCTCCCTGCACCCCCACCCCCCAGCCACCAGGGGCAGCCTCCACCAGGCCCCCACTCATGGCTACCAGCACCCCCACCCCCTAGCAGTGCAGGGGCAGCCTCCACCAGGCCCCCACCCATGTCTACCACCACCCCCACCCCCCAGCAGTGCAGGGGCAGCCTCCACCAAGCCCCCACTCATGTCTCCCTGCACCCCCACCCCCCAGCCACCAGGGGCAGCCTCCACCAGGCCCCCACTCATGTCCCCCTGCACCCCCACCCCCCAGCAGTGCAGGGGCAGCCTCCACCAGGCCCCCACTCATGTCTACCACCACCCACACCCCCCAGCAGTGCAGGGGCAACCTCCACCAGGCCCCCACTCATGTCTACCACCACTCCCACCCCCCAGCAGTGCAGGGGCAGCCTCCACCAGGCCCCCACTCATGTCTCCCTGCAACCCCACCCCCCAGCCACCAGGGGCAGCCTCCACCAGACCCCCACCCATGTCTACCACCACCCCCACCCCCCAGAAGTGCAGGGGCAGCCTCCACCAGGCCCCCACCCATGTCTACCACCACCCCCACCCCCCAGCAGTGCAGGGGCAGCCTCCACCAGGCCCCCACTCATGTCCATCTCATGTCTCCCTGCACCCCCACCCCCCCAGCCACAAGGGGCAGCCTCCACCAGGCCCCCACCCATGTCTACCACCACCCCCACCCCCCAGCAGTGCAGGGGCAGCCTCCACCAGGCCCCCACACATGTCTCCCTGCACCCCCACCCCCCAGCCACCAGGGGCCGCCTCCACCAGGACCCCACCCATCTCTACCACCACCCCCACCCCCCAGCAGTGAAGGGGCAGCCTCCACCAGGCCCCCACCCATGTCTACCACCACCCCCACCCCCCAGCAGTGCAGGGGCAGCCTCCACCAGGCCCCCACCCATGTCTCCCTGCACCCCCACCCCCCAGCCACCAGGGGCAGCCTCCACCAGGCCCCCACCCATGTCTACCACCACCCCCACCCCCCAGCAGTGCAGGGGCAGCCTCCACCAGGCCCCCACTGTTAGGCGGAAACCTGTGCAGTTCCCTCTGGGACCACTGCCAAAGGTTTAGGACTACAGGTGTTTGGCGGTGAAACCACTTGGTAGCAGTCTGTACCACACAGATTCACTTGGTAGCTGTGGCTGAGCAGTCAGACTTCCCTCAAGAAGAGTTGAGCAGTATGTGGAGTATACAAAATAGGGCAATTCTTCCCAGCAAGACAAGCAAACACGCAACAAGGCTTAGTGTAAAGATATTAAGGTATTTATTTATAACGAAACGTCTATTAAAAACACTATGGCACTTTCACGGCAAACAAATCAAACACAATTACTCTACGAAGAAGAAACGATCAATCCCCCTAGCAATATTTCGACAAGTCTAGGTTCTACCGGCACCACTTATTTACAGACAGAGGTGCATACCTCAACCTAGATGGCACTCTAATATTAGTTAGGACAGGAGAGAAAAAGATAGGCAGGTTACGAAATCAACACAGTTCAATACTTCACGGGTAAAATGTACGGTAAGAAGGCAAGAACCACAATAGATCATAAAGTTCAGAGGCCAGGCCCACTCGGAGAGAGACAAGGCGCTATGTCCCAAAAAGTCTCTAGTGGAGATGCATTCAAGTCTTTGTAGCAAATTGTTATCGGCAGATTGAACCAGTTCAGAACAATAAATGAGAAAAGCTTGGAGGCGACCCAACGGAAAGGAGAGGATTAAGACACCTCACTCGAGCCGATCGAAAGGGAAGCCAGGCGGACACGATACCTTGTTGTGGAGGGCAGCTCCGGCGGGGTGCAGTTGTTCCTGGTGGTGGATGCACGTTGGGTCTTTGCCAAGAGTAGAGATGTTCTCGTCGTCGAAGAAAAGTGAAGTCCGGTGCACCACCAGGGAAGAGACCAGCCGCGGAGTGCTCCGTCACAAGGCACCACCTTTTGGTCGCGGTACAGGGGTAGTGGCTATCCGGTTGCCGAGGTGCGCTGCACGGGCAATTCGACCACTGCGTCCTGAGGCAAATAAAAAGCAAGGGGGACTGGTTGTTCCCACCAGTCAGGGGAAGAGACTCTCCGGCAGGGAGATCTCCTCTGTTATCGGGAAGTGGTGAGTCAGCTCAGCAGGGCTCCACCAGAGGTGTCGTCGTTGCAAGTCAGCTCAGCGTTACCCTCGTCGGATTCTTAGGTCCTGTGGCGACTTCTGAAGATCCAGTCCCAAAATCCCTGCTTTTATGCAGAAAACCCCCATTCGTTCAGCCCAGCTGTCAATCAACACATGCTAAGTGGTGAGCGGGGAGGCTCACCACTTGGGCCAATCACTTCAGAGTGCGACCGGAGTTGGCAAGGCAACTCGGTCCAGGGTGCCTAAACCCCCTCCCACACCCCTGTGGTAACCCAGACAGAATGGCACCACTTTGGAGGGTCTCTGTACAGAGCCCGCCAAAAGTGGAACAAAGGGCTCAACCTTTGGTTTAGGAGTCACAGAGACGAACACAGACGCCATTTTTCAAACCGAGTTCTGGCAGAAAATACCATCCGATAACTTATTTAAGATAAGTAGACCGGTGGTACGATAGAGATTAACGAGAAAAAGTATCAATCTCCAACAATGGGACGAATCCCATAGGGTTAGGTTCGGGGTCGAACATAACAAGTAGTTTCCACTGCCACCAGCCAAAACTCGACGAGGGGGGACGGGACAGTGCCCCCTCGAGTAACAGATCCAGGAGTAATCGAATTACCCCTACTAGTACGCCCACAATAAGATGGTTTGTACTAGTTCTGTTAGTAAATTTAGGTCTAGTAAAGCCAATGGTGACTTTACATGCCCGGGGAGACAGTAGTCAGTCCTCGGGTATGGAGTCTATGGTGGGGGTCCGCTAGGACGCCCCAGTGCTACGGCACATAGGGTGCGGTGTAACACACATAGAAAAACATATGAGACCCTATGGAGTAAAAGACCCCATAGCCCATAGAACACATTGACATTCAAAGGAATTACACACATACATGTCCAAGAGTGGGAGGAAAAGAGTCTCACTCTTGGCAGGATGGAAAAAAAAAAAACTCCCGAAATCCAGCAAAGCTGCTGGGGGACTCACTAGGTTAGGAAATTCAGCCTAAACAGAGAATTCTCTCTAACACTCGCCCCCCCCAGACTAAGGGACAGGATGATTCAATCCACTCCTGGATGAATCTCATACCTCTAGTCGATGACATACATCCTAGAGAGACCATCAGCATTTTGGTGGTGACATCCTGACCTGTGCTCGATGGTGAAATCAAACCCTTGCAGGCAGATCGACCATCTCAATAGTTTTGGGTTTTCCCCTTTCATTTGCATTAACCATCTCAAGGGTTGGTGGTCAGTCTGAATGACAAAAGTAGAACCATACAAGTACAGCCTAAACTTCTTCAGAGCCCACACGATAGCAAAGCACTCTCTTTCAATTGTTGCCCACCTTGTTTCAGGATCCTTCAGCTTGCGGCTGATGAAGCAAACGGGGTGCTCCCTACCTTTCCCATCCAGTTGTCTGAGTACGGCACCTATTCCTACATTTGAAGCATCTGTCTGCACAATGAAGTGTTGGCGGTAATCCGGAGCTCTGAGTACTGGGGCTTGGCAAAGAGCCTTTTTCAGGTTTTCAAAAGCCTGATTGCACTCCTCGTTCCATCTAACCTTCTTAGGAAATTTGGGCGAGGAGATGACATTCAGTGGAGAAGCTATGGTCCCATAGTTCTCTATGAAATTCCTGTAATACCCAGTGAGGCCTAGGAAGGCTCTCACCTGGGTTTGAGTAGTCGGTGTTGTCCAATTTTGCACAGCTTCAATTTTACTGAGCAAAGGCCTTATTTCTCCACCGCCTACCTCATGCCCAAGATAGACTACCTTACTCTGTCCAATTTGGCATTTGCTCGCCTTTATGGTCAGATTGGCTCGTCCAAGAGCCTGCAAAACATCTCTCAGGTGGGTTACATGTTCTTCTCAGGAATTGCTGAACACTGCGATGTCATCCAAGTATGCCATGCAGAAGTCCTCCATCCCATTCAGAACCTGGTTTACCATCCGTTGAAACGTAGCAGGTGCATTCTTCAATCCGAAAGGCATTACCTGAAACTGTAAATAAGCCAACGGGGGTAGAAAATGTAGTTTTCTCCTTGGCATGGTCTGTCAGGGCTATTTGCCAATAGCCTGACGTCAAGTCAAATGTGCTGAGGAACTTGGCGGCGCCAAGTTTATCCACCAACTCATCTGTTCTTGGCAAAGGGTGGGCATCAGTCTTGGTGACTGCATTAAGAGCTCTATAATCCATGCAGAATCTAAGTTCTTTAGATCCGGCCTTTGGTACTAACACAACTGGGCTAGACCATGGACTAGTAGAGGGCTCTATTACCCCGAGATCAAGCATCTTGCTGACCTCACCTTTGATGTGGGTTTGTACGTTTTCTGACATGCAGTATCCTCTGCTTTTGACTGGCAGACAGTCACCAGTGAGTATGCCGTGCTGGCCCCAAGGGGTCAAGCCTGGTGAAAGCGAGAACAGAGAGGCAAACTGATTCAACATAGATTTGCACTCTTCTTGTTGCTCGGGGGTCAGATTGGAGGAGAGATTTACTCCTTCAATTTTTTCATCTAAAGGTAAGCCTCTGAGGTGATCCGGAAGAGCTTCACTCTCTTCTTCTTCCTCGGATGACGCTAGAAGCAACGCTCCTACATCAGGTCGTGAGACATACGCTTTAAGTCGGTTGGTGTGAAAGACTGTCGGAGCCTCCTTGGGATTGCCCAAGTCCACCAGATAGTTAACCTCTCCGAGTTTACCCACAACTTGGCAGGGTCCCATCCACTTATCTTGCAAGGCCCTCTGCCTTGTTGGGATCATAACGAGAACGAGCTGGTCTTGAGCAAACTCAACCATGTTAGCCTTTTGATCGTGCCAGTGCTTGACCAATTTTTAAAAAATAAACCAGCAGGTACGTGAAAAAATACAAAACCACAAATCATAATGCAAACGAAAAGTGTCCAAAGTCACAGTCCACAAAAGTTAATCCAATGGAAAATTAAAATCGAAAACCATTGCTCCATGGGGAAACCATAAAAAAAATGAAAATCCAAAAGTCAACTATGTACAGATAAACAATCCAGGGTCCATGATCCCAACCGAAGAAATGAAACCTATCTAATAACACTACCTAAAAAAATAAACTATATACAAAAACGTGGGCCATTGTCCAAAAGGACCCAAAAAAATGCTAAACCAAAGGAAACCTAACACTAACTACAGAACTATTTACAAGGGCAGCGGGCTAGTCCGACGGCTCACTTTGGGATGTTCCGGGCCAGGGTATCATCGAACTCCTGCTCAATGTCCCGGAGGCGCTCCTCCTCCATGGCCCCGAGGGTCCGCAGGGCCGTCCACATGTTCCCCCCAAACTCCCTGCGGATTGCCTCGAGGCACTCGGCACGCCTCAGGGCCCTCCGCATGGAGTTCTCCGCCCTGACCATCGTGAGCCGTGCCTCTTCCGCCCGCTGCCGCTCCGCATCTGTGGCGTGGCCCAACCGCTGCCACACGGAAGACACTTCCGTCCTGGGTCGTCCTGCCCTCCGGCCAATGCCTGCCCCTTTGATGTGGAAGGCCCCGAGCCATCATGGCTCCCACCACGTTGCTGCTGCGCCTCTGCCCGTGCACTGCCTCCTGCTGCCTGCACATCCTCCGCTGGCTGGGGTGCAGTCGTTGATGTGGCCACCCCTGCTGTACGTCCGACTCCCGACTGTGGCAGGGATGCCTCCTCCACCAGCCTGGCCGCACCGTCAGAGGCAGCTCCACAGGGCACCAAGGTGACTGATGGGTGGGAAGATGGCACGGAGGACGACTGGCTTATAGGGGGTTCAGTTGAGGAGGGGGTCGTAGCAAGCCCCATCAAATGGAGGAATCCGGCCTGGGTGACCTGTCCCAGTAGGCCGACGCGGTCAACGAGCCATTCGTGATGACGTGCAGTCTCCTCATGAAAAGACTGCAGGTCACCTCGCATAGCCCGTTGACGCAACGCCACACCAGTCAGGACAGGCTCAACCCGGACCCGGATAGCCACGTCCGCAGGCAGAGGAAGGCCAGTTGTCGTGAGCTCATCCCCTGCCTGAAAACGGGTCTGGATGTAGGCATCCCTGCTGGTGCAAGATGATGCAGTGACAGGATCAGGGACAGGATTGCACACAGGCACCTCCGCGGCGACCTGTGCTGCCTCCTGTCCCTGGTCCTGCACTGCACCACTAGCACCAGTGGAATCCCCACCTCCAGACCCCGTCTCTGTTCCTTGCACGGCCTCCTCCTCCACCAAACCCCCCACCAACCTGGATGACTCCGTGCCATCTTCCCCCGTTGGGCCCTGTGGGGTCCCAGATGCCCCTTCTGATGCCGAGGAGTCCAACTCCGACCTCCGCCTCTTGGACCTCCCCCCGGCAGCTGCGGCCTGGGACACGGCACCGGACTCCTCACTCCCCGACGAGATCACAACCTGGGAGGGGAGCCGGGCCTTGCGTCTCCGGCTGGCGGTGCGATCCCCGCCGCTGTGCTCCACAGCACCTTCTCCGCCCTCTTCATCAGTTGACGCTGCAGACAGGGAGAAATAAAACACAGGCATCAGGGCACTGTACAATGGACACATACACACATGACAGTTGCACATGAGTGGCATTGGCAAACCTCAGACATGGCATCACAATCGGCAACACACATATCATTTCAACTTGCACACATGAGCCATACCACAGCCACATCGCAACTGCCAGCACCATCCATACACATACAACAGCATGAGCAGGCAAAGGTGAGCCAGACATCACATGCAACACAAGGAGTGCACTAAATATGCACGCACACCGCCACACTTGCATGCATGTGTACACCTCAGCCAACTGTCGCAGTGTTCCGATGGGCATCCATGTCACATCTGCCAATCAGGCTTCCACATCCCGCTGTCACATGCATCCATGTTGCCTCACTGTTGCACCCTTGTCAAATACACACACATGCACATGTACACAGTGCTGATACATGCAGCTGAAAACAACACACATGCGTGACATCACGACCATGCCCACTTGCATACACATTCATCCAAACATGTGTGCCCACGCAACTGCATTTGGCATGCAAGCCTACACACACAAGCACCATCCATGTCTCACACATGACAGCCCTCGCATGTGTTAGCCGCACGGCCCTGTACACCCCCACCCATACTCGGCCCCATACAAACATATGTGCAACCGGCACACTACTAGCACATCACCACACGCACAGCTTACAATCATGATGCATGTACACTTACCGCTCGACTCCAGACGGGTCTGCCTCTCAAGGACCTCGACGTGGAGCGCTGGGGATATGCGTTCCAGGACCCTCATCTGATCTTCCGACAAGTGGCCCCGGCGCCCCTTAGCATCCGCTGCCTTCAAGAGGCGCCGGGCCTTGTTCAGGGTCCTGGACCTGAAGTCCTCCCAGCGCTTCTTGACATGTTGGAAGTCGCGGACTGCCACCCCCTACACGTGGATGGCAGTCACGATGTCGATCCAGATCCGAGTCCGTCCTTCCTTGTCGGCGCGCACCCTTCCGTAGAGGGCATCATACTGCCCCAGGACTTGCTCCACCAGGACACCAACTTCCCTGGCACTGAAGCTGGTGCCCCTCTGCCTCTCTGGCCGGGGGTTGTCAGTGGTGCCAGATGTTGCAGTGCCCGACATGACAACCCCAGAGGCAGGAGTGGGTGGGCAACTGGGTCCTGGGGCTGGGCTGCGGAGCGATGGAATCCCAGTCGGGAGTGTTCGGTTCCAGCAGGGGTGGTCACAGCAACAGCACCCCTGGCTGATGTGCAGGCAGCAAATGGCAGGGCACGTGGGCAGCAGGCAGTCAGGCAGCAGCAGATGGCAGGTGGGAGCGTGCTCGGGGCTCTGGGGGGCAGTAATTCGGCCTTGTGGGCAGGAGCGTGGTCTTCCGTGTGCTTACGCGTGGCCAGCTTGATACGGAGTGATTTTGCATGTGAAAATCCTGCACGTCTGCGTGTAAATCGAGGAAAGGCCCTTAGCGCGTATGCACGTCAGCACGCATATGTGAATTCATTGGACCAAATGCCCTTAGCGCGTGAGCGCGTCTGTGAAGTGACGCGCGCGGGTGTTTCCCTCATAACAATGTGTAGTGTCATCTCATTGGTTTCATGCATATCATGATATTGGTTTTGACATTCACTGACACCCATTGGGTGTATGTGAGGGACATGTGTTCATTTCCAAACTTGCAATTGGGCTTATATCATGTTTTTGCCATTTCTAAGTGGCTGGATGCAATACTCGGGTGGGTGTTTGGCATTTGGAGGCTGTCCATAAGGGCCAGGGATCTACATTGTGGTGACATGTTGGCTGGGGGACATGAGTGGGGGCCTGGTGGAGGCTGCCCCTGCACTGCTGGGGTGGGGTGGTGGTAGACATGGGGGGGGCTTGGTGGAGGCTGCCCCTGGTGGCTGGGGGGTGGGGGTGCAGGGAGACATGAGTGGGACATGAGTGGGGGCCTGGTGGAGGCTGCCCCTGGTGGCTGGGGTGTGGGGGTGCAGGGAGACATAAATGGGGGCCTGGTGGAGGATGCCCCTGCACTGCTGGGGGGTGGGGTGGTGGTAGACATGGGTGGGGGCCTGGTGGAGGCTGCCCCTGGTGGCTGGGGGGTGGGGGTGGTGGGAGACATGAGTGGGGGCCTGGTGGAGGCTGCCACTGCACTGCTGGGGGGTGGTGGTGGTGGTAGACATGGGTGGGGGCCGGGTGGAGGCTGCCCCTGGTGGCTGGGGGGTGGGGGTGGTGGGAGACATGAGTGGGGGCCTGGTGGAGGCTGCCCCTGCACTGCTGGGGGGGTGGGGGTGGTGGTAGACATGGGTGGGGGCCTGGTGAAGGCTGCCCCTGGTGGCTGGGGGGTGGGGGTGGTGGTAGACATGGGTGGGGGCCTGGTGGAGGCTGCCCCTGGTGGCTGGGGGGTGGGGGTGGTGGG
Organism: Ambystoma mexicanum; assembly: GCF_040938575.1. Lineage (NCBI taxonomy): Eukaryota > Metazoa > Chordata > Amphibia > Caudata > Ambystomatidae > Ambystoma > Ambystoma mexicanum. The sequence continues at coordinate 662,936,784 of NC_090934.1, forward strand.
AGACATGAGTGGGGGCCTGGTGGAGGCTGCCCCTGCACTGCTGGGGGGTGGGGGTAAAAGGGGACATGAGTGGGGGCCTGGTAGAGGCTGCCCCAGCACTGCTGGGGAGTGCGGTGGTGGTAGACATGGGTGGGGGCCTGGTGGAGGCTGCCCCTGGTGGCTGGGGGTGGGGGTGCAGGGAGACATGAGTGGGGGCCTGGTGGAGGCTGCCCCTGCACTGCTGGGGGGTGGGGGTGGTGGTAGACATGGGTGGGGCCTGGTGGAGGCTGCCCCTGGTGGCTGGTGGGTGGGGGTGGTGGGAGACATGAGTGGGGGCCTGGTGGAGGCAGCCCCTGCACTGCTGGGGGGTGGGGGTGGTGGTAGACATGAGTGGGGGCCTGGTGTAGGCTGCCCCTGCACTGCTGGGGGCTGGGGGTGGTGGTAGACATGGGTGGGGGCCTGGTGGAGGCTGCCCCTGGTGGCTGGGGGTGGGGGGGATAGGGGACATGGGTGGGGGCCTGGTGGAGGCTGCCCCTGGGGGGTGGGGGTGGTGGGAGACATGTGTAGGGGCCTGGTGGAGGCTGCCCCTGCACTGCCGGGGGGTGGGGGGTGGTAGACATGGGTGGGGGCCTGGTGGAGGCTGCCCCTGGTGGCTGGGGGGTGGGGGTGCAGGGAGACATGAGTGGGGGCCTGATGGAGGCTGCCCCTGCACTGCTGGGGGGTGGGGGTGGTGGTAGACATGGGTGGGGGCCTGGTGGAGGCTGCCCCTGGTGGCTGGGGGGTGGGGGTGCAGGGAGACATGAGTGGGGGCCTGGTAGAGGCTGCCCCTGCACTGCTGGGGGGTGGGGGTGGTGGTAGTCATGAGTGGGGGCCTGGTGGAGGCTGCCCCTGCACTGCTGGGGGTGTGGGTGGTGGTAGACATGGGTGGGGGCCTATTGGAGGCTGCCCCTGGTGGCTGGGGAGTGGGGGTGGTGGGAGACATGAGTGTGGGCCTGGTGGAGGCTGCCCCTGCACTGCTGGGGGGTGGGTGTGGTGGTACACATGAGTGGGGGCCTGGTGGAGGCTGCCCCTGCACTGCTGGGGATTGGGGGTGGTGGTAGACATGGGTGGGGGCCTGGTGGAGGCTGCCCCTGGTGGCTGGGGGGTGGGGGTGATAGGGAACATGGGTGGGGGCCTGGTGGAGGCTGACCCTGGTGGCTGGGGGTGGGGGTGGTGGGAGACATGAGTGGGGGCCTGGTGGAGGCTGTCCCTGGTGGCTGGGGGGTGGGGGTGCAGGGAGACATGAGTGGGGGCCTGGTGGAGGCTGCCCCTGCACTGCTGGGGGGTGGGGGTGGTGGTAGACATGGGTGGGGGCCTGGTGGAGGCTGCCCCTGGTGGCTGGGGGGTGGGGGTGCAGGGAGACATGAGTTGGACATGAGTGGGGGCCTGGTGGAGGCTGCCCCTGGTGGCTGGGGTGTGGGGGTGCAGGGAGACATAAATGGGGGCCTGGTGGAGGATGCCCCTGCACTGCTGGGGGGTGGGGTGGTGGTAGACATGGGTGGGGGCCTGGTGGAGGCTGCCCCTGGTGGCTGGGGGGTGGGGGTGGTGGGAGACATGAGTGGGGGCCTGGTGGAGGCTGCCGCTGCACTGCTGGGGGGTGGTGGTGGTGGTAGACATGGGTGGGGGCCGGGTGGAGGCTGCCCCTGGTGGCTGGGGGGTGTGGGTGGTGGGAGACATGAGTGGGGGCCTGGTGGAGGCTGCCCCTGCACTGCTGGGGGGTGGGGGTGGTGGTAGACATGGGTGGGGGCCTGGTGAAGGCTGCCCCTGGTGGCTGGGGGGTGGGGGTGGTGGTAGACATGGGTGGGGGCCTGGTGGAGGCTGCCCCTGGTGGCAGGGGGGTGGGGGTGGTGGGAGACATGAGTGGGGGCCTGGTGGAGGCTGCCCCTGCACTGCTGGGGGGTGGGGGTAATAGGGGACATGTTTGGGGGCCTGGTGGAGGCAGCCCCTGCACTGCTGGGGGGTGGGGGTGGTGGTAGACATGAGTGGGGGCCTGGTGTAGGCTGCCCCTGCACTGCTGGGGGATGGGGGTGGTGGTAGACATGGGTGGGGGCCTGGTGGAGGCTGCCCCTGGTGGCTGGGGGTGGGGGGGATAGGGGACATGGGTGGGGGCCTGGTGGAGGCTGCCCCTGGGGGGTGGGGGTGGTGGGAGACATGTGTAGGGGCCTGGTGGAGGCTGCCCCTGCACTGCCGGGGTGTGGGGGGGTGGAAGACATGGGTGGGGGCCTGGTGGAGGCTGCCCCTGGTGGCTGGGGGGTGGGGGTGCAGGGAGACATGAGTGGGGGCCTGATGGAGGCTGCCCCTGCACTGCTGGGGGGTGGGGGTGGTGGTAGACATGGGTGGGGGCTTGGTGGAGGCTGCCCCTGGTGGCTGGGGGGTGGGGGTGCAGGGAGACATGAGTGGGGGCCTGGTAGAGGCTGCCCCTGTACTGCTGGGGGGTGGGGGTGGTGGTAGTCATGAGTGGGGGCCTGGTGGAGGCTGCCCCTGCACTGCTGGGGGTGTGGGTGGTGGTAGACATGGGTGGGGGCCTATTGGAGGCTGCCCCTGGTGGCTGGGGAGTGGGGGTGGTGGGAGACATGAGTGTGGGCCTGGTGGAGGCTGCCCCTGCACTGCTGGGGGGTGGGGGTGGTGGTAGACATGAGTGGGGGCCTGGTGGAGGCTGCCCCTGCACTGCTGGGGGTTGGGGGTGGTGGTAGACATGGGTGGGGGCCTGGTGGAGGCTGCCCCTGGTGGCTGGGGGGTGGGGGTGATAGGGAACATGGGTGGAGGCCTGGTGGAGGCTGACCCTGGTGGCTGGGGGGTGGGGGTGGTGGGAGACATGAGTGGGGGCATGGTGGAGGCTGTCCCTGGTGGCTGGGGGGTGGGGGTGCAGGGAGACATGAGTGGGGGCCTGGTGGAGGCTGCCCCTGCACTGCTGGGGGGTGGGGGTGGTGGTAGACATGGGTGGGGGCCTGGTGGAGGCTGCCCCTGGTGGCTGGGGGGTGGGGGTGCAGGGAGACATGAGTGGGGGCCTGGTGGAGGCTGCCCCTGCACTGCTGGGGGGTGGGGGTGGTGGTAGATATGGGTGGGGGCCTGGTGGAGGCTGCCCCTGGTGGTTAGGGGGTGGGGGTGGTGGGAGACATGAGTTGGGGCCTGGTGGAGGCTGCCCCTGCACTGCTGGGGGGTGGGGGTGATAGGGGACATGAGCGGGGGCCTGGTGGAGGCTGCCCCAGCACTGCTGGGGGGTGGGGATGGTGGTAGACATGGGTGGGGGCCTGGTGGAGGCTGCCCCTGGTGGCTGGGGGTGGGGGTGCAGGGAGACATGAGTGGGGGCCTGGTGGAGGCTGCCCCTGCACTGCTGGGGGGTGGGGGTGGTGGTAGAAATGGGTGGGGGCTTGGTGGAGGCTGCCCTGGTGGCTGGGGGGTGGGGGTGCAGGGAGCCATGAGTGGGGGCCTGGTGGAGGCTGCCCCTGCACTGCTGGGGGGTGGGGGTGGTGGTAGTCATGGGTGGGGGCCTGGTGGAGGCTGCCCCTGGTGGCTGGGGGGTGGGGGTGGTGGAGACATGAGTGGGGGCCTGGTGGAGGCTGCCCCTGCAATGCTAGGGGGTGGGGGTGGTGGTAGACATGAGTGGGGGCCTGGTGGAGGCTGCCCTGCACTGCTGGGGGGTGGGGGTGGTGGTAGACATGGGTGGGGGCCTGGTGGAGGCTGCCCCTGGTGGCTGGGGGGTGGGGGTGATAGGGGTCATGGGTGGGGGCCTGGTGGAGGCTGCCCCTGGTGGCTGGGGGGTGGGGGTGGTGGGAGACATGAGTGGGGGCCTGGTGGAGGCTGCCCCTGCACTGCTGGCGGGTGGGGGTGGTGGTAGACATGGGTGGGGGCCTGGTGGAGGCTGCCCCTGGTGGCTGGGGGTGCAGGGAGACATGAGTGGGGGCCTGGTGGAGGCTGCCCCTGCACTGCTGGGGGGTGGGGGTGGTGGTAGACATGGGTGGGGGCCTTGAGGAGGCTGCCCCTGGTTGCTGGGGGGTGGGGGTGCAGGGAGACATGAGTGGGGGCCTGGTGAAGGCTTCCCCTGCACTGCTGGGGGGTGGGGGTGGTGGTAGACACGAGTGTGGGCCTGGTGGAGGCTGCCCCTGCACTGCTGGGGGGTGGGGGTGGTGGTAGACATGGGTGGGGGCCTGGTGGAGGCTGCCCCTGGTGGCTGGGGAGTGGGGGTGATAGGGGACATGGGTGGGGGCCTGGTGGAGGCTGCCCCTGGTGGCTGGGGGGTGGGGGTGGTGGGAGACATGAGTGGGGGCCTGGTGGAGGCTGCCCCTGCACTGCTGGGGGGTGGGGGTGGTGGTAGACATGGGTGGGGGCCTGGTGGAGGCTGCCCCTGGTGGCTGGGGGGTGGGGGTGCAGGGAGACATAAGTGGGGGTCTGGTGGAGGCTGCCCCTGCACTGCTGGGGGGTGGGGGTGGTGGTAGACATGGGTGGGGGCCTGGTGGAGGCTGCCCTTTATGGCTGGGGGGTGGGGGTGCAGGGAGACATAAGTGGGGGACTGGTGGAGGCTGCCCCTGCACTGCTGGGGGGTGGGGGTGTTGGTAGACATGGGTGGGGGCCTGGTGGAGGCTGCCCCTGGTGGCTGGGGGGTGGGGGTGCAGGGAGACATGAGTGGGGGCCTGGTGGAGGCTGCCCCTGCACTGCTGGGGGGTGGGGGTGGTGTTAGACATGGTGGGGGCCTGGTGGAGGCTGCCCCTGGTGGCTGGGGGGTGGGGGTGCAGGGAGACATGATTTGGACATGAGTGGGGGCCTGGTGGAGGCTGCCCCTGGTGGCTGGGGGGTGGGGGTGCAGGGAGACATGAGTGGGGGCCTGGTGGAGGCTGCCCCTGGTGGCTCGGGGGTGGGGGTGATAGGGGACATGAGTGGGGGCCTGGTGGAGGCTGCCCCTGGTGGCTGGGGGGTGGGGGTGCAGGGAGACATGAGTGGGGGCCTGGTGGAGGCTGCCCCTGCACTGCTGGGGGGTGGGGGTGGTGGTAGACATGGGTGGGGGCTTGGTGGAGGCTGCCCTGGTGGCTGGGGGGTGGGGGTGCAGGGAGACATGAGTGGGGGCCTGGTGGAGGCTGCCCCTGCACTGCTGGGGGGTGGGGGTGGTGGTAGACATGGGTGGGGGCCTGGTGGAGGCTGCCCCTGGTGGCTGGGGGGTGGGGGTGGTGGAGACATGAGTGGGGGCCTACTGGAGGCTGCCCCTGCACTGCTGGGGGTGGGGGTGGTGGTAGACATGGGTGGGGGCCTGGTGGAGGCTGCCCCTGGTGGCTGGGGGGTGGGGGTGCAGGGAGACATGAGTGGGGGCCTGATGGAGGCTGCCCCTGCACTGCTGGGGGGTGGGGGTGGTGGTAGACATGGGTGGGGGCCTGGTGGAGGCTGCCCCTGGTGGCTGGGGGGTGGGGGTGCAGGGAGACATGAGTGGGGGCCTGGTAGAGGCTGCCCCTGCACTGCTGGGGGGTGGGGGTGGTGGTAGTCATGAGTGGGGGCCTGGTGGAGGCTGCCCCTGCACTGCTGGGGGTGTGGGTGGTGGTAGACATGGGTGGGGGCCTATTGGAGGCTGCCCCTGGTGGCTGGGGAGTGGGGGTGGTGGGAGACATGAGTGTGGGCCTGGTGGAGGCTGCCCCTGCACTGCTGGGGGGTGGGGGTGGTGGTAGACATGAGTGGGGGCCTGGTGGAGGCTGCCCCTGCACTGCTGGGGGTTGGGGGTGGTGGTAGACATGGGTGGGGGCCTGGTGGAGGCTGCCCCTGGTGGCTGGGGGGTGGGGGTGATAGGGAACATGGGTGGGGGCCTGGTGGAGGCTGACCCTGGTGGCTGGGGGGTGGGGGTGGTGGGAGACATGAGTGGGGGCCTGGTGGAGGCTGTCCCTGGTGGCTGGGGGGTGGGGGTGCAGGGAGACATGAGTGGGGGCCTGGTGGAGGCTGCCACTGCACTACTGGGGGCTGGGGGTGGTGGTAGACATGGGTGGGGGCCTGGTGGAGGCTGCCCCTGGTGGCTGGGGGGTGGGGGTGCAGGGAGACATGAGTGGGGGCCTGGTGGAGGCTGCCCCTGCACTGCTGGGGTAGTGGGGGTGGTGGCAGACATGGGTGGGGGCCTGGTGGAGGCTGCCCCTGGTGGTTAGGGGGTGGGGGTGGTGGGAGACATGAGTTGGGGCCTGGTGGAGGCTGCCCCTGCACTGCTGGGGGGTGGGGGTGATAGGGGACATGAGTGGGGGCCTGGTGGAGGCTGCCCCAGCACTGCTGGGGGGTGGGGATGGTGGTAGACATGGGTGGGGGCCTGGTGGAGGCTGCCCCTGGTGGCTGGGGGTCGGGGTGCAGGGAGACATGAGTGGGGGCCTGGTGGAGGCTGCCCCTGCACTGCTGGGGGGTGGGGGTGGTGGTAGACATGGGTGGGGGCTTGGTGGAGGCTGCCCTGGTGGCTGGGGGGTGGGGGTGCAGGGAGACATGAGTGGGGGCCTGGTGGAGGCTGCCCCTGCACTGCTGGGGGGTGGGGGTGGTGGTAGTCATGGGTGGGGGCCTGGTGGAGGCTGCCCCTGGTGGCTGGGGGGTGGGGGTGGTGGAGACATGAGTGGGGGCCTGGTGGAGGCTGCCCCTGCACTGCTAGGGGGTGGGGGTGGTGGTAGACATGAGTGGGGGCCTGGTGGAGGCTGCCCCTGCACTGCTGGGGGGTGGGGGTGGTGGTAGACATGGGTGGGGGCCTGGTGGAGGCTGCCCCTGGTGGCTGGGGGGTGGGGGTGATAGGGGACATGGGCGGGGGCCTGGTGGAGGCTGCCCCTGGTGGCTGGGGGGTGGGGGTGGTGGGAGACATGAGTGGGGGCCTGGTGGAGGCTGCCCCTGCACTGCTGGGGGGTGGGGGTGGTGGTAGACATGGGTGGGGGCCTTGAGGAGGCTGCCCCTGGTTGCTGGGGGGTGGGGGTGCAGGGAGACATGAGTGGGGGCCTGGTGAAGGCTTCCCCTGCACTGCTGGGGGGTGGGGGTGGTGGTAGACACGAGTGGGGGCCTGGTGGAGGCTGCCCCTGCACTGCTGGGGGGTGGGGGTGGTGGTAGACATGGGTGGGGCCTGGTGGAGGCTGCCCCTGCTGGCTGGGGGGTGGGGGTGGTGGGAGACATGAGTGGGGGCCTGGTGGAGGCTGCCCCTGCACTGCTGGGGGTGGGGGTGGTGGTAGACATGAGTAGGGGCCTGGTGGAGGCTGCCCCTGCACTGCTGGGGGGTGGGGGTGGTGGTAGACATGGGTGGGGGCCTGGTGGAGGCTGCCCCTGGTGGCTGGGGAGTGGGGGTGATAGGGGACATGGGTGGGGGCCTGGTGGTGGCAGCCCCTGGTGGCTGGGGGGTGGGTGTGGTGGGAGACATGAGTTGGGGCCTGGTGGAGGCTGCCCCTGCACTGCTGGGGGGTGGGGGTGGTGGTAGACATGGGTGGGGGCCTGGTGGAGGCTGCCCCTGGTGGCTGGGGGGTGGGGGTGCAGGGAGACATAAGTGGGGGTCTGGTGGAGGCTGCCCCTGCACTGCTGGGGGGTGGGGGTGGTGGTAGACATGGGTGGGGGCCTGGTGGAGGCTGCCCTTGGTGGCTGGGGGGTGGGGGTGCAGGGAGACATGAGTGGGGGACTGGTGGAGGCTGCCCCTGCACTGCTGGGGGGTGGGGGTGGTGTTAGACATGGTGGGGGCCTGGTGGAGGCTGCCCCTGGTGGCTGGGGGGTGGGGGTGCAGGGAGACAAGAGTTGGACATGAGTGGGGGCCTGGTGGAGGCTGCCCCTGGTGGCTGGGGGGTGGGGGTGCAGGGAGACATGAGTGGGGGCCTGGTGGAGGCTGCCCCTGCACTGCTGGGGGGTGGGGGTGGTGGTAGACATGAGTGGGGGCCTGGTGGAGGCTGCCCCTGGTGGCTCGGGGGTGGGGGTGATAGGGGACATGAGTGGGGGCCTGGTGGAGGCTGCCCCAGCACTGCTGGGGGGTGGGGATGGTGGTAGACATGGGTGGGGGCCTGGTGGAGGCTGCCCCTGGTGGCTGGGGGTGGGGGTGCAGGGAGACATGAGTGGGGGCCTGGTGGAGGCTGCCCCTGCACTGCTGGGGGGTGGGGGTGGTGGTAGACATGGGTGGGGGCTTGGTGGAGGCTGCCCTGGTGGCTGGGGGGTGGGGGTGCAGGGAGACATGAGTGGGGGCCTGGTGGAGGCTGCCCCTGCACTGCTGGGGGGTGGGGGTGGAGGTAGACATGGGTGGGGGCCTGGTGGAGGCTGCCCCTGGTGGCTGGGGTGGGGGTGGTGGTAGATATGGGTGGGGGCCCGGTGGAGGCTGCCCCTGGTGGCTGGGGGGTGGGGGTGATAGGGGACATGGGTAGTGGCCTGGTGGAGGCTGCCCCTGGTGGCAGGGGGGTGGGGGTGGTGGGAGACATGAGTGGGGGCCTGGTGGAGGCTGCCCCTGCACTGCTGGGGGGTGGGGGTGGTGGTAGACATGGGTGGGGGCCTGGTGGAGGCTGCCCCTGGTGGCTGGGGGTGGGGGTGCAGGGAGACATGAGTGGGGGCCTGGTGGAGGCTGCCCCTGCACTGCTGGGGGGTGGGGGTGGTGGTAGACATGGGTGGGGGCCCAGAGGAGGCTGCCCCTGGTTGCTGGGGGGTGGGGGTGGTGGTAGACATGGGTGGGGGCCTGGTGGAGGCTGCCCCTGGTGGCTGGGGGTGGGGGTGCAGGGAGACATGAGTGGGGGCCTGGTGGAGGCTGCCCCTGCACTGCTGGGGGGTGGGGGTGGTGGTAGACATGGGTGGGGGCCCAGAGGAGGCTGCCCCTGGTTGCTGGGGGGTGGGGGTGCAGGGAGACATGAGTGGGGGCCTGGTGAAGGCTTCCCCTGCACTGCTGGGGGGTGGGGGTGGTGGTAGACACGAGTGGGGGCCTGGTGGAGGCTGCCCCTGCACTGCTGGGGGGTGGGGGTGGTGGTAGACATGGGTGGGGGCCTGGTGGAGGCTGCCCCTGCTGGCTGGGGGGTGGGGGTGGTGGGAGACATGAGTGGGGGCCTGGTGGAGGCTGCCCCTGCACTGCTGGGGGTGGGGGTGGTAGTAGACATGAGTAGGGGCCTGGTGGAGGCTGCCCCTGCACTGCTGGGGGGTGGGGGTGGTGGTAGACATGGGTGGGGGCCTGGTGGAGGCTGCCCCTGGTTGCTGGGGAGTGGGGGTGATAGGGGACATGGGCGGGGGCCTGGTGGAGGCTGCCCCTGGTGGCTGGGGGGTGGGGGTGCAGGGAGACATGAGTGGGGGCCTGGTGGAGGCTGCCCCTGCATGCTGGGGGGTGGGGGTGGTGGTAGACATGGGTGGGGGCCTGGTGGAGGCTGCCCTTGGTGGCTGGGGGTGGGGGTGCAGGGATACATGAGTGGGGGACTGGTGGAGGCTGCCCCTGCACTGCTGGGGGGTGGGGGTGTTGGTAGACATGGGTGGGGGCCTGGTGGAGGCTGCCCCTGGTGGCTGGGGGGTGGGGGTGCAGGGAGACATGAGTGGGGGCCTGGTGGAGGCTGCCCCTGCACTGCTGGGGGGTGGGGGTGGTGTTAGACATGGGTGGGGACCTGGTGGAGGCTGCCCCTGGTGGCTGGGGGGTGGGGGTGCAGGGAGACATGAATTGGAAATGAGTGGGGGCCTGGTGGAGGCTGCCCCTGGTGGTTGGGGGGTGGGGGTGCAGGGAGACATGAGTGGGGGCCTGGTGGAGGCTGCCCCTGCACTGCTGGGGGGTGGGGGTGGTGGTAGACATGGGTGGGGGCCTGGTGGAGGCTGCCCCTGCACTGCTGGGGGGGTGGGGGTGGTGGTAGACATGAGTGGGGGCCTGGTGGAGGCTGCCCCTGGTGGCTGGGGGGTGGGGGTGCAGGGAGACATGAGTGGGGGCCTGGTGGAGGCTGCCCCTGCACTGCTGGGGGGTGGGGGTGGTGGTAGACATGAGTGGGGGCCTGGTGGAGGCTGCCCCTGCACTGCTGGGGGGTGGGGGTGGTGGTAGGCACGAGTGGGGGCCTGGTGGAGGCTTCCCCTGCACTGCTGGGGGGTGGGGGTGGTGGTAGACATGGGTGGGGGCCTGGTGGAGGCTGCCCCTGCTGGCTAGGGGGTGGGGGTGGTGGGCGACATGAGTGGGGGCCTGGTGGAGGCTGCCCCTGCACTGCTGGGGGTGGGGGCGGTGGTAGACATGAGTAGGGGCCTGGTGGAGGCTGCCCCTGCACTGCTGGGGGGTGGGGGTGGTGGTAGACATGGGTGGGGGCCTGGTGGAGGCTGCCATGTTGGCTGGGGAGTGGGGGTGATAGGGGACATGGGTGGGGGCCTGGTGGAGGCTGCCCCTGGTGGCTGGGGGGTGGGGGTGGTGGGAGACATGAGTGGGGGCCTGGTGGAGGCTGCCCCTGCACTGCTGGGGGGTGGGGGTGGTGGTAGACATGGGTGGGGGCCTGGTGGAGGCTGCCCCTGGTGGCTGGGGGGTGGGGGTGCAGGGAGAGATGAGTGGGGGCCTGGTGGCGGCTGCCCCTGCACTGCTGGGGGGTGGGGGTGGTGGTAGACATGGGTGGGGGCCTGGTGGAGGCTGCCCCTGGTGGCTGGGGGGTGGGGGTGCAGGGAGACATGAGTGGGGGCCTGGTGGAGGCTGCCCCTGCACTGCTGGGGGGTGCGGGTGGTGTTAGACATGGGTGGGGGCCTGGTGGAGGCTGCCCCTGCACTGCTGGGGGGTGGGGGTGGTGGTAGACATGGGTGGGGGCCTGGTGGAGGCTGTCCCTGGTGGCTGGGGGGTGGGGGTGCAGGGAGACATGAGTGGGGGACTGGTGGAGGCTGCCCCTGCACTGCTGGGGGGTGGGGGTGGTGGTAGACATGGGTGGGGGCCTGGTGGAGGCTGCCCCTGGTGGCTGGGGGGTGGGGGTGCAGGGAGACATGAGTGGGGGCCTGGTGGAGGCTGCCCCTGCACTGCTGGGGGGTGGGGGTGGTGTTAGACATGGGTGGGGGCCTGGTGGAGGCTGCCCCTGGTGGCTGGGGGGTGGGGGTGGTGGGAGACATGAGTGGGGGCCTGTAAGAGGCTGCCCCTGCACTGCTGGGGGTTGGGGTTTTGGTAGACATGGGTGGGGGCCTGGTGGAGGCTGCCCCTTGTGGCTGGGGGGTGGGGGTGGTGGGAGACATGAGTGGGGGCCTGGTGGAGGCTGCCCCTGCACTGCTGCGGGTGGGGGTGATAGGGGACATGAGTGCGGGCCTGGTGGAGGCTGCCCCTGCACTGCTGGGGGTGGGGGTGGTGGTAGACATGGGTGGGGGCTTGGTGGAGGCTGCCCCTGGTGGCTGGGGGGCGGGGGTGCAGGGAGACATGAGTGGGGGCCTGGTGGAGTCTGCCCCTGCACTGCTGGGGGGTGGGGGTGGTGGTAGACATGGGTGGGGGCCTGGTGGAGGCTGCCCCTGGTGGCTGGGGGGTGGGGGTGGTGGGAGACATGAGTGGGGGCCTGGTGGAGGCTGCCCCTGCACTGCTAGGGGGTGGAGGTGGTGGTAGACATGAGTGGGGGCCTGGTGGAGGCTGCCCCTGCAATGCTGGGGTGTGGGGGTGGCGGTAGACATGGGTGGGGGCCTGGTGGAGGCTGCCATTGGTGGCTGGGGGGTGGGGGTGATAAGGGACATGGGTGGGGGCCTGGTGGTGGTTGCCCCTGGTGGCTGGGGGGTGGCGGTGGTGGGAGACATGAGTGGGGGCCTGTTGGAGGCTGCCCCTGTACTGCTGGGGGGTGGGGGTGGTGGTAGACATGGGTGGGGGCCTGGTGGAGGCTGCCCCTGGTGGCTGGGGGGTGGGGGTGCAGGGAGACATGAGTGGGGGCCTGGTGGCGGCTGCCCCTGCACTGCTGGGGGGTGGGGGTGGTGGTAGACATGGGTGGGGGCCTGGTGGAGGCTGCCCCTGGTGGCTCGGGGGTGGGGGTGCAGGGAGACATGAGTGGGGGCCTGGTGGAGGCTGCCCCTGGTGGCTGGGGGGTGGGGGTGATAGGGGACATGGGTGGGGGCCTGGTGGAGGCTGCCCCTGGTGGCTGGGGAGTGGGGTTGGTGGGAGACATGAGTGGGGGCCTGGTGGAGGCTGCCCCTTCACTGCTGGGGGGTGGGGGTGGTGGTAGACATGGGTGGGGGCCTGGTGGAGGCTGCCCTGGTTGGCGGGGGGGTGGGGGTGCAGGGAGACATGAGTGGGGGCCTGGTGGAGGCTGCCCCTGCACTGCTGGGGGTGGGGGTGGTGGTAGACATGGGTGGGGGCCTGGTGGAGGCTGCCCCTGGTGGCTGGGGGGTGGGGGTGCAGGGAGACATGAGTGGGGGCCTGATGGAGGCTGCCCCTGCACTGCCTGGGGGGTGGGGGTGGTGTTAGACATGGGTGGGGGCCTGGTGGAGGCTGCCCCTGGTGGCTGGGGGGTGGGGTTGGTGGGAGACATGAGTGGGGGCCTGTAAGAGGCTGCCCCTGCACTGCTGGGGGTTGGGGTGGTGGTAGACATGGGTGTGGGCCTGGTGGAGGCTGCCCCTTGTGGCTGGGGGGTGGGGGTGGTGGGAGACATGAGTGGGGGCCTGGTGGAGGCTGCCCCTGCACTGCTGCGGGCGGGGGTGATAGGGGACATGAGTGCGGGCCTGGTGGAGGCTGCCCCTGCACTGCTGGGGGTGGGGGTGGTGGTAGACATGGGTGGGGGCTTGGTGGAGGCTGCCCCTGGTGGCTGGGGGGCGGGGGTGCAGGGAGACATGAGTGGGGGCCTGGTGGAGTCTGCCCCTGCACTGCTGGGGGGTGGGGGTGGTGGTAGACATGGGTGGGGGCCTGGTGGAGGCTGCCCCTGGTGGCTGGGGGGTGGGGGTGGTGGGAGACATGAGTGGGGGCCTGGTGGAGGCTGCCCCTGCAATGCTGGGGTGTGGGGGTGGCGGTAGACATGGGTGGGGGCCTGGTGGAGGCTGCCCCTGGTGGCTGGGGGGTGGGGGTGATAAGGGACATGGGTGGGGGCCTGGTGGTGGTTGCCCCTGGTGGCTGGGGGCTGGCGGTGGTGGGAGACATGAGTGGGGGCCTGTTGGAGGGCGCCCCTGTACTGCTGGGGGGTGGGGGTGGTGGTAGACATGGGCGGGGGCCTGGTGGAGGCTGCCCCTGGTGGCTGGGGGGTGGGGGTGCAGGGAGACATGAGTGGGGGCCTGGTGGCGGCTGCCCCTGGTGGCTGGGGGGTGGGGGTGATAGGGGACATGGGTGGGGGCCTGGTGGAGGCTGCCCCTGGTGGCTGGGGAGTGGGGGTGGTGGGAGACATGAGTGGGGGCCTGGTGGAGGCTGCCCCTTCACTGATGGGGGGTGGGGGTGGTGGTAGACATGGGTGGGGGCCTGGTGGAGGCTGCCCCTGGTGGCTGGGGGGTGGGGGTGCAGGGAGACATGAGTGGGGGCCTGGTGGAGGCTGCCCCTGCACTGCTGGGGGTGGGGGTGGTGGTAGACATGGGTGGGGGCTTGGTGGAGGCTGCCCCTGGTGGCTGGGGGCTGGCGGTGGTGGGAGACATGAGTGGGGGCCTGTTGGAGACTGCCCCTGTACTGCTGGGGGGTGGGGGTGGTGGTAGACATGGGTGGGGGCCTGGTGGAGGCTGCCCCTGGTGGCTGGGGGGTGGGGGTGCAGGGAGACATGTGTGGGGGCCTGGTGGAGGCTGCCCCTGCACTGCTGGGGGGTGGGGGTGGTGGTAGACATGGGTGGGGGCCTGGTGGAGGGAGGCTGCCCCTGGTGGCTGGGGGTGGGGGTGGTGGGAGACATGAGTGGGGGCCTGGTGGAGGCTGCCCCTGCACTGCTGGGGGTGGGGGTGGTGGTAGACATGAGTGGGGGCCTGGTGGAGCCTGCCCCTGCACTGCTGGGGGGTGGGGGTGGTGGTAGACATGGGTGGGGGCCTGGTGGAGGCTGCCCCTGGTGGCTGGGGGGTGGGGGTGATAGGGGACATGGGTGGGGGCCTGGTGGAGGCTGCCCCTGGTGGCTGGGGGGTGGGGGTGGTGGGAGACATGAGTGGGGGCCTGGTGGAGGCTGCCCCTGCACTGCTGGGGGGTGGGGGTGGTGGTAGACATGGGTGGGGGCCTGGTGGAGGCTGCCCCTGGTGGCTGGGGGGTGGGGGTGGTGGTAGACATGGGTGGGGGCCTGGTGGAGGCTGCCCCTGGTGGCTGGGGGGTGGGGGTGCAGGGAGACATGAGTGGGGGCCTGGTGGAGGCTGCCCCTGCACTGCCTGGGGGTGGGGGTGGTGTTAGACATGGGTGGGGGCCTGGTGGAGGCTGCCCCTGGTGGCTGGGGGGTGGGGGTGGGGGGAGACATGAGTGGGGGCCTGTAAGAGGCTGCCCCTGCACTGCTGGGGGTTGGGGTGGTGGTAGACATGGGTGGGGGCCTGGTGGAGGCTGCCCCTTGTGGCTGGGGGGTGGGGGTGGTGGGAGACATGAGTGGGGGCCTGGTGGAGGCTGCTCCTGCACTGCTGCGGGTGGGGGTGATAGGGGACATGAGTGCGGGCCTGGTGGAGGCTGCCCCTGCACTGCTGGGGGTGGGGGTGGTGGTAGACATGGGTGGGGGCTTGGTGGAGGCTGCCCCTGGTGGCTGGGGGGCGGGGGTGCAGGGAGACATGAGTGGGGGCCTGGTGGAGTCTGCCCCTGCACTGCTGGGGGGTGGGGGTGGTGGTAGACATGGGTGGGGGCCTGGTGGAGGCTGCCCCTGGTGGCTGGGGGGTGGGGGTGGTGGGAGACATGAGTGGGGGCCTGGTGGAGGCTGCCCCTGCAATGCTGGGGTGTGGGGGTGGCGGTAGACATGGGTGGGGGCCTGGTGGAGGCTGCCCCTGGTGGCTGGGGGGTGGGGGTGATAAGGGACATGGGTGGGGGCCTGGTGGTGGTTGCCCCTGGTGGCTGGGGGCTGGCGGTGGTGGGAGACATGAGTGGGGGCCTGTTGGAGGCTGCCCCTGTACTGCTGGGGGTCGGGGTGGTGGTAGACATGGGTGGGGGCCTGGTGGAGGCTGCCCCTGGTGGCTGGGGGGTGGGGGTGCAGGGAGACATGAGTGGGGGCCTGGTGGAGGCTGCCCCTGCACTGCTGGGGGGTGGGGGTGGTGGTAGACATGGGTGGGGGCCTGGTGGAGGCTGCCCCTGGTGGCTGGGGGTGGGGGTGGTGGGAGACATGAGTGGGGGCCTGGTGGAGGCTGCCCCTGCACTGCTGGGGGTGGGGGTGGTGGTAGACATGAGTGGGGGCCTGGTGGAGCCTGCCCCTGCACTGCTGGGGGGTGGGGGTGGTGGTAGACATGGGTGGGGGCCTGGTGGAGGCTGCCCCTGGTGGCTGGGGGGTGGGGGTGATAGGGGACATGGGTGGGGGCCTGGTGGAGGCTGCCCCTGGTGGCTGTGGGGTGGGGGTGGTGGGAGACACGAGTGGGGGCCTGGTGGAGGCTGCCCCTGCACTGCTGGGGGGTGGGGGTGGTGGTAGACATGGGTGGGGGCCTGGTGGAGGCTGCCCCTGGTGGCTGGGGGGTGGTGGTGCAGGGAGACATGAGTGGGGGCCTGGTGGAGGCTGCCCCTGCACTGCTGGGGGTGGGGGTGGTGGTAGACATGGGTGGGGGCCTGGTGGAGGCTGCCCCTGGTGGCTGGGGGGTGGGGGTGGTGGGAGACATGGGTGGGGGCCTGGTGGAGGCTGCCCCTGCACTGCTGGGGGGTGGGGGTGATAGGGGACATGAGTGGGGGCCTGGTGGAGGCTGCCCCTGGTGGCTGGGGGGTGGGGGTGGTGGGAGACATGAGTGGGGGCCTGGTGGAGGCTGCCCCTGCACTGCTGGGGTTGCGGGTGGTGGTAGACATGAGTGGGGGCCTGGTGGAGGCAGCCCCTGCACTGCTGGGGGGTGGGGGTGGTGGGAGACATGAGTGGGGGCCTGGTGGCGGCTGCCCCTGCACTGCTGGGGGGTGGGGGTGGTGGTAGACATGGATGGGGGCCTGGTGGAGGCTGTCCCTGGTGGCTGGGGGGTGGTGGTGCAGGGAGACATGAGTGGGGGACTGGTGGAGGCTGCCCCTGCACTGCTGGGGGGGTGGGGGTGGTGGTAGACATGGGTGGGGGCCTGGTGGAGGCTGCCCCTGGTGGCTGGGGGGTGGGGGTGGTGGGAGGCATGAGTGGGGGGCTGTAAGAGGCTGCCCCTGCACTGCTGGGATTTGGGGCGGTGGTAGACATGGGTGGGGGCCTGGTGGAGGCTGTCCCTGGTGGCTGGGGGGTGGGGGTGCAGGGAGACATGGTTGGGGGCCTGGTGGAGGCTGCCCCTGCACTGCTGGGGGTGGGGGTGGTGGTAGACATGGGTGGGGGCCTGGTGGAGGCTGCCCCTGGTGGCTGGGGGGTGGGGGTGGTGGGAGACATGGGTGGGGGCCTGGTGGAGGCTGCCCCTGCACTGCTGGGGGGTGGGGGTGATAGGGGACATGAGTGGGGGCCTGGTGGAGGCTGCCCCTGGTGGCTGGGGGGTGGGGGTGGTGGGAGACATGAGTGGGGGCCTGGTGGAGGCTGCCCCTGCACTGCTGGGGTTGGGGGTGGTGGTAGACATGAGTGGGGGCCTGGTGGAGGCAGCCCCTGCACTGCTGGGGGGTGGGGGTGGTGGGAGACATGAGTGGGGGCCTGGTGGCGGCTGCCCCTGCACTGCTGGGGGGTGGGGGTGGTGGTAGACATGGATGGGGGCCTGGTGGAGGCTGTCCCTGGTGGCTGGGGGGTGGTGGTGCAGGGAGACATGAGTGGGGGACTGGTGGAGGCTGCCCCTGCACTGCTGGGGGGGTGGGGGTGGTGGTAGACATGGGTGGGGGCCTGGTGGAGGCTGCCCCTGGTGGCTAGGGGGTGGAGGTGCAGGGAGACATGAGTGGGGGCTGGTGGAGGCTGCCCCTGCACTGCTGGGGGGGTGGGGTGGTGGTAGACATGGGTGGGGGCCTGGTGGAGGCTGCCCCTGGTGGCTGGGGGGTGGGGGTGGTGGGAGACATGAGTGGGGGCCTGTAAGAGGCTGCCCCTGCACTGCTGGGTGTTGGGGTGGTGGTAGACATGGGTGGGGGCTTGGTGGAGGCTGCCCCTTGTGGCTGGGGGGTGGGGTGGTGGGAGACATGAGTGGGGGCCTGGTGGAGGCTGCCCCTGCACTGCTGCGGGTGGGGGTGATAGGGGACATGAGTGCGGGCCTGGTGGAGGCTGCCCCATGCACTGCTGGGGGTGGGGGTGGTGGTAGACATGGGTGGGGGCTTGGTGGAGGCTGCCCCTGGTGGCTGGGGGGCGGGGGTGCAGGGAGACATGAGTGGGGGCCTGGTGGAGTCTGCCCCTGCACTGCTGGGGGGTGTGGGTGGTGGTAGACATGGGTGGGGGCCTGGTGGAGGCTGCCCCTGGTGGCTGGGGGGTGGGGGTGATAGGGGACATGGGTGGGGGCCTGGTGGAGGCTGCCCCTGGTGGCTGGGGGGTGGGGGTGGTGGGAGACATGAGTGGGGGCCTGGTGGAGGCTGCCCCTGCACTGCTGGGGGGTGGGGGTGGTGGTAGACATGGGTGGGGGCCTGGTGGAGGCTGCCCCTGGTGGCTGGGGGTGGGGGTGCAGGGAGACATGAGTGGGGGCCTGGTGGAGGCTGCCCCTGCACTGCTGGGGGGTGGGGGTGGTGGTAAACATGGGTGGGGGCCTGGTGGAGGCTGCCCTTGGTGGCTGGGGGGTGGGGGTGCAGGGAGACATGAGTGGGGGCCTGGTGGAGGCTGCCCCTGCACTGCTGGGGGTGGGGGTGGTGGTAGACATGGGTGGGGGCCTGGTGGAGGCGGCTGCCCCTGGTGGCTGGGGGGTGGGGGTGGTGGGAGACATGGGTGGGGGCCTGGTGGAGGCTGCCCCTGCACTGCTGGGGGGTGGGGGTGATAGGGGACATGAGTGGGGGCCTGGTGGAGGCTGCCCCTGGTGGCTGGGTGTGGGGGTGATAGGGGACATGAGTGGGGGCCTGGTGGAGGCTGCCCCTGGTGGCTGGGGGGTGGGGGTGGTGGGAGACATGAGTGGGGGCCTGGTGGAGGCTGCCCCTGCACTGCTGGGGTTGGGGGTGGTGGTAGACATGAGTGGGGGCCTGGTGGAGGCAGCCCCTGCACTGCTGGGGGGTGGGGGTGGTGGGAGACATGAGTGGGGGCCTGGTGGAGGCTGCCCCTGCACTGCTGGGGGGTGGGGGTGGTGTTAGACATGGGTGGGGGCCTGGTGGAGGCTGCCCCTGCACTGCTGGGGGGTGGGGGTGGTGGTAGACATGGGTGGGGGCCTGGTGGAGGCTGTCCCTGGTGGCTGGGGGGTGGGTGTGCAGGGAGACATGAGTGGGGGACTGGTGGAGGCTGCCCCTGCACTGCTGGGGGTGGGGGTGGTGGTAGACATGGGTGGGGGCCTGGTGGAGGCTGCCCCTGGTGGCTGGGGGGTGGTGGTGCAGGGAGACATGAGTGGGGGCCTGGTGGAGGCTGCCCCTGCACTGCTGGGGGTGGGGGTGGTGGTAGACATGGGTGGGGGCCTGGTGGAGGCTGCCCCTGGTGGCTGGGGGGTGGGGGTGGTGGGAGACATGGGTGGGGGCCTGGTGGAGGCTGCCCCTGCACTGCTGGGGGGTGGGGGTGATAGGGGACATGAGTGGGGGCCTGGTGGAGGCTGCCCCTGGTGGCTGGGGGGTGGGGGTGGTGGGAGACATGAGTGGGGGCCTGGTGGAGGCTGCCCCTGCACTGCTGGGGTTGGGGGTGGTGGTAGACATGAGTGGGGGCCTGGTGGAGGCAGCCCCTGCACTGCTGGGGGGTGGGGGTGGTGGGAGACATGAGTGGGGGCCTGGTGGCGGCTGCCCCTGCACTGCTGGGGGGTGGGGGTGGTGGTAGACATGGATGGGGGCCTGGTGGAGGCTGTCCCTGGTGGCTGGGGGGTGGTGGTGCAGGGAGACATGAGTGGGGGACTGGTGGAGGCTGCCCCTGCACTGCTGGGGGGGTGGGGGTGGTGGTAGACATGGGTGGGGGCCTGGTGGAGGCTGCCCCTGGTGGCTGGGGGGTGGGGGTGGTGGGAGGCATGAGTGGGGGGCTGTAAGAGGCTGCCCCTGCACTGCTGGGATTTGGGGTGGTGGTAGACATGGGTGGGGGCCTGGTGGAGGCTGTCCCTGGTGGCTGGGGGGTGGGGGTGCAGGGAGACATGAGTGGGGGCTGGTGGAGGCTGCCCCTGCACTGCTGGGGGGGTGGGGTGGTGGTAGACATGGGTGGGGGCCTGGTGGAGGCTGCCCCTGGTGGCTGGGAGGTGGGGGTGGTGGGAGACATGAGTGGGGGCCTGTAAGAGGCTGCCCCTGCACTGCTGGGTGTTGGGGTGGTGGTAGACATGGGTGGGGGCTTGGTGGAGGCTGCCCCTTGTGGCTGGGGGGTGGGGTGGTGGGAGACATGAGTGGGGGCCTGGTGGAGGCTGCCCCTGCACTGCTGCGGGTGGGGGTGATAGTGGACATGAGTGCGGGCCTGGTGGAGGCTGCCCCTGCACTGCTGGGGGTGGGGGTGGTGGTAGACATGGGTGGGGGCTTGGTGGAGGCTGCCCCTGGTGGCTGGGGGGCGGGGGTGCAGGGAGACATGAGTGGGGGCCTGGTGGAGTCTGCCCCTGCACTGCTGGGGGGTGGGGGTGGTGGTAGACATGGGTGGGGGCCTGGTGGAGGCTGCCCCTGGTGGCTGGGGGGTGGGGGTGATAGGGGACATGGGTGGGGGCCTGGTGGAGGCTGCCCCTGGTGGCTGGGGGGTGGGGGTGGTGGGAGACATGAGTGGGGGCCTGGTGGAGGCTGCCCCTGCACTGCTGGGGGGTGGGGGTGGTGGTAGACATGGGTGGGGGCCTGGTGGAGGCTGCCCCTGGTGGCTGGGGGTGGGGGTGCAGGGAGACATGAGTGGGGGCCTGGTGGAGGCTGCCCCTGCACTGCTGGGGGGTGGGGGTGGTGGTAAACATGGGTGGGGGCCTGGTGGAGGCTGCCCTTGGTGGCTGGGGGGTGGGGGTGCAGGGAGACATGAGTGGGGGCCTGGTGGAGGCTGCCCCTGCACTGCTGGGGGTGGGGGTGGTGGTAGACATGGGTGGGGGCCTGGTGGAGGCTGCCCCTGGTGGCTGGGGGGTGGGGGTGGTGGGAGACATGGGTGGGGGCCTGGTGGAGGCTGCCCCTGCACTGCTGGGGGGTGGGGGTGATAGGGGACATGAGTGGGGGCCTGGTGGAGGCTGCCCCTGGTGGCTGGGTGTGGGGGTGATAGGGGACATGAGTGGGGGCCTGGTGGAGGCTGCCCCTGGTGGCTGGGGGGTGGGGGTGGTGGGAGACATGAGTGGGGGCCTGGTGGAGGCTGCCCCTGCACTGCTGGGGTTGGGGGTGGTGGTAGAAATGAGTGGGGGCCTGGTGGAGGCAGCCCCTGCACTGCTGGGGGGTGGGGGTGGTGGGAGACATGAGTGGGGGCCTGGTGGAGGCTGCCCCTGCACTGCTGGGGGGTGAGGGTGGTGTTAGACATGGGTGGGGGCCTGGTGGAGGCTGCCCCTGCACTGCTGGGGGGTGGGGGTGGTGGTAGACATGGGTGGGGGCCTGGTGGAGGCTGTCCCTGGTGGCTGGGGGGTGGGTGTGCAGGGAGACATGAGTGGGGGACTGGTGGAGGCTGCCCCTGGTGGCTGGGGGGTGGGGGTGCATGGAGACATGAGTGGGGGCCTGTAAGAGGCTGCCCCTGCACTGCTGGGGGTTGGGGTGGTGGTAGACATGGGTGGGGGCCTGGTGGAGGCTGCCCCTTGTGGCTGGGGGGTGGGGGTGGTGGGAGACATGAGTGGGGGCCTGGTGGAGGCTGCCCCTGCACTGCTGCGGGTGGGGGTGATAGGGGACATGAGTGCGGGCCTGGTGGAGGCTGCCCCTGCACTGCTGGGGGTGGGGGTGGTGGTAGACATGGGTGGGGGCTTGGTGGAGGCTGCCCCTGGTGGCTGGGGGGCGGGGGTGCAGGGAGACATGAGTGGGGGCCTGGTGGAGTCTGCCCCTGCACTGCTGGGTGGTGGGGGTGGTGGTAGACATGGGTGGGGGCCTGGTGGAGGCTGCCCCTGGGGACTGGGGGGTGGGGGTGGTGGGAGACATGAGTGGGGGCCTGGTGGAGGCTGCCCCTGCACTGCTAGGGGGTGGAGGTGGTGGTAGACATGTGTGGGGGCCTGGTGGAGGCTGCCCCTGCAATGCTGGGGTGTGGGGGTGGCGGTAGACATGGGTGGGGGCCTGGTGGAGGCTGCCCCTGGTGGCTGGGGGGTGGGGGTGATAAGGGACATGGGTGGGGGCCTGGTGGTGGTTGCCCCTGGTGGCTGGGGGGTGGCGGTGGTGGGAGACATGAGTGGGGGCCTGTTGGAGGCTGCCCCTGTACTGCTGGGGGGTGGGGGTGGTGGTAGACATGGGTGGGGGCCTGGTGGAGGCTGCCCCTGGTGGCTGGGGGGTGGGGGTGCAGGGAGACATGAGTGGGGGCCTGGTGGAGGCTGCCCCTGCACTGCTGGGGGGTGGGGGTGGTGGTAGACATGGGTGGGGGCCTGGTGGAGGCTGCCCCTGGTGGCTGGGGGTGGGGGTGGTGGGAGACATGAGTGGGGGCCTGGTGGAGGCTGCCCCTGCACTGCTGGGGGTGGGGGTGGTGGTAGACATGAGTGGGGGCCTGGTGGAGCCTGCCCCTGCACTTCTGGGGGGTGGGGGTGGTGGTAGACATGGGTGGGGGCCTGGTGGAGGCTGTCCCTGGTGGCTGGGGGGTGGGTGTGCAGGGAGACATGAGTGGGGGACTGGTGGAGGCTGCCCCTGGTGGCTGGGGGGTGGGGGTGCAGGGAGACATGAGTGGGGGCCTGTAAGAGGCTGCCCCTGCACTGCTGGGGGTTGGGGTGGTGGTAGACATGGGTGGGGGCCTGGTGGAGGCTGCCCCTTGTGGCTGGGGGGTGGGGGTGGTGGGAGACATGAGTGGGGGCCTGGTGGAGGCTGCCCCTGCACTGCTGCAGGTGGGGGTGATAGGGGACATGAGTGCGGGCCTGGTGGAGGCTGCCCCTGCACTGCTGGGGGTGGGGGTGGTGGTAGACATGGGTGGGGGCTTGGTGGAGGCTGCCCCTGGTGGCTGGGGGGCGGGGGTGCAGGGAGACATGAGTGGGGGCCTGGTGGAGTCTGCCCCTGCACTGCTGGGTGGTGGGGGTGGTGGTAGACATGGGTGGGGGCCTGGTGGAGGCTGCCCCTGGTGACTGGGGGGTGGGGGTGGTGGGAGACATGAGTGGGGGCCTGGTGGAGGCTGCCCCTGCACTGCTAGGGGGTGGAGGTGGTGGTAGACATGTGTGGGGGCCTGGTGGAGGCTGCCCCTGCAATGCTGGGGTGTGGGGGTGGCGGTAGACATGGGTGGGGGCCTGGTGGAGGCTGCCCCTGGTGGCTGGGGGGTGGGGGTGATAAGGGACATGGGTGGGGGCCTGGTGGTGGTTGCCCCTGGTGGCTGGGGGGTGGCGGTGGTGGGAGACATGAGTGGGGGCCTGTTGGAGGCTGCCCCTGTACTGCTGGGGGGTGGGGGTGGTGGTAGACATGGGTGGGGGCCTGGTGGAGGCTGCCCCTGGTGGCTGGGGGGTGGGGGTGCAGGGAGACATGAGTGGGGGCCTGGTGGAGGCTGCCCCTGCACTGCTGGGGGGTGGGGGTGGTGGTAGACATGGGTGGGGGCCTGGTGGAGGCTGCCCCTGGTGGCTGGGGGTGGGGGTGGTGGGAGACATGAGTGGGGGCCTGGTGGAGGCTGCCCCTGCACTGCTGGGGGTGGGGGTGGTGGTAGACATGAGTGGGGGCCTGGTGGAGCCTGCCCCTGCACTGCTGGGGGGTGGGGGTGGTGGTAGACATGGGTGGGGGCCTGGTGGAGGCTGCCCCTGGTGGCTGGGGGGTGGGGTGATAGGGGACATGGGTGGGGGCCTGGTGGAGGCTGCCCCTGGTGGCTGGGGGGTGGGGGTGGTGGGAGACATGAGTGGGGGCCTGGTGGAGGCTGCCCCTGCACTGCTGGGGGGTGGGGGTGGTGGTAGACATGGGTGGGGGCCTGGTGGAGGCTGCCCCTGGTGGCTGGGGGGTGGGGGTGCAGGGAGACATGAGTGGGGGCCTGGTGGAGGCTGCCCCTGCACTGCTGGGGGGTGGGGGTGGTGGTAAACATGGGTGGGGGCCTGGTGGAGGCTGCCCTTGGTGGGTGGGGGGTGGGGGTGCAGGGAGACATGAGTGGGGGCCTGGTGGAGGCTGCCCCTGCACTGCTGGGGTTGGGGGTGGTGGTAGACATGGGTGGGGGCCTGGTGGAGGCTGCCCCTGGTGGCTGGGGGTTGGGGGTGCAGGGAGACATGAGTGGGGGCCTGGTGGAGGCTGCCCCTGCACTGCCTGGGGGTGGGGGTGGTGGGAGACATGGGTGGGGGCCTGGTGGAGGCTGCCCCTGCACTGCTGGGAGGTGGGGGTGATAGGGGACATGAGTGGGGGCCTGGTGGAGGCTGCCCCTGGTGGCTGGGGTGTGGGGGTGATAGGGGACATGAGTGGGGGCCTGGTGGAGGCTGCCCCTGGTGGCTGGGGGGTGGGTGTGGTGGGAGACATGAGTGGGGGCCTGGTGGAGGCTGCCCCTGCACTGCTGGGGTTGGGGGTGGTGGTAGACATGAGTGGGGGCCTGGCGGAGGCAGCCCCTGCACTGCTGGGGGGTGGGGGTGGTGGGAGACATGAGTGGGGGCCTGGTGGAGGCTGCCCCTGCACTGCTGGGGGGTGGGGGTGGTGTTAGACATGGGTAGGGGCCTGGTGGAGGCTGCCCCTGCACTGCTGGGGGGTGGGGGTGGTGGTAGACATGGGTGGGGGCCTGGTGGAGGCTGTCCCTGGTGGCTGGGGGGTGGGGGTGCAAGGAGACATGAGTGGGGGACTGGTGGAGGCTGCCCCTGCACTGCTGGGGGGTGGGGGTGGTGGTAGACATGGG
Source organism: Ambystoma mexicanum (assembly GCF_040938575.1). Taxonomy (NCBI): domain Eukaryota; kingdom Metazoa; phylum Chordata; class Amphibia; order Caudata; family Ambystomatidae; genus Ambystoma; species Ambystoma mexicanum. The sequence continues at coordinate 662,960,639 of NC_090934.1, forward strand.
TGGGGGCCTGGTGGAGGCTGCCCCTGGTGGCTGGGGGGTGGGGGCGCAGGGAGACATGAGTGGGGGCCTGGTGGAGGCTGCCCCTGCACTGCTGGGGGGTGGGGGTGGTGTTAGACATGGGTGGGGGCCTGGTGGAGGCTGCCCCTGGTGGCTGGGGGGTGGGGGTGGTGGGAGACATGAGTGGGGGCCTATGAGAGGCTGCCCCTGCACTGCTGGGGGGTGGGGGTGGTGTTAGACATGGGTGGGGGCCTGGTGGAGGCTGCCCCTGGTGGCTGGGGGGTTGGGGTGGTGGTATACATGGGTGGGGGCCTGGTGGAGGCTGCCCCTTGTGGCTGGGGGGTGGGGGTGGTGGGAGACATGAGTGGGGGCCTGGTGGAGGCTGCCCCTGCACTGCTGCGGGTGGGGGTGATAGGGGACATGAGTGCGGGCCTGGTGGAGGCTGCCCCTGCACTGCTGGGGGTGGGGGTGGTGGTAGACATGGGTGGGGGCTTGGTGGAGGCTGCCCCTGGTGGCTGGGGGGCGGGGGTGCAGGGAGACATGAGTGGGGGCCTGGTGGAGGCTGCCCCTGGTGGCTGGGGGGTGGGGGTGGTGGGAGACATGAGTGGGGGCCTGGTGGAGGCTGCCCCTGCACTGCTAGGGGGTGGAGGTGGTGGTAGACATGAGTGGGGGCCTGGTGGAGGCTGCCCCTGCAATGCTGGGGTGTGGGGGTGGCGGTAGACATGGGTGGGGGCCTGGTGGAGGCTGCCCCTGGTGGCTGGGGGGTGGGGGTGATAAGGGACATGGGTGGGGGCCTGGTGGTGGTTGCCCCTGGTGGCTGGGGGGTGGCGGTGGTGGGAGACATGAGTGGGGGCCTGTTGGAAGCTGCCCTGTACTGCTGGGGGGTGGGGGTGGTGGTAGACATGGGTGGGGGCCTGGTGGAGGCTGCCCCTGGTGGCTGGGGGGTGGGGGTGCAGGGAGACATGAGTGGGGGCCTGGTGGAGGCTGCCCCTGCACTGCTGGGGGGTGGGGTGGTGGTAGACATGGGTGGGGGCCTGGTGGAGGCTGCCCCTGGTGGCTGGGGGTGGGGGTGGTGGGAGACATGAGTGGGGGCCTGGTGGAGGCTGCCCCTGCACTGCTGGGGGTGGGGGTGGTGGTAGACATGAGTGGGGGCCTGGTGGAGCCTGCCCCTGCACTTCTGGGGGGTGGGGGTGGTGGTAGACATGGGTGGGGGCCTGGTGGAGGCTGCCCCTGGTGGCTGGGGGGTGGGGGTGATAGGGGACATGGGTGAGGGCCTGGTGGAGGCTGCCCCTGGTGGCTGGGGGGTGGGGGTGGTGGGAGACATGAGTGGGGGCCTGGTGGAGGCTGCCCCTGCACTGCTGGGGGGTGGGGGTGGTGGTAGACATGGGTGGGGGCCTGGTGGAGGCTGCCCCTGGTGGCTGGGGGGTGGGGGTGCAGGGAGACATGAGTGGGGGCCTGGTGGAGGCTGCCCCTGCACTGCTGGGGGGTGGGGGTGGTGGTAAACATGGGTGGGGGCCTGGTGGAGGCTGCCCTTGGTGGCTGGGGGGTGGGGGTGCAGGGAGACATGAGTGGGGGCCTGGTGGAGGCTGCCCCTGCACTGCTGGGGGTGGGGGTGGTGGTAGACATGGGTGGGGGCCTGGTGGAGGCTGCCCCTGGTGGCTGGGGGGTGGGGGTGCAGGGAGACATGAGTGGGGGCCTGGTGGAGGCTGCCCCTGCACTGCCTGGGGGTGGGGGTGGTGGGAGACATGGGTGGGGGCCTGGTGGAGGCTGCCCCTGCACTGCTGGGGGGTGGGGGTGATAGGGGACATGAGTGGGGGCCTGGTGGAGGCTGCCCCTGGTGGCTGGGGTGTGGGGGTGATAGGGGACATGAGTGGGGGCCTGGTGGAGGCTGCCCCTGGTGGCTGGGGGGTGGGGGTGGTGGGAGACATGAGTGGGGGCCTGGTGGAGGCTGCCCCTGCACTGCTGGGGTTGGGGGTGGTGGTAGACATGAGTGGGGGCCTGGTGGAGGCAGCCCCTGCACTGCTGGGGGGTGGGGGTGGTGGGAGACATGAGTGGGGGCCTGGTGGAGGCTGCCCCTGGTGGCTGGGGGTGCAGGGGGACATGCGTTGGTGGGCAGTAGTGCAAGGTGACATGTGGGTTTGTCTGGGGGGCATGGCCATGGTGAATGGGCTGCCTGCAGGACATGTGCAGGGTAGGCCCCTGTGGTGTGGGCCACTTGCAGGGGCCGTGGAGGGTGTAGAGTGAACACCTGGGAGGACCCACACATGCAATTCACGTGTGGTGCTCCCTGCGCACCCCTGTAGTACACGTACCCTGATCGAATCTCGTGTGATACTTCCCGCGGACCCCTGAAATACACGTACCCTGCTGATTTTGTGTGTAATACTTCCCGCGCACCCCTGAAATACACGTACCCTGCTGCTTTTGCGTGTGATACTTCCCGCGCACCCCTGTAATACACGTACCCTGATGGAATTGCGTGTGATACTTCCTGCGCACCCCTGAAATACACGTACCCTGCTGCTTTTGCGTGTGATACTTCCCGTGCATCCCTGTAATACACGTACCCTGCTGGAATCGCGTGTGATACTTCCCGTGCACCCCTGAAATACACGTAGCCTGCTGATTTTGTGTGTGATACTTCCCGCGCACCCCTGATGCACACGTACACAGGACAATCGCGTGTGGAACTTCCCGCGAACCACTGAAATACACGTTCCCCGCTTGGTGTTTGCTGTTTGCCAGCCCTGTGAACTGGTCCAGGGTTAGCGCAGCCCTTTGCGATTATTTGGGGATTTTGAAGGCTTTTCCTTGCGCAAGGGCGTTCTTGGGGGCGTAACTGGCGCTGCTGCAGGGTCGCTGCGCCACGCTGCGCCACGGCTGGTTTTGGATGCGAGAATCCATGAATACGCTGTGCGCGGAAATCGATTTTAGCGCACGCGGCTGGCGCAGACATTCGCACAGGCACGCTGTGCGCCAGTCGCGTGCGCCACTTTTGTGCGAATTTCTATGAATTACCCTGTATATGGTTCATGGCCCAGGATGGTTTCATGTCTCTCTCTTCAGGCTTATTGTGCTGGACGTGCAATGGCTTCGAAGGCCTTCATATCGGGTGTCAGGCTGTAGCATATACTCAGGACAGCTAACTGGTCTCAAGAGCAGGTCTTTTATTCATTTTATTGTAAACCCATTGCACGTGCAACTTCAGTTGTGATCACAGGGCTTTGAACATGCACAAAAGGAAGCCCTCATACCATGTCATAAGATGTCGATTGCTCCTAGTAAAGTATGAATGTAGGGTTGGGATTCTTTATAGGAATGATGAATACAGTACGTCTCCCTGTGTTTTTGTGCAACTTCAGAGACATTTACTGGGCAGCAGTTATTTTGTGTTATGATCTAGTTGGTCTCATTAGGCAGTTCTGCTGAAACTGATACTTAGGATTGTGGCATTTTTGTGTTCCTACCGTTGGTTGTGTCAAAGAATGTGCATGAGCAAAAAGAGAGGGTGACTAATTTAACGATACGTGAGATGGTCACATATGATTTGATAAATGGAACAGCGACTGCACAAATATTATGGGACTCATAGTTGTGGGGGTTATGGAGTTTTTCTTTTGTTCCTGTTTTAATTTTGCCTTTTAAAATGACAAGAGTTATGAATAATACTGATCTGCTTAATAGTGTCCCAACTCTCCACATTAAATTGATAGGAGCAATCAACATTAGAAACATCGTTCAAAAATCTAAAACAGTTCAAACGGAACCATTTCATATTTAAGAGATAATTCGAGATATCATTCAAATGTACCATCATTGAAAAGATGGCAGTTAATAACAGTTGAATCATGATTCAATGATGGTTTGACATTGTACAATGCAGAACACCAGCTGCTTTGCTTCTTCTGGTGCTGTAAGTCCCAATCAATTCAGGGGTCCAGGGACACGATTGGCCCTTGTGCTCTTCACTCCCAACCCGGAGAGTCTAACTAGCACGTACAGGAATTCTTTACACCCATTAAGGGGTTTGGTTAGCTGCCAGAGAGGACCACTTTCCCAATAGAGGTCCAAATTAATTCTCCTTGAAATTCCAAAATTAATCAAGGAAGGAGTGCGAGACACATTTGCCATAAACACAAACGGCCATCCCAGGATTGACAAATACAAGCAGGCTTTAAGGGTTCTGATACCTGTTAAGGTAACAAGTGACTTTGTCTTCAGGAAACATAACCCAAAGGGATTTGCATGTTTATGAAGTGTAGAAGACAGGAAGGAAAGAGAAGCCCATAGAAAAACAAGATGGAGGAAAACCTCCTCCTTTCTGTTCTGTTTGTCTTGGATGTCTAAGCCCATATCCTTCTCTTAGCCTGCACTTCAAGAGCACTTTGGTCTGTAAAATCCTGGCGTGAGGCAGGTCCTTTTGCTTAGGGTGCACCCTTTGAAGCTTTTTTTCCCACGGATGCTCCAGCCAGAAAAAACAAGCAAGCAAGAGGAATAGAAAGAGATAAGAAGAGAGAGACAGAGAGAGCATGAGAGAGACACAGAGAACTAGGGCAGACAAAGACGGTTGAGAGAGAGATGGTGAGAGACCATAAAATGGGCATTGTTAGTAGTAAAATAGAGTAACATAATATTATAAATGTAGGTTTTATGCAATTAGAGATTGCAATATTCTAAGTGACACAAGAGAAAGAGAGTGGGTGTTGTATGCGTGAGGAATATCCATCAAGCAAGTGTGTAGAAGCCCTGAATTTCTTTAATTTGTATTTAATCATAAAACAATGCAGGTAATTCCATTTCAGAAAGGGTGGTCTGATATCCAGACCCTTCATTCATAAAGCACCATGCCAAAAGCATAGTGACCACCTGGGTCTGGTTGCATCAGTAGCCTGATCTGCAGTGCCTGTTCTGGGTCAAGCAAATTCAAAGGTCACAGGTGCCCTTTTGACAGCTGCTGTGACAGAGGCTACGTTTAAAGTCTACACCTGTGCTCCAAAATCACATCTTTATGAGGAATGAATATGATGGGTGCAGATTAGTCTCTAAATACGTGACATCTTTAAATTGTGGCATGGTGGCTAGTAATTCACAGAATTATCTAAAGGCATATCTGATTTGAATCATATAAGGATCAACAATGAGAGCCTAGGCCAGCTGTGTAAACTTAAATCTAAAGATGGGAGCAACCTACAATCATCAAATAATAATAACGCAGTCCTAGTGGTGTTTTATCAAAATAAAAGGACCTATACTAATAAACCTTACGTCAATCCTTACTTCTAAATAAAAATAGTGTGGTAAACAATGTTATGCAACAGAAAAGTGTACAAGAAAGGATATGTCAGGATATTGAAGCCATTGGCTTCCCTTCCCCACATTTTCAGCACGGGACCAGGCGGCACACTCAAGCTTAACACAGTCTCTGGCTTCTCTAGCATAAGGGTGCAGTTCAACGCTTCTTACAACATGGCCTTCTGTGCCAAAGTCTCTTTGCCATTCAAAGTCTCTTTTTCAGAGGGCCTGATGCAATACGATAAACATCAAAATTCCTTTCTTCTCAGGATTTCACACTTTCAAATTCTCAGTAATTTTCTGTTCAGCCCGGGTCACCCTGTGCTGGGTTCAGACCAACTTTAACACAAAAGTGGGTCGCCCTACACCGGCTCAGACTCACTCTAACACAAAAACTTCTCAGGTGAACTTTGCTTCACCCCTGGTCCCCCTATGCTGGGCTCAGACCAACTTTATCAACTTTGCCACAAACCTTCTTTACTGTATCACCATCGAAGACGTTCGATTGTGCACAGGATTTTACTTGACCTGTCGTAGGACCACTTCGATTCACAATTCTCTACAACTCTTTGATAGTTCAGCTGGATACCTTACCGAGACGTTCGATTGAGTACACACGCGGTGCCAGAATACTCAGTCAAAGATATCATATCTTTGTTTCAAAGTTCAATCACTCATGAGCAGTTCAACTTTACTTGCGTTTTTTATCACACATATTTTAAATAATAGTTGTTCCAGCACTCGCCATACAATGTTGCCGCTTGCAACATTGGCTTCAACATAGACTGGTCTTGCATCGGTCTCCCCAACTCACCGGCTGTGCTGATTTCATTGATGCTGCGTTGTTCTTGGAGCTAAGGATAGTACCACGGTGGCTGGTAATTCTTCCAGACTTGATTATCGACGTAGGAGGGCCCTCGAAATTTCTGACACACAATGCAGGATTCTTCAGCCTGCTTTCCTGGTCTTATGCTTTCCAATCTTGAGGGCTCATGAAAGCAACAGTTCCTTGTCAAAAAGGTCAAGGGAACTTCCCTCCTTGCAATCCCCTTCCGTTTTGCCATCTTTCTCTTCTTGTTAAACTGCCATCTTGGAACTGCTGTTTCCATGTGTGCTTTACCTCGCTCAGAGTTTGCTCTCGTGCGCCACCTTTTATCCGTTTGGGGAAGCTTAATGAAGTCAGGTGTTTGTGATGGTCAGTAATTGCCTGACCTTGACTGACCATTGTATTGGGACACGTCCGTTATATGGCTCAGGTGTTAGTCAATTTTCTCTCATAGCAGGCTGTCAGTGAGAAGGTTTCTGTGTTGTAAAAGGGAGTGGGGGGGAGTGTCAGGACTCAGCATATCCGGAGACCAGGGAACCAGCGCACTCGCCCTTCTCTAGTTACTTTTAGACCTTCCATGCCCGCTTCTAAGTATATAGTCTTGGGCAAACACATGGTACCCAGCTCCCAAGCTTGTGGGAGACTGCCTTCCTAGTCTCTGCTTAAGCATTCTGCACCATTCCTTGCTCACTAGCGGTTGCCATGGCAATAATGGAAGGGAAGACTCTTGACACATGCTCACGTGACAGGCGGTAGATAGGACCGCCTGTGGGAACTGTTTGGTGCTTCTAATTGAAGTTGTTTCCAGACCCTTGCATTGTTGCTACCTTTGTATTCCTTGCTTACCAGACCCCTGCCTTGTCCATGGATTCCTACTTCTCCAACCCTTCTGTCTCAGTACCTTCCAGTTAATTTCCGACACTGCATGCTATATGGATATTCCCTTGGATACGATTTGGACTTTGTTTGCTGCCCGCCTGTTACTGAACCCATTTACTCACAGACTCCCTTGTCTCGCAGATCAGAGCCTTGCACTCTCACTCCTGTGGGGGCTCCAGTCTTATCACTGCACTCCGCATCTATCTTTGCTATGATCATCTGTGTTGGAACCCCACCACACAGGACCTTACCTATCATTCACGGTCAAGAATCCACACATGGACTACAGACGCTTGGTGTTTGTGTGATTGGTATTTTAGGGGTCCTCATGCCGCCAGGATAGGTTTTGCCGCTGCTGCTGGACTCCAGGACTTTTCTCATCAAAGGACTGTAGTGAAATGTCCTTGTGCAGTCAGGATAGGTTTTGCTTCTGCTTCTGGACTCCAGGACTTTTCTCATTAAGGGACATCAGCCATTTTGAGAGAACACAATCCGGTAAAAACGATTTTCCATTTTGGATTTTGGATTGCCTCCCATCCCCCCACCACCTCTTGGTGTGTCTTGTGACTGCAGGTACCCTCCTCTCCACTGGAATAACCCGGGACACCATACCTAGCAGGCCCACATCCTTACCTGTTACCTGGGTTTTCTTGCACCAATTTCGAGGTGAGTTTCTTTGATTTGTTGTTTTGGGAAGTACCTCGAGAGTACCAAGCAGTATTGCTAATCGTGTTTTCTTTCTCCACAGCCGGTGTGATCAGGTGGTGTGTGTCCTTCTTCCAACTAATAGATCCCTCTGCTTGTTCCGGTACCAAGAAGAAGGTTACATTTGTTGGAACAATTTGTCAGCTACTAGCCGCAACTACCAGACGGCTCCTCCACACTCTGTTCGGCTATACCTTGCACCGAGCCCTAACAGGGCGATAGAGTTCCTAAATATCCAGTGTCCCACTGTCACTCCCCGAAGACACCTCACCCAGCTGATCCACCCGCACTGGTCCACTCCCAGGAACTGGATCCAAAAGTGATGGGCGTGTCCTGTCCACCTAGATGACAGAGCTTTGGGGACTACTGGCACCTTCTGGTTTCTCACACTCCCAAGGAAAGCCTAGGTAACACATCCCAAAGGTCTTGGCCCAACCATATGAGACAAACAGAGACATCTTTGATTGGTTTGAAAGACTAGAACTTGCCTTCCGTCTCCAGATGTATACAGATATTTAAATGAATCCAAAATAACAAATGAATTCCTAATTAATCCAAAACAACAAGAAATAATGAGTTTTCTGGTACAAATAAATATATATGGGGTGGAGGTTAAGGGGTTACATGGGTGGGGAGGGGGCTGGAGTGGGCTTTCAAATAGAGGGAAACAACAGGTGGCTTGGGGGGACAACCCCAAAATTAAAAATATTTTTCGCTGTTATGGGTTTGTTATTAATTTATTCTCTGTTATTTGATTTGTTTAAATCACATGGTTCTGTCTCCAGGAGGTTGATGAAGAATTGTGGGGAGAAGCCCTTATGAGTTGTCTTTTGATGGCTGTAGCCGATGTGATTATTCAGGTGCTCCTCCGGAGAGGCCGATTTATGAGGAAATTAATCTTGCAATCCTCAGGAAGTGCCGCAAGAAACTGAGCCATACCTCAGTAGCCTTAAAGAGCTCACAAAGAAAGGAAGTCAAACCTTTGAGGCGTTTGCCTATCAGTCCTTGAATAATCTGATGGGTTACAGGTAACAAAGTTGGCACACATTAGGGCATGTACAATTTGGTTGCATGTGAGAATATTAAGAATTGTGAAAGAGTTTGCCAAGTCTGCCAATAGAAATGTGTGCACTTGAGATAAAATGTCAGGCGACCACTTCTAAACCAGATGAGAGGGTAATTGATGAAAGAAAATCCAAGGCGGGCAAGAGAACAGTCCCTCATACACCTGCTAAGAAAGTGCCCCAAAGAACAATGGGAACTCCGAGTCACTTGGATTGTCAGCGCCCACGTAAAGAACGAGTACTGGCGGAGGAGGCAAATACATTGCACTTCTGCCCCAAGAGAAGGGGATAAGAAAAGTAATACACATACACAAGCCCAAACTATTGGCATTGCCAATGCTTGTTAGAATTCGTATTGCCATGCTTAACTGGTCTTTATACAGCCTCTTCCAGCTTTTGATCCCACTCTCTGTTAGGCAGAATTATATTCAGTACCCTTTGGGAACACCCCACACACAATTAAGACTACAAATGACAATACAAATTCACCTTCGGTACAAGCCTGTACTACACAGTAAAGTGGTAGCGTTGGCTGAGCAGCCAGACCTATCTCAAGAGCAACTGAGCAGTATCAATAGTTACACAAAGGACAGCAATTACTATGATACAAACACACACTGACTCAAGTTTTCTGAGTAAAAGAATATACATGTATTTACACATCAGTTGTATAACATCTCACTAAAGTAAAGCAGTTGAAAAATCACACTCTTAATACACCACACCACTCCAGATAGATTCTGGGAAAGTTAAACTAAAAAAATAAGTATGAGAAAAATGGCACTCCAGTAATTTAAAAAGGGAGGGAAAGATAAAATTAGGTAAAAATTGAGCAGCACCAACAGGTAAGTAAGCAGGACAATCTAGACAGAGAAACTACAGTGATGGAATCAAATCAAAAAGGCTTAGGGCCAAAGTCAATAGGACAAAAGTCTTTTGCTCAACATTACACAGTTCAGGGTAGTTTGCGGTTAATTCTTTGCAAAGAGTTCCGGACGAAGTTGGTCGGCAGAAAAGTTAGTATAAAGAGTAGAGAAGGACAAGCCCTCGGATTGGCGAAAGGTTTCACACACCTTCACCACGGCTGGACGAAACGAACAGCCGGATTTGCACAGTACCTTTAAATGGAGAAGAAGCTGTAGCTGAGGCGGACGTTCCTAGCAGTTCCTGCAGGCTCACGGTTCCTGAAGCGACTGTCGGACTGACAAGAAGTAGGAAGACTCGAAAGTTCAGCAGTGCCCAGGTAAGAAAGCAGCAGCAGAGCAAAGCAACAAATAAAAGGTGCACTCCTTAAAACCCAAGCAGGGTCCGACCTTCCTGGCTATTCGGTTCACTGTATCTCTGTACAGCAAATTCGACCAGAGGAGGGAGTCCTGGCATGCAGTTTGGGCAAACTGGTTGGTCCCACCAGCTCAGGGGAAGAATACTCCTGGTAGATTTTCTCTGTCATTGGAGCTTGAAGATTCAGACCTGCAGCAGGGCTTCACTGGACGGTTCAGTCGTTGTAGGGGTTCTCTTCTGTCAGCTCGTTGTCGGTATTTTCGTTCCAGTGGCGACTCTGCCTTTCCAATCCCAGAGACCTGCTCTTTATACAGTTTTCCCCCATTCACACAGCCTGGCTGTCAATCACGCAGCAGGGTTGCTGTCCTGACGGGACAGTCACCTAGCCAATCAAACAGGAGTGTGACTTGGGTTACCAAGGGAACCCATGGCAGGGGTCCTAAAACCCCTCTTTCACATCCTGCCAACCCAGACCTTCAGGTGCCTAAGGAGGGCTTCTGTGGAGAAGCCAACGAAAAGACGGTGAACAAAGGAACCAAACCTGGTTTGGCGCATGCAGTTAAACACGAGAAAGGCATTTTCAAAAAGAAATGGCAAATAAACCCAGCCGGAAGCGTATAAAATGTATATGGTCTAGCGGGTTTAAGTTCGAGGCTACCAAGATAGCCTAAAACAAAACCAAGGTTATTTAAGATAACCACGGTAGGACAAATAGGGTAGTTACCACTGCCACCAGCCAAGTCTTGATGAAAAGGGAGAGAAACAATGCTCCAAGAGAAACAGACAAAATGGGATAAGTATTAACCCTTTCCAGTACTCTATGTAAGATAGGGTGTACTGGGTCTGTGGATTTTAAAAGTCTAATAAAGTTAATGGCACTTTTACATGTACTGGGAGACAGTAGTCAGTCGCAGAAAATGGAGTCTGAGTTGGGAAGTCTAAAAGACAATCCTGTGTCACTGCACTGAAGGTGCTGTGTAACACACAATCAAAAGATGATGCCTATGGAGTAGGTGAGGCTCCACAGTCAATGAACACAAGAAAATGTTAAACACATACAGCAAAACACATGTAAGAGTGGGAAAAAGGGCTCACACTCTTACCAGGTGAAAAAAATAAACCCTAGAAATCCAGCAAAGCTGCTGAGGGACTCAGTAGGTAAGGGAAATTAGCCATTCTGGAGAATGCTGCCTAACACTCTCCACCTCAGACTGTTTATTTGATTTCAAGACATCTGAACATATTTAAAATGTGTAAAGGTTGATAAATGTTGTTCTATGTGCTATAGTGATGTTTAACATTTACTTGATTTAAGTTTTCCCAGAGAAAAACACACAATCTGAGATTGCAAATATTCGTGTAAGCCTTACAGCTGCGGGAATTAAAACATAGCAATATAGTGGTTCCTTTACCCTTATGTTTCGGTAGGAGTACGAATACATAAGGAGTGTACATTTTTAGATTAATTGTTTGTGGTACAGTTTTTGAATACACACTCTGAAAAGATACATTCTTACATGTTCTCTGTTAAAATTCATGATTTCTGCACTAAAGCTCACCTTTGTTTTTGATTTGCATGCGTCACTCCCACTCTATGAAACTCTCTCGCGCACTACATGTTCTCAAAAACAGTTTTTTTTCTTTATGAGTCATGAAGAGGCTCTGCAAACGAAGTCACACAGAACCCTTTCTGCACAAACTGTGCAAGCTGAACCTTGCAGGCATTGTGATGGCTTTTATCTGGAAGTAATGGCATATGCGCCCGATTGCCTCCTGCTTTGTCTCCCCCATTAATTGTCTCTAGCTCGAGTCCTGTTATGTTTAGGTGGAGCTGTTTAGAACCTACCCTGGCTTCTGCCATCTGTTAGTCTTACCTCTTCTGATTGCTCTTTTAATTACCGCTTTCTCCATTTGCCCTGGTCCACAAAGTTCTCCTGCATTGTCCTGTTATTTGCATGCCTGGGGTTACACAACTATCACTTACTCAAGGGGTTTGAGAAGGCTTGATCCAGCAATGTCTCATAGGTTAAATTCCCGCACCGTTTTCTGATGTGTCACTCAGTGTCAGCAAAGGAGGATTCAGAGTTGGAATCCTCAAAGTCATCTGGTAACGCCCCCTATGGGCGGGAAGAATTTAGCCTGCTTCCTTACTGTCTCAGCCTGCGTCTTGCTTGCTCACGCCCCTCACCCTGGCACTTCATTTAAACAAGACAAATGTAAGACACGTGTTTCAAACACGAAGAATCAATCTGGCAAACGTTGTTGTTGCAAGATAATATAATTCAGCCAAGCTGAGGTGAATGCTATCAGAAGTCGCCACAGGATATAGACGCTTTTTGCCACTGGCAACAGCAGGGACTTAATTTCACCAAAATGCCAGGGGTAGCGGAAGTGACATCACACGACCCTTGACCCCATGATGACATCACAGGAAGTGATGTCATTTGACCCCACCCAGAAGTGATATCGCAGGAAGCAGTGGAGCACAACCTTTCACCCGTTGACAAAACAGGAAGTGGCATCACATAGCATTGTAATCTACAAAAAATATGGTTACGATATCACTATAATGTGATGTACATTTCATACAAGAATGGATCGCCATATGTATTGTAAAAATCAGTGTGTATAAGCCCATATTACCAAATTACTGTGAATGCAAGCAGACTTCCATGACCAAATGGTAATGATGTGTTATTATATAGCACTTACGCTTAAGCGCTTTTATATAGAAAAAATATACACCCAATATCACCCAACCTGTGTTGGTAATCTTTCATCGACCTTAGAATGATGAAAGGCTGAGTTGAGGCGTTTAAGAACAGACTAAATCAGTGACTCACCCCCTGAAGTGTGCCTGAAATAAACCTTTAATGAGTCTGCAATTATTGTATAGTAATCAAGAAAAACACACTTGGTATTCCTATTCTTTCTTATTTAGGGTCAGACTTGTGGCACTCCTGTTCTTATTTTTCTTCTTTTGTTTAATGGGCCTAAACAAGAAAGCCAGCCACTCCAGATGTAAAGAGCCAGACGGTGCTAGCCATAGCGCAGGAGCTTGCATTACAAAAAAAAAAAAAACGTTTTTGTTTTGTTTTTTCAGAGATCGCAAGGGAGACCACAGAGGTCGCCGTTGCGACGTCTGGCGACCCCTAAATGCCATCCCTGGGTCACAGAAAGTGTAAAACAAATGTGAATTCTAAGCAAACGTTAGAAATGGTTTTGGGGGTTGTAGAGATATTGCGAGACTTCCCGGTCTCGCGAGATCTCGCGTAGGAAAGCGGAAATGTGGCTCCCGTGCTCCGCGCGCGGCAGACGCCTGGAGGGAAGACACAGAGCAACATCGGCTCCTGTGTGCTCGTCCTTTGGGCTGGCCACAGTGCCTAATTAAATACCAGGGACTCATGCTGTCTGGAGCATAGTTGAAGGGCCTGTTGTCCATCCATTGTGATTTGAGTTAAGTTTCGTTAAGAAGCTGATGTTCAGGATTTTAATAAATCAACATCATCTGCAGCCACGCAGCCTCCAGTGTATCATTATCCATATTATACAACATCATTGGCGACGAGGATCACCACTGATACCCACGTGGTGCCATGCAAGGAGCGACCCCACCACCGCCTTTTCTGCAAACACCCGGTAGGCCTGCCATTCCGTGGCCACAATGGCAACTCTTACTCACCACGTATGTGGAGGCCTTGGGCGATGCAGGCTACTCAGATGGTACTAAATGCCCTGGGCGTCGAAGGACAGAGAGTGTTTGAAAGTCTCACCCCAGAGTCAGTAGCCAACGACAACGATGACGTATTTAAGGAAGCCGTTAGAAGAATAGTAAAAAGGTTCACCAGCAAGGAGAATACAGTCTTACACAGGATACGGTTTTACAGCCGCAAACAAGAGGCGTCAGAACAACTTAATGATTGTGTGACCACACTACGCGAATTGGCGGCGCAGTGCAACTTTGGAAACAACGCGGAAGGTCTGATCTGCGACATGCTGGTAGTTCATACCAACAGCAGAAAGGTGCAAGACAAGTTCATCCTAGAGAAAGAACTACAGTTGGAGAAAGCAGTTGAAATAGTGAGAGCAGTGGAAGAGACAGCAGGTACAAGGAAAGAATAGGCAAGTGGGCACAGTCCGGCCGATGTACAAGCGATTGATTTCCGCCCTAAGAAGGAGAAGCCGGTCCTTGACACGAGAGAAGGGAAATGGGCAAGGAAAGAACCATTGAAATGTCACAGGTGCACCAGCACGAAATACTTGGCCTTTGACAAAGAGTGCCCCGCAAGGGTCAAAGAATGCTCAGTGTGCAAAAAGATTGGAGATTGGATATTTTTCAATAGTGTGCCGATGGCGAAACATAAAAGTCACCAGTGTCAATGCCGAACACAATACGGAGAGGGAATCGTCCTCTGATGAAGAAGGGAGGCCTACCGTCATAATGGTGAACAGCCCAAGGGATAGAAGAGAAAAGCCCCACTGCGCCATCAAAATAAAGGGAATGGAAACAAGAGTCATGCCTGACTCGGGCTCTGACCTAACCATAATATCCGAGCGCACATACAAAGAGATGATAGGCACTGAGACAGTCCAAGTGCTCAGCAGGCGACACAAGCCCACAGTTTTCAGTGGCACGTCAATAGACCTGCTTGGCTACATCAAAGGTAAAGTGGAGGTCAAAGGGAGAGAGACCACCACAAAAGTTTACTTCAGTCAAGAAGGCCCAGCAGTACTAGGGTGGGATAACCAGGCAAAACTGAACATTTAGCTGGACCCCAGCACAGAGGACCAGGCACTGTCAGTCAGTTCTAGAGGAGCGCCGGTAGTGAGAGAAGGTTATCCGAAACTATTTTCAGAAGTGCAAAGACACAACAAGGGCTTTGTCCACAAAATACTGCCCCAGTCAAACACAGGGTAAGGCCACACCGGCGACCGCAAGAGACACACTCAGAAGCCAACTGGACTGAATGAGGAAAGATGGCACCATCAAGGAGATTGAAGCATCAGAGTGGCTGAGCCCAGTGGTACTCATAAAAAAACAAAATTCACAAGAGCTAATGGTATGCATTGATCTCCGCAGTTTAAAGCTGGAAGTAATCACGGACAGCTACCCCCTGCCGAGCATCAACGAGTTAATCCTCACAATGAAGGAGGCCAGGGTGTTCTCAAAGTTGGACATGAGGAATGCGTACCATCAAATACAACTACATAAGGAGTCCAAGCCATTGACCGCATTCATCACTTTGTTTGGCACCTATCAATTTGCGAAGATGCCGTTTGGCCTATCATTTGCAGCCTCAGCGTTTCAACGCATGATGGACGCCCTACCACGGAATGTCAGGAATGTGTCCTATTTCCAGGATGACATACTGGTATATGCTGCAGACGAACAGACACATGATGCCACGTTGAAGACAGTCTTCACCAAGCTCCAAGAAGCGGGAGTAAAACTGAGGTATGAAAAATGTGTATTCAAGGCACAAGAAGTTGAGTATTTGGGGCACAAGATATCAGCACAAGGTATAAGTCCAAAGCAAAACCTGCTACAAGCAATAAATAAAGCTCCCAAACCCACCAACAAAGACGAGGTGAGGTAATTCCTCAGTCTAGCAGAATATTACGCCAAATTCATCCCAAATTCTCTGAAACCTCAGCGCCGCTCTGCGAGCTTCTCAAAAAGGGTCAGAGTACACGTGGCAAGAAGCCCAGAAGAAAGCGGTGGAAAGCAACAAACGATACATAGTGGAAGCGCCATACCTCAACCGTTTAATCCAGACTGGTGTATGGTCATCACCAAGGACGCCAGCGCGTATGGACTAGGAGCTGTTCTCACCCAGAAAAAGGGCGACACGAAACATGTGGTAGCATTTGCCTCGAAAGCCCTATCGTCAGCTGAACAAAATTATTCCACCATCGAGAAAGAGATGCTGGCTTGTGCATGGGCTGTGGAACATTTCAGGACATATGTGTGGGGCACAAAGTTCAAGTTATTTACCGACCACAAGCCCCTCATCCATAAACTCAGCCCAGGCTGCACCAAAGTGTGGACACCCAGGTCAGCCCGCATAGCAGCCAAACTGCATGAATACACCTTTGAGGTACAAGACATCTGGGGGATGAAGAACTTGCAGGCAGAGTGCATGTCAAGATTCCCAGAAGGAAAGGACAATGCCACCACCTTCTTGCAAGAAGCATGCATTGTAGCATCCATTACAGATCTCAAGGCCCCAGACTACCTAGAGCTAAGTGAGAGACATTGGATGGAAGAAGATGGGAATGACCCCACAATGGTGAGAATTAGAGAATGGGTCAAAAATGGATGGCCAGATGAAAGGGCATTACCAGACGGAATCAGACCCTATTGGAAAGTGGCAGATGAAATCTCTGAGACTGACGGCATAATCATGAAGACCGACCAAGTGATTCCGCCCACAGGCATGAGGAAAACAATCCTGTGCAGAGCTCATGCAGGCCATTTAGGAAACACCATGACACGTCGCAGGGTGAGGGAAGCCTACTGGTGACCTTCCATGGATCAGGAGATTCGTACAATGATCGAGAGATACCATGAGTGTCTCAACAGTGACAAGTGCCTAAAGATCAGACAAGCGCCCATGATTCCCACGGAAACCCCGGAAGCGGTGTGGTCAAAAGTAGGCCTGGACTTTATAGGACCACTGGAAGCAATGGCACCTGAACTTCGCTATGGCATAGTGCTATTGGATTATTTATTGAAGTGGATCGAAGCCGAGTTTGTCCCCAACATCAAGACTGCCACCGTGATTGAAGTCCTCACTGCCATCTTCCAGAGGGAAGGGCTCCCCAGTGAGTTAGTGACAGACAATGGGGTACAGCTAATATCCAGAGACATGGAACTGTTCCTGAAGAAGCACAACATTCATCAGAAGAAAGCAGCGCTGTATCATTCCAAAGCCAATGGGCTCGTGGAGAGGGCCAACAGGTTTATTAAAGGAGCCATCCAGTTAGCGACCGCTTCGGGACAGCGGTCGCTAACTGGCTGGCTCCTTTACGCTGTCCCGGTCAAACACAGGGTAAGGCCAGTGAAAGGCGACCACAAGAGACACACTCAGAAGCCACCTGGACAGAATGAGGAAAGATGGCACCATCGAGGAGATTGAAGCATCAGAGTGGCTGAGCCCAGTGGTACTCATAAAAAAACAAAATTCACAAGAGCTAATGGTATGCATTGATCTCCGCAGTTTAAAGCTGGAAGTAATCACGGACAGCTACCCCCTGCCGAGCATCAACGAGTTAATCCTCACGATGAAGGAGGCCAGGGTGTTCTCAAAGTTTGAAATGAGGAATGTGTACCATCAAATACAACTACATAAGGAGTCCAAGCCATTGACCGCATTTGTCACTTCGTTTGGCACCTATCAATTTATGAAGATGCCGTTTGGCCTATCATTTGCAGCCTCAGCGTTTCAACGCATGATGGACGACCCTCTATGGAATGTCAGGAATGTGTCCTATTTCCAGGATAGCAGCAGATGAACAGACACATGATGCCACGTTGAAGACAGTCCTCACCAAGCTCCAAGAAGCGGGAGTAAAACTGAGGTACGAAAAATGTGTATTCAAGGCGCAAGAAGTTGAGGATTTGGGGTACAAGATATCAGCACAAGGTATAAGTCCAAATCAAAACCTGCTACAAGCAATAATTAAAGCTCCCAAACCCACCAACAAAGATGAGGTGAGGTCATTCCTCGGTCTGGCGGAATATTACTGCAAATTAATCCCCAAATTCTCTGAAACATCAGCGCCGCTCCGCAAGCTTCTAAAAAAAGGTTCAGAGTACACATGGCAAGAAGCCCAGAAGAAAGCGGTGGAAAGCATCACACGACACATAGTAGAAGTGCCGTGCCTTCAACCGTTTAACCCAGACTAGTGTACAGTCATCACCACGGACGCCAGCGCGTATGGGCTAGGAGCTGTTCTCACCCAGAAAAAGGGCGACACAGAACATATGGTAGCACTTGCCTCGAAAGCCCTATCGTCAACTGAACAAAATTATTCCACCATCGAGAAAGAGATGCTGGCTTGTGCATGGGCTGTGGAACATTTCAGGACATATGTGTGGGGCACAAAGTTCAAGTTAGTTACCGACCACAAGACCCTCATTCATATGCTCAGCCCAGGCGGCACCAAAGTGTGGAGACCCAGGTCAGCCCGCATAGCAGCCAAACTGCGAGAATACACTTTTGAGGTACAACACATCTGGGGGTGGAAGAACTCACAGGCAGACTGCATGTCAAGATTGCCAGAAGGAAAGGACAATGCCACCACCTTCTTGCAAGAAGAATGCATTGTAGCATCCATTACAGATCTCAAGGCCCCAGACTACATAGAGCTAAGTGAGAGACATTGGATGGAAGAAGATGGGAAAGACCCCACAATGGTGAGAATCAGAGAATGGGTCAAAAATGGATGGCCAGATAAAGGGGCATTACCAGAAGGAATGAGACCCTATTGAAAAGTGGCAGATAAAATCCTTGAGACTGACGGCATAATCATGAAGACCGACCAAGTGATTCCGCCCACAGGCATGAGGAAAACCATCCTGTGCAGAGCTCATGCAGGCCATTTAGGAAACACCATGACACGTCGCAGAGTGAGGGAAGCCTAATGGTGGCCTTCCATGGATCAGGAGATTCGTACAATGATTGAGAGATGCCATGAGTGTCTCAACAGTGACAAGTGCCTAAAGATCAGACAAGCGCCCATGATTCCCACGGAAACCACCGAAGCGGTGTGGTCAAAAGTAGGCATGGACTTTATAGGACCACTGGAAGCAATGCCACCCGAACATCGCTATGGCATGGTGCTAGTGGATTATTTATTGAAGTGGATCGAAGCCGAGTTTGTCCCCAACATCATGACTGCCACCGTGATTGAAGTTCTCACTGCCATCTTCCAGAGGGAAGGGCACCCCAGTGAGTTACTGACAGAAAATGGGGTACAGCTAATATCCAGAGACATGGAACTGTTCCTGAAGAAGCACAACATTCATCAGAAGAAAGCAGCGCTGTATCATTCCCAAGCCAATGGGCTCGTGGAGAGGGCCAACAGGTTTATTAAAGGAGCCAGCCACTTAGCGACCGCTTCGGGAATGGATCCCCTCAAAACGACCAATGAGGCCATCGCAGCTCACAGACTGACTCCCAACGGGATCACCCAAATCTCCCCTTTTCGCATGATGAGAGGGAGGAGAGCAGCCTCCACACTAGTGCCACCATGGTTGGCCAGAGTAAGAGAAGATGAGGAAGTAGACATGTCGGAAGTGGTGTGGAGAATAGAGAACAGCAAAGCACGCATTAAAATGTGGAGCGAAAGAAGAAGAAGGACAAAACAAGGATGGGACATAAGAGACGGAGATTGGATCAAAATACAGTTGCCGAACAAAGATCAAATGATGGGCTCAAGGTTCAGCAGACCCGTAAAAGAGATTCACAGAGGAACCAATCACGTCCGCACTGAAGACGGGTGCACATGGAACATGGAGAGAGTAGCCATGTTTGAAAAGAGACAAGAGAGAGAAAAGACCCTTGAAAGACCTGAAACCGAGGAGGTAATCTACAAAGAGGCAGAGAGAGAACGAAAGCCGGAGACAGACAGAAGATAAGTCGAAGAAAATGAAATTGAATCGGATGCACCCGCAGTAGAGCAAGAAGATGACCACAAGCAGTACTCCAATGGCAAAAGATGTGACCGGCCGAGAAGAGAACACGGAAGACTGGTGAGATACAATGACTATGTCCTGCAGTAACCTGTTTTGCATTATCAGAGGGAGGTGTGTAGAGATATTGCGAGACTTCCCAGTCTCGCGAGATCTCACGTAGGGAAGCAGAAATGCGGCTCCTGTGCTCCACCTGCGGCAGACACCTGGAGGGAAGGCACGGAGCAACAACGGCTCCTGTGTGCTCTTCCTTTGGACTGGCTACAGTGCCTAATTAAAGACAAAGGACTCATGCTGGCTGGAGCATAGTTGAAGCGCCTGTTGCCCATCCATTGTGATGCAGCCTTCAGTGTATCATTATCCATATTATACAACAGGGGGGTCTTACATTTTTAAGCCTTGTAAACAAATGGTGGTGTTCCAAGGTGAGTGGGGCGGTAATTCCCCATTCACCATTTTCCCTTCCCCATTCCCATTTTTGCCCCATAGGGCACAATGGGAATGGGGAAAGGCGCTAAGTACGGTGCCGCAAATTGCGGCACCGTACTTAGCACCAAGGTCACTTTGCGGCATGGGTTTTAACGCCTGCAAAAAGCAGGCGTTAAAACCTGGGACCTCTTATTCAGGCGTTAAGGGTTAACGGCGCCGACAGCGCCGTTAAACCCTTAACGCCTGACTTGTAATGAGGGCCAGGGGCTTGCGTCTATCTATAACCAGTCCTATACATGTATTAAGTACAATATCTATCACTGCTGCACAACATGACATAGATTTCCAGGTGTGGCATGCCTTATGTGGTCGAACTCATCAACGAAAACCTGCTAAAAACCACCCTTTGAATATTGTGCCCTTACATGCGACTAACACATGTGCAGGGTGTGTTCTATCCATCTTTCGGAAATTGTTCGAAGTAGTAGTTTTATTCGAAAGCCAGGCTCTCATGACAAGTGCAGCAGCTGAGAGAATGCTTGGGTTAGGGTCTTCTCATACATCATCTCTTTATTCTTTTTCATACTTCAGCAATTTCAGTTCTGTAGATAATCACTCAAACACATATGTACTAATTTTGCAGTAATGGAGAACGGGCCTCTGCACAAGGCAGTATGGGCTGATTTACACGAACTGCAAACTAAAGTTATTCTTCATACATTTTCCAACGATCCACATTTATTGCAAAGCCGCACCCCATTGCTTTTGTAGCCTTGTTTAGAAACACAATCACACGAGTCTTGCTTGTGAAGAAAGTCGTATGTCATGTATTGCCAAAGGGTGCACATTTGTCAATGTTGCATAATATTTCTTTTTTGTACACAGACTGCCTATTATAGAGAGCAAACGTATTGCATAATCATTCAAAATAGAATATTTATGTTAGGTACAGGGTGGTCCTATGTTAAACATAGTTCTAGCTAATGGACACAAAAATCCTTAAAAGCTTAATCAGGAGGAAATTATGTATCGATTTGCTTTAAGGTGATACCCAGACAGTCTATTTGGCCAACAATTGTTCCGAGCAGTCACAGAGACCGTTTATAGGACATTCAACGTTAATCAAATCATAGAACAGAGGAGTGGACTGAGGAGCAACCTCAAAAAACATGCCTGGCACTGGTGAAATGTATCAAGCAGGGACATCCTTTCACCAAAATTCCAGAAGTAGCGGAAGTGACCTCACATGACCCTTGACCCCCTGATGACATCACAGGAAGTGATGTAATTTGACTGCACCCCAAGGGACATGTGACATCACAGGAAGTGATGGCAAACAACCTTCTGATTTTTTACATGCATCTAGCACCTGTGTTTCCAAGTGCTCTCATTGCAGCCAGATATAAGAACAGAAGCACGAGGGAGGCATGATCTGTCCACGATTACCCATTTGGGGAATGCCATTTTCCAGATTCGACATGGGGTCTATGTGTAAAACATTCATAATGCAGTATTTCTAATAGGGTAACCGAAATCTGTAATGCAGGATACAGCTAGTGTATAACATCTATAGATCAATGGACACATAAGTATGTGTTATCTGTGGCATTGCTGTGTTAAAAAAGCCAAAAAAACACTGACCTGGGGAGGCGTGCACTGCTGTTTAACCAGGAGAAAAATGCTGCACAAGCAAGGCCTGAAAATTAAATCCTTGACAAGGATTTAGTATCAACAAAATTCCCTGGTTATAAATGTATATATGATTCAGCTTCCACTATTAGACTGGTCTCTGCGCACAGACGGGAGTGCACCTGATAATGTTATCTTTGCTGGAGTATAATACCTGGGAAAGAAACCAAAAAAAAACAACACCATTTCATGTAATATCATTGCTGCACACATAAATTCATAGCACCACACAGTTATGTAAAATTGAAAAACACCCACAAGTTGCTTCTTACCTGGGGACTCACTGCCAGACTTCAAGGCACGCACTGCACACTACCCCTTTGTCAGACCCAGTGGTGCCCAATGGCATGGCACTACATTTGGCAGCTCCCCCCCAAGCTCCTTAACAAAGCACAGGGCACGCCACACCCCGGCCGGTCCGGGCCACCACGTGTGCGGGATGTCCATGATGATTATGCCACTGCAGGGGCATGCACTACTGCAGGTAAAAGAAGTACATATGTTTTTCAATGAAAGCATAAATCTTTAATGTAACATAGAGAAAAGGAGGCGGTGCCTGGTCCACAAATATACCAGCCACCAGTGTAAATATTTGCCACAAGTATGTGTTTGCGACTGAGGTACCGGGGGATTCTTCTCCCTCCCCAGCGTAAATGTGTTTGATTAATGGGTTAACATGGTGCATTACAAAGCACACTTTTTGTGAAAATATAGGTAAAAGGCCAACAATGTGGGTAAACGACCAACTATCGCTTTTGTATGGTGTAGGGTAAATCATGAAATAAAGAACAATAGATGCATGTCACCAAAAGTGCACAGGGCATTTCCCAATGCATTATCACGCTGGTCCCTGCAATATATGCCAGTATAAAAAACATTTGTATGCTGACTGTGCTATGCTAGTATTCCCATATAAGACCATACTTCTGTTCACTTTAAGACGTTTTTCTAAAGTATCTTTACTGGCACTCCGCTCTAAACTGGCTCTGTCAATATATGCCAGTACTCCTATGTAAGTACACACTCCCATTGGTTTGGCCATTAAAAGTGACATGTCACAATAGGAAAACCTGTCCAAACTGGTTCCAATGTGAGCCAATCTAGATCCATAAGAACACCTATCTTAATTGATTCATCATAGATGCTCCGTTAATAAAAGTCATGCTGCAGTGAAGAATATACATGCCTCTACGCCAAAACATCAGTCTTGCGAGGTAACACTACTTATCATACTTGCTTTTTTCAAGATGCTGAGTAATACATTTCATGCCACAGTAAGCAATGGCTAGAATGACTGCACCAAAATGCCAGTCTAGCCAGGGAATTTCAGACATAAACTTGCCTTTGCCAAAAAATACCAGTAAAACATGCAAAGTCTATAAAGGATGTGGCAGAAATGCTCCAGTGATGCCCAGTCTCCCAGGGCCTTACACACACAGTCATCCCCTTTCACCCACCAGTCACTGACCCATCCATCTCCTCTTGCACTCGCTCACACTGGATTCAGCACACAGGCACATACCAAACCCCACCCAGAACATTCAAACACACACTACCACATGTATGCGCATTCACCCACCAGTCACTCACTCACACCTTCTCTTACATGCACTCATTGCATTCTCTATACAGGTAGACCAAGAACATTCAAAAACATGCCATCAAATTCATACTCATTCATTCACCAGTCACTCACATACACATACTCTTACATCCACTCATTGCATTCTCTACAGAGGCACACACCCATCTACTTATTGCATTCTCTGCACAGACCCACACCCACCCACCCACAACATTCAAAAACGCACATCTCACTGTCCCCTAAATCTTCTAAATCTTCTCACATTATGGTCACCTTCTATCAGCCACCAGGACAGTCTACTCTCTTCCTCTCGGAATGGGCTAACCTAGCCGCCTATCTAGTCTCCTGCTCCTCTCAACTCCTCCTGGTGGGTGATCTTAAGATCCATCTGGACTCTCCTGACTCCTCAGAACCTTTCTGCAACCTATGCGACTCACTCTACCCATCTATCCTACCCTCTGGCCCTACTCACACTGCAGGCCACACCTTGGATGGTCTCATCTCTACTGACATTCCTCTCTCTACCCCTCTCACTACCTCTATCTCTTGGACTGACCACTCTCTTCTCTCAACACACCTGACTATCTCCTCTCCTCTTGCAGCAATACACCCTGCACTGCCACTTGGCTTCATAGTCACCAGACCAATGAAAAAAGTAACAGTGGCTGCCTTTGCCTCCACCTACTCTCCTCCTCGCATTCCTAAGGCTGACTCACAACCTGACACAGCCCTTGCAAACCTCAACCTCTTTATCTCCATCCCTCTTGACACTCTTGCCCCTGCCATGAGGGTCAGACTGAAGTCTTCCAAAAAGTGCAACTCTTGCTACGACTCCGATCTGGCTGCCCTTAAATGCAAATGTAGGGCAGCTGAGCGGAAATCAAACTCATCGGGCGCACCATCTGACAAACTGGCCTGCAGCCGCCTCCAAGGGCAATACTGACTCTACATCCGCTCCAAGAAAAGAGTCGATATTCAAGCCTGCATCTCCGCGGCATCAATCAACACGGCCAAGCTTTTCAAAGTCTGCAAGGAATTGGCCAATCATGCAGCAGCCTCTTCCTCTGTCACACCCACCCAGGACCTTTGCTCAGCCCTGGCTGCTCACTTCAGCACTAAAACCTAAGACATCCTTTCCTCCCTCTCTTCCACATCACAGCATACACCAACACCAGTGCCTCCCTTGGCCCACCCCCCTCTTACCCGCTGCTCTCTCTCACCCATCACACCTCATGAGGTCAACTGACTAGTCCAGTCTATGAAGGCTTCATCCAAACAGGTGGACCCCTGCTCCTCTAAAACGATCAAGGACAATATTGACTCCCTCACCCCAGCCTTGGCTGATCTCTGCAACCTCTCCTTTTCCACTGGAGTTTTCCCCAACTACCCTTAAGCACTTCCTTGTGCACCCTCTGCTCAAGAAACCCTCTGCCGACCCCTCCATTCCGGCAAAGTTCTGCCCTATCTCCATCACAAATCTTTTTGAGCAAACTCCTGGAAAAGTTGCCTATCACTCAGCTGACCCTCCACACTGAATCTATTGACTGCTTCCATGACCATCAGTATGGCTTTAGAGCATCCAGAGACACGGAAACTGCTCTTCTGAGCACTCACGAAGACCTGCTCTCAAATCTTGACACTAACACTCCATCTGTCCTCATTCTCCTTGACCTCTCCTCTGTCTTTGACACGTTTAACCACAATATCCTGATCGCACATCTCTGTGACACACTGGGTATCACATCAGGCTCTGGCGTTGTTAATCTCCTTTCTCCCCGACCACCCATCCCGGGTGGAACTCAGAGCCTTTCTCTCGACTATTGCTCTCTCAACCTGTGGCGTTCCCTAGGGAAATAACCTCTCCCCCTAGTTCTTCAAAGTCTATATGGCTGCCTTGGCACGTGTGATTGCCATTGCAGTCATGGTGCACTGCAAATGACCTCTGCCTCAATGCCAGTAAGACTGAGATCATTTGCATTGGGACCCCTGCTCCCGCTTTCCCACTTTCACCCTGGCTGGCCTCCCTTGGCCCTGCGGCCGCACTCACCTACAAGGCAAAAAAGCTCAGGGTCATCTTTGACTCCACTCTCTCCTTCTCCTCCCACATCTCCAATATCTGTAAAAAAAAGAGGTACTCTACCTTTTCTGACTTTCCCCCAGTGCCTCACTGTCTCCAGAGCCTTGGTTCTCTCTAGGCTGGACTATTGCAAAAGCGCCTTCCTCAACCTCCCTTCTTCTGCCCTGTGCCCTCTGCAACTCATCCAGAAAAAAACTGCATGATTTAACCTTGGCCTCAAGCCCAGGGACCGCATCTCTCTGGCACTGACATACCTTCAAGTTCAAGACCCTCTGCATTGTCCATAAGGCTTTCTGGGGCCTGGGATCTACCTGCCTGCAACAGTGCCTCCCTAAATGCTGTCCCTCACAAGCCCTCTGCTCATCTGCCTCCAACCTTCTGCAAGTGAGCCGATTCTCCAAGCTGAGATTTGGAGGAGATCCTTATCCTCAGCAGGTGCCTCTCTCTGGAATAGCCTCCCTGCCGCCCTCCAACTTGACCCTGACCTTCTTAAGTTACAGAAACTCCTCAAGACCTTCCTCTTCTCCTCTTCTTTCTCTCTCCCTCTACCCTGCTAACCTAGCGCTCTACTCTCTCTATCACTCCCTCCTCTTCCTTACAGCTTGCTGACCGGCTGCTTGGCGTACCTCAGAGTATCAGCACCCCGGGCACTCCCGCCAGTCCGCTCTCACACTTGCCTCAGGGCCCTACACCCACCCACCTTTACTGCACGTAGAAATAACCACCCAGCAGTAGCGGAACGGATAAATCCTTGGATGAGAGTGCGTCCCCCGACAGACACGGAAAAGAAAGATGGCAGAATACCAAGGGAAAAGAACATGGAGTTTCCATGATCTCCGCCGTAAAACCTAACAGAACAAAATACAATCGGAAAAGAAAGCAACACAAACAACCATCATGTACCATCCTGTTAGACAGGGACCCCACCAGGGTAGTCATAGACACAGGAGCAATGGTAAACGGTATTCCCATCCACACCTACAACATGCTAGACCCGAAGCCAAAACTCCAAGACAGAAAAGTGAGGCTCTTTGCATATGGGTGCAAGAGACCCCTACAAGTAGCTGGGTCTTCCGATCAGACCTAGCCTACAACGGAGCCACATACCAGGCCAGCATATATGTGGTGGATGCAGGAGTAGAAACACTGCTGAAGGTATTCGCCATACATGGGATACCCAGGAAAATGAAAAGTGACAATGGACCACCCTTTACCAGCCATGAACTCAAGCGGTTTCTCGTTGACCTAAATGTAAAACACTGGAAGATCACCCCGTGCTGACCACAAGCAAACAGTGATGCCGAATGTTTCATGGGATCCTTAAACAAGACCCTAAGAATTGCGAAGGACCACAACCAACCCTGGCTGCCCGCAGTATACAGATTCCTCTGAACACACAGGCAAACCCTGCATACAAATCACAGGGATAAGCCCAGCTGCACTAATGTTCGGAGAGTCAATACAAGCCAAACTGCCAATGCACCTGAGCTGGGTGAACCCCGACCTGGACATACCACTCATTGATGAAAGGCAAGCCAGGAGAAATGAGAAGGAGAGTCAAGCCCAGCACACACAACAAAGAGAACTGCAGCTAGGGGACAAAGTGCTGGTAAAGACCAGAACTCCCCAGAAGAAGATGACATTGACTTAGGAGTCACGCCCATGGACAGTACAAGGCGCCAACCACAGCATGGTGCCAGCTGCCTGAGGAACAGAAGTAGTGAAATGCAACATATCCCATTTCCAAAAGGCCCCAGCAACACTGTGGAAGGAACAGCCAAATCCTGGAACACAAAGTGAAGATCCCTCAGTAGACGTAGAGACACCAGCGAGAGCAAGTGGGAAAGTATCCCCACAAGTGAACTCTTAGACAGTTTTGTCCCAAACACTGGGCTCCCCGGCAGCAGGCCTCAGCGAGAACCAATCACCTGAGAGAACACACTTGAGGTATCAACTTCGGGAGAGGCCATGGCCCTCGTCCCGACTGCAGGGGTACGTACTGCAAGGGATCTACCACCGGAGGCCGGTTATAGAGAAGAGACAGTAAGAAGCATTGAGAATGCTTTATGTTTGTCAAATACTCTAAGTTTGGGAGGAATGTGGTGTAGCTAAGCTAGGCCCTGTCACGTGAGCATGGGGAGACCCGTGCCACGTGACGAGGGCTGAATGAAGGTTCCGCCGGAAGACCTGCATTCCGGCGCGAGCGACGAACGGAGTAAGTCGGCTCCTTTATTTCCTCCTGCAAGCATGCGAGCGTAGAACGTATGAATGCTGCCCGACCCCTCCAAGCACAGACTACCTCACAAAAAACTTTAGCAGATCTAAAACTTGGACTCAAAAGGATAGAACACATAACTCGGACTCTCAGAGCATTCCATTGGCTACCAATCAAATACGGGATCCAGTTTAAGTTGCTATGAATTGCCAGCAGAGCCCTTGAAGGTCAAGGAGCAAAATTCCTCCAAAACAAAAGCTCACTCAAATAATCAACCAGAGCCCTAAGATCAAGAAATTACATACTTTTAGAAACCAGAAAGATTTTGCAGAGCAAGCCACAGATCTTCCACCTTTTCTACTAAGGTGGCCAAATGCTTGAACAAGCGACAAAGTGAAATCTGCATCCTAATGGACCACCTGCAATTCAGAAAAACCTAAAAGCTGGCCCTTCCATGTGTATCAGAACAGAAGTTTAACTTACACCCATCAAGCACCAAAAAAGACACTAAGGGAACAGAAAACCTGCCCCAACCTTCTGCATAGAACACATTGCATGGCATTCAGGAACTAGAATGACAGAAAGATATAAAATCAAAGAACTGCAAAAACCCTAAGAGATCATAATCCTTGTCTACCAAATATCTAAACTTCAACAAAGGACATCTTCACTTATCAACCACTGAAGCCAAAAAACCTTTCCCAATAATACAAACACCAGCAAGACAAATAATTTGAGAGCCCCCACCTTTTGACTTAGCCTAAATTTCTCTCTACCTTTATCAGCACACACAAATGCAAAACAGCCACTAGCACACGTCTTTACAAAAGATCATCTCCCCATACTTCAAACATCACAAACATAAACTTGTAACTACAACTGACATACTGATCCTCCGGCCAACACACACACACAGTTCCGGCATGAAGCCACCCATCTAGACCCAAAGCCTTTGATACCTCCTACACTTCACACCTAGAAAGTTTACAAGCACTCAGAGTTCAGGGTACTTCTATTTCTAACTTCAACACAAAAGCACTACATCTTGTCTTTCACTTTCCTGCCAACTAAACAAACCCAACCACTTGGTTTAAGTGCTCTGCGTCCCATCCAAACAGTCCATCTCTTCGTCTCCCCCTCTTCTGTTGTTCTCTCCTGACTGCCTTCCCCACTCTGCTTCTGCTCACAACCTTGGTGTTGTCATTGAACCATCTCACAAGATTTTGCTCTTCATCTCCAAATCTGCCACTGCGGCCATACTTAATCGCCTCAACATCAGATACATAAGTCATCTTCTTCCCTTCAACACTGCTAATCTCCTATTTAGTATTCTCTCGATCCGACTACTCTGCCAGTCTACCCCGTGGCCTTTCCAACTATGCTTTTTCACCTCTTGAAAAAGTCCTGAACTTTGCTGTCCATACGCTCTCCAACCTTCCCCACTTCATCTCCACCTTCCCAGCCTGTCGTCACTTAGGCTGGTTATCTGCCTGAGAGACAGAGGGCAAAGTATAAACTCATTCTCATAATCGCAGACTTTCCCCACCTTACCTATTAGTCCATCTCGCTCTCTACTCTCCCCTTCCTCCCTATAATCATCCTACCTCACCTCCTTGCTGCCTCTCGTGCCCTTGTGCTCCCTTTTTGTTTCCACTTTCTTCCTCTCCTCACTCTCTTACCCTAAAGGCTCTGAAAGGCTCTTTCTCTCCCTCTCTGCACTACTCCCACTCTATTGGTATTTAAATCCAACATCCTAAGTCTCTTCCTTACTTCTGGTGCATGTGTCTACATACCCTGCATCATCTGGTTAACTTATATCCACATCCTCTCTCCATTTGTTAATGACACTGGTCCTCTGCTCTGTAAATTAATGTTAAAACATTTTATAAACATGTTTGTGCCAAAAATTCATTGTTTTTCTTGTCATTTTCATTAAATAAATAAAAATAAAGTTTAAACAACTCTCTTAGAAAACTCATGGAGACAATCATATGTCACAGGTGCATGGTGCAAATCATAATAACACATGCACATGTTTAGAATATGGAAATGGTGAGTAAGATTGTTCTGTGTGCTAGTCATTTTTAAACATGTGTTACATTTACATTTGTGTCCAGAAAGGGACATACCTTCTAGCATTTCAAATAATTGATTAAGCCCCACAGCTTCAAACATTAAAAAACAATACAGTATTTTCCCTATCTTCAGCTAAATGTACAAATAAAGTGATTTTTCATTTTTTAAAGAAACAGTTTTTCTCTACAGCAGCTTTAAAAAGATGTATTTTTACATGTCCTCTATACACATTGATGATTTCTATGCTAAAACTCACCACGGCTTTTGATTTGCATATGTCAATCCCCACTCTGAATCTCTTTCACCTAGCACTACTTGTTCTCAAAAACAGACATTTCTCTTTGTTAATCATGAAGAGCCTCTGCAGCCTGAGTCACACACAAAGCCGTGTGCGCAAACTGTGCAAGCTTAACCTTGTAGGCATTGTTATAGCTTTTCTATTGCAAGTGATGACATTTAGGCTTGACAAATCCTTCTACCAAAATCTCAGAACATGATGACCAATATCTTCTCTTTTTATCAATCATATCGTGCTAACGTGATCACAACTAGGTAGGTGTTAATCTAAAACGTGGACAGTCAAGTGGGAAATGGACAGTGTGTATTAACGATCTGCTCATCACTGTCACTGAATACGATTTTTTTTTAAATGGATGGTTCCCTAACACATTGGTTCTTGTTGAGACCCCAGTGACGAGGATTGTAGGGCCACGTGCAAGTGAAGGATCTTGCGGTAATCAGGAAACGCGCAGGTGCATCAAAAATTAGACAATCATTCTCTAATATTGTGTAAAAGGGGCAGGCGGCCCATGCAAAGCAGGCACCAGAATTTGTGAAGCAAGAGGCGTGAAGCTATGCCAGAACAACAGAAATGTGATGTAACACACACACATTAGCTGACGGGGAAAGAAATTAAAGCACTGGCAAAGGTGATAATTGTCTCATTTATGTCGTAAAACTATTTTATGTATAATGCCCAAATGTCTACAGTATTACAAGTTAGTAACACCATTACCAAGTGTTGATCTTATATACTCACAGTACTACAGAAATTTCCCAGGAATTTCTATGAAAATATGAGGTACAGGCAGCATGTGTCAGACACCGATATACAATACCTGGAATTACCCAAGTACTGATCCGTTTGCCAAATACTGACAACATATGTGCCAATACTAACAATATATGACCGATTTTACATCATAACTCCATGTACTCCAATCAACTGAAGGCACTTGAGTTTTGGTCAGCCTGGGATAATTGGTGCATGGAGATCTGCCTCGGGACATGAGTGTGGACTGAAGAGGGCTACCTCTCTCGATAGTCAGTGACATTCTAGCCCTCTGATCTATGCAGGCTAGCACCAAAAGAACTTTAGTATACAGTTGTCTCTATGCAAACACTTGCACTCACCCATTCACTCACTCACCAACTCTCACAAACACACTCAGGAGAAAGGCGGTTGCATCAGAAACTCAATAGCCACCATCGTATGCCAAGAACTTCTATCAAACAACAGTTCTTACCATCCTTTTCCCAGTTACTCCATTTATTAATTAGGTATTGCCATGATATGCCTGGATGGCCAAATCTTTTGATAGCACTTGCTATCCTATGCCAGGTATTACCATCACAAAGCAATGTATTCTCATCATTAGAACGATCGTGCCCTTTAATGAAGGATACTCACACTGTCAGGTATATGCCTATATCGTTTTGCCAGCCGTTGCCATCAAATGTCGAGTACACCGTTTGCAAATACTACGAGCATATTCCTTAGGAGTAAATACTGCTCGAAACCATAGGCCTACAATGCTGTAAATAGGCAGACGACAACTGCCATACTTTAATCTTTCTGTAACATTTGAAGACATATGTGTCCACAGGCTAGTCATATGAGGTGAAGCTTCTTTGGATACTGGCACTGTGAACATCCTATAGCCCTTCCCCCATCGTTCATAAAATGGCTGCTAAAGTAGCAATGATGTTCACCTGGTGCTGGGGCACTTCGACCTGCCAGTTCATTTCCTGTTAGCCCAGGAGATTCGCCTTCTTGCTTGGGGATGCTATTGCATCACTGTTATACCACCTGCCTGGCATTGTGAGTTGATCATAATGCCATGCATTGTAGTTATCCATAAGCCTGTATCGTGTATTCTTCACTGGACATGCATTCCAGTGATGGCCTTTCCTTGTAGAACTCATTGGGCTATCTGTTAAACGAACACTGCATCTGTCGAGATGGTTCAAAACTGAGCGCATCTATGTGTACATTGTTTCATGGTACATGTTTCTGAAATTCTAGCAGGCTCCCCTTGGCATGTTATTCTTCTTACTGTTACAACATATTTCCCAAGCAGATTTTGCAAACTTCTGCACTATTTCTCTCATTTTCTTCTCTGGAAATAATGTGTACTGATACATTCTCCAATGAAGATGCTCATCCGTGCAACCACATACCTCTCTTCATCTCTTGGTTCCGATATCTTCCAGGGCACACATTTTGGTATGTTGCATTTGATCGATTAATTGACTGATTGGGATTCACATCACCTGTTGACCCTAGTGGGACCAACGGATGCACAGGTGCTCCCCCCAGGCTCTTTGAAATATAACGTACTGATTGAGCACAATGACTTTTTCTGACTTTTTCAATGACTATCCCAGCACACTGTCAGACAGGTGAGAGTACTTGCAAGTTGCACATACAAGGAATAGTGCAGACCTACAATCGTGCTGAAGATAACTTGGCCGTGACCAGGGGAGTTGCTAGGTCTGGATAAGACCTGGGGCTAGGCTAATGTCGGAACTGTCGGGACTCGGGGCTAGCTAGTCTTTTGGATGTAGCTCCTGAGATTCTATCCGGGGCTACAACCAAAAGATCAGGGGCTATAGCCCCCTTAGTCCCCCCCTAGCAACGCCTCTGGCCGTGACCACTCCTCGCCCATACACGACAATAACATAGTGTATCAAGAAACCGTATACACCATGTATCAACAAAAGGTAAATGCCAAATAAATGCGTGCAAGATGCCTAGAAAAGAAGGGACAGAGTTTACATAACCCCTTTATTTGTTATCTCATAGTATGGAATGACCAATTGAGGCGAAATTGCGACGCTGAATCATGAAGTTAGACTCCCACACATAGAAAGAAGCTATGCAAGTAGCAGGTTAGTAGGTTGTTGAGCCCTTGAGCTGCCTTGTGATAGAATCATGATCACTTGTAGTATAGGTTTTTTAACGTTTTTTTTTTTATATTTGTTTATGTTTGCAGTACATGCTGATCACATTACTGACTGCTTCTCTATCTTTGTATTGGATTATACACTGAAAGAATTGACAGCGTCCTGAAGAAGGGGGCAGACTACTCACTATATATCAAGATTTGTTAGCTGTGGTGTATGTCTCTCCCCCGAAACACAAGTTGGTGTAGACATGCCATGATATAAGAAAGGATGTCATGTTTTTCTAAATTCACCCTGATACTAACATCACATTTGTCCGAATAGAGAGCATCAAAGTCCGATTTTTTCAAATTAGGTGTTGTGAATACATCTAAGAAAAATGCTTGTGACTAGGGTCCTGACTATAACCTTAGAACATGTCGAGAGAATGCTAATTCATTTGTGTACTTGTGTCTTGTCTTTTAGCCAGATCATCGCTGTATCAGTTTGATAGATGGTCGTTTTAACGATTTGAAAATGTATTACAAATTGCTTTTTTGTCAACACCTATGTTCACGTGATCAATGCAGCTAAGTGTAAACAAAAATCACTTACAAGTACTCTCACCTGTCTGACAGTGTGTTGGGAAGTTGGGTAGCAAGTGGTGTCTTTGAAATATAAGCAGGCAGATTTTCTACTGGTTATACTTTCTATTAAAAACAGTCAACATAATAATTGTATTATATTAAAACAGTCATTTGAATCTCTTTTTAAAGAGTCATAGACCCTGCAACATTCTACGGGCTCCACTAGGGAGCACAGCCCCACGGTTTGAGGACCTCTGACTTAGGGGTATGTGCAGTGGCAAGCAGGAGTGCACTTGTCTGTGTGAGCTGTGGGCCTCATTGGGCAAAGTATTGATTATTGGAGCTAGTGCCTCTTTATTTGGGGTTGATGCATGGTCCTGCTCTGAGATCTCTGACGTTGGCAACAATTATTTAATTGTTACCAAGAGGTGAACCTCTCATTGTTTGCAATGAAAAGGGAAATCATCAATATTAAAAATAGTTCAGACCTTTGCAGATAGGTCTGAAGAAGATCGGGGCTAATACTCCATCGAGTTCTGCACTAGTATCTAGAGAAGAAATTATATTTCATATGAGAGGTGCAGTGGTCATAACATTTGACACTCGCCCAAAGTCACCAAAGGAAAAACAGTCTAATAAGTGTTATGGAACCAGAGCACTACACCC
Source organism: Ambystoma mexicanum (assembly GCF_040938575.1). NCBI lineage: Eukaryota > Metazoa > Chordata > Amphibia > Caudata > Ambystomatidae > Ambystoma > Ambystoma mexicanum. Next base: position 662,994,869 of record NC_090934.1, read on the forward strand.
TAAAATATTAAATGCCCTTTTTAAATAATAAATACTCAATATCAACATAGTCTCATGAATATTAAGTCAATTTGTGTTTTTAATTGTTAGCCAACACATGTTTCGACCTGTAACACTCAAATCTTCCTCAGGGATAAACAATCCCAAATACAAACAATATTTATAAGCAATACAAATTAAACACATGTAGAAAGCAATACAATCCAATACAGTGCCCATAATTGTATAATCACATGTCACATGAGGTGATACATTAATTCAAATTGAACCAAAAAAGGGAAGGATGTCCAAGGGTTGGCGAAGACAAGGGGGATAAAAACCTTTGTTATACATTTATCCAATTTGCCATTGCTTCAGGAAACTGAAAGATAGCACTACTCAAACTAGTGCTCATCACTGTGTCAGGAAACTGAAAGATAGCACTACTCAAACTAGTGCTCATCACTGTGTCTTGGCATCTATTTTATTTTTCAGTGAAGTCTGTGAACATGCGTCCACCATCACTGCAGATACGTAGTTGAAGGGACAAAAACATAATATTACAGAACTCTCAACTAATGGCCACAAAGGTGGTTCTTGTTTTATTGTAAATAATTGCAATATGGCCAAAATGACTCAAAAAGTCTGAAAGGACATACATTTAGAAATATGAATACAATTTTAATGAACTATGCATACAGCGTTTAAGTTCAGAATAAGTGGTACTGACAACATTTTTGCTGACTTGAAGCATCTGGTTTGCATTACCACATGTTCAAAATTGACAACAGAGACCACTAAATAAAGACATATTAGGTTATGGGATGGAGCTTTCACACTTCACCAAATCACCACCACCTAAACGTGTCAGAGTGTCAGTGTATTGTGCCACTGATAGCATTTCTAAGTCTGATCTGTAAAAGGTAGGTTTATTATCAGGAGATGGAGAGAGAAGTATCTGGGAAGGGAAGAAGGGAAAACATTGTTTTCAACAATGGTTATGAAGAGGCTTGTCATAACTATTTCTGGAGCAAAATGGTATGTTTAGTGTGTGTGGATCCCGAGATGTGCTTAAGTAGACTTTGCAGGTAAGCAGGTGTAGGGCAGACAACCAGAAAATAAAAACAATTCTCTGAGGAAAAATGATTGGTGCACTTCTTGCAAGGATAACAAGGTTTATTTTGTATACAAAAAAGAAAAAGGTGCCAGAGGGTGTTACGAACCCAATTACCACAGAGATCTCTGACTAGTGCAAAGCAAACACAGCATTTTTAAAGATAATATCATCACTCGTAACACAAACAGCATACAGTTTTTGTCTCTACCCTCATTGCCTACCCCCTATGTACATGGGAGCAGTCCCCTATAGATCCTTGACCGACCAACCCCCCAACATGTGGACTTAAGCCCAGCCACCATGAGTTCTTTGTACATGATTAGCGGGCATTGGGGAATGGTACCCTCCCCATGGGTCAAACCACGTGATGTTAATCTGGCTATTAACATGTGGTCAGTGGATACTTTTGAGGTCAAATTAACCTTCTGAAATAAAGAAGTGCTTCTTGTGATCCCAGACATGCAAGCGCCCCTGCCATGGCTTCCTGTCGCTGAACTAGATTTGTTGGCATCTCTCCTTGCACCTTGTAGTACAAATCACAGGACATTGTGCTCTGTGCTCCCCCTAGGCAGCTGCCCCTTTCCCGGACTTGCCATGGACCTCTCCTGGACCACACTAATCAGTCAAATTGTGAGGGATTTAGGATTTCTGATTGTGGGCATCTGGCAGTTGAGATAGGATGACCATTATCCCAGGGGCGTTAGTGCCCCACATCTCAGATGGGGGGTTATTTTGGCAGCTCAGGACCTCTGCCCCATCTCCCATGGGTATGGCCTTCTGGGCGGGTGCAATCCTTACCATGTTCGGTTTTCACATTCATTTGTCATTTTGCAGGCCTGCAACAAGACACAAGTAAGGTTTATATATCAGGCCCGAAGGCCTTCTCGTCTAATGCTCTCGCTGGGAAAAGGGGATGGGAGAAATGTTTCAGGACTCATTGCCTTGATGTGTTGCTACTTACACTGCCGCTTGTGATAGACTGGGCTCACTCTTCATATGACGGTGCTTCAGTATTCCTTACGGCTGGACTGGGGGCAGACTGGTACATTGTTCTTTCTTGTCGCTTCATAACGATATTCTATTAACACAAACATGCATATCCCCTATATCTGTGCTTACTCAAAGTTCATGATCAACGGCGCCTTTGCGCAGTACCTTGCCCCCTTATACAAAAAAAGAGGGTTCCCGGCCCGTATTTTACACATTCTTTTGGACAACCCCTTTTTGTTGTAGGGCGTACTTAGCCACTAACACTTAATGGATAGTGTTAATATTGTCCGTTTTTCTGACGACCTCTATAAAAAACTGTTAGATACTCCATCACTCTTAGGTGTAACAACAACACCGGTTGGACCAGATAAAAACCCTGGCCCTAATGATCTAGATGACAATGTTTACGTGTTGTTTCATTTCCTGACAACATATGAAATCACAATCACTTCAGATGTACTAACACACCTATATGCATAATCACTCGAGATGTGTAAAAAATGTCTTTTCCTGTGCCTGAGATGACATAAGTTGTTGTTTTAAACATTTGTTTTTTGAGAAATTAATAAATTGTATTTTTATGTTTTGAAAACAATTCAATTCCCCTTTACTCTTTGAAAGAGCTAATTAACATATCTTTCTTTAGCTCCACTGCCCACCATAGGAGACTATCAGAGCGTTAATGACAAGGGTAGCTTTTGACTCCACTTTCCTTCCTACAATTTTGACCTAACCCTCTGGAGTCAAGCCCCCTTATGCAAAAAAGAGGGTTCCCTGCCCGTATTTTACACATGGTCTAGTCACCTGTCACTTTTGAAGGTTCACATTTAGGGATATGTAAAATATAATCTTTAAAGACAGTGACTTACCAAACACTGGGAAACTGTCACTGAAAGCAAATTTAGATCACCATTGATCATCACTAAGCGAATCCCATAGCAGGGAAACATTGTGTCCATTGTTTCACTCACCAAGCATAACAAATGACTCAGAGGAGCTAGCAAATGTATTCTGAATGTTTTCAAATGATAATGTACATACTGGACACACCACAGCCCCCAGAGAAGGTAGCATAAGGTGTGGAGAGGAGTGAGGTGGTAATGACCAGAGTAGAGAAAGAGATGAAGAAAGAAGAGGTAACATCAGGAGCACAACAGATGGGGTGAGAACATCAGGAGTGGAAAGGAAGGAGGTGGTACGAAAGACATAAGAGGAAAGTGAGCAGAACAGTGTGGTGTCTGATACATGGTTGGTAACATCTTAGTCCAAAATTTGCCAAGGGGTGCATTAGGAAGAGGACTCAGGACTCCTGGGTAAAGGCCCAGGAGCAACATGGAAGCCATGTTAACAGCATCAAACAATGATTATCGAGAAGAAAGTGGAGATGTCTGCAAGGAGGATGGATTGAATAGACATGTTCCTGTTTCTGTGGGCAATGGCAGCACAAGGCAGGTCGAAATTGTGGGAGAAGGACTGAGACATGGTCAGAAAAGTAAGGTCAGCACAGATAGAGGATGGAACAGAAGTCCTGGGTGTGGTCACTGTGCCTGAGAGCCAGCTCTGACAAATCCTGTCAACCAGTTAGTTGAGGGATACGGACGTTGAAAAAGCTCCTGAATCTAGAATCAAAAAAAGAAGAGGGCTCCAGAACTTCCAAAATGCAGGTAAACGGTAAGTAGCACAACATCTTTGGAACTTTAAGGACTTGGGAAACAAGAGTGTTTGGGAATCCTGTGAGCCCACCACACTGGAGAAGAGGGTGGTGATGCAAACTGCCAACTATTCATAGAACTGGGATGTCCTCAGAGCCAAAGTGGAGGGTTTGCTTCCCACATCTGGCAGGAAGGACATGTATCTAGTTAAGACCATTCTGTTTCATTGTTCATGTTACTTTTCTTTTGCTGGGGAAGTGCCTTTTTACCTTTCTAATTCGCTCCACCTTCTTCTCTGTAGCAGCTTTTCCGAAATGAGAATAAAATACGGCTCCTGAGCAAGTGTTAAACAGCCGGAAGTTTAATCTTCCCAAATAATATACTTTTGGTTTCACAAATTGCTAAAGCTTGAGATATCAGGGAATCGCAATATTTCTTCTAGAATTGGGATTTTCATTTGATGGATGTCAGGCATTTTCTGCAAAATGCTGCTTGGTTTCATTAGGATCTCCAATCTTCCTTGAACCAAAAGCAAGCAAAATCATGCTGTCCCTATCTTCAGCAACCACTGTCACATGTCTGCTTCTAACATGAATAATACAGTTCTCCATGCACTTTATTATGTGCAATGTTTGTACACTGTACCATAAGAAATGCCAAACCATAGTCTGTACAGTGTATCTATCATCAGTCTTTAGCCACAGTATTGATGCAGTTGAACGCTTATTCCAGGTGGGAGTGCATATAGGAGAAATGTTGGTCTCAATTCTTGCAATAGAACTCAGTCTATGAAACATTCTTCAGGTCAGCATTGGTACTAATCTTCATAGTACCCAGTGAAGGGGGTGGTAGCTTCTCAGACAATCAGGAGGCTCAGAATGGGGGCTTTACCACATGGTAAAACCCCCACTCCAAGCCTCCTCAGAGCTGGAGGCCATCATCTTCCCCTGCCAGGACCGAGGTAAGTGCGCCCATGTGCTACCCAACAGCCCCTTCACCACCTGTCCGCATATTTAGCTCCCCCCATCCCACTTATCTGGGACTCCCTTGTCCCACACTGGCAGCGGTGCAACCCAAAGGCAGCAATGGCCGCCATGGAAAGGGAGAAGGGACGATGTGTAGTTCCCCTGTCCTCAATCCATGGCAGGCAACTTGTTTTGTAGGTTTCTTTTCAAATTGGGAAACAGCAAACACAACATTTCTCAATTTGAAAAAAAAAATAACAACAACTAGTATCCTCATACAAAGTGCTGGGATACTAATAGCAACAAACCCCTTTTAGCAGGTGCATTACCATCTGAGTTAATTGCTGAAATATGATGATGTGCAGGAATATTTTCAAAACCATGGATTATTCTAAGAGTTACATCAAAAAGACAACATTTCTTTAGGTTAACAGCATCCCATGTTTTTGGGTTGTGGTACTCCCAAATTATGGTATGAACTCATTGCAGTGGAGCTGTGTCTTGGTGTTTTTTCTGCTCTACGTTGGTCTGTTTTCCCTGGCTGCTAGAGGAGGTTGACTGTGTTTAAAAAATCACAGAAGTCCACAAAGCGGAGCGGATTGGCGGCAGAGTGGTGCAGTCATTGCGGTCTGTGCGGTACGCGTGGGGAGCTGAGTCTTGGGACAGATAACTCTCCTGTGAACATATCTCACTGTAACATTAGGCTGGCGAATGGAGTCACATGATTAGCGCTGTCATTGAATGGTGAGTCTGTTCCTGCTGAGGCTCCTAGCTCCAGGCCATTGATTGTAAATTAACTGATCTTGGAGGGTTGGGTCCCTATTGCGGGAGCCATTTCTATTCGGAGTGAGCATCTAAAAGTTGTGAGAGACAGCGTAGACTGCAGGGGAAGTACTTTGATCCATTGGTTGGGGACACTAAGCAATATGCGGGGGAAAAATAAGAGATATTCCCTGAGGGGGGGGGGCATGCATGTATTACAGCTGGCTACTACAGTGCTGTTAGTACATCAAGATCCTGCAGTGGCTTACAAGGACATGGAGACAACCTTTTCCTTTTTTCCCATAAAACAACAGGAAACATACTTACAGGCTGCTCAAGCAGGGGTGGGGATATCTTGTAGAGGTACAGTCAGACATCCTCACTGCAAGCTCCACCCCTATGTTGCCTATATGTTGGGAACCATAGATGATGACATGTGCAGTTCCAGTCAGTGTACCAATACCACAGAGAACCTTCGGGACAAGATATCCAATATCCAATAAGGAAACCCTATCTAAATGGACGGAGACATAGCACTCTCTTATATGAAGTACCGGAAGAAATGTGCATTTGAACACAAAAAGGAGCATGATGACTAGAAGCTGGATGGAGAGAACATAAGAAGTATTCTCTAAGAGACTTAAAGAATACATGGTACAGATGAGCAACATTTCGGGCTCGAAATTAAGATGCTTAGGCTACAGAAACACTGAAGAAAATCTAAATCAGTTTACACGTGTACAGTTGCTGGAAACGCAAGTAGGGAAAAGTATTCATAAGGCTGGCTACGTAGTGAATTAGATTGCGGCTATGCGCTAATGTATATACATAGGAATGTATATAACCTGGATGTTCCAAATGCACTTGAGCAGGCCAGAAACTTCATGAACAAGAAAAAGACGTTCAAATGAGTGGCACAGTTGGAAATTACTGATGGCATGGCAAGTTTCAGAGACGATGGGGCTGGACCAGAACCAAGGGAAAAGATCACAGTGTAATTGATGCCTGTCAAGAAAGCTACAGCGAATGTGAGAAAGGAAAACGCTCCTGTTTGAAGCAGTATGAAAAAACAGTAAAGGTTTCTACGGGTCATCATTTAAAAGGATTATATGCTGCAAAAGGCTTGAAATGAGTGGTCTTCAAGTCACATTGGTGAAAACAGAATAGCTTGGGTCAGGCTGTACCAAAACTAAAAGCCACAGTGAAGCTATCCTCCCTTTATTTCCCAGACAAAGACCACAGCTACAAGGCCAGGTTCAAAAGCTACTTGTCTGACAAACTGAAGGAGTGTTGATGGATAATTGGAGGAGAGGCATGATCACGCTGAGCTTCCATGCATGTAACGCTCACCTGATTCTCGCAGAGGCGCCGGTCTTGACTGGGCGACTACCGTATCTTCAAAGGTGATGTGCAGCACCCGGTTGGCTCTTTGGGCTGGACCTCTGTGCCCTGTATGCCTGAAGTGCAGAGTAAGATGTCTGCAGATAGAAAATACGGGGTTAATGAACTGGGGTTATTGGGGTGTCCCTATCTCTTTCCTCTTCTCCTCTCCTGTAGACCCCCACAGGTTAACGCTCTCACCTTAGGTAAGTGAATGCCGAGCTCTCCATCTGCCTCGGGGCAGGGTGCTGTAGCCAGTTTCTTCACTGGATAGGTAGCGCAGGCCTCTTGACTTCAGAGGACTGCTGTCCGTCGTTTACTGCACGAACGGTAAGTTTCGAGTAACTCAAATGTCTTTAAAGTCTTTACTAATGATGTCTCTTGTTTTGCAGGGTTCCGGCGATGGCGGATGACGGGCTGAAGTGAGGTGAAGATGGAGCCCGTGTGATGAATAGAAGCGCCTGGAAGCACGTAAGTAAGCGCTTGTTGCCAGCTTCACAAAGCGCTCTAACTGTCTTTTTATTTTGCAGGTACAAGTTCGGAGTGGCTGCAGGGTGCCGGGATACCCACTGGGTTAGATGTGGAAAGGAGTAATGGCACGTGAGTATTAAAGTTCCCCAATGTCTTTAAACGCACCTTGTTTTGTCTTTCAGATGCGAGATGCAGCGCCGACGGCCTCCGGAGCGTGCGAAGAGTTGGTAAGCTTTTGTCTGTCAGATGCCGGAATGCAGTGTGAAGACCTCCGGAGCGCACGAAGAGTAGGTAAGCCTTTGCCTTTCAGATGCCGGAATGCTAACCTGTTCTTTCTTGTCTTTATAGGTGTTGCTGAAGACTGGATTCAGGATGGTAAGCCTTTTTCCTTAGGCCCAGGACCGGATGCAGAAGACGCGATGAGCGTTCGGCTGCAGAGGGTGCAGAATAACGCAAAGCAAGATTCATCCACCGGGTGTGGTTTAAATAGCCTCCTGTAGTGCTTAGGTGTCTCCTTCCACAGCCACCCCTAAGTAAGAAAAGAGTTCCTGGTAAAAAAAGAGTTCCTGCCTTCCAGAAGAGTTCCAGTGTTCTGAATCTAGGGAGTGGCTCCAGCCCCACCCAACAGGAAAAGTAGTTCCAAACAGAAGAGGATCAGAGGCTCAACTGGCAGGCAAGTAAGCAGCATGGTCTGCTGCAGGTAAGTCCACCCAAGCATTATGAGCCCGGCGCTTCCAGCGCTGGGACTGGGCATATTTATGAGCCTGGTGCCACTGGCGCCAGGACTGGGTCCAAAAGGTCCCAATTGGGACTGGTTGGCACTCGGAACCTGGGTTATGCATCTGCTTCCAAGGGAGTTGGGAAAACCCTGACCTTTTGGAAGCAGAGATCATGACAGTACCCCCCCTCAAGGCCCCTCCCAAACCGGGCTTCTCCGGGGGTTTTGGCTTGTCAGGAAATGTTCGGTGAAATCTTTTGATTAGGCGAGGAGCGTGGACATATTCAGCAGGTTCCCAGGTTCTCTCTTGGGGGCCGTAGCCTTTCCAGTCAATTATGTAGAATAGTTTAGATTTGGAGATCTTGGAGTCCAGAATGCTTTTGACTTCAAACTCGAGTTCTCCATCAACTAGGATAGGTTTTGGAGATTTGGTTAGTCGGGTTTGAGGTTGCACAGGTTTTAATAGAGAGACGTGGAAGACCGGATGTATCTTCATGTGCGGGGGCAAGTCCAACTTGACCGCTACTGGGTTTACTAAGGTACTGATGGAATAGGGACCAAGGTATCTTGGGTTGAATGTGCGTGGCCCTTTTAGAGATAGATATCTGGTGGATAACCAGACTTGATCCCCTACTTGATAGTGAGGGGCTTCCTTCCGATGTTGATCTGCTCCTTTCTTGTATTGTTCTTTAGCCCTTTGAAGGTGAGAAACAGCTTCCTTAAAGGCTTGGGTGATTGTAGAATGCAGGTAGTCTACTGCTGGTGTTTCAAGATCTTGGAGGGGATCCAACTCCGAGGTTCGAGGGAGACTGCCGTACAAAAGAAAAAACGGGGTTTTCCCAGTTCCCGAATGGACAGAGTTATTGTAGGCATACTCGGCTATCCAAAGGATATCTTTCCAAGTTTTTTCAGTTTGTTGCAGCATGCAGCGTAAATACTGTTCCAGAGTTTGATTGGTCCTCTCGGTTTGTCCGTCGGTCTGAGGGTGGTGACTGGTCGATAGTCTCACATCAATTTGAGCCGACCGACAGCAACTTCGCCAAAAATGAGAAATAAATTGACTACCTCGATCCGAAATTAGAACCGAAGGAAAACCGTGCAGTCGGACGATGTTTTCGAGAAATTCTCGGGCCAGAGTTGCTGCTGTTGGCAAGCCTTTGAGCGGAATGAAATGCGCCATCTTGGAGAATAAGTCCACGATTACTAGAATCGTATTGTATCCGGAGCATGTAGGTAGATCGGTGATGAAGTCCATAGAAAGCGTATTTCAAGGGCGAGGTGGGATGTCAATAGGGCGTAAGAGGCCTGCTGGTCTTTCCTTTTGACTCTTGTTTTGGGCGCATACTCCACAGGACATTATAAAGTCTCTGATATCTTTTTTCCAAGACGGCCACCAGAAGTAGCGCTTGATCTTTTCTGAGGTCTTGGCTATACCGGGATGACCTTCCATTAAAGAGTCGTGATAACAAGAGATTACTTTTTTCTGTAAATCTGTGCTGGGTAGGTATAATCGTTCTTGGAAATACAATAAGTTGTCCTTTACTGCAAAGTCCTTTCCCTGCAGATGCCAATTCTGTATGTCTGCTGGAGTTACAAGTTGCCTGGCTTTATCCTTAACTTCCTCTATGGATTCTGTGGTGATTACACCCAGAATTCTTTGTTCGGGAATGATTGGTACAGGTTTAGGGTTGATCAAGTGTTCTTCCACTCCCATCCGAGAAAGGGCATCGGCTTTACCGTTCTTGGTACCAGGTCGATAGGTAATTATGAAGTCAAACTCGGCAAAGAATAATGCCCAACGGAGTTGTCTAGAGGATTGGGCTTTTGCGGTTTTCAAATATTGCAGGTTTCGGTGATCCGTAATCACAGTAACGGTGTGTCGGGCCCCCAGCAGATAATGCCGCCAAGCCTTAAAGGCAGACTTGATAGCCAGAAGTTCCTTGTCAGTAATCGTGTAATTGACTTCAGGAGGCGAGAATTTGCGGGACCAAAATGCCACGGGATGCAACTGATTGGTTACCGGGTCCTTTTGTGATAGAACTGCCCCCATGGCAAGGCTTGAAGCATCAGTTTCCACGATATAGGGGAGTTCGGGGCGAGGGTGTTTTAAGATTGGTGCAGAGATAAATTTAGTCTTCAAATCCTGGAAAGCTTGTTCCGCCTCGGTAGACCATTCAAAACGTTTGTTTTTCTTTAACAAGGCAGTGATGGGCTGGACTATTCGAGAGAACTCGGGGATAAACCTGCGGTAAAAGTTAGCGAAGCCTAACATGCTTTGCACACCTTTTACGGAGGATGGTGATGGCCATTTGAGAACTGCATCGACCTTCTTTGAATCCATACGCACTCCGCCAGGTGATAATATGAATCCCAAGAATTCAACTTCAGTCACGTTGAAAACACATTTTTCCAACTTAGCGAAAAGTTTGTGTTGACGCAATCTTTCGAGGACCATTTTCACGTGTTTCCGATGTTCAGATTCCAATGAAGAATAAACGAGAATGTCGTCGATGTAAACAACAACACACACATCTATGAGCTCTCTGAGGACATTGTTCATAAAATATTGAAAGGCGGCCGGGGCATTGCAAAGTCCGAAGGGCATGACCTGATATTCAAATAGCCCATACTTGGTGCGGAAGGCCGTCTTCCATTCATCGCCCTCTTTTACTCGTACCAAGTGGTAAGCTCCTCTAAGATCCAGCTTTGTATATATGCATGCTTTTCTGACTTGGTCCAGGAGTTCAGGGATCAAAGGTAACGGATATCTATTCTTAACGGTGATCTGGTTCAGGGAGCGATAATCGATACAAGTTCTAAGGTCTCCTTCCTTTTTTGGAACGAAGAACAAAGCTGAAGATGCAGGGGACTTGGAGGGATGAATAAACCCATTTGCCAGGTATTGATCCAGGTATTGTTGAAGGTGAAGGTTCTCAGGCTCGGTGAGGGCATAAATTCTACTACAAGGAGGAGTAGATCCAGGTATCAGGTCTATCTGGCAGTCATAAGAACTATGAGGAGGTAGAGAGTTAGCCTGCTCCTTCCGGAAAACATCTTGGTATTCTAGGTATTCGGGAGGTAACTGGGGAGTCTCTGAAGAAATTGCTGCCAGTGCAACACCAGGTGGAGGGTGACACGTAGAGACACATTCTGGAAACTGGACCGTTCTTGCTCGCCAATCGATCAGAGGATTGTGTTTCTCTAACCAAGGTATTCCTAGAATAATCTGGAACTGAGGGGCCTTGATCACATCGAACACGATCTTCTCATGGTGTCCATCTTGACTTACTAGCGTCACCTCTTGAGTGGCGTGCGTTACTGGCCCGGAGGCTATCTCCGTACCATCCACCGTAGTAATGACGTCCTTTACAGCCTTGGGACAAAGAGTTATATTCATCCTCAAAACCATTTCATGATCCACATAATTGCCGATGGCACCGCTGTCGACGTAAGCTTCAATTGCATGTAATAGACCCGGATTATCAGGGCTAATGAGGACCATAGGTATCACGAAATGCGAGGTCACGGAACTGGTTTTCACGCTCGGCAAGAGGACCTCTATTCTTGTCGGGCGAGGTCGTTTCCCTGCTCAGAGTTTGTAACTGTGGTAACTGCAGCTCCTACTGCCTTCTTGGCAGGTTTCACCGGACAGTCTCGAAGAAAGTGCCCTGAGTTTCCGCAATATAGGCATAATTGCAACTGTTTTCTCCTTTCCCGCTCCCTTTGTGTTAGAGGACCTTTCAGACCCCCTATTTGCATGGGTTCCCCGGAGTCTACTCCTTTGGAAGGAGTTGGCGGTTTGGAAAATACTCGAGCATCAAACTTGGAACGATCGGCCTTCCTGTTCTGCAGTCTGTGATCTATTTGAACGACCAAGTCTATATAATCCGAACAGTCTTGTGGGGGATTCACTACTTGGGCTAAAACGTCTTTGAGCTCTCCACGTAGACCTCTATAAAACAGCGTAATCCTTTTGTCCTCAGGCCATTGAGTTTCCACTATTAGTCTATTGAAAGATGCAATATAAGCCAAAAGGTTTTGATTACCCTGTTGCAACGAAAGAAGCTCATTGTTCAAGGCCTGCCCCTGTGCATGTCTTGCGAACAGTTTTTCCATACTAAGCTGAAAGGCTTGAAAATCATGGAGAACCGGATCATCTTGATTAACTAGAGGGATCGACCAGTCTGCCGCATTGCCACTAAGGTACGAAAGTACAAAAGCTACTTTAGCTTGATCAGTTGGAAAGGCTGCTGGCCGGCATAAGAAGTGCAACCGGCACTGATTGATAAATACCGCAAACCTCTTTGGGTCACCAGAAAATCGTTCGGGCGGAGCCAGAGGTACATTCCCAGGTAGGTTGATCTGCACTGGATTCATAGAGGATGTTGAAGGAAGATTTGCCCCTGATGCGGGTAGCGGGGTCTGTCCGGCTTGTGACTGTAGCAATTGTCTAGCAAGATCATCTGTTCTCTCCTTGGAAATAATTAGTTCCCTTCTTAGAGCGTTTGTTTCCTGACGAGCTGCATGCACTTCTGCCCTTAGTTCCCCAAGTAACCGGCCTAGGTGGTCAGTATCCGAGGTTTCCATAGCGCCTGGGCGAGAGTTTTGCGGTAGGCTTTGCGTTCTGTAACGCTCACCTGATTCTCGCAGAGGCGCCGGTCTTGACTGGGCGACTACCGTATCTTCAAAGGTGATGTGCAGCACCCGGTTGGCTCTTTGGGCTGGACCTCTGTGCCCTGTATGCCTGAAGTGCAGAGTAAGATGTCTGCAGATAGAAAATACGGGGTTAATGAACTGGGGTTATTGGGGTGTCCCTATCTCTTTCCTCTTCTCCTCTCCTGTAGACCCCCACAGGTTAACGCTCTCACCTTAGGTAAGTGAATGCCGAGCTCTCCATCTGCCTCGGGGCAGGGTGCTGTAGCCAGTTTCTTCACTGGATAGGTAGCGCAGGCCTCTTGACTTCAGAGGACTGCTGTCCGTCGTTTACTGCACGAACGGTAAGTTTCGAGTAACTCAAATGTCTTTAAAGTCTTTACTAATGATGTCTCTTGTTTTGCAGGGTTCCGGCGATGGCGGATGACGGGCTGAAGTGAGGTGAAGATGGAGCCCGTGTGATGAATAGAAGCGCCTGGAAGCACGTAAGTAAGCGCTTGTTGCCAGCTTCACAAAGCGCTCTAACTGTCTTTTTATTTTGCAGGTACAAGTTCGGAGCGGCTGCAGGGTGCCGGGATACCCACTGGGTTAGATGTGGAAAGGAGTAATGGCACGTGAGTATTAAAGTTCCCCAATGTCTTTAAACGCACCTTGTTTTGTCTTTCAGATGCGAGATGCAGCGCCGACGGCCTCCGGAGCGTGCGAAGAGTTGGTAAGCTTTTGTCTGTCAGATGCCGGAATGCAGTGTGAAGACCTCCGGAGCGCACGAAGAGTAGGTAAGCCTTTGCCTTTCAGATGCCGGAATGCTAACCTGTTCTTTCTTGTCTTTATAGGTGTTGCTGAAGACTGGATTCAGGAAGGTAAGCCTTTTTCCTTAGGCCCAGGACCGGATGCAGAAGACACGATGAGCGTTCGGCTGCAGAGGGTGCAGAATAACGCAAAGCAAGATTCATCCACCGGGTGTGGTTTAAATAGCCTCCTGTAGTGCTTAGGTGTCTCCTTCCACAGCCACGCCTAAGTAAGAAAAGAGTTCCTGGTAAAAAAAGAGTTCCTGCCTTCCAGAAGAGTTCCAGTGTTCTGAATCTAGGGAGTGGCTCCAGCCCCACCCAACAGGAAAAGTAGTTCCAAACAGAAGAGGATCAGAGGCTCAACTGGCAGGCAAGTAAGCAGCATGGTCTGCTGCAGGTAAGTCCACCCAAGCATTATGAGCCCGGCGCTTCCAGCGCTGGGACTGGGCATATTTATGAGCCTGGTGCCACTGGCGCCAGGACTGGGTCCAAAAGGTCCCAATTGGGACTGGTTGGCACTCGGAACCTGGGTTATGGATCTGCTTCCAAGGGAGTTGGGAAAACCCTGACCTTTTGGAAGCAGAGATCATGACAATGCACATGTGATGGTAGCCTGTGTGCTGCTAGCGTGAGGAATATTCCAGAAGGGTACAAGGGTGCCAAACCAATCATAGTGGGCTGTATAATGAAGAGCCCTATAGTATGAAGACCCAATGAATCGTTGTCTATTTAGTGAAAGCAATAGTGAACAGTTATTGGGGGTGAGTTCTGATGCCCACCTGACTTAAGTAGCCAATCATAACCAGTGTCTACATAGAACATAAACTTAGATGTTCACAGAGAGCTGACCACTGGTACTCATAAGTTTTGTAGTTTGCCAATGACTAATTTTAAAAGAACTGTTTTCTTGTTAAATGCTTTAAGATGGAGATGTGCGGCGTCAGATGATGCCTGGTGTACTCCCTGTTTTAGATCATTGATATTAAAACAGAAACGCACTTTGCCAAACTTCCAGAGTCTTTGATTATTGATGTTTGAGTAACTTCTGCATCCCCATCCACTTCTGAGTATTGATACCTCGTCTTAAAGGTCTCTTGCGAGTAAGAGTTCACAAGGTAGCAGAGGTGATGGTTAAAGACCCATTGATCTAAGCAAAACTTTGGGGTCCCGGTAATATCAGATGTCCTCCGACATTTGGCTGAAAGAACGTGAAGCTCCCTGTAGATAGCTGTTAGATTAAAGTACAAACCCTTACAAGGTTAGGTAGGATGGGTCCCTCGCCTTTCCCCGCGGAAACCCCTCCCGGTTTCTATAGGATGCTGAACGGACGGAAGGCTTAAGTGGCTGATTGAGGAGGAGGCGATCCCAAGACTCGTAAATCGAAAGATAATTTTTAGGTAGATTGGGGAACGTGGCAAACTGTATGCATGGGGAAAACTAACAAGGGAAAAAGATAATGGAGGGTTGGTTGAATATTGTGAATATTGATAAGAGGTATTGAATAGAGATATATGGACAATGAGCACTCCATAGGTTAGCCTAGAGGCCTGCGTTCAGGAACTTCAGAAGAAAATATCTTAAAATAAAAAGTAGATCCATAGGAGACGAACAAAACATGTCTGTTAAGGAAGATATTTTAAACCCCCCATCAGGGATAAAAATTAGGGGTATCGGCTAGGAGATATGTGTTGGCCAGCCAAGTATGTTTGTATGTTTTTATGTTATATGTATGTAAGTAAGAGGAAAAGTGAAGTGTCGAAGAGCGACAAGAGAATACTGTGAATTTAAAAATAATTGTTTATTTGTATTATTTAGAATATTGACTGAGTAGAGTAGACAAAGTGAAACGAGGCATAGAGGTTTTGAGCTGCAACGAATGGTGCACGCTCATGTTGGAAGTGATTGGTTGTGTAAAGTGTTGTTTGTGTGAAGCATGGTAAGTATCGACAGGCGAGTGAGCCTTGTCTCAGTGGCGGATATTACTCTGCTCGTGCATATTTGCCAGCAGCTACCTAAACACGCACCCCAAACTTAAATAGTATTGCACAGAATGGGTCAAGGGAACGGCAAATACAATATTCATGCCATGGCCACAGGGAGGATCACTGTCAAAAGCAGTTTTACAACAGATGACCACATATTTGCATGCTGTGTACACAGGACACAGGAAAAAATCTGGAGAAAACTTTGGAAGATGTATCAGAAGGAGCGGGAAGACCCGCCTCCTGAAGATTGGATATTAAGTAAGCGTACACAGGGGGGTGTTAGGCAGAAACCTGTGCAGTTCCCTCTGGGACCACTGCAAAAGATTTAAGACTACAGGTGTTTGGCAGTAAACCCACTGGGTAGCAGTCTGTACCACACAGATTCACTTGGTAGCTGTGGCTGAGCAGTCAGACTTCACTCAAGAAGAGTTAGGCAGTATACAGAGTATTCACAATAGGTCAAGAGGACACAATAGAACAAATAAACACTGACCAGGGCTTGGTGTAAAAGAGATATAATTATTTATTTAAAACCACATCTAGAAAAACATACAGGCACTAATAGTAATCAATTCAAAAACACAGTCACTAAAAGATATGCACTCCCTTAAAAGAATATTAGACAAGTCTTAAGTAAAGCCCCACTTATTTTCAGACAGTGGTGAGCACTTAACGTAGATGGCACTCTAATAGTTCGTTTTTTAAAAGGGAGCGAAAAGCAGAGAATACATTGAAACAGATCCCAACACTTTTTCACAAACACACAAGAGAGGAAGGCAAAGTAACACCGTGAATTCAGAGTCAGTAGGCCGGATCCGCTTTAAGAGGATCAAAACGAAATGTGTCCAAGGTCACACGGTTGCAGTGCACAAAAGTCTTGGAACGGTTCAAAAAGGAGTTGGACCAAAGAAAGGGACCAGTTAGAGGGTCAAAGCGGCCAGCCCAGTCCAGAAGGTTAAGGGGTTATTATTACCTTGTAGCAATCTTTAGAAAGGGAGGCCTGGCGGACACGGTACCTTAAAGTGGTGAGAACACTCCAGCGGGGGCAGTTGTTCCTGGCAGCGGATGCAAGTCGGTGCTTCGTCCGGGGCAAGAGAGGATCTCGTCGTGGAGGAAGACAGGAGTCCGTCAGGTACAAGGAGCGGTCCATTGATTTGCGGTTCAGTGGTGAGTGGCTATCTGGCCGCCATGGTGCTTGGCACGGGCAGTTCGACCACAAACCGGTCTGGGGTGCGAAGAAAGAAGGTGAACTGGTTGTGCCCACCAGTCAGGGGAAGAAGCCTCTCCAGCCGGGAGATCTTCTCTGTCGTCGGGAAGTGGTGAGTCGGTTCCACAGGGCTCCACCGGTGGGGTCGTCGTGGTAGGTCGGCTCAGCTTCTCCCTCGTCGGACTCTCAGGTCCTGTGGTGACTTCTGAAGTTCCAGTCCCCAAAGCCCTGCTTTTATGCAGCATACCCCCATTCACTCAGCCTAGCTGTCAATCAAACATGCTAAGTGGTGAGCCGGGCCGGCTCACCACTTGGGCCAATCACACAAGAGTGTGACTTGAGTTACCAAGGTAACTCAGTCCAGGGTTCCTAAACCCCTCCCACACCCCCTGTGGTACCCAGACAGAGTGGCACCACTTTTGGAGGCTTCTGTGGAGAAGCCCGCCAAAAAGTGGAACAAAGGGCTCGACTTGGGTTGGAGTCACAGAAGAGAACACAAACACCATTTTAGAATCGAGTCCTGGCAAAAATTACCAACCGGCAAATTAATATTAATTAAATAAACCGGCGGTCGAATATAAAAAGTAGTTTCCACTGCCACCAGCCAAAACTCGATCAGGGGGGACGGAGACGTGAACACTGAGCTCTGTCCTTGTTCAGGCTAACTCTGAATAGAGATTAGAAAGAGGATAGTCACACGAGTTGGGCACAGGAAATGTCAGATGAGGAAGGTGAAGCCTTCCATAAGGAAGAAGGGACTGGTGCATGTGGGTTCGGAAAATAAACGTTTATTAACAGACAAAGAGGTTATATGGTTAGACCTAGACCTACCTAAACCAAGGACGTCAGACACAGTGGCGCGGCCAGGTCAACCTGAAGGATGATCTCAGAGTGTGCAGGGCGAATCACTGCCATATGTGAGCAGATTAAGGTCATTGCCAGGAAGGAAATGATCGGGAACCATTGTCCCTACTATGCATAGACAAACGATGGGAGCTGATTGCAATTTTGGGGTTTCACAGTTTCTCTTACTAGAGAAAGGAGGGGACAGACCACAGTATATTCCATGGCCACAGATGGATAAGGACAACTTAAGATGCAAGTTTCTCAGTTTAATGTCGGGTGCCGGAAAATGGATTTGTGAGCTACAGAAAATGACAGGAGGTAACACATTAGCTATAGGAGACATTAAATGTCTCCTTGCAGCCATTCTTGGGGAAAGAGCTGATGACATTTGGTCCAGAGCAGGATACACAGGAGTTACCACACAGAACACAGCACTCAATGGCAGACCGTTTAATAATTGTAGAGAAGCGGTTTGGAAAGTGCTTAGTGTGCAGTATCCTAATACGTCAGATATGGGAGCTACAATAGCACAGTAGATGCAGGAAGGGAAAGATCCGCTTGGATACATTCAAAATTTCCAAGAGCAGTGGTCTTTGGAAACGCGAGAGCCGTGGGGAAATCTACAGCAGTGTGAACAGGAGCTCCCAGCCCTTTAAGATGAGGCAGTGATACCCTTGAGATGGATGCCGATGCAGAAATTATTCAAACATCAATAATTGAAACAACTCAGGTAGTTGGCAAAAGCATAACTGTTTTAATATCAGTTATATAAAGCAGGGACATCAATGGACATCTCAGTGCAAAATCTTTAGAAAAAAGCTTGTTTATATAACAGAAAATCAGCATAGGTGATGTTAACCTGCGTATTACTAATGTCATGTTATGTTGCAAAATAAAAAAAACTTAGTGGCAAGTGTGATAGGGTCTAAGAAAACATCTAAGTATACGATACATACTCGTTCAGGCAGTGGAATAAAGTGATAGGCTTCTTAACATCAGGTGGGGCAACTAAGCCCTCCTTCAAACAGCTCACAATGAACTATAGGACCCTTAATCATGCAGTCCCCTATCATTGGCTGGCTTCTAACCTCCGTCCTGTACCTTCCAACCTATGTATAGCGGCATGCAGGCTAAGCGCCCAGGTGCTGGTGAGCACGTCTTAACCATAGCTTCCCACCAATTAGCATATCCATCCATCATCACCTCAGAGCTCTGCTGTCAATTAGGACTTTGAACTTGTCCTTGGGAGTGTTGTTTGTTCTAGGAAATTCAGGGGAGTGAAGCACGCTCTGCACTCGTGCGTAGGTGTGGCCATCATGCTCATCCAACTTCTTCTCCCCACGTGACTGAAGACAGCGAAATTGAGCTTCTAATGTATTAAAATATTGTTTTCTAATAGACCTCTGACGTCTTCTTCTTTTTGTCCATGCCTCCAGAAAAGGAGCCTCATTCTTTCACATGATTTATATTCAATGTCAGCTCACTCCAGCCTGATACGGCCTTGGCTTCTTGGCTCATCCAGCCTCACCTTTCTGAGATTCGCCTGTAATTCAATTGTTTTTCTAACTGTGACATACTGGAAAAACTGCCTCACTTCTTTTGCTCAGCTCTGCTATTGTATGTAGTGCAAACATCCATTCCTTACTCACTTATATATATATATATAAGTGGCATGCGACTATATATATATCTATATATATATTTTGGCGCATGCCGCAATCTATTCACTATAAAGCTGGCCTCAGGAATACTTTGTCTGCTTGCATTTCTTTGCATATGTACAAGTGTAAAACAGCTCAATATTTTCATCTATTTCGTTAGCATAAGCTTCTTCATCTTGATCCCAAAATTACACTTATCTTCGATACTTCCTTGATGCCTTATAGAACTGCCTGCATTCTCTCGTCTCTGCATCTCTTCTTATGCACGTCAGCTCTGTTCTCTATGATGTCATCACTCTTTTAGTTCAGGTATTTGTCCTGTTTCCTTCAGAATTTCATTCAAACGACCATAACATTGTCTCGCATTCAGGTATGGTTTTCTCAATGGGAACCATGCCTCCATGATTCTCCTTGTTTCCTGTAGTTTCAATGGCTCTCTACGTGTCTCATACTCTGGCTCCCAACATCTAGGCAATATGGGCAAGGTGATTGAGGTGGGGCTACTTGACTCCTTCTCTACACGTGTTTTATCATATTTTATGTCAGGGATTGCCTGAGCAAGTACAGAGGCGGCTCAAGAAATTGGTGGGAATGGAAGCAAAGCCATAGCCAGAAATTCAGTTGACCTTTGCGTATCATTGCCGATTGCTGCAAGAGAAAAACAAGAAGAAGAAGGACACTAGAAAGGTACAGGAAGCTAAATTAGTGTAGAAAAAATGATCTAAATATGCCATTGAAGGGACAATGTTAATCAGTGGAGATGGAGCAGGATCTCATCAGACTGCTGGTATGCCTCAGGTGAATAACCAATGGCATCCAGAGCAAGGAGGAAATGGATTTATGCAGAGAGGCAGCAGAGGTTTCCGAGGACGAGGAAGCTTTCAGAATAGCCAAGGATATTTTCAGAATAATCAAGGTAGTAATCAAACTATGGAGGATTGGCAAATTGGGGGATTCTCTCCTCTATATTGGACCTGTGGAATGACAGGCAATATAGCTCCAACATGTAGGAGCCAAGGGTATGTACAGAGTGGGCAATTCTCGAGAGGAGGGGAACAGCTTATCCTCCAGCATTTAGCCTGCTAATAAGTGGTGGGTCTGCTCTAGATAAGACAGTATATCAGATACAAGCACCACAAGCACAACAGGCTTTGCAATCACAGCAAGCACCATTAAGCCCGTCACAAGGACAATCACAGCATGCACCCATGCAAATACAACTGAGTGCAAACACAGGACAATTGTTGACTCCTAGGATAGGGGGTGTCACTATCGAGAGTGGACATTCCTTTTACAGGTACAGGTATAAATATGTACCCACAATAGGATAGCTCACTGGGGGACTTGATGTGTTCAGTACTGTCGGTAAGACCTAATCCAAATGAGGAACCGAGGGTTCACATCATGATAGGAGGCAGATCCTTTTCTTTTTTGGTAGACACTGGAGCAACTCGCTCAGGTATATGAGAGGGAACATTTTTGTTACCAGGTAATGCCATGAATGCTCAAGGTTTCACAGGAGCTACAAGTAGAGTTCCTTTTACTGAAAAATGTCCAATTTCATTAGGACTTATTCAAAACAGATGCCAGTTAATATACTTGGTCAAGATTTGATGACAAAGTTGAATATGATAATTTCTTTTACTGATGAAGGTATAGTGTGCTCAACTCCAGAAATACATTATTTGAATGTGAGTGAGTTTATTATGGCATTCATAGGGCAAATAGCTTTGTGAGGAAAGCCAGTGGAGCCCGAGGTTTTTTATTATGGAGTACGTATCTTGTTGACATGGCTACCTGAATTAGTGTGCAAAGTAATGAGAATACCTGATGAATTTTTATTCAGGCCACAGATACCCATGAATGAGGAAGGGGTTAGATATTCCCCTTAGAATTACAAGCAGTCATAGTACGAGGAGAATTGGCTATGCTCGAAGGATTCCATGACGAGGGCAGGCCTTGGAGAACCGTGTTTGCTATTGAAGAAGGGTTCAGATTAACTGATGTCACTGACAAGGATATGTTTAAAGATGACCCATAAAAATGATGAAGTGGTGTTTGAAATAACATCACATATTGTATTAGAACAGAAAGAAGATAGATCCCACAGTGAATGGCAATCATGTGACAACCTCCCACATATTTTGATGATGATATGGAAAAGGTGCCCATTTCTTTATGGACAACAGGCTCTTATTATGTAGGACTAATGAAAGAAGTAGAAGAAGTTAAGATTAAGTTGAAACCAGGAGAAATGTTACCCTTTATAAGACAGTATCCTATGTGAAAAGAAGCAGATGAGGGGATTTTTAAGACCATATCAGCTATGATGGATCAGGGCATTCTGGTGATGTCAGAGACACTGTGTAATACTGCAGTGTACCCTATCAAAGAAAGTAAAGGGGGTTGTGGCGTTTAATTCAGGATATGGGCCTGATTAACAAAAATGTAGAGGCAGAATTTCCATTAGTTCCTAACCTGTCAACAATCTTATGTAATATCCTGGTAGAAGCAGAATATTTTACAGTGATTGACTTAAAAAAAATGCATTTTTCTCAATCCCATTGCATAAAGATTCTCAAGATCTGAAGTCATTCAAGTTCTGTCAGACTAAATTGAAAAGTATGAGATTGCCCCAAGGGTATTGCGAGTCTCGCTCAATTTTTAACAGATTCCTACAGATGAACTTAAGCAATATAGATTTGCAGAGTGTTGTTTTGCAATACATGGATATTTTAGTTTGCAGCACATCGGAAGAAGAGTGTAGACGTGACTCGATTCAATTGATGATTATTCTTGCAAAGAAAGGATATAAAGTGTATGAGGAGAAATTACAGTATTGTCAAAAGGAAGTATTGTACATAAGACAGTTAATCTCGTACAAAGGAAAGAAAGTTACACCAGGGCTGAGGAGATTTTGAAAACAGCAAAACCACACATGATAAAACAAATGCAGCAGTTTTTAGCGCCATATAACTATGTTAGAGCATGGGTATTTGATTACAGTACATAGACAAAGCCATTGCTGTAAGCCTTGAAAAAGCAAAACCGAGCTTGAAAAAAACTGAATGGACTGAGGAAATGGAGGAAGGCTTTGGTGAATTGAAAAAAGCAATTTGTACAGCTCCAGTTTTAGGAATTCCCAATTCTGCAGAGGAATTATTTTTCTTTTTGCACACAAACAGAACAGTTGGTTTGTTTGTTTTGTTTGTTTATTTATCCATAAAGTGTTCCTCATCCGAAGGTTTCTGGGTGCTGTTAGGCAAAGTTTGCATGCAGTACCCTCTGGGACCACTACACACAACTTTGACAACAGGTGTAAGCAAAACCAACCTTTGGTATAAGTCTGTACCACACAGTTTTTGGGAGCGAGCTGAACAGTCAGGCTTATCTCAAGAGGAAATGTGAGCTTGTAATGAGGTTACACAGAGGTCTACAATCACAAATATTCAAATAGACTCTTATACTCACGGTTTCTTGGTAAAACACTTATTAATTTATTACACAGTCAGTTAGAAAACATTCACTAAAATGAAGAAATCAATATCACACAAACATATATTACAGTACTTCACACTATCAGGTTCTGAGGCATTTAAACTACTTTGAAGGAGGAGAAAAATGGCATTCAGAGCATTTGAAGTAGGAGCAAAAAGGCATAAATTAGTAAAACGAATAATAGAGTTACTCTTAAACAGTGCAAATAGTTTGAGTTCACCAGAGGAGTTGATTCAATGCAATAGGTAGGCCAAAGTGAATGGACTAGAGTCTTGTATAAGTAAAAACAGTTCTGGTATTTAAACGGAAAAGTCTTTGCCACGGTTCTCAGAAGGAGTTCATAGAAGAAAGATTCATATGTCAGTTCACAAGCTGACTAGACCTGCAAGTTGCCAAAGTTTCATGCACTTTCTCAATGAGAGGTAAATTCTCTCGGTCGGGTTTTCACAGTACCTTAGATTGAAGAAAAAGAGGCAGCTGAAGACCTCTGTTCCTGGCAGTTCCTGCAGTTCTCGCTGTCCCTGATCCTCAGTCATGGGGACAAGAGGGAGGACTTTGGGGGACTCCTGCACTTCACAGGGACTGGTCACAAAGCTGGCAAACTGGCAAATCTTCGAATCCGGTAGCTGTCTTCAAGCACACAGACTGGTGTCCTTCTCCCAGGCTATTCGGTTTCCTGCAGCACTCTGAGGAAAATACAACCAGCTCCAAGAATGGTACCAAGGTGGCTTATGAGTTTATTGGTCCCACCAACTCAAAGGAATAAGTCGTCCTTGAAGGGCTTCTATGTCGAGATGAACTTGGCGATTCGGACCTGCAGCAGAGCTTCACCGGGCAAACCAACAGTCCAGGAGTTGCAGCAGCCGTCCTCTTTCAGCTTGTCTTTGGTTCTTTCATTCCAGTGGTCGACTCTGCCTTCCAAGCCAAGAGACTCGCCTTTTTAACAGTTGTCCCCTATTCATTCCAGCCTAGCTGCCACTCACCCAGTAGGGTGGCTGTCTTTGCCAGATAGTCAGCCAGCCAATAATGACAGAGTGAATTTGGGTCTCCTAGGAGACTAAGCACAAGGAGTTTCGGGAACCTCCCTCACTTCCTGCCCACCCCAGAGACTCAGGCACCAGAAGCGGTTTTCAGTCCTGAAGCCCGCCAAATGTGTAGGAACAAAGGGACCAAACCTGGTTTGCGCGCAGAGACAAACTCTAGAAGGACCTTTCCAAAAAGAAATGGCGTAAAAAGAAGACCGGGACATGTTTAAACAAAGGGGCTTAAGGCGCCATTTTGAAAAATATGGCTCCCGCGATTTAACGCTACCGGTGTTCGTGGTTGGGAAAATCATGTTAGTTAGTTGTAAAACTACTCCCAACAGCCATTTCAAAAGGAAAGGGTAGCATTTGACTGCTACATGAGTTTCTAGACATTGAGGATACTGTGCTGGGTCTAAGAATTTAAAAAGACTAGTAAAGCCAATTTAACTGTGCTTTCTCTGGGGAAAAGTAGTTTGTCCCAGAGAAGGTATTTAAACCTTGGGGCAGCCTAAAAGGCTTCTGTGTGTCACTGCACTGAGGGTGCTGTGTCACACACATGAAAAGATGATACCTATGGAGTTGTCTATAACTCTATAAACAAAGAACACAAGAGTAAAACACACATCAAAGTACATGAGAGAGTGGGAAAAAAGGCTCACACTCTCTCCAGGTAAAAAAATAAAGTCCTCAAAGCCCAGCAAAGTTGCTGGGGGTCTCTAAGGTGAAGGGAATTACCACATTTATGAGATTTTTCCTTTATGGCCGCAACAAGAGCATGCACTATTTATATACAGTACAGGTAATAACAGGTAAAATAATATTATTTACAATGCAAGTTTATACATTACTGTTAAGGTGCAGTACAGGAGAGGTAAGGGGTGATATTATAACACAGGAGGATTACATTCAGATATCATTGGAGACAAGCCAAGTTTTCATGTTTTTCCTAAAGCTTAGGAAGACCTAGTCTGTTCTGAGATGCAGTGGGAGATCATTCCAGTACTGGGCGGCCTGGACCGGGAAACTGTTTCCACCTGCTCTTATCAGGTTAAATTTAGGAACTTTGATGCAGAAGGATTGGGCTGCCCTGGTGGGGTGAGCGGATGATTTTCAAGTGATTTTTTTCTTGAGGGTAAAGTGGGGCAGCGTTGTTTAGACATTTGTGGGTGATGGAAACAAGTTTCAGTTGGACCCCATCCTTGACGGATAGCAATTTGGTATCCGTTCTGGCCTCAGAGATGTGCTCTCTCTTTGAAATGCTTAGAGCGGTTCTCAAAGCACTATTTTGTAAAATGTGAAGTTTGTTAGTAGTCTGTTTGTGAGCTCCTACATAGAGGGCGTTGCAGTAGCCACTTTTCAACAATATTAAGGCTCTTGCTAGAGTAGTGCAGCTCTTGGTGGATTAATATGGTTTGCAAGCGTAAATCAAATTGCATGTGTACACTGTTGCAGACGATGTGGCTTTGACTTGTTTGCCCATGTTCAAAGTAGCGTCTAAGTAAAAGCCTAATGTTTTGGTTTCTTTGGCCACTTTAATGGTGGTGTCTTCAATGGTGAAAAAATAATAGTACACATTCAGTTTGTTGAGATGGGCTGGGGCAGTTAGGATCAGGATTTCTGTCTTGTCGTCATTCAGGCATAAGCCATGGGCTGTCATCCATGCCTGAATGACTTTGTAAAGTTTGTTCAGTAAGGTTTGGTCTGCATTATAGTTATTACAGCAGTGCTTACGCAAAGAAAAAGTTAGGGTATAAGCACTTGGCGTATTACAGTGGGGTTTTAGACCCATGAGGGGTCACTTCCTGTGCGAACAATCGCTGGCAGTAACCACGTTCACTATGGAGAAGTCTGCTAGTATAGTAATTGGATGCTCCATGAAGTTATTTGTTGAGCATGATCTGTTTGCAGTTCTAGAAAAACCTAAGGGTACCTTGACATCGAAAAGAGCTTCTGCTTATGAAGTGGTATTATCAAATCCAATGATTAAAGTAGTCAAATGTAAAATGGTAAGCCCTGCCATGTTTGTTGCTGAACCATTGGCAGAAGGCGAGCAAGCACATGATTTGTCGAATTATGAAGAGTTCTATGATGATGTTCCGAAAGTGAAAGAAAATGCCTTCGCCGCAGGCGAAATAGTTTTTATTGACGGTTCCTCGAGAATCGATCAAACTGATGGACAACGAAATACAGGTGGTGCCGTAGTGAAGCTTAAGGCTAATGGGGAGTTTGAAGTAATGACAAGTGCAAGGCTACCATCTCATTTCTCAGTACAGGCTGAAGAATTGGTGGCGCTTATTGTCACGCTCGAGAAACACGTAGACCAGGAAGTGATGGTGTATAGTGACTCCGCCTATGTTATGTCGACCGTGCACACAGTATTGGCACGTTGGAAAAGAAGGAGCTAACTCCAAGCGGACGGCACTCAAGTGCAACATGTAGCCCTATTGGATAGGCTCATTAAGGCACTACAGCTCCAAATAGCCATTTCAATAGTTAAATGCGCAGCACACACCAATAGAACAGACTTTATCTCATGCGGAAACCAAGCCGCAGATGAAGAGGCAAAAAGAGTTGCATATTCACTGGATATAATGACCTTTGATACGCCTGATGTGAAAGAGAAGATTGTGGTGATGATGATTGTGAATTAATGCTTTAATAATTTGTCAAAAACACAGATTATGGAACTGCAGGGTGGTGTTTGATAAGGAGAGACAGACTTGTGGATACAGAGGGGGTGTTCTTTATCCCCCACCGAAGCACTGTGGCGACAGGATTGCACTGGTAATCCGGTAATGCATGTTGCCTTATTAAGGGTGGTGTTGGAACAGCTACACTACCCTGCGCACGTTACTAGGGAGAGCCTTGCAGCAAGCATTGCAGAGGATTCGTTTGTGCTGAACATGTTAGAACATGTTACATTTTATGTAGTAAACTGCATCATATGTCAAAAGTTTACTGCTGGGCACACGCTGCGAACAGTCAGAGGAGTTATTCCTTGGCCAAATGGTCCTTTTCATCACCTACACATATATTATGCTGATATTCTGCAAGTCTGTAATTGCTATAGATATATGATAGTGATAGTGTGCCCGTTCTCGAGATGGATTGAAGCTGGTCCATGCACACATCCTGATTCCACTTGCGCTGCAAGATTTTATTTTTTTAGAAATCTTTCCTAGATGAGTGCATGTGAGGTGCTGAGATCAGATACTGGCACCCATTTTGCTAATTAAATGTTTGAACAAATCAGCTTATTGCTTGGCATAAAACATATGTTTTCTTCGGCTTATCATCTGCAAGGAAATGGTCTTTGTGAGAGGCTCAACGGCCTATTAATGGAAAGAATCGCCAAGCACAAATCGACCCTGAAAAAGTCGTGGCTGCATTGCCTACCCCTTGCAATATATGCTCTTAGAAACCAACCTTGCTCAGACCACCACCTCACACCCCACAAACTAGTCACTTGAAGACGAATGAGTACACCTCTAACTCCTCCATCGAGGATTAGGAGTGATGCCCAGACAACAGAAGAATTATTAGGAACTGAACTACAAGAATATTTATCATGCATGACCACAAGTAGCTCTCTCTTTTCAGACCAAGTCAAGCGAACGGGGTGTCGGGCTCAGAAGACAGATAGAGACCATTCAGCAACTCAAGTGTAATGACTTCCTGTACCAAAGGTCTTTCCAGGAGACCAGATACTGATCTGCAATTTCACCAGGATGCGGGACGAGCCTAGATTTGGCGGCCCATTCATTGTGGAAACTACTACACCGTCAGCCATTAAAGTTATAGGAAGAAGAGCATGGATTCATCAAAGACCCCCACCCCATTCGGAAGCAAGTCAAGAAGAGCAGTTCAGCATGTGCAGACAAGATCGATGATAAGGAAGAAGGACACAGGGACAATTCAAGTGTATACAAAGAGAACTTTGGACTGTGGCTTTCCTGGAAAGCACTCTTTGCATTTTCTACAGCAGAGAGAGGAAAAACCATTGTTGTTGAGCCACAGAGAGGTGTTGACATTTGACTTTGAACTACAAATGAAGGACTAGAGCAATGCCAGACTTGGATTTCTTGTGTGATGACTTGAAAAGGGAGTAGTACCCGGATGTTTTCCAACAGAGTTTCTTTTTGGAGGATTCTATGGTCCTCATTGATGGTGGGAAATTGGACGAAAAGTGATCTGCCATGAAGCTGTGACTTGCCCTGCCTTGTCTGCTTGCTGTTGCTACTGCCTGGAGGCGTGGCTGGAGGTGTGCCCTGTCCCTATGCCTGCAGCAGAACGTTTAAAACGTCCATTCCGCCGCAGAACGCGGAGCGGAAAGTGGACGAAAAGTGATCTGCCGTGAAGCCGTGACTTGCCCTGCCTTGTCTGCTTGCTGTTGCTACTGCCTGGAGACGTGGCTGGAGGTGTGCCCAGACCCTCTGCCTGCAGCAGAACGTTTAAAATGTCCAATCCGCCGCGGAACGCAGAGTGGAAAGTGGACGAAAAGTGATCTGCCACGAAGCCGTGACTTGCCCTGCCTTGTCTGCTTGCTGTTGCTACTGCCTGGAGGCGTGGCTAGAGGTGTGCCCTGTCCCTCTGCCTGCAGCAGAACGTTTAAAATGTCCATTCCACCGCGGAACGCGGAGCGGAAAGTGGACGAAAAGTGATCTGCCATGATCTCAACGCGATCAAGACGTGCAAGCGCTAATTGTGCTGCTGATAACTGACAGCTGAGCAACCTCACACAGAGCGGAGGCTGGAGTCTGGACGCACCCACTGCTCTGGCTGAACAAAGTGAGCCAATTAGTGTTTTAAGCTAAACTTTGATATTATCAAATCCGTGAAACCTGAGCATAGCGTCAGAGCCCAATAGCCTAACAGCTGGGCCTGGGTGATTGCGGGAGACTTCGGGGACTTGACCCCTTTGATCCCTTGATCCCTTGTACCTTTGAGCTGGGAGCGCACTGAGGACCTACCCGATCCTACTCGATATAATAGGCCTGAAATATCGTATACTGCTGATTACATCTGAATACATCTGAACAGACCAGACCAGACTTGAACACACATCTGAACACATTCGAGTCTTCGCCCCCGGCAAGGGGATGTCTGAAATGCAAGGAAGAAATGGAAAATCAAACGCGGATCAACTGGCTCGTGTCAAAATGGTGCCATCTGGCCGTTTCACGTGGAAAATCAGATACATCCACAAACAAGATTACAGCTGCGCCATTGGAATTCGCTAGCTGCCTCTAGCAAACCCACACGTGGCAGCTGAGCAAGTCTGATTGCAAGTCTGACTGCAAGTCAGATTGCGACTGCACGGGGGAGAGAAACAGTTTATCACCCGTCTCTGGTCCTGAATATATACTAGACCCAGACCAGGTGCAAAACAGAGGAAGACAATCTAAAGCAGATGATGACACTAACACTAACCTGCAGAGCTCCACACAACCGCATAATGTGGGTGAAAACCGGATGGCGAGTTGCCCAGCGGCCTTGTGTCCAGTTCACGCAAACACTGAAGGAGCCCCGGAAAGAGACCTACCTTGTATGCACGTGAGACACAACGCTTGCGATGTCGAGTTAGGTACAAGCGGGCTCCCCTGTAGGTCGCCTCTGGAAGTCGGAGTGGGGCTGAGTTTGACCCTCGATGAAAGTGGCTTTATGCCACAGGTTAGCGAGATGGAGGTGATCGGGAAAAGCCCGCTCACGAAAGGAACCGGCTCGTCCCCAACTATCATGAAGAGTCTCCCGGCAAGCAGAGAAGAGTCTCTGCGTTTAAAGTCCAAACAGGGACTCGGTGCTGAATGGTTTGGTACACCACATGATGACGAAGTATTCCTCCAAGCTCGTCATGCCACAATAGAGAATCTTTGTAGTAATGAGCCTACTACTACGGGATCTAACAGAAGAAACTCATTGGAGGTTGTTAACAAAATACTAAACGACATCTTGTTAATAAACAAATCTCAATGTTCCACAACTAAAGACAAAGCGGACCCTACGACGCAAAAGCCTAGTGTCAAAGAGGCTATTGAAAATATCGTAGATGTAATGCAGGAGACTTTGGGAGCTTCATCCCTATCGAAATGGAAAAATGCCTACGGGAAATGAAGGCGTATCGATCACAGCGTATCCCCTACTCTGCCGTGCTCTCAGAGGAAAGGCACGAAAACTCCCCTCCCTTCCAGGCAACAACGAGAACCTCAATACCTCCTCTAAGGCACAGAGACGCCTATGACGCGAGAAAATCACCCACCTCTTCGTCTACATCGGCTGATTCTTCCACTTCAGAGCAACAGTATACCAAACCAAGGTGCTCTAAATCCTGAATGCATTTAATTTCACAACATGGGAACAAGGAGCTTTGCTCTGAACTAGTTGGATGTATAATGAAAGAGATCCAACCTATGGTGGTGTCTTCTCTTGCCATATCAATAGCTCCGTTCTTAATGCTATACAAGCAAGTGGATGGGAACCTCAGAGATTTGACCACACTGGTCGCAATGATGAACTCAAAACTGGTAGGATTGGACATGGAAATTACAATAACCAATCAGGTACAGCGTGACTCCAATAGAAGAATTGAGGCTTCCCTAAACACTCTCCTGGATCAAAGAAAAACTAATGGAGTGGAAAAGAAGTTGCTGGCAGAAATCACAAAAGAAGCACTCAACCTACTAAAAACAAGGAAAACTCCACCGGAGATTGCCAGAGAGGAGAGCAACTGTGCCAACCTAGATCACCAGGGCCTGACCGCACTGAACAAGAAAACAAGTGCTCAGGTGACCATAACCCTGGAGTCTAATTCGAACACAGTTGAATCTCCACTGGAACAACTAGCTTGTAACCCAGACAGAAACCACGAGGAGATCGCTACAATGCCACCCCCATAGACTTAACCAAAGATGAATCTACACAGCAGGAAACAACATAAGAGGAAAAAAGATTGGAAGCTCAAAAGAAAACTGAAGTACCCAATACCTCGTTAAAAGCCATCTCATTAAGTTCTCGCTTACACGAACAACAAAACACGCCTTGTTTTCAAAGCATCCTAGAAAAAACGAGATTGCCACTTAATCCGGCCTCTCTCGATCCACAAATACCAACTACTTCATCTGATACTGAGAAATGTTGAAGTCAGCAAGGTTGTGACTCCGGGAACCTTGACACTGAGGAAGATAGGAACAACGACATCTTTGCGATCTTCAAGGGAAACCCTAAACAGTTGACTGGAATACCCACAAATCAAGCCAAAAAACCACCAAAAGCAAAAAAGTCTAAAAACCAATGCACTAAGAACTCTCGACGTGGCAACAATTCCAGAAAGTTCTTACGCAATATAAAAGACAAAATGTTACTGTAAATCAAAATATAAAAACAGATAAACTAAGTCAGAACAAAAAGACCTTACAAAAGGTGACGATGGGCGAGCTCTTAGAACAAAAAACTGAGGAACCAAACAAGGACGTTGAACAAATGAATGACCTGCTGAACCTGTCAACCTATGAGGAAGCTGACGAATCAGAACCAATAGAATCTGAGACTCTGATTGGGACACCGTTAAGCCAGAACGACCCACCCCAAGAGACAGTAAAAACAAGTCTTGAACCAAAAACTATGATTCCATCGACGTCTCTCACCGTTCCACTTCCTCAAAGAATCTGTTAATTGATCCCTAAAATCACAAAGGCCGTTGAAGACTTGCATGTGGTGGCAAGTCCGATCTTCCTCACAATGGAAGAAAGACGTGAAAAACTTCTCATGAAAAAGGATGACAGACAATGCCGACCGATAGAAGCAACCAAAACCATTCCCCAATTAGAACGTAGGAACGAAAATCGTGAGGAATTTCCCAAAGTCCGAAAGTTTGTACCAAATAAGTGCAATGGGAATGGCTCATCAATGAGCAAAGACCTTGTCACAAAACAAATGATTCGGGAATCCAAGGGAAGAGTATTACATCAAAATGACCAGATAGGCGGTAAAATCTCTGCCTATAAAGTGAAGATGGAAAGAATAGAAACTCAGGATGACCTGATCAGGAATCACAATAATGTCCTACGCCTACTGCATTGCGTCCTGTGCCTTAGAACTATACAATCGTACAATATCCAAACAGTGGAATTTCCGCAGGAAGGCCAGAACGACCATGTGATTCGACATCTGAAATCAAAAATGATAATTAATAGTATCTTAGATGCAACGCCTGAGCAGATGTCACTTGGATTTGACATTCTGGAATTAACTAATGAAGACAAAAGCAACAAACAGTCTTACAAATCTACAGAATTCCAGCCAGCTTCGCCCTTATGGAAGAAAATTAATGAGGCGCAGAGCCCCGAGAAAGTGCAAGAGGTTCCCTGGTATCACAGAAAACAGAGCCTTGATAGTGACTGTGATCTAAAAAAAGTGGAATATGTTCAAAGCGACTTGGTGGAACAAATCCAAATTACATTTGCTAGTAATCAAGCCTCCAACAAGAAAAACAGTTCAAGTGAAGCAAGAAACACTGAAAAGGAAGTATCGGACAATTGGGGGTGGCTCGCCAAGGCCCTGATCAAAACAACTCAAAGCTAATCCCAAGCAGAGATCATGACCCCGATGGTCAAGTTCGGATCCTGGAACACCAGAGGATTCACGCACTTGTTTCAAGAGAGTTGTTTTCCAGGGTTGGATGTCGTTTGTCTTCAAGAGACATGGCTGGACACCTGCCCTATTTCCAGAGATTATGAGATTGCATTTAATCCAGCAATTAAACACGCGATGGGTAGGCCCATGGCAGGCCTTATAACCCTAGCCGAAAAAAGCTCCGGATACCAAATCCTTAACACCAAGAATGTGTCTCCCTATATTCAGGAAATGATAATTGCACAGAAGAATGCAGGAAACAGAAAAATATACATTCTGAATTTATACTGGAATCATAACACAACAAGTGGCAGTGGATACATAGATCAAGTTACATCAGTCATAGACGAATGGTTAGTGGCAGACGTTGTCGCTGATATTGTGATATGTGGAGATCTGAATATGAACTGCCTAACAGTAAACGACGATCTGAAACCAAACAACTCCAATAAAACACAACTCGCCAGCCAATGGGCTTTAGAGCTGGAGTTAAGAAACCTTGTGTTGATGAATGGAAACCTAGCAGGCGACATCCCAGCTAAATCAACTTGGTCCAGAGGTACCCAACGATCGACGCTTGATTACTTTTATGTTAGTGAGAAAATACACCAAAGCTCGATCTCACTTGTGGTGCACCCAATGAACTATAGTGATCATGACCTGGTCATTTTGTCACTTGCCACAGCTAATGGATCCAAAACCTCGGTATGGAATTTTCCAGTTATGATCGAATCAAACAGGGTCAGATTGAAATTAAAGAAGATGGACGTTAAACACATAATAACCACATATGTGGAGGAGCAAAAAGAAACTGAATATACCCATCTTCTAGCCGCTTTCCAAATCCTGCGGTTTTGCTGCAAAACACAAATTCGATTTAGAGGTGAGAAAAAGGAAGAGAGAACTGAGAGCGCAAATAAGACATATACCTAAAACAGACTTCAATAGTTACCAACTTGTGAAAAGACAATGCAAACAAAAATATAAAAATTGGCTCTGAACACATAAAGCAGCCATGCTGCAAAAAGATTCAGAATTAATAATGGAAAAATTGCAAAACAAAAACTCCTCAGATTTCTGGAAGATAGTTAATAACGAAGGAGCCCCGCAAATGGCACTATTGACCAATGTAATTACTGAAGCTGAGTGTGTAAAACACTTCTCGAAATTGTATAGCAAAAGAAGAACCGCAATAGGGAGTCCACTACCCATCCTTGAAAACTGGAAGTCAAACTTTTAAAAAAGTGATATTGAGGAGGTAATAAAAAAAGCCAGCTCCTCTAGAGCACCAGGACCTGATGGCTTAACAAATCACACAATCAAAGAAAACCCGGAGATGTGGGCAGAACTATGCCATGCGCCGTTTAAAAGAATAGCGGCCAACTGCAAAAGCCCTGAATCATGGAAATGCATAATAATTATTCCAGTCTTCAAGAAAGGGAATCGCGCTGATCCGAAGGACTGTCGACCTATTGCGCTTCTAGATGTGTTGGGTAAAGTGTATGCGACCCTGTTACAACAACATCTTGTGAAATGGGCAGCCGATTCAAAACATCTTGACCCGACAGGCTGGTTTCGTCAAGGGAGTAGGATGCGCCTTGAATCTCCTTTTGATAAATCTCCTTAAAATGGAAGCCATAAGAACAGGAACCAAGGTGTACCTCGCATTGATAGACTTCTCACACGCCTTCGATAGCATAGACCATGGGTGCACAACATACGGCCCGCGGGCCAGTTGCGGCCCGCCATGCTCTTTTGTCCACTGGCCGTCATTGGCTCAGCACACATGCACCACGTTGCTCCTACGAGCCACGTAGTGTGTGTGTGCTGACCCAATGGAGGGCCAGCACTACGGCTGGCGTGGTCCATAAGGCTTGATGCCGGAAGGCATTTCAGCCTTGGACCACGCCAGCCGTAGTACGATTCCAGCGTTCCTGCTTACCTGCCGCTTACCTGCCTGCCTTCCAGCACGTCTCCGGTAAGTGGTCTGTTTGCGTTTGTGTGTCGGGTCTGTTTTACTTTGTTTGTGTGTGTATGTTGCGATGGAGGGACGGGGGGTGTCGGATGTGTATGAATGTTGGAATTTGAATGTATTTTGTGTGTGTGTTGAGATGCAGGGATGGGTGTCGGATGTGTATGAATGTTGGAATTTGAATGCATTTTATGTGTATGTTGAGATGCGGGGGTGGGGGGGTGTCGGATGTGTATGAATGTTTTGATTTGAATGCATTTTATGTGTATGTTGAGATGCGGGCGTGGGGGGGTGTCGGATGTGTATGAATGTTGGAATTTGAATGCATTTTATGTGTATGTTGAGATGCGGGGGTGGGGGGGTTTCGGATGTGTATGAATGTTTTGATTTGAATGTATTTTGTGTGTATGTTGAGATGCGGGGGTGGGGGGGTGTCGGATGTGTATGAATGTTTTGATTTGAATGTATTTTGTGTGTATGTTGAGATGCGGGGGTGGGGGGGTGTCGGATGTGTATGAATGTTTTGATTTGAATGCATTTTATGTGTATGTTGAGATGCGGGGGTGGGGGGGTGTCGGACGTGTATGAATGTTTTGATTTGAATGTATTTTGTGTGTATGTTGAGATGCGGGGGTGGGGGGGTGTCGGATGTGTATGAATGTTTTGATTTGAATGTATTTTGTGTGTATGTTGAGATGCGGGGATGGGTGTCGGATGTGTATGAATGTTGGAATTTGAATGCATTTTATGTGTATGTTGAGATGCGGGGGTGGGGGGGTGTCGGATGTGTATGAATGTTTTGATTTGAATGTATTTTGTGTGTGTTGAGATGCGGGGGTGGGGGGGTGTCGGATATGTATGAATGTTTTGATTTGAATGTATTTTGTGTGTATGTTGAGATGCGGGGATGGGGGGGTGTCGGATGTGTATGAATGTTTTGATTTGAATGTATTTTGTGTGTGTTGAGATGCGGGGGTGGGTGTCGGATGTGTATGAATGTTGGAATTTGAATGCATTTTATGTGTATGTTGAGATGCGGGGGTGGGGGTGGGTGTCGGATGTGTATGAATGTTTTGATTTGAATGTATTTTGTGTGTATGTTGAGATGCGGGGGTGGGGGGGTGTCGGATGTGTATGAATGTTTTGATTTGAATGTATTTTGTGTGTATGTTGAGATGCGGGGATGGGTGTCGGATGTGTATGAATGTTGGAATTTGAATGCATTTTATGTGTATGTTGAGATGCGGGGGTGGGGGGTGTCGGATGTGTATGAATGTTTTGATTTGAATGTATTTTGTGTGTGTTGAGATGCGGGGGTGGGGGGGTGTCGGATGTGTATGAATGTTTTGATTTGAATGTATTTTGTGTGTATGTTGAGATGCGGGGATGGGGGGGTGTCGGATGTGTATTAATGTTTTGATTTGAATGTATTTTGTGTGTGTTGAGATGCGGGGGTGGGTGTCGGATGTGTATGAATGTTGGAATTTGAATGCATTTTATGTGTATGTTGAGATGCGGGGGTGGGGGTGGGTGTCGGATGTGTATGAATGTTTTGATTTGAATGTTTTTTGTGTGCTGAGTTGGGGGGGTGGGGGTTCGGGTCTGTATGGGTGCATGTTTGTGTGTGTGCTGAGTTGGGGTTGGGGGGGTTCGGGTCTGTGTGTGTGCTGATTTGGGGGGTGGGGGTTCAGGTCTGTATGGGTGCATGTGTGTGTGCTGAGTTGGGGGGTGGGGGGTTCGGGTCTGTATGGGTGCATGTGTGTGTGCTGAGTTGGGGGGTGGGGGTTCGGGTCTGTAAGGGTGCATGTGTGTGTGCTGAGTTGGGGGGTGGGGGGTTCGGGTCTGTAAGGGTGCATGTGTGTGTGCTGAGTTGGGGGGTGGGGGGTTCGGGTCTGTATGGGTGCATGTGTGTGTGCTGAGTTGGGGGGTGGGGGGTTCGGGTCTGTATGGGTGCATGTGTGTGTGCTGAGTTGGGGGGTGGGGGGTTCGGGTCTGTATGGGTGCATGTGTCTGTGCTGAGTTGGGGGGTGGGGGGTTCGGGTCTGTATGGGTGCATGTGTGTGTGCTGAGTTGGGGGTGGGGGTTTGGGTCTGTAAGGGTGCATGTGTGTGTGCTGAGTTGGGGGTGGGGGGTTCGGGTCTGTAAGGGTGCATGTGTGTGTGCTGAGTTGGGGGGTGGGGGGTTCGGGTCTGTATGGGTGCATGCTTGAGAATGTGTGTGCTGCGTTGGGGGCGGGGGGTTCGGGTCTGTATGGGTTCATGCTTGAGAATGTGTGTGCTGCGTTGGGGACGGGGGTTCGGGTCTGTATGGGTGCATGCTTGAGAGTGTGTTTGGGGTATAGTGTTTGGTTGGGGGTGAGGGGGCCATGGGGCATAGTGTTTGGTTTGGGTGAGGGGGCCATGGGGCATAGTGTTTGGTTGGGGGTGATGGATAGGGGGCATAGTGTTTGGTTGGGGGGTGAGGGACAGGGGCATAGTGTTTGGTTGGGGGTGAGGGGCCCATGGGGCATAGTGTTTGGTTGGGGGTTAGGGGGATGAGGGGGCCATGGGGCATAGTGTTTGGTTGGGGGTGGGGGGCCCATGGGGCATAGTGTTTGGTTGGGGGTTAGGGGGTGAGGGGGCCATGGGGCATAGTGTTTGGTTGGGGGTGAGGGACAGGGGGCATAGTGTTTGCTTGGGGGGTGAGGGACAGGGGGCATAGTGTTTGGTTGGGGGTGGGGGCCATGGGGCATAGTGTTTGGTTGGGGTGGGGGCCATGGGGCATAGTGTTTGGTTGGGGGTGAGGGGCCCATGGGGCATAGTGTTTGGTTGGGGGTGAGGGGCCCATGGGGCATAGTGTTTGGTTGGGGGTGAGGGGGCCCATGGGGCATAGTGTTTGGTTGGGGATGAGGGGTCCATGGGGCATAGTGTTTGGTTGGGGATGGGAGCCATGGGGCATAGTGTTTGGTTGGGGGTGAGGGGACCATGGGGCATAGTGTTTGGTTGGGGATGGGAGCCATGGGGCATAGTGTTGCACTCCAAGAGTGAACTCAATAATAAAGCTAAAACAGGCACAGTTAGGAGATGTACATCCTTTGCTTTTTTGAGGAAACCTGACTCAACGAAGGCCATACTCCTCTTGGGTAACCCAAACAGCAAACTATAGCAGTCCAAAATAACGGAATGTCCAATCAAGGGTCAATAAAATATATATAATTTAATTAAACAGACGATATACAATAACTTAATCGAAATAAATGATAGCAATGGAAAATGTGTAGTACAAAATGTAAGTTTGAAATGCAATAAAAATCGTTACCCCTCAAAAACATCTTTTTCCATGTGTTTTAATACAAATTGGGGGTTGAAAAAGCCTCCTGACATGTCCCGCCTACCGCCCCGCCCACTTTTACTTTTCAGCCCACTATAGCCCTCATGTAAGGTACTTTCGGCCCTCTGTCAAAATCAGTTGTGCACCCCTGGCATAGACAGAGAGCTATTATGGGACAAACTGAAGACGTGGGAATGTCCGGAATATCTGATAGCGGCCATCAGAGAGCTCCACACTGGTACAAGTATTAAAATTCATCTAGATCAAAAGGGCACCTTGTCTGAAGCAATAAACAACTTCTGTGGGGTTAAACAGGGTTGCCCATTGGCAGCTATAATATTCAATCTATTTATATCTATCAGATATTGGAGGAGGGATTGCCAGTGTACAATCCTTCTCTCCAAGAATACACAGAGCCCCAATAAGCTGGATGTTATATGCAGACAATCTGATATTATTAGGTCTGCAGCGAAAGATGGATGTCGTGGAACAGTACGTGAGAGCGAAGTGTGAGGTGCTAACACTGCAAAATCGGAAAACATCAAAACAGAAAAAAATCAAATGGCACCTGGGGAAAGAGTGCCTAAGTAACATAACAAATACAAGATACTTGGGCATGCAAATCAACACAAATCTGAGTGATAGTCCCTGGGAACAGGTAGCCAAAACCAAATGCCGGCAATTTGCATGTCAAGCAAGCGTCCTACACAAGAAGTATGGAAAATTCTCTATAAAACCTGTAAGGAATTTCTACTGCCAAAAGGTAGTGCCGGCTCTCATTTTTGGTGCAGAAAATGCATTTGGATGTTCTTCGGATGTTTGGTCCACTTTAGAAAACATCTTCTGGGTAAGAGTCTTGCATTTACCAAAGGGAACGTCAACTGCATGCATCAGATACGAGCTAAACTGAATATCAATTAACGCACAAGTCAGTTGGAATCTGTTGAGTCTCTTTCGGAAGGTGACCACGAAGAAAGTGGCCTTGCAATTTGAAATACTGCACAATCCAAGTAATGGAAATCCCGTGTGTCTACTGTCTCTGTGGAACAAACGCTGCGAGGAAATCCTGGCTTTTTATGACATTGATCTTAAAACCCTACATGACAACCCAAACGCTGCAAAAAATAAGGTCTGGCGCCTAGATTGGATCTTGACTGGGGCCTCAAGGTCTTCTAACAAGTTATTGAAAGATGTCCCGTGCGAAGCCAGAAACCTAAATATGCTGCAGAATCATATTGAAATGTACCCAGATAATGGCAGCAGAGCACTGTTTATACATTTTCGACTAAACGCTTTTAAAACAAGAGAGTGGTCAAGAGAGCTACGCATAAGGGAAGACTCCAACGCAGAGTGTAGATTTTGCAATCAGACGGAAGAAACCTTAAAACACCTGACACTCTATTGCAAGGGCTTACATCGGGAAAGATCCTTGACATTGGGGCCACAGTTAATGAAATACCAAACGCCAAGTGCGGATGACTGGTGGCAAGCCTTGTTTGATAGCTGAGAGAAGCAACTGAACTACGCCCTAATTCGCTTTCTGAGCCTGTTGAAAAATCTGCTGAAGTAATACCGAAAGCAAGAAAAAAGTTCCGACAGTGCACCAAAGAAGGCCCTAGTTGATGAAGGCTCGAACACGGCCCGTGAGCAAACGAA
This sequence comes from Ambystoma mexicanum, assembly GCF_040938575.1. Taxonomy (NCBI): domain Eukaryota; kingdom Metazoa; phylum Chordata; class Amphibia; order Caudata; family Ambystomatidae; genus Ambystoma; species Ambystoma mexicanum. Next base: position 663,034,131 of record NC_090934.1, read on the forward strand.
GTTAAGGCTTCGATAGCCGAGAGATATACGGACATATTAAGGAGGGAAAGGAGGATAATTGTAATGTTTTATCTGTTTTTTAAAGGCATGTGTGCCAATAAAAATAAAAATAAACAAATAAAAAATGATTTGGATGTGCACGGACTACTTCTTGCTGTCTTCATTTTCATACTCAGAGTTTACCCTGCTCTTGTTTGCTATTGTAGTGACATTCAGACTTTTCTCCAAGATCCTAAGAACAGACCAGCGATATATGACTCTTGACAGCAATAATAGACCAAATCAAATTGTTGCCTGAATATTTCTTTGAGCATACAGGTGGTTCTGCTTGATGAAGATTTTCATAGACTACTTGTATTGATTCTTTATATTATGGTTCGCAAGCATCCTCAACTTGTTGGACGGCACACAAGCACTTGTGTATTTCTAGGGGATCCCAAAAATCGACCTGCAATAAATTGGGTGATACATGAACTTTGCAAACAAGCTTGTTCATCACTTAGTGCATCATTGTGAATAAACCAATGATCCTGTCTAATGATGATGCTCATAAACTATGTGGTATGGTCTTCCATTTCTTGATTGAACAACACCCACATCTTGTTGGTAGGCAAACTGAGAGATCCAAAGAATCAGCTTTCCCTTAATCAATTGCTACATGACATTATGAAACAGATTCATCATTTTTATGATGTTTCTTCATGAAGTAGTGAATGGTGTTGTCACAGGAAGATGTCCATCATTTAGTGGCATTAATCTTCTATTACCTACTCGAAGTACATCCCTATCTCGTTTGGCAAAAGGATGACATGTTTGTCTTTAGTAGGAACCCTATTAATCTTCAAGCAATCAGCCAGTTGCCTGTGGAACTTCTAGAAAAGATACAGCAGCTGTCGGAGTGGTTATAAGTTTGCCTGATTAAAGCATTTTTCTTTCCTTAAAGTTAAATATAGGCAAATCATGTGGTCCATAAACCACCTAGCTATTCCAGAAAGAGAGAGGGGAGGATGATCAGCATCTTCACGTTGTTGGGGCATCATTTACTGGTGCATAATCTATGCCTGCCTTATGTTTTTTGTCGTTATTCTAATCCTGGTAATACATGCTACATATTTTATGGTCCAAAAAAGGGAGAATTCCTTTTATTCTCCCTACTCCTGAAGGTAAGGGCGAAGTTCAGGTTGTAAGACATCCTAGGCCTTATGTGATTGTTCCTACTCCACTAGCTTATGTGAAAGCACCTGGTTCTGTGGTAAATGTCACTAAAGCATCCGTACTCAGGAAAGGACGTCTGGGATATTATTCTTGAGCATCAGATACAGATTCTTAGAGAGAGACAAAAGAAATCTTCTGTAACCACCCTTACACGAGTAGTACATGTAAAGACACCAGTTGTACTAACTAACGTTGCTATGATCCCTCCAGTAAGAAAGAGTTATGCTGATATAATGCATGATATATTCATTGAGCCACATGCGGCAAGAAGGAGACCTAAGAGATATGCACCAGAGGATGTTTATGAATTGAATAATTATGTGGACTGCACACCACACTTAGGAAATAATGTTTGGTATGAGCATATGAAAGAGGTGGGAAAGAGCACAACGGAGGAGGACTGCTATGTTTGTGCACTCCTACCTTATAGTATGGGGAAATCCAAGGTCTTCATAGCAATCAAAATAGATGTCCAAACAACACACTGCCTGTCTCACATAGCACTCTGTAAGGCAAGAGGCCAGTTTATGGGCCAAACAGCTTATCTAGCATGGGCAACTGAATGGACAGATCTAGATGAAGACGACTATGTGCAAGACACCAAGACCAGAGCAAGAGCCCACACTAAGAATCATGTGATAAGGTATGAACAGCCTGGAGTGAAAGGAGCTGTAATCAGATGGGAAGTAAACAGAAGATTGGAAAGCCTATTAAAACCTAAGGAAGATATCTGAAGATGGAAGGAAAGAGGCCAAATGCAGATATGGGGTACAGTACTCTCTCCAGATGGCTGGGAAGAAGGCGTGGTAATCTGTAGAGCATGGGAAGTTATTGGTCGTTACAAACCAACTATTGACATTGTACAGATTGAATGCAAACCTTTATAGCCAAGACTTGATAAACTGCTGGCTGACCTGAGTTGAAGACAAAGGAAGGCTTTTGCAGATAGTGCCACTGGAAAGTGCAAAGCTGCGCATCAGAAATAATGGCACAAGAAAAATGGGAGAAAATCAGAACTGTTGACGAATCTTTGATGTGCCAGGAATGAGCGTTGGGACAGCAGTGATAATGGATCACTACTGTGCTTGTGGATCCAGAGCTTATATGAAGCTGCCCGAGGATTGTGGAGCAATGTGTTCTCTAGCGAATGTCCATGTTCCAGCATTGGTGATTCCAAGAAGTGATCTGAACATTGGTGAATTCTTGAAAGCAGATGCACATCTAAGGAAGAAGAGGTCTGCAGAAGAGTCAACTGAAGAGGGAGAACTGTTTTTCAGCAAAATCAATAGAAGCTTACAATTCTATTGCATATGAACACACACTGTTCAGCAAGACCTTGTCGATATTTACAATAATCTTCATGCCCAGGATCCAGACGGATGCAAATACTAAATGGCTGCAGATAACCAGATGGGAGCTCCTACAGACACTCAACACTACCTTAAAAATATTCAATGCAATTAAGGAGGAGCTGAGAACCATAAGACTGATGACTCATCAGAATAGATATGTCTTGGATATGATTACAGCTATGGATGGAGGTGTCTGTGCCAAAATTGGAGAATCATGTTGCACATTCATACCTTCTCACAACAATGAGAATGGCACCTTGACAGAAGCCATATCAATGTTGACACACCTACATGTCCAAATGATTGATGAAGTAGAAGACATTGCTGATAACAGTTGGTTTGGTGCAGTTGTCTCATGGGCTCCATAATGGATGGAGGATATGTTCAAGTTTCTTGGAGCCCTTTTGGTAATGATCATGCTTGGATTCTGTGTGATCAGAAAAATAATCTCACAATGCAAGAAGACTGCAAAGAAAACTGTTGGAATTAAAATTATGATTGATCCGGATGGATGACTAAAGAATTAACAGATGAAGAAATTAGAGAACTTGTGAAAGCTAGCATACACACACCTGAAGGTACAAAGTTCCTGTATCCCAGACATTGGAAGAAGTACGTGGGAAGATGTATTTACTGTAGCCCTACTGGACACTGCACGCTTATGACATGGAGCGTTGATGAGCATGTGAAATCAGCAGGCGTCTTGAAAGGAGTCATGATGATTTGGGTCCCAAAGAAACAGTTTTATAGATGAGGAAGTCTGGATGTAAAGATTGATAAAGAAGTGGTTGATGTCCCAGAGTGGGGAATGTAGAGATACAGTCAGTCATCCTCACTCCGAGCTCCTCCCCTATGGTGCCTATATGTTAGGAACCAGAGATGACATGTGCAGTTCCTGTCAGTCTACCAATACCACAGAGAACCTTCAAGACAAGATATCCATTAAGGAAACCCTATCTAAATGGACGGAGACATAGCACTCTTTTGGATGAAGTACCAGAAGAAATGTGCATTTGAACACAAAAAGGAGCGTGATGACATCACATGAAAGCGAGTTGACATATCTAGAAGCTGGATGGAGAGAAGAAACATAACAAGTATTCTCTAAAAGACTTAAAAAACAGACAGCACAGATGAGCAACATTTCAGGCTCGAGATAAAGATGCTCAGGCTACAGTAACACTCAAGAATATGTAAATCAGTTGGCACATGTACAGTTGCTGGAAACGCAAGTAGGGAAAGATATTCATGAGGCTTGCTATATTTTGAATTAGATTACGGTGATGCAACAATGTATATACATAGGAATGTATATAACCTGGATGTTCCACAACACTCTTCAGCAGGCCTGAAAATTCATGAACAAGAAAAAGACTTTCAAATGAGTGGCGCAGTTGGAAATTACCGATGGCATGGCAAGTTTCAGAGATGATGGGGCTCGCTCAGATCCAAGGGAAAAGACCACAATGTAACTGATAACTGTCAAGAAAGCTACAACGAATGTGAGAAAGGTGGGCTTCATGGTAGCAAGCACTCTGACCATCTCTTCTTCTGAGACAGGAAGGGTCTGGAAGTTAACTACTTCCCACTGCCTGCACACCCCAGTTTTCAACCTACTGGCTGTTTCCTTAGCTGTTATTATGGTGTCCCTGGCTTTCTGAATTTTGAGATCAAATGCCTTTTGCGCCATCTCGCAGACTTCCTGCGGGGGGTAAAAATGGGGGACAAGACCTTGGGTTTCTCTATAGTCTTTAGGCTGTCAAATAGTTTGCTGGTGGAATTAGATGCCGATGCTATTAGTTTGTTATAGTGTTTTTTTTTTGCCTCCTTTATTCCATTTCCATAGCGCTTTTCAGTGCATTTCCACTGTTCTTTATTGGCTTGAGTAGAATGTTTGAGCCATTTCCTTTCCAGGACTCACTTCTCTTTCTTGAGTTTAGTAAACTCACTATGTTACCATTTCCTAACCAGCTTCGATTTAAGCAGTATGAGCTGCTCCACTAACAAGTTTGCCTGTATCTTTTTTGGGTGTTGTTCTAGTTGTGCTGGGCCTATGTTCTTAAAGTTTGTGCTTTGGACCTTTTTGTGAGAGTTAATGGCTTTTTTTTAGGGTTAACTCATTTTTATCTCGAAGATGACCTTAAAGTGGTCCGACCAGATGCATGGCACTGTCTCAACCACCTGTACATCCAGGTTTTGAGCTATGACCAGTCTAGATGGTTCCCATTAGCGGTTGTGGGGTCTTTATTTAGGACCTTGAAGTCAAAATTATTCAAGTTTTTCTCAAGGTACAGGGCCTCCTTGTCATTTGGATTTCCTCGCCACCTATTGAAGTCACCCACTAGAATGGACGGAGACATAGCACTCTTTTGGATGAAGTACCAGAAGAAATGTGCATTTGAACACAAAAAGGAGCGTGATGACATCACATGAAAGCGAGTTGACATATCTAGAAGCTGGATGGAGAGAAGAAACATAACAAGTATTCTCTAAAAGACTTAAAAAACAGACAGCACAGATGAGCAACATTTCAGGCTCGAGATAAAGATGCTCAGGCTACAGTAACACTCAAGAATATGTAAATCAGTTGGCACATGTACAGTTGCTGGAAACGCAAGTAGGAAAAGATATTCATAAGGCTTGCTATATTTTGAATTAGATTACGGTGATGCAACAATGTATATACATAGGAATGTATATAACCTGGATGTTCCACAACACTCTTCAGCAGGCCTGAAAATTCATGAACAAGAAAAAGACTTTCAAATGAGTGGCGCAGTTGGAAATTACTGATGGCATGGCAAGTTTCAGAGATGATGGGTCTAGCTCAGATCCAAGGGAAAAGACCACAATGTAACTGATAACTGTCAAGAAAGCTACAACGAATGTGAGAAAGGTGGGCTTCATGGTAGCAAGCACTCTGACCATCTCTTCTTCTGAGACAGGAAGGGTCTGGAAGTTAACTACTTCCCACTGCCTGCACACCCCAGTTTTCAACCTACTGGCTGTTTCCTTAGCTGTTATTATGGTGTCCCTGACTTTCTGAATTTTGAGATCAAATGCCTTTTGCGCCATCTCGCAGACTTCCTGCGGGGGGTAAAAATGGGGGACAAGACCTTGGGTTTCTCTATAGTCTTTAGGCTGTCAAATAGTTTGCTGGTGGAATTAGATGCCGATGCTATTAGTTTATTATAGTGTTTTTTTTTTTGCCTCCTTTATTCCATTTCCATAGCGCTTTTCAGTGCATTTCCACTGTTCTTTATTGGCTTGAGTAGAATGTTTGAGCCATTTTCTTTCCAGGACTCACTTCTCTTTCTTGAGTTTAGTAAACTCACTATGTTACCATTTCCTAACCAGCTTCGATTTAAGCAGTATGAGCTGCTCCACTAACAAGTTTGCCTGTATCTTTTTTGGGTGTTGTTCTAGTTGTGCTGGGCCTATGTTCTTAAAGTTTGTGCTTTGGACCTTTTTGTGAGAGTTAATGGCTTTTTTTTAGGGTTAACTCATTTTTATCTCGAAGATGACCTTAAAGTGGTCCGACCAGATGCATGGCACTGTCTCAACCACCTGTACATCCAGGTTTTGAGCTATGACCAGTCTAGATGGTTCCCATTAGCGGTTGTGGGGTCTTTTTTTTAGGACCTTGAAGTCAAAATTATTCAAGGTTTTCTCAAGGTACAGGGCCTCCTTGTCATTTGGATTTCCTCGCCACCTATTGAAGTCACCCACTAGAAGGGTTGCTGTATTGGTGGATTTCAAGTTGTTAAACTGTTGGGTAAGTTCATTAGAGAAGTCTGATTTAAGGGAGGGTGGTCCATAAATGACTATGATGTTAATACAGTTGTTCTTTGTGGGTGTATATTTTAGATGTAACGCTTCACATCCTCTACATGTGGCGGAGGCCTTTAACAAATGTGTGGAATCTCTATTACTGGCACTCCACCCCCTACTCTGGTGTCTCAGTTCTTATTATAAATGGTGAACCCTTCTGGAACAGCTATGTCACACATCAGGCCAATAGGGTCTTGGAGCCAGGCATCGGTGAGACATACAATGTCTAACCATCCATTATGAGGTCATGCACGATTTGGACGTGTTTGCATAGGGATTTAGTATTTAGAAGACAGGCTCTCAGGACCTTCGGGTCACTGCTTGTACTTTCGGGTTTAACCTGAGTAGCTGTGCTGTCAGTAGACAGGCCTTTGCTTGTTTTCCTATCGTCTTTTTGCCATACAATGAAATTAATCTTCGACTGTCACTCAGAGTGCAGTAATATGTATGCCTTAGATCTCGCTTTTTCCATGTCATTTGAGGCAATATACTGGGCTGTTGCAATACCACAGTTACCATATGGTCTGTCCAACATGTCTGATTCCCCTTCTTACCTCTTGTAACGGTGAGCCTAGAAAGCTGGAAATGTGGGGAACGATCGTTCTGGGTAACCGCAGACACCGTGGGTGGTGATGACAGGCAAAGAGCCACCTTGGCGTCTGATGTTTCTTTATCGAGCCAGCCGGGCCTTCTGGGATGTGTAGTCCATGGGGTTTCCTCTTTTGCAATACTATCCTGCTTGACCTGTCTCAAGCTGAGTGAAACAACTGCGCTCCTGAGTTCAGGCGGTACTACTGTGTACAACTCAGAAGAACTGGTAAATACACTCGGAGCACAGTAATCTGCGGTGTGCACAAATAGTCCAACACGCTCCTTTAAAAATGTCACAGCACGTTTGTGCGGCCGAACGCAACTTGCTACAATATTTCAAGAAGTCAAATATCAGTTCTCAAAGCAGTTCTGGTGACAAATCTCTAGATCGCTAATGGTGCAAATAATATAGATCTAATGTACTTTCAAACAAATTCACAAAATTCTCTGAGGAGCAGCCTCACATGTGACCTGTTAACTTGGAAGTACCCTAACAACCTTTTTAATAGTGGTTGACAACTCCATTAACAATAACCCAAGTCCGATTTAAAAAAAGAAAACTAAGAATATGAAACCTGAATTAAAATCTATGAGAAAAGGGTCACAGAACTTTCTGTGGACAATTATTGTTGCTGCAAAAAAATCAGTGTCAACTAAATCAGATTCTCTACAGCTGTGTGAGATAGATTATGCCAGTGACAGGTGATGTTCAGTCACTGACAGTAACTGTGAACACTGCAGGAAACAGTTCATCCAAGCTTGAAGATCTGTCCACCATACCTGCCCCTGTCTCAAAGTTCTGCGGGCGCCCTGAATACAAGGAAGTTAAAAAAACTGCCAATGGTGGTGGTTGGAGAGTCACCTGGTTTAAAGCCAAGTGATCAGGTGGTGGGATTGCAAAGGGCAGATTCTGGAGAACAACTGGGTGGCATAGTTCTACAAAGTTATCAGTTGCCATATTTGGACTTGGGTGACCAAAGGGGAATGCAAGCACTCAACCAGGGTGTGCAAAGCACTCTAAGTCCATGCGCACACAGTTGGACGGGACAGCAAATGTTTATCTTCCAACTGCTCATACTGATGTGAGCATTAAAAACAATGGCCTGATTTTGATTTTTGAGTCTGTTTTTGAATACTGGACTATACTTTTAAACCGCTGAAGATTATTGGCCTTGTCAACTATCTTGGACCTCAATGCAATTTCATCAGCTGATTTAAAGTTTGTTCATTTATTTGACCGTACTTATCAGGGTAAATGTGCAGTTCTCTTCCACTCTAAAATGATAGCGATATTAGTGCTTAGACAACAAGAGAAATTCCTATTGAAGGGTTTTGAGTGTTACAAGGTTTACCAAGGAGAAGTTGTACCTAAAGATCATCACAGGTCCAATATTACAGTAAGATGGGATTTTGACTAAGATCAAAGGAAGTATGTGCCATTTGAATCTGAAAGTCTGATTTGAGGTTGGCTTGCTACAGTGCTTCCAACATCAACAGGAATGAGACCCTGCTTCTAGGGATGTGTGTCAAATCCTAAACTGGAGCTCACAGGTTCACAACCCTTTTATGAGCAGGGATAAGAAAGGGGTCTGGGATAAATATGACTTAATTTTCCTCCAAGAGACATGGTTGAGGACAACCTCTGTATGGGATGGGTACTTAACCCACTTCACACTTGCAAAGAAAGGAGTGAGGGGGCGACCCATGGGAGGGCATCTCACAGCTGTGAAAATTGAAAAATTGTGCCAGATTAAGAAAATAAATATAAACGCTGAAGCTATTTTGGCAGTAATGATCTGTGATACGAGTGACATTGTTAAACAAACTGCTGTCCTGATGATTAATATTTACTTCAACCCTCTGACTATGGATGTGGATGATGTCATAAATCATATTGATAAAGTGTTAACAGTTTGGTTCTCTGACTATTCTGATGGATCTCAGGTCTTGGCCGGGGACTTTAACTATGAGTGTTTGATAATATATGGAGGGTGCGAGGATCTTTATGAGATTTCTGGTATCTCTCCCTCCTTTCATTTATCTTAGAAGGAGAATTGTGGAGGGATCTGGTCAAAATCCTCTCAAGATGGACCTTTTTGTTAACCACCAAACTTTTCGGAGGATTGCTATGCGAGGTTCCCACATGGTCAAATGCTTTCTCATCCTCCACAATTGATTATGTCTTCTTAAAGAATTTTAAGGTGCAAGAGCTGATTAAAGGTAATATAATAAAATTGAATCATAGCAACCACTGAATGCTGCAATTAGGCCTGAGCCGTCCTCTGTCCAGGGCCCCCGAAGAGCTCACGGAAAGTGGCTCTTTGGTGCTGTTGATTCAAGGCAATAGGGTTGCCCAGTTTAGTTCCAATTTAGAGCAGGTTAATATTGACTTGCTGAAATGGTGGACTCACCTGACCGAAGCAAATAAGTACATGTATTAATTGCCTGGGGGATTTCCAGAAGTGCTATCAAGGTTAAGAAAACGTAAGAATGCCAATGTTTTGGTTCAATCTAGGGTCTCCTTGCGAGGGAAACAATCTACATTTGACAAAGATATCCAAGTGCACAAATGCTGAATTAGGAAGGATGTTAGGAACCTGGTAAAATGTGTATGTAAAACTTGGGAGGAGAAAGAAAGAGGTAAAAGGGTGCTAAAACAACAGTTTAGAAATTGCTGCAAACAATATCAATACGGGAAATTTAGAGCAAAAAATCAACATATATTAAGTCAAATTGTTACACAGCACACCCGTGCTCTTTGGTGGACTGTAAATAATAAAATCAATAATCAGGTACACCAGCAGTATGCCGGAGTCTCGGAAGAAGTATGGGTAGAATAATTCTCTGATAAATTTGGAGTCAATTATAGCGATTGGAAGATCTTGAGTGCTATGAATTTGCTGCAAGCGCCCTCTTTCCCCTACCTCTGTTCTTTGATCGATTAGATATTGAACTCATCATTGATAAATTAAATAATTCTAGAGCCTCCAGCCCATTGTAACGCTCACCTGGTATCCACGGGAACGTCACTCAGCCTGTTCTGACCTCTTACGACCTTGAACCCTTCCCTGGAGTCTACTCAACTGGAGACTGGGCCTGAAACACAGGATTGGTAGAGTTTAACTCCCTATTGTCTGTGTGCTTGAACCCCTTCTTCCCCAGGGTCCAACCCTTCCCTTTGATCCACAGCTCACCTTGTTTTCTTGGAAAGTGTGCTCTCCATCCTGCTTTCAGTGCAGGGGCGCATTGATTGATGCAGGCTTGTTGCTGCCTAGTTACTTCACTGGCAAGAGTCCGACAGGTAAGTATAATGAGTCTTTTGAACAGTTCTCTAACTTTGTTCCTTTCCTTCCTTAGATGATGGCCGGCATCTGGGGATGGCGACGTGCTGCTGAGATGAGTAGCGCTGAAGGTGAGTGAGAGCGCGATGCGCGAAGCGCGATGCGCAATGCGACCCTTTCGTATTTGTATTGAACTGAGTTCTTTTTCTGTGTCTTTTAGGTGCTGCAACTTTTCAGCGTGGATGCGGTTATGAAGAAGAAATCTGGTGAGTAAACGTGGTATGCAGTGCCTCTAGATGTTTCCACGCTAACCTGGAGTGTCTTTTCCCTCTTGCAGATGGATGAGAAGTTACGGAGACAGAGTTCCCCCAGAGCGGCTGGGATTCAGGTAAGCGTTGGAAGCTCGTACAGTCTTTAAAAATAAGCGAATATTTGCTGAATGCTTACTAATGCCTTTTTTCTGTTCTTTTCCCTTTTCCTTAGGGAGCGGCGTGCCGGGATGGGAATGACACAGCCGAAGATGCCTGGAGAACAGAAGAAGCGATGAATGATGGGCAGAAGCGCTGCAAGGTAAGGCTGTTCCTAACGGTGTTCTTGTTCTTGCAGGAGATGAGCGCAGAAGAAAGATGCATGCCTACTGGGGACCAATCCGAACACGGTCAGTGTCACGCTGCAGGTGCAGAAAACACAAAGCATGTTTCTCAGCCTGGGCATGGCTTAAATAGTCTCTGGGTATCCCAGGTGTCTCTGGGCTGAACCACACCCAAAAGGCTAGACTCCACATGCAGTTCTGGGAACCGAAATATGTGGGGGCATCCATCTTGTCCCCATCAATGCACTACAAGTCCAATCCCCAATGTTATCCTATGGGAGTGAGTGAGTCTGATGCCACAAGCGCCAAGTCTGACTTCAAGTGGATCTTTGGAGGGATGGAGAGGCCCTTGGGGGCCATGTAGGTGATCGTGTCCTGGCTCCAGCCTGACATCTTGGAGGGCTGGGGACATGAGGGGCAGGAATCATGACACCCAGGCGGCGTAACAAATGGCATTAGTAAATGTAAGCAGCACTATGGATGGACATTGTGTACCATTTGTTTACTCACATTAAGGACAGTATTTGTCCTGTCTCCTGGGCATCCTCGACTCTTCTTCTGATTTTCAAGAGAGGGGACAGGGAGAACCCTTCTTGGTATAGACCAATTTCTCTGATTGATACTACATCAAAAATCTTTGCTACACTTCTCGTCAGGGATTTGACTGTGTGGGCTGAGGAAGCTAATATCTTGAGTACCCTACAAACTGGATTTAGGAGTGGTAGTGCCACAATAGTTAGTGGGATTGTCCTGACAGCTTGTCTGTCGGGTATTCGAGCCCCAATGAGTCGATCACTTTATGTTGCCACAGTCAATCTGTCTGTGGCTTTTGACAAATGCTAGCATCTCTCGGCTGTGGGCAAAGTTGTCAGATTGGGGATAGAGCCTGCTTGCTATGCCTGATCCAATTACTCTATTCTGACAACTCAATCAAGGTCAGATTAAATATGCTGGGTGAGTTGTCAAGGAAGATTCCACTGCATAGAGGCATGCATCATGGGTGAGTGCCAGCCCCCACCTTATTTAATTTATATCTAGCGGACTTCAGGCAAAAAGCAGAGAGTGGTGAGGGTACGTGCCCAAGTGGCCCAACTTGGAGGTAAGGTGTATTGCATACGCAGATGATTTAGCACTAATACACTATACACAGATTGGCCTATAGCATCAACTGAAAGGCTAAGAATAATATCTGGAAGCAAATCATCTGAAGATTAATTCAAAGAAATCATATGTTATGGTCAGTACAATGTGCAGGAAAATCAAGAACTTTATTTGGAAAGGGGAAAATATTCCAATTCAGAGAGTTGAATCAATCTGCTATCTGGGTTTGACTATTTTAGTAAAAAAACATAGTGAATATATAAGAGTAAGAATGGAGGAAAAAACGGGCTCTTGTATTTCACTACTGATGGCCATAAAGTCCAAACTGTGTGCATTCACTCTAATCCCGTTTATTGAGTTCTATAAAGCCAAAGTGTCACCAATCATCTTGTATGGCTGTGAACTGTTGAATATTAGGGCCAAAAAATGCTTTGATGTTGTTGAATCGAAGATTCTAAAGCCAGCATTCGGTCTCCCAGTCTCAGTTCCAGTCAGTGTCACATTGGGCATAGTACACCAGGAGCAGTCTTTCTTTCATGGATATTTTGGAGCAGGCAGGTAAATCTGTCTTGGGTTTCTATGTAAAGGCGCTACTGTCTTCAGACGATAATCCTTATTTAAGGAAATTTAAGAGTCGATGCAATAGTATGAGGGAGGCTGTGGACTTGAAGGGTACAGAATTGTTAGGCGTGTTGAAGAGAAGGATTGAATGTTTGGCTAGAGGTATGGACCTGCAAGACTTGGGCAGACTGAAGCTTTATGCTGGTAAGGAGCTTTTTTTATGCCCATCTCTGAACCAAGGTTCTATTTGGTTAAGTTTCCATCATCAAAATTTAGACATTGGTACCTAAGGTTTAGACTGCAATTTCTCCCCACTCTTGAGTTGATAGGACCTATGCTTGGTATATTGATTGCAATTGTAGAATGTGTGATATGGGTTTAGATTATATTTTGGGATTTATGGAGTAGGCTTATGACTAGTCCGCAAGTTTCACTTATTGTTGCTTTGGTCAGGATGCTAATGATTATTTAACATCCTCCACTGTTTATTGTGCTGGCAAACTCTCTTGAACTTGATGCACAGGCCGACAACAACCAACATCAGTGCCTCTCTGGTTGGGCATTGACGTGACTACACTCCTGCTGCTTACTAGCTTCCATATACTCTACACCCACAGGGTGAAACTTCTCCAAATAACTGATGCTCGGCCAGACGACCCTCTCAACGGCGGCATAACCTTTGTGCCCTCACTAGCAATCTGTACGGTTTACGCCGTATAGGCGAATTAGTGCGGACCCTTCTGTTGCTGCATGACCCATAAGGGGTTTTGCTCATCTACAAGTGGATCTGGACTTAACATACCTGGACCCTCGTGCGGCCATGAAACACGAGGGGAGGACAAAGGGTTCAGGGAACAAAAATGGTGCCACTATTGAACGATTCACGAAACCCACCTCTAAACCGTTGGAGATGGCTGAAGGTGCACCCAGTCACGACATGCCCACTGGGGAACCTCAAGCTTTGGCACCCATTGACCTACAGGATGTGATGGACTCCATGCAGCAGGGCTTCACCGCAATAAATGATAGGCTGGTCAGTATAACAGCTAATGTCACCCTGATCTGCACCCAACTGGAAAAGGAAACCCAACGCATAACAGAGGCCGAAAATCATATTAGCAACACTGCACACTGTGGCATCGCTGCAGGAGGTTGTAACCACTCTAACCAAAGACATGAGGCACGATAAGGCCAAGTGCGAAGGCTTGGCATCAAGATCACACAGGAATAATGTACACATTGTTGGGTACCAGAGGATTTACTTAAAGGCAATATGGGGAGAGCGTTGGAAGAATTGTTGCGGGAACTGCTGAGGGATCCAGGGTGGTTTCCACTCTTCACAATTGAGCGGGCACATAGAGCATTGTCAGCCAAGCCCAAGCCAGGCGATCACCCAAGACCAATAATAAATCACTTGATGGATTACTGTGACAGAGATCTGGCACTTTGTGCTGCCCATGAGAAACAAGAGCTCAGGATGGGCTCTAATATTGTGTGCATTTTCCCAGACTATATGGTGGCTGTAGAACAAGAAAGCTGAACTTTTTTGGGTGCTCAGGGAACGTAACACTCTATATGCCATGCTCTTCTGTGCGAGGCTTTGTATTCACCACAACAACAAAATGTACATCTTCACACTTCTGGAGGAGGCAGCAACATTGATGGAAGCAAAATCCTGCTGCCGCCAGGACGGGGAGCTGTTAAGACTTGACATGTTAGATGCTAGCATCCGCCCACTTAGATCCAGCAGTAATGTGTTCATGGAATCATAATAGTTGAAACCATGCACCAACTAAGCAATGCCCAATCCTGCACGACTGTATGGTTCCCCAATTGCTGCAATAACTGCCACCCATGATGCGAGTGCTATCAGTATATGGGATAGTTTTGATGAGGGGCTGGGGGAGGGGGAATAACATAGCCAAAGTTTGGGTGGCTATGAGGGGATGGGGATTGAGGCAGGAGAGGGTGTTGGGAGAAAAAGTTGTAAACAGCACATGGTGAAGGGGATGAAGATTGACAGAATATGGGTCGATGTATTAGCAATTATGGGCATGGAAATAGATATGGGATGACGCAGGATGGGGAGATTGGTTTAGTTGTTGAAATGCTGACCTGGAAAAGCTAGGTTCCTTGATAAAAGTGCTCAAGATGATCGAATATGGTTAGCCATCACGTCAGTCGCATAGCTCCGGGATGGGGACATCAGAGGTACTACACATCATATTCCTCCAGGGCACGGAGTAATGATACTAATACATAGCTCCCTTTCATTCAAGCATTATGAATCTGTAAGTGATGTCCAGCGCCTGTTTTTGTTTCTGCACAGTAATCTGTGTGGTCATGAAGTTCTGTTGCTTAATGTGTATGGTCCTAATATAGACAATTCCGAATGTTATAATAATATGTTCAGCAAGTGTGCAAAATATCCAACAGCTTTGGTGTTGTGTGGGGGGGACTTCAACACAATATTAGACATACAACTAGACCGTACCTCCACAATGACAAGATCCCATACTAATGCAGCACGCCCCATCTTGACTAGAATAGAGGACCTAAGGCTTGAAGATGTGTGGCGAGTTTTAAATACAACTAGCCAAGGGTACACATTTTATTCCTCAGTTCATAATATGCATTAACGCATAAATATGTGGTTCGTCACTCACACATTGTTAAATTGGGTTTTAAATTGCCAGACACTCCCTCAAACATTATCAGACCATTCACAAATCCTATTGACTATCCAAATGTTGGGACACACAGGAAAGGAAACACAGTGGCGTTTTAAACCAGGGGCCTTAGAGTACAAGGTATTCCGACTAAACATGAGGCAACACATCACTCAGTACTTTAATAATAATGATGGCTCAGTAACACTACAGGCAACATTGTGGCATGCATTTAACGCTTACATGAGGGGCATGGCTATTTCAACTAAACACGAGGTATTCTGATAAGAAGGGAACTGAAAATGTGAATTAGAGCTATCACAACTACAGCAGAGATATCCTACTGACCCTTCCCCAAGATGAGGTGGGATATTAAAGTTGCCCTCGACAAACACCGCGGTATAGCAGATAGGGAATAGAAATATTTTGATAGACCTGCTGCTGCCCGATGGTATGGAGAGGCAGATATGCCAGGAATGTTGTTAGCGCACGTGTCCAAGACTGATAAGGGCAACCCCATATATCAAGCGTACATGCACATACGGTTCTGTGGCAAACTTAGACAGAGACCTAAACACAGTGTTTTATTAATTCTATGCTGTATTATATTCCCCGAAACAGGCAACTACGGTTTTAGAAATAGATGACTACCTGGGGAAGATACCCACAATGCTCCTATCAGACGATGCTAGAAGGGCTTTAGAGGAACCTATAAATATAGCTATGATATGATATGTTATTTTATTTGTATCACGCTCGTACACAAGTATTTCAGAGCACGACAAGGCAAGGGAGGGGAACAGGGGAGAACAAAACAGCGATCTTACTACGCCCAGTGACATTGAGAATGTGCAAGTGCATGGGAAGGGAAAAGGGGAAAAGTGCATGGAAGGCGGAGAGTGGAAAGTGTGGAGCAGCGGATAGACAGATAAATAATAATAAATACAAAAATAAAATAGATAATGGAGCAACACGCAGGGGTAGTGCAGCCAGCAAGTGGCAAGTGCTGTGTTTACGGCAGCAGACTGGGTAAGTCTGATAAGTGCACAAAGAGAAGAAAAAAAGGGGTGTGGGGGACTGTATGGGTACATCTACAGTCCCCAGTGCAAGGGCTGGCAGGGAGGCAGTGCAGAAAGGTGGCAGGGTGAGCAGGTACCTAGGCCAAGGAGACAGAGGGTGGCCAGGTCTACAGTGCCAAGAGAGAGCAGATCAGCAAGGGAGAAGGGGGACAAAGGCAGATGCAAAGAGGAAGGTCTTGAGGTGCTTCCGGAACCGGCAATGGTTCTCCTCAAGTTTAGAGTGGAAGGGAGGCTGTTCCAGAGGGAGACCCCGGCCGAAACCATAGATCTACCCCTAGCTTGGTTCTTTGAGAAACGACTGACCCTGAGGGAGTTAGAGGTAGAGGAGTGAAAAACTCGAGTGGGGAGGTATTTGCGGAGGAATAGCTGAAGGTATTTTGGACCCAGGCCCCAGAAATCCTTGTGGACAATGCAGAGGGTTTTAAATTTAATCCTTGCATCCACTGGGAGCCAATGGAGAGATTTCAGAGCTGGACAGATACGATCCCAGGGCTTCAGGCCAAGGACAAGTCTCGCAGTCCTGTTCTGGATTAGTTGCAGAGGGCAAAGAGTAGAGGCAGGTAGATTTAGAAAGAGGCTGTTACAATAGTCCAACCTAGAGAGAACCAGAGCTTGGAAGACAGTGAGCTTCTGGGGGAAGGAGAGGAAAGGAAGAGTACCTCTGAGGAGGTGCAGTAGGAAGTTTGGCTTTTTAGAGACCTCAGAGACGTGGGCGGAGAAGGAAAGTATGGACTCAAAGATGACCCCAAGGTTCTTAGCCTCACAGGTGGAGATAGGAGGAGGGCCAAGCGAGGCTGGCCAGAGAGAGAGGGGAAAGGATGGAGAAGGGTTGCTGATGAGGAGGATGTCCGTCTGGCTGGCATTCAGACAAAGATCATTGGCGGCACACCAATCTTGAATGGCAGTTAGGCAATCAGAGATGAGGGAGGGAGAGGAGGTGGCCGAGGGCAGCCTGAAAATTAGTTGAGTGTCGTCAGCGTAGCACTGGACATTTGAGCATAGAATGGCAATGCAGTGTGCGAGAGTTGCAAGGTATTGGTTCAAAAGCCAGGGCGAGAGGTTAGACCCCTGGGGAACACCACAGATAAAGAGGAAGATAGAGGATAGGAAGGACCCCAGTTGGACCTTGGAGGGTCGATCAGAGAGGAAAGAGGTCAGCCAGGCCAGAGCGATACCCAGGTTCTCACTGAGATGGTTGAGCAGGATGGTATGGTTGACCGTGTTGAAGGCAGAAGAGAGATCGAGTAGGATGAGGACAGAGGGAATGTTAGAGTCCAGGTTGGAGAGCAGATCTTCACAGATGTTTCAGAGGGGAGGGGATGTATCCTAAAGCAAAAGAATGGTTGCAAAAATCTGCAATGGCCGGAGCGAGGGTGTCAATGTGGTCCTTGATGGTTTTAGAGGAACAGGGATGAACCTGTTTTGACCAGGCTTTCATAGATCTGACTTGTCTAGCGACTTCATCAGGGGAGAAGAGAGGAAAGGAAGAGAAGGAGGGAAGGGGGTGGTTAAAGGGGAGTTAGCAAGCGCAGACTGAGTGGGAATAGGAGGGGCAAGGGAGGAGAGGGTGTGCAAGATGTCCTGGGTTTTTTAGATAAAATGAGATGCAAGGTCATTGCAGAGAGCTTGGGAGGCTAGAGGAGGGGTAGAGACTGCAGCAGGTTTGCTAAGCTCATTGCAGATTTTGAAGAGTTCAGCTGAGTTGTTAGATGCAGCAGAGACACAGGCTTGAATGTGGACTCTCTTCTTGATGCGGACAGAGAGTCGGTATTGCCTTTGGAGCAGGCGACAGGCCAGTTTGTCAGAGGATGACCAAGAAGCCCTTCATTTCCTCTCAGCCGCCCTGCACGTATGCTTAAGTGTAGCTATTAGGTTGGAGTCGTACCAGGAATTACACTTGGCTTTCGACTTCAAGCGGATCCTCATGACAGGGGCAAGAGCATCAAGAGTATCAGAAATGTAAGAGTACAGAGGGACAGGGTTGTGTCAGGGTGTGAGTCAGCCAGAGGAGGAGAGGGGGGAGAGAAGGTAGCAGTGAAAGCCTCAACTAACACACACTTCATAGGTCGGATGTCTAAGAAGGTAGGTGGCAATGTTGGGGTGAGCGTGGCTTGGGTGAAAAGAGTGAGAGATGAGAGGAGAGAAGGCAGTGGTCGCTCCAGGAGAGAGGAGTGGTCAGAGGGATAGAGATGGGGAGGTCAGTCAGCCAGAGGAAGAGAGGGGGAGAGAAGTTAGCAGCAAAAGAGTTTAAGCGGAGGTTAAGGAGTTAATCAAATATATTCTTAACAGGAAGGTACCGGGATCAGATGGGCTCAGCGCCAAATTCTATAAATACTTTGTGGAAGAACTTGCCCCTCGCTTAATGTAGGTTTGGTCAGAGGCCCTGGTGACTGGGTCCCTACCCGTATCGATGTGTGAGGCAATTATCATTCCGCTACTTAAACCCAATAAGGCTGCTAATGAATGTGGGTCATATAGGCTGTTATCGTTAATAAACACTGACGGCAACATATTTGCAAAAAATCCTGGCAATGCGATTTAGGGTTTTATACCTGATAGATCAACAACACTAAATGTACGCAGAATGTACAACATCATTGCACATACACCGCCAGATAGTCTGGGGTTGGCAGTGGCCTTAGATACGCAGAAGACATTTGATACTGTTTCCTGGCCATTTCTCTTTAAGGTTCTGGACAATTACGGGATTGGGCCCAATTTTATAAAAATGGGCACAGGTGTTATATTCACAGCCATATGCAAGAGTATATACAAATGGTGTACTATCCCCAATACTCCAGCTGAAAGGCGGCACCAGGCAGGGGTGCCTATTGTTGTACCTTACACCTTAATTATTGAACCATTAGCCAATCTAATACATGCTCGATTTGGCAGTGCTGGTATTCACATAGGCGGCCAACCAGAACTACTTACTCTTAAAGTAGACAACATAATGCTATATATGAGATCCGGAGCAGCAATTGCGACATAGATTAAAAGCTGTGGTGGGGTTTGGTAGACACTCTGGCTTGCATTTGAATAGTGACAAGTCTGAGATATTTCCCCTGAAATAGGGTACCCAGAAACCTGCGGACACATTAGGCCTCTGATGGTCACCACAGAATGTTAGATACTTAGGGATAGAGATAGCGCACACTTCCTCACTGACCAGAGCTCTGAACTACGATGGTGTAATGGAAATAATGGCCATCAAGCTAGAAATGTGTAAGCATCTCCACATATCATTAGCAGGTCAGGCAGCCCTGGTGAAGATGATAACGCTCCCCAAATACCTGTAGCTATTTCATAATATAGAGATGTGACGTGAAGAACATGGCTAGGATATGCTCTTCATTTGTGTGGAATGGGCAGGTCATGGCAAAATGGCAATGTCTAACACTACATTACGAGACAGGGGGACTCTCAGCCCCGGATTTTGAACTATACTATTTGATGGCACAAACACATTTTGCAACATACTGGCAGGGTGAAGATCTAAGCCCTCCACATGTGCGATTGGAGAAACTGCAGGTGACCCCAGGACAATTGGTACAATTATTGGCAGGTAAAAGGTACCGCCGTGAACACTATTTGGACCCGGTTGGCACCACACAAGAGGCGTGGGGTAAATTATCGCTCTGCCTGGCGGCACCACATTGTACAATAAAGAAATGCCACTTTGGGGATTAACCCTGGACAAATTAATAGCAACTCACTAGAGTGCTGCGGGCATACTGACATTTAGAAACCTGTTTGTTGCGGGTAGTTTAATCCCAGGGGATATGATTATGGGTCGTATAGGAGACACACCACTACATCAGTTCCAGTATCACCGGGTTCAAACAGCGGTTGCAGCCAGATGGCCAGTGTTCCCAATGGAACTAGGTCACAACAGGTTGGGAAGAAATCCATATCTGCCCTTTATAAAATAGCACAAACAAACACAACTCTGCAGAAAATAGATATTAGGGGTAAATGGAAAAGACATGTTGGCATGCCCTTCCCGGACATACACTGTACACAGATCTGTAGACTCAAGAAACAGGTATCACTGATCTCCAGGTATAGGTTGATACAGTTCAAAGTCCTTACTAGAACGTATTACACACTGACAGAACTTTCAAAGTTTTTCCCCACGACAGAGCGGGAGCGCTCCAAATGTGGAGACACAAATGCCCACCTATTACATATGCTGTGGGATTGGCCTTCCCTGACTTTATACTGGAAACCAGTGTGCCACACGCTTGATGAAATAGGGCAACCCCGGTTACTGGCCGCAACTGATTGTGTACTGGGTTATGCTAGGAAATTGAATATATTAAAATGTACATTTGTTAACCTGGGGCTCCGACTTGCCAAGAGAGCCATTCTTTTTAAAACTTTTTTTAACTCTTTAATTATCATTTAAAATAAAAATCAAACAGGAAAGCACAAACATGTATAATGTCAGGTACACACTTGAGATATACAATATATACAATATCTAATCACTTAGTGATAACAGCAATGACAGCTGCAAGCCTTATCCTTATATATTGTACAAAACCTCTATTTACAACGACAATCCAAGACACATAACAACATTGAACGACACGCCATTAACAAACATCAACATACAACGCATAACAGAATATCCTCATAACCTTCATCATATCATGTCACATCCACCAGCATGCTTGGCAAACCAATATTAGCCTTACAGCTCGTTGAACAATCCCCAAACCTGAGACTAATGCTCCTCTCGCTTCTGTTTTTTATGCATGACTTTTCATAATCAGACAAAGTGTGCAAGTCTAATAGCCATCCCTCCACATCCGTTTTTTTCCTTGACTTCCACACCTTTAAAATGTGTTTTGTTGCCACCACAAGCGCTCTAATGATCCATTCTGTGCATGCGTGGGTTGTTATACCTCTCGCATTGCTTGACAGTAAAATTGTCGAGCAGGGCGTTCTCTGTATTGTAATCTCCAACACAAGATCCAATCTGTTTAAAACATCATTCCAAAAGTCAACCACCCTTGGGCACGCCCATAACATATGTAGTAAAGTACCCCATCATGACCACAACCCCAGAAAATATCATTATTGGATATGTTTAACTTGGCTATCCTTACAGGGATCCAGTATAGTTAACATAGAATTCTTTGCCTCGCGTATCGCAGACCCAAATCCATCTTCGATTGTGTACCTATGCTCAATAATGTGTCCCACTCCTTTACAGGAATATTCATGCCTAACTCCGCCACCCAGGCCTGACACAGTTTCTCCCATGCTATTACATGTGAACTATCGCTGGTATCAGTTTCATGTATGTCGAGACCTTACACGGAAAGGACCGAATGATGTTACAAACCGTAGGTCTCTCTCTCTCATAGGGCTAACCAACATACAGAGTCTTTCAGTTAGGAGGCACTTTAAGACCACATAATGCCT
This sequence comes from Ambystoma mexicanum, assembly GCF_040938575.1. Classification (NCBI taxonomy): domain Eukaryota; kingdom Metazoa; phylum Chordata; class Amphibia; order Caudata; family Ambystomatidae; genus Ambystoma; species Ambystoma mexicanum. The sequence continues at coordinate 663,055,836 of NC_090934.1, forward strand.
GTGTTCCCTTCCCTCTAAGCCAAAAGTTTCCATGAGCTGTTCAAAGGGAGCCATGTGAACATCCTTCCACACGTCCCGTATTCTAAGGATACTTTTCTTAACCCAGCTCTGCCAGCATAAAGTCTTATTATCAATCTGCAGCCCCGCATTGTGCCATAGTGATGCATCATAGTGGATCAAGATATTTTCCCCTCTGACGGTCATGAAAGTTCTCAGGGCCTCTAATAGTTTCTATAGTTGGCAATCTTGCAGTTAAATTGAGCATCTTTCCCATCGTGTACACATCTTGTAGAGCATAGGGCTAGAATGTTTTCCTCTCTATGATCTTCCAAAAAGGTATGTCATTGTCCCTTTCATCAAAATAAAGTGCAAACTTATTCAGAACAAACCCTCTGCGGTAATTTTCTGAATTGGGGTACTCAAAGCCCCCCCTTGCACGGCTCGCATTAGGATATACTTTGGAATTTTAGGTCTATTGCCTTCTCGCCAGAGAAACGCTTGAAAAACGTTATCAATGCGACCAATGATCTTCTTAGTAAACTTTAGCGGGATATATTGAATAATATAAAGAGCCTTGGGCAGAAGAAGCATTTTAATGGCATTGATCGTTACCCAAAGCCCCAGTACTAGTCAGCTCCATTTTAATATATCTATCCGAATTACCTCGATAATCTTCATAACGTTAAATTCCACCATCTTTTTTAAGTCACGATCTAGGTGGACTTCTAGATACTTCATTGTTCCTACGTTCCATTGATAGTTCCATGAAGTTAGATCACCCCTTGGGTGTGTGGTGACTAAGGGAAAAACCACTGTCTTCTGCCAGTTGATCTTGTGACCAGACAAGAGCCCCACTTCCTCAAACATGCATTTCAGCTCATGTCCCCCTTCCCTAATGGAAGAGTGTAATGTTTTATTAATTCTCAGAAAAGTTTCCCCATTTCCCATCAGCGTGTGGTCCGGGAAAGCACAATTAACTCGATCAAAAGCCTTCTCTGCATCCATAAAAAGTAGCAGAATGTTCTTCACCTCCACTTTATGAAGTCCCAATATGTCCATAATTGTCCTGATTACCTACTTACATGGAATGCTTATTGTCTACAAAACCCAAGTAGTATGGAGACATCTGCTCAGGAGTTTGGCCAGGACTCTTTAGAAAACCTAGGTGTGTTGGAGAGAAATAGCATGAGCATGGCATTTCCATAGGTTAATTTACTGGAACACTGTTCACTTCAGTAGTGGCCACCAATGAGCCTCATTTGGATCTAGGAGGGTTTTGAGAGAAACAAGTAGCCACAGTTGTAATTATATAGAAATGATAAGATAGGTCAGTAACATCACCTCTTATCATATAGCTAGCATTTCATGGAGACAGTCATATCATTGCCCCCGCACAAGAGGCATATCAGGGAAGTAGGTGCAATGATAGAAGTAGCCGTGAATATGCGCAAGCAACTTTGCTCAAAAAGGATCCAGACCCCTGCCAGTGATCTGTTTCAGTGCAGCATGTGGGGGCTCATTCCTCTGGAGATCTAGCATCCTTTCTACATAATGGATTTGTGTAAAGGGAGAAGGTCACCCCTATTTCTATAAGTTAAACTAATGTGTTATTTTCTAGAGCATGAAGCATTTCTAGATAATTCAAGTATCTAGTCAGTCTTGGGTTAAGCTTTCAATCATTATGCTTCAATTATCACACTTCAGTAGTGGCCACCAATGTCCTAGAACACAGTACATGTTGAGATATAAATGGCTCATTATTGGATAACTTGTACAGAATGTGCTTCTCAAAAGTTGTAACGGATTCCCCATCAAGACATGCCACATGATTTGCACTGTCAACCGTTGTTTTCTATTTGTGGTATAAGGTAAACTTTGTGGCCTTCTGAAACATGCAGTGAAACATTCAACTTCATCTGCAGTCTTGTGCATGATGTCATAGGTCAACTCTATGAAATGTATGGTGCTTAGTACAGTTGTTCCTCCTCATGCTAAAGGTGTCCATCAAAGCCCATGTGGTCACTCCTTCCTGAATGTTTCTCCAATGCTTTTCTCAGCTTGGTAAGACATGCATCGATATTATGCCTCTTCAAGTTATGTTGTAAAACCAATTCCTTTATTTGTCTTTTCTCTCTTGATATTGATTATAAATGTGTATTCTATTGTATCAATTGCTGTACATTTGGAATTGGTCCATTAAACATACACACACGCCAAAATGCACATTTCTTTCCATTTCATTGTACACAGGCATCCCTTGTGGTAGATCAATCAGACATAACTAGAAATGTAAGTTAGAAAACAAAAAGAGCTCATCCACTCTAAGTAAGCATTGCCAATGTGCAATGTTTTTTGTCATTTTCTGTTAAAAACTGTTTACGGTCCTTAGGCCGCGGAGACAGACACCTAAAGCACAAAAGGTTGTGTACAGAAGCATGGTGTGCTGTTTGTGGTGCACGAGGCAGGTAAGTGGAGCAGTGGCGGAGAGTGGGTGCCATGCAGCGGAAGAGTGGAGTAGGTAGGACTAGAAAAGGGCTGGGAACAAAAGACTGACCTTGCGGGTGCGGCCGTCTCAGCATGCAATCTGCAAAATATGCCTTTTGTTCTTTGCTTTCAGTCATAGATCTGTTGAGACTATTGCCAATACGATTGAAGTCAGAGAGACCTGTGTGTAAGTACCATGTTGCCTCAATGGAGAGAGAATCATGTCAGATGCGCACCTTTACACACTGGCTATTCTGATCAATCTCTCATAAATCACATTACAGATGTAGCCATTTGGCAAGTAGAACAACCTTCAATATGGCTTATTGATCACTTTCCTGAAGTGTTACTTCGAAGTACTAAGTTTTTGTTTATTTATATGCAACGAATTGGGTACTATATGCTACAAAATCGTGTACAGGTGCCATGTGGCAAGAACGTTGGGATGAAGAGATCAGTACATTAGGGGGTGGGTGAAGAGGGCATATCAATTAATCATTCATGACTGGACTGAAGTCGTTTTTGTGGGCTTGTCAATAAGGGAGGTACATGCTAAGGGTGGGTTACAGTGCTGAGGGCATGATAGGACATGTGTTTAGATCTTGGAGGAGTGCATTGCTGACGTCCTTTCCTCATGGAATGATTGCTCCAAAAGTTCTATTTGAAAAGATTCTTGAACATGGGGAGGCGTTCCTAGTCTCTCAGTTCAGCAAGTAGTTTGTTCCAAATGGGAGGACATTTGGGGGGAGAGAAGACTTGCTCCAATTTTGTGGTCCAAAATGCTGAGCCCTAGAATTGACCATACTGCCCCGATTTGGACCACCTGGATTTATTTGATCAGTTTCTTTGGGGTGCCCATACCTATGTCAATGACGTAGTCCAGCCTGAACAGCATCAGGACTTGGGCTATTTCGATTTTGAGACCCATTTCTAGACACATTTTTTTTTAAGAAGCTACGTTTGTTATATGTTTAGCCTAGGGATTTTATCTGGGGAGCAGGGCAAACGAAAGAATAGAAACATACCCAAATTCTATTGGTTTTATTTTGTGGGGTGGCTGGAATACCTACTAAGTTCTGTTGAGGGTTGTAGAGAGTGATATGTAATACTCACGCACACTATTGTTGGGCCCTTACTAATGTTATTGTATCAAACGATGCGAGAGTGCACTCGCCCGAGATGGGAGAAGAGGGAGACACTTGTATAGTAATGCAATCAATAACATACAATAAGTGCAGGAGCTGGAGAAGTTGTTTTGGTGAAACAAATAAGAAACACAGCAGCAGTCGAGTTTTGCATCACGGATATCATGAACGACATGCTGTAAATCCACCGGGCTGGACACAGGTGTAAGACGTGTATGCAGCCATCACATTAGTTCGCTTTTCCAGTAAGTCATGTTGGCTGAATTCCAATAATCAGTGTAGTGACTGTGGTGACTGCCATACGAGCTAGATTGTTTAAAACAGATGTAAATGTGAATGATTGTGACATATCTCACGACTACCATACACTAGTTCTGAATTTGAGCCAGAGCCAATGGTATTTAGTCATGGCTAATACAATCACTCTAGTCGCCTATTGTGGAGTTTCTTTTCCTGAATGATGTCTTTCTGCCATCAAATACGTCAAATGTAACAGATATCAAGTCCTTACAAGTCTGAGCTGCCTCTTCTCACAACATATGCCAAATCACCAAACCAGTCTTTATTTCTTTTCCCAGCCACTACATTTTTTCCAGACCTAGCACAATTTCAACCCAAAATACTGCAATTTTGAAAACTCCGAGGTGACAGCTCTAATCTCTGATTGAGTGGCTTGCCACGTACCAATGTGTCCTCAGACCTATTTTTGGATTATTGTTTTGTTTTCATAGCGTTCTATACTCCAAGGGAATATTTTCTGAACAAAGTGAACTTTTGAGGATGTTCATTGAAGCGACGCCAGATTGGGATCTGTTTGAACACACGTTTCTGAAATGCATACGATATCACCGGTTATTCTCTTGGTGAAAGTAGCGCGCTGCTTTTTATGGAAATCACGTTAGTGAAACATGAATTCGAAAATGGATGTCATGACATGATGTGAAGACCTTTATAAGATTGTTTTCTTCAAACTGAGCTTTCAAGGACTGGACATGAACCTTTTTTTTTACAAATGAACGTCCCATTTATGAACATACCGTAAGCACGAAAACATTCTTTCAAAGAAATGCAACGTTAATGCATATGTCTATCTGTCGCCCTTAGCTAACTCCGTTCACCATCAATACCAACTTGTAAGTGAGTATATGAATATATGCATGCCTCCTTCTGAGCCTCATTTGGATCTAGCAGGGTTTTGAGTGAAACAAGTAGCCACAGTTGTAATTATATGGAAATGATAAGATAGGTCAGTAACATCACCTCTTATCATATAGCTAGCATTTCATGGCGACAATCATATCATTGCCCCGGCACAAGAGGCATATCAGGGAAGTAGGTGCAATGATAGAAGTAGCCGTGAATATGCGCAAGCAACTTTGCTCAAAAAGGATCCAGACCCCTGCCAGTGATCCGTTTCAGTGCAGCTCATTCCTCTGGAGATCTAGCATCCTTTCTACATAATGGATTTGTGTAAAGGGAGAAGGTCACCCCTATTTCTATAAGTTAAACTAAAGTGTTATTTTCTAGAGCATGAAACACCTCTAGATAATTCAAGTATCTAGTGAGTCTTGGGTTAAGCTTTCAATCATTATGCCTCTGTTAAGACGACCCAAAAAAGTCCCTAAAAACCCAGAGGACCTGGGGCCAGATTATCGTAGGAAATGTGCACCCTGTTAATATTAACGCTTGTGTCTAAATGTTTTTTCCCCCAAAGTGATCGTATATTGCTCTCATTTTCGCCTTTGCGTCAGGGCTAACGGATCCAATTATCAAAGAGGCGCTAAGTCCGGGGGTGCTGTGAGTGTGTCAAGATGGAGCGGACATCTCCAGGATATGGTAGAGTGCTTGGGTTTTGTTATAGAAAAGGTGTTTTTGCTTATGGAGGGAGGCGCAAACTTTAAATTTACAAACGCTTTCCAACGTTATAGTGCAAGATATCAGTTATATAGCAAAACTGATAACCAACAAAACATTCAAGCGATATGGCGAGAGAATGCCAACATAACTAATAAAATACAGCATGTGAAGTCAAATATTTGGAAAGTGTGAATTATCAAGATGGCCACAGCCACACCACTTCATGGACACATTAGGCACAATTTATCTTCGTGCTCTCCCACCTGTAAATGTTGCTTTTACTGCTGTCCTTTTGTCAAACACTTTGATTGGTATACCTGAAAGTGGACAGACTTTGCAGTTTAAAAGACATTTGTTTGTCAGCTAAATTGTGCTTACAGATCATTGAGTCTGATGTATTTACTATCTGTCCCAGACACGTGCAAGGCTTTCAAGTGCTTGTTTCGTTCGGGTGCGATGGAAACTGAATCAGTTGATTCTAATTAGGAATGAGTTTCCCGGATTTTGTCAAGTTTATAAGTTTCACAGTTTGGGGTGAAAACGTCATGCTACAGTGAAGGAAAGAGCATTTCCTAACGAACAACCGTTCATTGAATTGTTTTTTGCAAAACCTCTTTTCATGTCCTTTCAGGCAACTCTACCAAGCAACATTCTGCCACCACATATTTGGCGTAATTAAACTCTACAAGGATGGTCTTTGATAAGTGCATTGCGCGCAACCCAGACTACCTACAAAGAGGACAGGCCCAAAGAATAATCAAGCAGCACATAATTTAATGTGCACCGCTAACCTACTACAGATTGGTGCAACGGCTGGCAGAGGAACCCAAAAAAGCAATGCTATCCTACGATAATCTGGACCCCGGAGTCAATCCAAACTGGACTAAACAACGAAGTAGACCAAGTGCGAGGCAAAATCCAGCTTTATCATCAGTCAAATAAAGCAGGGACAGCATAAAAGCATTACAATCTCACCACTCTTGGCACATCCTTTACAACCAATGATTTAAGTAGTACAACTTTGTCATAAATTATGTCATCACATTTTATCAGTTTACAAAACCTATGGGGAATAGTGATTAGTGGTGTTGGCTACATATACACTCTATAGGGTTCAAACATCTAATTGGGCTATACTTGTTTGATGGCTCCTCCTGAGAGCACCCTTATATTAAAGGTAAATACTATGCCATTTCTACGACAAGATGTTTGTTGGCACATAACTTGATGGGGGGGCATAACACCATGGACTCTGATAGGTTGGCTTTCTGCTAACCAACCTTGGATAACTGACAGGTCTTCAAGACATGAGCCAAACCGGGAGTAGGGGGAGAGAGGTCCACGGTTTGCTTCTCTTGCAATTACAAAAGTTACCATCCCTTAGTCCTAGGCCATGAGCCAGAGTAACCTCTTTGTACTTGGCCTTGTGTGATGTCTTGTGTCTGTGTGTACATAGGAAGTATGGCAGGTGTCCTATCTGTATTCACTTCCAATGAATAGACAGTGTTCTCCAATATGGGTCACATGTGATGGGACCATGTTGGGAATAGATGTATCCTGTATGTATTGAGAATGTAGTTATTAATATAAGTGTTGTGTTTTCTGTTGCCACTGGAGACACTCTTGATACTTCATGAGAGTCCTTTGGCTTATGTTTTGACTGCATCTGGCTAGCAAAGGTTGGTTTGCTTTTATAAACTTTAATTAATCTTGGAGTATATTGCTTGCATCCTGGGAATTGCTATCTCATACCTTCTCTCTGCCATTCTTCTACTCCCTTATTCCACCTTAACCTTTGCTTGGGTTGTCAGATACTGTTTGAGCTCTGCATGGGTCTGTATTTCTTTGAATTTAGCATTTTAAGTTCTCTAAAAACATGCAGAGACTTCCATTTTGGAGACGATGGCTGCACCATTGTACTTGTTTTTGTATGTTGGTGAGCAGTATTTGTGTGTCTTTCATGTTACATTCAGCTTATACATTGGTTATGTTAGTGTTCTTCATGTCTTGTGGATGCTATGTTAGTATTCTTCATGTTTAAATGCATACACATGTAAGATCATGAAGTTGTTTTGACTATTTTTGCCATCTTCAGTTTAAATTGTCTCTATATCCTGCTGAACCTGCCTAGGATAAGGGAGGTACTATTGTCTTAGTTAGTAACGTTTCTCACCCGTGCAGTATTGGGCCGGGGGAGGGGCAGAAGGTATGGATGACATATTCACCTGCCTCACAAAATTCCTCCCTCTGGTTGAGTCCTCCTTCACAATCACCCTTCTGTTCTCCCCAGCAGAAGGCTCTTTGGGCATCCATATTTTAGTCACCCCCCTAAAGCTTCCTGCATGTCTCTCATGGTTGTTCAAACTCCAGGTCATATAGTAGCATTCTCCATTGGAAACACAATATACCCAGTGCTTGGTGTACTTCAGAGGGTCCTGAGGACATCAATTTTGACGACTGTGGAAGGATTATAGGGCTTTCCACTGCTTGGGTATGGAGGAGGTCATCCGTTTGAATATAGTCATGCACATGAGCATCTGCATTTATCACTATTTTCATTACTACTGCCAGATTGGCCATCTTTTAGCATTAGCTTATTGCTATTCTTAGAACACAAAAGGCTAGTAGTACCAGTATCAATATCATCCACCTCTTCCACCATTTTTGCACACACTTCTTTCAAAGTGGCTATCACCTCTGTGTGGGTCCCATTTTCCTCATCGTGGGTGGGTGTGTACGTGCAGCAAGACAGGCCCATTTTTTAGCACACGTCATCCTCAATGGTCATATTAAGGTTGAGGACATACCTGTTATGGAGAGTCATGCGCCTGACTGCGTTTCTCTTTTCCCTTATGGCATTAAAGCCTTTCAAAGTGGGATTTATCATCCACAGCAGTTCCCACAGTGTTATTTGCAACCACTTGGCATTTGCATGTGCTTGAAAACTGGCAGTAAAGAAGCCTGTGAAGAACATCTCCTTTATACTGAACAAGTTATGTTCATGTGGTCATACGCATTGGCTGCTTTAACCGAAGAATAGTTATCCCTTTTTGTGCTTTTAAGGGTAAGGGACCTTTTTCTTCTCAGGTGTGCAATTCTTCGGGGGAAATCACAAATATGCACTCCACTCTGAGGCACTAATAGGGAAGGTGCACTTATGACCACTAAGGAGCAAATGCCTCCCCAATTAGGAGGAAACTGCATGTAGGCTCTGGATCCACAGGCCCAACAATGGTCTATTAATAACATTGTGCCTACCTTAATTCCAGGCAAATCATAAATGTGTTTGCACCCTTTATTTTCCCCAATTTTTACTGCATCAGTATTTCTTATGCATAGAGAAGCATTTGCCAAGGGAAGTATGTGTAGTGGACCTGCTTCCTCCAATACCGATGTTTGCATTTTAGTGTATTTAGTCCATTCTTTCAGGCACTCATTGTTTACTTTTTGGACAATCACTTGCAGTTGCTCTACAAGTGTCTTTGGAAGAATTTTAATTTATGTGCAAATTCCTGTTAAGCTTAGCGACCCCCAGCTCTTTCGCTGGCCTCAGGGCTTTTTAATTTTTACTCCTGAGTGAGTGGGACCTTTTTATCACTCACTTGTGTTTTCCTGACTATGATTTTCGATGTTTCTTACTATTTTATGGAGTATGGTAAACCTCATAGGCATTTGCTTTTGCGTTGTGACACATATCACCTTTTGTGCAGTGCCATTGAGAAGTCCATTGGACTTCTCAATGTTTAACTACATTTTCTTGGGTAAACTCTTGTTCCATGATTAGTAAGATGACCCCTGTTTTACTTACCTTTACTTTATGGGTCCAACACCCCCCCAGGCCCCTATGTGGAGTGCTAGGTGTTCCTTTAACCTATTCCTCATGTAACATTTTGTTGCACTAACTCAGTTGGATGGCTGGTGCCAGTGGTTTCTTTTATTTTACTCCCTAGTGACATATATCTGCAGGCTGATAACTCTGCTGCAGTGCTGCACCGAAGCGTGACCATTTTCTCAAAATGGCCCCTATCTTCTTTTTTGCCATTTCTTGTTAGATAGTTTCTTCTTGGCTTTTACTGTGTTGTTTGCAACAGGTTTGAGCCCTTTGTGTTTTGCCTTTGGGGGGCTTTAGCCCTGAAGCCCACCCAGGCTCCAGAGTGTCTGGAAAGGCAGGAAGTGAGGGACGGTCCGAAAACATCCCTGTCCTTTGTTTCTAGGTGTGCCTGAGTGAAACCAGTTCAATTGGTCAGCTGGCTGTCCTGGAGGACAGCCACCCTGCTGTGTGATTGACAGCCTAGGGTTGTGAATGAATGGTAACTTGCATAAAAAGTAATGTTTTTGGGACTAGAAGCAGTGTCAACCACTGGAGGACAATATCTGATGCAGAAGACGAGAGAATACACCAGCAAAACCCTCCTGGACTGCAAAGTGCCCGGTGAAGCCCTGGAGCCGTGCTGACCCAATTTTCGAATTGACAGGGTAGACCCGTAAATGATAACTTCCTCCCTTAGGCTTGTGGGACCAACTAGCCTCTAGAAAAACTCTATGTTGGCGTAACCCTCGACTTGCTAGGACGTTCCAAGGCTGCAGAAGCTCAATACCCTGGGTACCCTGTCCACTTATGAGTGCATTGTCTTCTAAAGTCAGAATCTGGCCAGATCTTCGTGGGCATACAGAGGACCCTACAAAAGCAAAACATTCTTGTCCAGAGTCCAGGACCGAGGGATCAAGGAAATCCTATCAGGAGCTTTTTGTTCTTCTTTGGTGCTGAGAAAAAGGTGCCAAAACCACAAAGATCCACTGAATTGATGGAAATCCATTGCTGCGAGTCCCTCTCTCTCGAGTGCTGCTGCAGCAGCCCACCAGACGTCCTCCCTTTTGTCACCACGACCAAGGACCAGGAACAAGGGTCTACTGCATTGCATTGTGAAGGCAACCAGCTGGAACAACTTCATTTCAAAGGTACTGTGGGGCTTGGGGTATTTTACCATTTTGCCATTTGGGCTGCTTCCTATCTTTGGGTGTATGATTTAATCTGACACAAAGTTGGCCTGAATTTACCTGCATTGGCCTTACAGTTTGTGTTTTCTAAAGGTGACTCCCCTTCAGTTGCTGTGATTTCTCTTGTGAAGACTGACTATTTAAGAACATGATTCTAAGAGGAAGAACATTAGAACTTTGACTGTGGCCATTGACTTTGGCTGTCCTGGCTCTCTAGACTGCCTGCATCCCTTTGGGAGAACCTAAACTATTCTTATAACTTATCACTCTGGTCTGTTCTGATCTAACCCTAACCGTACCTTCCTTAAAAACCCTATATTCCAATTGTGAAACTATGTAAATGCTATACTGACCTCAAATGATGTCACTTCTGGGTGCTGGAACATGTGTAGCACATGAATGAATTACTCACCTGCTTTATTGTTCACTTTTTTAATTGAATCCTAGCTTGCGATTAATATTACAGCCAATTACTGCTTTTTAAAGAATGTGTTAAATATCGTTGTTTATAAATAAATGATGTATTATATAGGTTTAAGTTTGTACATGTTTAATTGGATACTTGTATTTGCTCGTTTCATTGTATAGCTCTACAGCTCACATTAACCCTCTTAAGGTAAGCCTGTCTGCTCAGTCACACTACCAACTTGTGTAGTACAGACCTGTATTAAAAGGTGGGTTACCTAATATCAAGAGATAAGTCTTGTGTAGTCCCACACCAGTTGGACTGCATTTATTCTTACCTAAAAACAAGCACCTCTGCCTTATAGCCAATTAGTCCATCGACCCAGCCTTTTGTGGTAAATACCTGTCCTTTTATTTATAACTGGCCGCGTTTCTAACAACCATTAATTTATTTTCCCCTTTTGTCAGTACATTTCCGAAATTGGTGGTGTTCTGTTATTATTTCCCCTCTTCTTGGGCCTGATAATATATGACATATCATTACTGACACTTCTTTTAAGAAATTATCCACATGGGAATCTTCTTGTGTTACCTAGTGCATGAAGACACTTCTGCCCTGAAATTGCCCTTTTGTCATATGCTTAGCAAGATGTGTCAGGCAATGTGCTATGTGTGCGAGTACTTCAGTGGGTATGAATTTTCTGGAAGCATTCATGGCATAGGGTATGAGGGAACACACATCTGAACATAAACCTCTTGCCCTACTCGGCTCATGTGGCGGTACCTCATATTGTTGGAGACATGGGCGATATTATAAAAATGTTGTCCCATAAAGCATTGACCCTCAAGCATACTTATTTTTAACATCATATCTGGATTGCTATGTTTAGGATATGACTTAGGGGTTGGTTCATCTGGCATAACTATACGTATACATATATGTATTGTTCTGGCGTTGTCATCATGAAGAAAAGAAAAACAATGGTCTTACGGGATCATAGGTGCTATAGTGTTGTACTGCAAAACAATAAAGAAAGTACAGGCACACAAAGGAGGAAAACACTCTCCCTATCATCATGGCATCTTTCTTTTGCAAATTTGTATGGATATTAGTCCTTCCAGGTGCTAAAAGGCGATATTTCATTTCATTAAGGGAATGCATATTACCTTTTATTTGCTAGGAAAAAAGTGTTCAGAAGAACAACCTGATTAAGAGTGAGAGAACATGTCTTTCTAAAATAAATCTATGCTTTATATTAAATAACAATATGGCCAAATAGATGTTCCAGGTTCCCAAAAAGGGATACATGTTCATGCAAAAGGACAATACCAAAAGGGATATGATAGCTATGGGGAACATTTGCAGTTTTTTCCCTTACTTTGGAAACATCACATTTCAGTTTAGGTGCTCATTTTTTAGAGGATGTTGGACCAACTGTCCTTATATATGTAGAAACGATGGGTCTTTATTCTTCTTGTGGCACTCGTCATTGATCTTGTCTGGGGTCGTCTCAGGTCTTCATCACCTTCCGGCTCAATAATTGTGGACAGGGATGTCTCACCTCTGTATATCTCGATGTCGCTGAGGTGTATCCATGCACGCTTGCCCTCCACCTTCACTACAAACAGAGTTATGGCCTCCACTACATAAGGACCATGGAAACGAGGTGTGCGCCTCTTCTTTGTGAAGTTTTGGCACAAAACGTTGTCTCTGGGGTATGACAACAAGGGTTTTAACAAATTATCAGCATCAATTGGTTCTGGGGTTTCATCTGTGGCCTTCAAACTCCACTCCTGCATTTGTACCTTTCCAGACATACATTTAAGAGATTTCTTCATAGCTGTCAAATAATCATGCATTTCCTTCCGCAGCAACAACATTCTCTGCATCAGTGTGGGCCTGAGTGTGAGGAGCAGTGGGCATGTGCATTTGGCGCCCCATCACCAGCTCATGTGGAGTCAGGTGATGATCAGAGCCTGGCTGGTTGCGAAATGCAAAACAATTTACTGGGAGAATAGCTCAGGGGCAATGCGCTAGTCTTGGAAGCAAAACGAAGCAGTGAAACACAGATTGTATGCCTGTGTCCACACTTAGAAACCGCTGGGTATTAAGCACATTATAAATAACCAATTATAATTATAATTGTAAAAAGGCTGAAGGAAGGCAATGTGACCATCCCTTTTTTAGCGTCTCTTTTAGCTTGGCAATTCTTTCTTTTTGGAGGCCGTTGAGGTACCCACAAATGCCATTTGCTCATGGGTGATAGGCAGATGAGAATGTATCCTTTATGCCAAAAAGAATAGTGATGTGCTCGAACACCTCATTTACAAAGTCTGGTCCATTGTCCAACCGGAGCACTTTGCACACACCCCATCTTGGAAATACCTCACGTACGAGGAACTCTGCAGCACATGTGGCATCTGGATGTGTGCATGGACAGGCTGTGATACATCTGTAAAAGGAATGTGCGACAACTAGCATATATCTGTAGCCATTACAAATTTGGAGCATATCCACATAGTCGATATGCAAATGCTGAAATGTTCCTGTAGGGTCGGTTATTGCTCCTCTCACTGTTTGCAGAGTATGCCCAGCATTGAAGTTTTGGCATATCAAGCAATTGTTGACAAAGTTAGAAATGTGCTCAGCCAGATTAGGAATGAGCCAGTACTCCGAAATCAGTACTGCAAGATACTCTCTTTATGTGTGTGCTGGGTAATGCAACTGTTCTAAAGCTACTGTTAGCAACCCTAAGGGCATAACAGTTTTTTCAGGTGCTGTCCTGCCACCCCTTTGCATTTGTGGCCGATAATGAACACTCTCTTCTTTTCCATAATTCTTGCTCTTCTGGTGGTGCCCTCACCTGTAATTTGGTAATGTGTGCTGTGGGTAGCATATTAAAACTCTCCTTCAACACCATGTTGCGTGAATGTGTATGTTTGTTTAGTGCAGTCGCAATGTCAAATACTTCTGGAAAATATGCTGCTCTTTTTGCTTCTATTTCAGCAGCCACATTGCTGCATGAAATCAAATCTGCACCTCTGGTGTGCCCTGAGCACTTCACCAGAGCAATGGACGATGGACGCATAAGTGCTTCTATGAGCCTGTCTAATAATGGAGCATGCTCCATTGGTGTGATGTCTGCGCATAGGAAGCCTCTCCTTTTCCATTGTGGCAGTCCTGCATGTACTGTTGATGTCACATAGGTGGAGTTGGAGTACACAGTTGCTGCCTTATCTTCATGAGCTTCTAGCACCAATATCAAGGCTATCAATTCTGCTGCTCGTGCTGAGAAATGCGCTGGCAATCTCATACTTGTCACTGTCTCAAAGCTGTCATTGGGCTTCATTACAAGTTTGGCGGTAGCTTTGCTGGTAAACCCTGCAGGCTGCTTCCGAACTTGTGAATTTTTCCAGCGCCCGGGAATGGGCAATAACTGGGTCATTACAGCCCGCCAGACCCGGTAATTGGCCATTCCCGGGCACCAGTAAAAAATGCTCCCCATTCCCATTAAGCTCCATAGGGCTCAATGGGAAGGGGGAGGCCGGATGCACTGGCACCATTCAGAATTGTGCCGGTGCATTCAACGAAAAGACACCCGCTAGCAGAACTCGTACATTGCCAGTACAGTAACAATGGTACTGGCAAGCTTACCAGTACTGTTGTTACTGTACCGGCAAACCTGTAATGAGGCCCATTGTCTCCTGCCTTCACCACTGCAGTGCTTCTATGCTTGTCGCCCGTGCTCTGGTCTATTGACGATGACCTGTCAATTAAGAGAATTATCACCCCTCCTAGGGAATTTTCTTTGACATGGGGTATCTCATCATGGTATTCAGTGTAGTTAGTGAAATCTTGCAAATAATGCCCCTCTTTCGCTGGTTCTGCTATGAATCTGTCTAGGTTTACCACTCAACACCTGACAATTTTGATCAATAGATTTGATATAACCACCTCATAACCAGAAGCTCTCTCTGTTGTCAATGTGCTTTTGTGTTTTTCAAGGAGGGCAAAAGAACATGTTCAACATATAATGCAACTGAACAGCTCATTGTTATGTTTGCTAATTTCTCAATTGTGAAAGCTGCCGCAGCCAAAGTGTACTCACATGGGTAATGGCCTCTCATTACTGGATCTAAGATTCCACTCTAGAATGCTAATGGTTTGTGCCCCATGGCGGTTTTCTGTGTGAGGTAAGCGGTTATCACTCCTCTATTTGGATGGGAAGCAAAACATAAATCCTCATTATAATTGTGGATCCCTATCACTGGAGCGGTGCTAATTGCTATCATCAAGGCATCTATCGTCTCACCTGTCCAGGCTATCTCACTGTTGTCTTTCTGTGCTTCCTTAAGTCCTTTTAAATGTGGCCTAATATATGTACTGTAATCAAAGACCCATGCCCTACAATAATTGCAAAGGCCTAGAAATTACTGTAACTAGTTCACTGTCTCTGGCCTGCCTGTTTTCATGATTGCTTCCTTCTTTCCATATCAGCTGACCTATGT
Organism: Ambystoma mexicanum; assembly: GCF_040938575.1. Taxonomy (NCBI): domain Eukaryota; kingdom Metazoa; phylum Chordata; class Amphibia; order Caudata; family Ambystomatidae; genus Ambystoma; species Ambystoma mexicanum. The sequence goes on from NC_090934.1 coordinate 663,071,234, forward strand.
ACAGAGCCTAAAAAGCGTCCTTTGACATGGGATACTGTTTTACTAGTGTTAAAATAGCTCCCTTCTTGAGTATAATATTGACTGCTCCTACCCCTTTTAATAAACCAATGTCATGTGGACTGCTAGTCTACATAGTCTACATTGTGCTTGGTACATGTGCCAAATCATGTGGAGTAAGGGCAATATTGTCTTCGCTAATAACATTCTCTGGGAAATGTTTCTGTTCTCAATTTGTACCCGATATGTAATACTGATGGTAAACATCACTTTGTCATCTGAGTCTTAGGGGGTAATTCATAGAATTCAGCGCACAAGTGGCGCACGCGGCTGGCGCACAGTGTGCGCGTGCGAATCCCTGCGCCAGCCGCGTGCGCCAAAACCCATTTCCGCGCACAGCGTATTCATGGATTCCAGCCACCAAAACCAGCCGTGGCGCACAGTGGCGCAGCGACCTTCCAGCAGCGCCAGTTACGCCCCCAAGAACGCCTTCCGCGCTGGGAAAAGCCATCAAAATCCCCAATTCAGCGCAAAGGGCTGCACTAACCCTGTACCAGCACGGCAAGCGGGCTACGTGTATTTCAGGGGTTCACGTGAAGTTCCTCACGCGATCGGGCCTGGGGGAGCGTGCTACGTGTATTTCAGGGGTTCGCGTGAACTTTTTCACGCGATCGGGCCTGGGGGAGCGGGCTACTTGTATTTCAGGGGTTCGCGTGAACTGTCTCACGCGATCGGGCCTGGGGGAGCGGGCTACGTGTATTTCAGGGGTTCGCGTGAACTTTTTCACGCGATCGGGCCTGGGGGAGCGGGCTACGTGTATTTCAGGGGTTCGCGTAAAGTTTCTCACGCGATCGGGCCTGGGGGAGCGGGCCACGTGTATTCCAGGGGTGCGTGAGAAGTTCCACATGCGATTGGCCTGGGCGCGTGTATTTCAGGGATGCGCGGGAAGTTCCACACGCGAATAGCCTGGGTGCGTGTATTTCAGGGGTGCGGGTGAAGTTTTACACGCGATTTCAGCAGGGTACGTGTATTTCAGGGGTGCGCGTGAAGTTTTACACGCAATTTCAGCAGGGTACGTGTATTTCAGGGGTGCGCGGGAAGTTTTACACGCGAATAGCCTGGGCGCGTGTATTTCAGGGGTGCGCGGGAAGTTTTACACGCGAATAGCCTGGGCGCGTGTATTTCAGGGGTGCGCGGGAAGTTCCACACGCGAATAGCCTGGGTACGTGTATTTCAGGGGTGCGCAGGAAGTTTTACACGCGAATAGCCTGGGTGCGTGTATTTCAGGGGTGCGCGTGAAGTTTTACACACGATTTCAGCAGGGTACGTGTATTTCAGGGGTTCGCGTGAAGTTTCTCACGCGATCGGGCCTGGGGGAGCGTGCTACGTGTACTTCAGGGGTTCGTGTGAACTTTTTCACGCGATCGGGCCTGGGGGAGCGTGCTACGTGTATTTCAGGGGTTCGCGTGAATTTTCTCACGCGATCGGGCCTGGGGGAGCGAGCTACGTGTATTTCAGGGGTTCGCGTGAAGTTTCTCACGCGATCGGGCCTGGGGGAGCGGGCTACGTGTATTTCAGGGGTGCGTGAGAAGTTCCACACGCGATTGGCCTGGCCGCGTGTATTTCAGGGGTGCGTGGGAAGTTCCACACGCGATTGGCCTGGGCGCGTGTATTCCAGGGGTGCGCGGGAAGTTCCACACGCGATTGGCCTGGGCGCGTGTATTCCAGGGGTGCGCGGGAAGTTCCTCACGCGATTGGCCTGGGCGCGTCTATTCCAGGGGTGCGCGGGAAGTTCCACACGCGATTGGCCTGGGCGCGTGTATTTCAGGGGTGCGCGGGAAGTTCCACACGCGATTGTGTTGCGTGCGGGTATTAGGGGTGCGCGCAAAGTTTCACACGCGATTGGGCTGCGTGCGGGTATTACAGGGGTGCGCACAAAGTTTTACACGCGATTTCAGCAGGGTACGTGTATTTCAGGAGTGCCGGGGAGTCCTACATGTGATTTGCCAGTGTGGGTCCTCCCAGGTGTTCCCTGTACACCCTCCACGGCCCCTGCAGGCAGCCCACACCACAGGGGACTACCCTGCATCCCTGGTCATGTCCCGCAGGCAGCCCACCCAACATGGGCATGCCCCCCAGCAAAGGCACATGTCTCCTTGCACCAATGATCACCAACTCATGTCCCCTTGCACCCCCACCCCCAGCATTGCGGGGCACCTGCCAGCAGGCCCCCACCCATGTCTCCCAGCACCCCCACCCACCAGTCACCAGGGGCAGCCTCCACCAGGCCCCCACCCATGTCTCCCAGGACCCCCACCCACCAGTCACCAGGGGCACCTGCCAGCAGGCCCCCACCCATGTCCAACTCATGTACCCCCCCCCAGCACTGTGGGGCACCTGCCAGCAGGCCCCCACCCATGTCCAACTCATGTTCCCCACCACCCCCACCCCCTAGCACTGTGGGGCACCTGCCAGCAGGCCCCCACCCATGTCCAACTCATGTTCCCCACCACCCCCACCCCCCAGCACTGTGGGGCACCTGCCAGCAGGCCCCCACCCATGTCCAACTCATGTTCCCCACCACCCCCACCCCCCAGCACTGTGGGGCACCTGCCAGCAGGCCCCCACCCATGTCCAACTCATGTCCCCCACCACCCCCATCCCCCCAGTCACCAGGGGCAGCCTCCACCAGGCCCCCACCCATGTCTCCCACCACCCCCACCCGCCAGCCACCATGGCCAGCCCCCACCAGGCCCCCACTCATGTCCCCTATCACCCCCACCCCCCAGCCACCATGGGCAGCCTCCACCAGGTCCTCACAATCCCCAACACACATGCACGTCCGCGTGTAATACGAGGAAAGGGCCATGCGCGTAAGCGCGTGTGGAAACTGCATGTCCGCGTGTAATACGAGGAAAGGGCCTATGCGCGTAAGTGACGTGACGCGCGCAGGTGTTTCCCTCATTGCACGTGATGACAGAACACACGTGGATTTCCACCAATCGCGTGTGAAAGTTCCCGGCACCCCGGAACACACGTACCCAGGCCACTTGCGTGTACGCACACTCCCCTCCGATCACACGCGATGACACTCGGACCGTATCCGAACACGGGAAACACGCGCACGGCAAAAGACGTGCACAGGCGTCAATGCGTCTGCCACACGAAGGCAGGCGGAAGCGTCCCCGCGCACAGCATAAAAGTGCGCGCAAACAACAAACGCGTATATACAGCTACGATGAATGCCTAATTTGTCGCTGCACTGATCGTGGGACACCGCAGGAGGAGGAGAATAGCCAGGGCACGCATTTTCGCAACACGGACAAGCCTTTTTGGGATGCCTGACGACCAGGCCTATGGCAGGTATAGGTTTCCACCCCATATCATCCTACACCTGGTCAGGGAGTGGGAAGATGACCTCACATCCCCCACCCTTTGCTCCCAAGCATTGAGCCCCTTGGAGAAGGTGCTCAATGTCCTGCATTTTTTGGCCACTGGGTCATTTCAGCGGACCACTGCCCTAGTGGGGGGGGTCTCACAGGCCACGCAGTCACGCTGCCTACACCAGGTACTGGCAATCATGACAGCGCGCCCCTCAGTCCGCAGGCACATATACATGCCCAGAACACCCGCAGAAAGGCAGGCCGTTGTCCTGGATTTTTTCAGGGTGGCACACTTCCCCAAAGTGCTCGGTGCCATAGATTGCACCCATGTGGCCCTACGTCCACCTAGGGCCATTGAGCACATCTACCGAAACCGCAAGCACTTGCATTCCATCAATGTACAGGTGGTATGTGATGCAAAGGGAATCATCACCTCTGTCTATGCAAACTACCCTGGCTCCACCCATGACAGTTTCATATACAGAATGTCCGCCCTGAGCCGGGCCCTGGAAGCTGGGCAGCATGGCGACACATGGCTCCTAGGTCAGTACAAATGCCCTTGCACATGCATGCAAGTCACACACAGACAAATATCCAAACCCTAATTATCTCTACTATTATCATCTCCCCAGGGGACAGTGCCTACCCTCTGAGCAACCACATGATGACGCCAATCCGGAACCCCACCACACCACCCCAGGTAAGATACAACGCCGCCCATATTGCAACCAGGGGCATAGTGGAGCGCACATTCGGAGTGCTCAAGTCACGTTTCCGCTCCCTTGACCGCTCTGGTGGGCAACTACTCTATGCACCACCAGTAGTGTGCAGGATCATTGTGGCAGCATGTGTCCTGCACAATGTTGCAACACGGCAGGGCGTCCCGGTGGACATGGTGGTGCCCCCACATCCCCAACCACAGGCGCTGCCCATGGGAGGGGACAGGGCACGTGGCGAGGAAGCCCGGACCCAGCTTGTGGCCACATTTTTCACCTAAACTCCCACCCCTGCGGAGTGCACACAGGCCTGGCACATACCAGGTGACAATCGATGATGACAAAGAGACAGTCAACTGTCACAACCTTACCACCCTGAGATAGTTGCCATGGAAGTGCCACATCGTCTGCATCCCTAGCTACTTAAACACAAGCTATCCTGTGTGACCAAAAGGCACACATATGACATATGACATGATATGGGCCATACACAAGTATTCCAAGGCGCAATGAGGCAGGGAGGGGGGAACAAGGGAACACAGAGAACGGTACTACTAGGCCAGGTGTCATTGGGATCGTGCAAGTGCAGGGGTAGGGGGAATGGGAAAAGTGCAAGGGGAAGGGTGGGGGGGGGAGTCCAGTACAGGGGAAGTAGCCCGAAAAAATAATACATAGGTCACCTGGTGGCAACTACAAAGGTGAGTGCAGTCAAGTGCTGGGAAGGGAGGGCTGTAGGGATAGAGAGACAGTACTGCAGTGCAGGGGTTGCCAGGGAGGCAGTGCAAGTGGAGAGTGGCTGGGCCAGGGACCAAGGTCGGTGAGAGTGGCCCAGTTGCAGCTCCTGTGCAGTTCCAGTGGAGAATTCTGCAAGGGAGAGGCAGACAGTAAGCAGAAGCAAAGAGGAAGGACATGAGGTGCTTCCAGAACTGGAGATGATTCCCCTCAAGTTCAAGTCAGGCCGGAAGTCTGTTCCAGGGGGAGGGCCCTGCTGCGGAGAGAAATCTACCCCCAGCTAGTTGCTCTGAGAAGCGGATGACACGGACATGCAAGGTGTGCATCACACACACCTGCAAACCAGGCCATGGCCATCACTGTCATGTCACACAAACCCTCCCAAACATCAACATGTCATGGCACGCAATACCCATACACCAATGCAGTAACGATAAGGTACACATTGCCATGTCCTAAATGCACAGTGGCATCGGACACTGCTGCCTGACTCGGAATCAGATGAAATGACAGACCAACAACCTCCCACCCAAAATAAGTCATTTCAAAATGCTTTACAACAGTCGTAGACGTAACATCACAATGATTGCCTGTCTACATGCACATCATGCATTTCAAAATCAACACTGCAGCTCATGTGTGCAGTGTCCTAGTCCTGCATCACACTGCTCAGCGCACAGCACAGTGAACAGCCATTGTGTGTGATGCACACCCTGAGCATCACATCTAAGTGACAGACCACGTCAAACATCAAATCAGGCATGTACTGGATCCATGATCGGTCACAGAACATGTGCTGCCGGGACACAGTGGGCACCAGAAGGCAAACAGTGTACATGTGTATATGCAAGGGTAGGAGTACATGTAGTGCATCAGAGTGCAAGTGTGTGGTTCTGCAAGGACATGCACTCCACATATGCATGTGCACTCAAGTGACCATCAGTGTTCCCTACACATCACATGTGAACATCCACCATGTGTACACCCCAGCATGTCAAACCACAACTATCCCCTCGCACCTGAAAGGAAAACACAACACATGAACAGGCATTGATCAGCAGAACACAACATGTACATGGGATACCACCATTACTATGTCAGAGTTCCCATCACACTGCAGGGCAAGGCAACAATCAACAACAACCCCCCCCTCCCTCACAAATGACCATGACCCACTGAACAACTGCACCTGGGTCATGGAGCCCCCAAACCTCAATTCCACCTGGCCACAGGATCACCTTTACCCTTCGTCACCATCTCCCACCTTGTGTGTAAAAAGATGCCTGAACCCTCAGAATACACACTCATTTCCGAAACACAAAATCCAAGGCATAAAAACGAACCCAAACACCCTCCAGTAGATGACTTGACGTAGCAGTACCTCACAAAGGCCAAGTACTACCACAATGATGCAACAACCAAGGTAGCACAGCAAAACAATGTCACGACAGGATGTGAGACATGTGTGGTACATGACATAGGATGATGCACCATGAATGGATGTGTACTGTCACAGGTCCCCTGTACAGGCGCGGGAGTGGCACGAAACAACCACCCCCACCATGTCCCGGGTGCCTGCAAGGTCAAACTCACACAGGCCCCTGAGACCCTGGTGGGGAAGGAGGTTCAGGGATATGCAGTCGGGACAGGTGTTGACACACTGGATGACTGGAATGAGCGGCAGGAGAGGGGAGGTGGAATGACACATGAAACTAGGGAATGCACGAAAATGTACAACCTGCATGAACACATACACAATCCAAACAGACTTGGACATCATTGTCATGGCCTTCTGTAGTCCAGGCTCAGTAGTGGTACGAACCAACCACCCCCTCTAGGGTTTTGGCGCCTGCAAGTTCGGGGCTTACACAGGCATCCGCAACCCCAGTGGGGAAAGAGGGTCAGGGAACGTTGCTTGGATAGGCACGGGAAGCAGGAACACCGGGTAGAGGGTACAGGTTTCAAAATTGCATAGGATCACGGGTGATTAGGGACAAAATAACATACCAAATTGAACCACACATACATCCATGCATCAGTACACTCCCCAGCAAGCCTATGCAGAGCAGTTTGTTAGAAAAACAACAAGACACTTAGCTCTGGTTTCGAGTGCTGGCCTCCTGCCTGCGCACTCTCAGGTCCGGTTACAGGAGCACTGCAATGCTGCAAAGAGAGACACAGTGAACAACCTGTACGTGCCAATTGCACAAAAACACAACACCAAACATGCCCCATAGCAACAGACTACTCTACAAAGAGACAATCTGTGGTTGATGCTACGTACCCATATATAACATCACCCCTGTGACGGGTCATTCACAGTCAATGCAGTAAGGCAGCCGCTGCTGGGTGCGTGGCAAATGGAACACCAATGTGTCACAATTCACACAACATGCAATGTTCCCTGGGTATGCAGACAGACCCATATTGCAAGCCATGACTACAGAGCAAGTTGTGTACCACCATGACCGAAACAAAGTTGGCAGTGCATTTATCATGAAGTACGTGGAAAAGACATGCACTGCACCCGAGTATGTCCCTTGCTGCATGTCCCTGTGAGCTGCCCCTTTCCATGTCTCGGAAGGCTACATGGTTGATACAAGTGGCTCAATGGACCTTGGTGTACCGGAGGGTATGTGCCACTGCCCCTGCATGTGTCCCAGACAACCCTACTATCAGCAGCCATCAGTCCACAAACACATCTGAGCTGCATTGTGTGCTTCAACACCAATATTCGTCTAAGCTCACCCTCAGTGCTGTGACTAAGCCTGCATGTGCAACTCGCCTGGTGCAAGCTTTGCTGTGTCGTGGCCCCCCTGTGATGCTCAACCTTGCCTGAAGTTCCTTGGAACATGTCAGCGGTACTAGGATGTGGGTCTCAAATCACTGTGCCTCTGCTTCTGCACACATGTGCATGTGGGCACCAACAAACGGGTCCAGAATTCCGTCGTCCAATGGGACATGTCTGCTGGCAAAGGTGCTCTGGAGGCTCATCCCCCTGCAGAAAGGGCATGTAACACATGATTAATGCTTCAAAGTCATCTGTGTGTGTCTCATCAGGCATCTCATTACTTGACCATGTCAGAGAGTCACATCACAAATCACACCATCAGTCCGTCTTTCACCTACAAAGTGTGGAACACTAGCTACAGCATGAATTGCAACAAGCAAATGTACAGGAAAGAAATGAAACATACTACACAATGCATAGCAATCAATGTCCACATTAATCATTATACACCCCATCTAGCAAAAGCTGAACAGTGGACAATGACACCTAAATCATCCCCACTAGGGGTGTCAACACAAGTCACACAGCACCAGACATGCCACAGATATGACAGTCCAATGCCCTTGTGTAAAATGCTGTAACACCGAACCATCCTTGCGAGCCCATGGATAAGGGAGGCAGGAGTGGCATATGTGAGTCAAGGAACCCAAGCAGTAAACACATACACAAGACAACCATGAAGGGCCCAGCTGGAACAGACAGTGGATGCCTTCAAAAGCCACAAAGCACCGCACCGTCACATGAAAGCACAATAGACTAGCAATTTTAAACTAAATCAACTATTAACTAATTACACTAACTATGGAAAACCTACATTACCTATTTAAACTAACTATCAAACAGAAACTTAACTAACTAAACTAGAAGAAAAATCAAAAATGGCCACATACGACCCGGGGGGGAGGGGAGGCACCCAGGAGGGGGGAGGTACAGGGTGCTGCTCAACATCCACATGCGATGATGCTGAGCCAAAAAAAAAACCTCCATGGGCTCAACGCCTGCACAGCACGACCTATGTGGGAGATAGATGGTCGTCCGAGTCTGGCTCATCCTGGAAAGGAGGACGTGGCACAGTAGCCTGGCCATGCCTAGCCGCAGCTTGCCCCTCGTCGGCAGCAAGTCTGCCGGACGGGTGAGCCTGGTTCTGTGTGGCGATGTGACGTAGGTCTGCATGCAGAACCTCCAGTGATACACGTGCTTCCTCTTGCAAGGTAGCACGTGTAACACGGAGTTCCTCCTGCAAGGCCTGGCTGGACCACCGCTGCACCTCCCGGCAAGCCTGTAGCTCAGCCGAGATGGTACACTCAAGCTGTGCAAACCTCTCCTCTGCCCGCTGCCTCTGGGACATCATAAGGACACCCAGAGTGGATCTGAGGGAAGCATAATCCTCCCTCAAGGCATCCATGTGCGCCTCTGCGTGAGCAGCAATTGCTTGACGCAGAGACGACATTTCAGCCTGGCGTGCCCTGTCTGAGGCCGCCATGCCCAGCCTGAGCGAGCGGGCCGTGGACCGTGCCGCCTGCTGCTGGAGAAGCACCTGCGTAGCAGGGGGGAGCACAGATCGGGCCACACGCTCCATGCTCTCAGCGATGTTCTCCATTGCTGCCCCCTGCCGTTCGGAATTGGCAGTCATGTCTTGCTCCCACTCAGTATACAGCGGTTGCGCGCGGCGACCGCGTTGCCGGGCTTGACCCCTGCGGGACCCAAGGACCGGGGGTCCTCGCTGTGTTGGCACCGCCTGCGGCTGCACGACTACATGCCCCCATCGACGTGATGTCCCAGGCACATCAGTGACTGGTGTGGAGGTTGACCCTGCGTCCCGATCCACCACGGGCGGAGGAACCAAGACTGTCTGATCCCTCAGTGCAGGTGTCGCAGACAGAGGAGTGTCCACATCAGAATCACTCACCCCTGACACATGGACTTGATGGTCATCCAACTCAACATGGACGTCAGAGTCGTCATCAAGGCTGGACTCATAGGCAGCCAGAGACAAGATGGACTGCAGCACTTGGGGGGTTTCGTGGCCTACCACCCCACGACCCCCACTAGTGCCGGGTTGATGTGGCGTTACCAACCCTGTGTCTGGCATGACAACACCATCCTCTGCCTCCATTGCGTCATCACCTGAAAAATAGAGGGGAAAAGGTCAATACACATGTCAGAAGCACACGACACACACACACACCGACAGCAAAGGCATCAGGCAGACATGTGACACACAACATATGACCTGGCATGCATGCTGGGTCTACTTTGAATAGCTTCTGTGATCAGACCTGTTGAAAGGTGGCAGTTTCCATGGAAGTGGGTCTATGCAGTGCAGAAAATGTGTACGCCACTCACTACCTACATGTACAAGCACTACATGGTGTGTGCCAGGAAATGTGAAGGCAGTGCAATGTCAAAATCAGACATCACGTGCATTGTGCATTCAATGTGTACAATGTCCAGAAGCCAAGCACCCCTCCACCCCAGTACCAAAGCAGGGATGCCTATCATGGTATCAAAAGGCTGACCATACACCTGTGCATTGACAGGCAGTGTTGACTGGCATCAACAGCTTCATGTGATTCAAATGACAACACTGTAAATGATGCTGGGACAGTGGGCAGGACACATGATGGGAACTCCGGAGGCCGCCCACGTGTGAAGAAGACACAACAAGAGTTGGACAGAGTCATTGGCCATTGAACAGGCTGAGGCCTGTGAGCCACACAGATTGTCAGAGCCTAAACATGTGTGCAACGCAGGACTGAGGCACAGTTGACATGGGAAGGCTGATGAGATGGCAGGCAATGTATGTAACCAAGAACTGATATTACAGTGATCATCCAGTCAAGGACACATAGGGGCATGCATGCAATGCACATGGAGCATGAATGGGCACTCATGTCCCTGCGGGACATCTGACCCATGCACAGTACAAGTGAGATACCCTGCATCGAGTACTAAGGCTGTACGACATGGCATATGTCTGGCAGATTCTACGCTGGAAGTTAGCATCTACACAGGACACATGGACAAGAAACTACACACTGGCAAGATTGGAGCAGACCAGTGCAAAGGTGGAACTGGGGTGCAGAGTGGCGGAGGAGGGGCAAGGGAGCATGCCTACATGGAGTCCCGCATGCAGGCAGAGGAGACATGCATGACGGTAGCATTGCATTACTTACACATCAGAACCATGTACACGTCACATGTAGCAGCAATCATGCACAACACAACCCACAAGTGAACCACACACGTCCTCAACAAACACGCATCAACACTCACTGGACTGGGCATCAAAGTCCAGCTTCTCTCCCACTCCTTCGACCAATTCAGGTGGTATGAACTCCGCAACGATAGCCTCATGCGGAGTGAGTTCTTCCTCCTCTGGTGCAGGCCCACCGCCAGTCACCAGAGTCAAGTTGTAATTTGAGGCACGCTTGGCCTTAGTGCTGCGCTTGATGTCATTCCAACGCTTTTTGCACTCCTGCGCGTGGGCACCTCATGGCCGAATGAACTGACATGTTCCGCAACATGCTTCCAGTGGGTGTCACGTTGGGCAGCCGTGGTCTGACTATTGGCACCCACTAGCATGTCACGGCTGTGGCCCCGCACGTAGTCCACGAGGAAGTCCAGTTCCTGCTTACAGAAAGGCTTCTTCCTCGACGTGCAGGAGGTCGTGGCTGTTTGTGGGGTCCCAGCCTGTGCTGCAGGTGCAACCTTCCTCCTCTTGGACTGTGGCGCAGACCCTGGCTGGCTAATGCCGCCCTGACCAGCATGGCCAGTGGGTTCGGTGGATTGAGCCAAGGGAGTGGCAGGTGGAGGGATGACCAGAGGCCTGACTTGTGTCAGTGGCAGCTGGGTGCCCACTGATGGACCCTGCGCAGCAACATCAGCTGTGGCAGGGTGGTTGGCCGCAACGGTCCTGGTTGGCAGACTCACAACCGGGATGCTGTTGGGTGCATCTGCCCCTGCACTTGCCAACACCCGGCTGTTCGGGGCAGCAGATGACATGACTGCCCCAGGGACACGTGTCTTGGTCTGAGCAGCCCAGCGTGCCCCTATGGTTTCCCCCCTGGCCTGTTGGAGATCTACCAAGGGCTCTTCAAGTGCCAACGCAGCCTGCGCTGGCAGACCCTGAGCCTGGGTGGCGGTGTCCACAGCTGCAACTGCAGCTACCACCACCCTTGGGCCCGTGGCAGTTGATGGAACGGACTGCCGGGTCATATGGGTGACAGTGCCAGATGCAGGAGCTGCATCCCCCGGAACCACAGGGGGTGGTGGCATGGCTGCACCGACACATGGCACAACATTGTGCTCAAGTGGCGCACCCCTGCCTCTTCCCCCTCTGTGGCTGCCCTGGACACCCTGGAGTCCCCCTACTCCCTGGTCACCACGGCCACGTCCCCGACCACGCCCGCCACGAGGAGTACGCCCAGCTGAGGCGCCCCTCACCTTTGGTGGCCTCCCAACCATGGCACAGATGTAGTAGTGCTGGCACAGATGGAGTGGTGCCAATGGGAGGTGTACACCACAATTGACCTGGGCAATTGGGGTGAAGGGGGTGGGAAGCAAGATGTTAACAGCCCCCCTGCACCTGCAAGGCTGTATGTGACCCCGGTGATGTGGTGACAGGTCACGCAACGCTCAGGCACCCCAAAACTGCAGTAAAACCGTGCACGCAACCCTGCAGCCTACGTGCGTGGATTGAACCTCCCGCAGTACGCGGTGGCACCCAGTAACACGAATAACGCGTACGCGTGGGACACGCAGGCTACTATGACATCAAAAATGGGTGCGATACACAGGGGCACCCGCAGTGGGAAAAAGAGCGTGTGTGACTCACCGTCTGACTAGCGCGATGCAGAAAAACATGCGTAGCCAATACCCCCGCCAAAAGAAGAGATACGTCCTTGAGAGCTGTGAAGTTGTGATGGCGCGCGAAACAACAGGAAGCAGCAACACACGTCGGTCTCCACGAAAGGCACGTACAGCGAACTGCTGGGCCCGCTCACCTTTAACCCGTGCTGAGGGAAACGCACGCGCGCGTCACGTCACTTACGCGCATAGGCCCTTTCCTCGTATTACACGCGGACGTGCAGTTTCCACGCGCGCTTACGCGCATGGCCCTTTCCTCGTATTACACGCTGACGTGCATGTGTGTTGGGGATTGTGAGGACCTGGTGGAGGCTGCCCATGGTGGCTGGGGGGTGGGGGTGATAGGGGACATGAGTGGGGGCCTGGTGGATGCTGCCCCTGGTGGCTGGGGGGTGGGGGTGGTGTGAGACATGGGTAGGGGCCTGGTGGAGGCTGCCCCTGGTGGCTGGGGGTGCAGGGGGACATGCGTTGGGGGGGAGTAGTGCAAGTTGACATGTGGGTTGGCTGGTGGGCATGGGCATGGTGGGTGGGGTGCCTGCATGACATGTGCTGGGTAGGCCCCTGTGGTGTGAGCCACCTGCAGGGGCCGTGGAGGGTGTAGAGGGAACACCTGGGAGGACCCACACGTGCAATTCAAGTGTGCTGCTCCCCGCGCACACCTGTAATACACGTACCCTGATGGAATTGCGTGTGTAACTTCACGCGAACCCCTGTAATACACGTAGCCCGCTCCCCCAGGCCCGATCGCGTGAGAAAGTTCACGCGAACCCCTGAAATACACGTAGCCACGCGAACCCCTGAAATACACGTAGCCCGCTCCCCCAGGCCCGATCGCGTGAGAAACTTCACGCGAACCCCTGAAATACACGTAGCCCGCTCCCCCAGGCCCGATCGCGTGAGAAAGTTCAAGCGAACCCCTGAAATACACGTAGCCCGCTCCCCCAGGCCCGATCGCGTGAGAAACTTCACGCGAACCCCTGAAATACACGTAGCCCGCTCCCCCAGGCCCGATCGCGTGAGAAAGTTCAAGCGAACCCCTGAAATACACGTAGCCCTCTCCCCCAGGCCCGATCGCGTGAGAAAGTTCACGCGAACCCCTGAAATACACGTAGCCCGCTCCCCCAGGCCCGATCGCGTGAGAAACTTCACGCGAACCCCTGAAATACACGTAGCCCGCTCCCCCAGGCCCGATCGCGTGAGAAACTACACGCGAACCCCTGAAATACACGTAGCCCGCTCCCCCAGGCCCGATCGCGTGAGAAAGTTCACGCGAACCCCTGAAATACACGTAGCCCGCTCCCCCAGGCCCGATCGCGTGAGAAAGTTCACGCGAACCCCTGAAATACACGTAGCCCTCTCCCCCAGGCCCGATCGCGTGAGAAACTTCACGCGAACCCCTGAAATACACGTAGCCCGCTCCCCCAGGCCCGATCGCGTGAGAAAGTTCAAGCGAACCCCTGAAATACACGTAGCCCGCTCCCCCAGGCCCGATCGCGTGAGAAAGTTCAAGCGAACCCCTGAAATACACGTAGCCCGCTCCCCCAGGCCCGATCGCGTGAGAAAGTTCACGCGAACCCCTGAAATACACGTAGCCCGCTCCCCCAGGCCCGATCGCGTGAGAAAGTTCACGCGAACCCCTGAAATACACGTAGCCCGCTCCCCCAGGCCCGATCGCGTGAGAAACTTCACGCGAACCCCTGAAATACACGTAGCCCGCTCCCCCAGGCCCGATCGCGTGAGAAAGTTCAAGCAAACCCCTGAAATACACGTAGCCCGCTCCCCCAGGCCCGATCGCGTGAGAAAGTTCAAGCGAACCCCTGAAATACACGTAGCCCGCTCCCCCAGGCCCGATCGCGTGAGAAACTTCACGCGAACCCCCGAAATACACGTGCCCCGCTCGCACAATTGCTGTATGTTGCCCATTTTGTAATGCGCAGGGACGCTACCGCCTGCCTTCGTGTGGCGGACGTGTATCGGCTTGTGCGTGTCTTTCGCTGTGCGTGGCTTTGCCCTATTCGGGTTCAATGAATACGTGTGGTTCGGATGCGTGTGGGCGTTCCGTCTGCTTCCCTGCAGTACATCCCCAGTTACACCCTTGTTTTCGCGAGTTGTTCCCCATTCCGCACGTTACGCCCCGTGTTCCGCCCACTTTCTAGTGTATGCGCAGAGGTTGTGCGCTTTCACTGTGCGCATCGCGCACGTCTTTTGGGATGTTGCAGTGACGTGTGCGCCATGCACAGGTTTGACGCACATCCCGTGGTAAACACGCGCAGGGACTTCCATGAATCGCACCTGTTTTTTTCCGCTTGCGCCTGCTTGCGCGGAGATTTTCGGCGCACGTTTGTTCCATGAATCGGCCCCTTAGTCTGTAACCAATTCTTCATCTATCTGGTCAGCAGTCAGTCTTTGTGCTACTACAAGCACTATTACTGTGTGCTTACTCACCCCTTCCTGGTCTCTTCCATACAAAATTACTCTGTTTTCCCTTGCTATGGCTGCTTCTAGCTCAACGGTAATAACCTGGTCCTCCTCCATGTCTGTGAGTACTACTGTCCTGAATAAAAACTCTGGGTAACCTCAATATTTTGTCTCGTATTTGGGAAAGCCATGTCAATAACACATGCACCCCATAGAGGAATACTTCTGGGTCCAGTGGAACCCCTCTCTTGTTTTTCTGACCATAAAATGCTGTTATGAATTATTGTGTAGTCACGTAATGGAGTCCTAGGGTAGAACATGTTATCCCCATGTCATTAAATTAGTTTGTCATGTGTTATTTACTCATCAAGTCTCTCTCCAATATGCTAACTGGTGTCTTGTAAATGTTTGATAATTGCATAGACATGTTGTGTTCTCTTATGGTGATGATATTTATAACGTGCTTAATACCCAGATGTTTCTAAGCGCAGACCCGGGATCGAACCTGTGGTCTTCTTTGTCGCCTTGTATCCAAGGCGAGTACGCTGCCCATGAGCTATCCTCCAGACGTGATGGGTAAATCATCTGTAAAAGGAACCATAGTTGTCACCCTAGAGAATCATTGTGCATTCATGGAAATGCCTGACATTGGGAACTTCCCTTCTCTAACAAAAGATTGAGTCACCTCTGTATCTCTCAAGAAGGAACCACTTTTGTCACCTATGGTCACTCTGACCCTTGGTTCCTCTTGTGGGACTGGTGTAATCGACAGGATGGAACACATCAAGTTTCTCTCTTGGCTGCCCTATTGTGGTTACATATTCAGTCCTGTGCTGGTGAAGGGATTCCCTCCCACTACTGTCGCACCCACTAGTCTAGGTGTGGGTGTCAGTTGTGCTATGTTCGCATTCCATGGTGTCAATGCATTCTGCTGTGTGTTTTGTTGTACTGGTGCCTGTGTCTGCATGGGGGATTTCTGCGTCTGGGGTTGGCTCTCCTGTTGAGTTTGCTATATTTGCGGCACTGGTGTCTGATACTGTGTGTGATCTTGGGCAAAAAATTCTGGTGGTTCTGTACTAAAGTGTTGGAGGGTTTCTGCCCCCGCTTTTGGGGCCGCTGCTTACCAGTTCTGGTGCATCTCTCTGCTGCTTCTGCATACCCCTAAACATTATCCTGTTTGTCCAACACTGTTGTGGTGATCCTCCAAATCTTGGTTGCCCTCTATTAAACCCTGCTCCTTGCTGAGCATGAAACCTAAGCCCTCTGCCCCAAGGTGCAAACCCTTGTCCTCAGGGAAATTGATTAGTCTCTCCTCTTCTTGCAAAACCTCTGTTCATCCCTGGCTGCCCCTGCTGTTCCCCTTGTCCATGGTAACTTGTCAATACTGCTCCTACCAGTGACGATTTTAACAGTTTATTCTTAACCAATTTTGCTTCCTCAATCTTTCTGTCCTCAAGTTTCTTTCTGTCGTTCTCTTGTTTTAATGGACCATAGTGAACAATAGTCAATTGTCTCTCACTGTCTTTGGCAGCTGTCTTTGCACTTCTTCAGGAAGTCCCTGACATAAAATATGATAAAACATTGTTATGTTTTTGTCCCATCGTTCTCTAGTTTTAGCCTCAATTTTTCATTTTACAAGTCATAATTGTACTCATGTCTTACGAGTCTGGGTATTATACCCCAAGTGCTCTCCATACGCCAGCTCAAGAATTGTTAAAAGGCGCCTGGTCATGGTTAGTATTCTGTGCCATCACTCGAGGATACCCTGCTAATTTCCAAATATCATCTGATTGCTCTCCAAATATAGCAGCATGCAGGATTTCTTTTGTTGCCTACTGCTAAGGTCATCCCAGCCGGTCATTATCTGTAATTCATAAATCCATTTGCCCACCCCCGATGTGAGGGATGGCAATTTACAAATTAAATAGTTTTTGCCCATTTGTGACCATGGGATATATTGTAGTAGTCCTCTCCCTTTCTCCAATAAGGGGAATTGTGTTTGCCCTGTGCCCCATCCTAACACGGCTGCACCCTTTGTCTTCATCACTGCATCTGTCATTCTAACTTCCTTTCATCATGGTAGATTCCTAAGCCTATTCACATACAGTGTCCTTTCCTTTAGACTGTCTGACCACTTCTTCAGAAACTTTTGATATTCAACGGGATCTGGCCTCCTCATCGGTTCTTCTAAATCTAATCACATTATCGTTCTCCCTATTTCCATACTCGTGAATGGGGCCCTTGCGGCTTCCACTTCCTCTTCCCTGCCCTTTTCATCTTCATCCTCAAACTTTGGGTCTCATCACAAGCTTGGCCGTATCCTGAATGGTATACTGCCCAACTTTATTTGCGTTAGCGCCCAGCCGTCCGGTGGTATTATCACCAGATCATCGGTTGGGTGCTAACTGTTACTCTTCATTCCCCATTGGGTTCAATAATACCGCCACCAGTAATTGCACCAAAAAGCCAGACTCAAGATTGGGTGGAGTGGTAAATGTGGCAGTAACACTGTTACCACAACATTTAAAGGATACCACCCAACTAGTGATAAGGCCCATTGTATATTCACTGCATTCGTCTTTTCTGTCCTCTCTTTCCTCAAACTCTAGTCTTGCAAGGGGATTTGTCCTATATGTTCTCCTCATTACATTCTCCAATATATTCCTTCATCTTGCGGAGACCCTCCTCTACTCCAGGGTCGGACTGGGGAATACAATTCTCTTGGGCCCACAGTTGCAAATGGCCGTTCTTTCATTTTATGATATACTGTTTGAGTAGTACCCAAGGGGGAGGTTTCTGATAAAATGTGATGCAAATTGTGCATTTTAAAGTCTATGTATTCAGTAATACTGGTTAAAACTACTATCCACATGTTGCAGAAACTTATCAAACTAGCCCATATGGGCCAAAAAGCCTACTTTGATAAAAAAAAACGGGCCCACACTAGTGTTTTGTGTTTCTGGTTTGGGCATTGCCCTATTGTCCTAAAGGCCTGCCTGACGCTGCTCTATTCCCCTTTAAGATGGTGCCATCCCTCCGGCTTCTGTACAGATTACCAATACTCTTTCATATAGCTCCTCCCTCCTCCGTGTCTGGAAGACTATCCTTTCTAAGAATCTCATCAACTTCCTTTCAGTTCCTCTCCCTAATTCTTTTCGCATCTCATTGTCTCTCTCTCTGTCCCTTTCTTCCTCCTTTTTCTTTTCTGTTTCCACTTCTGCATCTCTTTGTTTTTCCCTTCTCCTTTCTCTACTCCTGTCTTTTTCTGAGTCTTGTTTATTGCCCCTCTCTCTTTCTTCTTCACCCCTTCTTTCATTCTCTCTCACCTCTCTTCTTCACTTTCTTTCTTTCTCCTCCCATACACTTCCGTCTTCTTCACTCTCTTGTCTTTCTCGAACTTTCATTTCCAGTTCTTTTTTTTATTGTTCTATTTTATTGCTAAACACCTTAACTTTATAATACAATGACATTACAAAAAAAGAATAAAAAAATAAAAAAGGAACAGCAAATATACAAGAACAGTTAATAAAACAAACAGAGCAAAAAAAAGAAAGACTAAGTTGAGCATCCTATCGAGTGCATAGTTTCATAAAAGTTTACATACAAGATTTAATGTACCAACATGTAAAATTTCATGCCAAATTTCAATCAATAGCATCCAATTTCAAAGATATAAAACAATTCACAACTTTAACAATGGTAGATTCCATATTACCGGCTTGGCAAAGTGACAACATTTCATTCTTTGACCCCAGGTCAAATAGTTGGGAGACGTTCAGCAAATATGTACATCGTGACACCTGAATTTGTGAAGCCAAACAATCCATAAAAATATTTTTCGAGCTTTTGATGCGGAGCTCATCCTTTCAAAATCTACACTTTGCTTGAGAGAGGTCCAGCATACCGTATCTCATCACCTCTACCAGATGGAGCCCTTCCTCCTGCACCCACCACAGCCTTCATTGTGCCGAGATCCACCTGTTGCCTGCACTGTGCCTGGGTAAGGCTGAAGAATTTTGGGGGGCATAATCTCATGACGGTGCGCTGACATTATTTTTACGCT
Source organism: Ambystoma mexicanum (assembly GCF_040938575.1). Taxonomy (NCBI): domain Eukaryota; kingdom Metazoa; phylum Chordata; class Amphibia; order Caudata; family Ambystomatidae; genus Ambystoma; species Ambystoma mexicanum. The sequence continues at coordinate 663,090,203 of NC_090934.1, forward strand.
GAAATAACTTCCAAATTGAAAGTGCGCCTGTTATTTAAATCTGATGCCATCATTGTTGCACTCCACACATAACCCACTACAGTGTTTACTTCTGCTGCCGGCACTCTATCGGTGCCTCATTGTTTCTGGGCTCTCCAAGATGTATGCACCACACATCTACTATGTTTTTGTTTCCTGCCTTTGGGCCAGTCCCTGCCCCGTCTCCCATTGGTTGCCCTGGTCCTTGTAAGCCAATTGCAGCAACCGCAAGGCGGGAGCCGGCCCACACATCCAAGGCCCACAACAGGGCCCCACTTTCATTTATCTCTTCACCTCTACCAGACTGAGTCCTTCCACCTGCACCCACGGCAGCGTTCATTGCACCAAGATCCACCAGTTGCCTGCACTGTGCCTGGGTACGGCTGAAGAATTTTGGGGGGTATAATCTCATGTAACTGCGCTGAAATTATTTTTGCGCTGAAATAACTTCCAAATTGAAAGCGCGCCTGATATTTAAATCTGATGCCATTTTTGTTGCACTCCACGCATAACCCACTACAGGGTTTATATCTGCTGCCAGCACTCTATTGGTGCATCATTGTCTCTGGGCCCACCAAGATGGCTGCACGACGCATCCACTAAATATTTGATTCCTGACTTTGGGCCAGCCCCTGGCCCCTCTTCCATTGGATGCATTGGCCCTTTTAAGCCATTTATAGCAACCCTGAGGCAGGAGCCGGCCCATACATACAAGGCCAACAACAGGGACCTTGTCTGTTCCCTGTCCGCTGCCGGTATGCTGTCTGGGGACTGCCTTCCACTTGGCTACCTTGCCCTCTCCTTCTTCCTCTCCTGCCAGCCCACGTGCTCTGCCTACACCTCCTGCTACACTTCCACAGGGCATATCTCTGATCTGCATTCCTCCCCTGAAGTCCTTCAAGGATGGCAACCTTCGCCATATTGCCACTCTCAACTTTTTCTCAGCCGTCAAACACTCCTCTGACATCTGTCGCCTCCTGGAAGAACTTGACATTGATGTCCTCTGTCTCACTGAGACACGGTTCACGGCCAGCTCTGTCACGAGTTTTGACACTCTCCTTCCTGGCGGCTACAAGATCCTCTCCGCAGCCAGATCCACCTGGTTCAGAGGGGGTGTAGCCATGATCTTCCCAGAGTGAATTCCTGCCTCTGCCATTCCTATGCAGACCTACTCTTCTTTCAAATGCCTTGTCTGCAGGCTTTCTCTCTCTCCTGGCCACTCTCTTACTGTTGCTACAATCTATTGGCCACCTGGTCAGATTACCTCCTTCCTATCTGAGTGGGCGGACCTCTCCTCCTCCCTCCTGGCCCCAACCACTCAACTCCTCCCTCTTGGTGACTTCTATATCCATCTTGATGCTCCCTGTTCTTCCTCTGTACTCTTTCGTGACCTTTGATTCTCTCTCACTTTCCATTCTCCCCTCTGGCCCGACTCTCTACGCAGGGCACACACTCGATGCTCCTATCTCCTTCGACCTGCCCCTCTCCATCCCTCTGATCACTGCCCTCTCCTGGAGTGAACAGTCCCTCCTTTCCTCCCATCTCTTCCTCTATACCCAGCAGCCCAAGCCAACTCTAACACTGCCACCTACCTTCTCAGTCATTCGACCCATGACCTGTGTCAGTTGAGGCTTTCACTGCCACTTTTTCTCCTCCTCCTCCTCTGACTGGGATGAAGCCTGATTTGCATATGGTCTTTCCCCTTTTGTAATGCCTTGGCAGGCGAAGAACGATGGTCTGGAAGGTTGGCCAGAGCAATGCCAGAGATTAAGATTTATTCTAAACCTTCCAGCTATCACCTCTTTTGTTTTGCTATTGTCACCCCGAGTGGGACGGGTGTTCCCAGACGTGGGTCCGGTGCCTGCTGGGCCTAGAGGCCCAAGCTACTCCTCACTCATGATGCCCAACAAGGCTGAAATATATCTGGGGATGCTTGTGGTCTCATGCAGAAGAGATGTGACCTAGCAGTTCGGGCTGGACTACCACTTTGGGGGTGGGACCAAGCCTGATTTGCATATGGTCTTTCCCCTTTTGTAATGGTTTGGCAGGTGAAGAACAATGGTCTGGAGGGTTGCCCAGAGCAATGCCAGAGGTTAAGATGTATTCTAAACCTTCCAGCCATCACCTCTTTTGTTTTGCTATTGTCACCCCAAGTGGGACGGGTATGCCTAGACATGGGCCCCGTGCCTGCTGGGCCTAGAGACCCAAGCTACTCCTCACTGATGACACCCAACAAGGTAGAAACATGTCTGGGGATGCTTGTGGTCTCGTGCAGAAGGGATGTGACCTAGCAGTTCGGGCTGGACTACCCCTTTGGGGATGGGACCAAGCCTGATTGGCAAATGGTCTTTCCCCTTTTGCAATGGCTTGGAAGGCGAAGAGCGATGGTCTGCAGGGTTGCCCAGAACAATGCCAGTGGTTAAGATGTATTCTAAATCTTCCAGCCATCACCTCTTTTGTTTTGCTGACTAACATCCTGACACATCCCTTTCCATGCTCTACTCTTCAATCTCTGCTACTCTGGATGTTCTTGCACCTGTCATGAGTATCCGCTTGAAGCCCAAAGAAAAGTGCAACTCCTGGTATTACTCCTAATTAGCTACCCTTAAACGCGAGTGTAGGGTGGCTGAGAGAAAATGGTAGGCTTCTTGTACATCCTCTGACAAACTGGCCTGCTGGCTGCTCCAAAGGCATTACCGGCTCCTTGTCTGAACTAAGAAGAGAGCCCACATGCAAGCCCACTTCTCTGCAGCATCTAACAACTTGGTCAAACTCTTTAAAATCTGAAAGGAGTTGGCCAACCCTGCTGCAGTCTCTACCTCTTCTATCACCACCAGTCCCTTTGCACGGCCCTTGCCTCTCATTTCATCAACAACAAAAAACTAGGACATCCTGTCCACCCTCCCGTCCTCTCCTCCTCTTCCCCAATCTCTCTCCGCAAGTTCTGGGCCTCCTATAGCTGCCCCCTCCCACTTTCTGTTCCTTTCCTCTTTTCTCCCCTGACAAGGTTTCTAGACTAGTCCGATTTATGAAAGTCTTTTTAAAACAGCTTCTTCCCTGTTCATCCAAAACCATCAACGGCCACATTGACACCCTTCCTCCTGCTCTGGCCGAATTCTGTAACCTCTTCCTTTGCCTCTGGAGCCTCCCCCGCACTTCTGAAGCACTCTCTTCTCAAAAAACCCACAGCCGAACCTTCATGCCCGGCTAACTATCACCCGATCTCCATCACTCCTTGTTCTGGGCCAACTCCTGGAAAAGCATGCTTTCTTCCAGCTTAATCTTCACACCAATTCTGTTGGTTGTCTCCATGACCATCAGTCTCACTTTTGAGCTGCAGGTCCAACTTGGGTCCTTCCTTTTCTTTATCTCACTCTCTACCTGTGGTGTTCCCCAGGGGTCTAACCTCTCTCCCTGGTTGTTCAACCAATACCTGGCACCCCTTTTCCCACTGCATTGCCGCTCTCTGTTCCAACATTCAGTGCTATGCGGATGACACTTCAGGCTTCTCTCTGCCACCTCCTCTCCTTCTCTCATCTCTGACTGTCTGTCCGCTATCCAGGAGTGGTGTGCCGCCAATGATCTCTGCCTTAATGCCAGAAAAACTGAGATTCTCCTCATCGGCACACCTGCACCCTCCTTTCCTGTCACTTTCTGGTCGGCCTCCCTTGGCCCCCTTCCTGCTCCCACCTGTGAGGCTAAGAACCTCGGGGTCATCTTCGACTCCACACTCTCCTTTTCTCCTCACATCTTTGACATCTCCAAGAAGCCAAACCACCAACTGCACCTCCTCAGAGGTATTCTTTCTTTCCTCTCCTTGCTCCAGAAGCTTACTGTCTCTCGAGCTCTGGTTCTCTCTAGGCTTGACTATTGCAACAGCCTCTTTCTAAATCAGCCTGCTTCTACTCTCCACCCTCTGCAACTCATTCAGAACAGGACTGCTAGACTTGTCCTTTGCCTAAAGCCCTGGGATCGTATCTCTCCAGCCCTAAAATCTGTTTGTTGGATCCCAGTGGCTCCAAGGATTAAATTCAAGGCCCTTTGCATTGTCCGCAAGGCTTTCTGGGGCCTGGGTCCAAAATACCTTCAATTCTCCCTCCGTAAATACCTTCCCACTCAAGCTCTTCGCTCATCCGCCTCCAACTCCCTCAGGGTCAATTGTTTCTCCAAGCAACAAGTTGGTGTTAGATCTCTTTCTTCTGCTGGGGCCTCCCTCTGGAACAGTCTCGCTGCCTCTCTGAAACTTGAGGAGAACCATCTCCAGGTCTGGAAGCACCTCAAGACCTTCCTCTTTGCTTCTGATTTCTCTCCTCCTCTCCCCTGCTGCTCTTTGGCTGAAACTGACACTGACCTGGCTACCTGGCTGCCCTCTGATCTCGGGCCCAGGTCCCCTCCCTGCCAGTTGCACACCTGCACTGCTCCCCTGGGATCCCTTGGAATCAGGGACTGTTCCATATTGTGGGATATTTTTACCCATGCCGATGCGCCCCACTGCATCCCTTTGCCAATGGGGAAAGAAACAGACAAAAATGAATGCGCTAACCACTGTGCTCGCAAAAATCTGCAAAACTGCACATGGTTTGCCATCACAAAAGTCTGCTCGCCCCTGCCAAACACAGTCAAAGTTGGGGTAAAAACAGAATTCACTACAGGAGAATGCCAGTGGGTGCTGTTACATTTAACTAGGCCACAGAAGCTGGCTAAAAAACAAAAAAGCCTTTAACATGCAGCTTTCCCAACCAATTGCAACCTTCAAAGTGCTGTTTTGGTGTTAGATTCAGTCATTTTCCCAAGTGAACTATTGAACTTAAAAGTGTGCTGAAATCACAGATCCTTTAGGTGGCTCAGAAGAAACCGGGCCTCACTGACTGACAGCAGCTAAGAAATGTATTTCATGAAAAAGGCAACCCAGCACATTTCTTTCAGTTCCACTGGGAACATGCGGCTAAAAGTGGCAACATATAACAGTTTCAGCTGTGCAGTTGAAAACTCAAAGCAAAGGCTGAATACTTATTTCCTGACTGCAAACAAATTCCAGCACTCAAGAAAAGAAATGGTGCTGAATAGATGTGTATGCTGCAAAGGAAACTCTGATGTAAAAGACTCAGTTAAAAGCGATTTTTCCATGAAAAAATGTGCCTGTTAAAAGCATGTTTTTGTCAAGGGCTCAATTCCTTTAGTTGTCAAAATTCCCTATAAACTATGTTCATTTTAATTTAAATGAAAGCTTTTAGGTGAATCTTAAAGGAACCCAGTTTTGAGTTAACTGGTTATTTCTGATTGGACAGTGCCCAGCCTGGGAAAGATGACACTTTATGTTGGCACTCTGCTGCTACCAGGAAGGCTTAATTGATGCTGGAGGTTCTCGCATATTTAGAATAAAAACTTCATTAGACATTTGTCTTTGGCTGAAACAAGGACAATAGCAGGCTGCCTACTGATCCCTTTAGGGGAGGGTCAGGAAACTTCCCTCTGGACCCCCACCTGATCAAAGGAATGTGACAGCCGTTGCCTGTTGAAAGGAGAGAAAAAAAACAACTGAAAGGTATTTGTTGTTTAAAATGCCTATTTGTGGTTGTTTTGAAAACCTTTAACTTTGCAACATGGAGGAGGACAAATCTAAAAATTGGTAGTTGCAAATCTAATTGTATGCTCTTTCTGTGGAGATGTTAGTGAACCCTGTACTACATACGGAACCAATGTTACATGAAAAGAATAATTGTGGCAAAACTATTGATGCTGCAAATATAATATTGTATACCCGCATTCTAGGGTGAATTCAAAATTGTTAGGCCAAACTGTTATGATTAAAATGGACTAAATTCCACAGAACGACAAAGACAGCTCTTACTGAGATGGGAGTTAGATGCCAGGATAACCCACAAAATATGTAATATATGTGTCAGATTTTCTTGGAGGGCATAAGTATAGAAATGTTTTTAGGAAAGTTAAATTGTGGCTCAAATCAATGTGGGAGTTCCCAAATCACATCATAAAAAGGACAGCTCTTTCTGGCTTCCAACCAGAACAAGGCAAGTGTCTTTGACCGCTCACAGCCTTCTGGGTGTGGTTTGAAATTCTGCCCTTACCATAAACTTTGTGATGTCACTTAGCATGATAAACATAGGAACTTCACCACATATAGACACACTGATTCCAGACTACCTCCTGATTTCCACGCAGCACTTTGTTCCTTACTTCTCCATCTTGTTCCTGACTTCTTCATCTTGCAGCTGATTGCAGACTTCTTTGCAAAACCCAGGCCTCAGCATTTTCTGAACTCTTTTCATATAGGCCCAAATCCAACCATCCCAAACTTAAGGTAAATTAATTCTGATCCAGCCTGACTTGCTACCATTAAGGCGTTCCTACTGAACTCATCATCCCGCTAATCTACTGTGTCCAGTGACCAGAAGGGTCAAACCAATCCAAATCCAGTCTGAGGTGCCAGTCCAATTGACCATAACTGCCCAGCTGACCATCCCGCCAGAGGTGTCCTGCTGCTAGTAGACCCAACCCCTGATGACCAGAACCCTAACGGTCCGATCTTAATTACAGTAAACTGTAAGTATAAACAGGAATCATAGTACCCCATAGTATATTTGCTTGTCCTATCCCAATCTCAACCTATCCCATCTTTAACTTCAGAACCTCTAAGATTGTCAGAACCATTCTCTCACTGATTTTGTTCTCAATTGTTTCATTAAACCATAACTCATTAGTGATTTGTTTTAAATAAAGTAATTCCCATGCAGAACGGAAACCAGAGTATCATACGTGAAGAGTTACAATCGGCCGTGCGTAACTGGGGAGATTCACGGGTGGCATTCTCTTTTTTTTTTGTCATTAATATAGTTTAAATAAAACCGATCTGTCATTTTTAAAACTGAATTTCTACTTTTCTCTGCTCTATATTTTGCAAAAACGCCTCTCACTAAAACTTCCATAACTTCTTCAGTTTTATAGCTAGAGAGCTAATTTCAACTCTCAGTTAAACCTAAGACTTGTAGCTACAATCACAACTAAAAATATTTTACCCATTTTTAATAAAAATCATGTTGTGAAATTTAGGCACAAATTCGCATTTTTGCAAAAGTTTCACACGTGTCTTTTTCTCATTCAAAGTATTTCCACACTCCCATTCTGATTTAAAGTGTGTTTTGTTGCTCATCTTGTAGCTTATGTTTGTTAGCGTCAGTTTAGTGTTGCTCCCATAGGAATTTTAATCAATTTCAGCCTTTTTTCACACTTTCCATTGTTTCAAAAAGCCATTTTCAACTGTCAGTTTAAAAAGTGTCAATTTCCAAAAACGTTATCTCTCTTGTTTGTGGTGGGAAGATTATATTCAAACTCTATATACTGTTCTTCATTCCTAAATACCGGCTGAGTACTTACATCTGTGTATAATTGCTCATTTGTGAATTAAGAACTTTGCAGGGGGAAACCTTAACCTAAGCGCTATCTTTTCACAAGCCAAAACTGTTCTTTTTCCTGTGTGTTCTATTCTGTACTGCTATAAGTGAATTCAATTGCTTTACTTACTTTCTGAATTGTGTTGTCACCACATTGGTGATTGCTGCCCCATATATATATATATATATATATATATATATATTCAGTGAAAAAACTTTGTTAAAGGGACATTATGGTTAAGTTGCGCTACTAAAACCCTATGAAATTCAGTAAAAAAACTTTGTTAAAGGGAAGTTAGGGTTAAGATGAGCTACTAAAAACCTATGAAATTCAGTAAAAGGGACGTTATGGTTCAAAGTAAAACCAAAAAACCCCTAAAATTCGGCAGTTATGGTAACATAAGCAACCATAACTCGCGCCACCGTGCACTGCTAACACTAACACCCAGGACATCAAAGATGACATCACAAATGTCATTGATGACATCACTGATGACATCACATGTGCATTTACTTTTCATAAAAACTCTGTACAAGGGATTCTTATAATGCTGACCAAAAACTGTCAAGGATCATTGGGATAAATATCATGAGCTAATTAGTGCATTAAGCAATGCATTGATATAAATAGCATTCTATTATGAAGGTCTGTCCAGTATACTAAGCTACTCATGCAGAAACATAGGCAGGGTGTGCAGCATACATGATGAAGGTGCCATATTCATAATCTTGCCATGTTGAATACTGAAATGATAACTGCTTTCTTATTAGAGTTTTGCGTACTGTGAAACATGTAATAAGTAGATAATAAAACCCACTTAATACATAATTATTACAGACAAAACACAAAGAGACAACAACACATACAAATATGAGTATATACAGGGACAGTGAAGTAAATAAAAAAGCAGAAGTAGTAGCAGAAAGAGTTCATAACCTAACTGATTGTCTTTATGCAGAGAAACTATTGCTTTGTTTCAAAGCTGCTACTTACCATATGTATGTGTATCACATGATGTGACTGCACCCAAAGGAAAGGAGAGTGAGTATAATGTATACAGATATGAGCATATACAGGGAAGGTAGAGTAATAAAAAAAATAAAACTATGAGAAAGTGCTGATAACCAGAATGATTATCTTCATGCACAGAAAGGATTGCTCTCTTTCAAGCCTGTGTCTTCCGCTGTGTATATGTTTCATATGATGTGACTTGACCCTAAGTCTACAAATATAGTACCTTTTCAATTTTTACTTCCTGACTGTTACTGAAGAAAACTATGTGGCTTCGATATGTCAGTAAAGGATAAAAAGGGAGAGCCAGCCATGTGATGTCATCAGTGAAGTCATCAATGACATTGTGATGTCCTGGGTGTTAGTGTTAGCAGTGCACGGTGGTGGGAGTTATGGTTGCTTATGTTACCATAACTGATGAATTTCAGGGGTTTTTTGGTTTTACTTTGAACTATAACGTCCCTTTAACTAAGTTTTTTTACTGAATTTCATAGGTTTTTAGTAGCGCAACTTAACCATAACGTCCCTTTAACAAAGTTTTTTCACTGAATTTCATAGGTTTTTAGTAGCACAACTTAACCATAATATCCCTGACTTCATATACATGTAACATAGAACATACTAACCCCCTCGTAGTGATTTTCATGTCCACGGACTACCGCCATGTCCGCGGACATATCGAAAATCTGAGCGTGGTGAATGTAAATTTAAATAGTGTGCCCCATTTCCCCTTTGAAGTTGGCTCTGAAAAGAGCCATTTTTTTTTTTACAGATGCTTGACAGACACCTGTTATTTTGTATTTTTTTTCTCGTTTTTTTTTCTTACTTTACTCCTACAATCTTCACATAACCTTCTCCAAAGCAACCCTTACATTCCAAAATAGAAAGGCATTTCCCGTAAAAGATAAAGAAATGCCATCTTCTTTAAAATGAACAGAATTACTGGCATCAATATTCTCATTATTACAGAAGAACATACCAGCTCTAAGCATGAAGGCACACTTGCCTCGGTTGATGACACACCTAGCAATGTTTTGCTGAGGACAAAAAACTGAACTATTGTCCCATATTGCCCTAGGTAGTAATCCAGAAAAAATTACTTTCGCATTTGGAAGGATCTTCATTACGGCTTGAACCAAGCGTTCCAAATCAGCCAACAAAGTAGGGGCACTTACGTTGCCCAAATGGAAAGCACCATAGTGCAAAACTACCACATGCGGACTGTTCATCGTGGCCATATCCTCACAAACTTGTACAATTCCCTGTACATTGCAATCAGGCACAGTGCTCCACACCACCTCCACTACTTTCACATCAAAGTTCTTTGCAACATGCCTGCATTGAGCATACTGCTGTGAACCATGCACAAACATATCTCAGAGCACCAACACACTGACTTTCTCCACTTCTGCCATCTTCACTACACACAGTCTCTTTCAACACAAATCCACAAGCTCGACATCTGATTGGCTGATCCGTACAGTCTTCTTTCCATGTTGGATTTCCTGGAAAAACCCGGATATAGCACGCCCTGTCCACAAACAGCCGCGGTGTCCGCGGACGTCGTCCACTTTACTCTCTATGCCATTCCCTCATTGCATACAGCTAAGCAATCACACAATCCGAATAACGTCCTCAGAACACTCCCATTTTGTGAATTTCCGAACATTTCAGGACAATTATCATTTCATTATTCAACATATTAACATTACAAATATTATACTTTCATCTTGTACTCTGCACACAATGCTATGTTTCTCCATTAGTAGCTCAGTATACTAGATAGAATCCCGTAATACAATGCTATTTATATCAATGCATCGTTCAAAGCACTAATAACGGTATGATATTTACTGCAATATCATTGAAACTTTTTTCGCAACATTATAATAAAAATCCCTAGTACACAAATTCCATGAAAAGTACATACGCATGTGATGTCATCAGTGATTTCATCAATGACATTTGCGATGTCATCTTTGATGTCCTGGGTGTTAGTCTTAGCAGTGAGTTATTTTTCATAGCTCACCATAACTTGCGATTTTCAGGGGTCTTTCGGCTGTACTTAGAACCATAACATCCCTTAAACAAACTTTTTTTAATATCACGCAAACAATATACAAACATGGCGTGCAAAAACCAACTTCTCACAGATGGCTTTACACAGAATGTTGCAAAGTAAGAATTTATGCTCGTTCACAGTGAAGGTCAGCTGCTTCCACTTTTTTCTCGAGCCCCGGAGAGGCTTACGAAGCGGACTATAAGGTTGTATTGTGTTTTGACCTTGACAGACAGAGATTGTGATGAAAGACTTCTCTTGAAGGAGTGTTGCTAAAACGTAAGAGAAGATAAGGATGACATTTCTGAAACAAAACCACTTTTATATATTTTATCACTATGCGAAAGATCGTTCGCACACGCGGAGTCGTATTTTGGGACTGCACTACTCGTAGACAATGGAAATTGCAATTGAACTGTAAGTAACCCTTTAGATTATTTTATACCAAATATAATTACAATAGCGTAGCATTAAAGACCGCTCAAGTTGAACTTGTTCGTTGAAAGTGGCATAATGTTTTCTACCGTGCACTATCACCGCCGAATTGATCCCCTGTCGTTTAGAGGGCTCTGAAAATGGCAGACGACACAGGGTGGGTTAATAGAAATAATTTAACCGGTCTATAGGCGGTCAAGCGCTCTACTCGCTGTGCCACTTCACTGTAGCCTGTCAAGTGGCACAGCGAGTACAACGTTCGCTTTGACATCCGTGCACACCTTGCTAACGCAAGTTTGAATCCGGGCAAGGCCAAACTCAGCCTTTCATCCTTCCATGGTCGATAAATGAGCACCACACACAGTGGTTAATAATAAGCACCGCTTAGATACCTCACGGTTCTTAGCGCTATATGAATGGGAAAATATTATTATTTTATTATTAACATACTCCGTTGCACTATCTTCGATAGCAAATAGTTTCACGCCCTAATAAATAAAATGATGATTTTTAATGAAGATCGGCTGGTGAGAATAATTTATGTTTTTTAAAACAGGTATGTGGCCCCATTTTACCTATGTCACGATTTACAGACTCCAGCGGATGGGGTCTTCAACTGCCAGGTGCAGGTCCAAATATGCAACTTCATGACCCTCACCATTTTATGGGACAATCGCCAAGAACCAATATGCCCTTATGGAGTACTAGTGGCTACAAACAACCTACCAACCAATAGGGTGGTCTAATGGCTCGTTGGTGGAGCAACCTTCCGATTATCAGAGCGACCATTTACTGCTTTTATCATAAACCACCAGCCTATCTACCGCAAAGGAACAACGCGTGGCTCAAAATAAACTTTTGCTGATCGACAGCAGAGACAATAGCAAATCGCTGAATATTCACTAAACATTTCATGTGAAATAAATGTACTTTACCAAATGTACAATCCTGCTGTTTACTTTTAAACCACAGTTTCTTATTCCGAATTGTGGCGCACTGAGTTGTAAGCTGATCTAACACCCTCTGTACCGCAAAGGAACATCGCGTGCCTCAACATGAACTTTTGCGGATCAACAACAAAGACAAATGCAAATTGCTGAATATTCTGTAAACATTTGATGTCAAATAAATGTACTTTACAAAATTTACAATCTTGCTGTTTGCTTCTAAATCACTGTTTCATATTCCGAATTGTGGCGCGCTGTGTTGTGACATAATATGTGTTGTCTTCCGGGTTCTGTGTAAAGTCACTTAGGACTGCAGAGGACTGGGCGCGTTTGATGATGCACCCTGTAACGTCACAGAGAGAGGCGGGGAATAATGCTTTGATAATATCAGGCTTAGGGGCGGGAGATATGATTTAGTGTCGCAAAAGCAAGTCAGCCAGGTCAATAGCGCCAGTCATAGGATTATCACATAATGTCGGCGCACACCAGACGCATTTATTGTTTCTTTAGTGGACAAAAAGTCGGTTGACGCCCATAGGAAATTGTACTATTAGCGGACAAAAGGAGTGGTCTTAAAACACTTTCACCCTGACAACGAACAACATTCTCAGAACACCCCCATTTTGTGTAATTGCAACCATTTCCGGACACTGCGAGTGTTCTTAGAACACATTCAACTAGACAGATTACAATACGGACAGCGTCCTGAGGACACCCCCAGTTTGTGTATTTACGAACAATTAAGTACACCGCGAGTGTTCATAGCTCATTTTTACCTTCCTTGCGAACAAAAATGAAGCATACTCCGTCCTCTAAACACCCCACCATTTAGTTTATTTACAAAATGTCACAACAGCCGTGTTCTCCGCGGACAAATCGAACGCAACAAAAACGTCTAGCACATAAAAAAACAAAACATTGAACCTATCTCATACTCCCCCACCCTCCCCAAACACTCTTACACACCAACACACGGCACTAAATACAATTTTTTATCCACGTTTCACCGCGCTGTACGCAATCGACGGCAAATACAATATGGCGGGAGCCACAGAAAATCTGACGCGCTCCACGCCCCTCGCTGTCCAATCAGCGAACACGTTGCATGTCCGCGGACATGACACAAGGCCATGTGCCAATCGGGGTGCTGTCCTTGGAGCGAACAGGGAAGTCTGTCCGCGAAGCGAACACAGATATCACTAATTTTTTTGCCTTACGTTTTGGTCATTTTATAAAAAACTACTGGACGGATTTACACCAAATTTGCAAAAGCACACTTTCGGGACCAAGCCCCCGCTCCTGCCGCAAATTTGGTGTAAATCCGTCCAGGGGTTTGGCCTGTGGCCGTGCACACATTTTTTTCCCATTCAGTCTATGGGAAAAAAACAAGTTTTGGGACCCCCCCTATAACTTTGCCCCCCCTGGAAGAATCCTCAACAAACTTTGCAATAAAATTCAGAGTGACCCATATACTTTTTTTGCAAAGTTTGGTGAGGATCCGTCCAGGGAGAGCGAAGTTATAAGCTACCCAAAAAGTGCTCTTCCTATGGAAACAGCAACGTAACCATAACTACATGGCCACTGCCATGTAATATATATATATATATATATATATATATATATATATATATATATATATATATATATATATATATATATATATTTTTTTTTTTTTTTTTTTTCAAATTTGGGTTTGATTTGAATTTTAAATAAATACATAAATATTTACCTTTATCAACCAGTCTGATTCCTGGTCCACTGTGACCTGGGGTGTATTTTGAGATGGGTGTGATATGAGTGGTATATCGCTCAGAATATTGAAACTATAGACTTAATAAATAAATATTTCATCTGTGCTTTACATGCTAGGTGAGACCTGGTTGTATTGCCTGATTGAAATCCTTAACAGTATCCCTACAGCCCACTGCCAGCACTTGACACCTGATGTCTGCACTTACCCTTGCACTTGCCACCAGCTGGACGCACTTTTTATGTATTGTCTTTTTTTCTTTATTTTACTGTTTATCCTATGCACTGCACTCTCCCCCTTTTCCCCCTGCACTTTTCCCCTTCCCCTCTCCTTGATCTCAATGTCACATGGCCTAGTAAGATTGTTTATTTATTTATTTGCATTTATAAAGCGCACAGAACTGCCCTGGGGCATCGTGGCGCTGTTACAGCAGACTTAGTCATGAACACAAGCATAGGAATGTGTTTACAGATGTAACCGAGTTACATAGTACATTTCACATTGGTAATAAACATTGAGCTTAAAGGTTATGCTATGCTGTGGATACAATGCAAGCATGAGAGTGAATGTGGCAGACTTTAGCGGAATAGGAGGGTTTTGAGGTTTTTACGGAAGGTATGGTATGATTTTTCGTTCCTTAGTGAGGTAGGTAGGGAGTTCCAGTTTTTTGGTGCGAGGTGTTGGAAGCTGGTTCCTCCCGCCCTGGATCTTTGAAACGTGGGGACATCAATCATGTTGGTGCGGTGAGCTCTGGTGGGTCTGATGGAGGCTTTCGGTGTGATTCTTTCTGCGAGATAGGGTGGGGCATCCAGGGATAGGCATCTGTGTGTGATGGTCATGGCTTTGAACAGTATGCGTTCCTTCACAGGTAGCCAGTGGGCATCTCTCCTTGCTTGCGAGATGTGTTCTCTTTTTGGAATGGACAGTGCTGCCCGGAGCGCATTGTTTTGCGTGATTTGGAGTTTTTTTAGGTTGTGGGCGGAGGTGCCTAGGAACAGTGCATTGCAGTAGTCTAGTTTTGTACCTATAGTGGCTCTGGCGATGGACAGGCAGTTTTTGGCGGAGAGAAACGGCTTGACAGCATTTATCATCTTGGTGGTAAGTGCTGAGGAAGAGGCAATGGCGTTGACTTGGCGAGACATAGATAGTGAGGCATCTAGGTGAACGCCTAAGGTTTTAACAGACTTGGAGACTGAGATGGTGGAGTTGTCAATGTTGAAGGATTTGTATTGGGGGGGGAGTTTGTTGAGAATTTCATTGGTCCCTACTATGAGGATTTCGGTTTTGTCCCCGTTTAGGCAGAGGCCGTTGGCCGCCATCCAGGTTTGGATGGCTGTGTAGATTTTGGTTAATGCAGTAGCATCTTCTTCGTAGGTCCCAGTTAGAGGGAGTAGTACCTGCGTATCGTCTGCGTAGTTGGTGTACGCTATGTTACGACAGTCGAGGTCCTTGAAGAGAGGAAGGGTGAATATATTGTAGAGAGTGGGGGAGTGTCTTCCCTCTGTTGCCCCTCCCTTGTCTCGTCGCGCCTTGAAACACTTGTATATAGGCGCGTTATAGATGCCATATCATATCACACAGATAAATGCTGATTATTGTTGTGAAGTTATTGAACATGAACTGCACTTTATGTTTGAACATATATTCCAATACTGGCTTCTAATGAGATTTATAGCATGAGAGATGCACTATTATTGAAAAATGCTGCAGCCGAAGAAATTGTAATAGTAACTGAAAATTACATTGATTGCACCTGGTATACTCGTACAAAGCTATTGGACGAAATTGACAGAGCAGAGCCGTGGTCGGTTTTTTAATCAATCATATATCAAATCTTATTCCCTACAATATGTAAAAGTTTGAGTTTGAATATGTAATAAAACTCAAGATAAGATGATGAGGATCCCTGATACGGTCACGTTTCATGACCTGCCAGAGGAAATTTGGGAGATTCATCAATCGTCACCTGGCCCAGTTTTTAAAATGTTCTCTAATAGAAAAGTCCCAGCCAAAGTTACCCAAACAGGTAATAAAATCAAAAATCATAGATCGCTCTCGCAAACAACTTTATTTGGCTCAAGAAAATGTATGCCTACTCTAACTACACCACCGAATAAAATGTGTCAAGTAAACGATTAATGAAAAAGTTAAGCACCTAAGTAAAAAATACATAAAATGGAAATGGTTACACTAGTAGAGGACCTTTTACCCTATTAACCACTTGAGGAATCGGAGCCAATAGATGAATTGCTACAAGAGTTGGATCTGCTTAATCTTACTGTTCACGGAGATAAAGATGATGTCTCGGGAGGATAGCTCAGGGGCAACGTGCTCGCCCTGGAAGCAAGACGACACGGAGCACCATAGGTTCGATCACTGGTTCCACACTTAGAAACCTCTGGGTATTAAGCGCGTTATAAATAAATAACCTATCATATCATAGACATTGCTGGTATGATATATAATCAAACCCCCAGAAATAAGGAGTATAATAGATCACACTGAAAACTTAATGACACAACTAATTCAAATAACTCTTTTTGCAGGGGCAAATAGATTACTCTAGAGCAGAGAAGGAATAGGCTTCTAAAAAATATTAAATCATCAGACAGGATTCATCATGTTCAAACTATAGGTAGTGAAGATCAAACTCACTATACTTAACATAAGCTAAGGTCACATTCACATTGCGACCAAAATGAAGGCTCAAGCGATAGAGGTCGAAGGGAAATGAGACATCAAGTATTACCGCCCTTGAAGCAGAATCGGGCACAGGAGTCAGCCTCCCATTCTCAGAAGTGGTCAAATGAATATCACAGCCTTATATTAGAGTGTAGAGGTGGATACTATGATGAATTCATGCTAAACAGAGAGAGCATTTTCAATTTATATTCTGATATCCCAGGCTTGGAAGAGATGCAATCCCCTGATATTGCCCTTGTTGAATTCCTTAGTGATTACTGATTCAGTCTCTGCTTGTCACAAAAGCACTATTGAGTGCAAAACAATTACTTCTATCATCTCAGATTTATTTTAAAGGAGGAGAGTAATCTCCAACCATTACATATCAGGGGAGGGACTTCCACACCCACACAGCACACAGAGAAGAGGTCTGCTAGACCACTTCTGAGAATCTCCTGCTCTCACACACAATCTTAAAGCCCATGACACATTGAGCGTCTAAATCAGAACAACCTTAAGTACTCGAGGTTGCCATCTATTCTACCATGTAAAAAGCGATGCCTGTACAATTAACTGTCAAATAAATCAGGAATTTCAAGTTTGAAATTTGCAACTTGAAATACTGGGGCTTTTAAGCACTTATTCATTGAAGAAGGCAAGCCACTTTGAAATCTGGATATAGTTATGCTTCAAGAAAATGGCTCTAAGAACCCCTTGTCTGGGATGCATATGCTTTGCTTTTGCTACCGTCGATGAAACCTAATAAAAACGAGCCTTCAGCTGGCCTACTGACTAGATGCCAAAAAAACAAAAGCTGTACCTTGGAGCAATCGGCTTCGCCAAATATTTTTACACAGCTCACAAAATATATCTCTCTGAATGGTCAGTTTGCTCTAATGAACTTGTCCTGGAATAAACCAGCAATTTCGGATGACTTGTTTTTGAAGGGGGTAGAACTAATGCTGGTCTTGATTTTTCAAGATTCCAGTATCACTTCAACAATAATAGGGGGCCATTAATTATTCAATGCATAGGTGTAAGGGCCGGTAAATTAAACGATCCTGAAAATCGATGGTTAACTCTAATCATCAATTTATCATGCTAAATTGCGCTTTAAATGGTCTTATACTGCCAAGGCTGACATGGAGACAGGCTAATCAGACCTCTTTTATTGATTATATTTTCATTCAAAGAAACGTTTTTGTGACCATAAAATATTTCCAAGAAAGTCCGCCAACTCGTAGTGATCCTGGTTTACTATGCTTAAGCTGCGATTGACCTGTGGTTTCAATGTGGAGCTGATGGGTGGACGGAAGAGGTTTAGAGGGACCCCCACATCCTTGCACAAACCAAATTTCTGAATAATGAATGATTGATCATTGTTTGACCCAGAACTAACAAAGTTGGAAGGCTGCTATGTGTGCAATGAGCCTATTTATGCAGTATTATGAGGATGTCAGAAACAACGTTTTAAGCATAGACACAGTTTTGACAGGATTAGTGTTAAGAAGACTCAGCTAAGAAAGGACATAAGGGTTTAAGGGCAATCTCTGTTTCAAATTTGACTATGAAATTGACCAAGTCTCAGAAACTCAGGCTTGGCTATAAGAATTGGTTGATGTGCAATCACACCTTTAAGTATCAGCAGGATGGGGAACAAATGTTGTGTACACTGGCATCTAAAAATAGCGCCCAGATTTGGGTTAAATTAAATAAAGCTAGATAATGTCCAACATCCTTTCCAAATGAATCCAATTCAAGAGGTATTATGGGTGCAATACTTCCGGGAATGATATGCCTCTCGCCATGTTACTCAGGAAAAGGACAATTATACGTGGACCACTAAAGACACGTTAGTTTTCATTCAGGACAATGTTATCCTCCAGATACAAAAACTGAGTACATCCAGGACACCGGCCCTGATGGCCTCATGAAACATATGCTAAAGTCCCATATGTAGGTTTGGTCGAGGATTCTCTTTTCTTTTTGTATCCAGGTACTATTTTAAACAAATTCTGCAATCCTGGAAAACATAAGGTATTATTCTCATGTTTAGGAAGGGAGACTGAGAGTCCCTGCAGAGTTAGCGACCAATTTCTCTTTTGGATGCCCCAGGTAAGAGTTGTGCTTGCCTGCTTCTCAGGGACTTTACTCGTTGTATTCAGCGTGAATCCCTGGAGGGCAGGTTGAAGTCAGGTTTCCTTTTGTCTAAATCTGTTAGCACTTCCCTTGGTCAAGAAGAGAGTCATCCAATCAGGCCAGCCTATCTACATGGCTTTCATAGATTTTCAAAATGTCGTTTGACTCCATTCAAAGGGACTGTTTGTTGTCAAAGATGGAAGAGGCAGCATGCCCTACATATATACTGGCACTGGTTTTGTAGTTTTATTCAAACACGTCTATACAAATTAGGCCGAATCAAGAGGGACTATTAACTCAACCAACACCAACATTAGAGGTTTAAAACAGGGGTGTATTTAAGCAACTTATCTTTTAATCCTTTTTATAGCTGATACTGGCCTATATTTAAATAGCGTCATATTTTATCTACCAAAATTGGGATCTGTCCCGCTGCCATGGTTACTTTATGCGAATGATCTTGTTATTTAAGACAAACCGCTGATGGGCTTACAAAGTGTGTTAGTGGCCCTTGAACTATATGCAAGCAAGAATCACCTAACTATTATTTTTGAGAAAACTAACATCCTCATTTTTACTCCAAGAAATTATTAATGGAGACGCTCATTTAAATGCTTTTTATGTAGAAGGCCTTTCATAACTCTGAATGAATATCGCTATTTGGGAATGAATACCAACATCAGCAATCAAGAGTCGCCATAAAAATTGGATCTCAGAAGGAAGGTTTCTCATATGGTATGAGTAGTGCTATTGCCATTAAATGTTATGTGTATGTGGCGAATTGTTTACGTGTTCAGGAAATGTATTCTGAGTAATGGAAGCTCTGGTTCAATATTGCCATCTATAGCCTTAGTATTAGACTCGAATGATGACCACTCTTTGCAGGCATGGAAGAAAATGTGGACAGACATAATGTTGGAAGCTGATATTTTGATAGATTTACTGGTATCGAACCCAGATCGAGCCAAGATGAAATTGTGGCTGTGTGATTGGAGGCTTACCTCAGATCAGTGCAGTAAATATAATAATTTTAAGAATGGTCATTTTCAGCTGAAACCCCTCAACTAAATGGCTCCTAATCTTATGAAATTCCAGTCACCAAAAATGTAGAGTTATGTTTTTAAGACTCTGTTTTAATGTATGGCCGACAAGGAGGTCTTGGGGCTCAGATTAAAAAGCTTGATGAGGGAAAGAATCTGTCGGTATTGTAAAAATCAGATTCAGCTCGAAACCTTGAAACAAAATCTTTTTAAGAAGTATAGAGGTTTGTTGGCTAATATTTTATGAGAAAAGATTTTTAGTGGATAACGTGTATCTATTATCTGAGCAACAATGACATTTATAGAGCTTTAAAACATTTTGTGAATTTAGAATCTAATTTACCTTGCAATTTATTTTTTTCTATTAAGTGACACATTTAAATAGATTGTTTTCTAACGTGGTTACATTTTTGTTTGTTTGCCTATGTGTATTTGCCCCATTGTTATAGCTTTTAAACAGTGTTGAATCGAAAGGTTGAACTTGTTCAACTATAACAATATATAAAATGAAATCAAATATTTGATTTTAGCTAATGAGTTAAGTAGTCTAGTTTGTTTTTTTATTACATTATTGTTATTGTTATATATTACATGGCCACAGTAGTGGCCATGTAGTTATGGTGGCTGTTTCCATAGGAAGAGCACTTTTGGGCGGCTTATAACTCTGCTCCCACTGGACGAATCCTCACCAAACTTTGCGAAAAAAGTATATTGGCCACTCTGAATTTATCTGCAAAGTTCTGTGATGTTCGGTCCTGGGGGAGAAAAGTTATAGGGGGGGTTCCAAAACGTCTTCTTTTCCCATAGACTGAATGGGGGAAAAACTTTGCGCACGGCTACAGGTCAAACCGCTGGATGGATTTTCACGAAACTTGCGGCAGGTGTAGGGGCTTGGTTCAGAAAGTGTGCTTTTGTAAATTTGGTGACAATCTGTCCAGTATTTTTCTTTAAAATGACCAAAAAGTATGTCTCGAAAATTAGTGATATCTATGTCCGCTGCGCGGTCACACTTCCCTGTTCGCTGCGCGGACAAGGTAACGATTCGCTAATGGGCTTGCGTCATGACCGTGGACACGTGATGTATCTGCCAATTGGCTGCTGTGAGACGTGTTCTGCGTCAGATTGTTTGGCTGTGCCTGACATCTTGGATCCGCTGATAGCGGAGCAACAACCAGCGTACACATGCTATATTTATAAAACTCTTTTGCTGTTTCACAGAGCGTTGGGACAGGTTCAGACAGTAAGACATGGGTGATCAATGCATTTGTTCTGGGGGTCGGTCTTCACGATGTATTTTCTATGGCCACCTTGTATGCACAGAAAATGAGGGGTGTAATAACGGTAGCATTTCAGTCCATGCAGTGCACAGGAAACTTGTAACTGTTGTAAGGTCACGTTAAGTGGTAGCGAACATTGAATTTGACAACATGCCGTAATTGCCTTACTTTTTCCTACGGATATTGCATTCATTAGTACGCTGCCATGGGTGTGACATGCTACGGTGGTTGTGGCCAGGGGAGTCTTGGATGCATGGCCGTCAGCCGAAGCCCTTACTTCCAAGACTGTAGGCCCTGGCCACAACCACCGCAGCATGTCACACCCATGGATACACCCGGAGTATTGCAAATCGATTTCCTGGTTGTGGGGAGTGTGTACAGTCTTAGGTGCATGGCCAAAGGCTATGCACCCAAGAACAAAGTTATAAGCACTGGACGTCCAAGCCACTGCACACCCATCACATGTAATATCTATGGACATGCAGCTAGGAGTGCAGCCTCTGGCCAGAAGCACTGAAGGATACCACACCTATGGAAAAACCCCAACTATCACACATCACTGAGGTGGTTGTGGAGAGACCCTGCACCCAACAACAAAGTTATAACCTCTTCATGATGTATTTTCTATGGCCACCTTGTACACACAGAAAATGAGGAGTGTAATAAGGGTCGCATTTCAGTCCGTGCAGTGCACAGGGAACTTGTAACTGTTGTAAGGACACGCGTGGTGTTAGCGAACATTGAAATTGACAACATGCCGTAATTGCATTACTTTTTCCTATGGGTATTGTATTCATTAGTATGCTGCCATGGGTGTGACATGCTACGGTGGTTGTGGCCAGAGTCTTGGATGCCTGGCTGTCGGCCAAAGGCCAAAGGTCTTACTTCCAAGACTGTAGGCCCTGGCCACAACCACCGCAGCATGTCACACCCATGGATAAACCCGTAGCAATGCGTATAGATTGCCTGGTTGTGGGGAGTGTGTACAGTCTAGGCCATGCACCCAAGAACAAACTTCTAAGCACTGGAGTTATAAGCTACTTCACATCCATATATTGAAATGTATGGACAAACACCTAATATTTTAGGCCCTGCCCACAACCATTGTAGCATTTCACAGCTACAGAGAAACCCCTAGTATTGAACATCACTCAGGTGGCTGTGGGGAGGGTCTGCAGTCATGAGTGCATGGCCGCAGGCCATGCACCCAACAGCACAGTTATATGTAGTGCACTTACAAGTCACAATGGGTGTGATATGGTGTGGTAGTGCATCGCTCAGGCGGCTATGGGGAGGGGTTGCAGTCATGGGTGCATGGCCGAAGGCCATGCACCCAAAACCAACTTTGTTTGTAGTGAAATTACAAGGCACAATGGTTCCGATATGCTGTGGTGTTTCTGCCCAGGACCCAGAGTCTTGCCTGCATGCCCAAAGGCCATGCACCCAAGACTGAAGTCATAAGCCGTGGGGTTATAAGTGAATATGGGTGTGGTGTAATGCGGTAGTTGTGTGCACGTCCTAGTGTCTTGGCTGCATGGCTGCAGACGATGGTCCCAAAAGTTAACTTATAAGTAGTTAATTTACAAGGACTATGGTTTTGATATGCAGCGATGGTTGTGGGTAGGAACTATACTCTTTGTACCTTGGTCGTAAGGCGTAGGTGGTAGGTTACACAACCAAGATGCAAGGGCCAGCCTACAGCCACTGCAGCATATTAGTACCATAGATTAGACGTGCAGGTTCGCATATGTACAAAATGACTGCCAATATACTTACTCCTTACTTTGTTCAGAATCCATATATGTTTTAAATGCCTTTAGTACTTGGCGGAAGTATCCTTTTTTTAATTTCTTTGATAAAAGAAAATAGTATGTTAGTCTTTGCATTTTATGAAAACTTACTACATTGCATAATAGACAGTTTACCTTTTTTTTTACCCTCATATTTAGTTTACAAACCAGTGTACTGTGCATTTTGCTCAGTGTCTGTGTTTGCTTTTCTAATCCTTAGGTCTGGGGAAAAAATCCATGTGGGATTAAAAAAAACCTTTATTTGCTATGGTACTAACTACTTCCTTGTTTCCTTTGAGTGTTTCCTTCATCTTTCTGATTAATGTTATGTTTGTTGCCTTGCTGCCAATTTTGAACAACAGTTAGATACCTGTAGGCGTTTTCTAACTGTGCATTTGTTCTTACAGTTCTGTGATATTCATTTATTTGTGTCGTTGTTATATCCTCTTGTGCAGTTAGATACCTGTTGGCGTATTCTAATCTAACTATTTGTAGTCTTTTCCATAATTTTTGGTAGTCTTGAAGTACACATTATTTATTAAATTTGGGCTTTAAGAAGATTAAATACGCATTTGTAAGATTAGCTGGCAATCTCTGCTTTAGAGTAATGGTGCTATCATTACATTCAAACCATCCACATTTCTTTTTAATGTATGCAGTGTAGTGACCTGCATTGGTTGTAGTTCCTGCATGGTAGATTATACCTATTGACACTTGACCGTGTGTGAATCCAGTCAGTTTGCAGTTATTTTTGGTACAATCTGCATTATAACGTAGAAGCATAAGTATTATGTAGGCACTATGCGATTGTATCATTAAGGTGGAGAGATTTTCTGAATTTCAAATAGTACATAATCTGCCATGGTTTGCATTCTGTACAAGTTGCTGAAATGGAATGGATTCACAATTAGGTAAGGAAACATACACAAATCGCTCATTTGGGATTTGTTCCTGTATCACATTGTTACAGAGAGTGCATGTATGTTTCCACATGTACGATATCTGGAAGATTTCATTTACAGGTATGCTTTTGTTTTCCAATACTAGTAGTAAGTACATTAGACATTATTGTGGGTCTTCTTGTGTAGTACATTTTCTTGCCGTATTCCATGAACACTGTATGTGTTGTCAGGATTGATTGTTGCATTTCTATGAAGCACTTACATTTTCAAACACAATTGGTCTGTACTGTGTAAGTAAATATTGTTAAGAATTTGTGCCAATTGAAATAGAATATTCATTGCTACATTTGGCTAGCAACTTATCCCAGTTTCATTTGCAAATTTGAATGGACCAGCTAGTTCTGCATCTGAGTGCATTTTTTCAGAGTTTCTGTTCCTTCTTTGAAGACGTACCTGGTTTACATTCCCTAATAGGTTCTTCTTTGTTTGTGGTAATTGATGAAGCTTTAGCTTCTTTTGTTTTCTTTGAGGGATTTGCTGTTGGATTCTTTTGCATTTCTGTTTGATTTAGTTTTCCTTTACCACTTTCACTTTATCTGGAACAGGATATTGTTTCAGATGTGGGTGTACAGTGAACGCAGTCTATTGTATTCTAAAATGCAAGGAATATCAGCTTTGACTTTACTTGCATCAAAGTTCATTAGCAATAGACCGTCTAGTGTACTTAAGCATGATAATGCTACGTAGCTCATGCCTTCTTTAAAGACTGTGTTTCCTATATCTATCAATGCTTTGTCTAGGGTAAGACCTTGGGATTTATGAATGGTAACTGCATATGCAAGAGTTAGAGAAAATTGCTCTCTACGTACATACGTCTTTGAAGAGAAGGAATCGAGCAATTGAGTGTCCTATCCTTTTCACTTCTGAAAGTTTATTAAAGCTAATATTGACAAACTGAATGTTGCTGTCATGTGGGTATGATTGCAAGCCAACAGCTGTACCCAGTGCTCCATTAAGTAGTCCTTGCTCGATGTCAAGGTTACATTTAAGCATTACTCTACAATTTAAGGATCATTTTAATATTTTTTCCAACCCAGCTGTGTTGGAGATTGAATTTTCCAAACTATTTAGTCTTGTTGTGGCTTGCTCACTCATGGGTACTGTCATACCATGTACGTCTAGTTTGTCTGTGGCGCTAATTTCAATTATTGGTTGCATTTCTTTATTTAACATTGTTTCATTGAATTTGAAACAGCTTGCAATAGTTGGCATTAAGGCCATACAATTGACATTTTTGTGCGCAATTTGTTCCATAACATCAGTTGCACATGCATTATCGCCATGAAGTGCATGAATGTGCCGGTTTTTCAATACTGCTTTTGCTTCTTGCGATAGTACACCAACTCTAATACTTTTTAAGATGTTGGCATAAGTGAGATCTGCAGATTGCTGAATGTTCTCTGTTAATTCTCTGTATTGAAAATGTTGCCAAAGGTTGACATTTCCTATGCTGCCAACAATTTTACGGCAGAGTTTGTGGCCTAAGGTTTTAAAAATAGGTTCACCTTTCACTGGTGTCAATTGTAGAAGATCTCCGAAAACAATAATGTGTTTCCCTGCAAAGAGTTCTTTGTTGTTACTTTTAAGTACTTCTTGCAATCTGAGGTGAATCAAAGCCAACATTAGGTTGGAGACCATGCTCACTACATCCATTAGTAGCATTTTCATTTGTTTTAATACTCTGCAAACTTCCATTGCAGCTTCTGCAGAAAGTTTGTAATAGTCTAATTTATTTGGATGCTCTACTGGAAGCAGTAGTAATCAGTGTAAAGTGACACCACCTATGTTGTAGGCAGCTAAACCTGTGGGGGCCATTACAACAGTTGACAGTTTGTTGTTTGTCAATTGTTGAAGGAACTTACTGATGATTTTGATTAAGAATGTTTTTCCAGCTTCACCAATCACGTACAGCAGATAGGTTTGTAATTTTGGCAGGTATATTCTTTATTTTCGTGTTGTACACCATGTACAATTTGTTTTGTTACATCTTCAAAAATGGTGCGCTGATCTTTGTTAAGTTTTGCTTGTTTTACAGTTAAGTCTTCTGTATCTTCTTCATACTGATACACAGTGTTTTCTACTTCTGCCATAGCTACTTCTGCCTCATTTGCTATTAGTCGTTCTGCTGGTGGTTCTTGACTTCCTGTTACAGAAGGTTGACTACTGTCAGAAGAGTCCTTATCTAGTTGGGCCAGAAGTTCTTCTTCCTGTTGCTGCTCATTGTGTAACATTGTTTTGTACTGCGTAACGTTCACATCGGTGATAGCGCTTTCATTTGCTTTAAAAGCATCTTCAGAGCAGTCATAGTTATCTGGTATGTCTTCCTCTTTTCTCCATGGTTTAAAAAGTTGTAACAGAGACATGTAATATAGTTCTTTCTGTTGAGGAGTTTTTAATGATAGTTTTATATGATTAATTAAGCTTTGTTTGGTAAGTTTCACTAAGCTCCCTTCACAATCGGTCACCCTATATCTACCTTTGCTTTCATCGGGTTTTATATTATTTTTGTATGCAAAGTTTTGAGCTATGTGGTATAGACACATGCTTTCCAAAGTGCTACTCCTGTTCGGATAGTATGTGTCCAGTAAATAATTTTTTAGAATGTCTTGGCTGTTGGGATCATTTCTGGCAATTGTTTCTATGTCCTCATATGATTTCAGCACTGTTTTTCTAGATTTAGCAGGACCAAGACTTAGCCATACTATGATTTTCCATACAAAGCAGTACCGGTTAAACAATCTGCTGCTTCATAGGCACCACATTCTCTATGGAAGAGCATTTTCATGCCTAGGCTGTACAATTTCTGTGATAGTGTTTTGTCTGATGCTAGGTCATCCCAGAGGTCTTGAAGCTCTGTTTTTTTCTGCTTTTGTTAAGTAGGCTGTAACATATCGTGCAACAGCAGTAGAATTGTCTGCAATGTACTGCACATCTATGTTAGCATTCCATAAGAGGGCAATGATTGCATTGTAATCATTGATATATTTTGATTCTTCTGTTCTTTTTATGTAATAAGTGTTCTTAGTTGATTTACCGTTAACACTGTGTCGAACTAAAGACATGAAGTTGTTTACTTCACCTGTTTCTGTAACTGGTCTAGGGAAACCAAAGTGGCATTTGGTGTAGTATTTACCTTTGTTTTTGTATTTGCGGTGACAATATTTGCCACATTTTTGTCTTTGAAATTGTAAAATCTGCCCATGCAGCTCACTATGTGTCTGTTGTGAAGGAATTTCACAAGTGACATATGTTTGGATTACCTCCAAAACAGTGCTATCACTGTTGTGACCAAATGTAGGTGCACCTTTGATCCATAACAGCATGTGAATATGTGGTGCTCCTCTCGCTTGATATTCTTTTCTCCAAAAGAAGTGTTGCACTTCTCCAAGGGGAGGAACAGTTTTATTGAAAATAAAGTGTAGCATTGCAATGAACCGATGATGGAAATATCTTGACACATTAACTGGATCTAGAGAGCAAAGTTCTCCAGGTGTTAATATATCTATGTTGTTTTTTTTGCTGTTTGCTATGCGTATTAACTCATGTAAATCTTCCCATGCATTTTCTGCACAACTTAGTGTAACAAACCAAGTCGGTGGTCCAAGGTTTCTGATCATACAACGTACGTCTCTGTGCCGTCGGAACCAGTATTCCTTTGTACCACGCATGTTTGCAAACAAATTTTTATACTTGATTGTAAAACCTCATCTTTTTCCTGTACTTTTTGTATTAACTGTGTAGCTGACATATTTTGAAAGTTGGTTCCACATTTCAAAATGTGTGCAACTCTGTAAGATAGCATTGCTGATTCACTTTCATAGAGTAGGTAGAATATGTATTCCACATTTGGCCTAAATCTGGGATCTTGCAAATACATTCGTAATGAGCGGTATTCTGATGCCCCAATGTGAGTGGGTCTATCATCGTATCTTCCACCTTTGCCAGTAGGAAATGGCATTGTAAAAGCACATGCTTCTATACTTTTTTCCCATATACTCATTGGTGAACTTTTGGTTTGTCGCATTTGGTAAGTTTCTAGTGCATCATCTATGCTTTCATTGGAATGCAATGGATGAATTGTGTACTGGTCCAAAAGAGTGAATACTGTTGCAGGATCCAGAAGTTCGAATTATCCAGTTTCTGATGGCTCTTGAATTATTTCAGTTGTTTCCCTTAAGCTTTCTTCAATATTTATTTCCTTGTGGTACTCGTTATTGTCTTTTAGATATTGCAATGCTTGTCTAACTTTATGTAAGTCCACCAGTTGTTGCCAATTTGTTTTGTTTTTTGTTGGTACACCATTTACCAAGACTATTAAAGAATGCTCTATTGAACGTTGCACTCCTAGAGTGTACACATTTTCAGTTAGATCTAATGGCAAATAAACTACTTTGCCACAAATGCCTTTCACCAATTCAGAGGGAGGTAATTTTGCTGTTTTTGGACGAAGGCGTATAATTGCTTGAAATGGGTGAACTGCTTGAATTATGATGCTCTCATACAAATTGAGTTGTTGCAGGATTTTTGGTAGTGGGAACAATTCCAAATTATTTGTAATAGCACGTGAAGGAGTGTGGTTTTTGTCTAATTTTGTAGTACAGTAACGGCACCATATTAGGCGTTCAGTTAGTTCATATTTGTTTTCTGCTAAAAGGTAGAAAGCTAATTCAAACCATTTGGAATCTTCATTGTCTTCTATTTTGTATGCTATCTCCACATTTTTTGTGTTCCTTTTGTAAAACGTTCTGTGGCAACACACACACACATGGTTTGGTACTTCAGCCGATGCCCTTTTAAATTTTAGTATTTCTTTTCTGTACGTGTGTAATAAAAGGTTGCTATATGCAGATTTGTTGCCACTATGATCTAAAACTATTGCATTTTGTAAGTGGCTTTCACTTCCAAAATACTTTCTCTGAATACAGTCAATTTCTTCTTGTAAGTATTTGTGTGTACCATGCAGAAGAGTGTTATTTAAATTGCCTAATTCTGAAGCTGGACTTTTTGCATAGTATATTTTATACACTAGATTTCTTACATTTGAATGATGTACTGATATCCTTTTGATATCATGGTAGGTGCTTTTGCAAATAGGCCCAGAAATGCAGGCTAATGAATGTCCTTGTAGTCCTGTGTATTTGCGCACTGGACAAATATCCATATTTTGCAGCAATTTCATTTTACTTTTGTCTTTCCCTTTTACATACAGATTGAGGAACTGACGTAACGATTTGAAAGCTTTGTTTGGAATGGCACACATTGATGTGCACCATTTGTATTTTGGCACACATTGATGTGCACCATATGTATATCGGACGGTGTGATTCTGTCGAATCGAGATGTAATTCTGACTTTTCAGGGGATACTTTTGTAAGCAGTGTTTCTTGTTCCATGATGATACTATTGATTTTCTCATACCCTCGTCCACTGCTATGGATGGCAATTGTGTTTGTTTGATTTTGTTTGTATGCTTCTTCATTAAAATATGGTTCTGTGGTTGTCGTGTGACTCCATTCACCTCCACAAACATTTAAGAAATTATTTTTGTTCACATTCCGTTTATTGCTGAGTTTCTTTTGTAGTTTGGTACTTAGTTTTGTTAGTGCTTTCATCCTTTTAACACTAATATAAACAACTTCCTTTTGAGAAGGATTGCACTGTCCACGAGAGCTTGTAGGATTAACTTTCTACGGAAGGTTTTAAGGGGTGAGGATGATTTCGGTCCTCTTCTTAGTAGATTCTGAAGCACTCTGTGATGAAACATTTTTGCTAAAATACTTTGTTTAATATGGGTCTTGTTACTATATCAGGATTATTAGGAGCATTGTTAGCTGTACTTGTAGCCGATTTCTTGCCACGCTTTTTGTGTTTTGTGACACATTTTGATGGAGGAGGTAAAGTTTCGGTAGTTGAAGCTTTCTTTGTTTTGCTAAACGACTGCATTAGCTGGTTTGTTCCAACGAACTCTACACGGTCTACTACAGATGGATACTTAGATTGAAAACTTTTATTTTTATTTGCTCTACTTCTGCGTTCCTTTCTACGAAGTTGCTTTTTGATAGGCATTCTTTGGTGTCTGTTGAAAAATAGAAGGCATGCTTTGGTCTGTTGTTCAATGTATGTGTGCTGTGTGCATGCGTGCATGAGTCTGATGGGGAAGCTCTTTGTCATGGTGTGTGAATGTGCATTGGACTCTTACAATGATATGGTAAGGCTATTTTACTGTTTGTATACTACTACAATGTGCTTCAGATGAGAGTACAAAGTGGCCTAGTGGTGACGAGAAGCATTATTAGTAAACAAAATGCCATAAACTTGAAACAGCAACTTCTTTTGTAGAACTAACCTTCTAATGATTCTGTATGTTATTTGAGATCCAAAAACACAGGGATTTGTCAGCCGTTCTGCCTGTTATTTTCTGTTTTATAAATGTGTATGTGTAGGTAGAATGATTCAGAATCAATGTTTGTTTTGGTGTACAAATTAAACAAATAACCCATGCAGCCTCTTTGATGAATAGTTACAATATAAAGTTAGTACTGTGCTTACTTCTTTTTGCGAAATGACCAGGTTTATTCAGATATGTCGTTTGCAGTGTAGATGCTGTTGATTCTCAGGAGAGTAGTCTTCACTGCGATTGAAAAAAAATACATTAATTGTTTTGTGTGTTTACAACAGTGATGATACTGCACACATTATTTGTGCATCTTTCGTCAGAGCATTCTCCTTTCATATTTCAACCCAGTGCACGTGTGCATTTCACTTCGCTCTGTGCTGACTTTGTATGTTACTTGCAATATGTCACTTGCAAGTCCTTCTGAATTGAGAACAATTTTAAGGTTATGGTAATGCCTTGTTTTTTAAAAGGTACACTAGCTATAGGAGAGAAGTTTGTAAGCGATAGGGCATAATAGTGGAAGGGAAACATTTTTCTACTTGCAAATTATAAGCAAGATGCCGACACATCGGAAGACCCTCAGAGGGAGATGTCACCACAGCAATCGGGAGCGCTTATTTTTCTCATACGATCACATTGCAAGTAGCATTACTGTAGGCCATACACAGTACACAACTCTGACATTTTCTAATGCAAAATCGAGTTTTGCCCTAAATAGGCATGCTTGTAACGTATGTATAGGTTATGCGGAAGACAGTAAGAAGTCGTGCGGTTTGTCAATGATAAATCGGACATCTTGCACTTAAAAGGGGGAGCGTTGGTATGTATTGCCTATGCACATTTAGCAGCATTAATTTATTTAAATTACATCATAAGGGTTGCACATGTTCTGTGATTAAAATATGAATACCTGTACTCTATACTCATGCACGTGTGCATGCATGGAGCTGTACATAGAAATCCGCAACGCTTGCACAGTAGTTTTTGAAGTAGGTGCTTTGCAATGATATGCGACTTCCAGTCAGAGTCATCGATAGTACATTTGAAGTGCGCAATGTTGATGACGGAGTTACATTTAGCGATGTTCAATGTGATTGGTGGATGGTTGTGTGACTGCTTGGTTGTGTCCAATGAGGGACTCGATTTGCAACCGATGTGGAAAGGGTAGAAGGACTGGGTAAGAGCTATGTGCCACACATAGGCAACGCTTGTCTGCGGGTAGGGCGTGTCACTTACGGGTTTTTACAGCAAATCCTGCATGGAAAGGGGACTGTAGTCATCAGCCAATCAGATGGTCACATTACTCTTTTGTGTCGAAAGACGGTGCGTATGCTGAAGATGGCAGTGGTGGAGAGGGTAAGGGTTTTGGTGCTTGGAGAAATTTTTGTCCATGGCTTACAACACTATGCCGAGAGTAGTCATGTGGCACACCATTTTCATGTGAGAGGAGTGGAGGTGGTGTGGAGCGCTGACACTGATGCAAATGTTGCAGCAATTCTGCAAGTTTGCAGAGATATGTGTACAATGACCACTCCTCATGTGGTAATTTTGCACTACGGTGCTTGCCATTTGGGCTATGTGAGTTCAGGTACTTTGTTGGCAGATTTGGGACAGTTGGTTGAAACACTCATGAACATCTTCCCAACAGCAACAGTAATTTTTTCTGGTTTACTCTGTAGAGTAAAATGGAACAACAATTCTGTTTTCTGTCCAGATCAAAGTATTGGGCGGTGTATCATCAATCGTGGCATGCATGCTTTCATGTTACGAGCAGGAATGTTTTTCTGCAGCCACGATAACAAAAAGGGGAATAATACTTTAATGTACCATCGTCACGCTCTGATCCTATACATGTCTGCGGATATGGCAGTAGTTTGCAGGCTGCACATATCACCAATGGGGATTCTGGGGTGGATACACATGCAAATGAGAATGAGCAGAGCTAGGGATTGTTCAATAAAGTTCAGTAGGTGTGTTCTGAACAGCGAGATTCAGTGAGACTGTCTTCTCCCTGACAGGAGACCACACAGCCATGGCTCTGCGTGCTCGAAAACAAATGATCTGGATTTTGGGAGACTCATGGATACATTGGTTGAAGGTGCATGCAGAAAGCTGCTGCCTATCTGCAGATCTCGGATTTTCTCATGTGGAAGTGCACTGGCATGGCGTGCGTGGAATGAGGTGGCTGGACTTGGTACCTCTCTGTGTTACTTTACTGACAGAGCGTCCTCCAGATATACTTATCATTCATTGCGGAGGCAACAGTTTAGGCCATGTCTCTGGAATTACTTTGCAATTTGCAATGAAGGAAGGACTTGCAAAGGTCATGGACATATTTCCAAATTGTCAAATACTTTTTTCCCGTATTGCACAAAGACAAGTATGGCTGCGTTCTTCTGCATTTGGTCCACAAATGGAGGAAGCGAGACACAATGTGAATAAGGCTGTTTGTGCCTTTCTAAGTAATGATGGCATGTCCTCATTCCACAATGAAAACATTTTGTTTCACAGCTCTTTCATTTTCCGCAGAGATGGAGTCCATCTCACATATGCTGGCAATCAGATTTTTCTTCGCAATGTACAAAAAGCATTGAGACCTCTTTTGCATTCACAATAACCTATGTGACAATCCGTTTTCTCCAATACACAATTTTTGACCGACACAACACACCACCGAAAGGCTCTGGTCAGAGCCACCGCTTACTCCCAGCGTCCACTTCATTGGGTTTGCTCCGCTTGCACCCTCCTTTTTTGTGTGTCCTACGACTGTCCGCGAACTTTTTCACGAATGCGCGGAGGCCTACATCGGTCACTTGATAGTTCTATTGTTAAACTGAGAAAGGCGGCTCAGAAAAGAGCAATTTTTTTAAATTTTTGTTGTTTTCCACTTTCCTGCTTTTGCCCACACGGCACACTTGGGGAGGAGGACAAAGGAGGGTAAGGAAGGGACACCAACCATGGGGATAAGAAAGGGCAAGTGGACAGAGAAAGATATAGGGTGAGCTTTACTTAGGTAAGGAGCAGATCTTCTGGTGCTCCGTGACCGTAGCCTCAAAAGCACTTTGAAAACTCTCCCCCCTGCAGGGTACTCCGTCACAATACATACACACTATTGTCACCTTTGAAAGGTAAGGGTCAACAGCATCGCGAATGGCTTGTGAGGCAGCTGGAGGGAGGCGCTCCCCCACAGGAGTGTCTCTTGTGGTAGCAGGATCGGACACGAAGGATGCTGTGGAGGAACTCAATCGACTACGCTCTTCACATGGCACCACCTTGCGAATGTCTGCACTGTGGAACGAAGTGAGGTGTTGCTTCATGGTTGTCGTACCAAAGCTGTATGCACCAAGTCTCCTACGACTCATCAGCACCTGGCACTGGTTACACCTCACCAGGTTCGCGCCTGCTTTTGTTACGTTCCCATAAACGGAAAACAATAGCCACACCCACGACTCCCGGCGAGTGCTTGTAGTGCAGAGTTCCTCCACCTCATTCTCTTCTTCCTCTTCTTCATCGATCTCTACATCCTCACCCGTATATCTCTCTGCAGGCCCTTGGGGAGGTGGTGGTGGTGGCGGGTTTGGGGGTGGTAGAGAGGCTAATGAAGCAACAGCAGCCATGGATGCCATACCAATTACTTTCTTTTTGGTCACTACAGCAGTAAAGGCAGTACACCTCAATCGGCTATAGCTAGCAGGACAATGAAGATGCACTCGGGGGTGTTGCCATTTATAGGGGTGGAAGGGTGCACATTGGGACCATCTTCATCACTGAAAAGCGTTCCGAAAATGTCACACAACATGTCCACAGATAAGCTATTGTCTGCAATATGTGAAATGATATTTTTAGACTGCACAATATTTTGCCTTCTGTGCATAAGTTCCTTTGAACTGTTGCAGAAGCACACAAACTGCGCAAATGAGTCCACACGCTCAGCGTGGGTGCGGTCACATGATGACATCCTGAACACATCCACGACAGAAATGGGTGTCCGCTGAACAGCAAATGCAGACTAACAAACTTGCGCACAAGTGTCCTAAGGACAGTGTTCTGGTTCTCACACTAATTCAAAGTGCGACACAAGTGAGACGGACAGTTAGGGTCAGGCGCAATGTTTGCTGTACTTATGGTTGTACTGCACATGTGCGTACATGATATGCTCACTGTACGGACAGGTGCAGTGTCCTTAGGACAACTCCATTTTGTTTGACTACTACCTTGCCAGCCACCGTGCCTGTTCCATGGACGGCACCATCTTGGCTGCGGACAATAAGGACAGGTATATTGTCCTTAACACACTCCCATTTTGCTCATATACTGCCATCCCGGACACCTGGTGTGTTCTACGAACATGTTTTATCTCGTTTGTAAGCAGTACGCCGAAGTATAATGTCCTTAGGACGCCCCTTTATGTTTATGTACGCACAACTTGTACAGATGGTGCGGTCAAACATCAACTCCATCTTACTTGACATTAGTAAGGGTAGGTTTACTACCTTTACAACATCCACATTCCATTCCTTTCGGATAGGTCGGCCAGGAGTGCTGTTCGTGAACATTTTAAGTCTTTTTTTAAAAAAAATGTATTCCTCAAACTCTGTAACTACAACTACGACTACTATACAAAACAATCCAAACAAACACACAAACTTAATTCCAAAGAAAAACCGGGGGAAGCAGATACTGACTCAAATATAGGGGAATTAGGATTCAACACGGCCTGGTTATGAGGGGAGGTTTTGTGAGGGGAAGAAGGGATGGATGTTTCGTCGAAATGTCTATTTTCTTCCTGAAGGTTTGGGGATGGTTCACTAGGGAATGGAGAAGGGGGGCAGGTACAGGTGGGACAGTGGTAACATACTTTTCCTCTCACACAGTCTTCCACAAACTCCCTTAAACTTTTAAAATTCTCATTCAATGTGTCCATTTTCAATTCAATCCTTTTGATCCTGTCTTCTTCTGTGTCATTTGTTGGCCTTTCTTATTTTCTTTCCTGGTCTGTAAAAAATAAATATATATCTAATAAATGGCCATAAAATACTGGCCATTACTTTGCATACGCAGAGTGCTGTGTACCATTGTTATTGCTCTCTTCCGACATTTCCCCATGCGGAAAGTACTGTTCCAACCACTCCAAAGTACTCGTCATTTCTGTGTCAAAACAACAGAAAGGCATTATTATTTCTGCACCACATACCAAAAAAATATACACACATACAAAAAATGACCTTCACTTACTATTTTGATGTTATTTCCCTTTCATCCTACTGTGTCTATCCACTGTCAGTTCAGGCTGCAGAGTTTCTGTGAAGTAATTATGATGGAGGCATACTTTATTTTCTTATGGTACCACCCATTTCATTCTACATGGTTATTAAATGCATCATTTTCATTTCACACATTTAGGTTTCCATATTTATGTATTAATATTTATAATGTCTTTCTGTCCTTTTTCTAGGTTCAACATTTTTTGTAAGAAAATAGTAAATTTTCAGATACCCCCTGCCTGTTTGGGTACTTTTGCCGTTGTCCGCGCCCGTCCGCAAACAAGCGCTCAGTCCGTCCCTCTCGAATATCAATAGGGAGGGGGTTCTGTATGTTCTATGTTACATGTACATCAAATACGTACATTATACTACATTTCTCCCAAAATCACATGACAACAGTGTATCTTCAGCACAACACCTTCATTAACACAATCTTAAGATTGATTTCCCCTTCCAAAAACCTGTAAAATTCACTACAAAAAAAACTTTGTTAAGGGGACGTTATGGTTAAGTTGCCCTCCCATAAACCTGTGAAATTCACTACAAAACAAACTTTGTTAAGGGGACGTTATGGTTAAGTTGCCCTACCAAAAACCTGGGCACTTCACTAAAATAAAATGTCCCACCTCACCACTATGGTTCAAAGTAAAACCGAAAAACCCCTGAAATTCTCCAGTTATGGTAGACTACACCACCATACCTGCTATCACCACTGTGCACTGCTAACACTAACAACCAGAACATGAAAGATGGAATAACAAATGTCAGTGATGACTGTTAGGGAGAATTCTCTGTTTAGGCTGAATTTCCTAACCTAGTGAGTCCCCCAGCAGCTTTGCTGGATTTTTTGGGGTTTATTTTTTTCTCCTGCCAAGAGTGAGACTCTTTTACCCTCACTCTTGGTCATGATTTAAGTGTGTTTCTTTGAATCTAGATGTGTTTAATGGGCTATGGGGTCTTTTACTCCATAGGGCTTCATGTGTTTTTGTGATGTGTGTTACACAGCACCCTCCGTGCAGTAACACAGGGGTGTCATAGTGACCCCCCAGTATAGACTCCATACCCTGGGACTGACTGCTGTCTCCCAGGGCATGTAAAGTCACCATTGACTTTACTAGTCTTAAATTCTCAACAAAACCAGTAGAAAGCATCATATTGTGGACGTACTGGCTGGGGCAATTCAATTGCCCAGGGGTCTGTTAGTCGAGGGGGCACGTCTCCGTCCCCCCTGATCGAGTTTTGGCTGGTGGCAGTGGATACTACTTTTTATATTCAACCGCAAATATTTTCCTATGGGATTTCCCATTGTTTTAGGCTACTATCTTTATTTAATTATTTATTTACGCTAGCCTCGAACATACCGCCGGTTTATTTAATTAATATTAATTCTCTGGTTGGTATTTTTTGCCAAAACTTGATTCTAAAATGGCGTTTGTGTTCTCTTCTGTGACTCCAACCCAAGTCGAGCCCTTTGTTCCACTTTTTGGCGGGCTTCTCCACAGAAGCCCTCCAAAGTGGTGCCACTCTGTCTGGGGTACTAAGGAGGGGAGGAGGGGAATTTAGGCACCCTGGATTGAGTTGCCTAGGCAATAAGTCGCACTCCATCCTGATTGGCCCAAGTGGTGAGCCGGCCGGCTCACCACTTAGCATGTTTGAGTGACAGCTTGGCTGAGTGAATGGGGGTTTGCTGCATAAAGCAGGGCTTTGGGGACTGGAACTTCAGAAGTCGCCACAGGACCTAAGAATCCGACGAGGGAGAAGCTGAGCTGACCTGCCACGACACCACCACCGGTGGAGCCCTGCTGGACTGCCTCACCACTTTTCCCAACGACAGAGGAGATCTCCCGCCGGAGAGTCTTCTTCCTTTGACTGGTGGGGATAACCAGTTTCACTGTTTTTCCGCTTTCCCAATGTATCTCGTGGCCGTCTTGCCCGTGCCAAGCACCCCGGCAACCGGGATACCACGTTTTACCACGGCCGCGAAACAAAGGTACCACCTTTAACTGGAAAACTCAGTGGCTGGTTTCTTCCCTGGTAGTGCAACGACCTTCATCTTTCCTCCAAGTCGAGATCTTCTCTTCCCCCGGACGACGACACAACTTGCACCCTCTACCAGGAACAACTGCCACCGCTGGAGGATCCTTCCCACTTAAGGTACCGTGTCCCGCCTGGCTTCCCTTGCTACCGACTGTACGGGGTAGATTTAGTCCCCGGCTTTCGAACCTGGGTTAGTCTGGGACACCCTGGCTAAACTTTTTTAAAGCCTCTCTAAACCCTTTTTGAACCCTCTGCAAGACTTTCAAAGCCTAGTGTGATCTTGGGCGCATTTGTGCTCTGCTCTTAGAGTGGGCACAGCCTTTGGACTTTGGCTCACCAGTGACTTTTGCTCTTCTGCCTTGCTTGTAATGTTCCTGAACCTTAGAGTGGTGTACCTTTCCATATTCTGTCTTTTTTCCCCCCCTTTCTCACAAACTTATTGGAGTGCAATCTAGTTAAGCGCTCACCTCTGTATGAAAATAAGTGGTGTTTTACTGTGACTTATCCGATAAGGGAAAAGAGGTGTATATATTACAATAGTAACTGTGTTTAAAATATTTTACAATAAGAGTTCTGGAGTGTTTCAACCTGTGTGTTTTTAAATAAATAATTATATACTTTGATACTAAAGCTCTGGTCAGTGTTTGCTTGTATTATTGTACCTGAGTGCCTATTGTGTATACTCTGCATACTGCCTAACTCTTCTTGAGGGAAGTCTGACTGCTCAGCCACAGCTACCAGGTAAATCTGGGTGGTACAGACTGCTACCAAGTGGGTTTACTGCCAACACCTGTAGTCTTAAATCTTTTGCAGTGGTCCCTAAGGGAACTGCACAGGTTTCTGCCTAACACTGGTGTACAGCGGTGGGATTTGTATTGAGTATACACTTTAGAGTGCTTTAGGATACCTTAGTACAACTAACCACAAAGCTTAGCACTGAAAAAGTAATCTTTCTAATATGTCAACTATGGAAACTTATAGTCAAGAGTCCCTTGCTACAAAAACTGCTGATTGTTTAAGAGTATTATGTAAGCATAAGAACCTCCTGACTAAATGCAAGAAAATGGAATTAATAGAAAGGTTGTTAGCTAACCAAAGTCTGGATGATGAGTCTGAGGAACCTACCATGCCAGAAAATGTAGATAACAGTATAGAAATTGATATTGATGAAAATGTTGATACTCTTGAGGAAGAGTCAGAAGAGGAGGGTGAGGCTGCTGTGACTGTCCCCCCTAGGCCTCTGTCTGCTCTACCTGCTGTACCTACTGGGCCTTTGCCAAGTCCCACACTAAGTCCTCAATATCTCGAATTAGAGAAAATGAAACTTGAACTAGACTTCAAGAGACTGAATACTCTGGCTGAACAGAGACATCAGGAAATGAATCAAGAACTAAGGCTAAGGGAAATGGAGCTCAAGCATGAGCTAGAAATGAAGAAATTATCTGTCGAAAATGCTTCTCTCTCTGGCTCCTCTAGAAGTTCCAGTCCTAAAAGACCCCGGATGACTAAAGAATTGGTTGGTATGTATGAGCCTAAGTTGGATGTGTTGGATTGGTTGTCTCTGTTTGAATATAATCATGGGCTCCAGAACATCACAGGAAATGACTTACTCACCTGGTTGTTCTCTAGGCTTCCCCCTGTTGCAACTGATGTGGTAATGGAGTTGGGGGAGGAGGATAGGAAAGAGTATGAATGTGTGAAACTAGCTCTGATAGCTAGATTTGGGAAGACCCCTTCCCAGTATCTTAAGAGGTTTAGAACCCTCAAAAAGCATGATGGTACCCCTTGGGCTACCTGGGTGAGTGAAGAGTTGAAAAACTTAGAGGGATGGATTAAGGGTTACAAAGTGAACAATTATGAAGGTATGAAGAACCTTTTTATGTTGGAGTCAATTTATGATGCCTGCTCTCCTGAGCTTAGACAGCACTTGGCTGATTCAAAGGAATTAGATTCCCAAAAACTAGCTAAGGCTGCTGACTTGTGGGTTGCCAACAGGGCCACTCACAAGGATTCTGGGGTAACTCAGAAAAAGGATGAGGGGAAACAGCCTAAAAAGGACTCCAAAGAGAATTCTAATACTGCAAATTCCAAAGAGGGCCCCAAACAAAACCAGAAGGGTAAGCCACCAGGGAAACCACAGCAGAATAGTGTCTCCTCTGGTGCCAAACCAGAGGGAGGTCAGAACAAGCCTCCATTCCAGAAGGCATTTGGTAAATGCTTTGTTTGTGGCTCTACTGACCATGTGAAAGGAGATCCCAGATGCAAGGGTAAACCTTCAGGGATCCAACTTGCCTCCTTAGCCTTCGCTCCAGAAGAGGAAGTCCCAATGGCAAGTGGAAACTTTCTACTGCTGGCTGTTGAACCCATTGGAGTCTCAGCCAGTGTTTCTTTAGTCTCTCTGGGGTTGTGGGAACAACAGAATTTAGATGTGTATAATTCTATCCCAGATAATACTAAAGAGTATTATAAAGACAGTGTTCAGGTGAATGGTCAGGAGACCCCTGCCATTAGAGACACTGGGGCCAGCATAACTGTGGTGGATGAATCATTTTTCAAGGCAGAGGATGTTGCTAAGGCACCCAAATGCCTCACCAAGTTAGTGGAGGGCCTGTGCAGATTTGTCCCCAGTTACCAGTTCTCATCCACTGTAATGACATGGCTGTAAAAATACCTGTCAGTGTACAATGTGAAGTGCCAGGTAGGGTTCTGTTGGGTAATGACCTAAAAGCTCTTGGAGTTGTGTCACATACCCCCAGACCACCTAGTAAAAGGTTACATGAGCTCACAAAACCTGCAAGAGAGAAAACCCTGAGAGGGTTATCTCAGGAGATGATGACAGAGATCACTCCTTTACCACTGGAGCAACTCACTGCAGTAACTACCAGATCCGGAGCAAAGGGGCAACCCAAGACTCCTAGGAAAAAGTCAGCAGCAAGCACTCCAGTGCTTCCAACAGTTACACCTGTAACTCCACCTCCAGCTGAAGCTAAGAGGGAGGTACAACTCTGTATGGTTGAACTAGACTCTGAAGAAGAGCCAGTGGGAGGCCAAGAACTTATTGGAGATCTAGACCCTGAGGACCATCCTGAGCTGC
This sequence comes from Ambystoma mexicanum, assembly GCF_040938575.1. NCBI lineage: Eukaryota > Metazoa > Chordata > Amphibia > Caudata > Ambystomatidae > Ambystoma > Ambystoma mexicanum. Next base: position 663,130,518 of record NC_090934.1, read on the forward strand.
AGTCTTTACTGGCAGAAGGTGGGCCCAGCAGGGCAGCTTTCCGTAAGGGACAAAGAGAATGTCCAACTCTGGAGGGTCTCCGCCAACAGGCAGCTGCTCAGGCTGATGGGCAAGAGCCTGGGAAGTATAGGTTGCACTGGGAAGATGGCCACTTCTACAGTGAAACAACTGATTCTGAACCTGGAGACTACAAACGCCTTGTAGTACCTCAAGAAAACAGACAACAGTTCTTGCACTTAGCCCACGAGATTCCTTTGGCTGGTCACTTCAGTTTCAAGAAGACCAAGGAAAGGCTCTCACTCTACTTCTATTGGCCAAAAATGGGGGCCGAAGTAGATAAGTTCTGCAAGAGCAGCCATACCTGCCAAACATCTGGTAAGGTTGGCGCCAAGAATGTGGCACCATTAGTGCCTCTCCCAGTTGTGGGAGTCCCATTTGAGAGGGTAGGGATTGACATTGTTGGTCCCCTTGATCCCCCTACCTCCTCCGGAAACAGGTTTATCCTTGTTGTAGTAGACTATGCTACTAGATACCCTGAGGCAATACCTATGAGAACTGTTACAGCTCCGGCTGTGGCTAAGCCCCTACTTGGTATTTTTACCAGGGTTGGGTTTCCTAAGGAAGTAATATCCGACAGGGGGTCAAACTTTATGTCCCACTACATGAAAGCCATGTGCAAAACCTGTGGAGTTACTTACAAGTTCTCAACCGCCTACCACCCCCAAACCAATGGGCTGGTAGAAAGATTTAACAGAACCATGAAGAGCATGATAGGTGCTTTAGAGGAACCTCTGAAAAGAAAGTGGGACCTTCTACTGCCATGCCTTCTCTTTGCTTATGGAGAAGTCCCTCAAGAGGGAGTAGGTTATTCTCCCTTTGAACTTCTCTATGGCCATCCAGTCAGAGGTCCATTGGCCCTGATTAAGGAGGGATTGGAAGGCGCTCCTCCCCTCAAGCCAGTCAGAGTGACTGACTATGTGATAGGTCTCCGAAGGAGAATGTCACACATGATGGCAGCAGCTAGTGATAACCTGAAAGCTGGACAAGCTTTGGTCAAGCATTGGCATGATCAAAAGGCTAACATGGTTGAGTTCACTCAAGACCAGCTAGTTCTCGTTATGCTCCCAACAAGGCAGAGGGCCTTGCGAGACAAATGGATGGGACCCTTCAAGGTTGTGGGAAAACTTGGAGAGGACAACTATCTGGTGGATCTGGGCAGACCCAGGGAAGCTCCTAAAGCCTTCCACACCAACCGACTGAAAGCGTACATCTCCAGACCTGAAGTAGGAGCCTTGCTTCTAGCTTCAGCAGCAGAGGAAGAAGAGAGTGAGTCTCTCCCTGATCTCCTCAGAGGTGTACCTTTAGATGGAAAAATTGAAGGAGTCAATCTCTCTTCAGATCTGACACCTGAGCAACAAGAGGAGTGCAAATCTGTGTTAAATCAGTTTGCCTCCCTGTTCTCACTCTCACCAGGCTTGACCCCTTGGGGACAGCACGAGATACTCACTGGTGACTGTCTGCCAGTCAAAAGCAGAGGATACCGAATGTCAGAAAATGTGACAACCCATATCAAGGGGGAGGTCAAGAAGATGCTTGATCTCGGGGTAATAGAACCCTCTACTAGCCCATGGTCTAGCCCAGTTGTGTTAGTACCAAAGGCAGGATCCAAAGACTTGAGATTCTGTGTGGACTATAGAGCTCTAAATGCAGTCACCAAGACTGATGCCCACCCTTTACCCAGGACAGATGAGTTGGTGGATAAACTTGGTGCAGCCATGTACCTCAGCACATTTGACCTTACGTCAGGCTATTGGCAAATAGCCTTGACAGACCATGCTAAGGAGAAAACTGCATTTTCCACCCCAGTTGGCTTGTACCAGTTTAAGGTCATGCCTTTTGGATTAAAAAATGCACCTGCTACATTCCAAAGGATGGTGAACCAAGTTCTGTCTGGGATGGAGGACTTCTGCATGGCATACTTGGATGACATTTCAGTCTTCAGCCACTCCTGGGAGGATCATGTGAACCACCTAGGACATGTTTTGCAGGCTCTTGGACAGGCCAATTTGACTATCAAGGCAAGTAAATGCCAGATAGGTCAAAGTAAGGTGGTCTACCTTGGGCATGAGGTAGGAGGTGGAGAAATAAGGCCTTTGCTCAGCAAGATTGAAGCTGTGCAAAATTGGACAACACCTACTACTCAAACCCAAGTGAGAGCCTTCCTAGGCCTCACTGGGTACTACAGGAATTTCATTGAGAACTATGGGACCATAGCTTCTCCACTGAATGTAATCTCCTCTCCAAAATTCCCTAAAAAGGTCAAATGGAATGAGGAGTGCAATCAGGCCTTTGAAAAACTGAAGAAAGCTCTTTGCCAAGCTCCAGTATTGAGAGCTCCTGACTACCACCAAACTTTCATTGTACAAACTGATGCTTCCAATGTAGGTATAGGTGCAGTCCTAAGCCAACTGGATGAGAAGGGTAGGGAGCACCCCATTTGCTTCATCAGCCGTAAACTGAAGGATCCTGAGACAAGGTGGGCAACAATAGAAAGAGAATGCTTTGCTATTGTGTGGGCACTGAAGAAGTTTAGGCCATACTTGTATGGTTCTACTTTTGTCATTCAGACTGACCACCAACCCTTGAGATGGTTAATGCAAATGAAGGGAGAAAATCCAAAACTATTGAGATGGTCAATCTGCCTGCAAGGGTTTGATTTCACCATTGAGCACAGGTCAGTGTGTCACCATCAAAATGCTGATGGACTCTCTAGGATGTATGTCATCGACTAGAGGTATGAGGTTCATCCAGGAGTGGATTAAATCCTCCTGTCCCTTAGTCTGGGGGGGGGGCGAGTGTTAGGGAGAATTCTCTGTTTAGGCTGAATTTCCTAACCTAGTGAGTCCCCCAGCAGCTTTGCTGGATTTTTTGGGGTTTATTTTTTTCTCCTGCCAAGAGTGAGACTCTTTTACCCTCACTCTTGGGCATGATTTAAGTGTGTTTCTTTGAATCTAGATGTGTTTAATGGGCTATGGGGTCTTTTACTCCATAGGGCTTCATGTGTTTTTGTGATGTGTGTTACACAGCACCCTTCGTGCAGTAACACAGGGGTGTCATAGTGACCCCCCAGTATAGACTCCATACCCTGGGACTGACTACTGTCTCCCAGGGCATGTAAAGTCACCATTGACTTTACTAGTCTTAAAATCTGAACAGAACCAGTACAAACCATCATATTGTGGACGTACTGTCTGGGGCAATTCAATTGCCCCGGGGTCTGTTAGTCGAGGGGGCACGTCTCTGTCCCCCCTGATCGAGTTTTGGCTGGTGGCAGTGGATACTACTTTTTATATTCAACCGCAAATATTTTCCTATGTGATTTCCCATTGTTTTAGGCTGCTATCTTTATTTAATTATTTGCGGTAGCCTCGAACATACCGCCGGTTTATTTAATTAATATTAATTCTCCGGTTCGTATTTTTTGCCAAAACTTGATTCTAAAATGGCGTTTGTGTTCTCATTTGTGACTCCAACCCAAGTCTAGCCCTTTGTTCCACTTTTTGGCGGGCTTCTCCACAGAAGCCCTCCAAAGTGGTGCCACTCTGTCTGGGGTACTTAGGAGGGGAGGAGGGGAATTTAGGCACCCTGGATTGAGTTGCCTAGGCAATAAGTCACACTCCATCCTGATTGGCCCAAGTGGTGAGCCGGCTGGCTCACCACTTAGCATGTTTGAGTGACAGCTAGGCTGAGTGAATGGGGGTTTGCTGCATAAAAGCAGGGCTTTGGGGACTGGAACTTCAGAAGTCGCCACAGGACCTAAGAATCCGACCAGGGAGAAGCTGAGCCGACCTGCCACGACACCACCACCGGTGGAGCCCTGCTGGACTGTCTCACCACTTTTCCCAACGACAGAGGAGATCTCCCGCCAGAGAGTCTTCTTCCTTTGACTGGTGGGGATAACCATGTTTCACCGTCTTTCCACTTTCCCGACGTATCTCGTGGCCGTCTTGCCCGTGCCAAGCACCCCGACAACCGGGCTACCACATTTTACCATGACCGCGAAACAAAGGTATCACCTTTAACCGGAAAACTCCACGGCTGGTTTCTTCCCTGGTAGTGCAACGACCTTCATCTTTTCTCCAATTCAAGATCTTCTCTTCCCCCAGATGACGACGCAACTTGCACCCACTACCAGGAACAACTGCCACCGCTGGAGGATCCTTCCCACTTAAGGTACCGTGTCCCGCCTGGATTCCCTTGCTACCGACTGTACGGGGTAGATTTAGTCCCCGGCTTTCGAACCTGGGTTAGTCTGGGACACCCTGGCTAAACTTTCTTAAAGCCTCTCTAAACCCTTTTTGAACCCTCTGCAAGACTTTCAAAGCCTAGTGTAACTGTGTGATCTTGGGCGCATTTGTGCTCTGCTCTCTCTAAGAGTGGGCCCAGCCTTTGGATTTTGGCTCACCAGTGACTTTTGCTCTTCTGCCTTGCTTGTAGTGTTCCTGAACCTTAGAGTGGTGTACCTTTCCATATTCTGTCTCCCCCCCCCTTTCTCACAAACTTATTGGAGTGCAATCTAGTTAAGCGCTCACCTCTGTATGAAAATAAGTGGTGTTTTACTGTGTCTTATCCGATAAGGGAAAAGAGGTGTATATATTACAATAGTAACTGTGTTTAGAATATTTTACAATAAGAGTGCTGGAGTGTTTCAAACTGTGTGTTTTTAAATAAATAATTATATACTTTGATACCAAAGCTCTGGTCAGTGTTTGCTTATATTATTGTACCTGAGTGCCTATTGTGTATACTCTGCATACTGCCTAACTCTTCTTGAGGGAAGTCTGACTGCTCAGCCACAGCTACCAGGTAAATCTGGGTGGTACAGACCGCTACCAAGTGGGTTTACTGCCAACACCTGTAGTCTTAAATCTTTTGCAGTGGTCCCTAAGGGAACTGCACAGGTTTCTGCCTAACAATGACATCACTGACGCCATCACTTGTTTAGCCCCTTTGTTTTCTTTCATATATATATATGTCCATTCAGTAAAACAACTTTGTTAAAGGGATATTACACTTCACAGTGAAACCAAAAAACACTGCACTTTCCCTAATTTTGGTAAACTAGGCAACCATAACTCGCACCACCTACGTTCATTGCTAAGACTAACACCCAGGACATCAAAGATGACGTCTCCAATGTCATTTATGACATCACTGGTAAGTCAGAGAACAGAAGATACAGACAACCTTTTTTTTACAAAACACACCAACTAAAACAAGTCAATGAAAATATTAAGATTCCATCCTAAAACTACAGTAAAGTATCTTCCTTACAGTTATTACAGATCACAGGATTGTTTCAGAGTACACATACTAAAGGGAACAACATTTAACTTGTAAGCATATTATAAAGAATGAGGTTAGTCTGAATTAGCACTGGAACCATTTATTGTGAGAAGAGACTATAAAAGGAGATGAGAGCTGGTACAAATAAGTTCCTAGCTAAAAAGGCAACAGGGGCATTTTCCCTACTGATTTTTAGAGTTAAAGTGGAGGTTTTACATCCAGCTTGTTGCTCCACTTTACCTCTAAATGTATAACTTGACGGTTTGAGATAAACAGCTGTAATTTCATTATTTCCAAAAAAAGTGGCAGTCACTGAATTACCAACAGTTCTTCCTGCATCGCCAAACTTGTAATGAGGCCCATATATGTAAAATCACCTGTCGCACCCACATTACTATTAACTATTAAAACACTGCATTGCACAAATGCAGGCAATCGTTATGGAAGGGAAAGGGTGTCGACTGAGAGAGAATTATGTCCCAGAGTAAAGTATTTTTCTGATCAATACATTTTCAGTTGCAATACTAATGGGCACACATTGAGCTGTTTCATTGAGTTAGGACTGTGTACACAAAGTGTACATACTATAAATAATAGTAGAGCCCAACAAAGGAGATCATAAGTGTTGTTTGACAGGGTTACAACATATTAATTATGCACAAATCATAAAAGATGCCGCACGGGACCTCTCCCCATTCATAACCAAGCGTATACATGTTTCATTCTCCACTGGCACCATCCCCAACAACTTGAAACAGTCGTGGGTCCTCCCACTCCGATAAAAACAAACCCTTGACCCATCCATTCCCACAAACTACCGCCCCATTACTACAGTACCGTTCCTGCTTAAAATCTTAGATAAGGTGGCGTACCTCCAAATCCAACAATATTTGGAATGCAACCACCTTCTTGGAACTCGGCAATCAGGTGTTAGACCACAGCATGGAACAGAAACGGCACTGATTGACCTTAAGGCACAAATAGATACCCTGAGAGACAATGGTAATACAGCTTTACTACTACTGCTTGATCTCTCAGCGGCGTTTTTGACTTGGTCGACCATAAGATTCCTTGCCATCACCTGGCCTCTGCTACCCATTCCTCACAAGAGGCGATAAATTGGATTCAATCCTTCTTAGACAATAGAACCATGCAGGTCTTCTCACCCTCAGCAGCTGTGGACCCCATACCTATCACATGTGGTGTGCCCAAGGGCTCCTGCATTTCGCCCACTCTGTACAACATCTTCACAAAGCCCCTTTTTGATGATCTAGATGGCCTAGGTATCAACTACACTAACTATGCGGATGATACACAGATCCTAATCCCGCTGACGGGAGACTACAGCAAGGATTTGGCCTTCGTTAACAGAGTGTACCTCATCATCCAGGCATGGATGGCCTCCCACGGTCTATGCCTGAATGATGACAAAACGGACCTCCTTATCGTCGGCACCACAGCCAATCTCAACAAACTAGGCAAAACCTACTCCAACTTCATCATAGACCATAACAACATCACAGTAGCCAAGGAAGTCAAAACCCTTGGCTTCTATCTAGACTCCACCCTCACCTTCAAAAAACAAGTTAACTCCATGGCCTTGGCGACTGCCTACACTTGTAAACTAATTAGAGCTGCCAAGCCATTCCTTACACCTAACAACTGTATCATGCTATCAAGAGCATTAGTACTATCCAAACTGGATTATTATAACGCCCTATATGTTGGGAGCAACAAATACATCACCAATAAAATCCAGATCCTGCAAAATAATGCATTAGGAGCATCACTCAACATCCCTAAGAAACCCCACATATCCGACCTAAGAAGAGCCAACAATTGGCTTTCCACCAAAGACAAAATCTTCCTGAAGACAGCTTCCCTGACACACAAATACCTTCACCTGGCCGCGCCACAATACCTCACCTCTAGATTCATGAGACAATCCTCCAATCGCCCCCCTAGAACAGCCACTGCCAACCTATTGCGGGTGCCCAGATTCAAATGCACGAAGATGGGTGGCAGTAGCTTCCCAGTCAAAGCTGCCCAAAACTGGAACTCTCTCCCTCCCACTCCAAGAGAAGACATGCCCTACCTCCGTTTCAGATACAACCTCATCCACTGGATTAAGGAACATGACATCTAACTCTCTCACTAAGCCCTGCTCTCACTATCTTTGTATTTAACACCTGTATATAACACCAAGGTGACACCTCCCGCCTCCACCTGCTCATTTGCATGATAATTTTTAGTATTGTCCACTATTGTACTGTAAGTCATAATTGTAAGTATTGTAATGTAATGCACAGCATGTAACTTAAGCTGAACAATCCTCTTCTTGCTTTCCGCGCCCAAATACCCTCGAGTCTGGTGCACGCTATAAATAAATAAACAAACAAACAAACAAACAGAGCACACATAATTTTATGGTGTGCTTTGCTATGAACTATTTGTTGTTGAATTGAGACTCGAGGTGCACCTAGCATGCACACCATTAAAAAATGTTTATCAGATGCTTTCTATACAAGGTTGTCATATTGAAAAATGTTGGACAAGAGGGGTTTTTATTATGATTTATTATTCTAAACTTAGTTACCTTTCAATTAGTGTGTCCTTCATTTTGAGACATTTGCTATTAACTTACACATTTTCCAAACCCACAAAACCTGAACCAATATTACAAATACCTCAGTTATTTCTACAAGTACTATTTGAAATAACTATATTGTTAAGAATTCTGTATTTAAACCCAAAGGTTTGTAACATTTTGTACCAGTAAAAGTACAGTGACCAGCTGACAAAGAATAATGGAAATTGATTTAGTGGCTTTTTGATCTTGACTAACAGTAAATTGAAAATGTTGGCACACTATGGAAATGTATTAGTACAATTACCATTGCCAAGTGCTTTACAGACTGAATGAATTGATATTTCTAAGAAATGTATCTCAAACCTGGTTTGGATGCTATTAAAAATATATTTAAATTGAAATCAAATTAATAAACACTGGAAAAACATAATTTTTTAAAAATGTAGAACAGACCAAATAGTGTTAAAATAATACTACTTAAAGACCTGTGCGTTCCATTCCAAGATGGGGTGGCTCAGACACACAACCATTAACATAAGCCTTAGTATAATGGAGAAAAGATTGACATGTTCAAAGGGACTATTTCTGGTCTTTACCCCTATGTTTAACTAATCATTAGCTATCATTGCGGAAAAGCACCACAATGTGGGGGCCTGGTGGAGGCTGCCCCTGCACTGCTGGGGGGTGGGGGTGGTGGGAGACATGGGTGGGTGCCTGGTGGAGGGTGCCCCTGCACTGCTGGGGGGTGGGGGTGGTGGGAGACATGAGTGGGGGCCTGGTGGAGGGTGCCCCTGCACTGCTGGGGGTGGGGGTGGTGGGAGACATGAGTAGGGGCCTGGTGGAGGCTGCCCCTGCACTGCTGGGGGGGTGGTGATAGGGGACATGGGTGGGGGCCTGGTGGAGGGTGCCCCTGGACTGCTGGGGGGTGGTGGTGATAGGGGACATGGGTGGGGGCCTGGTGGAGGCTGCCCCTGGTGCCTGTGGGGTGGGGGTGGTGGGAGACATGAGTTTTGGCCTGGTGGAGGCTGCCCCTGCTGGCTGGGTGGTGGGGGTGGTGGGAGACATGAGTGGGGGCCTGGTGGAGGCTGCCCCTGGTGGCTGGGGTTGGGGGTGGTGGGAAACATGAGTGGGGGCCTGGTGGAGGGTGCCCCTGCACTGCTGGGGGGTGGTGGTGATAGGGGACATGGGTGGGGGCCTGGTGGAGGGTGCCCCTGCACTGCTGGGGGGTGGGGGGGTGTTAGACATGGGTGGGGGCCTGGTGGAGGGTGCCCCTGCACTGCTGGGGGGTGGGGGTGGTGGGAGACATGAGTGGGGGCCTGGTGGAGGGTGCCCCTGCACTGCTGGGGGGTGGGGGTGGTGGGAGACATGAGTGGGGGCCTGGTGGAGGGTGCCCCTGCACTGCTGGGGGGTGGGGGTGGTGGGAGACATGAGTGGGGGCCTGGTGGAGGCTGCCCCTGCACTGCTGGGGGGGTGGTGATAGGGGACATGGGTGGGGGCCTGGTGGAGGGTGCCCCTGCACTGCTGGGGGGTGGTGGTGGTGATAGGGGACCTGGGTGGGGGCCTGGTGAAGGGTGCCCCTGGTGGCTGGGGGGTGGGGGTGGTGGGAGACATGAGTGGGGGCCTGGTGGAGGGTGCCCCTGGTGGTTGGGGGGTGGGGGTGGTGGGAGACATGAGTGGGGGCCTGGTGGAGGGTGCCCCTGCACTGCTGGGGGGTGGGGGTGGTGGGAGACATGGGTGGTGGCCTGGTGGAGGTTGCCCCTGCACTGCTGGGGGGTGGGGGGGTGGGAGACATGGGTGGGGGCCTGGTGGAGGGTGCCCCTGCACTGCTGGGGGGTGGGGGTGGTGGGAGACATGAGTGGGGGCCTGGTGGAGGGTGCCCCTGCACTGCTGGGGGGTGGGGGTGGTGGGAGACATGGGTGGTGGCCTGGTGGAGGGTGCCCCTGCACTGCTGGGGGGTGGGGGCGGTGGGAAACATGCATTGTTGATCAGTAGTGCAAGGTGACATGTGGGTTGGCTGGGGGGCATGCCCATGGTGGATGGGCTGCCTGCGGGACATGAGCAGGGGTGCAGGGTAGTCCCCCGTGGTGTGGGCTGCCTGCAGGGGCCGTGGAGGTTGTGGAGCGTACACCTGGGAGGACCCACACGGCCAATTCACGTGTAGTACTCCCCAGAACCCCTGAAATACACATACCCTGCTGAAATCGCGTGTGGAACTTCCCGCGCACCCCTGAAATACACGTACCCTGCTGAAATCGCGTGTGGAACTTCCCGCGCACCCCTGGAATACACGTACCCTGCTGGAATCGCGTGTGGAACTTCCCGCGCACCCCTGGAATACACGTACCCTGCTGAAATCGCGTGTGGAACTTCCTGCGCACCCCTGGAATACACGTACCCTGCTGAAATCGTGTGTGGAACTTCCCGCGCACCCCTGAAATACACGTACCCTGCTTGCACGGGGCCAATCGCGTGTGGAACTTCCCGCGCACCCCTGAAATACACGTACCCTGCTCGCACTGAGACAATCGCGTGTGGAACTTCCCGCGCACCCCTGAAATACACGTACCCTGATGAAATCGTGTGTGGAACTTCCCGCGCACCCATGGAATACACGTACCCTGCTCGCACTGGGACAATCGCGTGTGGAACTTCCCGCGCACCCCTGAAATACACGTACCCTGATGTAATCGCGTGTGGAACTTCCCGCGCACCCATGGAATACACGTACCCTGCTCGCACTGGGACAATCGCGTGTGGAACTTCCCGCGCACCCCTGAAATACACGTACCCTGATGTAATCGCGTGTGATACTTCCCGCGCACCCATGGAATACACGTACCCTGCTCGCACTGGCCCATTCGCGTGTGGAACTTCCCGCGCACCCCTGAAATACACGTACCCTGCTGAAATCGCATGTGGAACTTCCCGCGCACCCATGGAATACACGTACCCTGCTCGCACTGGGACAATCGCGTGTGGAACTTCCCGCGCACCCCTGAAATACACGTACCCTGATGTAATCGCGTGTGGAACTTCCCGCGCACCCCTGAAATACACGTACCCTGCTTGTACGGGGCCAATCGCGTGTGGAACTTCCCGCGCACCCCTGAAATACACGTTCCCCGCTTGGCGTTTGCTGTTTGCCAGCCCGGTGAACTGGTCCAGGGTTAGCGCAGCCCTTTGCGATGATTTAGCGATTTTGATGGCTTTTCCTTGCGCGAGGGCGTTCTTGGGGGCATTACTGGCGCTGCTGCAGGGTCGCTGCGATTCTCTGTGCCACGGCTGGTTTGGGAGCCTAAAATCCATGAATACGCTGTGCGCGGAAATCGGTTTTAGCGCACGTGCCTGGCGCAGACAATCGCACGCGGACACTCTGCGCCAGCCGCTTGCGACACTTTTCTGCGAAATTCTATGAATTACCCTGCTAATACCATACCTGAGTTTGGTTTTTAAGTGCGGATGCGGGATTTGAACCTCTGTTGCTTTGCGTGGTCTTGCTTCCAAGACCAGCGCGTTGACCCTGTGATAGCCTCTGTATCATGTAGACAGACAGGATAACACTCTCATTATATTTTGAAAATCAATGATCCTGTAGGCCACTGTTCTGAGTTGTTTATCGCTTGATGTTCTTTTCACTATGCAGTAAACTGCACTGGGAATTGACCTTTGAGGCTGGCTTACATACTCTGGAGCAGACATGGAGGGGAGGAAAAGTTGGTGTGCCGCAGCTTACTTGGAACTTCAGGATGCTTGATCTCCTGACCCGTCGCCTCACCCTAGCACTGTGCAGTGAGTTGCAGTGCAAATACATTGGAAATTGTGTGTCGAAGGGATTGAAACGTAATTTTCAAGGTCACACAGTGATCTCAGTGTTTTGTTCCTGCATCGAGATGCTTAAAATGAGATTTGCCTGGTTCTTCTAGGACCACATTGATGTTTCACTGGTGCAAATATCTTGGAAACTGTGTTTCCTATGGCATTGAAACGTGGTTTTCTATGGGACCTTAGAGTTTTGTTCCTCACATCCAGTCGCTTAAAATGATGCTCACCTTGATGTTTTGCCGCTTCCAGGAAACCGACTCATATGTGCAGGGGCTGAAATCCGGGTAAAGGGGTGGGGTGTCCACATGTAATGTAGCCAGGGATGTCTGGAGGATCTTCACAGGTAACTATGCAAAATTTGGTGCAGATTGATGGAATGCTGTAGAATTGTATAAGGAACAAGCAAACAAACAAACAGATGTTCCTATATATATATTACACAGCCACTCTAGTGGCTGTGTAGTTATGGTTAAGTTGCTGTTTCCATAGGAAGAGCTTTTTTTGGGTGGCTTATAACTTTGCTCCCCCTGGATGAATCCTCACCAAACCTTGCAAAAAAAGTATATGGGTCACTCTGAATTTTCTTGCAAAGTTTGGTGAGGTTTGGCGCAGGGGGGGCAAAGTGATAGGGGGGTCCCAAAATGTCTTTTTTCCCATAGACTGAAAGGGGAAACAAATTTGCTCACGCCTACAGCCCAAACCGCTGGACGGATTTTCACCAAATTTGGACCAGGAGCCGCGGCTTTGTCCCAAAAGCGTGCTTTTGCAAATTTGACCAAAAATGACCAAAAAGTAGGTCACATCCCAGAGACCTGCCCATACCATGTCTCTATCAGGGAATTTAAATACCTGGGTATACGGCTTGACCCGGCGCTCGACGGGTTCCTCCGACTTAACCTACAACCAGTAATTGAGCGGTTCAACAGAGACACCCCCCATTGGCAATCACTTCCCCTATCGCTAATGGGTCGAGTCGCGCAATTCAAAATGATGACCCTCCCCAGACTGCTGTATGTTCTCCAGAATACCCCATTCCCCATCCCCTGTGAAACCTTCACACTCATTGACAAGAACCTGCGCACACTGCTATGGGGTGGGAAACAATCCAGGATCGCCCTTGACACGCTCCAGAGATCAGTATGGGAGGGAGGCATTGGTTTACCCTGCATACGCACCTATTACCTAGCGACGCAGATAGGAGTAGTAAATGACTGGATGCACGCAGACTCCACTCTACCACACAACCGTATCGAACTGGAGTCCATGGCCCTGTTAACACTGCTGCAAATCCTCTACGCCTCCCACGACCAACTCCCTGCGTTTGCCTAAAATGACCCACCACATCCACCGCACCTGGCGGGACGCGCACAAACTAATCGGTTGGAAAGGACAGCCAACACTGACACAACCCATATGGCACAATGCGCTCTTCCCGGAAATAGTGAGAATGGGCTCCTTTGGTCACTGGCAAGCGAAAGGAATACACACACTAGCGCATGTGATACAAGGGGGTCGCCTCCTGGGTTTTGAGACTATGCGTGAACAATTCGACCTGGCACCCATGGACTGGTTTCGGCATGCACAACTGACCCACGCCATCCGCACCCAATTCCCCGACACGACAATCATACCCCCCTGCTCTCCCATTGAGACCAATATCCTCCCACAACGCATCTCCTCTAAGGTCACCTCCACCCTCTACCAGGCCCTCAACTCCTTCGGGGCTACACAGCATGACGGGCTCAAAGCAAAGTGGGAAAGGGATGTAGGTCACCTAGAACCTGAAGATTGGGTGGAAGCATTAATGTCCCCCAGAGAAATTGGTATAGAATCCAGGCTTAGACTAATACAGTTGAGAATCCTCCATCGCTCATACCACTTACGTGCCGTAATGGTCAGATGGGGTGGAATAGAAGACGGGACATGCGTTCGATGCAAAAATGAACCTGCCACCTTCTATCATATCATATGGGACTGTCGGGTGATACAGGCCTTCTGGGAGGACTGTATTAACACAATCTCAACCGCTCTGGCGACACCAGTCCCTAGGGATCCCAAGATGGTACTCTTAGGCATCGGGGGTGAAGTAGACCTGTCAAAGTATGAGAAAAAGTTCCTGGCAATTGCGTTGGGGGCTGGCAAAAAACTTATTGCAGCTAACTGGGGGTCTGCCGACCCACTGTGCCTGAACCGCTGGAGTAACTCCGGATTTATAACGCACGGGGCTGCCCCCGTAAATTTGAAAAAATATGGGGTAAATGGCTAGATGCTCACTGAGACCTGCGGGGGGGTACGTCAGTATCATTGCCAGCACTGATTGCCTGCCTTGTCCTATTGATGTCTTACGGTCCTTGGCCCCGTGGGTCCATGCTTGCTGTTATTACTGACATGTTGTCTTCATCCTATGTATGCTGATGATTCATGTCTCATTCATGTTTGTTTCTTTATGTTGTGTTGTTCAAACTCAATAAATAGAGTTAAAAAAAAAAGTAGGTCACAAAAAAATAGTGATATCTATGTTCGGTCCGCGGACACATTTCCCTGTTCGCTCTCCGCGGACAGTGTCCTGATTGGCCAACCGGCTTGCGTCATGTCCACGGACATGGAACGTGTTCGCTGATTGGACGGCGCGGAGCGCGTCAGATTTTCGGGAACGCCCACCATCTTGGATTTGCGGACGTCCGCGCGCAGCACGGTGAAACTTGGTGGAAAAAATACTATTTAGTAGAATGTATTGGTGTGTAAAAGTGTTTGGGGAGGGTGGGGGAGTAAGAGATGGGTTAAATGTTGTATTTATTTAGGTGGTAGACCCCCCCCCTGTTGTGTTTGCTTTGTCCGCGGACAACGTGGATGTTCTGAAATGTTCTAAATAAACGAAATGGAGGTGTTCTGAGGACACTACGCCTGTACGAATTGTTTGCAAGCAAGCTGAAAGTGTTCTAAGAACACTCACGGTGTCCTGAAATGTTCGAAAATAACCAAAATGGGTGTGTTCTGAGGACGGTAAGCCTGTCTGTTTTGTTCGCAGGCAAGTTGAATCTGTTCTAAGAACACATCATGTGTCCTGGGATGTTCGTCAATAAATAAAATGGGGGTGTCCTGAGGACGGTATGCCTGTCCGTTCTGTTCGCAAGCAAGTTCAAATTGTTCTAAGAACACATGTTTGCAAGCACATTCAAAGTGTTCTTAGAGCACATTATGTGTCCTGGGATGTTCGTAAATAAACGAAATGAGGGTGCCCAAAGGACGCTATGTCTGTCCGTACTGTTCATAGGCAAGTTGAAACTGTTCTAAGAACGCGCATCATGTCCGCGGACATTAAAAGGGCCAATATGGCAAAGTTAAAATGTTTGCTTCTATGGGTGTGATATGCTGCGGTGGTTGTGGCCAGGGCATAGGGTCTTGGGAGCATGGCCATATGGCCATTATAATGTTATAATGAAGAGATAGATACCAGTTGGCGTATTCTAACTGTTTATTGTTTGATATAATTTAGTGGTATTCATTTATCTGTTTAGATGTTGTAGAATCTTGGGGCAGTTATATAGCTGTTGGCATATTGTAACAGTTTATAGTTTTTGAATAGAAGTTTTAATGTTTAAGTACAGTTTAATTAATACATTTTGGTTTTAAGAACATTAAATAAGCGTTTGTAAGATTTGCAGGTAATCTCTGCTTTAGAGTAATGGTACTATCATTAAATACAACCATCCACATTTATTTTAATATATGCAGTATAGTGACCTGCATTGGTTGTGGCTCCTGTGTGGTAGATTATACCTATTGTTGTGAAGGTTTTTTTACCAGGTGATACTTGACCATGTGTGAATCCAGTCAGCTTGCAGTTGTTTTTGGTACTATCTGCATTGTAACATAGAAGCATTAGTATTACGTATTTACTATGTGTTTGTATTAGTAAGGTGGAGCGATTATCCGAATTGCAGGTAGTACATATTCTACCATGGATTGCATTTTGTACAAGTTGCAGAAAAGGAACGGATTCACAATTAGGTATTGATACATACACAAAGCGCTCATTGGGGATTTGTTATTGTGTCACATTGTTGCACAGAGTGCATGTATGTTTCCACATGTATGAAATCTGGAAGATTTCATTTATAGGTATGCTTTTGTTTTCCAGTACTTGTAGTAAGTACATTAGAAATTCTTGTGGATCTTCCTGTGAGTTTATTGTGAATTTCAGCATTCCAGCACAGTAGTCCAATTGCTGTCTTATTCCATAAACACTATACGTGTTGTCAGGATTGTTTGTTGAGTTTCTATGAAGCACTAACATTTGCAAACACAATTGGTCTGTACTGTGTAAGTTAATGTTGTCAACTATTGGTGGTAATTGCAATAGAATATTCATTGCTACATTTGCGTAGCAACTTACACCAATTACATTTGAAAGTTTAAATGGACCAGGTAGTTCTGTATCTGAGTGCTTTTTTTGGAGTTTGTCTTCCTTCTTTCAAGAAGTACCAGGTTCTTTTTTGATTGTGGTACTTGATGAAGTATTAGTTTCTTTTAATCTCTTTGGAGGATTTGCAGTGACATCCTGTTGCATTTCTGTTTGATTTAGTTTCTTTTAGAACATTTTACTTTTTGTGGAATAGGATATGTTTTTAGATGGGGGTGTATAGTGAACGAAGATATTGTATTCTGAAAAGCAAGGAATATCAGCGTTTACTTTACTTGCATCAAAGTTGATTAGAAATAGGACGTCAAGTGTACGTAAGCGTGATAGTGCTACGTAGCTCATGCCTTCTTTAAAGACTGTGTTACCAATGTCTATCAATGCTTTGTCTAGGGTAAGACCTTGTGATTTATGAATGGTGACTGCGTATGCAAGAGTTAGAGAAAAGTGTTCTCTTCGTACATACATGACTTTGAAGAGAAGGAATCGAGCTGTTGAGCGTCCTATCCTTTTCACTTCTGAAAGTTTGTCAAAGAGAATATTGACAAACTGAATGTTGTTGTCACGTGGGTATGTTTGAAAGCCAGCAACTGTACCCAGTGCTCCATTAACTAGTGATTGATCCATGTCAAGGTTACGTTTAAGCATTACTCTGCAATTTAAGGATAATTTTAATATTTTTTCCAATCCAGCTGTATTGGAGATTGAATTTTCTAAACTATTTAGTCTCGTTGTGGCTTGTTCACACATGGGTAGTGTCTTACCATGTATGTCTAGTTTGTCTGTGGCGCTAATTTCAATTATTGGTTGTATTTCTTTTTTTAACATGTTTCATTGAATTTGAAAAAAGCTTGCCAGAGTTGGCATTAAGGCCATACAATTGACATTTTTGTGGGATAATTGTTCCATAACATGTGTAGCACATGCATTATCGCCATAAAGTGCATGAATGTGCCGTGTTTTCAATATTGCTTGTGCTTTTTGAGATAATATACCAACTCTAATACTTTTTAAGATGTTGGCATAAGTGAGATCTGCAGAGTGCTGCATATTTTCTGTTAATTCTCTGTATTGGAAATGTTGCCAAAGGTTGACATTTCCAATGCTGCCAACAGTTTTAGGCAGAGTTTGTGTCCTAAGGTTTTAAAAATAGGCTCACCTTTCACTGGTGTCAATTGAAGAAGATCTCCGAAAGCAATAATGTGCTTTCCTCCAAATAGCACTTCGTAGTTTGTTTTGAGTACTTCTTGTAATCTGAGGTGAATCAAGGCCAACGTTAGGTTGGAGACCATGCTCACTTCATCTATTAGTAGCATTTTCATTTGTTTTAATACTCTGCGTAGTTCCATTGCAGCTTCTGTAGAAAGTTTGTAATAGTCTAATTTGTTTTGGTGTTCTACTGGCAGGAGTAGTAATCGGTGTAAAGTGACACCGCCTATGTTGTAGGCAGCTAAACCTGTGGGGGCAGTGACAACAGCTGACAATTTGTTGTTTGTCAATTGTTGAAGGAATTTACTGATGATTTTGATTAAGAATGTTTTGCCAGAACCAACTTCACCATTGACGTTCAGTAGTATAGGTTTGTAATTTTGGCAGGTGCATTCTTTGTTTTCATGTTGTACACCATGTGCCATTTCTTTTGTTACTTCTTCAAAAATGCTACGTTGCTCATTGTTTAGTTTTGATTGTAGTATAGTTAAGTCTTCTTTATCTTCATACTGACACATGGTGTTTTCTACTTCTGTCATTGCTAATTCTGCCTCATTTTTTATTAGTGGCTCTCCCAGTGGTTCTTGGCTTCCTGTTACAGAAGGTTGACTACTGTCAGGAGTGTCTTTATCTAGTTGGGCCTGGAGTTCTTCTTTGTGTTGCTGTTCATTGTGCAACATTGTTTTGTACTGTGTAAAGTTTACATCAGTTATAATGTTTTTATTTGTTTTAAAAGCGTCTTCATAGGAGTCATAGATATCTAGTAACTCTTCTTCTTTTCTCCATGGTTTAAAAAATTGTAGCAGGGACATGTAATATAGTTCTTTATGTTGAGGAGTCTTTAATGACAATTTGATATGATTAATTAAATTTGGTTTTGTGAGTTTTACAAAGCTACCTTCACAATTTGTCACTCTGTATTTACCTTTTTTTTCATTGGTTTTTATATTATTTTTGTATGTGAAGTTTTGGGCTATGTGGTATAGACACATGGTTTCCAAAGTGGTACTTCTGTTTGGGTAGTATGTGTCCAGTAAATTGAATTGTTTTTTAAAATGTCTTGGCTGTTGGGATCATGTTTGGCTATTGTTTCTATATCTTCGTATGATTTTAGAACTCTTTTTCTAGATTTAGCAGGACCAAGAGTTAGCCATACTATATTTTCAGATTTTCCATACAAAGCAGTACCAGTTAAACGATTGGCTGCTTCATAGGAGCCACATTCTCTATGGGAGAGCATTTTTATGCCAAAGCTGTATCATTTCTGAGACAGTGTTTTGTCTGATGACAGGTCATTCCAGAGGTCTTGGAGCTCTGTTTTTTCTCCTTTGGTTAAGTATGCTGCAACATATCGTGCAACTGCAGTGGAATTGTCTGCAATGTACTGCACATCTATGTTTGCATTCCATAAGTAGAAATGATTGCATTGTAATCATTGATATCTTTTCCTTCTTCTGTTCTTTTTATGTAATATGTATTTTTAGGTGATTTAACTTTAACACTATGTCTAACTGAAGACATGGAGTTGTTCACTTGACCTGTTTTTGTATCCGGTCTAGGGAAACCAAAGCGGCATTTGGTGTAGTATTTCCCTTTGTTTTTGTATTTGCGATGACAATATTTGCCACATTTGTGTCTTTGAAATTGTAAAATTTGTGCATGAAGATCACTATTTGTTGCGTCAAATTTTTCAAACACAAACAAACACCACCAAAAGGATCTTTTCAGAGCCACCACTTCCTTCCAGATAAAACTGCAATGGTTATGATAGGGCAGCACCCCAAAATTTTAGATGTCCGCGGACTGTCCGCAGACTTCTAAAAAATACACAGGGCACTGCTTCATTTATTTTCACTTCTATTTTTTAACTGTGAAAGGCGGCTCTGAAAAGAGCCTTTTTTTATTTGTGTTGTTTTATTTTTTGTGTTTTTTTATACAAGACACACTAGGAGAGGAGGGGAAAGGAGGGTAAGGGGGGGACCAATCACGAGGATAAGAAAGGGCTAGCTGAGAGAGGAAGATGTAGAGTGGGTTTTACTTGGGTAGTGAGCAGATCTTCTCATGCTCTGAGACGATAGCCTCAAAAGCACTACAAAGTCTCTCCCCCTGCACAGTACTGCGTCGCAATACATACACACAACTGTGACCCTCGAAAGGTAAGGGTCATCAGTATTGCGTATGGCCTGTGAGGCAGCTTGAGGAATACGCTGTCCCACAGGAGTGTTCCTTGTGGTGACAGGATTGGAAATGGAGGATGAAGTAGAGGAAGTCAACCTGCTACGCTCCTCGCAAGGTACAACCTTGCGAATGGCCCCAGTGTGGAATGACTTTAGGTGTCGCTTCATGGTAGTTGTCCCAAAGCTGTATGAACCATGCCTCCCGCGACTGAGTACCATTTTGCACTCCTTGCAAGTGACTTGGTTTGCACGCGCCTTAGGACCATTACCGCGAATGGTAAATAACCGCCACACCCATGACTCACGCCAAGTGCTGGCAGTAGAGACTTCCACTACCTCATTCTCATCATCCTTTTCATCCTTTTCATCCTCTTGTGCATCCTCACTCCTGTTCCCCTCTTCAGCCCTTGGGGAGGTGGTGGTGGTGGAGGCGGTGGCGGTGGTGCTGAGGCCGATGCAGCACCAGGTGGCATGAGTGGAGCCATGGAAGCCATCAGCTTGGAGATAAAAATCTGCAAATTGGCAGCAAAATTCGCTGTGTTCTGTAGGATAGCCAGAAACACAATGAGAATGAGCTCTGGGGCGTGGTCTTTATAGGGGTGCTTGTGCGCGGTTCGCAGACATGCGCACTGTCCGCGGACTGATCGAACAGAAAAAAAGGTTCAAAAAGTCACAAAAAGTATGTAGAAACTCAGGATTACTATGTGGGACTTGTTCTATGGTGAGTTTTTATTGAAAAATATTGTAGATTACTTGAAAATGTAGTTTTAAATTGTTCGGGGACACGAACAGTGTTTGCAATCAGAACATACGCTCATCGTTGGCGTGGTCACATGATATGTTCGCGAAGGGAGCGGGTGTCCGCAGGACACCAAATGCACTGAAACTGTTTTGCGCATGCGCGTTGCTGTTCTACGGACACTGTTCAGGTCCTGAAGTGATTAAAAGTGTGTCACAAGTGAAACGAACAGTTACGGACAGGCGTTTGTTCTTAGAATAGTTTCAACTTGCCTGCAAACAATACGGACAGGCATAGCATCCTCAGGACACCCCAATTTTGTTTATTTACGAACATCCCAGTGTGTTCTTAGAACAGTTTCAACCTGCCTATGAACAGTACGGACAGGTATAGTGTCCTCAGGACACCTCCATTTCGTTTATTTATGAACATTTTAGGACACAGCCTGTGTTCTTAGAACAGTTTCAACTTGCCTGTGAACAATACGGACAGCCATAGCGTCCTCAGGACACCCCCATTTTGTTTAGTTACGAACATCCCAGGACACTTGATGTGTTCTTAGAACAGTTTCAACCTGTCTACGAAAAGTAAGGGCAGGTATAGTGTCCTCAGGACACCCCCATTTCGTTTATTTACGAACATTTCAGTACACAGCCTGTGTTCTTAGAACAGTTTCAACTTGCCTGCGAACAATACGGACAGGCATAGTGTTCTTAGGACACCTCCATTTTCGGTTCTTCATGGACATTCTGGACACCAGCGCTGTCTGCGGACCCCTTAACTGCTTTTTAAAAAAAGACAAGAAATTAATTAGGACACAATATAATAATTTTACTTTATTTTACATGTATGTTACATTTATGACAGAGAAGGTGAGGCAGAAACTGAAACAAAAACAGGAGAATTGAGGGTTTCAATAGGATTTATATGAGGTGAAGAAGGGATGGAATTCTCATCAACACGTTATGGATCATGGAGAGGGTTTGGGGATAATTGAATGGGATATGGTGAGGGGGGACAGGTATATGTGGGACAATGGTATGTAGTTGCTTGTTTCAAGTGATCCTCCACAAAGTTTTTTGTATGGTCTCTACAGTGGTCAGTGATGTCATCAATGACATTTGTGATGTCATCTTTGATGTCGTGGGTGTTAGTCTTAGCAGTGCACGGTGGTGGCATGAGTTATGGTAGCTTAACTTACCATAAGTGGCGAATTCAGGGTTTTTTTGGTTTTACTTGGAACCATAACGTCCCTTTAACAAAGTTTTTTCATTGAATTTCATTGGGTTTTAGTAGCACAACTTAACCATAACGTCCCTTTAACAAAGTTTTTTTATTGAATATATATATATATATATATATATATATATATATATATATATATATATATATATATATATATATTACACAGCCACTGTAGTTGCTGTGTAGTTATGGTTAAGTTGCTAATCCCATAGGAAGAACACTTTTTGGGTGGCTTATAATTTTGCTCTCCCTGGACGAATCCTCACCCACTTCCCTGTTCACTCCTTTGACAGGGCACCTATTTGCTAATCAGCTTGTGTCATGTCCCCGGACATGCGACGTGTTCGCTGATTGGCTGGAATGAAGCGTCAGGTGTGTTGCATTGTTTTGATGCGCCCGCCATCTTGGATCCACGGACAGCGCAGCGATGAAAGGGAAAGAAATACAAATTTGGCAAGTGTGTTGGTGTGTAAGAGTTCTTAGGGAAGGTGGAGGAGTAAGAGATGGGTGAAATGCTCTATTTGTTTAGGTGGCAGGCACCCCTGATCTGTTTGTCATGTCCGCGGTCACCGCGGCTGTCCGCGGACATAAAAATGCTTGATTATATGGGTGTGATATGCTGCGGTGGTTGTGGCCAGAGCCTAGAGTCTTGGGTGCATCTTGGGTAGATCAAATATTTGCAAATCTACAGTTTCTGTACTGTTTGATTTTTATAGTTTGTATGTGAAGTTTTGGCTACGTCATGTCATTAAGATTGTAGAGTTTGGTAACAAGCACTGCAGTATAACATATCCATGGAAGTAAACATTTTGTATTGTGGTGTATGGTTAGATGTTTCATTCAATGGTTGTGTTATGGAGCAGTATTTATGAGTTGTATTATAATATACTTACTGTTTCATTTTTTGTGATTGGATATATTTTTTTCATGACTTGGGTAACTGGAGCAGATATTCTTTTTCCAATTTCTGTGATAAAAGAAAATATCATGTTAGTGTAGGTAGTTTATAAAAACTTATTACATTGCATAATAGACATTTCTGCTTTATTTCAACCCTCATATTTAGTAGTTTAAAAACCAGTGTACTGTGCATTTTCAATTTACTCAGTTTCTGTGTTTGTTGCTTAAATCATTGGGTCTGTGGGAAAAAATCCATGTTGGAATAAAAAAACCTTTTTTTATGATACATTACATTTCTTTCTTGGTTTTCAGTGTTTACTTGTTGTTTCTGGCTAATGTTCTATCTGTTGTCTTGTTGCAGATTGTTAGATACCTGTTGTCGAATTGTAACTGGTTATAGTTTTTTATTTATATTCTCAAATTGCTAATCTATCTGTTGGGTTGTTGCAGATTCTTGGGGCATTTAGATACATTTTGGCGTATTCTAACTGTTTATTTCTTCTTATAATTTAGTGGTATTGATTTATCTTTTTGGTTGTTGCAGAATTTTGGGGCATTTCGAAACCTCTTGGCGAAATGTAACTGTTTATTATTGAAGTTTTATTAATGTTTATGCACAGATTAGTTATTAGTGGTATTGATTTATTTGTTTGGTTGTTGCAAAATCTTGGGGCAGTTAGATACCTGTTGGTGTATTCCAATTGTTTATTTCTTATAATTTAGTGGCATTGATTTATTTGTTTGGTTGTTGCGGAATCTTGGGGCAGTTAGATACCTGTTGGCATATTCTAACTGTTTATAGTTTTCTAATTGAAGTTTTGTTAATGTTTATGTACAGATTAGTTATTACATTTTGGTTTTAAGAAGATTAAATAAGCATTTATAAGATTTGCTGGTAATCTCTGCTTTAGAGTAATGGTGCTATCATTACATTCGAACGATCCACAATTCTTTTTTATATATGCAGTGTAGGGACCTGCATTGGCTGTGGCTCCTGTGTGGTAGATTATACCTATTGATGTGAAGGTTTTCTTACCAAGTGATACTTGACCATGTGTGAATCCAGTCAGCTTGCAGTTGTTTTTGGTACCATCTGCATTGAAACGTAGAAGCAGTAATATCATGTATTTACTATGTGTTTCTATTTGTAAGGTGGAGCGATTATCTGAATTGCAGGTAGTACATAATCTGCCATGGTTTGCATTTTGTACAAGTTGCTGAAATGGAATGGATTCACAGTTAGGTATGGATACATACACAAAGTGTTCATTAGGGATTTGTTCCTGTGCCATGTTGTTGCACCGAGTGCATGTATGTTTCCACATGTATGAAATGTGGAAGATATCATTTATGGATATGATTTTGTTTTCCAGTACTTGTAGTGAGTATATTAGAAATTCATGTGAATCTTCTTGTGAGTTTATAGTGAATTTCACCATTCCAGCACAGTACTCCAATTCTTGTCTTATTCCATGAACACTGTATGTGTTGTCAGGATTGTTGCTTGCATTTCTATGAAGGACTAACATTTGTAAACACAATTGGTCTGTATTGTGTAAGTAAATGTTGTCAACAATTGGTGGCAATTGAAATAGAATATGTATTGCTACATTTGCGTAGCAATTTACACCAGTTATATTTGGAAATTTGAATGGACCAGATAGTTCTGTGTACAAGTCATTTGTTCGGAGTGTGTGTTGCTTCTTCGAAGAAGTACCTGAGTTACTTTGACTAGTAGATTCTTCTTTGGTTGTAGTCATTGATGAAGTATTAGCTTCTTTTACTCTATTTGGAGGATTTGCAGTGAGATCCTGTTGCATTTCTGTTTGAAGTAGTTTTCTTTTACATCGTTTTCCTTTTTGTGGAACAGGATAGTTTTTTAGATGGGGGTGTATAGTGAACGTAGTCTATTGTATTCTAAAATGCAAGGAATATCAGCGTTTACTTTACTTGCATCAAAGTTCATTAGAAATAGACCGTCAAGTGTACATAAGCGTGATAGTGCTATGTAGCTCATGCCTTCTTCAAAGACTGTGTTCCCAATATCTATCAATGCTTTATCTAAGGTAAGACCTTGTGATTTGTGAATGGTGACTGCATATGCTAGAGTTAGAGAACATTGTTCTCTGCGTACATACATGTCTTTTTTTTTTTTTTTAAACTTCAGCCCGAAGGCCCTATGTAACACTGGAACTTCAAGCTTTTGTTACATCTTGTAAATCGTCAACTCATTAGGTCACAAGAGTCCTTATACATAAAAGAAAAGAAAACAAAGGGTCTAATGTCCACATAGGCTCACAATCTTTAGACAATCAGCACTTTTTGTCGAGCTTTAGTGAATCCATGAAATCTACTACTGCGCAGCTCAATTTGATGCAGTGCCCAGCACACGCGTAGGACCACCAGTCTCGCTTACTTGCTGCCGCAGGAGTAAAGCCACTCAAATGCCTTATCCGATTTGATGTAATGTTCTTGCATTTTGTTAGGAGATGTTCAATTGTTTCTGTTTCGCTGTTGCAAAAACGACACGACACATGTTGTCATTTCCTTTGTTTATGTGTCGATGCCACGGCATTTCTTTTGTTTTTAAAGCATTTAGCCGGAATCTCAGAAATTGGTCCCGATGATGGCGAGAAGGACAGTTTGTTAGGTATAAACATGGCACATTTAGCTTGTGAGCTCCAATTCCTGAGTCGAGCGTGGTCGACATTCGTAGACGGTGGTCGATGTTCTGAGTCCAGCACCAAAGATCAAATTTCTTTTTTGTTACTTGTGGACGCATAATTAGGTCATTCAAATTTAGATCGGCGGTAGCTAGAGTTGAGTTCATCCTCTACTTCCACTCCTCTAGGAGCGTCGATGATCCCAATCCTGGGCTGGAACAAAAATTTTTAAAAGCTGGTGCTACAGGGGTCAAGCTCATCTTGCGTAGTGCAATTCATGATTTCCACAGAACGCAAAAGTAGAGTGAGTTTATTGACAGTTCGTATCGTAGCTGGATCATCGAGATGTATGGAGGGATCCTCAAAACTCGCAGCCAAAAAATCCCTTCCAGCTTCTACCAGAAAGAGATGTCAATGTTCCATCCAGATTCTGACCCAAAAGTGATTGCTGGGACAACCTTTAATGTGTAAAAGGTTAAAACATTGGTCACAGCATTTCTCGGTGGCGTACTCCACAATTCTAATGTCTTCTGATCTGATAGTGCGGAGAGAAGGTATGCAAGTAAAGAGTTTCATCACATTAAGGCGATTCAAATTTAGGTTGCGATCTTCGTGTTGTATATTTTGTAATCGCAGTTTACAGTGTACGTATCCTGGGCCAATGTTTGCAGAGGAATGAACTTGTGAAGAGAATCGAGGTTCTCTGTGTGATTGGAGTCTCGTCTGTTTAGGATTCAATAATGCAGGTATTCTAGATCCTTGATCCAGGCCCTTCGATCTGGAATCCGGATACCTATCTCTCCGTGCTTCAGGTTTAGAATTCGGCAAGGGATCAGCTCCAGAAGTTTTAGGAAACATACAAATTTGATCAGTTGGTTTGTCAATAAGAGAGTCATCTGAGTATGTTGAAAGGTCGCCATGGTCGATCTCGGACCCCTACAACTTGCTCACAGTGCTTTCTTGATCGGATTCAAGGTGTTGTCTTTTTTTTGCAGGAGCCACTGTGTTTGGATGTTTTAGTTTCAGATTTTCATCAGAGGGAGCACCGTTCTGGCCACCAGGAATCGGTAGCTCTGATCGAGAGATCAGGCCTACTTTGGTCGAGAGCATGACATTTCTAATGAATTTTCTTTGCTTTGTTTTCTGTTGGCGATTTGTTGGATCTTTTGTTCTTCCTGATAGTACCACGCGGGACGTCTTTATCGGGGGAATTTCTTGAGCCGATTTTGGGGCAACCTCAATTGATTTTGCTAGACCGTCAAAAATGCCAAAGGAAACTGGAGCTTTTGAAGAAGGAGCATATGAGGGTTTGCAGTTTGTTTGTTGCTTTGGCGTAGGATTTGAAATAGTGTCAAGAGAATCTTCATCCAGATTTATTGTTCCAATTTGGACAGCTGGGCCATGGGTAGCTTTATCTGGAACCTTGATCGCAGAGGAGATGGATGATGCTTGTAATTTTTTGATCGATCATTCAATATCATGGGATCAATCGTGCAGTCAATGGGTTTGAGCAAGAGCTTATTATTAATGTCGGCTACTGGTATGGGAGGCATCTTAGTTGGCTCCAAGTTTGAGCCCAACATTGAGGTTGAATGACGCATCCACTTTACAGCTTCGAGCAAGCCGTCTGATAAAGTGTCATTTTGGCAATGATGTCGTGCGGCGAGGTCACTCAGCCGCTCTTGTCGACGCATTGTCTGTTCTGCCTCATGAGATAGCCGAGTCTGTAAAAAGTGTGTTACAGTTTCGAATGTATCCATCTTTTCTTTCAAAGTGACTATTAGAGAAGTCTGATCTTTAAAGGCTTCATGCAGCGATTCATACATCTTTATGAATGGTAGCAATGCAGTAGAGGAAGCGGCCAGAACGTTATTGTAGATTTGCATCGCAGCAGCAGATGAAAGACTGGGTTTAGAATTTGGACCAGGTTTTTCTGCTGTGCTTGACTGTGAATGGTTTGCGGACTCAGAGAGGAAATCACTCAATCCCGAGGTGTTCACAACTGGCAGGACTGTAGTATCGCTCGATGGTTGAACAACTTTTGCACGTGAGTTTGCAATCCTCTGTGTGCTGGAATTATCTTTGTGACTCAATTGTACACGTAGGTTAGTGTGAATTTCATTCATGCTGTGAACAGCAGAACCTCGAAAGTTTTCACCAACAGCCGAAGTCGCATCTGTTCGAAATCGATTTGTTTTTACATTACGTAAGCTATCACTTACATGGCGAGACACCTTTTCTGGGCCAGTGTCAAACAGACGATTGTTTCGCTGGTCGGAATCCATTGATGAATTTGGATGAGTACGTGGTTGAGGGAGATTTTGGGATAGGGAGCCATGCAAATGAGAATGAGCAGAGAAAGGGATTCGTCAGGAAAATTTAGTGGGTGTGTTGTGAGAGTTTCTCATATACTCTTTTTGCTGAGAGAAGAACAGATAGCTATGGCTGTGTGTTTCAGAAAACAGATTGTTTGGATTTTGGGAGACTCGTGGATACATTGGTTGAAGGTGCATGCAGAACATTGTGGAGTAGCTGCAGATCGTGGATACCCTTATGTGGAAGTGCATCGGCATGGAGTGCGTGGAAGAAGTGGCTGGACTTGGTACCTCTCTGTGCTACTTTGGAGACAAAGCATCATCCAGGCATAATTATAATTCATTGTGAAGGGAACAGTTTAGGACATGTGTCTGGAATTTCTTTGCAATTAGCAATGAAAAAAGGACTTGGGAAGGTCATGGACATGTGTCCAAATTCTGAAGTATTTTTTTCTCGTATTGCGACAAATATGGCTGCATTCTTATTCATTTGGTCCACAAATGGAGAAAGCGAGGTGCAATGTCAATAAGGCTGTTTGTGCCTTTTTAAGAGATGTCGGCATGTCCTCCTTTCACAATGAAAATATTATGTTTTGTAGCACATACGTTTTTCGCAGAGATGGAGTCCATCTTACTTATGCTGGCAATCAGATTTTTCTGAGAAATGTACAAAATGCATTGCAACCTTTTTTGGAATTACAGCCATCCATTTTGCAGTAGGTGTTGACCATTTGAAGTTTTTCAATCACAAACAAACACCACCAAAAGGCTCTTTTCAGAGCCACTACTTCCTCCCAGAGAAAAGTGCAGTCGTTTTGATAGGGCAGCACCCAAAATGTAATATGTCTGCAAACTGTCAGCAGACTTCTAAAAAATGCACAGGGCGCAGCTCCATTTTTTTGCCACTTCTATTTTTAAACTTTGAAACGCGGCTCTGAAAAGTCCCTTTTTTTAGGGGTTTTTATTGTTTTATATATTTTTGGGTTCTTTACACACAACACACTAGGAGAGGAGGGGAAAGGAGGCTAAGGAAGGGACACCAACCACGGGGATAAGAAAGGGCAGGTGGAGAGAGGAAGATGTAGGGTGGGCCTTATTTAGGTAGGTAGCAGACCTTCTCATGCTCCGTGACCGTAGCCTCGAAAGCACTCCAAAGACTCTCCCCCCTGCAGAGTACTGCGTCGCAGTACATACACAATATTGTGACCCTCGATAGGTAAGGGTCAACAGCATCATGGATGGCCTGGGAGGCAGCTGGAGGGATGTGCTGTCCCAAAGGAGGGTCTCTTGTGGTGACAGGAGCAGAAACGGAGGATGTTGTAGAGGAACTCAACCTACTACGTTTATCACAAGGTACAACCTTGCGAACTGCCCCATCGTGGAACAACCTTAGGTGTTGCTTCATGGATGTCGTACCAAAGCTGTACGAACCAGGCCTCCCACGACTCAGCACCATTTTGCACTGGTTGCAGGTGCCTTGTTCGCACATGCTTTTGGTACGTCACCATGAATGGTAAACAAGCGCCACACCCAAGACTCATGGCGAGTGCTGGTAGTAGGGACTTCCACTACCTCATCCTCTTCATCCTCTTCATCCTCCTCTCTACATCCTCACCGCTCTTCCCCTCTGCAGGCCCTTGGGGAGGTGTTGGTGGTGGGGGGGTGGTGTTGGTGCTGAGGCACTGGTAGCACCAGCTGGAGCAGCAGCAAGCATAGATACCATCAGGTCGGATGGGAAGCAGCAAGAGCAGCAAAATCAGGAAGATTAGCAAAAGCTAATATAGACAATGCTCTGTCTGGTAGCCAGAAGCACAATAAGGATGAGCTCTGGGGTGTGACCTTTTATAGGGGTGCAGGTGCACTCTCCGCGGACGGATCGAACACTGAAAAAAGGCTAAAGAAGTTCCAAAAAGTATGTAGAAAGCCAGAGTCATTGTCTGGCACATGTGCAATGGTGCATTTTGACTGTAAAATACTTTGGATTGTCTAAAGAAGTACTTTTTAAATGTTCGGGGACCCGGACAGTGTCCGCAAATCAGGACACACGATCAGCGTGGGTGCAGTCACATGATGACATCCGCAAATAGGAGGGGTGTCCACAGGACACCAAATGCGTAGGAACGGTCCTGCACATGCGCACGGGTGTTCTACGGACAGTGTTCGTGTCATCAAACTAATTAAAAGTGCAACACACGTGAGACGGACAGTTACAAACAGGAATGATGTTATGGGTGTGGTGCGCATGTGTGTAGATGTTCTACGGAGAGTACAGACAGGTATGGTGTCCTTAGGACACGTCCATTTTGGTTAATTGCGGACATTCCGGACACCAAATGTGTTCTAAGAACAGTTTAATCTTGCTTGCGGACAGTATGGACAGGTATAGTGTCCTTAGAACACCTCCATTTTGGTTCATTACAGACTTTCCGGACACTCAATGTGTTCTAAGAACAGTTACATCTTGCTTGCAGATAGTACGGATAGGTATAGTGTCCTTAGGATACCTCCATTTTGGTTAATTGCTGACATTCTGGACACCCTAGCTGTCCGCGGACAGCATAATTGCCTTTAAAAAAAAACTAAGATACAAAGGAATGAAGTAACAACACATATAATATTTTATTATTACATACAAATATAACATTTATGAAAGAGAGAGGGAAGCAGAAACTGACACAAATACAGGGGAATTAGGGGTTTGGAGAGGATGGATGGTAGGGGATGAAGGGATGGAAGTCTCATCATAACATTTTTCTTGGTGGTGCGGGTTTGGGCATAGTTGACTGGGACATGGAGAGGGGGAACAGGTGCATGTGGGACAATGATTTTTTTTAAAATTTATTTTATTTGTGCATGGTTTACAATAAAAGAATTATACAAGAGAAGTTAAAACAATGAACAGAACTATACTTGACATACTAAAATAGACAATTAAATGAGTTACAGTTAAAACCAGGATAGCACATTTGCTACCCGTTACATGCATACGTTAAAATAGAACAGAGTGCTGTGTTTAATGTTACCAAATATATAAGCACAATGTATAGCTTCACTCCCCCTCCTATAGGCAGAAAACCTCGCCTACTAGGAGTAGTTTAAACAAGGGCACACTCTAATTTTAAAAACCGAACAACGGCCAATTGCAAAGAAATGTTATGATCAAATAGCATTCGTTTCCATAGCAAATCAAGTTCTACATTGGAAGGATCAGGAACAAATCGTTCAAACTAATGTGCTCTCTTTTGGGTCAGGGCAGAGCAATCAATCAGCAAGTGTCTCAATGTCTCCTTGGCTTCATTTTCACTACATTATCTACATAAGATTACTGGAACCGAGGGCTTGGTTCTAGCTGAGATAATGGGACAATGATATTTTAACACTATTCAACATGGGAAGATTATGAATATTGCACCTCCAATATTGTGTTTCAGGATTCCTTCTTCTCCTATGTATATGTATCATATGATGTAACTGTACCCTAAGGAAAGTATTGTAAGAACATATCAAACATAGTACTTTTTACTTTTTTAATTCCTGACTGACAGTGAAGAAAGCCACCTGGCTTAGATATGTCAGTGAACAAAAAAAGAGGGAGCCAGACATGTGATGTCATCAGTGATGTCATCAATGACATTTGTGAAGTCATCTTGGATGTTCTGGGTGTTAGTCTTAGCAGTGCACAGTGGTGGCGCGGGTTATGGTTGCTTAGTTTACCATAACTGGCGAATTTCAGGGGTTTTTCGGCTTTACTTGGAACCATACCGTCCCTTTAACAACGTTTTTTTTAACTGAATTTCATAGGTTTTTAGTAGTGCAACTTAACCATAACGTCCCTTTAACAAAGTTTCTTTTACTGAATTTCATAGATTTTTATTAGTGAAATTTAACCATAAAGTCAACGAACATCTGACTTCATTGCAGTCTTTCCAGACAGTGCCACATGACCATATACTGGCGCGCGGCATGATGACGAGTCTGAGAACCCGTACGCACTTCACAATAAGATCTGTGCTTTCAACTTCAAAATTTCCCTTGCACAGCTCCAACACCTATTCCTACTCATCCATTAACAATCTAGTACACAATACATAATTTTAGCAAAACTGCTATTTATCTTAAAATGGCATCAGCTAAAGCCATCCCTCCTCCCCAAGAGACACCAGTGTTTGGAGCCTCTTCCCTCATTTCCCTCCCCACCTTTCGTTCTTAGATCTCGTGCCAAAAAAATAAAATACATCCAAAAACAACAAAAGAAATGTTCCTTTCGGAACCACCTTTCAC
Organism: Ambystoma mexicanum; assembly: GCF_040938575.1. NCBI lineage: Eukaryota > Metazoa > Chordata > Amphibia > Caudata > Ambystomatidae > Ambystoma > Ambystoma mexicanum. Next base: position 663,162,225 of record NC_090934.1, read on the forward strand.
AGTAAAAAAATAGAACTAAAAAAAAATGTATAGACTCCATCTACTTTATATTTCTCATTAAAGTACATAGACTCAATAAGATTTTCCAACATTTCCATTTGCATTTTGTGTTATACTAATGGAAATATTGGGGTGTTCATCCTCTGTTCCAGGATTCCGGCCCAGCAGCCCAAGTTATCAGCCCAAGCGAAGCGAGGGTGGATAACAAGGTCTCTGGACCATTATCCCCCCATTCCAGCCCCTGAAATGGGGGATGTAGACCATTAGCAGCCTAGGTTCCCAAAGCGGGAACCCGGGGTACCAAAAAAGAGGATTTTTAGTCCTACACCGGGATGCCTATGTCACAAGTACAATGCTCAGAAAATATTATTGTCCCGAGGGTTCGGCCATGTATTTTTATACATACGTTGATCTATCGCAAACATTTCCAATTGACCTTACCTCACTTTTCCTCTTTTAAAAACATACGAAATCTGGCAGCAGGGCGCGTCCATCTGCTGCTATTCTTATCCATTGCTACATCTGCCTAAGGTAAACTGCTCTGAGATCACTAAATCATATGCCCTGCCCCTGAACCTCACATCACCAACCCTAGTGATATTCTACACCTTTCTCGGTGACGTTCCTCTTCAGGGAAGCCAAACACGCCCATAATTACCTACGTGACGCAGAACCTGAAAATCAACACACATCGACTAACAACACAGCACGTCACAATTTGGAATATTAAACCGTACTTTAAAAGAAAACAATAACACTGTACAATTTGTAAAGTACTTTTATTTCACAATAAACGCTCCGAGAACATCCGACTATTGCCATATTCAATCAAATTGCAAATTTGTTTCTTCGCTCGCGATCCAAAATGTTTATCGTGTGGCACATGTTGTTCTTTTTGCGTACACAAGGTGTTTGTTTTCGGTAAAAAACCGCTTGGGTCGCACAGTGATTTCCAGGGCTTCTACATCAACTTGGGCCTAGACCACCATAAAGGATGTTATGTTACTCCTAATCGCTAGTACAGCGTACGGGCATATGGGCCCTGGGCGATCATCCCAAAAAACAGTCACTGTGATCCAGGCGTTGACAACTATGTTCAGCTACCGACTGAAGAAGCCGTCAGTTGACATCTGGAGTCTATGACAATCGCAGAAAGGCAGAATATATCTGTTTCGAAAACAACAAAAAATGTGTCTCAATACCCAAACTTTATTACAATGTATCTATTGACTTATTCATTCGGCATAGAGTTAAAACTAACGATTAGCACAGACATCAAACAATCTCAACAAAGAGAAAACAACGTGGAAACTGATACACAATTTGATATGGTCATACATGGCATTTTAATGAAATATTAGCGTTGACCTGGGTGAACCTAGTGGTGGTCTACATGCACTTCGATGCTGCACTCCCCATAACCACGTAACAAAGACAACCACACACAAAGATAGCAAAACAGAACAGACAAATAGAATATAACCCACAAATAATCTTCAGATAATAATAGGTTAATGCTAGTTCCGGTATAGAATCGTTGACGTAACGCTCACTGCGTTCACACCAAAGATTCTTCATAAAATTAATTTACATGTTCCTTGCACACTTTTGGAATCCATAACCTTATCAAATCTTCATTATTACAAACCTACTCTCATTGCATTCCTTACGGAATGGTCACTTTCTCTCAAGGTCAAAAAACAATTGAACCTTATACTGTGTGTCCCATGCGTGGGCTTCCTTAGCTCGCAACCAGAAATTCAAAGCTGGTGACCTTCACTCAGAATCAAAATACATTCTCACTTTGCAACAAATGTCCTCACCGCCGCCACGAGAATTGTTTTTCTCACACACGTGCAGGGCCGCTCTTTGCATCAGACACTGCAGGTGGCTGCCTCAGATGCCAGACTGTAGGGGGCGGCAGTCTGACTCCATTATTATTTTAATTACATTTTAACACAGACACATGAGTCCTTTATTTGCCGCGCTCTGGTTGTACCACCAGCACATCAATTTATAAACATCAAGCGTTTTAATTAAGAATGTAAAATAACCCGAAATTGCTTCTATTTAATATTAATAAATATTCGGCAACCACTATAAACAATATAGAGTAACGGGCATTCAGAATGTAGTATTACTCTGTAATACCGCAAGATAAAGTTGGGGTTGCAGACTAAAGAAGCAACAATCTATATTTACAAGTCCACAATTCCATGATTATACATGTCCATCCCTCAAATGCCAAAATGCAATCTCTTTCACCTGTTCTTTAGGCACATTATATTGTGGAAAACCTCCAAATGTACCGTCTGACTTTCGTGACAAAAAAACACCAGTTTTTTGCTTCTTGCTGCCATATCCCATCCCATTCCCATCAACCTTCACCTCCTCAGACAGTATTTGATAAGTTTAACAAGTGCAATGTTGTGTTTTTTAATATGTTTTTGCTGCGATGTCCGCGGACACCAAAACACAGATCCAAGATGGCCGGCACATCAGAACAATCTGACGCACTTCACGCTCTTCACAATCCAATCAGCGAACGCGTCACATATCCGCGGGCATGACGCGAGCGATTAGCCAATCGATATCTTGTCCGTGGAGCAAACAGGGAAGTGTATCCGCGGAGCGGACATAGATATCACTAATTTTTTTAGACCTACTTTTTGATCGTTTTAAAAAAAAAATACTGGACGAATTTTCATCAAATTTACAAAAGCACGCTTCAGGGAGCAAGCTGCTGCTCCTGTCGCAAATTTGGTGAAAATCCGTCCAGAGGTTTGGGGTGTAGGCATGCACAAAGATTTTTCCCCATTTAGTCTATGGGAAAAAAATAAATTTTGGGACCCCCCCCCCTATAACGTTGCCCCCCCTGGACCAAACCTCACCAAACTTTGTAAAAAAATTCAGAGTTGGCCATATACTTTTTTTATACGTATATTCCGAGGGGTGCGTGTGACGTTTTACATGCGATAGGCCTGGAACGAGCGGGGTACGTGTTTTCCGCTAGGTCTAGGGGAGTTTTACATGCGGTTTCGCTGGCGCGAGTGGGGTACATGTATTACGGGAGTGCACGTGGAGTTTCACACGCGATAGGCCTGGCACAGGCGGGGTATATGTATTCCGAGGGGTGCGTGGGGAGTTTTACATGTGATAGGCCTGGCACGAGTGGGGTACATGTATGCCGAGGGTGCGCATGGAGTTTCACATGCGATAGGCCTGGCGCGTGTGGGGTATGTGTATTCCAAGGGGTGCGTGGGGAGTTTAACATGCATTTTCGTGGTTAGGGGGCTGTATGCTGTTCCACTGGCCTTTGCGCCATGGACTGGATTTATACAATGTTTTTGGCACATGGGGCGGGGTTGGGGGCGTAACTGGTGCTGCTGCAGGGTTGCTGCGCCACTCTGGGCCACGGCTGCTTATGGATGTATAAATCCATGAATATGCTGTGCGCCTAAATGGGATTTGGCGCACGCGGCTGGCGCAGACTGCCGCACGCGGACTCTGTGCGACAGCCGCGTGCGCCACTTGTGCACCAAATTCTATGAATGACCCCCTTAATATTATAATGGTCTTAAAGCAACACTGTACACTGGAGGCCTGGGTAAAGTGCATACACCTTGTATTGTAGATGTCATTTATATAACGCCTTTTACCATTATTATAGTCTCAATGTGCTAGTGGTGGGAAAGCCCTGGAGCACCGAAGTCCAAAATGTGGGAAATCACAGAGTCGGTTTAGAATGCGTGTGAGCATTTGGCCATGATAAGGCTTAGGAGGGGCGGCTGGGCTCAGGTTAAAGCAACCCACCGGTCAGGCATGTGGGTAGGTGTTGAGATAGGTCAGGAGAAAGCGTGAGTGCAAGAGACTTATTATATGTCCATCTGGGCCAAATTTGTCGTAGGTCTACGCTGCATACATCTATGAATTACCCCCTTAATATTATAATGGTCTTAAAGGCAACACTGTACACTGGGGGCCTGGGTAAAGTGCATACATTTTGTATTGTAGTTGTCATTTATATAACGCCTTTTACTATTATTATAGTCACAATGCGCTAGTGGTGGGAAAGCCCTGGAGCACCGAAGTCCAAAATGTGGGAAATCACAGAGTAGGTTTAGAATGCGTGTGAGCATTTGGCCATGATAAGGCTTAGGAGGGCTGGCTGGGCTCATGTTAAAGTAACCCACCGGTCAGGCATGTGAGTAGGTGCTGAGATAGGTCAGGAGAAAGCGTGAGTGCAAGAGACTTGTTATGTGTCAATCTGGGCCGAATTTGTCATAGGTCTACGCTGCATACTGATGGCAGAGGTGTTAAGGCGTAGTCTGGTGTATGTAGGGTGAACAGTTATGTGACCAGTGAGACCGAATTCCACGTAGTCAATGCTGTATTCTGATATGTGCAGGTAGCCATGCCTGCGGCCAGTGTCCCCCAGAGTGGTGCATTTATAAGTACCGAGAAACTCGGATGCAGATTTGTTGTAGATGCACCTCTATTGATTCTCACAGCTTTGCTCTGTACAGTCTTTGTGATCCATTAAGCTGATCTTTGATACTGCTAAAATTGATTTTTTTTAAATGTTGTAAGTGCTAAAGCCACCCTCCCCTCATTCACCTCTACAGCTCTACCCTAGCTGTTTACACCTGCCAGCAACAACGTCCCTTGTGCAAAGTGCAAACAAAGTCAACATTAAGCAAAACAGCTACCAAATCCCACATTTTAAAGCAATTTCAGTAAGAAAGTTAGGACATGAAACGGTAGCCCAAACTGTAGCACATATTTAATTACGATGTTACAATAAAGAGACACCAGTGCGATTATAGTTTTTTTTACTTAAATGTAAAAAAGAATGTTGTTGTCAAGCAGTTGCTAGCTAGCTATTTCATTGCTAGAGGAATGCCCCCGGGCCTCTTGATACACGGTGAGACTACTAAAAACGACTATATAGCACATCTTTGCGCAGAACCCCATCAGCCAACTGAGCTGCGATGGTAAAAGATGCTCCATGTATACGTACAGTTATATGCAGTATATAAAGTATTGTAAGCAGTGATTAGTGTTTGCATTCTTTTTTTTTAATGGTTTTTATTTTTTTTGTATTTATTTGGTTGGAGACATAAAAACAACAGCACAAAAATAATTTTTACCGAGGGTATCAGGGCGCAGAGGTTACAAGAAGACTCGCAGATTAGGTTACACATGGTATAAATATAAATCAATATCACAAAGAAATATGTAATGATGTAATGTAATGTAAAGATGTAAAGATGTAATGTAAATACATAATGGGCCTCATTACGAGTCTGGCGGTAACCGAGGCGGTAAAACCGCCTGGTTACCGCTGGACTCGCATTACCATTCCGCCTCCGAATTACCGGGGCATTACAACTCCGGTGTCCCAGGAATTCCGGAGGCGGAATTCGGTAAATCCCCATTCCCATTGAGTCCTATAGGACTCAATGGGAATGGGGACCATGGAAACACCAGCACCATCTAGTGATAGTGCCAGTGTTTCCACGTCCGCCTGCAGGCAGGCAGTGTTAAACCAACCAGGTCAGACCTGGCGGGATTGACACCTCTGCCTGCAGGAGTCTTCATCACCCAGTATGGAAACAACGGTGGCGGCGAGTTTACCGCCACCGTTGTTTCCATACCGGGTGAGTTGTAATGAGGCCCAATGTCACAGTAGAAGGTAGCACATAGAGGAAGAACGTGGTACAGGCAGTTTGATATTAGCAATCCGAGGGGTGTTACAATACAAGAGTGGAGGAGATACGGTCTTACTGGTCATAGGCTTTAAGCCAGTTAATGAGGTTCTGTCGAAAGTTCATGTATGGTTGGTCCGCTCGTAAGGATGGGGGCAAGGAGTTCCAGAGCTGAGCAGCTTTTACAGAAAAACTGCACCCCCCAACTTTGGATAGCTTAAACCTAGGGACAGTGAGGCAGTTAGTGTTGGCTATTCTGGTGGGCCTAGTCGAGGAATTTCTGCAGAATCTCTCACCGAGGTAGCAAGGGGCTGCATTTTTCAAGCATTTGTAGGTGAGCGGGGCAGTTTTAAGCCAGATTTTGCCGCTCGTGGAAAGCCAGTTGTTTTGTCTTCTGATCTCAGAGATGTGCTCTCTCCTTGCAATGCCCAAGGCAGCTGTGAGGGCATTATTTTAGAGTATTTGAATTTTTCTAATAATGTGTTCATTAGAACCAATGTAGAGAGAGTTACAGTAGTCCAATTTGGACAGGATGAGGGCTCTAGCAAGGATAATGCAGCTCTCTTTAGATAAGAATGCATTGCCAGGTCTGATAAGTTTGCATGCATATGCAGTGGCAGACACTATAGAGTTTACTTGTTTAGTAAATGACAGAGTGGATTCGAGGTAAAAGCCTAGGGTTTTTACCGCTTTGGCAACTTTGATAGGATTATCATCAATCCTAAAGGAGGTGTATTTGTGGCCTAATTGTTTGAGGTTGGATGTGGTACCCAAGATAATGAGTTCAGTTTTGTCATTATTCAGGCATAGTACTGCCATCCATGCCTAGATGATGAGGTAAAACCCTGTTTACCAAGGCCAAATCCTTGCCGTAATCACCTGAAAGTGGTCGGAGAATCTGGGTATCATCTGCATAGTTACTGTAGATGATACCAATATGGACCAGATCATCGAAAAGGGGCTTGGTGAATATATTGTGCAGGGTGGGTGAGACATATGAGTCCTGGGGCACTCCAAAAGTGATGGAGATAGGGTCTGCAACTGCAGAAGGAGAGAAGACACTCATAGTCCTGTTACTTAGGAATGATTCAATCCAGACTATTGCTTCCTTGGAGAAGGGCGCGGCTGAGTCCAAGTGGCTGCATAGGACGTTGTGGTCCACAAGGTCAAATGCAGCTGAAAGGTCTAGGAGGAGAGAGGTAGTGCTGATTTCCCATTGTCCCTGAGCTCATCAATTTGCGCCTTGAGGTCAATTAGTGCTGTTTCCGTTCCATGTTGTGGGCGGAAACCTGATTGGCGAGCTCCTAGAAAGTGGTTAAGTTCCAAGTACTTCTGAATTTATATGTATGTGACCGTGTCTATTATTTTGAGGAGAAATGGCACTGTGGTAATAGGGCGGTAGTTGGTTGGAATAGATGGGTCTAGGGTCTGTTTTTCAGGAGTGTGAGTACCCGTGACTCTTTGAGGTTGCTTCGTATGGTACCCGTGGTGAAGGAGGCATTAATAAGCTTCGATATGAAGGGTGCCAGAACCCTCACTGCGTCCTTAATGAGTTGGGCTGGGCATTGGTAACCCTGACATTTCGAAGGTTTGAGTGACAGTATGACTTTTTCAGTCTCAGGGATAGAAACTTTGGAGAAGCTGAAGCGGGTGGGGTGGTTTGAAGCTGTCATAATTGTGTTATACTCATCGACTAGCATGTGAGGATCCATGTTGTCCAGTAAAGAATTAAGGGTAGGAAGAATAAGAGGTACAAGTCTATCTACTGTGATATTCTTTTTATTCCTTGTTACAGTGGGAGGAGCAGTAGGCGTATTTTTAGGGGGAAAGGTTTTATGGTGGTGAAGCTGTCATAATTTTGTTATACTCATCGATTAGCATGTTAGGATCCATGCTGTCCTGTAAAGAATTAAGGGTAGGAAGAATAAGAGGTATACGTCTATCTACTGTGATATTCTTTTTATTCCTAGTTACAGTGGGGGAGCAGTAGACGTATTTTTAGGTGTAGGTTTTATGGTGGCTAGTCTAAATGTCAGAAGGTGGTGGTCTGACCAGACTTGTCGGATGATGGAGGTAATGACAGCGTTGCAGTTATATTCCGCCACCCAGTCAAGTATTCTCCCTTTTTTGTGAGTATGGGTGAGGCCTAATTCTGACACAATGTGGCCGGTACTGTTTGCTTGTTTTTCTTGTGGGTCGTTAAAACCCAGGTAAAAGTCCTCTAATAGAAGAACTTGTGAGGTACTTTTTAAATTGTCTGAAATAATGGTTGAGATATCTTCCTCAAATGACCCAATGGTCTATATATGAGGTGAATGGTAAGGGTTTGGGAGTTGGCAATAAGAAGTTTAGCTGTGAGGGACCCACAGGATAGATTGTCCAGAGGTGGTTCTAGTCTGAAGGCTAGGCTGGATTTAGCGATGAGGGCGATACCTCCTCCTCTCGCGTTACATCTATCTGCTCTCTAGATGGTGTATCCGTCTGGAACTGCTAGCATGAGGGCAGGACCTGCTGCATCATGCAGCCAAGATTCAGTGATGGCTAGAAAGTCGTAGTTTTCAGCAAGAATCAGGTCAGATATCTCTGTGGCATGTGCGACTAGACATCTGGCATTTATTAGTGCCCCCTTAAGATCTGGAGTAAGGTTATCTGGTAGAGGTGGGGGTGCATGGGTTGTATTCACACCAGTGGGCTGTATTGCGCCAAGGTACTTGGTTTGTTTGGATATCTTGTTAGGTAGGTTATGCTTAAGCAGAGGGGTTGCCTGGTTAGGGATAGGTTTGTCTCTGATAGTGGTTTGGGAGTTAGGTAGGCTTTTTCTCTCAGGGTCGTGGTTAGTTGTAGATCTGGCAAGAGGTTCAAAGCGTTTGGTCAATCTAACTCAGAGTCTTGTGTTCCTAGAGGCTATGTCACTCGGTCTGGTCGGATAGGATGGACTCTGGGGGGTACTTGACCTTAGGTTGTATGAGTCTGATAAGGCGAGGGAAGTATAGTGTTGGGAGTCATGGCTGGCTTAGTTATGCATATAAAGTCTGGCACATGAAGCATCATGGATTTCATCAGGCTTGCTAAGAGGCCTAGTGTTAGTAAGGTGCCTAAGGTGACCAGATTGGAATCCGTGGTAGGCATATTGAATACAGATCAGTTGGCAAGGAATAACATTGGCGCTATGTGGAGTAACTGTATTATAAATAGTGCCGTCACAGTCGTGTGGGCTCCACTTTGGGTTGCTGGATTAGGCTTATGCAATGTTCAGATACATTTAGACAATATGCAAACTTGTTGGCACTATGGAGAGTAAGATGCTAGAATAGGGTGCACAGGGCAAACTGGGCCTTTTCTCCCATTGGCCTTCGCTCACGAGGGCCAGTTTCCGCTGGTCATAAACAACTAAGGGAAAAGAGGGCTTAGCCCTGTAGAGCACCTTACACAGCATTATGGTAGTAGGCTCTGCGCATAAAAGTTAATTGCTGAGAAAACATGTTGATGGAATTCACCCTGGAAAGTGTTCATTCACGAATCTCATTGCCTCTTCTGGCATGGTGAAGAAGTAAACTTTGTTGCAGTGTTCAATTCTCAGTTTTGCTGGGAAGAGCATGGCATACTTCAAGTTGTGTTCGTAAAGCCTCTTTTGGAGGCCATGAAGGACTTTCACTTCTGCTGCACATTCACTGATAAGTCTGGGTACAAATGGATCCTGTTGGAGCCCAGCAGCAGCTCCCCTTTGGCTCTGGATGGTCAAAGTAAGGTTTCCCAGTCTCAGTAATTAAGCACCTGAGCAATAATTGGGTGAGGTGGGTCCCAGGTTTGAGCTTAGGGGTGAGCATACAGTGTGCTCTTTCAATGGTGAAGTGTGGAGACATTTTGGGATTGTCAAGCAATGACAGTAGAGTGCGCTCCACAAATTCCTCCACTGGTTCAGTGATGTTGTCTTCAGAGACCTCTGTGACCCGTAAGTTGTTGCGTCTGGATCTGGACTCGAGGTCGTCATTCTTTTTACCAATTGTGAGCACCTGCTTTGATACAGAGGCGACATCAGCTCTTAGTGTGTGGACCTCATCTTCGGTGTTTCCAACTCTGGATTCCACTTCTGTGATTCGTGTGTCGGATCTATCCATGCGTGACTTGACTGAACTAATTGTGCAACTCATATCATCCAACTTGACGTGGAGGGCAGTGAATCCCTCTTGCATTTACTCAATCATCTGATGCAGCTTGCGGAGTTCATGGTGAGTTGGTGTATTGCATGATGCCCCACCTGTGCCGGTGCTGTCCTCAGTGGGCTTGACATCATTTTCGTGAACATGTTGATGGAGATTTGTTTTTTACCGGCACCCTTTGTCATAGTGTCAGCCAGTGCAGCTGACACAAAGCACTGTGGTCAAAGCTACAGGGGGCCCTTCCTTAGGGTCCCGGGGCAGGAAAGTCTTCGCAGCTGGTAGGGCAGGAGGTAGGTTTTTGGTGCGGTTATAGAGACAGCATTAACTTTTAGTGAGGTGTCACTGCTTGTACCCCGTGGGGCGGTTACACCAATGGTAGTAGCAGTCTTTGCCGCAAAGAGAAGGTGATTGGAGTAGCGGTGATCCAGTATCTGAGGAGGACCAGGTTGGGGTATACTTTGGCACTGCAGGCTCCATGAGGAATTGATTGAGCCGGCTGGTGGTCGGCGTCAAATCTGTGCCAGCTAAGGGTTCTGTTTGCTGCACTAGTGCATGGTCCAGTTTGGTGTACAAGTGCCACTTTGGCCAGCAGATGCACTTCGCTCTGGGTAAGGGTTGAGGGCCCCAGGTCGATCGCAGGGTTCACCGCAGTTGCTCTGTGCCAGTTGTTTCAGTATACGTCAGCGTTCTTGCGTTGTTGCCCCTTCCCTGTGGCAAGGATGTGCAGGATGTTCCTAGCAATGGGGTGTGGTTTAATAGAGCTGGAGGCTTCACCTGAGCTCAAACTGAAAGGTGCTTTAGGGATGGATAGGGCTACCTTAATACTCTGGGAAATCATGCCCTGATGAATCCAGCTTCTCCTAAGGTTAGTTGCATCTGGTTGGTCTGGGCTCCTGGGGGGCAGGGGGTGCCTTAGTATCTGCAGTGCCAAGTGTGCAGAAGTTGGAGCTGGGGCTCCATTAAGGAGAGTCCAGTGCCCCCTTGCTGTTGATCAGGGTATTGGGGTCGCCTGCTTAGGGCTGGTGCAGTAGGTATCTCTGGTTAGGAGGGGCCCTGATGGAACGTGCCGTGTGTCGGGGCAAGCCGCTGTTGTTGAACGGTAGTTTGGGTGGTCACAGTCAGCAGTATATTAGGGCTGAGGAAAAAGAAGGTACAGCTGCACAACAGGTCGGCTGCTAGCTGTGAGTAGCTGTGGGGGCTTGGAGCAGCCCTCCCTGATGCAAGTTGAAGTGCAGACTCAGTCCCGGGGGGCTCGCCGGGGCCTCTTGCAGTGGCAGGTGCCAAATAGCACGGACACGGAGCCAGGGTGTTCCCACTCCGGTACGGCCACCGGGAAGCGAGCTGGGAGGAGCGTGCCATAGATGGAGTGTCGGGAGGGGTCCTCCATGACACCGGATAGTTCCCTCAGTACTCAGGACTCACCAGGTTCTTCTGCATTGTCGGTGAAGGCAGCGCAGCCTCTGGATGAAGGTGTTCTCCCTCTGGTCCGGGAGTGGAATCCCCTGAGGCAATGATACACCCGGAAGCAGACCTAAGAAGTCCTCGGCCAAGGCTGCCGGTCCCTCGATCTGTACGCCGCGGGTGTGTTGCAAGGTATTGTGGCCAGCGTCAGTTCTCCACGGAGGTGGGGACAAGGCCTAATCAGGCCGCCTCAGGGGTAGTGAAGGAGCGGCGTGCTGCGGCAGTCTCTGGGCAACAGATGCGGGTTCTGTGCTCTCACCTAGGGCTCGCAGCAATTTTATGATGGTGTCAGCACTTTTAAAGCAGTATTATTGTGCAAAAGATGTGCCGGGCTGCAGAGCTCGTGAATCAGGCTGCCATATTCCCTGAGCACAACAGTGCCCCCTAGGAGCGAGAATTTGTAAATAGATCTTCACAAAAAAAACATTCAAAAAAATAAAAGATCTTCTGGCTCGCTGCCACTGAAGGCAAGCGCCCTTGCTGCTTCACCAACTAAGTCATGAAAATGAAGCAAGGAGAAGACCACAGCATGCAAGGCTTATTGCTGCTCCACGCCTGTCTGTTTCTGTTTCCATTATTGCGCTCTGTACCTGTCTGTTAAACTGTGCCAAAACCAACAAATGCAATTATGTTCAAAGCCAGTTTTTTCCGTTTTTATGGAGGTCTGTAACGGATCTACGTGATTATTTCGTTAATGAAAATTTTGAATTCGAAAAATCACAAATTCTAAATGCCTGTAACTGAATAATCTACTACGTGACCTCAGCCCACTATCCCCCACCTATAAAACGTACCTCCTGGTCCACACTTACCTATGCTTCCTCTGCACTGCCACGGCTCCTTCCCTGCAACGCGAGTTCCGCCACCCCTTTGAGTGGCAGAACTTCCATCGCAGGGTCTGTTTTTTTTTCAATCTTTCTGTCGCTTCCCTTTTTTGGAAATGGGGGACACCCCTGCCATGCAGAATTCCTTTAATGTCGAAGAAGGGGTGAGGGGGACACCCCTGCATTCCCCGGTCCCCTTCTTTGATATTTTCTGTTTTCATTTTTTTTTACACTGCCGAATTTGGCTTTTTCTCTCATGCAGGTGTTAAAATAAAAATGTACGCGGATACTGTCTGTAACACGGGACCGTCAGATGTATTGGACTACAACTGCAGCAACAAGACTTTCAACAGAACATCAAAGGAGAGGTAAGAGGATTAAGAGCCTTCTTCTTGGCACAACCTCTACATTTTTAGGAAAAACCTAAAACCATAAACAAAACAGTGCCAAGAGGCTTAAACTGTTCCCCTTTCAATTTATTTCCCAATACCTGCAGGGTTAGTCACCCATTATAAAAATGGATTCCAGACAAGTTTATGAAAAAAATATATATATCTCATTTATTTATTATCATCATGCTTAAAAACTTCGAATTGCTTCATAGTCATCAGCAACAAGACTCTCACCATTCTCCTTTTTCGATTCCACTTTTCATGGGGCAGTGGGGTGAAGGGTTGAAGGAACCTCTCTCTTATCCAACTTTTAACTTCTCCAATATACCTATCTTTTGTAACTTAATATCCTTTGTGTATCTATGGCATATTCCATATCTCTGCCTTTTGTCCCTCTCGATAAAAACAATTCAGTGCCTATGCAGTGGCAATAAATCTCCAAATGGGCGCAAATGTGAGTGGAGAGAAAGAACTGCTGCTGCTACTTTAATCTATAATTGATCAACTTTTAAGAGATATAGGCCCTCATTACGACCCTGGCGGAAATCGGAAAACGATGGCGGAAATGCAATACCGCCATCGAATAGCGCTCGGTGCGACTATGACCCGTCACCGCAAAGTACGATGCCATTAGCGACACCGTAGTGAACGCCAACGCTAACTGCACCAAGCACGCGCGCGCGCGCCATGTCAAACCGTAAACACCACCATGGCGCAACGGTACGCCAATTCCGACCCCAGCGGACATGTACCTAACGCCATCAAGCATGGCGGAATGCACCATTCCGCCATGGTGAGAAGTACGGCATCGCGAATCAACCGTAAACGGCCCCACTGACTGCCCGTACACCGCTCCCTGCCCACAAAGTACAACTCCCCGTAGGTGCAACGAAGCCACATGCAACCAGTGAAATGCACAAGTCACCCATGCATGCCAACGAACAAATGAACCTCAAGAGGGGCCAATGGGAGCTGCAGGGCACAGATGGCACGAATACAGAAGCCATCCCAATGGACATGACCACAGTCCCCCACCAAGAAACGCACGCAAACACAGGCACCTGTGACCAGCAACATTCAGAAAATCACAACATTCCACCAGTCCACCTGGCTGACCGGCATCTGTCACACAAAACCCAATCCCCCGCCCCTGAGCATGACAACATCCAAACTGTCATATTGGCAGCCCCCATCCCTGACCTCACGGGCTTCGTAGGCAAACGCGCCCAGTACAGGACCACGCAACAAAACTCCGAAGCTGGAACCCAATGCAGATCCCCTCACAATACATCGCTCCCCAAATAGGAATATGCCACATCACTTGCAAAGAAGAACGCTACACGGCCCATATCAGAATAGAATTTTAATGCACATCAATATCACCAAGCCCATACAGCCATCAGGCCATGAACTCCAAAACACATTTCACCATTGTGGGCTGCATCCGCAAGAAATGACCAGCCACCACTTGTGTGACGCCCTGTTCCCTCATGGTACACAGAGCCACATTCACGTACGAAAAGGCAACATGGAAGCGCACAGAACCGCAGGGCCGTCCCAATGGGGAGGCACTAGTCCAGCTGAAAGGCCGAAATGTTGCTCCGAGCCACCAGTACTGCGTAAGGGCATGTGGCCCATTGGCGATCGTCCCATAAGATCGTAATGCTGCTCCACTGATTAACACGAAGCAGCAGGTGTCGGGAGTAAAACCCATCTGCAGGAGTGGCATACAGATGGCAGTGGCAAAAGGGGAGGAGATACCTGTCAACCAAAAGAAAAGAAAAAGAATAGAATGGCCATCAGAACTACATTCGAACAACTCACTTCAATGATCACACTAAATCCACAGCCATATGCATGCTAGCCCACTCCAAAGGATCATCACCACCCCAAAACCACTTGCGAATCATAACTATCTATATCGAGGTGAAAACACCATCACAAACGAGTGTACCTGTGCATGCGTCTGTGAAAACAGAATCCTTCAGATGGGATTGGTAACGTGCATGGACACAAGTGTCTGAAGGCGCGTCGAGACAGGGAGGGCTCAACAAGGCCAGATAGACGATGGTCCCACTATGGCAGCCCTGCATCACATAGCGCAGGGGGGGCGGACAGATCCCAAGAAGCCCTGTACATGGCAAACTCTGTATCAAATCACCTGCCCATGCATCCATTCATCATTCCCTCATCCCGTAATGAAAACGCCTGAATATTTACTCACATAACATTAGAAATATCCATTGAGTCTGTGCGTTATGCAGCCTGCAAAATCCACAGTGCCCCAGCCCGTAATTCCAGTCTAGTGAAGTAACATGTATTTGGGAACGTCCTGCCTTATCGTCCACTACGCAATTGCGCATCCCATACTATTCATATCAATCATAGCATTCTCGCCATGGCCCCTGTCCCAAGGACATTGAACAATAGAACGTTATATTTGCAGTCAGACCTGTGGGCATCTCCTCGCCGCTAGCTGAAAACCGAAAGCGCCGCCCTTCGAATTCCTCATTTGCAACATCACGTCGAAGAGGCATCTGTGGCCGTTTGAAAACACTAATTAATCCATCGAGTGCGGCTGTGTGTGAAAATGGCAACTGCCTTCACCCACGAATGGGACGCCCCGCCCGTCGTTGCAACTCGGTACAGTGATGAATGAGGGCCCACCGTTACTCGAGTACTACGTTCCACTGACCCTTCACAACTCTGTTCGCGACTGCACAGATAGTATGTGAAACAATGGGACCACAGCAGAATGAACATATCAACCAATGTTACACGGCCATCGGGTACAAATACAAGATTGCAATAGCAAGATGCCATTCCACGAATTGCAGCGTTGTGCGCGGGACGTGCTCGGCCAAAGGGGAGAGCAGTTTGCACAGGTGGAATGAATCACCACAGGTGGAGGCCATTCAGCCTGGAAACACATAAATTGCACAGCCAGTCTCCTCCCACAACCACACCGAAATGCTACCGGCAGGACTCGCGATGTTGGCCCTGGGGGACCTGATAGCACTGCAAGTACTCCAACTCCAAGAAGAAGACGAACACCAACTACAACCGGCCGCACGGAGGAGACGCAGGAGGAGGAGGAGGCCAAGGCAGGGCCAGCAAGGGCCGCCAGCACAGCCACTACCACCACGCAGGCAGCCCGCAATCCCACGCCTCCGAGCACATCCGTTCAACCTCACTGATGAGCAGATCCACACCCTCTACCGTCTGGACCGGGACACCATAACCGCCATTGTGGACATGACACAGGCTGACCTTGTCAGCATGATAGATAGCCCAACCGCCATCCCACCCCTACTGAAGGTGGTGTCTGTACTCCACTTCCTGGCCACAGGCACCTACCAGCACACAGTCGGACAGTTGCATGGCATTTCTCAGCCACTGTTCTCACGGACACTATTGCAAGTGCTCGATGTCCTCCTGAAGCACGCAGACGACTACATCTCCCTACCACGCTCAGAGCTGGAAATTACCAACACAAAAGTGGGATTCCATGCACTTGCCGGCATACCGGGTTGCATTGGTGCCATCGACTGCACCCATGTGGAATTGGTCGTCCCACATGCCATGGAGGCCCAGTACCGCAACCGAAAACAATTTCATTCTCTGAATGTACAAATGGTGTGTGACTCCAACAGGATCATTACACATTGTTGTGCCCGATTCCCTGGATCAACCCATGATTCTATGGTCTTGAGGAACTCTACAATACCACGCTACATGGAGCGACACGCAGGGAACAGATCCTGGCTACTCGGTGAGTCTCATTTCATGCATGATAATGTGGGGTATGTGATTCGGCAATGACCTGGCAGGAAGGGGGGGGGGGTGTGCGTACGTAGCAATGGCATTCCACATCATACGTTTCTCGTCCACATACAGGTGATGCTGGATATCCACTGAAGAGATGGCTCCTCACACCAGTCCGGAACCCACGGGACCAGCATGAGGAGGACTACAACCATGCCCACTCACGTACCCGTGTAGTCATTGAACAGGCATTCGGCCTACTGAAGGGTCGTTTCCGCTGCCTCAGCAGGTCTGGCGGGGCACTCCTGTACCGCCATGAGAAGGTTGCAAAGATGGTGATGGCATGTGTCATGCTCCACAACATGTGCGTACGTAGAAATGTGCCCATGCCCCCTGACGCAGAACTGCAAGCACCTGATGATGGTCATGATGAGGGTGGGGATGTGGCAGCACCTCAAGGAGTCTGCGAGGCACCGGAGGCCTGTGACATTCGTCAGCATCTCATTGATGTATGCTTCTAGCACTCACGCCTGGTGGCTGATACATGGACACGGGACTCGTGGCACTGTGTGTGTCTGGGACATGCACAATATGGACTGTACGCCTATGATGGCCTAGTACACAAAGATCAATGTCCACACATCTCATTGGTTGATCGTGCACTTTTTATGGCATATGTGATATCATGTTGTACACCCTATCGACCCGCCACCCAAGTGAGCCCAACGCACCCCCTCCACCCTCCCACCTCCCCCCCCAACACCAGTGTCCAAAGATGCTCATCGTCAGTGGGCAGTCGCTATTGCAAGCCCCCTCTGCGGGTATCAGGGGCACCCCTGCCTGTGGAGCGCAGGTTCCTCCCAGATCTACGTTGGGGGCTGCCCTGGACGGAACTTGCAACGGATGATGTCTCTGCCTGCTCACGTCCATGCATGTCCCTAAGGGTTTGCGAGAGCTCAGTGAGCACACGGCGCACTGCGGCAAGTTCACCACATACGTCTTTGGACGTCGCATGCAGTTCCCCCCTCAGGCTCTCGGTGCTTCTCTCCATTTGGACTCTCAGGCTCTCGGTGCTACTCTCCATTTGTGCCCTTAGTGTCTCTGTACCTCTCTCCATTTCTGCCCTAAGTGTCTCAGTTGATGTTTCTATGTCTGCCTTAGTGCCCCCACATTCATCGGCATGGTCCTTGAGGAGCGTGGCCAGTTGCTGCTGTTGCACTATTAACTGGTCGAGGGACTGTTGCCTCTGCTGGGCCATGGCCATTTGCGGGGGTGTCACAGAGGGGCTGTTGTCCTCATGTTGCCCTGCCACAGGGCTTGTGGGGGATGGCCAGTCGTCGTCTTGTGGGTGCCCCTGCGTGGTATCCTCATGTAGTACGGGATGGGACAGACAGGGGGATTGGGACAGGTCATGGATGGATCTGACTTCGACATCCCCGTCTTCTGTGTCGGAGCATGCTGCCATCAATGGGGTGTCACCTATGGTGCTGCTGCCACCGGAGGCAGTGCCTTCTGTGGCATCCGTTGGGGGGACCTGTGGTGGTGGTGTTGTGGGCATGCTGGCTGCTGGGGTGCCTGTTGATGTTCCCTCCTCTGTGCTGCCACCTGATTTGTGCTGCTGCCGTGTCTTGATGCGTGCAGCTGAGGTGGAGGGTCTTTGGCCGTTGGTCTTGGCCCTCTTTGCAGGTGTGCTGGTAGGGGTGTCCTGCAGCTCGTCGTTTGGATCGGACCCTGTGGTGGAGTAAAGGAGGGCGAGGGTTATTGGTGGGTCTGTGGGAATTGGAATGGCATTGTATCACATGCATTGGGGTGGTACCTGAGGGTGATTTGGGTCGGGGCCTTGGAGGTGCTTCCATTCGTGTGTGGAGTGAGGGTGCAGTTGTTTGGCAGCCTGCAGTTAGGGTGTGCCTGCTGCACGTGTAGTGCGTGTTTTAGGGGTTTTTAATTATTTATGTATTTATTGTGGGTTTTAACGTGCGCTATCAGGACGATGTGTGTGGACGTTCTCCTGGACATGTGTTTCTGTTGCACTATGGGGACACATGGTGCTTCACATGGATGGACTTTGTGGTTTTGGCATTGTTTCATTAGGCCCACCTACCTGATTCTTCGGATGTCTGCACTCCTTTCTCCATCCCTCCGACTCCCTCTATGCTCTCCATTCCGATGGTGGAGGCACAGATTTCTTCCCAGGGGGTCAGCTTGATGGGTGATTCAGGACCTCCCCCGGTGGCTGTGGCAATGTTGCGGTTGGCAGAGAGTATGCTGCGGACGCGTATCCGCAGGTTGTCCCATCGCTTACGGCATTGCTGTGGGGTGCGGGGTGCGGTCCCCACCGCACTTACCCGCTGTGCCACCAG
Organism: Ambystoma mexicanum; assembly: GCF_040938575.1. Classification (NCBI taxonomy): domain Eukaryota; kingdom Metazoa; phylum Chordata; class Amphibia; order Caudata; family Ambystomatidae; genus Ambystoma; species Ambystoma mexicanum. The sequence goes on from NC_090934.1 coordinate 663,180,895, forward strand.
AGCCCATATGGCCTTCTTGTTTGCGAGTGCCGTCCTGGTCATTTGCGTGGAGAAGACGACGGCAGCATTCTCCTGGAGGGTCTCTGTTAGCACGGTGAGTTCCTCACGGGAGAAGTGGACCTGCCGCTTGCGGTCGCACGCTTTCTTCGCTACTTTTCCCATTTTTCTTGGTTTCGCTAGGGTGGATGACGGGTTGGGTTGTGTCTCAGGGTAGTGATTTTAGTGGTTGTGTGGTTTTAGTGGTTTTATAGGTGTACGGCGGGTTGTTTCCCGTTCCGGGCCCGTGTTTTAACTTCCGTTTCCGTATATTTCCGGTCACCGTACTTTACGGTAGGCGCACACTGCGGTGTCCGCTGTGATGGGTGGCGGTATTGCACCTAGGGCGCCGTACGGCGGCGGTGTGGGCCGTTTTGGGTTCATTTCCGCCATCGCGGACTTTGCACTTCCGCCATGCCGTGGTGCTCGTGCCCGATGGGTCGGAATGGGCCGCACTTTGCTCCTTCTTGCAATGGCGGAAACGCTATTTACGCTGTGGCGGTCCGGTCAGTCACTTTCCGCCAGGGTCGTAATGAGGGCCATAGTCTTGGATGACCCACATCCCCAGCTCTAGCTCTAACTCCATACCATCCACGACCACAGATGCTAGCTGAGAACAGCCACTAAAAGTTCATTAACAAGTTAATGAGAAATCATTGGCAACCATGGGGCAACTGCAGTGTCTTTGTATTAGTAAAGACGTAGGTTTTAAAAGTAGGTCAGTTTCCAATGTGTCGCTTGTCTGTAAGAATAATCAGAGGCGTAGAGAGGAGAGACGTATACAGTAGGGTGCATGGGCAGCCGTTGGGAAGGGATGGGTCTGGTGGACATTTGAGAAGATAGCAAAAGTATGTACCGTCTCCTCAGCCAATGCAGTGCAATGTCATTGTCACTTTGTAGCATTGCGACGTATGGGCATGGGTGAAGCTTGTCTATGCTTATCTATACTTGGAGCAGCAATTACCTTTGTGGATTGGTTTTCCTAAAGGTTATGTGCACTGATTTGCTAGCAGAAGACTCTCAATATATATTGAAATGCCCTGGGCGGGTTAAAGTAATAAATCCAGGGCTCAAATAGCGCAGGCCCAGGACCACTTGACAGCCACCAATGGTTTTGGATTTGAGTAAAATAATAATAATCAGAATGGTGTCACTTTATTGTCACATCTTCATTTCATGAGGGCTATGGTTTGGGTGCATTTGTCTTACTTTTCTAAAAATACCTTTGAATTTCAGGTTTTGGTGGCTGCCGGGTGAGATGCAAAGCTCATGCAGCTGGCATGTTACTGGCTCTGGCCACTTGTAAGCAGTCCACACACTGTACCTTTACCCATGGGACCCTGCTCCTGTCAGGTGTCAATGGCTATGGGAGGGGAGGTGAACAAGGGGGTGATTGACTCAGAATGAACTGAACCCTGCTTTTGAATAAGATGATGGATGAAGTGGGTGTTCATCAAGAAATGCACTGTAGATCTGTGTTGTTTCTGTTTCTTGCAGTACATACCAATACAGTGTGTCCTGTGCATTCAGTATGTATTGTAAAAACAGAAGGGGGATACAAAAACATTATACATATTAAATAGGTAACACTGAATACATTTGCTTCTGCTTATTTTAAGTGCTTATTTCCCACAACTAAAGATAAAACACATGCAGAAAACTAGCAAAAAGGTAAAAGCAAAATAATAAATACATATCAAACAAAAGCCACAGTTGTAAAATGTATAATTTACTAAATGCATTAATATTAACAGCACTCGTGTGCCAGTTGCCTGTGCCAGCACTTGAAGGTGCAGGTGCTTCCAATCCTGTTGAAATGAGCATCCGAATTGTTAAATGATAAATAATGCTACAGTAGGCTGTGCACAACAAATATCGCAGATAGATGTGGGCCTAACCAGCGTCTTTATCTGTGGACAATGTGGCAGACTCATCTGACAAGAGAAAGTGATGCACAAAAAAGTCACTCTCGGGTCATGTATTTCTCACTGAAGAAAGTCTGTGAACTACCAAAGGGGAATGAAAGGGAATGAAACATGTTCTGTGCAAGATGCAAATATAAGCAATATGACCCGAGCGGCAGGGGCATTACAATGCCCCCGCCGCGAAGGTCATATTGCTATTAGTACCCCGGCCCGCAATATCTGCCTGACCGGGGCACTAAAAAAAAAACGACCAAGAAAATGGCCACCGGGAAAGGGAAAACTGAGTCAGTTTTCCCTTTCCATGGCGGCCATCGGGAGCGCACGCGCTGGGAACACAAGTGTTCCCAGCGCCTCCGCTCCCGAAAATGGATCAAAAAGAAGGAAAGTGGGGTGGGAGGGCGGGAGTGGGATGGGAATAAAAAAAAAATGTACCTGTGTCCCCAGCGAGGGACGAGGGAAGCCTCCAGCCATGTGGAGGCACGGAGCGGGGATGGCCCCGCTCCGAGTCTCCACACGGCTGGAGGCTTCCCTCGTCCTCCACCAAGGACGCAGGAACAAGAAGGTAAGTGGGGGTGGGGAGGAGGAGAGAGGAAAGGGAATTAAAAAAAAGCCTTACCCGAGTCCCTGGTGTGGGGAAAAGGCAGCCTCTCAGCCGTGGGGAGGCTCGGAGCGGGGATGGCCCCGCTTCCAGCCTCCTCATTGGCTGAGGGGCTGCCACGCCTCCCGCCGAGGACAATGCGGCAGGAATCCTGGCCGAGAATCAAAGGATTCTCGGCCGGGGTAAGACCCGGGGAGAGCCAATCAGAATACGTCTTTCATTCTGCTTGACCCTTGCCGGGTACTAATTAAGCAATATGATCCGAGCGCCGGAGGCATTACCGCCTCAGGTCATGCCCCGGGGCCTTCGTTAAGGCCCTTCGCTCGGGCCTTAATGAAGGCCCCGGGGCATGACCTGAGTCGGTAATGCCCCCGCCCCGAGAATCATATTGCTATTAGTACCCCGGCCCCCAATATCGAAGGATTCTCGGCCGGGTAAGGACTACCAGTTCACCGATTTGGATCTATGTGATTACTGCGCATCGACTCCAAAAATGTTGAATCAGTTACAACACATTTATGTGAAATGAAATGCGGCTGGAGACCCCTATGGTGCTCTCTATCCCTCAGTTTTTTACATAACCCAACCCCACCCCCATCTATAATTTCACCAACATTCAATGTAAATGCATCAACATTTTCAGAATCACAATACTAGTCTGTGCAGTAATGGGCAAAATACTCACCAATATGAAATCTCATGTCTAGTGATCATGAGAGGAACTAATACAGAAAGGACAGGCAAGATACCCCCTGTACTTTAAGATTGTCATTTGTTGCGGGGTACACCTGAACTTACTCAGTTCCTCCCTCCCCCTCTCTGACGTTCAGGTTTTAGGTTTTTAACTGCGTGCAAACATTTGTCTAATTATTGTCCTGTTTAGATGTTACTCTATTTTCCAATTATGATTGTTGAGTTTGGTAGCTCATTTTAATAAGCAAAAGAGTACATTTCAAACTGAAGCTGAAATAAAGTCTGATCAATACTGCCAGTGGAGGTTTGCCTTCTTTTCACTATTTTAAGTAATGTTTCAGCTTCTGCCCATTCTACGGTACAGACATGAAACCCAGTACATAGTGGAGCCTAACACTTCAGAGGCAGAGAGCACTCTCTGTGCAGCCTCATAATACGCCCATGACACACCTTCAAGAGCAACATAACTTAAGCTCATATGTGTTACAGAGTTAGTCAATTCTATCCAATGCATTATGTTTATCCATTAGAATGGCAAGTATGATTAAGGCAATTCTAATATTAGGAATCCTAGTTTGGTGGTAGGTCCTCAAACAGGACCCTGAAGATAACAATGGTCTCTTAGTAGATGCAGATACTTAATTCCTCCCAGATGCCCTTGCGCTGATGACAGTTTGATGGCCTGAAATGTCAGGGCAAAACAACACCTACATCCCCACCCAGCTCTTCCCTATTCCTGATACTGATGCACCCTCCCATGCTCCTTATGTCTAACTTACTTCCTGTTTTAACTGAGCAGCCACACTTTACTTCCCTGACAGTTTCAACAGACCCATTCCTTACTCTAGCACCTACAGGCTTTGCAGCAGCTGCCAGGGTTGGATTGGCCCCTCGGCCTTCTGGTCCGTGGCTAGGCCGAAATCGTCCCTGGGGAGTGGGGGCTGGTTTCTGGCCATGTCTATGCCAATTTGAAAAAAAAGAAATAAAATCGAAAACAAATTATTTTTTGTTCATATTTTTTTTTTCAAAAAGCCTTTCATCCTTCTTAGGTCGATAAATGAGTACCGACACAGGTTGGATGATATTGTATGCATATTTGTTCCATAAACAAAGAGCTTAAGCATAAGTGCTATACAGCAACATTATCATTTGGCCTTGGACGTCTGCTTAGATTCTCAGTAATTTAGTGTACTTAGGCACAATGCTATTTGATGCCACTAACTGTTTTGTCAAGGGGTGAAAGGTGGTGTTTCATCGCTTCCCGGGATGTCACTTTGGGGTGGGGTCAAATGACATCACTTCCGGTGATGTCATCAGAGGTCAAGGGTCGTGAGGCAAGGGGTGGGACACTTTTTTTTGGGTGACCGGGCCTATTTCTTGTCCCAGTCCGACCCTGGCAGCTGCCATCCACTCTTAGTTTTATAGTCACAGGATGTTAGCCTGCATATGTTTCAGGAAGTAACAATGGCTGTTGGTCTACAACTGGGTTCATTGGCCTTCTGATGGATCCATATATTCCATGACTCCTGACTGGTGCACAGAACGTTATATATTCCTTTCCATCCTTCATTGCTCCTACCTTATGTGTAGTAAATGTTGTACAATGAAAATAACGTCCCTTGGTAATTAATTAGGATGTTGTCCTTTGTTTCCCTCTTCTTGGATTAGTTCTGGGCTCATTTTCCCCCAGTTTCCTTCGATAATGCCCCCCTGCTTATTTTGATTCCGGCTTTCTCTTCTGCACTGTATCCCGTCCTTTCTAGTTTTTTATTCGAGTAGCACTTGCTTACTTTGTATTCTAGCATCTTGGTTGTAAGGACAACATCCTAAAGTAGAGTCAGTAGATTGCCTCTCCTCAGAAATCTATCAGCATCCGAGACCACCAGCCATGTGTACCTCAATAAAGAAATCTGCAAATAAATCCCATGCAGAAGAGTGGAAAAAACAGTGCACTATTATTTGCTGGAAATGTTAAATCTGTGCTATGTCACAAGCACAAGGGGAGGCGTGCCCATAAACCCACATTCCCTGGGCATGACTATATGTAGACCAACAAAGAATGGGAATAAAGGTGGAGTAAGGCCCACAGAAAATGTATTGTTTCAATTTGGGATATTTTTATGTAGCCCCTTTTATGTAGCCGCATTCTGCTGGCTGTGGCATAAAAGAATACAACACAAGTGAACAACATTCATAATTCCCAAAAGCACAATCATTACATAAAGTGCAGAGAAGGTGCAAGTGCAAAAAGCACTTCCCCCAGATTGGGGGAAGATAAAGAAAGGAGTATGTAAGGTACAAAAAACACCTTTGTCCCCTGCTCAATGAGGATAAAGGAGCAATGTCCGAATTGATTCACAGTAGAACGAAGTTACTGTAAATCAGTCTAATAGCACCCTCCAGGTGTATCTCCAAATTACTCGTGCTGAATGGGCCCTAAAACAACCCCTGCTCCACCACATCCTGATTGATCCTCTTTTTAAAATACGCAAGAAAAAAAGCTGTACATGTTCCTTAAAGATTGCCATTTATTTCCATCAATCAAAAATGTAGGTCGCTCCCATCTTTGTAAAGTCAAGTCACTTTAGGCTGTCAACAAGTTTTAAGCAACCAGTTCCTTGAAGAACACTCAATATTGCTACTCACTTTTATCCAGAGAGATATTTGGGATCCCGTAACCATGGTGGTCACACACATGTTTAGCATAATAAGCATGGGCTCTACATTTAAATATTTGATTACAGTATGCTTTAGAATGAAATAGGCATGTACAAAACATTAGTTGTGTTGTCCTAGTCCCCAGGCTGGCCAGCCTGATTCTGATTTTGGAGTAAATATGTCTAAGCGGTAAGAAATGCGCATGCGCCACTGCACCACTTCAGAACGCCTGTACGCAAGGCCGCTGTGCATGATGTTGTGCTACAAATGATGCATACATGTTGTAAATGTGCTTTGTGTGTTTAATTTGAATGAGTTTTTTTTAAGAGTATAATTTTTCTTTATCTCATTCTATATTTATTATTTTATTACATATTTGGGAAAAAGCAAAAATCGTGACGATACTTCTACCTTTCAAAACATTAGAAATATGTCAACAGTTCTGGCACCCTGTAGTCTACACAAGCAAAATAAGCCATTATGAAATAACAACATAGTCCTCAAGAATAGGAAGCAATACTTATTGCAACTGTAGTGTTGGTCAATTAGAGTTACTTGGCAAGGACTTTCATTTTGAAAACATTTGACGTATGCGTGGAAAAAACTGCAATCTGAGGAGAATCATTTTGGTACATACACTGAATGAACGTTTCAAAAACTATTCTTTTTTCCAAACTTTAAAAGATGGTTTGCCTGAGGATGTTCTGATCGATAGGCGGTGATCTAATGATTGCAGGCACAGAAGACCGCAAAAAGAAAGCCAGAGGACCTCCGAGGCCGAGGCCGACCATTGCCGGACACAGGCGTACGCAGGGGCTGGAAGGCCCAACCTTGCAGAGGCCCAAACATGGAAAACGCCGTCGCAGAAAGGAGACCAGTGTGTGTGTTTATGTGATGTTTTTACGTGTGCATGTTTGCATGTGTTTATGCAAGTGCGTATGTGTGAGGAGTGTGAGGGGTGGTGCGTGAAAGGGGGCTTCGATTGGTGAACATCCCTGATTAAAGATAAATCCTGCCAATGTGGGAGGGCATGAGCAGGGGACCTGAGTTCAGAGGTTAACCCCGCCCCCCCCAATAGCATTTTTTTCTATTCATTGAAGGCAGCACTAAACCGGCCTAATAAATGCAGCCTTTTTGGTGTGCACTCTTCAATGGGCGTAGTTCAGACATAGAACCGTTAATATATAATCAATGCCTTTTTGATAATGATTACAACTAGGAGGTTATGTAAACGTCTGCTGCACATTATGGCCTCACTTTTCTGTTTATACAACCATCTCAGAATTGGGTCTGGAATACCCTGAATTCTAGAGAAGCATGTGGTCAAGACTCGTGGACACACATTTTGAATGGATTACAAGAGGCACTTGTCCATTCTACTTGTATTTCTTCAGCTACATGTGACAACCTGTCAATAAGTCAAACGATGATATCAATATGTTGGTACTCTCCAGGCTAACTGCAATCTTGGAAGGCCTGTAGACTACTGTCTTACTTCTCTATCTCCCACAGGCACTGCCTAGGTGACCTAAACTAGGGAAGCCTGATTGTCTTGTGACAGTCTTTCCATCCGTATCCTCATTCTCTCTTGACTCTCTAATCTACTGCTGCCTCTCACTCTGGCTCTTTAGACTCCTTTCCCTTCCTGGTCTTATTGCTTCTCTCCCTTCTCCTGTCACCACTCTTCACCTCCCTCTTGACCTTACTCTCCTTCTCACTCAACCTGTCTGCTCACCTTTCTGATTCTGGTCTTATCGCCTATCTCCACCATGCTCCTCCCTCCTAGTCTAACTACAATGCTCTACTCTCCTTTTCCTTCCATGTCTTGAAGCCTGTCTCCAATATTCTCCTTGCTCCTAGTCTAATTGTGCCTCTCACCCCTTCTGCCGCCTCTCGCTCCTAATACTTCTTTCTTTCTTTCTTTCTTTCTTTCTTTCTTTCTTTCTTTCTTTCTTTCTTTCTTTCTTTCTTTCTTTCTTTCTTTCTTTCCTTTCTTTCTTTCTTTCTTTCTTTCTTTCTTTCTTTCTTTCTTTCTTTCTTTCTTTCTTTCTTTCTTTCTTTCTTTCTTTCTCACTCTTTCTTTTTCTCTCACTCACACTCACTCCAAATCCATACATACAACATAATTGGTACCACTCAATTGCAACCGCTTACCTTCACTCTCTCCAAGAAGGTCAATACCTCTGCCAAGTCCTTCTACAACTGCTGCACATTCCTCTCTATCTTTCACTGCAAACTGATTCTCCTGGCTTTATACTGCCCTCCCCTTCCTGTCTAGAAACCTCTTTGAGCCTCTATTGGAAACTCAGGTCAGCTGCTTCCCAGGACGAAGGTCTCTTGTCGAATCCCAATTCCTCCCATATCATCCCCTTGAGAGCTGGAAGGCTTTTTGGGACTCTTTATAAGGCCCACCCACCTTGCAGCCTCAATTTCCATCCAACCTGCCATGCAGTCTCTGGCATCATTTCTCCTCTATTCTTCTTCCTCTTGGATTTAATAAGTCACAATCCACAAAGGATTTGAGGAGTGTTTTCAGGTCTCCCCTATTGCTGTGCAGCACACTTCTGGTTCCAACTCTGCCATTGCTTCTCTGTTCCCCAGCAGCACGCTCTGTGTTACGTGTTGGGTCTCCCGCTTGTCTCACGAATACGTGATGAGTCAAGTCCCTGGTAAGCTGTGAAAAAGTATTAGGAATCCTTGATTTGTTACTTTATGCATATATAGCATGCTGGAATCACCTCCCCATTAAGTAAATGTTTCAAAACCAATCATTGACAGCACAGCACAGTATCAGTTGTTTATAACCATGCTGTCCAATTTGGGACCTTACAATTTGGCAATGAGTAAAAGTTGACTTTTACACATTTTACAGGTACAACACCGTTAGGTACATCTTCGTAAGCACTTTTCATTCAATATTTTGGATTTTTTGCAGTGGGGGCTGGGTTGCTGGCAACATGAAATATATGCATAAAATGAATATGTGCAGTCCCTTTATAAAATAAAATGATTGCTATTACAGTATGTTGTATTCATTTACCTAAAAAGGAATTCAGTCGATTTTAGCTCAATATTTTCCACCACAAAATGAACATTCTTCAAAAAGTTGTTCTTCAAATTGAATTGTGTCACACTATTTTTTTTCTCAAGAACAAACAAAATTGCTCCATAAAAGCAGACTTTTCAAAATATAAACACATTGTTAACTTTTTACATTAATTAATGTATTCATTCAAATGGAGACACCCACTGATCACATCACTGCACGATTTGCTTAGTGGCAAAATACCCAGAACTTCACTAATCATTATTTATGAAAAAAAAACTCTGTTGCTATGCCATTGCTGTAGCATCAAGCCAATCATTGTTACCTTCAACGTATGAAGACAGAGACTATTTCATGGGAGGGCAAAGGGGGCACTTGCCCAGGGCCCCCACCCTGTAGGGGGGCCCCACAAGGCTGCCTGATCTACAGAAGTAAGATTACATTGTTCACCACACGTAAATAGCACACGTCAGGATGTTTTATGGCATGCAGCTGAGGCTCTAAACCTATTGCCTTTCTGTTTTGACAAGTACATACTGCCTTGATCAGTTCATTATGTAAAACGTTCTGTGTTCACTGTGGTATACATAGTTTGTGTGTTCCTTATGGCACAACTCCTGTTGCATTCTTTCCTTCCTGAGGGAATTATGCTGATCATGTTCAATAGCCAAAGTTGAAATACATATTGATATATTGAGTGCCACAATGGCTCAGAAGTTAGCTCAGTGTGTTAAGCACTCATTGCAGACATATGTGTTCATATGCAAGATAGGTTAGAATAGCACATTCTAGCAAGGCTGGATGAGCCTTTCCTATGTTTGAGGTTTATAAACCTGCCTGCATATGTATTTGATTTTGCAACACAACAGGTGCTATTATCAGCAATGTACCTGCCCCAGATAGGAGTTGCTATAACAACTAACATGTCATCTATATGATGAAGGTCTGGAAATTGGTTTGTTCAGATGGAATGTTGTAAAACCTAGGCAATCACCTCCAATGATGAGCATAAATGTTTAGACCAAGTGGTGAAAAAGTATCCAAATTCAAGACTGTGGAACTAATGCGTTCATGCTTGTATCCTGGCTTTGCCGGCAGATGATACAGTTGTGAAAAGAGAAAAATAATATGAGGCCGGGAAGCCCAAAAGGAAACACACCAACACAGGTTACAAAGAAACATACAAGTACTTTATTTCAAGCTACAACAGTTACCAAGTCAACTGATAAACGGATAGCTATTCGGCTCTCAGTATAACATAACGAACTTCAACGAGGGTTCGATGTGTTCAGTGAGAGACCGCACATTGGAATACCCGGGCCATTTATGCAATTTGTCCAGCCCTTGGCCAACCCTCTTGCGGGTTAACCATTCTGTGAAATACAATACTGGTCTAGGGTTCCTTGCCAGGTCAACCTTTAATATATGCATTTTGATTAGTTTCGCTGATATAAGTAGTACATTTACATATAGGTCAACAGTAGGACAAGGTCTCAGTTCATGACCCCGACAAGTAGCCTGCAGGCATATTAATCATTCAGCTGTACGGAGGTCACAACGGTCAGAATCTATTCGAAATGTCATTTGGCCTCCATTTTGATGTTCAGGGTGACTTCTACATAACAAGAGAACATAAAATGGCGGCTTGATTCAAGATGGCGGCTTACATTGATTTCTCTGAGGTCAAGACCTTGCCGTGGAGTTTGTTTGCGCATGATGTTTAGACAACTTGGCGTAGGCCAATATACATATAACTATTACAATAGGAGGCATAATATTATTTATATTCCGACACAGTGATCCTGGTCAAATCATGTAATATCTCTTACATTACTGTGCTGTCTTCTGTGATGTTGGCCTTCTCGCATGCTGGTGGCATCAGTCGAAGTGTACAAAAAGAAATAGTGGAACTATGTTCCCTGCTGGCCTGCCCTCACACCCCACAAACCCCATTACCAAGCTCCATCCCACGCCAATAAAACCCCCCAAATAAAAATGCACTTGTTGTTTAAGGGAACATTCAGTGCACTGCAGGGAAAGCTTCAACTTATTCCTACACTTCCATTCTGGAATGGTTACTTTTAAAAATAAAAGTATAGGAACAGTAATCTTAATTAAAAAAAGTGGAACAACAAAGCTCCCAACCACTCCTGCTCACTTCGACCACTGGCCATTAGATAATTTTTTTTCTTATGTATGCCACTTGAGTGGAAGGATTGGTAGACAGAAGAGGGCGGACCAGATGTTGCAGGCCTCGGGCAAGCATATTTTAAGGTCTGCTCATTTGACACAAAAAACGGTTTGCTTTTTTGTAAAAGTCAAAGATTTTTCTGAAGATGTATAAATTACAATTTAACAACTCAGTGTTTTGGAAGTATTAATGCTTTAAAATACAAAAGACAATCCCAGATTAAATCTGTTAAATCACATCAATTTTTATACTGGTACTTACTTCCCTTGTTGATGTAGAGAATGAAGCTAGAATCATTCCCATTTTGCGTAACACCCTTCTATAATATATATATATATATATATATATATATATATATATATATATATATATATACATATATATATATATATATATATATATATATATATATATATATATATATATATGTATGTATATAAAGAGAGGAGAGAGGGAAGACTGCACTCTCCGCGGATCGGATGGCAGAATCCAAAAAGGAAAAAAGCGCAGCTCACACGAGGAAGGTCATAACAAAATTTAATGAAACAAACACAAAAGTATGTAAAAAACACGGCTGGGAAAGCAGCAGAAACAGAGGCAGGATGCCTGTAGGCACGACCTGCAGACAACGCTTTTCACGCTCAACTGAGCGCTTGGTCACGTAGATATATATATATATATACTTTACAAATTGTCATGTTTGGTAATGTGATTTGTGTTCTTTCCAAATCACTTTTATTAAATTAGATTATTTTAGGTCATGGTAAGAACAGGAAAATAAAGTGTTCAGATGCAGAAACTGCAGAGTTGGCGCACATCACAACTTTACCCTTTAACCAATGTGTGATCCTGGGTATCTCATTTAATCTTGTATTGCCTAACCTCTCAAAATTGCCAATCCCTAAACCTTTCAAAATTGTGAGCCCTGCAGGGAGATTTCCTTTTCAGGATATGATCTTCCAAAAAGCCGCACTCATGGTTTCACTGGCTACAGTGTTGCTACAGTGTTGCTTACTCTATAATAGTGAGCATATATTGCACACTACAGGCACATGTTCCTTTGATCTCTCATGACAACACTATTTGAAAACAACGCCCCGCTTCTAATCTCAGTCTGACTGGATGCAGATAACATCCTGGTAGCTTCTAATCTGCATTCACTATCCATGCTATGCTATGTGTAGCTTTCTCCCGATTGGTCTCCTCCATCAATTCTTGAGCAGCTTTGAATTCTGTAGTCAGATAATGCGAGTTCTCTATTCTGGGTCACATGTACTTTTTACAAACAGTCCTCCATTAATACTATAGGCTGCATACCTTCTTTAATGTTATTGTTAAAAAGTCTCCTGTATCTATACTGGAACAGAAGTAACCTCTTTGTAGACTTCTAATTTTGGCCTTCAAATGCTACTCGTTTATCATTCTGATTAGAGCAAGAATGAAGAGGGTGAGGGGACTTAAAGGGAGTAAACATGCTTATTTTGAATCACTTTATTTCTTTGGTTTCTTGGAGGGGGGCCACAAAGATGTCCGTGCCCAGGGCCCCAAAAGTGCTTAAGATGGCCCTGTCTAGAGATAGGAGGGGTGATAACCATTTATCATGAAAACTGTTGGCTCATATGGGGCTGGTTCGTAATTATACTATTATTGCGTCACGTTCACTGCAACCTCCAAAAATGTCAACTTTTAAAAGAAAATCAACCCCCTTTTCTCCCCATATATATGTGGGGAGCTGGTTATAGTATATAACGGATCAAGGGAGACACCGGAGGGATCTCCCTCCACATATATATGGGGTGGAAAGGGAGTTGAAATACAAAAAAGTCGACATTTCTGGGGGTCGCAGTAAACGCAGCGCAGTGATGACATAGATCCGCTGGTTCTAAACCAATCAGCTACCAGCTCAAGTCATGGGAGTTTGACAAAAAGTTATGATAGCTAACATTGCCCGTATCTCTGAAAAACTAATAACATACGGAATGGAATCTGTTCAGTGGGTTCAAAAATATATCCTTTATACATTTCATAAAAAAATCAAAGAAATCATGTGTATGTGCATCTCGATATGCTAATAAAAGAAAGTAGTTAGTGCCAGGAAGGTGCCAGCAACATCATTCTGCTAATATTCAAGCAATATATTTAATAAGTGAGACTTATAACAGACTGTGTATAATTAGTTTATAATACCTGCCTATGTTAAATTGGATTGAAGCACTGAAAGGATTACAGCTTAAGTGTATTTAGCAGATGTAAGAAAGGCAAAGATCAATGGAAGCCAGGGATTTAGGAGAAATAATAGCTTTAGCTGTGCAGCAGCACACACAAATTGCCCATAGGAATTATTACAATTGTATATTAGATTAGGATTTAGGCAGAACTGAAAATAATCTTTTCTGTATAATTCAAGTAGCCACCACTAATTTCTTCTCCACTCTATGTGGTTTATGAAATGTTAGCTGCCCATTTACCAGAAACCTGACAGTTCATTGGAAAGGCGCTCTCAAATTGGCATATCTGGCAATATTCATGTGGAAACTGTGCAGCGGATTCCAGGGGGATAATTTACACCAACATGCCATTGATTTCCTGCAGGAGTGTGGCATGCTTTCAAAGATTGCAGCTGAATTATTCAAGAGGCTGTTAGTCATTGCAAGCGGCAGTACATCATGCAGGAGGCCTTCGCGTGGAAAAGGCGCACATTTTATCCGCTCCCGGCTTTTAAGGAAGAGAGGAAATGAAGGCTGCGAATTAGAAAGGGCTGATGAATTGTATGTTAGTAGGTCTGCTTTTTTGCACAACTTCAGATATCAATCCTTCGAGTTTTAAAATATATTCATTTCTAGCCTTAACCAGGCGTATAGTATTGCAGAGCTGATCGAGTAGCGAAAATAGTTTTCGTATCACAAAGCAAGTCTGTTCCTCCAACCCTAGATTGGAAATGGTGGTAGCACTTTGTAATACAGAATACTAATAATATACTGATGAATGTACAATTAATGTGTTACCAACATGTGTACCAACATGTGTACCAACAGTGTTTTATCAACTGCATATGCAGTAACTCGTTTGCAATGTAACCTCTAGGGAAATGTATATTTAAATTCACTGTACTATGATAACAATTGTTACGCATTATTCTACATTTAGTACCTTTTTTTTAATACATGGTACATTAATTATGGAGTCATGTTATACATTAATTGATGTCTGGGTTCCTGCAATTACTCTCTATATAGTTGCTCAATATTGTGGTCTTAGGTTACATAACAACTGTTTGGCACATCCTGTAACATTGGCTCATTGTTCCTCACAATATGTGCAAATGTAATGCTAATACTGGAAGAACACCACCAGGGTTTGCAATTTGACTCTAAAATGTGAACCTGGGAGCAGAGGCATTGCTAGGTGGGAGCATGAGGTGGCTATAGCCCCGGGTGTTTTGGTTGTAGCCCCGCATAGAAGCTCAGGTGCTACAACCAAAATGCTAGCCCGCCCTGAGTCCCGCTAGTCCTGACATTAGCTTAGCCCTTGATCTTTTCCAGACCTAGCAACACCCCTGGCTGGGAGAATGTAACACATCGTACGCACTAGGCAGAGTTGGGGGACATAGTCACAAAGTCAATCCAGATGTTGGAGGATGTGCAATGTTCATACTATCCCTGGCACACCAGTTGTGGAAAGACTCTCATTCTTGGCATTGCGGGCACTGTTAACACGATCGGCTCTTTCCTTTTCAGGTTTTTTAATGAACAGTGACTCCAAGAAATTCCCAAAAATTGAATGCACGACTGTAACCTGATTTACATTACAACTGTTTCATATCTGGATCTTTGGTTCTACTCATAAGCAAAAGCATACTTATTTAGAGTTTATATAAATACGGTTACCAGCAATATTATTCTTAGGGAAACAGATCTCACGGGCATCTGTCACACGTTATACAGGCAGCTTCAGTAATACTTAAAAAAGAGAGATCAAATGTGGCTAAGTAGAATTTAATGTGGTTTTCTAGGTCAATAAAGTGAGCAGCAAGTGTCGTGAAGACCAGTCAACATTGATACTCATTTTTCTCCAGAGAGATCTTACTTAGTGCTATCATAAACGTGGTGGTCACATACATGTTTAGCATAATAAGCGGGGCCCTATGTTTAAATGCTTGATGACAACATGCTTTAGATTGACCTAGGCATGTAGAAACCATCCTTTGTGTTTTCCTAGCCCCTGGATTAGCCGGCCTGATTCTGATGTTGGTGTAAATATGCACAAACTAGCAGGGTCGGACTGGGCCATACAATTGTCTAGGGCACCAATGAAAAAGTGGCCCACAGTTACAAATGGCAATGTATTCCTTTTGTGACACTGTTTGAATAGTACCAAATGGGGTGGGGGGGGTGCTTTGATAAAATGTGATGCACATTGTGCATTTTAAAGAATATGTATTCAGTAACACTGGTCAAAACTACTAGCTGCACAGTGAAGTAACTCATCAAACTGGCTCACATTGCCCAGAAAAGTCGCCCACTTTGACTAAAAAAAGAGGCCCACACCAGCATTTTGCGTTTTTGTTTCAGCCATGGGCCTTTTGCCCTAAAGGCCAGTCTGACCCTGCAAACTAGTGAAAATGTGCATGAAGCGGCATATGATGTTGTGCTACAATTGGTGCATACATGCTTTTAATATGTTTTGCGGTTGTAATTGTTATTGAAAGACTATGCATTTTCTTTATTTTCCTCCATATTTATTATTTTATCACCCATTTGGGACAAAACAGACATGGTGAACATACTTCAACCTTTCGAAACGTTCGAAACATGTCAACAGTTCTGGTGCCCCTGCAGTCTATAGCAGCAACAAAATAAGCCTTTATGAAATAATAACATTTGCATATTCATCAGGTATAGAAATCAATACTTACTGCAACTGTAGTTTCGCCCAATTAAAGTTATTGGCAAAGACTTTAATTGTGAAAATATTTAACGTGTGCGTGAAAGAAAAAACTGCTGTCTGAGGTGAATCATTTTGGAACTTTCACTGTACGAATGTTGCAACAACTATGCTTGTTTTCAATTTTGTAAAGGATGGCTAACTTGAGGATCTTCCGTTTGTCTCAAAATTGACTTGATATCGTTTACAGTCTGTTGCCCACCATCTAATGGTCTAATGATTGCAGGCAAAGAAGACCATACATGGAAGCCCTAGAAGCTTCAAGGCTGGGCCTGCCCCATACCACCCACGAGTGGGCACAGGGGCGGGCAGGTCTGACTTCGGAGCAGAACAGAAGACACTGGTAAGTATCTGAGTTTGTGATTTTGTGGGTATGTGTGGTGTGAGTAGTGTAAGGGTTGAGGCAAGAAAGTGGCACTTAAGTAGTGAAACCCTGTGATAAAAAGTAAATTCTGACAATGCGGGAGGGATGAGTGGGGGGTGAGGGTAGGACCGCTGGGTTCGGGGAAAGAACACAAAATGGCAATTTTCCCACCTATTGAATGCCACACCCAATTGGTCTAAGAAATGCAGCCTTTTTGGTATGCAGCCTTCAACAGGCGGAGTTCAGACATAAAACTGTTAATATATAATCAATTCCTTTTCGCTAATGATTAGAAATAGGAGGATATGTAAACTGCTTTTGCACATTATGAGTTCACTTTTCTGTTTATGTGACCTTGTCAGAAACGGGTCATGTATGTATGCAGCCCAGACAATCAGGTGGTCAGAACCTTTGGACACATATCGGGGATGGATTACAATAGGCACTTGCCCATTTCACTTGGATTTCTTAAGAAAATTTGACAATTTGCAAATGTCACAAGGCGATAACAAGATATTTTCAGTTTTATTATAAAAGAACATATAAAAAGAGGCAATATTTTCTCTGAGTCTAGGGGTGTTCCCTTTTAACTTTTTCCCAACACTAAAGGGGGTCTGACTTCCTAACCCAGGCTACCTACTCCCAAACTTATTGTTACAATATTTGTTCACTCTTTTATCATCATCATGTTTATTCAGATATGCACAAGACATTCCATAAAACGATACAGAACATTTCATATTCACCAAGTTGTTCACTATAGCCAGTGCTTTTGTCTGGGCTGACCACAATCTTGGTTAGCCTAAAGGTCATAAGCCTTAACTCTCTACCTCTCTCAGGGGCTTCCTAGGGGACCTAAACTGGGGTAGCTTGATTGACTTGTTGAACCCTTCCACTTCTGACAGTCTTTCAGTGTTTATCCTCATTATCTCCTGACACTCCTGTTCTCTAATCTACTGCTGCCTCTCACTCTGGCTCGCTAGACTCCTTGCTCCCCCTGGTCGTATTGCTGCTCTCACGTCTCCTGTCTCCGCTTTTCACCTCCCTCTTGATCTTATTCTGCTTCTCACTCCACCTCTCTACTCTCCTTCCCTATCCTGGTCTTATCGCCTGCCTCCACTCTCCTTCTACTCCTAGGCGGACTCCAGCTCTCTACTCTCCTCCATCCCAGTCTTATATCCTGTTTCCACTCTCCTACTTCATCTTAGCTTAATTATGCCTCTGACACCTCCTGTCGCCACACCCTCCTGATAGTCCTGACATTCCTTTCATTGTCTCCCCCTTTATTTCTCTCTCTCTCTCGATATCACTCTCTCACACTCACATCCACACATACAACAACGATCTCAACACCTTACCTTCACTCTCTTCAAACATGCCAATACACTCCTTCACCAGCTGCACACTCCTCTCTGGTCTTTGGGTCCACCTTCACCTCCTCTGACCTTGTGTGGACACATTTCACAGCCGATTCACTCTCCTGGGGTTATATAGACCTGCCCTTCCTGTCTAGAAACTTAATTGAGACTCCATTGGATCCTCAGACCAACAGTTTCCCGGCGTTAAGCTCTCTTGTCTTCTCCAGACTTTTCTTATATCCTCCCCTTTAGGGCTGGTATTCATCTGGGAAGTATTAATAAGGGCATTTAACCCCACTCACCATTCAGCCTCCATTTCCTTCGAACCTTCCATGCAGTCTCTGGCATCATTTACCCTCTGCACTTCTCCCGCTTGTATTGGATAAGTAATGGTTCACTGAGGATTTGAGGAGTGTGTCCTGATCTCCCCAAGTCTCTTGGCTTCTGAATGCAGTATGATAGACGACATTTACCAGAGCAGTCACTTTGTTCCTTTTAGTCCCGGCCTGATCTTGGCCATTGGACTCAGGTGCATTGTTGTACTCGTAGTCTGTTGTCTATTTTATTTATTTTGCATTTGTAAGGTGCTTATACATCAACAAATGTGTTTCAAAGCACCCAAAGGGCACGGGGAGAGAACATGCGAACAAAGGCAATGAGAATAAACAGGAAAAGGGCGGTCCTACTAGGCCTTGTGAGCATTCAGAACGTGCAAGTGCAGGGAGAGTTTTTGTGGGTCTTTGGACGATGCTGTCTCAAGGGATCCAAGAGCCATTCCAGTGGTGAGAGAAATGTGGTGCATGCTGGTAGCTGTAATCTCCTGCATCAGTAAACCAGGCCATTGTGATTACCAAGCCTTTGGGTAATCACTTGAAAGATTAGAAAGAATGGCGTGTTCAGAGCAGAAGCTGATAGGCTCTGGGAAAGGGAAAGAGGTGCCAATACACATGCATGTTCCTGCACAATCTAGTGAGCTAGGGCTGGGGTTTCCTCCAAACTTCTTCACATCACCTTCAGGATAGACTTGGTTCTGGCCTGGTGCTGGTAAGTTGCCAACACCAGTTTTTAAAGGGTTCTCTGGTCCCTCTAACAGGGTAATAACATGTATGATGTATGATCACTGATTTGCTACATAAGGGTTTTGACATTGACAAAGCTGGTTACATGAGAAAAATGTGTTTGTGCTGACAAAAAAAAATCAACAAATCTCCACAACAGATGGGTAATGAATTATCCGATGTAATGGCCCCTACCACTCCATGAGCAATTCCTCTTATCTTTTCCACTTGCTGTTCATTTTAGCTCAAGATTCATCCCCTTGCCGATTCCTTTTCGGAGGGAAGTAAAGCCTTCAGCTTCACTTTCCTTGTCTTTTGCTGATTTATTATGGGAAAACTGACCAATCCTTCATACTATAAGTACTGCAAAACCTTTCTTCCTGTTTCTGTTAAATTCTTGTTTTGTTACATTGCACACAGCACCATACAGTACACTGTAAAAGGGGGATACTTCTCTATATCCCTAACCTTTTACACATGGAATGTTTGGTTACTTTTGTATTTGTCTAAAAACAAGCTGGCGGCAGCCCATTACACTGTAACTGTTTTTGCATTATTTTTGGTGTGCACATTCGCATTTACTTCATATGGCTACTAAACTTGGCTAGTTTCTTAAAATGGCTGTGCCACAAGATTTATGCTTGTTCTTTGGCCGTATTGTAGTTTTGCCTTCTTCCTGTCCTCTGAAGACAGGAAAGTCCTTATAATGTAATGCACTTACCAAGGAAAGCTGCTGCTTTCGTCGGCTAGTGAGCCTTTGCATGTGTGTGGCCCAGGTAGGGGGCAGGAACTGTCTTGTCCCAGCCCGCAACACTGGTGTCAGAAGGTCTGCTACTGGGGCAGATGTGAAACCAGCAGTTGCCGTCATTGCACAACTACTGACAGTTTGAATGGTGCAGATCCTTATCACTGGTGGGCTTGGGCTTGCTTCCAGCTGAGATTTTGGTGAAGAGGAGGACTTCTGAAGCTATTCTTCAGATCTATGTTGAAGCCAAGAATCCCTCGAAGAAGAACAGACCATTGATGAAACAAAGAAGTCTCCGGAAGTGGCCGAGCATCCCCTGCAGTGTCTTGCCCGGTGAAGTCTTGCTCCCTTGGCTAACCTCTGAAGACCCCGAGTGGTGTTTTGACACCCTCTTGAAGATCCAGCCCTTCAGAGCCTTCGGCATTGTCCCGGGACTGCCCACTGGACTGACCAGCTCTCTTGTGGCATACCTCACTAGAACCATTCTTCCTTCAAAACAACAACTTTGGTGGTCACCAGCTTTTGAAAAAAGTCCCCAAATTCCAGCTTCTTATCTTCAATGGAGGCTGTCCTGGAGCAACTTCTATGACTGCGACTGGAAGGACACCTGTTGTTGCATGCAAACAATGATAGTCTCTGGAACTCACCTTCTTCCATCCTACGAAGTGTCCTGAAGCGGTCTGCATTTTTGGATTCTGTATTTCTTCACTGACAGGGATTGCATCAGCTTGTGATGGGAAGAATCCTCAAACCTACAACCAATGGCCACCTCTCACTGGAACAATGGGTGGAAGATTGAGCCGCCAGTGACAAGCCAATGATACATCATGACAGATATGGAATCAAAGTCAGGGAGGTAAGTAAGCATACCTGTGTCTGTCCTACTCTGTCCGACATAGCATAACATTAGCAACAAGTCCCTTTGTCTCCTATTTCCCCTCCACTTACATTTGGTTGTCTAACCTGTGTCCAGTATCCTGCCCCTAGGATAGCCTTGAGTCAGGAAGAAAGAAAAGAACTTACCTATCCTTGGGTAAATTGCTATTTAACTTTTAATTAGGTTGAAACTAATACCACCACAAGGTAAGCAAAAAGAGCCAAGCTGCACTAAATAGACAAAAAGATGGTTTTCATTGGGACAGAGCAGCAATTGCAGGGTATATAGCACACAAACTAATGCGTCACAAATATGAACAGGTACAAGAAACCACCCTTACGAACGCCCCAAAAATCAAATGTATTACCAAGGTATATGCAATAGTTGATGGACAAAATATTTTTGCACAAATATAACAAATTACTTTCAGTTATAATGCGAGCATGTTAGAAAGTGGCTAACTGATCAATAATATCTCAAAATTAGAATGAAGCATCTGTCATATGAAAACATTTTTCTGAATTGGTACTGACTAAGTGGCCACTAGTTTCACCCACAAGACTTTGTCAAGGCTAACAATTTCCAATCTTGATCATTGCTAAAACCATTTGCAAATGTGTCAAAAATGTGTAAACAATTTATACAACTGCCCACCAATAGGAGGAGAAGGAACAGGTAGCTGGGGGAGAAAAACGTCAAAGGAGACAAAGGAAAAAAGTTAGAATCAACCAATGGTATTCAGCCAATCATAAAATAAAGAGCTTTAATGAATATGAGTGAGTAGTTTAGTTTAGTTTACTAAACTAAACTAAACTAAACTAAACTAACTAAACTAATGTGTATTAACTAATTATTTCAAATGATATTATTGGTGTGATATTTTGGGGCGTCCCATACATCAATACATATGTGGCAACAATAATTTAATTGACCTTAAAATCTGGTTATACACCAGTTGTTCTACAGTTTCTTGAATCAGTATGTTAATCCATCAAATTTCAGTCCCATGAAAGGCATCAGTCTCATAAGGCATTGTTATGCTTGCTATATCCAAAATAACCATGAACTTCAATCCCCCACCCTACTAACTAGACCGGGGAACCTGACCGCTCCTTAACCATACCATTTCACAAATACCCCAAAACAAGAAACGTACAACTGTCACCACAAGGGGAACACACTTGGGGTTTGCCTGTGTGTCGCAACAATCACCTGAAGGAGTGTCTAAAATACAATGTAGTGTTTTAACCCTGCAGATCTTATGAAACATAGTGACTCCTGCGGGTGAAGTAACCTTCATGCAGAGGATTAATCAAACTCACTGATGCCAGATATTAGTTCTGCATTTGTTTTAAGTTTGGTAGGCTCTCTCTATAATAAAGACCTGGGAAAAGGTATCCTATCTCAACATATTTTTCAAGAAATTATTCCACACTTGTCATAGAGGTAGACTCGGCCATACCAAATAAACGTAGTGTTTTTAATCCTTGCCATCATTTATTTGCCTACATAACACCATAGCCTACAGACACTTTGCTCTCTTCCTGCTGTGACAGGATAGTGAAAAAGTGAGCATTGCCACCATGAATCACCCTCAGCTTAGTGGGCTACAGCATGGACTACTGAAGTTGCAACTTGAGCAGTTGTCCCTTCGCTCTAGCGAATGACTTTTGGGTTGGAAAATTCAATATGGATGAATCTTGATATTTGAGTTAATCTCTCTCCCGTGCTCCCCAAATTATCTTGTCTGTTTTTCGATTATTTAAGAGCCCTGCGATGATAGCCCAGTGCTGGTCTAGGCACTAGTGCTTGGTGGGCTCTCTAAAATAAAGAGCTGGGGAAATGTATCCTTACCTCAAATTCTTTCAAGAAATGGTTCCACGTTTGACATAGAGGTAGACTTGGCGATACCAAAAATACTGATGTTATTCCCCCTAGAAAGGCAGTCTCATGTTTTGGCCTTAGCTGAGATTACTTTGAAAAGGGATTTCATTTTAGCCACATTCTTGGATGTCGTAACATTTGTGTCTTCCATCAACAATATCTATTGTTCAGCCTCATTGATTTCTCTGGCCATATTGATCAAGTTTTCCATGCACATTATCGACTTTACATGAAAATGTATCTATTTTACTGCCCAGGTTCACAATGCTTGATTTCAGATCCGTGAACATCACCGTGAACTTCAATTCCATGCTTTCAGCCGGGGTCTCAGAAGCATTCTCATGGTTACTATTATCGTTAACAGGGGAAGGACACCTAATTGTCTTTTTGTATTTGATTATTTACTTTATGACCCTAACACAAAACTCTTTGGTCTTGTGTGATACTTTTCAGATCTGGTTCCCATCATTAGGCTGACATATAAGGAACTCATTAGCTTAATTCAGGGGTAGTGTATTGAAATACTCCAATGGTGTACTGCAATTTGGAGACATTTCCAGATTAAAAGCATTCTATCAGGAGCACCAATCTGAAGTCAGACACCTACCACTAGTTTCGGTGGGCTTCTCCCTCGCAGCTCACTTCAGAGGTTCCGCTGGATACCTCCACCGAGTTGCTGTTTTCTACTGCGTCTACATCTCAGTGTACCCTGCCTTCAGCCTAAGCCAGGCCCACCAACACCATAAGCATAGGCAGGAAAAGCTCAGGTACAAATCGCCATTCTTGTAGTGTTCTCCAGGTCATGGCTCATCGTTGGAGGTGATTGCCTAGGTTTTACAACACACCATTTGAACAAACCAGTTTCTAGACCTTCACCAAACGGATGACATTTTAGATTTTATAGCAACCCCTGATGCAGTTAATTTTCCGATAATTGCTGCTGTTGTGCTGCAAAACCAAGTACATATGCAGGCAGGTTAATAAACTTCAGCCAGCCTTGCTAGAATGTGCGATTCTAATCTCCCATGTGAACACATATTTCTGCAATAAGTGCTTAACAAACTGAGTTATTTTCGGAACCATTGTGGCACTCAATTTATCAATATCCATTTCAGCTTTAGCTATTGCACATGATCGACATAATTCACACAGGAGGCAAAGAATGCTACTGAGTTGTACTGTAACAAACAAACTATGTATACCACGTAGATCACAGAAAGCATTACATGATGAATTGATCAAGGCAGAATTTACTTGTCAAAACAGACAGGCAATAGGTTTAAGCCTCAGCAGTACACCAGGAAATATCCTGACGTGTGCTATTTATGTCTTGTGAACACTGGAATCTTACTTCTTTAGATCAGACACTCTTGTGGGGCCCCCTCCAAGGTGGGGCCTGGGGCAAGTGTTCTTTTGCCCTGCCATAAAAATGTCTCTGACAACTACCACTTCGAGAGACTGAAGAGAATGAGGGAATCACAACTAATACCTGAGTCAGGAAGATATACCACAGGACCGTCACCACAGGGCCTTATGGAAAAGTTCCCTAAATGTCTTCTTGAAAGTCAGGAAAATAGCAGACGTTGTATCTAACTGTTTTGTCCCCATTTCTTCCCAAGACACTTTTATGTTTTGCTTCACAATGTTTATAATACTGTGCAATTTTGTTTAAATAACAAAGGCACTGCAGACTTGCTTCCTTTTTCTCTACCCTCTGGTTGACTCGGAAGGGTTTGGAGTTGTAATAGGATTCTTCGATTTTGTAGGAAGGTGGCTTTGCTCTTTGAAATGTATCATCTTGTAAATGATAGGTTTGTTAAATGAGTGTCATAATGGATCTGGGGCTGGTAAGGAGCCACACTATGCTGGGCCTGTAGCATACATTGGGCCACATCATGAGCTGGGCCTTAGCCCTTAAATGAAGCAGTAACACTATTACTGTCGCATTTAAGGGTTGGTCCAGTCATGAATCGGGTGGTAAGTACACTGGCTGCCAGTTAATAACTGTGTGTCTTTTAAGATTCTGACACTCACTTTCAAAGGACTGACCCAGGTCTTGCCCAGCTATCTATCTGAGCGCATCCAGCAGTACGTGCCTACACAATCCCTTCGTTCACTTGACCAGGCTAAACTCAGCCAACCTATGTTTCGTCTAGTTAAATTTGGTAAAACAATCTTCGACGTCTTGGCTCCAGCCATTTGGAATCCAATTCCTTTGGATCTAAAAATCATCACATCTCTTGTGGACTTAAAAAGATGCTAACAATCTTTATTTTCACTGCTCCCTAGGTTCTGTTCCTGACTTTGTTTTTCTGAATCTGTTTTATACTCAGTCCTTGTCCGTTGTTTGTGCTTTCTGTGCGCCTTGAGGCCTATGGGCGATGTGGCACATTACCAAGAATTAAAATAAATAAATAAATAAAATAAATATCACTGTCGCATTTAAGGGTTGGCCCAATCATGAGTCAGGAAGTAAGGGGAAGTTTTATCTCCAGCTTTTTGCTGGAGGTAAAAATGTCCCCTTACCGCCTGTTTTCGGCGCTATTACTGTTGGCGCCATTACCGCTGGTGGTAATAGCACCCCCGAACCCCATTGGGTCCTTTGGAATTTACTGCTGTACCACTATTCGTGATCCGGCTCTAATAGCGTTGGACCGAGTAGCGGTAATGCTATTTGCAGTGGTGCTATCCTAGAGATATTACCGCCGGGATACCGCCAGACTCCTGATAAGGCCCATAGTACAGCTTTGCCATAAAAAGTGTTCCATTAAATTCACAAAAGCCTACACCCAGCCCATGTTGTCAAAGGTATCAGGCTCAACTAATGGTCGTGGCTCAAGCAGCAGGCATAGCGACATCACAACTCAATCGTAATAGCAGACAATGTATGGTGGACTTTTCTTATTACAGGTCAGCTATGATGTCACAACTAGAATGAAATAAGAATGTTATTTATAGGTGTGTATACTGGTATCTCAGGCTACCATACATTGGGATAAAGTACCACCTACCCCAAGTTATAAGGGTATTATTGCAAGTCACTGAGGACGTCAGTGATGAAATTGTGGAAAGAAGGCAAAGGCCAACTTGCTTTATAAGGTCACAAAACTATGATGTGACTTGCAAAATCCTTTTTAGATACTGTAGTGGGTATTGTATTACTTATAAAACATGGCAACACGCATTCTTCCCTTTAAATACCTGGCCTCTTCTCTTACTTAATCTAATTTAAGAGGACTTCCATTTGCTGATTTATAAAATTATTGTAGAATCTGTTTGGGTCTTTGAAAAAAAGCTAATAAGTAGCTTTGGATGTGTTGTAGAAAAATAGTTTAAACTTGTTAATAAAATACATTGAAAAAACTTTTCACTTTGTACTTTAAGATAAGTAATAACAGGCAGCTACTTCTGTAGTGCACAAATTAAACATTCTACCATAAACAGTTCCTTGTCAATTAATCACTATACAGTGTAATAGAAAACTATTTAACAAGCGAGACATTTGAAAGTATGTTATAGCTTTAATTAATTGCTGAAGTGACAGCTGGAATTCTGACCTTTGCTGTGTCAAGCAGCAGGCATTGTGGCGTCATAACTGAAGCATAAAAACTGATTAATAACTGCTGAGAGTGCTGTGGTGGCCTCTCAGCCAATCAGGAGGCTCAGAACAGGGTCTTTACCACACAGTAAAGACCCTGCTCCAAGCCTCCTCAGAGTGGGAGGCCACTATCTTCGTCCACATCCACATCCCCTCCTTGCCCCGCCCTCCGACCCCAATTTCCACAATTATTTCCGGTTTTTATACAGATATTGCAGGCTTCTATGTATAAGCGCAAAAAATCACATTCCACAAACAGAATAATGTACACAGCAATTAATATATGAAAACTCATAACGTGCGTGTATAGGTCACATAAATAACATTTATATAAAAAGGGTATACAAGGTATCACAAGCTTAATTCAAACGATTGAATCCTACAACAAGAATTCATTATTTACAAAAAGTGTGAATTTGAGAAAGGTGATAATGTTAAAGAGATAATTTCATCTTGAAGGGGAGATAAATAAAAGAACTGTTGATACGGGCACAATCCAGAATCAAAGACTCGTTTTATAAATGTAAAGGAGCCATAGTCCATTGTTGCTGTGCATCTCCGAGATCTAAAATGCGCATGGCTACTTTTAATAAATGTTCTGATGTAAAAGCAGTGCAACGATCATTTAAAAGCAGAATATATATAATGGGAGGAATCGGACGACACTGATGATATGTTTAAAATGCGGGAAAACAGGTAACACACACTTTTTATGTAGTTCATGAAAAAGAGGACACAATCGGACAAGTGCAAAGGCGCTTAACTGTAAGCCCATCACAGTCACAAAATAAACAGTTCATTAACCAATGCATTTCTATAAACATCATTGCATTACAGAGTTCTTTCCAGTACATGACCCAACTCATGTAGAAACATAGCCACTGTCTGAAGCGTGCACCATACAGGTCTACTATTCAAAATCTTCCCATGTTGAATAGTGAAATGATGAATGCTTTCGTTTCAAAGTTTTGTGTACTGTACAAGATGCAATAAGTAGCTAAGAACGCCTAATTTACTACATAATGGAACTACTATACACAAAACATAAAGAGACGACAATGCATACAAATATGAGCATATACAAGGAAAGTACAGTTAGCAAAACAGTAGCAGTACTACCAGAAAGTGTTCATGCCCTAACTGATTATTTTCATGCACAGAAATGATTGCTGTGTTTCAAGCTTACTTCTTCCCCTATGTATATGTATCATATCATGTGCATGAACCCTAAGGAAAGTAGTGTAAAACCATATGAGAAGGGTAAGGTCAACAAATATAGTACCTTTTCAGTTTTTAGTTCCTGACTCCGAGTGAAGAAAAGCACCTGGTGTGCATACGTCACTGAACAAAAAAAGAGGGAGCCACAAATGTGATGTCATCAATGACATTTGGGATGTCATGTTTGATGTCATAGGTGTTAGTCCTTGCAATGCACAGTGGTAGCACGTGTTATGGTTGCTTAGCTTACAATAACTGGCAAATTTCTTGGATTTTTCAGTTTTACCTGTAACCATAACGTCTCTTTAGCAACATTTGTCCATTGAATTGCATACGTTTTTCCTAGTGCAACTTAACCATAAAGGCCCTTTAACAACATTTTTTGTCAATGAATTGCATAGATTTTTAATAGGGCACTGTTACCAGAATGTTCCTTTAGCATCGGTTTTTCAGTAAAGGTGATAGGTTTTTAGTGGCACAACTTAACCATAATGTCCCTTTAACAATGTTTTTGTTTTGAATTTCATAGGTTTTTATTAGGGCACTGTAATCAGAACATTGCTGTAGCATAGTGTTTTCAGTAAATGTGATAGTTTTTTAGTAGTGCAACTTAACTATAACGTCCCTTGAATAATGTTTTTGTCAGTGAATTGCATAGGTTTTTAATAGGGCATTGTAAGCATAACGTTCTTTTATCATAGTTTTTTCAGTGAAGGTGATAAGGTTTTAGTAGCACAAGTTAACCATAACTTCCCTTTAACAAAGTTTTTTTCACTTAATTTCATAAGTTTTTAAGAGGCTACTCATAGCAGCATACTGAAGCTGGTTCGTCCATACGAATAGCCACAGTGGTTGCATACAGTGAGTCTGTTTGTGGACATCGGGTGGCGACCAGTCTGCCGGGAAAGGGAGGGGTGGCCGTACAAAGTGGTACCATGCAGCAAATACAAGAAACATATACTACAAACAGCAACAAGTATGGGAATGGTAAGGGAAAAATGCAGTAGGTGCACAAAGTCGGTACTTTCAAAACAAACAGCGCAAAGGCATCGGGTATGCAGCATATGGGAATGCACCAACAAGAAAAGAAATATCTGGCTTCAACAATCTTACTGCACACCTGCTTCACATTCCAACAAAGGACGAAGAGGCAGAGTTAGGGACGCCAACTACTGAGAGCAGAACATAAGTGTAACATACTAAGTACACTAAATGTTATGTTATAATTGCACAGGTCCTGAAGTGTACAATAGTAAGAAAGCATAATGTTTGGAGTGGAAGATGATTTTCCACATGTAAAATAGATTGAGGATGATAACCTCATTGGTAGGCACCACAGTGTCAAAAGGGAAAGAAATAATGCAAGTGCAAGCACCCTAGAATGGCTGGAGGAGATTTTCCTGCATGATGAAATGAGTGACCATAGTAACCCCATAGGTAGGCAACGCAGTGTGAAAAGTAACACAATTGCAATATATTGCTTCATGTAAACTAAAAACATTTGTTTTTCAATAACAGAACATACAGAAATACAAAGGAGTAGACCAGAACCAGCACCTCTTCCACAGCAACATACGGCCACAGAAACCGAAGGAAATGCTGTAAAAATGAACCTGGATGCCAAAATTGATGAATTGCTGAACTATTTTGCCACCTTGCATCATTTTGTACAAGAACATATTATGGAGAAAATAAAATGACACTGCCCCACCTGCACATGCCCCCTCCCCCATTTTCCAGCCCCCCCATCACTGCAAATTGCGTGCCATGAGAGGCGCTTTATAGAGACCTCAATCCCTTCTTCCCCTCACCAGCAACTTGTAGAAATGCTGCAATCTCCAGTATATGTATCCGTTTCGGGTCCCCCTTCCATTTCCGAATAGTGGCTATGAATGTGTGCAAATAAAGGTTGATATGTAAAGTGTTACTGAATTTATATGTCCCTTTTCCTTTGTTGTAAGAAGCCCATTGACACTCTGAAAGGCACATCACTAAATGATTTGCCAACAATACCACCAAAGAAATTGTAATGATCTCATACTACATCAACTACCGAAAGCACAGACAAAAGGAGTAAAAAAGACAAGACATACCCAACTCCACACACAAAAAAGTGCCTTTCCATCAAAATACTCCGACACAGAAGGAATTGGTCCATTCACATTGTCTAATACAACAGGTGTTAATTGCTATGCAAATGTTACAATAGATGTTCTATTCCAAATGTCAACAATTGTGCAAAACATTTATTTAAATGGCGCAGACCAGTTGTGTTTACAAATGTTCGTCCTGCACAGAAATTCTGCAAGTAATCCTGTCTCAGGAGTAAGGCACGAATTGGACTACTGTGTTGAAATGGTGAAATTCACGTTAAACCGACAAGAAGATCCACAAGAATTTGTAATGTACTTACTACAAATACTGGAAAGGAAAAACATACTCATAAATGAAATCTTTCACATTTCCTACATGTGGAAACATACCTGCAGTCTCTGCAACCATATCATACAGGAGCAAGACAACAAATGCGTTGTGTATGTACCAATACCTAACTGTGACTACATTCCATTTCAGCAACTGGTGCACAATGCAAACTATACCATATTGTGTACATCGTTCAATTCTGATAATCGATCGATGCTACATATACTCTCACATAGTCAATATGTAATTTTAATGCTCTTAAGATGCAATGGCGATGGAACCAAAAACTACTGCAAATGTACTGCCTTCACACATGGCCAGGTATCATTTGGCAAGAAAACCTTGACAACAGTAGCCATAATCTACCACACAGGTGACACAACCAGCGGCAGCCACTATACCGCATACATTAGAAAGCAATGCTCATGGTGGGAATGCAATGATACTTCCATCATTCCAAAACAGAGAGTACCTGCAAATCTTGCAAATGTCTACTTAATATTCTTGAAGGCAAAATGTAGTCATTGATGTACAAAACTACTATACCTTACTCCCCAACTCCAACCAGTACCCTCGTACAGGCACAAATTAAGGATTACCTTCCACACTGTTGCCCTAAAGCAAGTTACCATACAGCATGCATTCAAGAAATGCATTAAAGTGTGTGTTGGATAATTGTATCCCCAGTGAACCCAATGATTACACTCAGACAAACAATACATGTACAGAAATGACAGTAGCACTATTTTCCATATGATATTTAAAACGGAAAGTACTAAGTATGAGGGTTCAAAACTATCCTCACTAACGTCTGAAACCACCAAGTACACATATTTGTCACCACCTCTCTAAGAATATGCATACAAATGCTATACATATGGAATTATCACTATGTAAACCCATAGTGGTACACCACCACTTCAGAATGTACACAGATGTGAAAGTAGCAACATGAATGCACAAGCTTGTAAACCTATCCTACAGGAATGGGGCACTGTAAACAGTTAGAATATGCCAGCTGGTATGTACCTGAAGCCATAATACTACAATGTTATTTGCAGCATTACAACAACCCAACTCAACCTTCAACAACCACTGTGCTACAAACATATCCTCAAACACTTCCAAAGTTTGAGCAGTTACAGTACACCAACAGGTACGTAACTACCGTCACAATTCTGCAGAAGCACAGTACAATGCCACAATACTTCCAAAAATGTAACACTTACCTCTGGTGCCCTGCAGGAGTGCCTGGTTTGGACTGTTCTGATGTGTTGCCACCTTACTTGGGTTAAATGTGCACTGAAGAAAGAATACCCCAGCCAATCTCGGCCCCAGCGGTCGCAGTGGCTTGACCTCCAGTGGACCGTGAGGCTGGGAGGGACCTTGATGAACTTGGTTCATTTGGAAAATGGTGTTCGGGGGGTCTGGATAACCTAAAGGTAAGTGTATGTATTTAATATTGGTTTCTATTGCTTTCGCTCCATCCTCCTGTCTCTCTCCTTCCCTGAGGTAGCTTGCTGGCTGGCACGTTGCAGCTTTTGCTCACCGTAATGAACTGAGGACTGAAGGCCAAGGTTAGCTGGTAGGTATCTGACTCCAGTTACTTCACTGAAGACTAGTGCTCCAGACCAGCTGCAATGCACTGGATACAGATGATGAGCAGGTAAGTTGTGGTGAGGCCTTATTCTAGATCTTGGCTGCTTCTCAATGTGAAACATAGCTGGTACATACAATGTATTTGTTGATGCGTTGAATATTAATAGTCTCTTTATCTCATCACTTCTAGGCGAAACACCGGCACGCTGTCTGGACTCAGAGCAAAGTGAAGAAGCTGGCACTTGTATGCAAGTGAGTCCAAGTTAAATCGTGTATGGGTACTGGGAGGCACGTGGTATTTTAGTCTCTTACTATTGTTATTTTCTGATTTCAGGTTCCCAGGAGCTGTGATTACTGTGGACTGCTGATGAAGGACCAGAGACACCGGGTTACCAGGATGGGATGCCACAAGTCTACTGAGGTCAAGGTAAGGATCAAGACTGAACTCGAGGCAGTATCCCCCCAGGGCAAGTAGTTTCTCATTTCCGTGTGAGAATGCTGCACACTTGCGTATGTGCCGATCGCACCTGTAAAAGAAAGAGGAGCGGTAAGCATAACACTGCTCTGTTAGGAAGCAGATGAAACGCTAAGCTCAGGGTGTGGTCTGGGGCGTGGTTTTATAGCTGCAGACTGCGCCCTCAGAGCAGTAGAGCACCAAGGATGTCAGATCCATGTATCTATGCGGTGCCATCTTGAGTTCCACAGTGGGTTCCTGTTTGGCAGCCATGATGGGATGGGTTGCCACCTTCTTCCATACATGCCTCTGGCAGCCAGCCATCCCACAAACCCATCGGCTCCCTACACTGTCATGGGGGGAGATCCTCCTGGCCCTGACCCATCTGCCTTGTTCCCAGACTGTAATCATGACAAAAACACCAGCAGCAACCAAACGCATAAAGAACCAGTGCTGCAAAAGGAAGCAGGTAAACATCTACAAAACACCAACTGCTATACAACACCACCCATCCTACCAACATGTAGATGCCAGAAATCATAAACCATTAAATTTCCTCCTACTTCAAGAGCACACCTTAAAACTTGCTGTAACCACTGCACACATTACTGTAAATCATTGTGCACCATAGCAGCAAAAAAGATGTTCTTTTTTTTTATCCAGCATGTTTTTTTTTTTCCACAGTGGAATGATTATGCAAAGAAACAGATGAACTGCACACATTGCACAGTACACTGGTTCAAAGCATAGTACTTATGAAGTACTAGTTATAAGGGTCCACAAAATAAATAAATATATGCAATGTTGTGGACTACAAAGTAACAAAATACCTGCTCTCACATATTCTGTTCTCTTTCCCCACAGATACTGAGTACTGCACCATTTCACATTCCATACACAAAGATCAACACAGGCCCTCCCCAATACAAACAGTAAGTATGAATTATTGCTATCATACTTCTCCACAATGTCCACAGTGCAATGTGTGCACTTATTTCTGCAATGCACATAGCAATGCCACAATTTGCAATGTGCACCTATAAAACACTACGCAGCTTGTGCCTACGCCCTACATGCTTCACTAAACCCAGTACAGTGTATGGGCGCCAGCCATGCACTCAATATTGTAGACCCTGCCCACAACTAACTACAGTCCCAAACATGTTAATGCTGCAAGATGCCAAACTGCGTACGATGGCCCAGCTGCGCACGTATACTGATCAAATGCACACAAAGTCTGCCATGGTCCACCATTGCCTCGTAACATATAAATGTTCCTTAGGGACCATGAATGCACATTTTATGCATTTTGCCATCCGTGCATTCACTGCAGCATGTGTACGGAACCATAATTTCTCCTTATACAACGTGCTAACTTCAGTGTAATGACACTACCAACATTTGGAAAATGCATGGTACAATCGAAACACGTTGTCACCTGGATCCTTTTTTTTTTCAGCATCATCATACCTCTCGTTCAACAGGACCAATGCTCATTGTAAAACAGCCTTGAGTGGGAAGCATGATTAGCGCCAAGGGCAGACATTGTACGGAATTGTAGAAAAAAAGGAAAGATAACTTACAGTGAAGTTGCTCTGCCCATGTGCCCCAGAAGTAGTCTGCAACGATTCAATATGCCGTACACTGCAATTTGTCATGCACCCAATACAAGCATATAATTTGCCAAAGTTATGCAAGTACAAGTTTACATCACATGTGTATTAGGATTAAAATGTATTAGGCTGCAGTTCTGTATGCATAATTATGAATTTACTTTACCGCACACCTTCTCTGTGTGCATTGTACAGAGTTTGGTGACGGCAGTATTTGCGTGATGTTACAGTGCCATGTCTCCACCATTCCCCGGACATTGCAACTGTGATTGTACTTGTTTTCTTGCCATTCTTCCGCAGTCCTTGAAAATTCAGACACAAAGGACAAGACGAAAAGGGAAACCAATGCATGCTGTGAAACGGCAGCACTTATGCTCACTCGTGCAATACTACATTCCCTGTTTTGCTTTATTTTGCCCTTTCTCACAATTACCAGTTCTACGCACCCTCATTGTATTCAATTTACTAACGGGCAGAGGTGCACACAGCAGTCAACCGGCACACAAACTTGGACAGCTCACATATCAATGTTGCAAGTTTTAGCAAAACAGCTCCGGTATTCTCCTGCAATCCAAGGGGACCCACATGAGGGTTCTTTTTTTACTTTTTTCCTTTCAGCACACACAGAGATACTGTGGCGTAGGTCTAACAACTCTCGCTAACACTGTCATTTTTTATAAAAAGGAAACACTCGAAAGGAGCATCTGGTGGCAACGTTTCAAAGACATTTTGCTTGTGTGGAGCCGTACAAGGACAGTATCACCTACAAAACAGAGAGCAAGACAGTAGGTTAACATATGATGCTACTCAGTAACACACCGTACATGGTCCATGAGGCAGCCACCTATTACGACATCCTTCCCGCAAACTCGAGTCTTGTACGCTGCCACTAATAACGCCTACTTATATCTGCTCTTATTCCTATTTCTTCTTAGATACATGGCATCTTACTGCACGTGCCACTCCTTTCACATTCCAACAGATGGGTGATGGACCAAGCATTGCAAGATTACCATTAGCAATGTGTTTTCTGTTATTTTTATCTGTGCCGACCGATATGGGCCTGCATGTCCATTTGCAGTTCCGGCAATACAAAGCAACCTGCAAGCGTTCATGATGTAAGGCATCACAGAGACAACAACTGCTACCTTCTTTACCTTGCAAATAAAATGCCTTCTTCCACACGGGCCACCAAGGACCATAAATTATTCCTTTTTCCACTTTGCCAGACGACAGAAAAAGTACAGAAGTGCACAGATGGCATTGCACACTGGATTTTGATTGCAAAATAAAAGGGCAGTGATATCAGCCACCTTACACATTCTCATGTTCATTCTATAGCAAAATAAAGCTCTTGCAACAATTCATAGTGTTGGTTGTAAAGTACGGGAATGTTCTGGAACCGTATGCTCTGTGTGCGCATGTGTGCTTCTGCTTTCGTTTCTGTCATTACTTTCCAGAACTAGGTGCTCACATGCCAGAGTGCGCTACGCTTGGCATGCACATGACTAAAAAACCTGGAGTGCACACCATGAGCAACGATTCTACACAGCTAAAGTCAGCTATGCCAGTGAGTGTTTCGTGCCCACAGGTATAGGTAATGGAAGTGATGCACACATTGGAATTGCACACAATAGGAACGCCCACCACGTTCATTCGCCATCAAGAAGTATGCAAAAGAAAGCTAACAGTCGGATGACCTGCCGTCCTGTATATAGCAGGACCTATTGGCGTAGATGGTTTTGTTCAGTGCAAATATATGTGGTTCGGTCTGTACATTATCCATACTTTAAATGTGTGCTGCTTAGTAACTGGTGTCATGTCACAATGTCTTTCTTCACTCTCAAAGCATAGAATATTATCAGGGGCACACCATACCAAACAGAAATGTGGCATGTCAGTCCGTGAATGGCAACAAGTCCAATGTTGTACCCCATATGCAAGTGCAGGCACTTGTGATGTCCTCTTTCATGTCATGGGTGTTAGTCTTAGTGCACAGTGGTGGCGCAAGTTATTGTTGCTTAGCTTATC
The DNA here is from genome assembly GCF_040938575.1 of Ambystoma mexicanum. Classification (NCBI taxonomy): domain Eukaryota; kingdom Metazoa; phylum Chordata; class Amphibia; order Caudata; family Ambystomatidae; genus Ambystoma; species Ambystoma mexicanum. The sequence continues at coordinate 663,216,209 of NC_090934.1, forward strand.
ATAACTAGCGAATTTGTGGGGTTTTTCAGTTTTACGTGTAACCATAATATGTTTAGGTTGGTATTACTACAGACTAACTGCAATGTCTCTTTAAAAAAAAAAAAATGTTTGCACAGAATTTGATAGGTTTTTCTTAGGACAACTGAACCACAATGTCCCTTTAACAATGTTTTTTCACTGAATTTGATAGCTTTTTAGTTGGGCAACTAAACCATAAAGTCTCTTAAACAACGTTTTTTCACTGAATTTGATAGGTATTTAGTAGTACAACTTAACTATAATGTCTTTTTAACAATGTTTTTTCACTGAATTTCATAGGTTTTTACCAGAATACCCTTAGTTTGTAAACATGTACCATACAACATATTGAAACCGCTGGCGCCTTGTTAATGCGCACAGCAGTCATGGAGTATGTGTCTGGTCGCAGACATCGGGTGACATCCCACCTTCTTAGAAAGGCATAGGTTCTCGTACATAGTGGTACCATTCAGCAAACACAAGGAACATATACAAACAGCACCATGTATGTGAATTGAAAGGGAAAATAGAGTAGGTCTGGAAACTGTGTACGTATAAAAGAAACAGAACAAAGGCATTGGGAGTGCACCATAACGTAATGCACCAATAAGAGAAGTGTTGTCTGCCTTCGATAATCTTACTGCACTGCTGCTTTACACAGGAACACAGAACGAATGGCCGCAGTAAGGACTGGAAAGTACTAAGACCAGAACGTCACTACAACGTAGTAAGCAAACTGAACTTTGTCTGAAAATTGCACAGGTGGTGCTGTATACAATGGAAGATAAGCATAACGTTTCTTTTTGTATGCAGCAATGGCAAGCACCTTAGAGTGGCTGGAAAAGAATTTCCTTCATGACAAAATCACTTACGATAGTAACCCCATTGGTACACACGGCAGTCTGAAATGTGAAATATTTAATATCTATTGCTTCATGTACACCTAACAGATTTTTTTTTCTTTAAGAGAACATATTGGAAAGGAAAGCAATACAGCACAAGCGTTACCCCTTCCACAACAACATACAGACACAGGAAAGGAAAGAAACAAATAGCAAACTAGACATCCTGGAAGCCAAAATGGAAGAATTGGTGAACAATTTTGCAGCCTTAAAATATTGTGTACAAGGGAATATTATGGACAAAATAAATACCACTGCCCTACCTGCACATGTACCCCTTCCCCATTTCATAGCCTGCCATCTTCTCAAAATCCATAAAATCAACGACGTTATGATGATACCTCAATCCCTTCCTCCCCTCACGACCAACGTGTACAAATCTCCAATTCCCCACAATATTGATCCACTTCTTCTACCCCTTCCCTTTCCTAATAGTATTTATGATTGTGTGCAGATGAAGGTTGATATGTAAATTGTTCCTGAGTGTATATGTGGCTTTTCCTTTGTTTTAAAAATTCCCTTATGACTCAGCGGCACACAGTACTGGTGGGAATGACCACAATTAAGCAAAATTGTGGTGTCCTATGGACACCGCCCCTACCCTGCCTATCCATAATCACAATGGAGGCATCCGTACCACGCCAGTATGAACTGCATGTCCGCATCTTGTAAACCACCTAGTAGTTCGAGGTGTCCACCCATGTCCTACAGGTAGACGTACACATAAACATCCCACCTGCTATACCCTACAAACACCCAGCATGTCCCAAAATGGTCGGTGCACGTGTGTGGCACTAATAATCAGTCCAGAGATCCCAACGGTGTGTATAGGACACCTATGCACATGCGCACAAAGTATTCTGCCCAAAATGCATCCCGCGGACAGCCGTCCTAATCGAGAACATTTGCGACATTACCAAGCGACCGCACCCACTCTACGCGTGGGCCCTTATGTCCCCGACACAATCCGGACCCTCAGACAGTGGAAAAGTGCAATGTTCTGCAATCTATGGAGTATTATTGGAAATGACATGCTTACAAAAAAGCCACAATGTGCCATTGCACATGTATGTATTTGGTTCAACGATGTAGGCCTCTTTGCCGGTTACAAGGTCTCCACAGCAGTCCTACAAAATGTCTCACCCCAGAACTGCTACGCATTCTGTAGGTAGATTTTCAGAATAGAGTAGCGGCCCACATAGCTCTGAGCTGTAGTAATTGATTTTGGAACAATTTCTACTATGCTACATTACATTTGCAAGTAATGGCAACCATGTCAGCCCGGCTCACTATGCACAGTAATGGAGAAAAGTTTTAACGCCCCTTCCTGTGAACCACACCCTCAGTAATGATAATCCCCACTGTCCCATTCCCATCGACAGAATGCTGAAAACGGTAGTATGTGTCACATGCACTTCCCCAAGTACTGTCAGGGCCACGCCCCAGGAAAGCAGGGACAGTCCTTCTTCCGTTTCCACTATCTTCTTTGCAGCACCATTTCATTCGATACTTGTAAATAGTCACACATGCATCCACCAATTACATTAAAGATCTCTCGATGTAACACTATCAGTTCTGTACAACATTTCTGTGCCTATTCACCACACCCAGAAATGATATTGTGCAATTCCTTAGCCGCCACAGTCCCATTTCCATGGCCGCCATCCTCAAAAGCCCCGGATGTGGCTTTCATGCTGTGTGCGGGCGTGGGGGAATAAATTGCAACCAGGGTAGGGGATTTCGTCGTTAATGGTGGCTCTGAAAATAGCCTTTTTTTTTAGATGCTTCTATAGAAACACCTTTTATTTACGGTTTGTATCGGGTTTTCTGTTTTCTTCGACTCCTCACATTCTGACAGTAAACTTTTCAATGCCTCCTGTAGATGGGCAAACAAAAGAGCATCACCAATGCTGGACAAAGAAATGCCATTTGCATGGAAAAACTCTGTATTCTGAGAATTAATGATGCCATTGTTGCAGAAGAACATCCCACTAGCGAACAAAACATCACACATGCTTCAGTTGATGAGGCCCTTTCCAGCCTCTGACTGGGAACAACATACATTAGGATAGTCCCATACTTTTCTTGGTGGTATGGCTGAAAAAAGCCTCTTTACAGCATTCATCAACCTCTTCAGTTGATGGAACAAACGTGAACAAGCCATGTAACCCATAGTGCATGACGACAACGCCAACTGCGAAATTGCCCACTTGCCTGCAAAGTTCAAGCATAACGCCGAAACTGTGGACATGCGTCCACTCCTTCCAAACTGAAATCGCCATCAAAGTGTCTTTCCTGGTCAGATCTACCACAAAGGGATCACCCAAAATCAACACAATGCATTTATCCATGTCAGCCATTTTTACATGCTTGCACAGAACCTTGTTTGTTTTTGTTCTTTATCTCAGTTTCTGTTTTCTTTTCCTCCTTACATTTTTACAGGATTCTCTTCAACGCTTCTTGCACAGTGTAAAACAACACAGCATTGCCAATGGTGGTCAAAGAAATGCCATTTGCAGGGAACCAGTGCAAATTTCGCTCATTAATGATGTCATAGTCGTTGGAAAACATCCCAGCAGTGCACATAAAGTGACACATGCTTCTGTTTATAAGACACCTTCTCACTTCGGGCTGGGGGCAAATTACACGCATGGTGCAATGCTCCTCTTGCTGGTATGCTTGAGATGAGAAAACCACCTTGGCATTGGGAACAATCTGCATCACTGCTTTCATGAACTATTTTAGGCGATGGAGCAAATGTCCACATGACATGTACCCCAAATGTGCAGCTCCATAATGCACGACAATAGCATCAACAGTACTGACAGAGGCCACACATCTGCAAAGGTCAACCATACCACCGAACCTGCACTCATAGAGAGTGCCCCAGAAAGCCTCCTGTCCTTCACCCAAGAGTCTAGGCCTTGCCCAAACCTACCACAACATAATAGAGTCATGAATGCGAACATGTGGCCACGTACCCCAATCCACAAATGTAACATAGGGAAGGGTGCTATAAAGGGCAAACATAGCAAACGCAAATGGTCACATGTGGCTCCCTATTGTGCAACACGTGCAATAACCTACACCATATGGTAATGTATGCATATCAGCTGACTTCTGCTGTTCTACCACGTCTAAAATGTCCTCCACAACCATTCCTTAAAGGTCACCTCCCTCGGAGAGATGCACACTTAAAAAGACATGGCTGCATTATGTTGTGGTGGGTATGGTGAAGTCCTAGGCTCTTGGTTGCATGGCCTACAGTTTATGGCTTTTTGCCATGCACCCAACAGTTTAGGACTCGCCCACAACCAGAACAACATAACAGAGCCATGCAGATGAACATGTGGCCAGGTACCACAATCCACAAATGTAACATAGGCATCGACACGTCTACCCAAACCCTGCAACATAATACTGTGATGCATGCACACATGTAACAGTTACCAGAATCCACAAACATACCACAGTGTCCGGCACCCCTACACACTTCTATTCACATAGCATTGTATTACTGCCAACGCAACCACACAGTCTTCACTACAGTGGCCCTGTCCCAGCACTCTATTAAGTGCACAAACCCAATACTTCATGGTGCAGTACAGTAGTCAGCACTCAGCGCAATGGACAGTACCAAAGTCGATAAAATATGCAGTTTAACCCTATCCACTTTTATGCCCACAGCACTTCAACACTGCACCCACTGGACACACTGCAGAACTGTTCACTCTATCAGGTCAAGCCATTGACTACACACTGTAGGATGTGCTAACGATCCCCACACACATGGAACCAACAGTGTATGTAATGTTGACAAACCACACACACAAGGCAACAATGTGTAACCAACTTGCAACCAGGGCACATAGTTGTCGGTGCAAGGCCTCCACCCATGCATCAAAGGGGCTATGGCCTTACCACACGCAGCACACCATAGTACACTGCATGTTAAAATGTTCATGTCATGTGCAATTCACTCCCCTTATGCCATTGATATGCCATTAGTCAACATGGAAAGAGGTCGCAGCACCATCTATCGTGCCGTAAAGCAGGCTGCCTGCATTCACCACACAAGGTACATGTGGAGGTACCCGCGATTTGGCGCAATGCACACGGAAACTGCAGGCACACCCCCGTCATCTTCAAACTAATGAGATATATCAGATGCGCCACTTATCACTCCCCCACCCTTGCCATCCCTTCTTCCCACCACCACATGGCGTAAAATATGTTTTCCATGCCCTTCCGGTGCTGCACTATCCGCTGATACACCCTGGCAGCATTTCCCAAAAATGTTCGCCGACATCCCGGCGTACTGAAAGTCAATGAGACTTTTGTCCGTGGAGTGAACAGGTAAATGGGTCAGAGGAGCGGAGCCAGATATCACTCATTTTTCGAGACATACATTTCAGTTCTTTGCAACAAAAGTACTGGTTGGATGTCCACCAAACACACAAATGCACGCTTTCGGAACCAAGCCCCCGCTCCTGCCGCAAATTTGGTTAAAATCCATTCAGTCTATGGAAAAAAATGGTGGGACCCCCCTATAACTTTGCCCACCCTTCACGAAACCTCACCCAACTTTCCAGAAAAATTCAGCAGGCCTCATTTTTGGCAAAGTTTTATCCACATTCGTCCATGGGGAGCAAAGTTATAAACCGCTCAAAAAGTGGTCTTCCTATGGGTTTTGCAACTTAATCATAACTACACGCCTGCTACCGTGGGCCCTGTAATTATATATATTACAGCCCAAAAAGTGCTCTTTTGTAATATTATTACACGGCCTATGGTAGCGGCTGTGTAGTTATGGTATGGTTAAGTTGCTCAACCCATAGGAAGAGCACTTTTTGGGCGGCTTATAATTTTGCCCCCTCCTGGACAGTATATAGCCCTGTCAGATGCTGCGAAGTTTGGTACTATTTGATTCAGGGAGGCAAAACATATGTTTCTTAAAGGAGGTTTATAGTTCTTTCATATATTTGAAAAGAGGAATTATTAATAACTTATATACAGTGATGTAACACCATGAAACCTTTTCACTGATAGAAACCTATTAAATTGACAGAAAAAACGTTCTTAAAGGGATGTTACAGTTAAGATGCATCCCACCCTTGGGACTCCTCTGCTCCAGTAGTTAGCCAGTGGCATCCCACTTGGGCATCCATTGGTATTACCCTCCTGGGTTGTCATGAGCACTTTCCCATCCAGACTGCCCCTTGTATCTTTGCACTTCTCTGACTGCACAATGCATATGAGCATTTATAGAAGCACTGTGTACACTTCTTTTGTAAAAGTAAGAGAAATGCACATGCAAAAGATTTGTAGAAGATTGTTAATTGGCAGTTTGTGTGTGGAAGCTTATTATGGTCATAGGGGTATATGTACAGTTTTTGGAAGTCATTGTGGATGGATGTGTGACTGTTTGAAAGCAGGCATTAAGGTTACAAATATCAAATTAAAAGGGTAGAAGGCTGCCCTGTACGATGGTGTGGATGTGCCATACAGGTATTTTAATGATGTATGGCCTGGAAAGGGGACTATGGAGACCACAGATAGTTAGAAAGGTCCATCAATTATGGTCCTTATTATATGCTAGAGAAACATATTTGGGAGAGAACATTGTTTTTGTCCGTTTATATTTTTGTCTAGTATACAATTATCCATTATGCCCATTAGCATAACACAACATGCTAATGAAAATGTTGGAAAATCATATTGAGTCTAACTACTTTAGTGAGAAATGTAATGTAAATGGAGTATATAAATTCTTTTTTTTAGTTGTATTTTTTTACTGTGAAATGTGCTTCCTAAAGGAACCTGCTTCTTGGTGTTTTTTTTTATTTTTCTTTTCTTTTTTTGCAGGAGAGGTCATAAAGTAAGGTGGGGAGGGAAGAGGCACCAACCACAAATATGGAGGGTCAGGTGGACAGAGGAAGAGGTTGCGAGTGTGTTACATTTAAGGAACGGGTCAGTGTTTCTCATGCTACTTGATTACAGCTTCAAAAGCAGAGTGATGTGTTGCAGTATATTCAGAGTACTGTTGTTTTTTTTTTTAAAGATATGGATCAACAGCCTTTCTATCACTTGCAAGGTAGCTGGTGGGATTTTGTGTCCCACAGAAGTAGACCGTGTTGATACAGTATTGGTTGAGGAACATAAGGTGGAGGAAGACAGCCTACTAATTGCTAAGAAAGGAACAACCTTTCGGAGAGCATTGCGATTGGTTGGATTTGGTGTGGCGGCGCATGGTGGTGGTTTCGTAGCATTACTGTCCAGGTAGTCCGAGACTGAGTACAATGTTGCACTCAGTGCATTTCACTTTGGCAATTTTAGCCATGATTATCTCTGGGTGTTAGAGGTAGGACCTTCCTCTTCTTGGTCTTCTTCATTGTCTTTTGAAGTACTGCACTTTTTTGTTGTGTAGGTTCTCCAGCTGGTGGTGGTAGCTCTTGGGGAGGAGGGATGGCATTTTTAAGATAAATAGCAGTTTTGTTAATACTCTTCCAAGTATGTGCTGTGTTCTAGATTGTTAATGGATAATGAGTAAGAATAGATGTAGGAGCTGTGCAACAGTAGATTTTGAGTTCCTAGATCAGCAGAAAATGCAGTTATGAACTGTTCATGAAGCAAGGACCCGTTTGTGAAGTGCAGACGCGTATGCGAACATGTCGTCATGGCATGTGAGACTGGCCGAAAAGTCTAAGGTTGATGTCAGACATTCACGGACGTCGACAACCACAATAACAGTTTAAAAAGTTGCAAACAGTGTATAGAAGTGTTAAATATGATGCTAGAAGGTGGGAAATGGCAAAGTTTTAAGGTGAAACTTTGTAAATTTGACATAAATGTTGTCGCCCCGAGACCAGGTCAAAACCCTTGTCCAATCATTGCATGAGTCTTGAACTGTCGAGGCCGGGACACCATACTCTGCAGGGCAAGGGAACTCTGAGATCTCACATACGTGAAATCTAGAATATCCGTCTATCCAGACTTCACCCCTACAGTCCAGAAAGCCTGCTTGTCCTTCCTGGCAGTAAAAAGAGTGCTGTGAGATCGAGAGATATGATTCTCAATGCAATACCCTTCTAAATTAAGGGTTCAACCTAATGGGCAAACGGATTTCTTTACAGATCCAGGGGCAGTGCATGACTTTCTCAAATCCCTGCTGAAGTGATCAACTGAGACTCAAAATCACACACTTGGAAGGGGCCGATGATGATAGAGAGTTGTTTCGATCGTATGAACGCTATCAGCGGGGTACCCCCAATGAGTCCCGATAACCTAATGCTAATGATGTAATAAATAAGTCCAGGTGCATATGTAAGAATTGTTTAGTTCTTCATGTCCTCTCCTCGAGGTCTAAAACTTAGGGCGATCGATCCACGAATAAGATTAGTACAAGATGGCCATGCCCAACACGTTCTTTTCGCATCTGTAAAAGTGAGGAAAACTAAGGTAAGATACATAGGAAAAATGTTTACGATCAATAAACGGATGCTTATAACGACTTGCCCGAACGATCGGTACAATAAAATCTTTGAGTGCACTACTTCTTTTACTCAAATAATCTAGCCACCTGAAATCCTACCACTTTTCTACATTTACCATTACAGCACTTCAACCAGTGGACACACTCTTGGACTCTTATATGCATTGCCTTCGGCCATACGCCTAAAACTATAGTAGCTAGCACAATTACATCCCACTGCATAAAATCTAGTACACCCTAGAATCTCAAGACAGTCCAACAAAACACCTGATGCACACCATGTCCACTTTTATACACATACTATTACACTACTAACAGGCAATACCAAAACAATTGGGTACATGGCCACCAGCAATACACCCAACAGTCTAATAGTTGCTCACAATCACCACAGCATAATATAGCCATGCACCCAACAATTTATACACTGCCGTAACCAACACACATAACCCAACCACCTGAGGCCCTGTCCACTTCTCTACACATATTATTCCAGTACGTACAACCAGTCAGCACACTCTTCAAACCAATAAGCCAGCCACCTAAGGCCCTGCACACTTTTCTAGACATACTTCATCAAAACTGCATAGACCCTCACCAATACAAACAATAAGTATACAATTATTGCTGTCATACTTCCTTGCAATCTGCACATTGCACTCTGTACACATATTTGTGCAATCCATTTACCAGTATCACAATGTTTGCATGCATAGCTGTATTATGTTGCAGTGGTTGTGGCTAGGGCCTAGACTCTTGCGTCCATGGCCTACGGCCTCCGGTCTCCGGCCATGCACCCAAGAGTCTAGGCCCCGGCCACAACCGCCGGAACATAATACAGCCATGCATGCACACATCTGCCCAGTTACCATGACTCACAAACATAACACAGCCACCTGAGGCCCTACTCACTTCAGTTCACATACTATTATAGTACTTCCAACCAATCCACAGACTCCTCGATGCATAATCTCTGCACTCAAGACTCTATTGACTGCCCACAACTAATAAATCATAATACAGTCAACTACCCAAGAATCTGCTCAGTAGCCACAACCCAAACACATAAACCATCCACCTAAGGCCCAACCACTTCTGTAAACACAGTATTCCAACACTTCACCCAGCGGGCACACTCCTGGACTGTTGACTCCATCACCTCGAGCCATTCACCCAGTAGCTGGTCACAATGACCACAACATAACACACCCATTATTGGTATCTTACTTCTTTTTAATCTGTACATTGCATTCTGTACATATATATGCGCAATCCATACACCACTATCACAATGTTGGCTACACAGCTGTATTATGTTGGAGTGGCTGTGGCCAGGGCCCAGACTCTTGGGTACATGGCCTATGACCTATGGCCTCCATTGCTTATTGAACTATGTATCTCATGATAGCTCTCCCAATGACCTCTTATAGTTTGCTGCCAGCATTATAATGACAATGCCTTGTGGAGGATTTTCATGAAAATTAAATGCAGACCTGATCTCATCAGTGATGTCATCAATGACATTTGTGATGTCATCTTTGATGTCATAGGTGTTAGTCTTAGCAGTGCACAGCGGTGGCAACTGAAACATAGCGTTCCTTTAAGAGGGTGTTTTCTCAGTGAATTGCATAGGGTTTTAGTAATGGAACTTACCCATAACGTCCCTTTAACAATGTTTTTGTGTGTGAATTGCATAGATGTGTACTAGTAACATTTTTTAGTTTGCCTCACACAGGCAAGCTGGATTTGCAATTGTCCATGTATTAGCAGCTTCTTAACCAGATATAGCTGCTCTTTTCATGTGGGCCTCATGGCAGAGTGCAATACTTTCAAGGGCTGACATTAGCAGGGTTTAAAAAAAGATAATGTGGATACCGGCATCCGGGACTGTGGACTGTTTCCCATTGTGCATTAACCAGGATCCACCCTTCTTAGCTTCAAAGTAAGGAAGGCACCAGCCCCCTTAGGCCATAGTGGTCAAGTAGTCTTGTGACTTGTGCTTATTTATTATGCTACATGGGCTCAGGGGGCCAGCCCTTCCTCACTTTGAAGCTAATCAGGGTCAGCCCCAGTTACTGAATGGGTGGGAGTCCCGGGTGCCTTTTTCCAGTGCATGGACTACAGGTAGCCGTGGCTATGTGTAATTTTATAGCTGCGAATATCGGTAAAATGAATGTGAAAAAAGGCTTTTTTGCAACCAATCCCCTCACCAATTGGTCCCCTCATCTTTACCAGTTCCCCCGCTCCCTCACTCCCATGATGGCCTCCTCACCTCTCGCGCCCTCTGCCATTCCCCCCACAACACAGAGTGTTTCTGTGATGCAGTTTGCCTTTCTATCCGCAGCTAAACCCCAGGTATGGGAAACATTTTGACCCATGTATTGCAAACCTAGTCCCTAGCCCCCCTTCAACTCCCAATGTTACCTGGTGTCCTCTTGCCACCCCTCACCTGTTGGCATTTGCATGTTTTTTGTACTGCAAATGGCTTTTTTCTGCATTTCATTTTCATGTACCCCCAGCTATAACCCACGGTCTAACCAAGGCTATCTCTCTTATCAAGAAAATAAAAAGTGGCAGCTGTTTCATTTATAAACACTCGGTTTCTAGGCAATTTACCTGAGATATATTTATCTATTTTGGATGAGCGATTCCCCTCTTTTCTGTCAAATACTAAAACAAGTACTGAATGGATTAACTCCAAACCACAAAAGGGTTGTGAGTCAACACTTCATGACCAAGTTGTTTTGGAATGGATCCAAATCTGTGCAGGGGTTTTGGCTGTGTGGTCGAGCAAAAATGTACCTTTTTTATGTCTATGGGTATATAAATGGGCACTAGGCCGAAACTGTGTAGTTTTTTCTTAAAAACTTGTTTATTTTTCAAAGAATCTTTCAGAAACTTTTCAGTCTAGTGGGTGGGGGGGCCTGTGACAAACATTTTTTGTGCAAATTCGCCACCACAGTCAAATGATATTCGCAATTAATGTTTTGGATTTCCTATGTTACTCTGTTTTATCTTAAGTATAGGGTGGCGACTGCCACACTATAGTATACATATCTAGACAAAGGAGGAGTGGTAGGGGCACAACTCTGGTTCCCAGCTAGAATCAGCTCCACAGTCCAGTGATGTTCTCCTTAAAGCACGGCTTTCATGCCTCAGCAATCAGCAGGGAGGCAGATATTGATGAGATGAACCAGGATGAATCATACTGGTAAGTACTAGGTTGTTACAGCAATTAATGTTGGTTCCTGTAGTTCGGAGCCAGTCAGGATCCAACTTTCCCCCATGTTTCAATGTTTGCTCTAAGTGTGTGAGGTTGGGGGGTTGCCAACAGTGGTGGTTGTAGAAGGTGAGTTGTTGGTGAAGGGGAGGTAGATGGTGGTTGAAGGGGAGAAGGAGCATGATGAGACTGAGCATAAGGATAGACATTTCAAGCATGGGAAGGAGGAGGCTGTGTCTCCCAATCTGAAGGACTGTGTGGTTGAGGCACTTGAGGAGTACCTGCACAGTGTGGGTGAGTACCTTCAATTTCGACTTGGAAGAGAGGTGCAAGTACTCTGGAGCAGCAGTGATAGATAGTCACAGAGGTTCAAGGGATTGGGGGAAAAGAGGAGAAGAGCTGGTCCTGTTGAAGGAAACTGAAGAGAAACAGGATGAGGAGCCGCGATGGTCCTCTGGCAAATGGTGTGGGGGACTGAGGCCACTGCAGCATTCCCATCCTTTGCAGACTGGGCACGGTGGGCTCAGGCTTTCCCGAAGAGGGTGAAATGAAGTCAGATAAATGCCCACCCATGACGTCCACTGCCTATCTGGTCATGGGTGGGGGACTAATTCAGCAAAGACCGGGTGAATGCCTTGGTGATACATACACTCTGCATCACCTCCCACTATTCCCAATGACAGGGCATGAGGACACTAAAAGGCAGAATATGGCACACTGGGCGAACAATGAAAAAAGTCCTTTGTGTCTCAACTGGATTCTGCTGGTTGTTAGAGCCAAATAACTAGAGGTTGAACCTCCAGTTTGTGAGCATGACACTAGGACTCAAAGAGTGGATCCACTGGTTGATAGAGCCAAATAAATTGAGACAGAACCGCTACTTTGTGAGTGTTGTAGTAGGACTCTGAAAGTGGCCCTGCTGGTTGGTATAGCCAAATGAAGTTAGGCAGAAGTGCCTGTTTTTTTTTGCATAGTACAAGGATTCAGAGAGTGGTTCTGCTGGTTGATAGAGCCAAGTAAGTGAGGCCGAACCTCCAGTTAGTGAGTGTGGTAGTGGGACTCGAGGGAAATGGGTCAATGATGACGAGGGCCAAATGAATTGAGGCAGGACCTCCAGTTTGTGAGCATAATACTAAGTTTCAGTGAGAGGTACATCTGGTTGGTAGAGCAAAATAAATGTAAGCAGAACATCCAGCTTGAGAAGGTTTTACTGGGACTTGGAGACTGGACCTGCTAATTGGTAGACCTGAGTAAATTCAGACAGAGCATAACGTTTATGAGTCTGGTCCTAGGACTTTGAGAGTGACTTCACTGGTTGGTAAAGTTAAAAACATTTAGAATGATGTGGAAACTAAAGATTTACGTTTGCAATTCCCTAAACCACTACTGTCAGAGTCCGTGTTTACACAACCTTTCCCCACTTTACTCCATGGTAAATGGTTCAATGTCCTGTCCTGGTGTCAGTTTCCACAGGCAAGCACCATCAGCCTAAACGATCATGTCTCCTGACTTGTTGTATGGTGCAAAATGCTTTCTTGCAGAACGTGTACGACAAGCATTGACAAAAAACATAATTGGTCATGTTCTTTTGATAAATAAGATGGAGAATAGATCAAGTTAGTGGCATGTGCAGAAACAGCTAATTGAATAGACTGTCGAATAGCCTGTCACAAATAATTATAACTAGTCTGCTTGATCTGGTGTAGGACAGTGTGTAATAGTAATATTTCAAACAACAAATAACTATTACAGTAGGTGTCAAAGATATTCTGTATCATTTTGTTTTTCAGTGATACATTTTTTGTCATGTAGCCTATTTCTTCATATATGCAATTTTAGATCTCTATACTTTCAATTTTGTTCCTAGCTCTATTATTGTTTTTTCAATTCCCTGCTCTTGCGCCTACTTAATGCACCACATGGAGCCAATGAACATCTATTTGCCAGAAGAGTGTTGCCTAGCAATGGCATGCATTTCTTGGTAACTGTATCTCTGACATGCCTCATCCTGGGCTCTCCCCAATGGATGCTGAATCACCACTTCTCTGTATGCTCAGCTCACTCCTGATGTTCATTAGGTAAAATTATGCATTCTGTGTAAAGCCGTGGAGATACAAAAGATATTCTAAATTCTCCATCAGAATGATTTGTGTAAAAAAAAAAAAAAAAAAAAAACCTTCTACTTCTGTTGTCATGGATATTGCTGAGAAAATCCACATCGATTTTCACAGCTTTCTGTTTTACTTATATTGGGTATGCCTTTTTATTGGTATAACATGTTAATTGTTTTCTTATACTACCCACCATGCCATGATCAGACATAACATTAATCAATAAGTGTTCATTCTATCATTATGGCAGTCTTTGGTAACTCTAGCATACTCACTGTAAATGTATTTCAAGGAAAAGTATTATGTTTCGTGCCATACAAAGATGTAAATTACTGAACACAGTTACCCTTCCTGCAACCTCAAGGTCAAAATTAACAAATGTAAACGTGCTGTGAATAAGATGGCAACAAGGATAAATACTGATTTTTAACATGCACTTGCTTTCAATTTATTTAGCAGCTATCAGGAAAAGAAAATGCATTCTAGAACATGCACGATAAAAGACTACCTCTGAATATGCCTAGGCAAACGTATTCTGCCACATTGGAATCGCCTGAATTTTGGTTGATTCAGCTGTACTTTTTCTTGGTTCAGACAAAGATGTTTGGTCGAGTTTGTGCTGAAATACTATAGGTATGGCATGTGTGATTATGGTTTGTGATAAGTGTTTTTGTTAGGGTCAGGTGCATAAGTTTGCAAGTTCAGTTGTCCAAGAGATAGACTATTCGAAACAGATTTAGTTGAGGGAGACCTTAACACATAAATACTATTTAGTTGAGATAAATGTGCAACATTAACATAGGATTCAATTGAGGGAAGAGTTATACATTTAAACAAGGATTGGTTGTGGGAGATGCACAGTAATGAAAACAGATGTCAGTTGAGGGAGCAGTAGAACAATGAAACCGTATTAATTTGTGGGAGGGATATCAATAAAATTGACTTTAGCTGAGGTTGAGGTAGAAAATTAAGATACAATTTAGTTGAGGTAAAGGGAAAACACCTACATTGGATCTCTTTAAGTCAGAGGCAGAAGATCAAAATAGGATTGTGACTTATAGCGAAGAGTAACACAGTGAACAACTTGCAAGACACATATTGCTTGGAGGCAGACAGGAGATTATATTTAGTGACTTGTAAGTGAGCTTAGCAAACGTTTTGTTATGAGCCAAATATTAATCACAGAGAGAAAAGCGCAGAGACAGACTATTTTGTGCAGTGACTGTAAATCAACGTGGTAAGGATTTGTGGTGGAGGACACTTATTACTAGTTTCAAGGATAATTGTTATATAATTGTTTGGAGGGATGGCAAGCGAATGTGAGTGTGGCTACAGTTAATGAAGTCACAGACTAAATATTAGTTGCAAATGTTTTTGAAGCAGACTAAATCTTACTTTGATTGGGAACATCATACATTTGTTGGGATGCAGGTAATTACATTCAGTTTCAGTAATTGAGTGTGTCAAATATTTGTGACAGATCAAAAAAATACTAGTTGCAAGGAAAACTCTTAGGATTTTAGGAGGAATGAGATTGCAATAAGTGCTGTAACTGTTCGCTCACATTCTATGATGGCAAGGTGGCAAATATTAGTTGTGGATAAAAATTCTGTATGGAGAAATTAGATTAAATGAATGTGCTGGCTGTACCTGAGACATTTGGTACAACATACTAATTGTGAAAAGAAAATCATACAATTGTTTGAATGCCGGAGATTCCTTTCTGTGGCTGTAACTAAGTGTGCCCACCTTTTGGCAGATGAGAGAAAATACTAGTTGTGAAGAGATAATCAAAGAAATGATTGGTGGCAGATAAAAAGCAGAACCCCATTGACCGCAATACTTTACATACCTACATGTGACATTTCTTGTCAATGTCTAAGGAGTGAGTAGATCATTATTTGTAGGCAGTCAGGAGATTGCATTCAGTGGTTGTAACTAAGTGTGCCACATTTATTGATGATGCAAAATACTAATTGCAACGAGAAGAGTATTAGGAGGGCTCCAAAAGGTAAGGCAACATTTCTTTATTTCCATATAATGTGTACAAAAGCAGCCCGAGCTCAAAAAACCCCATACTTCCCCCTTGGTTCTCTCCTTCATTCAGTTCAAACCACAGCATTCTATCCTCACACTTCACCTTTCTTCCATGGTTCCACCCTCAGACTTCTCTCAACATTCCTCATATTCTCTCAAAATAAACTGAGGGCCATTAAATGAAATTAGCTTCCTCCAAAATATTGCTCTCCAAAACACAGATTCCATTAACTATATTCTTCTTCTTGAATTTAGCTCTCTCATTACACAACCTTGAGACTATTTTGATAATACATCAACCATGAGCACCACATAATTCCCTTGTGCATCCTTTACACTCATTGGACCCAAAATGTCAATGGATACTACATCCCACACTACATTGGGCACTTTGCATACCTTCATGGGTAGTGTACTAGTTTGTAAAACCTTATCACTATCCCTGCATGCGGGGCACTCACTTACCATTCTCTCAAAATCAGCATCCATTCCAGGCCACCAATAATCCTCCCTTATAAGACCATTAGTTTTGTGCAAACCAAGATGTCTCTCATGGGCTATTTCAACTACACTCTCTCTCATACTTTCATGTACTACTAATCGCTGATCCCTAACCAACAACTTCCCATCCATACCCAATTCTTCCCTTATACTTTTCTATCCCTTGACCTCTGCACTCGTCTCATCCTTTGGCCACCCTTCCACTACAAATCTTGAAACTCCCTTATATGTCTCATCCAGTTCACATTTCTCCAACCAATCTCGTTGTTGAATTCCTACGCATTTACAAAAAACGTCACCTTACATAGTCCCCATGCGCTCACCTCTTGACTCGTCATCATTACAAATAACAGCATTTCTTGAGAGAGCCTCAGCTACCACATTGTGTTCACCCTGGATATAGCTCATCTAAAGATCCTTGGATGGCAGTAATCCAGCAAACAATTCTCCTTGAAATTCCATTCATGCCTTCTTGCTATATATTGAAACCAATGGTGTGTGGTCCATGTCTATAGTAAATGGTCTCCCCAAACATATTTTTTTTAACTTTTGAATCCCAATATACACCAAACCCTCCTTTTCTACCACAGAGTAATGCTTCTCGGATTCCCCCAATGTGTGAGACACAAAAGTCACTGTTTACCTCCTGCCCACACAACTGCATCAACACACATACAACACCATTCTTGCTGGCATCCATGTGCAAGGCAACTGGCCACTCATCCTGAAACGCCTTCAACTCTGTACTTCCACTACATCACATTCATCATCCATACAAACCTTACATTCTTCCTCATCAGGTTTCTCAGATTTTTTGTTTTCTCTGAGAGATCGTTCCCACATTTTCAGAAATATTTAATGAATCACAAACATTATGGCATGGCACCCTTATTTCTAGGGGTCTGCATAATTGAAACAGTTCAATTGCATTCATTTTTGGATGCATCCCTTCTCCAGACAGCTCATGCACTAAGTAATCAACCTGGTTCTTCCAAATTTTACATTTATCTAAGGATATTGTCAAACCTGCTTCAACTAATATTCTCTACACCTCCTTCAATCACTTTTCAAGCATTGTCTCATCCACACCCCACCCCAAAATGTCATCTTGGTAACACTTTAACCCCTTTATTCCCTCAATCAAGTTGTTCACAAGTGTTTGAAACACATGGATGCTGAAATAATCCCAAATAGCATTCTTCTACATTTATAAAAACCAAAAAGTGCTCTAAATGTAGCCAGTTCTATCGAGCTTGGTTGTAAACATACCTGATGGTATGCCGATTTAAGATCTTTTGTTGAAAAATTCCTTTGCTGCTGAAATCTCTAGCAACAACTCATCAATCCTCAGTAGCGGAAACCTGTCAGCAATCACATGCCTATTGAGATTGCACAAATCCATGCACAACCTGGCCAAACATTACTCTTTCTCACTGACACTATGGGACTTATCCACTCCAAAGCCTCTGCACATTCTATTATTCCTTCATCCATTAATCTCTTTATCTCAATTTCAACTTCGCCTTTTAATGCCAATGGTATGGTGCACTTTCTGCTCCAGCTGCCACTGCTTCACGGCTCATACATATGTTTTACATACAACCCAGTACCTTCACAAAATACTCCTGGATATTATTTTTCCACCTCATCAATTCCCGCGCCACTCGCATCACTTACCCCTCTGAGAATAAAAATCTGCTCTGGGTGACTTGGATCTAATCTCATCCCTAAATCAGCCTGAGAATCCCATGACACAAAATCGCCACCTCTTTGCATAAAATGCACCTGTCCCTTTGACTTGCGACCCTTAAACTGTAAGATGGCTTCAAACTTTCCAACTATTTCAATTGGCACTTCCCCAAATGCATGCATTGATATTGACGATTCTCTCAAGGTACAGCTTTGTAAACGTCTCCACCAAGTGTCCATCTTCACTAAAGTATAATCATCCCCACTGTCTACTAATAGTTTCACCCATACACCATCGATTTTGATCTCAGAATGAGGCTTACTTCTTCTTACTCTGGCATTGACTACACTCTGACCAAATACACACCGTCATGCAAGTCATCCTCTGCAGACACTGGCACAGTCAACAAAGTCCCTTTCCATAATGGGACACTTTTTAGATGACCTTCCTAAAAGGCCCTTGTTACACATTCATGGCACACTCTGCGAAATCCGAATCAGTTCTGGTTGCTCGCCAAATGCTCCCCATTGCCACAACCACAGCACCTCCCAACAACTGTATGTCTAGGCTTATATCTTCCCTTTTGCTCTAATTTTTTCCTTGTATATTTCTTTGGGGTTCCTTCCTCTTTCCATTCACTCTGTCACATTTATATTATGCAAAGCTCTAACATTGCCTTGGGTACCTCGGCCTCTAGTTCATTTATGCATGTTTCGGTATGCTCGGAAATCCTTGCCACTTCAATTGCTCTTTCCAAAGATATGTCCTCTTCTCTCCACAGTGCTTCGAGGACCTTATGATTACTGCATTTTATAATAAGCTGATCTCTTAAATGCTCTTCTTAATAATGTTCAAAACTGCACTTTATTGGCAGCCCACAGAGTGCAGTCATAAACTCCTTCATCAGCCCTCATTCTGTTCTCTTGTAGCGAAGTGATATCTAGCAAGTATCTTGTTTTCTTTGACTGTGAAGTGCCTGTCCAATTTTAGCAAACTAACTTAAAAGGAAGTCAAACCATCTAGCTCGGATTGCAATAACCTCTCATAAATGGAATGCCCTTCATGCCCAAGGCAATGATACAACAAAGAGTCCTTCCTCTCACTTTCGAAGTTTGTCACATAAGCACCATGCAAGTACTTTAGAAAACCTTTGTTTCAATCTGCCCACTTTATGGGTGCTTCACCTGTAGAATACAAGAAGAGTGCAGGGCCTGGGATATTTGCTATTCTCCCTTGCTATTAAATCATATATGTGCTGTTGACTGGCCCTCCATGTATTATTTCATATTATCTTATAACCAGCTCCAGTCTGACACCCCCATGTCCAGGCTTCCACTCAACAAAGAATCCCAACAATCCACTTAAGAGCAGCCTAAGCTTACACTCTGTGTTCAGGGTTCCGTAAGGCCAAGCTGCGGCATCTACACAACCCTGGTGCGCAATGATGCAACCGACAATGGCACGTAAAACTGCTCCCTGCCACAGCTCAAAGTCAGCGTTATAATCTTTGGCATTGTGTTGTCTAGTGATGCCTTCCCGAAGCACGTCCTTTTCGTTCTTCGACTGCCTGGAATTCTTGTTGCCAGGCAAAATCTATGTGAGGCTCATATTGAGGAATGCGAGCAGGACACTGGCTCAAACCCTTTGCCTCAATACAGCAGTGCCGAGAGCTCGCCTCTGCTGGGCCTGGTCGCTGGAAGCAGCATGCGTTTACAGTCTTGTGTCGAGGTACAACCACCAGAGCCATGGCTTCTGCAATCTGTGTGTTCCACACTGCTCGAGTATATTTCATAGCACCTTCGTGTGCAATAGGCCAACACACAAGTGTGGCCTCAGCTGTATGCTTGTCAGGTTGTTTTTCTGACACCGTTACACTGTTGTTCATTCATTCTTTCACAGGCATGCATTCCAAGCGCTCTGATTGTTACTGCTTTTGTTTTGGATTTAGCCTGTCTTGGGCAGCATGGTTTGGGCTCATGGGTCTTGTTTTTCTCTTCTTTGACCACTTTTTGTGGCTATTATTGTTGCCTTTAACATCTACGTTATGTCTCCTTTTTTAATAAGATGTTGACTCTGGTAAAACATGATTGTGTAATGGATGTTATGTAATAAAAATGTAAATATATTTTTCTCAACAATTTTTCAGACTTTGGTTTACCTTCATTTTATTAGGTGACTAATTCCAATTGGACCCCATCTTTTTTCCTATTCAGTTGCATAGATCCCATTGTTGGGGCCAATCAAGCTACTGTACTCTTTAGGTGGGTACCTCCTGTCTTGTTGGCTCTCCACACCACTCTGGGCAATGTTCAGGACCACTTTTGTCGCACGTATTAAGAAACTCCACAAGGTAATGCAATGGTTCTTTATTTAAGCAATATGACCCAAGTGGCGGGCCGACGCAGGTAATGCCCGGGGCCCATAGGTATAGGCCCCGAGTGAAACAGAAGGGCAGTTCTTAATATCAAATGAAGTAAACGTTTGGAAGCATTTACATGAGAGAATACCAATGTCTACCTGGCATGCATGTAAAATATCTTGTCAGTGTTTAAGGAGTGAGTAGAAACTCACAGAATTGTTTTGAGACAGGAAGCATATTACATTATGTGGCTGTATTGGAATCTTTTTGTGATGAGAAGAATTATTAATTGCAGAGAGAAAACCATGCAATTTTGGAGTGTGAACACATGTTTTGATGGACATGGCAAGATACCAGGTTCAAAGAAAAAGCTGAATATTGTTAGGTGGCAGGAGATTACATTAAGCACCTCTGATTGAAAGTGGACATTTGCATTGACGGACAAGCCACACTACTAGGTGTAAACAGAAAACCAGAGAATTGTTTGGCAGCGAGAGATTACAATCAGTTGCTGCAACTGAGGGTGCAACACGCGTGCATCTTCTTGTTGTCATGGAGAAAACGTGATCATGTTTAGTGGCAACATACCCTGAGCAAATACACATGCCAAGGGGAGATCTAGGCATGTGGCTAGATGGTGTTTTACATCAGCAGTTCCTGTATACATTAGGGTTGCCAGAAGGGAATATGTTAAAAGACATCAATTTGGCATTCAGCTGCAGCACCTCCTTGCATTCATCACTCTGATGTGCAAGATAAAGTAGTGTATAATCACGTATTTGTGGCAGAATGAAAAGACAAGCTAAGAGAAACAACACATATTCAAAAGTAGAAGGGTATATGCAATTACTCGTCTTAACTACCATACAATCAACTGATGATTCTAAGAAATAATGATGATGATGAGCTAGATAATGGTCATGAGCCATCAAATCCGGGCTACAATACATCATTCTGTAAACTGGTGATACCATGAAGGAGGCGAACAATTGAATAGTTTCTGAGATGGGAGGAAGATGCAGTTTCCACTTCTCCCCTGCCCTCCCAGGCCCTCTGCACTTCTCTGACCTCTGACTTCATGTCCAAAACTTGGGATATTCTCTTCTCTCTCTCCTCTACACCACACACCACAACACTCTCCTTCACCTTCTCTCCCCCCCCTGCTCCCACTCACATCTTTTTCTCCCATAACACCTGATGAGGTTTATAGACAAGTCTGCTCTATGAAAGTCTCATCCAAACAGGTGCTCCCCTGCTCCTTCAGATCTATCAAGAACAACATTGTTTCCCTTGCTACAGCCTTGGTCAATTTCTACAATCACTCTTTTGCCACTGGTCCTTCCCCTCACTCCTCAAGCACTCCTGTGTTCACTGCATACTAAAAAAGCCTTCTGTTGACTTTTCCTGTCCAGCTAACTACTACCCTATCTCTATTGCTGCCTTCTTGGGCAGACTCTTGGAGAAGGCGGCCATCTTCCAGCTTATCCACCACTCAGAATCTGTTGGTTTCCTCATAGACCACTAGTCTGGTTTTAGAGCTGCCAGAGGTACATAAACTGCTCTCCTGAACCCCCGTGAAGACTTGCTCACTAATCTCGACTCCAGCTCTCCTTCTGTTCTTGACCTTTCCTCTGCCTTGAACACAGTCATGCCACCCTGATAAATCGACTCTAGGGTGACACCCTTGCCACCACTGACTTGCTTCTGGACTGGTTGACCTTCTTCTTCTTTGGCCGATCTTCCCAGGTTCAATTGGGCCCTTTTCTTTCCTCCATCTCACTCTCCATCTGTGGTGGCCCCGCGGGCTCTATTCTGTATCCCTAGATATTTTATATCTACCTGGCCCCTCTAGCACATTTGATCTTCACTTTTTCTCCTAACTTCCAGTGTTAAGCAGATGACATGCAACTCTCATTGAAACTACCCTCCTCTTCCTCCTACTCTTCCTCACTCATTCCTGAATGCCTCTCTGCTATTCAGGCATGGTGCACTATCAATGATCTATGTCCTAATGCCAGTAAGACAGAGATCCTTCTCATTAGGACCCCTGCACCTTCTTTTCCTCCCACACTCTGGCCACCCTCCATAGGCTCCCTGCCCCACCCTACTGTGAAGCAAAAAACCTTGGTGTCATCTTTGACTTCTCCCTTTCTAGCCCCCCTCACATCTCACACCGTAACAAGAAGGTCCACTTTCAGCTGCACCTCCTCAGAAGCATTCTCCCTTTCCTCACCTTTCCCCAGAAACTCAATGTCTCCAGTGCTCTGGTTCTTTCCAGGTTGGACTACTGCAACAACCTCTTGCTCAATCTGTCTAACTCCTCCCTCCACCCCTTTCAGATAATCCAGATCAGGACTGGAAGCTTATCTTTGGCATCAAGCCCACGGACCACATCTCTTCAGCCCTTAAGTCTCTCCACTGGCTCCTGGTTGCTGCAAAGATTAAGTTCAAGACCCTCTGCATCACCCACAAAGCTTTCTGGAGCCTGGGACCCTGCTGCAATCAACTCCCTCTCCTGAAATACCTCCCTGCAAGAGCCCTTTGGTCATCAACCTCTAACTCTCTGCCGATCAGACATTTTTCCAAGCAGGGGGTGGGGGTAGATTGCTCTCCTGCGCAGGTGCCTACTCTGGAATGTCCTCCCTGTCCCTCTCAGACTTTAGCCTGATCCTCTTAAGTTACGGTAGCTCCTCAAGACCTTGCTTTTCTCCTCTTCCTTCCCTCTCCACCTCTCCCGCTAATTTCCCCTCTGCCCTGACTGGCAGACTGGTTCCTTCAGAGACATACAGGGCACCAGTCCCCCCGTCCAGTCTACCCCTGCACTTGGTCTCCCCTGCTGCATCACGCCCGCCTCCTCATTTTTCACTCACCCGTACAGGCCCTGCTGCCTGCACTTGATGGGGACCTTGCATCATTCTAGCCCACTTCATCTCAGTTAGGTTTTGGTCCCCCTTCCCCGGCTTCTCTTCCCCAGCCCTGTCCTCTTAGCCTCCCCTGGCACTCTCCTTCTCACATGCCCCTCTTCCCTGTTCATGCGCATCCCCTCCCCCAGCCCCTGCACTTCTCGTTACGGCACTTGCACGATCTGAATGTCACAAGGCCTACTAAGATCGTTTCCCTTTGTTTCCCCTGTGCGCCCACCCAGTAGCCTTGTTGGGACTTAAAAAGCTTGTTTATGGGCACATTATAAATAACCTATACATAAATAAATACATACACAAATCCCCCTCTTACCTTTGTGAATGGGCTTTCAAATGTGGCCTCTCAGACCTGAAAATTAAAAGTGTCAGCATGTGGCAACCACACCACCAACTCTACCAACTGTGTTGCTCAATAATAATAGCAGGATATGCCTTGGCCCAACAAGAACGTCCAACGTGTGGAATTCCTTCATATAGTAGAAGCAACAACATCACCTCACCACCTGCACTCTGTGCAAGACATTCTTGTTGGCAAAAGCGAAGATAAACATTGGTATTACATCAGTGTGGTGACATATAATGCAACCCCAAGCATTTGGAAATGAATGGAAGTAACCCAGAGCACTACCTCTGCAGCTCTCCCGCCATCAGACATAAAACCCCACTCTGTACTGGCACCCCAGGCAATATTGACACTGTGCCATAGTTCTAGCAACTGGAGGCTGGTGACTATAATAGTAATAGATCTGATTAGCATTTGTACTACTATAATAATGTTTTTCAGTCCTCCTCCTTCCAGTTTACAACCACAGTCCTCGGGCATTTTTACGGTTTTCCCTGTTATGCTATAGCGGGAATCATGATAATGTATGGTCCTCCTTGTTAATTGAGATTATACATTAGTACATTTCGGGTTCTCCCTGCCAAATGAGAGTCGGAATTATGTCTGTTTTGCACCCTACATGGTACATGGGAGCAGCAAGAATGGGAATTATATTTGTTTAACATCATTTGTTGGGTTCTTCTTTTAAGTGAGAGCTGTACAAATTAGAATGTTTTGGGTTCCCCTACTACACAATATAAACGGACATATTTGAAAATCTACAGATGTTTTGCAAGCACAGACCCACACCTGGTGTTTAGAGAATCTTCCAAACTAGCTATTAAAATATGACTGTTACATACTGTCAGTCAAGAATGTTATATTTCATCTAGTTGCAACTACACTAGGTTACTGTGCTTCTTTTTCGTGTTATATTGCAGAAACTGCATTCTTTTACATTTGTGAGCATACCAGAAACCCCATCAATGACACAAAGTGGCTAATTCACAGGATTGACAAAGTATGAAGTTCAAACAGTCTTAGTAGAGTATCAGGTGTTGTAACTATCAGTTTGCTTCCTCTTTAAAGTGATACATGTTTGGTTACTTTTTTAATCATTTCAGTTAATATGAACATTGGAATTAGAGGCACGATGTATGTTCCACAAGTCTCCACCACACACATTGGGCTTTTATCCATCCTAAAAGAAATAGGATACAAGGGGCCCGTTCCTATGTCATTCAGTTGGTGGATAAAAACAGCAAAAAAGAACAGGTGGACTGGAATTAACAGTGTTTCTGCATTTCTGCATTCAGGAGATATTTTAACAGTACCAAAACCATGTGCTATCTAGGCCCATAGGAATATCATTCTGTGAAATATGGTCCATTAAATTAATTCTGAGTTAATTCACTTTTCACCTCTGTATATTCAGCTGCAACATCCAAGATGGAATATGTTTGCATTTTTTGGAAAACATTGTATTGCATTTGTATTTATTGATTTTTTAACGCACCTTCACCAAAGCACTTAAGAAGCTGAAAATGAAGACAGAAAATGGGCCTTCAAACGGGTACGTAAGATGTGATAGGTGGAGGAAGAACAGATCGTAAGAGGAACGGAATTCCAATGAAATGGTGCAAGAAGAGAGAAAGACCAGACATGAGGGAAAGCACAAGTGGTTTCAGGACAACAAGATGATAGATTCACTGCGAGAGTAGAGCTTGGGTAGGGGAGGAAATGGAAACGAGAAGTAAGATAAGGCCATGGAGGCATTTAAAAACAATAGAGAGAAAATGAACCAGAAGACGAGATTCCAGTGGCAGAATAGAAGCTGTAAGAGATTGAGGAGTGGGTAAACAAATAGCAGAGTTATAAATAGAACAAAGAGGGGTAAGACGAGATGCAGGAAGTCCAATCTCGAGAGAAGAACAGTTGTCAATATGAGAAACAATTAAGGCAGAAATAAGAGGTTTAGTAGCGTGAAAAGAAAGAAAAGGATGAACTTAATGAAAACTGAAAAGAAGAAAGTGACAGTCGAGCAGTAAGAGAAATGGGAGGACAAGGAGAGGTGGGGATCAAAAATAACACCAAGATTCCAAGAAGATAGAGAGAAAGGCAGCTGAAAAGGAGAAAAGAAAAGAGGGAGGGGGGATAAGGCAGAAGAAGAAGGACAGAAGAAAAAAACTTCGGTTTTAGATGGGTTATGGTGGAGAAAGTGGGAAGCCATCCATAAGTGGATGGAAGGGAGACAGGCAGACAGTTGAGAGTGAGGAGAGTCTGAACATTCAGAAAAAGAAAAAAAAGATGTGAGACATTTGACTCGTCAGCATAAAAGTGACCGGAAAGATTGGTGGAAGAGATGAGGGAAGAGGAATAGTGTACAATTAGAACAGAAGGGGAATGAGCACAGATCCTTGGGGAACACCATAGAGGAGTGAACGTGGAGGAGAAAGCTGGCTGGCCAAGGATATGTAGTAAGAGCATCCAGAGAGATAAGATTTAAACCAAGAAAGAGAAGAACTAGAAATACTCAATGAAGATAGAGATAATCAAGCATACAATCAATATCTTGTGGTGTTCCACAGGGCTCTTCTTTAAGCCCACTCCTTTTCAATATATTCATGAGACCATTGGCTCACATAATGAGGTTGGCTGGTGTCCATTTTAATATCATTACTGATGTTACTTAGTTAATTTTTCAGCTTGAAGGGGATGATGTGCAGTTTGGAAATAGGTTGAAATCATGTTTGGAGTAGGTCAGTAGCTAGATGTGTCAAAACAGACTCAAGTTTAATTTTCAGAAGACTGAACTGTTAATGTGTTCAGCATAGTCCATGAGCTTGTATCTATGGGTAAGCAGAAATAGCTGAATGGGTGTCTCAATTGTGTCCTTCCTCACTAAGTAACTGTCCATTACCTTTGCAAAAAGTCAAGAACCTGGGTTTCTGGCTTGACTTCTCACTATCTTTGGAGAGTCAGATATCTCAAGTTTCAAGTCCACGCTTCTTTTATCTGAGGGTTCTCAATTATCCTTTGGAGTTTTTCAGTTTCTCACACAAAATTCAAACTGTTAATATATTTATCTCCAGCTGGCTTGACTACTGCAGCAGCCTATACCTTGGCCTGTTTAAGGTGGCCATTGGTGGTCTTCTGTAGAGGAGCAGCCAAATGTCTTGGCAGGAAGTCCTGCTCCTATTCTGCCTATATGTTGGAAACCGGAAATTGTGACATGCGCAATGCCGGTAAAGGTACCTATACCACAAAGATCCTTTGAGATAAAGTATCCACTGAGAAACCCCTACGTGATGTACCCCTGAAGAGATGACAGTCTCCTGAGGGAGGTCCCTGAAGAAGTGTGAAGATGTGACAAAGAGAGGCTGGTGACATCACAAAAGATGTGAGTGACGTACTGAGAAGGTTTGCCAATGAAGAAAATGCACAGACAATATAGAATCTGATGGCGAAGTAAAGAATCGAGAATAAAGATTGCACATGTGATGAAGCACTGCAGAAAATAAAAGTTGTTTTATAACTGTGAAGATGCTGTAACGCAAGTAGACTAAGTAATCATAAGGCTGGCTTTACATAGTGAATAGGTTGCAGGTGGTGCCGCCAATATATCTAAATGTGTGTAGTAAGCTCAACCCGTGGAGAAAGGAGGATTGATAGCTGTATGCATTTTGCAGCAAAGAATAAGCCAAGGCTCAAAGGTGGACCAAAGGAAGACTGCTTGGCCTGGTGTCAAAGCATAAGAACAGCCAAAAATGGTTATCAGTCCTTTAAGAACAGTGAATATGAGATGCCAAGGCATCCCTTGTTAAGTTGCAAAGAGAGAACACCATGAGAGCCATGTTTCTTCATTTAAGACAATTAAATGCTATAGAATAAGCTGATTCACAGTCTCTGATCATGTGAGTCCAAGATGGAAATAGAGGTGGGCATGCAAGCCTGAACCTTGATAAGAACATGCTCACACCCCCTTATATTCCCAAAGATGAGAAGCTACTACAAGGCCAAGTTCAAAGACAATCTGAATGGAAGATGGCATAAGTGATGAGAGATGATGGGCTTATTGGGTCGGGTGGTATGGTCAAGTCAATCCACCAGCACCTGGGGTACCAGCTTTCGTGCTGCTACAGAATCAAATGTTCCAGAAGGGTACACGCATGCCAACCAATTGTAGAAGGCCATATAACGAAGGGCCTTATAGTTTGATACCCAATGGTGTGCTGTGTAGCTAATAATTGTTGAAGATGACTTGCACTAAGGGAGGGCATGAGTTGCCCACCCAAAAATAGAGACCCAATCACAATCCCATCCCATATAGAAAGTATACTTAGTGTATGGGAGGATAGGTCCAAGAGATCCCCCTCCCCTCAGGCCCCCCCCTTGTGGAGTCCATGGCTCATCGGGGGTCCCCCCTGCCACCAGGGCTTAGGTGGCGGGTGAACCGCTGGCTGAAACATTGACCAAACGTGCTGTATTTAGCTAGGCCCTGTAAACCATTTTGTGAAACCAGAATGACATGAGCCCCTGTGCGCCGCAGCACGGCCCCCACCCTTGGAGAGTTCTCACTTGTCCCTGCGGCTGCAGCTCCCTGGCAGATCCGCTGAGAGCCCGTTCCCACGAACAGGCGCACATGAGCTAGTGTTAGAAACAAACACTGTAACATTCACCTTCCACAGTGTATCACTGTCCACAGTATGACCCGGCCAGCAGAGCCGGGGTGGAAAATAACTGTAAAATGCCCCCCTGACAAAAGTAGTGACCCTAAATACCAATATGTAAACTGCCTGTGATAAAACCCTTTTCTCCACAACCTTTTGATAAAACATGAAAACTCCATGAAGATGGCAGAATGTGTGTTAATGTGGAATTCTGGTTGAAATACCCATATCCCCGTAGCTATGCGCAAATGGTAGAAGTGTCCCGGGGTTTTATGTTATATGTTTCCTTGAGAAGGATGTATTCCAGGGCCCTATGCCATAACTGAACTAATGCTGCTAGAGTGCAACGGAAAACAAGTTCAACTGCATTGGGAGCTCATGTAACTTGTGTAAGAAAACGCATAGAATGTATTCGAATGTCCAAGCTCACCATGTGTCACTACCATCAGTCCCATTGGCCAGTTGTTCCTGCATGCTCCACCAATCTTAATACTACCTCGGTTATCATACATGCATAGAATGTAACAAAATGTTGTGGTTGTTAAACACTTAACATATAGTTAACAATAGCAACATTGGTATGGGTAACACATTTTGAAATGGCCATGTAAAGGCACGAACAAAGTAGACATGTAAGCTTTGAAGAAAAAGCTCAATGAGTATTGTACTGTATAAGAATTATTATGTCTTTTTGTATAACCTGCAAACACACGAGGAAAATACCATTGTGGGCATATCCAAGGCCACTTCCCCTCCCTCCCCAGTGGAGCCTGCCAGATGAAAGGCAGAGGCCCGGGCTGTTCGGCCTCACCTCCCCCAATTCGGCTGGAGCCGCCTCAAGCATTCACGTTCCCCCGCAGCTCCCATGGCCCGCCACCTGAAATATTTACAACCCAGCAGTAAACCTCGGCCATAAACCCAGGCCAAAAGGTGCCCTTTCTTAGGCTCCACGACCCACAAGCTCACCCCCAGGTTAATGGCCCCTGTAAAATTAGGACACCCAATATTATGGCAACACTGTAGGAACACATGCATAATGACTTCTAACGAGGCACGAAAACTTGGACAGCTCACCCCTTGCCCTGAGACCCAACCTCGTGACCTATGATACCCGGCCAACAGGATGATGGTAACCATGTATTGATGTATCACCAAAGGACCCAACTCTAGGTGCATTCCTCCTGTGTTGCATTAACCTGTAGAGTAACCTATTGTAGGATTTACAGGGGAAGATAATATTGCGGTATTGAATGAATGCAGTGTGCATGGCTTTAGGGCAGAAAGCCAAGGAAGACGTTCATCAATGACACTGGCCACGCCTGGCACAACAGCACCGCCTGGATGAGCCCAGCTGACCTGCCCGGCCCACGTTGGCAACCAGTGACGTCCAGCAACCACGGCGTAACACATCACAGCTGCACCTATAGTTAGTCATCGCCACACAATCCCCCCGAACATGTGCCCCCTATAGTGTGTAGGTTCTTATGACGCATTTTGTAAATATATACACCTGTCTTTGCTAATGTCAGACAGAGCGCTCTCAGAGTTTGCAGAGTTCTTTGCATGCCCTATTTTGACTTATATAAACTCCCATTAAGCTCACCCGCACTTTGTCTTGGCCTTATTCCCATCTTGGTAGAGGCCATTATTGTCTCTCATTGAGGGGAGGATCGTGCTATCTGGGGACGCTCGCCTTCAGTGGTGACCCCGACAGCGTGATTATTTTTCCTTAAATATATCCCTACCGTCCCCTTTGGCACGAAAATCTCCGGTCGAAAAGGGATACGCACGGTGCGCCGGCTCTGGTAGGCTGCCTGCCAACGGCAACTGGTACGCTTAGAAGTGCGCACTCAAAAGAAAGAGGGTACGGGATCCCGGTTGAAAAATCCACTTTGAGTACCGCTCGCCGGAGCCGGGGCTGACCGTTGAGAGTACGGCAACACTGCCTGGACAGACCCGGTTGGGAGACTCCCGGTTCAAGACGGGCACGTGAGTATTAAGTCCGAGTGACCATAAAGGGAACAGGGGAGAAAAACAGGACAGGGAATGAGGTTATTTAAAAAAGGGACACTTTGGGAATACTAAAAACTACTCTAGACTTTCTCTACTTTTTCTTTGCATATGGCCATTAGGATCAAGAGGTGAAAAGAGATAAAGAGACGGGAACCTAGCTCCGCAAGGGGGTAGAAGGCGGCGCCGCATAGTGCTATCTTGACTTGTACTGGGAATATATGAAGAAGTGAAAAATAAGATAAAGGTGTCTGGTAAAAAAGGGAGACACAGTGAATACATTAGAAACTGCTATTCATTCTATTCTTCTCTCTGGGTTTATGGGGAAAAAACAGGGTTAGTATTGAAAAAAAAAAAAGAAGATAACCTAAGTAAAAGAAGGAGTTTATATCAAACTAAAAAGACGAGTGTATATCAAACTGAGAAGGAAAGAGACAACTAGGGAGGGAGGAAAAGGTTTACGAGTTGAACTGTGAATAGAGTGTTGCTTATTGGTGTGTGTGCATCATGTGTGTCAGAACATATTTTGTCAAGATGAATATGTAAAAATGGTAAAAGTTGCATGATTATGGTGTGGTCATCGTAAGTGTGACCAGAAGAAATTTTTACGGGGATGAGCGCGATGCAGTAAACTGACTATTTTTTGAATAAGTGTGCTGAAGATATCAGTAGTGTACAAAAGGTGGTTTGCTTTTGTATATGTCCCCTAAATTATACAGAGTATAAGCTGTGCACACCCACTCTCATATTGCTCAGGTGGTGGAAACACATAGGTCCCTACACGCAGAGATATATACATATATAGATATATCTAGTGATATATAGAGCAACTACAAACCATGGGGGCAGAAACACCCCTGGCCCATATTTGTAAGAATCTACCTGGGTACGCTGAACGTATTAAGAAATATCATGATCAGTGGATTACAGAACTAACGGGGGAAGGGTTACCCCAAATATGGCCAGAAGGAGGATCGTTTGACAAGAGTGTTCTGGACATGGTAGCAACATGCATTTACCTAAAATACAAGGGGAGGCAGTTCCATAATAGGAGAGAAATACTAGATCTATGGAGATTGTTTGAAGAAGTGCCCCCTCCCAAAAAAAAAAAGCTAGGTACTGATTTGCCATCTACCACTGATAATCCATTGCTGATACCTGAAGACGACAAGGTGTTGCAAGAAGGGGGACCACTAGTAGAGGTAACCAGATTGTACCCAATATTAAATAATCCAGTGCCTGCAGAAGGATACAGTGACCCCACATATGTGCCCCCAACAACAGTCACCACGACTCGAGGGCCAACGGCACCCCCACCGTATGAGAGCCATAGACAGCGCGACCAGGTAAGTACACCCACAGTAAATATAGAGAAACTAACAGAAGACTTAGAGTGTAGGCTCTCCGTAGAAAAAGATGAACTCTCGAGGATAAAAAGCATCTTTGAACCGAGTGGGGCTAACGCTGCTCGGTCAGAGCTGACATCAAGAGCACAGAGTCATGATAAAACAATTGAGGAAGGGTGGAAGAAGGGGGAGATACTGTTCAGAATACAAGAAGAACCAACTCGAATAATTGAACTAGAGGAAAGGGAGGAGCATACTGACAATGAGATTTTGACCACAGGAGGTAGAGAGGAACTATTGTGCGATATAGAAGAGGAGTTAGAAGAAAGTGAAAGATTAAGTATGGCGATGGGAGGAGGAACTGAGGGGATGGATGGTGCATGCTCGGGAAGAACAATGGAAGAAGAATGGGCAGGACGACTGAGGAATAGGTTGGGTGAAATGGTGTCACTAGGAAAGAAAGGAGTGAAGGTGAGTACAGGTAAGGCCACAAAGGGGAAGTTACAACTCCCCCTAATACACAGGGGAGGAGGGAGGCAAAATTACATACCCTGGGCTCAGATGGACAAGGCTAATTTGTTTAAGTTATTACCGCCGCTATCAGGAGGGGCAAGCAAGTGGATATATGCATTTGAGAAGCATACAGCATGGCTACCGCTAGCAATAGGTGATGTGAAGAGTTTGCTAGTATCGGCAGTTGGGGATCAAGCTGACAGAGTATGGGTAAAGGCTGGCTTCCCGGGGGTAACGTTAGACTGCGATCGCCATGACGGTGCCTCTTTTAACACAGTACGTGCAAGGGTGTGGGATGCGTTAAGAGAAACATTTCCTGACACCCCAGATTTGCAGTCAGTAATGCAATGTACAATGAATGATGGAGAAGATGCTATGGATTACATTTTTTGGGTCCAGGAGATGTGGAGAGCGGAAACGGGCACGCCCTGGTATCAGTCAACCTCATTATTGTATTTCATAATAAAGAGAGGGCTCCCTAAAGAGGTACAAAAAGCACTTGACAAAATTGCAGGTATTGAAGCAAAAGGGTGGCCCGAAATACAGAGCATAATAGTTCACCACTGTAAAAGGATAAAGGAGAGGGAAAAGGAAATAGCACAAAAAAGATTGGCAGACCAGGCAAAGTTCATACAGACAAAACTGGTGAAGGTCGCTGCAGCAGTAGCCGCGCTCCCACATAGCAGGGAGGGAGAGGAGGAGGAGGAGGGGCTGGTAGCAATACAGGGGAGGATGGCAACGAATTGGGCAGGAGCAAGACAACCACAGTGGAATGAGCAGGAGCAGAGCGGAGGTCCGCAGTGGCAAGATTGGGCCCCTCGAGGGGGACGAGGTGGGTACAGGGGTCACAGAGGGGGTGGACAAGGGTACGGGGGAAATGGAGGAAATGGATGGCAAGGTCCCAGAGGTGCACAGGGAAATTGTTGGAATTGCGGGAGGTGGGGACACTTTTCCCGAGAACGCAGAAACAGGCCAAACAACGGATTTCAAGAGATGGAACAATATGGTAACCCCCACCCGGGAAGCCCAAACGGTCTTCCGATGGGACTACAACAGAGGGAACAAGAACAGGAGTACGCAGAGCAAAGACAAGTGCACCATTATAGGACACAGAATCACCCACAAAACAACGACACTATGCAATACACCCCAGGCAACCCTTTCGCTACGAGTGCCAATGGAGCACCAGCCACGGCTCCCTGTAGTGGTGTGTCAGTAGTTTCGGGAAATGTTTTCAGCCAGGAAGGGACAATGAGACAACCAGCATAGGACAGCCCACAGAGAACACTTGCGTGTCAGGTTCTATCTACCACCTACGATGCAGCGGAGGAACCATTGGTAGGGGCGCAGATAGGAGACAAGCAGTTCATATTCATGGTGGATTCGGGAGCCGAGAAATCATGTATCCGTGAAGGCCGGTTTCCACTATCTAACCGGAAGTTAGAGATGCAGGGGTTCTCTGGGGCTGTAATTGAAGTTCCTTACACAGAAGATTTGGATGTGACAGTGGGGGATAAAACGGTAAAGACACCCTTACTTTATTATGAACAATCACCAATAAACCTGCTTGGAAGGGACCTTCTTAGCAAGCTTAACATGACAATATCATTTACAGAAAGAGGGATAGTGTGCTCAACCCAAGGAATATGCCCATTACGCGTAATGCTGGTGGTACATGCCCGAGCAACAGCACCAGAAATACGGGGCATGCCAGTGGACGAAAGAATGTTTATTGAAGGATTAAAAACACTGGCCCAAGTAGTACCCGAGCTAAAAAAGTTAGAGTGGAGGATACCAGCAGAATTCATCTTCCGCCCAATAGTACGCCCAGACATAGCACCAGGTTCAGTGGTATCCTTAGACCTACATGCTGTGCAAGTATCAGCCAAAAGGATTGCAGTAATTGGGATGGACATAGACGGGTGTGAATGGCGCACTGTGCTGAGCATCAATGCTGATATCGCCCCACGTGACTTGTCTGATGAGGATCTCTTTTCTGATTCAGAGAGTGATGGCGAAATAATAATGGAAATAGCGATACCCTGTGACATTTTAATTCAAACAAGGCAAGTGCCCGTCCAGTTAATGGCAGTGGTGGGAGCACCACCGTCATTTTTTGATGATGACATGCGACTGGTACCAAACGATTTGTGGACAACAGGCCCCCATGATGTAGGTTTGTTGCATGGAGTGACACCAGTTGTGATAAAGCTCAAACCGGGGGCAATTGTGCCCCGAGTGAAGCAATACCCATTGTCCCGCGAAGCTGAGGAAGGGATAAAAGAGACAGTAAGTGCATTGCTAGCACAGGGAATAATAGTGCCCTCAAACTCCCCATGTAACACTTGTATCTATCCGATCAAAAAAAGCGAAGGGAGGGGCGTGGAGGATGATCCAAGATTTACGCCCCCTTAATGACGTCATACAACAAGAGTTTCCTTTGGTCCCGAACCCTGCATCCATACTGTGCAGTATCCCGAAAACGGCATCACATTTCACAGTAGTTGATTTGAAAAATGCATTCTTCTCCATCCCCTTGGCCGAAGAAAGCAGATACTTGACAGCATTCACACTAGGGGGGAAGAGATACGAGCATTGCAGGCTACCCCAGGAGTACTGTGAGAGTCCAAGCATATTCAACCGCATACTACACGAAACCTGGGTAATTTAACAGTTGAAAGCACGAGCATTCAGTACGTAGACGATTTGCTCGTCTGCGCACAGAGTGAGGAAGTGTGCAGAAGAGACTCGGTCACTCTCTTAACACTGCTGGCCAATAAAGGGTACAAAGTGGACAAAGGGAAACTACAATACTGCCAGTCAGAAGTGCTGTACCTGGAGCAGCTGATATCAAAGGATGGGAAAAGAATAATACCTGACAGAGTGGAAGCAATAAGGTCAGTGAGAGAACCAACCACAGTGAAGGAGATGCAAAAATTCCTAGGAATGTGTAACTATTGCAGAGCATGGATACTAGATTATGCAGCCTACACCAGACCTTTGTTACAAGCACTCAAAGAGGCCCAGCAAGAGAACAGGAAAATAGAGTGGTCAAAAGAAATGAGTGACTCGTTTGGGTCACTAAAAGAGCTAATATCGAGTGCTCCAGTACTCGCCAATCCTGATTATGAGCGCAAATTTTACCTGTTCTCACATTGCAAGGGGACCCTTATGACAGCTGTGCTGACACAAAAGACTTCCCTAGGACACAAACCATTGGCCTACTATAGTGGCACATTAGATGCAGTGATGCAAGGCCACCTTGCATGTGAGCAGTCTCTCGCTGCTGCCGCGTTCGCCATTGAGAAAAGTACCACAATAGTAATGGGGTGCCCTGTCACGTTGTTTGTGGAACACTCATTGTTTGCAATACTGGAAAGATCAAAAAGTACACTGACTACACAGCGAGCAACTGCCTATGAGATAATATTGTCCGGCGCCAACATTCACGTAGTGAGGTGCAGGACAGTAAACCCAGCAACATTCATCACAAAACCGTGCACACTAGAGGACATGCAAGAACACAATTGTGCAACATACACAGGAGAAACGGGGGAGGGCACGGTGGTGTGTGAAAATGCCCTGAGCGAGGGAGTGGTGTATTTTGTAGATGGCTCAGCATCTATTGACATGGACACAGGAGAGAAACATGTGGGACTAGCAGTAGTGAGACTAGAAGAAGGTGAGTATGAAGTGTTAGTACAATATCGCCTTCCGTCCCATTTTTCAGCCCAAGCAGCAGAACTTATTGCCCTAATAGAAGCATTACATGCAGCTAAGGGATTTGCAGTGATGATATACACAGATTCAGCTTACATGACGACCACCGTAAACAGAGGTCTAGCCCGGTGGGAGCGGAGAGGGTTTTGAAGGGCGGATGGAACCCCAGTGCAACATGGCAAACTGTTGAAGGAATTGATTGAGGCCCTGAAAGGCCCAACAATGGTAGCAATAGTGAAATGCCAAGCACATACATCTAACACCGACGTTGTGTCTTTGGGGAATGCAGCAGCAGATGCTGCTGCCAAGAAGGCTTCATATTTTGAAAGACATGGAGCAGGTGAGTACCTATTGCAGCACCAGACGAGTGAAGAACTTCCAGAAGGATACAATGCCATGCCCATATCGCAAATACTAGAGCTGCAGGAAGGCGCAAGTGGTGAAGAAAAAGTGTTGTGGGAAAAAAGGGGGTGCAGCCAATCTGCAACAGATTTATTGTGGCGTCAAAATAACTCAGGAAAAGTAGTAATGCCCATCAAACTGTTAGAGATAGCATTCCAGCAATTACACTTTCCAGCGCACAATACTAAACAACACATTGCGGCAGAGCTACAGGAAGATTGGTTCGTGCCATGTCTCCAGGAACACATATCCAGGTTGACAATGGAGTGCACGACTTGTCAAATATATAACTCCGGAATGACCCTACGAACACTCAGGGGGACAATTCCAAAACCAACAGGGCCCTTCAGAGAACTGCATATTGTTTATGCGGACATGGGGGAGAGGTGTAACGGGGCACGCTACATGATAGTAGTTGTATGTCCATTTTCCAGATGGGTGGAAGCGGGCCATGTGCGCGTCCTGATGCTAAGAGCGCTGCAAAGTTCCTAGTGAGGGAAGTTTTCCCACACTGGGGAATTTGTGACATAATTCGCTCAGACAACGGCACTCATTTTGTGAACGAACTCTTCAAGGAAGTGACTGCGTTATTGGGAATAAAGCATAAACTCTGCTCGATTTATCATCCTCAAAGTAACGGTGTTGTCGAGAAGATGAACGGCCTGTTAAAAGGAAGATTGCCTAAATTGTGTTTTTCGTTAAAGAAAAACTGGATCTGCTGCCTACCCCTTGCACTGTTTGAGCTGAGGAATCAGCCGAGCAAGGATCACTATCTGTCCCCGCATGAGATCGTGACAGGGAGACGGATGCACACAGCACATTCTCCACTGCGCCAACACTCAGATGCACACAGAAGCACCACAATATTAGGAGATGAATTCACAGACTATCTGAAGAAGCTAACTAGGGCAGCGCGTGCAATTTCAAGGCAGCTCTCACCACCATTTACAAGGGAAGAAGGGAACACAACGGTGTCCTTTGTGGAACCGGACACACAAGGACAATTAATGCCAGGAGAGTTCATTTATGTCCGAAGCTTCGTATGCCGGTGGAATGCCCCAAGGTTCCACGGGCCATAAAAAGTACTGTTTTGTACACCCACAGCTGTAAAGGTGAAGGGACTCAGGTACTGGATACACTTGACAGATGTGCGAAAGACATATAATAGTGTACGGGAAGAAGTTGATGGGGAGGCACAGACAACAGCAAACCAAAATAATAGAAATGATGAGCAAGCATGAACAGATGAATGGAGGAATGTAACTGGTAAATTAATTTGTTAACGAAACAAGTGTATTACAGTTTATTGATCAAGATAAATGAGAAAAATTAATGATAAAAAAAAATGTTTCATTGAAAATAACAGTGTAAAATATATGTATTTTCTGTACCCTTCTCTGTCCATCCTCCCCACCCCCCCGCACCCCAACCATCTCCCTTTCTATGACCTCCCGGTACATACAGTGCCGACAAAAATGTTTACATGCACGTACTTAATGCACTTTTATATTTCAAACAGGAACTACCATGGCAATAAACGGGCAGCCCGCAACGAATATATTGATTAGATGTAGAAATAATTAGCTGAAAGGTGTAGATATTCGTATGAGTGTGGATTGTCTGTATGCATTACTTTATTTTTTGCAATACTGTTTGGCTTGGCTACCTATTGGTTTATAGGGTTCATCTCTATCGAGATGAACGAGGGGGGAGGGAATAACAGGATTAATGTAACAAATCAAACTACAACTGCGAATACTAAAGAAGGTGATTTTTTGGTGTGGGACGGATCTAAACTCGTATGGGAATATAACATGAAACCGCCCAATGTTGCTACCTCACCAAATGAAAGAATGAAGGATAAAATGCAAAATAGCACAACTTCCCCGCCAAATGTCCCTGATTACAATGCCCACAGTTTAAATGATCGCAACCCTTCTGTTATATCATGGCTGTACAACACCCCCACCAGTGTGCCCACACATATAACCACCCCCACAATAGAGAACACACTACCTGATAGAATAAAGAAAGATAATGATGAGATGGCAGTGAGATACACAGCATTATATGATGAATGGGAAAAGGGGGGCGGAGGGAAGAAAGGGGGGTCTAGACTGTTCCTCGCCCGTGAAGCCGGGAGATATATTAGAAATAATAGGAGGAAAAGGGAGGTGGGGAGGAGAAAATACGACGAGTATTACGGGTTGGGACTGGACAAGATGGAAGACCCACGACACCCCCACCAGACAAATAAATGGTATGCAGACATGAGTGCAACTGCAAAACAAACAACAAATGAGAGTTGCTATGTCTGCTCCCTCATTCCCCATCCTTCAGGTACACCCAAAGTATTGCTGCCAAAAGAATTGCCTGTTGTGGATGCCCAATGTCTCCTTCATCTCACGTTGTGCAGAATTAAGCACACCTTCCAGGCACACGAGGTAACTTTTAAAATGCTGCAGAATGAGAAGACCTGTTACCCGAAAGCGGAAGGAGTGATATGCTTGGAAGAACCATTTTTTATAATACAAGGGACATTATTTTTAGAAAATAAGTGGAAAGATGAAGAAATAACGTGTAAAGCTGAGGCGCTTTGAGATGTGACATTTGAAAAACTGCAGTGGATAGACAAAACATGCACACCAGTATGGAAGGAGCACATCTCAAAATTGACCTGGGTGACTGCCATTGAAAAGCCCTTCAAACTACAGAAAGAAATAAACTATGAACTGTGTTTCAAGGGAGATGGGAAAACTATCATGGGAGTAAACAAAAACTGCAACAAGACTTTCACAATCCCGGATATGAAAAAAGGGACAGCGGCCCTCATGGACACCTATTGGGTATGTGGCAACCAGGTATACCTGCACCTCCCACAATCCTCGAGAGGCAGCTGCTCATTGGCCACCCCACATTCTGCACTAATGGTGATACCAGAGAGCCACATTGGTGGGAGCAAGAAAATGCAAGAGACTCCTCAGAAGAATGAAGCCTAACCGACTGCAGAATCACAACAATTATATGTCCTGTCTTACGGCAATAAGGGGGAGATGCTGTCTCGGAGCAGACGATCGTCAAACTACATATCAAAAGCATCCTCAGAACTACTGGCACGGATCCCAGACAGATATCGATTATTCAGCTCTGCAGAGACTTTCTTCGCCTCACTCATCCCCAGCATCCAGGCACGGGCAAATGCAAAATGGCTCCAAATCACACGCTGGGAGCTGATCCAGCTGGCAAATGACACTGAAGAAGTATTTAACGTAATAAAAGTGGAACTGAGAGCACTACGGCTAATGACCATGAAAAATAGGTATGTCTTAGACCTATTAACAGCGATGGATGGAGGTGTTTGCCGAAAAATTGGAAGTGTCTGCTGCACTTACGTACCTTCTGAAGATGCACATAATGGTACCTTATCCCACGTGATCGAAGCCGTACATAACCTAGGAGAAAGAATGAAAATGGAAGGTTGGGCCGCAGCAAGCACATGGTTCGACAACCTCTTCTCCTGGGTCCCGTCATGGTTGGGACTGGCTGTCAAATTGCTGATGCCCACGCTGGTGCTCCTCCTTTTTATTTTTTGTATATGCCAGGTGGGTCTTTGATGTTGTGCAAATGCAGTACCAAATGGTGCAATGATGATGGTGACAATGGGCAACGCTCGCGGTACAATACAAAATATGCAGGAGATGGAGGTACAAACAGGAGAAGAAAACACACTGTAACGCTCACCTGATTCTCGCAGAGGCGCCGGTCTTGACTGGGCGACTACCGTATCTTCAAAGGTGATGTGTAGCACCCGGTTGGCTCTTTGGGCTGGACCTCTGTGCACTGTATGCCTGACGTGTAGAGTAAGATGTCTTAGGTAAGTGAATGCCGAGCTCTCCATCTGCCTCGGGGCAGGGTGCTGTAACCAGTTTCTTCACTGGATAGGTAGCGCAGGCCTCTTGACTTCAGAACGGCCTCATTTACTGCACGAACGGTAAGTTTCGAGTCATTCAAATGTCTTTAAAGTCTTTAGTAATGATGTCTCTTGTTTTGCAGGGTTCCGGCGATGGCGGATGACGGGCTGAAGTGAGTTGAAGATGGAGCCCGTGTGATGAATAGAAGCGCCTGGAAGCACGTAAGTAAGCGCTTGTTGCCTGCTTCACTATGCGCTCTAACTGTCTTTTTATTTTGCAGGTACGAGTTCGGAGCGGCTGCAGGGTGCTGGAATACCCACTGGATTAGATGTGGAAAGGAGTAATGGCACGTGAGTATTTTCCGTTCCCCAATGTCTTTAAACGCACCTTGTTTTGTCTTTCAGCTGCGGGATGCAGCGCCGAAGGCCTCCGGAGCGTGCGAAGAGTTGGTAAACTTTTGTCTTTCAGATGCAGGAATGCAGTGTGAAGACCTCCGGAGCGCACGAAGAGTAGGTAAGCCTTTGCCTTTCAGATGCCGGAATGCTAACCTGTTCTTTCTTGTCTTTATAGGTGTTGCTGAAGATTGGATTCAGGATGGTAAGCCTTTGCCTTTCAGATGCCGGAATGCTAACCTGTTCTTTCTTGTCTTTATAGGTGTTGCTGAAGACTGGATTCAGGATGGTAAGCCTTTTTCCGAGGGCCCAGGACCGGATGCAGAAGACACGATGAGCGTTCTGCTGCAGAGGTTGCAGAATAACGCAAAGCAAGATTCATCCACCGGGTGTGGTTTAAATAGCCTCCTTTAGTGCTTAGGTGTCTCCTTCCACAGCCACGCCTAAGTAAGAAAAGAGTTCCTGGTAAGAAAAGAGTTCCTGCCTTCCAGAAGAGTTCCAGTGTTCTGAATCTAGGGAGTGGCTCCAGCCCCACCCAACAGGAAAAGTAGTTCCAAACAGAAGAGGATCAGAGGCTCAACTGGCAGGCAAGTAAGCAGCATGGTCTGCTGAAGGTAAGTCCACCCAAGCATTATGAGCCCGGCGCTTCCAGCGCTGGGACTGGGCATATTTATGAGCCTGGTGCCACTGGCGCCAGGACTGGGTCCAAAAGGTCCCAATTGGGACTGGTTGGCACTTGGAACCTGGGTTATGGATCTGCTTCCAAGGGAGTTGGGAAAACCCTGACCTTTTGGAAGCAGAGGTCATGACAGTACCCCCCCTCAAGGCCCCTCCCAAACCGGGCTTCTCCGGGGGTTTTGGCTTGTCAGGAAATGTTCGGTGAAATCTTTTGATTAGGCGAGGAGCGTGGACATATTCAGCAGGTTCCCAGGATCTCTCTTGGGGGCTGTAGCCTTTCCAGTCAATTAGGTAGAATAGTTTAGATTTGGAGATCTTGGAGTCCAGAATGCTTTTGACTTCAAACTCGAGTTCTCCATCCACTAGGATAGGTTTTGGAGATTTGGTTAGTCGGGTTTGAGGTTGCACGGGTTTTAATAGAGAGACGTGGAAGACCGGATGTATCTTCATGTGCGGGGGCAAGTCCAACTTGACCGCTACTGGGTTTACTATGGTAGTGATGGAATAGGGACCAAGGTATCTTGGGTTGAATGTGCGTGGCCCTTTTAGAGATAGATATTTGGTGGATAACCAGACTTGATCCCCTACTTGATAGTGAGGGGCTTCCTTCCGATGTTGATCTGCTCCTTTCTTGTATTGTTCTTTAGCCCTTTGAAGGTGAGAAACAGCTTCCTTAAAGGCTTGGGTGATTGTAGAATGCAGGTAGTCTACTGCTGGTGTTTCAAGATCTTGGAGGGGATCCAACTCCGAGGTTCGAGGGTGACTGCCGTACAAAAGAAAAAACGGGGTTTTCCCAGTTCCCGAATGGACAGAGTTATTGTAGGCATACTCGGCTATCCAAAGGATATCTTTCCAAGTTTTTTCAGTTTGTTGCAGCATGCAGCGTAAATACTGTTCCAGAGTTTGATTGGTCCTCTCGGTTTGTCCGTCGGTCTGAGGGTGGTGACTGGTCGATAGTCTCACATCAATTTGAGCCGACCGACAGCAACTTCGCCAAAAATGAGAAATAAATTGACTACCTCGATCCGAAATTAGAACCGAAGGAAAACCGTGCAGTCGGACGATGTTTTCGAGAAATTCTCGGGCCAGAGTTGCTGCTGTTGGCAAGCCTTTGAGCGGAATGAAATGCGCCATCTTGGAGAATAAGTCCACGATTACTAGAATCGTATTGTATACGGAGCATGGAGGTAGATCGGTGATGAAGTCCATAGAAAGCGTATGCCAAGGGCGAGGTGGGATGTCAATAGGGCGTAAGAGGCCTGCTGGTCTTTCCTTTTGACTCTTGTTTTGGGCGCATACTCCACAGGACATTATAAAGTCTCTGATATCTTTTTTCCAAGACGGCCACCAGAAGTAGCGCTTGATCTTTTCTGAGGTCTTGGCTATACCGGGATGACCTTCCATTAAAGAGTCGTGATAACAAGAGATTACTTTTTTCTGTAAATCTGTGCTGGGTAGGTATAATCGTTCTTGGAAATACAATAAGTTGTCCTTTACTGCAAAGTCCTTTCCCTGCAGATGCCAATT
This sequence comes from Ambystoma mexicanum, assembly GCF_040938575.1. Lineage (NCBI taxonomy): Eukaryota > Metazoa > Chordata > Amphibia > Caudata > Ambystomatidae > Ambystoma > Ambystoma mexicanum. The sequence goes on from NC_090934.1 coordinate 663,258,951, forward strand.
CTGTATGTCTGCTGGAGTTACAAGTTGCCTGGCTTTATCCTTAACTTCCTCTATGGATTCTGTGGCGATTACACCCAGAATTCTTTGTTCGGGAATGATTGGTACAGGTTTAGGGTTGACCAAGTGTTCTTCCACTCCCATCCGAGAAAGGGCATCGGCTTTACCGTTCTTTGTACCAGGTCGATAGGTAATTATGAAGTCAAACTCGGCAAAGAATAATGCCCAACGGAGTTGTCTAGAGGATTGGGGTTTTGCGGTCTTCAAATATTGCAGGTTTCGGTGATCCGTAATCACAGTAACGGTGTGTCGGGCCCCCAGCAGATAATGCCGCCAAGCCTTAAAGGCAGACTTGATAGCCAGAAGTTCCTTGTCAGTAATCGTGTAATTGATTTCAGGAGGCGAGAATTTGCGGGACCAAAATGCCACGGGATGCAACTGATTGGTTACCGGGTCCTTTTGTGATAGAACTGCCCCCATGGCAAGGCTTGAAGCATCAGTTTCCACGATGTAGGGGAGTTTGGGGCGAGGGTGTTTTAAGATTGGTGCAGAGATAAATTTAGTCTTCAAATCCTGGAAAGCTTGTTCCGCCTCGGTAGACCATTCAAAACGTTTGTTTTTCTTTAACAAGGCAGTGATGGGCTGGACTATTCGAGAGAATTCGGGGATAAACCTGCGGTAAAAGTTAGCGAAGCCTAACATGCTTTGCACACCTTTTACGGAGGATGGTGATGGCCATTTGAGAACTGCATCGACCTTCTTTGAATCCATACGCACTCCGCCAGGTGATAATATGAATCCCAAGAATTCAACTTCAGTCACGTTGAAAACACATTTTTCCAACTTAGCGAAAAGTTTGTGTTGACGCAATCTTTCGAGGACCATTTTCACGTGTTTCCGATGTTCAGATTCCGATGAAGAATAAACGAGGATGTCGTCAATGTAAACAACAACACATACATCTATGAGCTCTCTGAGGACATCGTTCATAAAATATTGAAAGGCGGCCGGGGCATTGCAAAGTCCGAAGGGCATGACCTGATATTCAAATAGCCCATACTTGGTGCGGAAGGCCGTCTTCCATTCATCGCCCTCTTTTACTCGTACCAAGTGGTAAGCTCCTCTAAGATCCAGCTTTGTATATATGCATGCTTTTCTGACTTGGTCCAGGAGTTCAGGGATCAAAGGTAACGGATATCTATTCTTAACGGTGATCTGGTTCAGGGAGCGATAATCGATACAAGTTCTAAGGTCTCCTTCCTTTTTTGGAACGAAGAACAAAGCTGAAGAAGCAGGGGACTTGGAAGGACGAATAAACCCATTTGCCAGGTATTGATCCAGGTATTGTCGAAGGTCAAGGTTCTCAGGCTCGGTGAGGGCATAAATTCTACTACAAGGAGGAGTAGATCCAGGTATCAGGTCTATCTGGCAGTCATAAGACCTATGAGGAGGTAGAGAGTTAGCCTGATCCTTCCGGAAAACATCTTGGTATTCTAGGTATTCGGGAGGTAACTGGGGAGTCTCTGAAGAAATTGCGGCCAGTGCAACACCAGGTGGAGGATGACAAGTAGAGACACATTCTGGAAACTGGACCGTTCTTGCTCGCCAATCGATCAGAGGATTGTGTTTCTCTAACCAAGGTATTCCTAGAATAATCTGAAACTGAGGGGCCTTGATCACATCGAACACGATCTTCTCATGGTGTCCATCTTGACTTACTAGCGTCACCTCTTGAGTGGTATGCGTTACTGGCCCGGAGGCTATCTCCGTACCATCCACCGTAGTAATGACGTCCTTTACAGCCTTGGGACAAAGAGTTAGATTCATCCTCAAAACCATTTCATGATCCACATAATTGCCGATGGCACCGCTGTCGACGTAAGCTTCAATTGCATGTAATCGATCCGGATTATCAGGGCTAATGAGGACCATAGGTATCACGAAATGCGAGGTCACGGAACTGGTTTTCACGCTCGGCAAGAGGACCTCTATTCTTGTCGGGCGAGGTCGTTTCCCTGCTCAGAGTTTGTAACTTTGGTAACTGCAGCTCCTACTGCCTTCTTGGCAGGTTTCACTGGACAGTCTCGAAGAAAGTGCCCTGAGTTTCCGCAATATAGGCATAATTGCAACTGTTTCCTCCTTTCCCGCTCCCTTTGTGTTAGAGGACCTTTCAGACCCCCTATTTGCATGGGTTCCCCGGAGTCTACTCCTTTGGAAGGAGTTGGCGGTTTGGAAAATACTCGAGCATCAAACTTGGAACGATCGGCCTTCCTGTTCTGCAGCCTGTGATCTATTTGAACAACCAAGTCTATATAATCCGAACAGTCTTGTGGGGGATTCACTACTTGGGCTAAAACGTCTTTGAGCTCTCCACGTAGACCTCTATAAAACAGCGTAATCCTTTTGTCCTCAGGCCATTGAGTTTCCACTATTAGTCTATTGAAAGATGCAATATAAGCCAAAAGGTCTTGATTACCCTGTCGCAACGAAAGAAGCTCATTGTCCAAGGCCTGCCCCTGTGAATGTCTTGCGAACAGTTTTTCCATACTAAGCTGAAAGGCTTGAAAATCATGGAGAACCGGATCATCTTGATTAACTAGAGGGATCGACCAGTCTGCCGCATTGCCACTAAGGTACGAAAGTACAAAAGCTACTTTTGCTTGATCAGTTGGAAAGGCTGCTGGCCGGCATAAGAAGTGCAACCGGCACTGATTGATAAATACTGCAAACCTCTTTGGGTCACCAGCAAATCGTTCGGGCGGAGCCAGAGGTACATTCCCAGGTAGGTTGATCTGCACTGGATTCATAGAGGATGTTGAAGGAAGATTTGCCCCTGATGCGGGTAACGGGGTCTGTCCGGCTTGTGACTGTAGCACTTGTCTAGCAAGATTGTCTGTTCTCTCCTTGGAAATAATTAGTTCCCTTCTTAGAGCATTCGTTTCCTGACGAGCTGCATGCACTTCTGCCCTTAGTTCCCCAAGTAACCGGGCTAGGGGGTCAGTATCCGAGGTTTCCATAGCGCCTGGGCGAGAGTTTTGCGGTAGGCTTTGCGTTCTGTAACGCTCACCTGATTCTCGCAGAGGCGCCGGTCTTGACTGGGCGACTACCGTATCTTCAAAGGTGATGTGTAGCACCCGGTTGGCTCTTTGGGCTGGACCTCTGTGCACTGTATGCCTGACGTGTAGAGTAAGATGTCTTAGGTAAGTGAATGCCGAGCTCTCCATCTGCCTCGGGGCAGGGTGCTGTAACCAGTTTCTTCACTGGATAGGTAGCGCAGGCCTCTTGACTTCAGAACGGCCTCATTTACTGCACGAACGGTAAGTTTCGAGTCATTCAAATGTCTTTAAAGTCTTTAGTAATGATGTCTCTTGTTTTGCAGGGTTCCGGCGATGGCGGATGACGGGCTGAAGTGAGTTGAAGATGGAGCCCGTGTGATGAATAGAAGCGCCTGGAAGCACGTAAGTAAGCGCTTGTTGCCTGCTTCACTATGCGCTCTAACTGTCTTTTTATTTTGCAGGTACGAGTTCGGAGCGGCTGCAGGGTGCTGGAATACCCACTGGATTAGATGTGGAAAGGAGTAATGGCACGTGAGTATTTTCCGTTCCCCAATGTCTTTAAACGCACCTTGTTTTGTCTTTCAGCTGCGGGATGCAGCGCCGAAGGCCTCCGGAGCGTGCGAAGAGTTGGTAAACTTTTGTCTTTCAGATGCCGGAATGCAGTGTGAAGACCTCCGGAGCGCACGAAGAGTAGGTAAGCCTTTGCCTTTCAGATGCCGGAATGCTAACCTGTTCTTTCTTGTCTTTATAGGTGTTGCTGAAGACTGGATTCAGGATGGTAAGCCTTTGCCTTTCAGATGCCGGAATGCTAACCTGTTCTTTCTTGTCTTTATAGGTGTTGCTGAAGACTGGATTCAGGATGGTAAGCCTTTTTCCTTAGGCCCAGGACCGGATGCAGAAGACACGATGAGCGTTCTGCTGCAGAGGTTGCAGAATAACGCAAAGCAAGATTCATCCACCGGGTGTGGTTTAAATAGCCTCCTGTAGTGCTTAGGTGTCCCCTTCCACAGCCACGCCTAAGTAAGAAAAGATTTCCTGGTAAGAAAAGAGTTCCTGCCTTCCAGAAGAGTTCCAGTGTTCGGAATCTAGGGAGTGGCTCCAGCCCCACCCAACAGGAAAAGTAGTTCCAAACAGAAGAGGATCAGAGGCTCAACTGGCAGGAAGTAAGCAGCATGGTCTGCTGAAGGTAAGTCCACCCAAGCATTATGAGCCCGGCGCTTCCAGCGCTGGGACTGGGCATATTTATGAGCCTGGTGCCACTGGCGCCAGGACTGGGTCCAAAAGGTCCCAATTGGGACTGGTTGGCACTCGGAACCTGGGTTATGGATCTGCTTCCAAGGGAGTTGGGAAAACCCTGACCTTTTGGAAGCAGAGGTCATGACACACACCAAGATTCCAGATGGTGCCCATATACCACAGTGGGGATGTAGTAGACAGACTATTGCACACTACAATTAAAGAGCCCCATGAGCTTGAGTGGTATAAGGAGGTGTGGGTGGATCTGGAAGGGGACGGGGATTGTATATATATGACATGTACACCAGACGAGTATGCTAGAAGGGGAGAAAGCCTGCGAGGGGTATGTAGGGCCTGGATGCCCATAAAAGGCACCCCCGCATGGGATGAGGCTGTAGCTGAAGAAGAAGAACGCAAGAGGTTGTGGGAGTTACAGTATTCGTTACTTAATTAACGAAAGGGGGGAAATGTATGGGAGGATAGGTCCAAGAGACCCCCTCCCCTGCACCCCCCCTTGTGGAGTCCATGGCTCGTCAGGGGTCCCCCCTGCCACCAGGGCCCAGGTGGCGGGTGAACCGCTGGCTGAAACATTGACCAAACATGCTGTATTTAGCTAGGCCCTGGAAACCATTTTGTGAAACCAGAATGACATGAGCCCCTTTGCGCCGCAGCACGGCCCCCACTCTTGGAGAGTTCTCACTTGTCCCTGCGGCCGCAGCTCCCTGGCAGATCCGCTGAGAGCCCGTTCCCACGAACAGGCGGACATGAGCTAGTGCTAGAAACAAACACTGTAATATTCACCTTCCGCAGTGTATTACTGTCCACAGTATGACCCGGCCAGCAGAGCCGGGGTAGAAAAGAACTGTAAAATGGCCCCCCGACAAAAGTAGAGACCCCAAATACCAATATGTAAACTGCCTGTGATAAAACCCTTTTCTCCACAACCTTTTGATAAAACATGAAAACTCTATGAAGATGGCAGAATGTGTGTTAATGTGGAATTCTGGTTGAAATACCCACATCGCCGTAGCTATGCACAAATGGTAAAAGTGTCCCGGGGTTTTATGCTATATGTTTCCTTGAGAAGGATGTACTCCAGGGCCCTATGCCATAACTGAACTAATGCTGCTAGAGTGCAACGGAAAACAAGTGCAACTGCATTGGGAGCTCATGTAACTTGTGTAAGAAAATGCATAGAATGTATTCGAATGTCCAAGCTCACCATGTGTCACTACCATCAGTCCCATTGGCCAGTTGTTCCTGCGTGCTCCACCAAACTTAATACTACCTCGTTTATCATACATGCATAGAATGTAACAAAATGTTGTGGTTATTAAACACTTAACATATAGTTGACAATAGCAACATTGGTATAGGTAACACATTTTGAAATGGCCATGTAAAGGCACAAACAAAGTAGACATGTAAGCTTTGAAGAAAAAGCTCAATGAGCATTGTACTGTATTTGAATTATTATGTCTTTTTGTATAACCTGCAAACACACAAGGAAAATACCATTGTGGGCCTATCCAAGGCCACTTCCCCTCCCTCCCCAGTGAAGCCTGCCGGATGAAAGGCAGAGGCCCGGGCTGCTCGGCCTCACCTCCCCCAATTCGGCTGGAGCCGCCTCAAGCATTCACGTTCCCCCGCAGCTCCCATGGCCACAGCCCACCACCTGAAATATTTACAACCAAGCAGTAAACCTCGGCCATAAACGCAGGCCAAAAGGTGCCCTTTCTTAGCTCACCCCAGTTTAATGGCCCCTGTAAAATTAGGACACCCAATATTGTAGCAACAATGTAGGAACACATTCATAATGACTTCTAACGAGACACGAAAACTTGGACAGCTCACCCCTTGCCCTGAGACCCAACCTCGTGACCTATGATACCCGGCCAACAGAATGATGGTAACCATGCATTGATGTATCACCAAAGGACCCCACTCTAGGTGCATTCCTCCTGTGTTGCATTAACCTGTAGAATAACCTATTGTAGGATTTACAGGGGAAGATAATATTGCGGTATTGAATGAATGTGGTGTGCGTGGCCTTAGGGCAGAAAGACAAGGAAGACGTTCATCAATGACACTGGCCACGCCTGGCACAACAGCACCGCCTGGATGAGCCCAGCTGACCTGCCCGGCCCACGTTGGCAACCAGTGACGTCCACCAACCACGGCGTAACACATCACAGCTGCACCTATAGTTAGTCATCGCCACCCAATCCCCACGAACATGTGCCCCCTATAGTGTGTAGGTTCTTATGACGCATTTTGTAAATATATACGCCTGTCTTTGCTAATGACAGACAGAGCGCTCTCGTAGTTTGCAGAGTTCTTTGCATGCCCTATTTTGACTTATATAAACTCCCATTAAGCTCACCCGCACTTTGTCTTGGCTTTATTCCCATCTTGGGAGAGTCCATTATTGTCTCTCATTGAGGGGAGGATCGTGCTATCTGGGGACGCTCACCTTCATTAGTTACTCCCCTTAGTCCTATCACAATCCTGCATAGGTTTTTGTAGTTTGCCACATAGTATAACGTCACGCATGAGAAGTTTTTGCTATAAAAGCATAATTTTTTATGAAATGTATTGATATCATGCTGTGCAATGTCCGTTGTGCTCCCTGTTTTAGACACTTGAGGATAAAACAGATAATTTGCCAACTTGCTGAGTCAGTCTTCTTGTTTGCTGTAAGAGTTATTCTCCAGCCCATCCATTGTACAATGTGTTACCTTAAATAAAAGGACCATAAAGGTTCACTTCAAAGAATACAAAATGCAGCTGCCAGGGTACTGGTGAAAGCTGGTCAGGGAGAGCATATTTCCTCAATCTGCATGCTCTTCACTGGCTGCTCGTTCAAAAATGAATAAAGTTCAAGATATTGTGCATTGTGTATCCCATGCTGTTTGTTAAATCGGCCAACTTATTAATTCTAAACTTTGCCACTATATCCCAGGGAGATGTTTGCACTCTGCTTCCTTCTGGTACCCTCCTTTAGATGGGTAAATTGAGGAGGTAGCTCTTTCTCTATTCAGGCTGCACAGTTTGGAACTCCTTACCAATGTGTCTGTGGGGATTGAAGGGCATTTGAATTTCAGCCACAAACTAAAGACATTCATATTCCCTCCATGAGCCGGAAGACAGTGGGTTTTTGTCTGTATCTTGGTCCTCTTGGCCCACTTGTTTCAGCACCATGATGCCTCCTGGTTGAGTTGATATAATTTTACACTTAATAAATATTGGACCATACCACAGTATCAAAAGCCACTGATAGGTCAAGTAGAATCAAGATAGAAGAAAGCTTATTGTTTTGAGCAGGGAGAGTACAATCAGAATCATGCAAGAGGGCAGTTTTTGTGTAATGAAGCCTAAATCTTCTGCAACTGATTTAGAATGTGACCCTCTCCTATTGTTGAAATGGCTCTCCTCCAGCACAAAGCCTCCCCTGAAATAATTAAGGACTATCCTTACATGTCCGAAGGATGTCACTCCAACATGTGTAATGGTTGGTCCTATCCTTTTGAAAGTCACCAGCGAGAGGTTAGGGAGGTGTTGATTCATGTGACCCTTCACAGCATCCCTCACTGATGACAGTTCTAGGTCTCTTCAACTGAAGGCCACCAGGCATTACATACAATATGTTCCTGCATGCTATTTCAGTCAGTGGCCCTCAGTACAAATCAGGCGTTAAGGGTTTAACGGCGCCGTCAGCGCCGTTAACCCTTAACGCCTGATTCACACTTTTACGCCTGCTTTTTGCAGGCATTAAAGTCCAGGGCGCTAAGCGACCTTGGTGCTAACTACACACCTAATTTACGGTGCCGTAATTAGCGCCTTCCCCATCCCCATTATGCCCTATGGGGCAAAAATGGGAATGGGGAAGGGCAAATGGTGAATGGGGAATTACCGCCCCACTCACCTTGGAATGGGGCGGTAATTCCGCCATCCACCATGCCGGACTCCGGCATCGACCATGGTGCTAATAGCACCATGGTCCAGCGCCGGACTTGTAATGAGGGCCAGTGTCTTCTTGACAGCCAAAATATCACCACACTGGCAATGCTACTACCATGCACATGCTGTGTGTTGATAATGGTCGCATCATGGCCCTGCTGGTGGATGGTGCATCGTGAGCAGGTTGTGCTTTCATATGCAGGGCAGATGTGCTTGGGTGAAAATGGGAGAATGAGTGTTGCTTGCACCAGGGCATCCAGGGATGAGCATATGTGTCCTACCAGGAGGAACCTGCAGACAAATTGATGTTCACTCTTCATCGACATCACGGCTGGAGGTTGCTTTTGAAAACAGGTCATTGGAAGTTGACATATTTGCTCTGTAGCCAGAACCATCCCACATTGAATGTGATTGTACACTGCTGTGGTTTGCAGTTCCTTCCCTTACCACTCTTTCGCTCTGGAAAACGAAAGTACTCCCAGGCCCAGATTCACTGACCAGGGATGAGGTGTTTATTGGAAAATGGAAAATGGAAAATGATAAAAGACGTCTTTGTCTGCATTGCCCCCCCCCCCCTGCAGTTGCAGGGACAAGTGCCTAGGTCTCATCCTCTTCCTACTGCTTTAATTGAGGACTAACTCTATCTTTAGCATGTATTGTTGTTCAGACTCTTGCAGCACCTACACCCCTCCTCCTCCTCTCCAGGGTATCCCATTCCTACAACATATTTGCAGCAAATCCCTCCTAGCTTAGTTCCTACCACCTAAGCTCCAAGCTTAATGTGGATCCGTTCAGGAGAACCTGTAGTGTATCCGGAATTACCACAACCTCCTCCTGCAGTTGGAGGTTTCTTATGACTTGATACCTCCCTGGCTCATATGGAAAAAGGAATTCCAGGAGTAGAATGTTACATTCAGTGCCACTGTTTCCACGTCTTCTCCTTCATCTCCCCCGTTTCCTCCTACTCTGGCATTGGGAAACCTTCTTTTGACCTGTTCTCTTTCTGAGTGGAGCCCAGTGACTGTCCCAACATCTGAGACTGTGGTGGATTGCCAGCACGACGTACTCTTGCAACATCAAAAGGCTCGCCATACAGCTTCAAGATCTGGTGAAACATCTCATCCTCTGAGAAGTGAATCGCATCTTCTAGCTGTACTGTTTTCTCTAAGTGCAAGACTCTCTCCAATGGGACTCCATAGACAACTAAGAAGGGGTCTCAGACGCACATAGAAAAAAGCACGATCAAAAGCAAAGTGGAATATGATGTTGTGTTGTGTTCTTTATTCCTAGGGGGTCACTGAAATGGAAAGCATTTTGAAAAGGGAGGGTAAAGAAAACAAATGGAGAACTAAACACAAGGCATGTAACAACAAACACACAACAACATGGGATTAGAAATTGAAAAAGGAAAAAGGTTTTCTTTGTTCTTTGTTATACTTTTTGAGGTACATTTTGAATGGGGTTGTGAAACATTTTGGGGGTTTATAGTTTTTGGGTGAGACACATGGGCAAAAGGGAAACAGGAAAACATTATTTGGTGTTTTTTAAAACTTTCTTATGTGGGAAAGTAAGGGTACATATATAAAGATTGCAGATGGGACTTACTAAACCCAAACAGACGGGCAGCCTGATTCATGGAATTATCTGCACGTAAAATGCAGATTTGCACGCCATTCTGCCTGAAAATCCCTGTTTGAGGTATGGCGATTTTCAGGCAGAATGGCGCGCAAATCTGCATTTTACGCACAAATAATTCCATGAATCAGGGACAAAATGTTTATCAACAAGGTCTAAAAACTGCTGAAAAAGCTCCCATGAAATACTAGTTATGAGTTTCCCTTGCACACTCCTACTCTTACTGTAAACAAAAAAACATAAAAGGAATATTAAAATGATCTAGCCTTTTAGAGTCAACAAACCTCCCTAGAGCTTCTAGGGCTATGATTGGTCTGCCAAATCTCTCTAAATCTGTGACCCACCAGCCAAACCCATAGTTTGATTACTGTTTTGGGTTAACAGTCAATCTCACAAGATCTTGTACGTCTGATAAATCCCTGGTACCAGATCTAGTTCAACTTTTGGGTACATACAGGGAGACTGTTGCGCAGCATTTCTAGTGAGCATTACTAGATGGAAGGGAGTACTGGCCAACCAAGATGTTCGGAATGCAGGCTGTGCCGTATGGTACAAGCCCGTGTTGCGAGCAACCTGGGTGCCGCTGGCCAGCGCCGCCTTCCCTTCCCCTCTCCACTCTCCTCATCTTTTATCAGCCATGTAGTTTTCTACGCGGATTTTAAGAGTGTGGGCCTCATTACACGGACGGCGGTAAGGGTTAACGGTCACCGTTAATGGTACCGGTGACCGTTAACCCTTACCGCCTTACTACGAGGTCCCTTTGCGGGTTGGAGACTTTAACGCCTGCTTTTTGCAGGTGTTAAAAACCAACCCGCAAAGGGACCAGGTAGCTAATTACGGTACCGCAATTTGCGGTGACGTAATTAGCACCTTCCCCATTCCCATTATGCCCTATGGGGCAAAAATGGGAATGGGGAATGGCAATGGAAGGGGGAATTACCGCCCCACCAACCTTGGAATAGGGCGGTAATTCCCCTTTCCTCCAAGGCGGTGCCGGTATTTTACCGGCATGGACCAAGGTGCTAATAGCACCTTGGTCCACCACCCTACGTGTAATGAGGCCCTGTGTATTTTGTTTTAAACTAACTTACCTTTGCTGCGCGACAGAAGTCAATTTTCAATGTTGATGACATCAGAGTCGTCAATATTGAAAATGGACATAGGAACTTTTGTGCCAGGCCACTCAGCAAAGGTACGGTTCTTTTTTTTTAAAGACACACTATTAGCACCCGTGGAGGGAACTACATAGGTGCTAATGGCGATATGCCTCTCAGCAGTGGGCATCGCTCAGACTTCGCTTATGACCTTAACTTGGATGGTGGGCTTAACCACCTACTCAGCCATCACTTCCAAAAAACAACTGCAATCCAGAGTTAAGAGAAATACCCCCCTTTGCTTTTTGTAGTAAAGTGGGCTGAGGGTGTGAATGTTAAACAGTAGCAACCCAAACAACAATAGTAAAACAGTCCAAAATAAAGGAAGGCTGAATCCGGGGTCCTTTACAAATATATGTACTTTACTTAAACACACACATAGGCAATGCAAACTGTACTTCAAAACGCTAACCACCCCCGTAAAAAGAAAGACAGGGAAAAACAGAATGTAATGATGAAAGAATCATGGATACTTACTAGGAAGTAAAAGGCAACAGATCTCCAACAATGCTGTTAAAAAGGATCTTTCGTTGAAAACGTTTCCAAATGGGGCTTAGGCAGCATTCACATAGTCTCACTTAGTAATAGTCTTGTCAGTCAGCTGCCAAGCACTTCATCAATTATTTATAAACATCTTAATAAATTGAGTAATGTTTTCACCAACTTATATACAAATCAAGATCAGGACAACGTGACACACATAAAGGACAGTTTTCACCATTATTCCAATGAATTGACTGCAACAAACAGTACTACTAGAATCAGTGTGTCAATGTACACCAATACCCTGATCCACTTTACACAATAGCCCCTAAAGGTTTCCTTCCCACACAGCAAAGTCTCGGAGCTTCATTAGAGGCTATTACAGGATCCACACCTACACACATTCATTCATACAAGCACTCCACATCCAATGCCTCCTACAATATTCAACCGACCACATGCATTACACTTCCAAAGTACAATAACACATTATTCCACATCAAGACATCATCGCTAATAATACATACTACTTCATTTATAGATAAGGATCCTAATATCAACAAGTTTACAAAATCCATATATAATACTTCATAAACCGGTAAATGATTTTACATCGAACATGTCAATTGTATTGTACGTTGCCCACAATATCTGGTGTCCATTTTTTGCATTTCTTTGTCCATAAGTATTGTACATTGCTTGTAATTATATAGTGTTCTGCCAATTGACCTGCAAACAGTATATATCTGAAATCCGTAATATTGTCAACACCCATGTTTTATATTCATTATATTAAATCACAAAATACAAGAGATAATACCTTTTCCGTACACGTGGGCTCACAGCAGCCAGTTTTACAAGCTTCTTGAGCACTTCATATATATTACAAAGCTGGGGAATGTAAATAAAAAGACACCACGTCAGGTAAAAATCAATGGGTCAACAATTGACTACACCAACCACCACCTAGATACAAATGGCAGTGGAACCACGTACATACTGATCCAGTGGCTCTCCCAACAATTCATCATATTAGAAATGGACTAAACAACGCCTATATTTAGCACCCACACAAACCACAGCTTTCCATTATAGCAAATATTACTATTCACTACAACACCTTTCCACAGGCTATGGTGGGAGGCTGTCCCTTACATCAGGCTCACTTGAAAAGCCTCTTGATTTTCATTGAATGTGTCACAATTCCCAAATGGATACAGGTACTTAGGGATTTCCACTTTCTTCTGATCTTTTAATGTACATACATTAGTGTTTAGACCAATCATTCTAACCGAAAATACCACTAAAGTGCAAGAGACCTAACCATGCTTCTGCTACTGCATTGGATGCTGTTCCCAAACCTTTATGATCCCTCCAACACACGTTGTGCCTATCTAAAAGATACCTTGGAATCATAGTTCACTGGACAGAGACCTTAGAAACATTCACAATCCAAATGTCAATTCTGACCAAAAATTCCTAGCAATTACAACATTAATGAAAGTATGCACTGCAATTGATATTAATCTGAACATCTTTAGCGGCAACAGCATCTTAAGCACAAATACTAAATACGATCTTATTTTGTGTCACGCATTCATGTAAATGTTTAACATGAGTTTGTAAGGAACATCAATTGTTGTTCTTGCCTAAAAAAACTGCTTGATTATTCACAATATGCCTTTTTCTTTTTATTTTATACAAAACAGGGCAAGTAAAACTGTCAAATTGGCGCTGCTCATCAAGAAATTGTTTAACTAGTGGTGCATTACATAATTTAGGGCCTCAATGTGAGTTGTGCAGTATCCCAGCGGTACACCGGCTGGAATATCACCCAAAGTAATCACCGTTAGCACCACTTGGTCCAGCGGTAACCGGGGGGATGGCAGTTAGTTGTGGCAGGTCTTGAAGAGGGAATCATTTTACCATACAGCCACGTGATCTCTGTAATAGTTATGAGACAAAGTTAACATTGAAACAAGCAAACTTAAAATGTGATGCTACCAAGGAATGGGTTATTGAAAAGGATACTAAAGAAAGAGACGAGCCATTGATTGCAACAGCCTGACAAAATGTAAAAGAGGCAATGTTCAACTTGAACCCCATGAATTTAAAAAGTGATAAAACGACAGACAGCATTATTGAAAAGCTGAATAAAGGAAGACCAGAACCAGTGATCATAATACACTGGGAAAAAGGGAAAATAATACAGCAGCTGCAAGGTCAAATAGACCAAACTCAACTGAGCTATCATAGTCCAGATCAAATAGCCCACCCGAACAACAAGCATATCCAGGGATATGTTGTGAATCACAAACAGGAGTAGACAACTTGTAAGAAAGCTCTAAAGAAGGTTTCCAGAGAAGAAGGGAAACTCACTAGTCCATTTGAAGAGTTACAGAGGCTGATCCAAGAAAGAATGAGAGGCTATTTAAGAATCATGTACTAATCCAGACCCTATATACTGAAACTAGAAGTATCCTAAGGAGAAAGGAGCCATTCTCTAAGCCTAAATTAGTTTATATAGTGGTAGGGTCGTTAGGATAGTTTGGACAGAGAAATTCTTCATTTGGACTCTCAGGACAGACGGACAAGCACCTTATTTGGTAAGATAGGTCGGGCCATCTATAGAGCTAGGGAAAGTTAGGCCTCATAATTATTGCTTTAATAACATTTCATGATCTGTGTCCTTTAAGGGTCTGTGTCTTTCTTCTGGTTCAGTACACATCTGCACATTTGAATAAAGGCTATAACATGGAGGCAGTACCTAACATTATTGGTTGGTCTGGAGTATACACTAGTGACTTATGCATCTTTGACAACTTTGGCACCTCAGTTTCTTTTTGTTTTAGCAAGGGAATGTGTTTCTTGTTCACTTATTTAGCCTCTATCAATGGCTTTTTGCACCTTATCAGAGATACCAAACTTTAATCTTGTTGTAGTGTCATACTCAAGTTTTTTGGAACACATGTCATCATTCAACTGTCCCTCAAATTTTACAATGTAATCCATCCTGTTCAGAATAACAATAGCACTAACTTTATCAGTTTTCGGAATAATGATGCTGTCAATAGATGTGAGTTGGAATATGGCTTATCTCTCCAATTTATTCACATTTTGAAAATGAGTACTCATGCCTTCTTTCAGGTTTTTCATCTCAGTTTGGATACTATTTAAAAACCAAAGCTTCTGGTCTATAGTAATCTATGGGAGGAATGAAAGTAGAGGGATTACATAATTCAGGTTTACAAAATGCAATCTCTTCCTTACCCTGAAAAAATTACCTAAGATGTATTTTCCAACATAGACTGGAATTTGTTATGTTATGTTAATGTTAATGTACTTGTACTGCGCACTATCACCACCGGAGTGGTCCCCTTGCGCTCTAGTGGGTCTGAAAAGAAGGCCGTGAGAAAAAAAAAGGGAGGTGTGAGGGGGGAAATAGGATTTAGCAGGAATAGGTGAGAGTTTTAATGTCCTGTTGACAGCTTCAGTTCGGTTTTCACTGTTCGCTGATCTTAAATGTGATTGTCAGGCTGATGTGATTCCCATGTTCTGTTGTGCAAGATTATGTGTTGTTTGTATGTTGTAGTGGGGTGAAGTGGGTGTGGATTGCTGTGCAAATATGTGGCTTGTGAGCTTCTGTACATGTGTGTGATGAAAATGAGGTTTTAGAGTTGGGTTAGTGTTGTTTTTCTCTTAACTCTTTGCTTTGGACTTCTGTGCTCGACATCTCTGACCATCCTGTGTGTTGGATATTGAGTGGCAGCCTAGTCGGCAGGCACTTTGTGGGTTGGTGGTTTTCCTATGCAGAAATCTGGCAGTATGTGGACATGAGTGGTAGGGTGGACTCCTGCAGCCCTTGGGTAGAGATGATAAAGTTAGCGGATTATGTGTCCCCCCGAACCTTCTTATGGGGGTCCCTACCTACCATGGTTTCCCTCTGTAGAATTCTAGTGGTGTGTGGACATGAGCGGTAGAATTCTAGCGGTATATGGATGGTTGGTTGAGCATCCCCCCCACCCTTCGGTTAGAGATGATTAAGTTAGGGGATTGGATGTCCCTCCCTGGGTTTCCTGTTTCCAGCTGAGTCTATGTTTCCTAGTCATTTCCTTCTGATTCTGATGTGAAGAGCCAAGTTTTAAGAATGTTTGTTGGTAGAAACAGCACCTTTTCCCTTTTCTAGTACATTATTCTTACACAGAGAAAACACATGACTGGACAAATTGACTGCTAAATTCTCCCACTGTGTGTCAACTGCAGTTCGTTCTCCCAGAAAGCTTAACTGGTCTCTATGGTATCAACAAATAGAGCAGGTGGGCTGGACCTTCCAATAATGCCATAATAAGTTTATAGGTAATTTCATAGGTAAGTTCAAGGTTTTCAGTACGGCACTGTAATCAGAGCCTTCCTTTAGCATAGTTTTTTCAGTAAAGGGGATAGGTTTCTAGTAGCGCAACTTAACCATAACGTCCCTTTAACAATGTTTTTGGCAGTGAATTGCATAGGTTTTAGTAGGGCACTGTGACCAGAACGTTGCTTTAGCATACTGTTTTCAGTAAAGGTGATAGGTTAACCATAAAGTCCCTTTAACAATGTTTTTTGTTAGTGAATTTCGTAGGTTTTCATTAGGGCACTGTAACAAGAACGTTGCTTTAGCATATTGTTTTCTGTAAAGGTGATAGGTTTTTGGAGGCGCAACTGAACCATAACGTCCCGTTAAAAATGTTTTTTGCACAGAATCCTTGGCTGCCCTCATGACGAACTTGTTGAAATGCCAAAATCCCCTGTGGATGTATCCATTTGTGCTACTCCTTCCTTTTCCTAATATTCTCTGTATGTCTTAGAAATTAAAGGTGTACATGTCAAGTGTTGGTGAGTGGATTTTCTTTTTGTGTTAACACTGCATGGTGAGTCTGTGGCGCACATTACTGTCCAAAATGGCTGCAGATAAGCAATATGGCGGTTTCCTCGGGAGAATGCACCTGGCCGCCGTATGTGCTATCACAATGCAGGTATCCGTAGGACCGCATCTTGTAATGCACTTTTAATTAGTTGTGTGAGCGCACGTCTGTCCATTCCACAGCTATGCGCATGTGTACGGCATCCTCTATGTGCTGCTACCACCGCCCCCGTCGCCATTCCTATGAATTAATACGGTAGGCTACCACATTTCAAGCAGTCCTGGCGACTACGTGGTTTGTTTTGCAAACCTACTAATTTATGGCTGCAGCACGCCTGGCTGTATGAGACCCACTGGAAACAAGGAACAGCAACCTCCAGTGTCCGCTGTGAGTGTTCAATTTCACATTAATTTGATTGATGTGCTGCTTGCCTTTCCATGACCCGTGAAACAGACTCACCGGCTCAACAGTGAGCACCGTGCGGAAAGTGTGAAGGGTTTGCCTGCGTGTCGTAAAGTTGGAGAAAACATTTAACTGCTGGTGTGACAGTCTATAGTGAGTCAGCAAAATGGAAAAGCTGGTGCGTCTTGGTCACTCACATAGAAGTGCATGTAAAGACAAGTAAGCAAACAGCAGATTCTCTGGATCGCAAAGAATATCAGTGGTGGTTTGAAAAGTACGGTAGCCGCATGGGGGGCGCTGAATAATTATCTTCCTGCTCGACGTAATGAAGCTGCATTTCTCCTTGTTGTAAGCATTCTTGTATTTCAGAATGTATTCATACCTGTGAATGCTGGTCCTACGTCTAATGCCATTCCATGAAGTGTCTGTACTGCATGTGACGAGAAGTGAAATTGAAACACAAGACACTAGTGGGCAGGGTACTGCCCTTGCAACAATGCAGAAGGTTCATTTCATGTACAGCATGCTCCTGCCAACAACAGGGCCACTCCAGTAGGACAGCAGAACCTGAACACATCCTTGCACACTATATGCTGCTCTGCAGAACGTTACCTGACAAAGGGCATTGTATTCTGCATGTACTGCGATGTGCTACTCTACAGAGGTAAGCTACTTGGAAGTACTTGGAAAGGATTGGTCCGGGAGCATAAGAATGACTGCCACCTATTTGAGTGAGTGCCACCCAATATTTCCCTCTCTCTGCACATGCCCTATGTTATCACTGTAGGTGGTGACCCTTCCGTACCAGCCCTTGCCTTCCTTCGCTTCTGTGTCGTGTGTTACAACACCAACATCAATAGAAACCAACTGGAAAAGGAAAAAAGATCAATGAAAAAAGCTCCTTTCAGAGTTAAAAATGGAATTGCCAAGGAACGGCTGCAGGGTGCCGTGTACCCTATACGCACCACTGAATGTGCGCTAATTAAAGGGAGGCATGGAAAGGGTTGACTGTAAAAAGAGGTTTTTTTCCAGGTTGCTGTATATTTGGAAGTTTTTAAGTGATCAACAACTACTACAAAAATTCTTCCTGTACTTCCAAGAAGGGCAGCAAGGGATTTTGGATAGGTCGTGCAAAAATCGGAATGGCAGGAATAGTAAGGTGGACACTATTTGTGGGAAAAACTCTTTGTGCTGCGAAACATTCATATTCCCATTGCCGAAGTACGACATTGGCACATGTCGTAAAAAGGCACAAGTAGACTTCTTCACAATGTACAATGTTTCTCCATTTCCAGACCAATTGAAAAATGATGCAGCCACATCTGTGTCTGTGTAATGCAATAAGAAGTTATGCAGGAGATCGGAAAAATACGCATGACCTGGGCAAGTGCCTCCTTCATCGCAAATGTCAGTGAAACTCCAGTAACATGTAAACGTTTACTTCCACAATGAAGTACAATAATGTCAGCATGATCGCGCGTCACAAAAATCTCACAAAGACAAATCAAAATCAGTCACTTCATTGCAGGTACTCCATACCAGTACACTTTCACATGATAGAATCCAAAATGAGCAGCCACTGCACAGTGTTTTCCATTCACTTTCAATCAATGTATTCAAAACGCCCGCAAAAACCGTACACTCTGGCTCGTGAAACACACAGCCATAACCGCACCTTCTACATTTTTTTTCAACAAATACACTGTGTACCACAGTCTGTGCATACAAACCACACCCAGAAACCTTATTGAGAAATCCTGTAACCTCAACAGGGCCATTTCTATGGCCGCCATCTGTAAAAGGCCTGGATGTGATGCGTGCAACCCTGCAACTAGCGCGATGTCCACTGACCTATCATGCTGTGCGCGCGGGAGTGATTGAATACATTTCAACCATGGTATGGGGATTTTGTTTGTATTGGCGGCTCTGAAAAGAGCCTTTTCTGTGTTTTTTAGATGCTTATAGAGAAACACCTTTATTTTTGTTTTTTGTATGGTTTTCTATTTTCTTTGCCTCCTCACTTTCTTACAGTAAAGTTTTCAACGCCTCGTGTATATGGGCAAACAAAAGCGCATCACCAGTGCTGGACAAAGAAATGCCATTTGCCTGGAAACACACTGCATTTCAAGAATGAATGTGGTCATGGTTGCAGAAGAACATCCCACGAGCGGACAAAAAAATCGCACATGATTCTATTGATGAGACCCCTTCCAGCCTCTGGCTGGGCACAGCATACATTAGGATAGTCTCATACTCTTCTTGGTGTTATGGCAGAGAAAACCATCTGGGCTGTGGGAAAAAAGTCTCCTCACTGCCTTCGTCAACCTCTTCAGTTGATGGAGCACACGTGAACAAGTCATGTAACCCAAATGCATGCCGCCATAATATACGACGACACCGTCCACTGTAGCAAAACTGGCTGCTTGTCTGCAAAGGTCAAGAATAACGCCAAAACTGCAGACATCGACAGCACATCACAATGCGTCCACTTCTTCCAAACTGAAATCACAGTCAACGTGCCTTTACTGGGCATACTTGTGCAAATCTACCACAAAGGCATCACCCAAAATCAATACAATGTGTTTCTCCATGTCAGCCCTCCTCAATACGGACAGTAATGAAAAGTAGTATTACCACCCCTTCCTGTGAACCACACCCTCAGAACTTGATTGGATAATCCCCAGAGTCTCATTTCCATTGGCCCGCATGGAGAAAAGTGCAGACTATGGTGTGCGCTTCCCTAAATACAGTGAGTGCCACACCTAAGTAAACCAGGACCAGTCCTTCTACCCTTTCCACTATCTTTTGTCCAGCACTACCTCATTGGGCACTGTTAAATAGTCACACACACATCCACCAATCACATCATAGACTTCAGCATGTAATACTGTCAGTTCTGAACAACACGTCATATGTACCGTTACACCATCAGAGTGCAAGTGAAGTGTGATTTGAAGGCACATCCAGTACAAAGTTCTGTACAACTATCCAAGATTTCTGCAATCACATTCATCCATGTCGCCACCCATCACTGCAAAACACAGGTAGAAATATTTTCTGTACACTATTTTCACAACTCGGTTACAAGTGCTTCTGAGCAGGCTGTCTGCCACTAAACGTCCACAATGTACTTACAAGATGCACTGTTATTTCTCCCATCACCTATCATCTACAGCCTCTGCAATCGAATATGCTTGCAACATTTTTATTTACCCATATTAGCCACTCTAATATCCAAACAGTAACTGTCTTAGTACCTTCCGACAGTGCTACAAATTGTGTTCCGCACGTACCCATCTCCTACAAAAATCATAAAAATATTGCAGAAAATCAGCATTCAATGTTTCTTAGCAACGTACATCACGTACATACAGTGCATGCATAAAAACAGGATGCCTTCTCTTTACTGTGCACACTTCAACCAAACCCTTCTGCAGGTCTCTGTACAAATAGAAATTCTGCCACTGTTTTTGCGTAGACTCCACAACCACAAACTTTATTGAGCAAAGCGTTAGCCTCCACAATCCCATTTCCATGCCTACCATCCAGAAAAGGGCTAGATGTGGCACGTGTAATCATGAAACTACCACAAAATCCACTGAGTTATCTTGCTATGATTGGGGGGGTTAGGGAGAAGAAGTTTGAAACGGGTTAGGGGATTGGGTCTTTTGTGCTCCCTCTGAAAAGATGTTTTTTTTTGTTCGTGCTTGCAAAGAACGTTTTTTGTGTTTGCTCTTTATCTGAGTTTCTCTTTCTATTGCCTCCTTACATTGTTACAAAATTATCTTCAACACGTTTTGCACATTGAAAAACAAAACATCTTTGCCAATGTTCATCAAAAAAAAGTGCCATTTGCATGGAACCAGTGCAAATGTCCCTGTTTAATGATGTCATAGTCAGTGGAGAACATCCCAGCAGTGGACATAAATTGACACATGCTTCTGTTAATGAAACACCTTCCGACATCTGGCTGGGGACAAATAACATGTGCATGGTCCCATGCTCCTCTTGGTGGTATGCTTGAAAACACCACCTTGGCAGTGGGGAAAATCTGCATCACTTCTTCTATCAACTTCTTTAGGGGACGTAGCAAACATCCACATGACATGTACCCCAAATGTACAGCTCCATAATGCAGCACAACAACATCAACAGTCCGGACAGAGCCCCATGTCAGCAAAGGTCACCCATAACGCCGAAACTGCCCTCATAGACAGTGCCCCAGAAAGCCTCCACTCCTTCCAATGCAAAATTAGCAGCCATGCCTCTTTGCGCAGTACAGTACCAGTACAGATTGTGCACAAAGGTATCACCCACTATTAGCACTCTGCGTCTCTCCATCTCTCCCTGCCAACCTCACTACACAGACTAATGTGGAAAAAGTAGTAGTGGCCCTTCCTGTGAGGCACCCCCTTGAAACCTGATTGGCTAATTCCCACAGTTCCATTTCCATGGCTACCATGCTTAAAAGGGCACGATGTAGCATGTGTGCTTTCCCAGTTACAGCGAAGGCCGCTCCCCAGTAAAGCAGGGACAGTCCTTCTTCCCTTTCCACTCCAGCCATGCATTCAAGGTGCTAGGTCCTCACCACACACAACACACCATAATACACCCTATGTTTAAATGCTCGTGTCATGTGCAATGCACTCCCCTTCTGCAATTGAGCCTGCCAGCTTTCACCCTGGCCACATAGTTGCATTCATAGCTGCATAATGTTGGTCAGGTGTGCTGAACTGTATGTAGGTGGCTGTGTGCATTGTCCATATTTTACATGTGTGATGCTGGGCACTTCCTTTCATGACACAATATCTTAAAGCACTTCCTAAAGCAAGGGTCTTATAAGGGCCTAACCATAGCAAATGCAAATGATCACATGTGGCTCCCTATTGTGCAACAGGTGCAATTATCTACACCATATGCTAATGTAAGCATAGCAGCTCACTGCTGCTGTTCTACCAAGTCTACAATGTCCTCCACAACCACTGTGTAAAAGTTATCAACTTCAAATACATGCAGACTTACAACTGCATGCCTGCATTATGTTGTGGTGGCTCTGGTGAAGGCCTATGCTCTTGGGTGCATGGTCTCCATCCTATGGCCTTTGGCCATGCATCCAACTGTCTAGGTCTTGCCCACACCCACCACAACATAACAGAGCCATGCAGGCGAACATGTAGCCAGATTCCAGAATTCACAAAGGCAACATAGGCACAGGCACTTCTACTGAACCGCCGCCCCATAATATAGCAATGCATGCAAACATGTTCCAGTTACCATAATCTAGAAACATACCACACTGTTTGGCACCCTTACCCACTGCCATTCACATAACATTGTATTACTGCCAGCCTAAGGTGCAAAACATTGGTCCTGTTCCCAGCACTTTAGTAACTGCATACACGCAGTACTGCAGAGTGCCGTACAACACTTACTAATCTGCACAATGCAGATTACCTAAGCACATATAAAATCCACTTCAACCATACCCTCTGCTATACGGACAGTATTCCAACACTGCACCCAGTGGACATGCGGCAGGACTGCTCACTGCAGCATCTCCAGCCATACACTGACAACTGTAAGATGTTCTACCAATCACCACACCCATGGAGCCCACAAATTATGCAATTTAGCCAAACCACTCACACAAACCAACAATGTCAAACCTACCTGCAACTAGGGAACATAATTGTTGGTGCAAGGGCTCCCTGCCATGCATCCAACGCAACATGGGAAGGGTCTTATAAAGGGAAAACCCTAGCAAAAGGAAATGGTCACATGGGACTCTCTAATGTGCAACAAGTCCAATGACCAACACCATATGTTAATGTACGCATAGCAGTTCACTTCTGCTGTTCTACCAAGTCTAAAATGTCCTCCACAACCATTGTGTAAAGGTCCCCACCTTCCAAGACATACAGAGTTACAACTGTATGTCTGCATTATGTTGTGGTGGCTGTGTTGAAGTCCCAAGCTCTTTGGTGCATGGCCTACGGCCTCCGGCCATGCACCCACAATTCTAGCCCTTGGCCACGCCCACCACAACATAACAGAGCCATGCAAGCGAACATGTTGCCATGTACCAGAATCCAAAAAGACAACATAGGGTCTGCCACTTAAACACTACCGCTGCACTATAACACAGAGATGCATGCAAACATATTGCAATTACCATAATCCACAAACATACTACAGTGTTTGTCAGCACTACCCACTTCCATTCACAAAGCATTGTATTACTGGCAACCAAACCACAAAATCTGTACAACATTGGTCCTGCTCCCAACACTCTAGTAGGTGCATAGAACCAATAGAGCATAGTGTAGTACAGCTCTTACTAATGTGCCCAGTGCAGACTACCAAACCAAATATAAGAATCAGTATCCCCGTACCCTCTTCTGTATGGACACTATTCAAACACTGCACCCAGTGGACACACTGCAGGACTGCTCACTGCAGCATCTCCACCCATACCCAACTACTGGAGGATGTTCTAACAATCACCCCACCCATGCAACCAATAATGTATGCAATGCAGCCAAACCACACACACAAAGCAACAATGTGAAACCTACTTGCAACCAGTGGACACACCTTATCAAACAGTGCACATACATTTCCATGCAAGGGCTCCAGTCATGCATTGAAGGGACAACAGACTTACCACACACAACACACCATAGTTCATGCTACGTTTACATGTTCATGTCATGTGGAAAGAACTCTTCTACTGCAATTCAGCCTTCCACCACTCATCACAGAAAGAGAGTGCCACTGGAGCTGTCATGCCATATTGAAGACAGCCTGCAATCATCAAGGTTGTTGCCTGGTGAGGTAACTGCAAATTGGCATAGTAGGCACGGCTACCACTGGCGCACCACTGTCTTCTTATAATGAGATATATCAAATGAACCACTTCTCACTCCCCCACCCTTTCCATGCCTTCTGCCCACCACCAGATGCCATTAAGTATGTTTTCCAGACCCTTTCGCCGCCACATTGTCGTCAGATAAAACATGCCGGCGTTCTCGAAAACATATGACGCACATCACGTCACTGCACACTGCAGTGCAATCAAACTTTTGACCGCACAGCAAACATGGAAAAGGGATGCCGAAGCAGAGCCAGATATGACTAATTTTAGTGGGAACACTGATACGTACAAGAACCCCCGCTATGCACACAATTCCTTAGGGGCACCCACACAACAACACTATCCACCGATACAACATGGCAGTGTTTCCCAAAAACTTTGACGCACAACACGCTTCCCTCCAGCCAACCACCGGCCGTGTCCAAAGTTCACCGACAGCATGGCGTACTGCAAGCCAACGAGACTTCTGTCCGCAGAGCAAACATGGAAATGGGTATGCGGAGTGGAGCCTAGATATCACACCTTTTTTGAAACAAAGATTTCAGTTCTTTGCAACAAAAGTACTGGTTGGATTTCCAACAAACACATAAAAGCATGCTTTCTGAACAAAAGCCCTCGCTCCTGAGGCAACTTTGGTGTAAATCCATCCAGCAGTTCAGGCTGTAACCGTGCGCAAAGTTTTTGCCCATTTAGTCTATGGAAAAAAAAATAATTGGGACCCCATCTATAACTCCCCCTGCACGAAACCTCACCAAACTTGCCGAAAAAATTCAGAGTGGACCATTACTTTGGTGAGGATTCCTCCAGGGGGAGCAAAGTTATAAGCCGCCAAAAAAGGGGTCTTCCTATGGGTTTAGCAACATAACCATAACTACGCGGCTGCTACCGCGGGCAGTGTAATATATGTATATATATATATATACATATATATATATATATATTCAGTGAAAAAACTTTGTTAAAGGGACGTTATGGTTAAGTTGCGCTGCTAAAAACCTATGAAATTCAGTGAAAAAACGTTGTTAAAAGGACGTTATGGTTTCAAGTAAAACCGAAAAACCCTTGAAATTCGCCAGTTATGGTAAGCTAAGCAACCATAACGCGTGCCACCACCGTGCACTGCTAAGACTAACACCCACGACATCAAAGATGACATCACAAATATCATTGATGACATCACTTGTGTATTTACTTTTCATGAAATACGTGTACAAGGGATTCTTATTATAATGTTGCGAAAAATGTGTCAAGGATCATTGCAATAAATATCATACCCTAATTAGTGCATTGAACGATGCATTGATATAAATAGCATTCTATTATGGGGTTCTATCTAGTATACTAAGCTACTCATGCAGAAACATAGCATTGTGTGCAGCGCACAAGATGAAGGTATAATATTCATAATGTTAATATGTTGAATAATCAAATAGATTTTTGTGTACTTTGAAATATGTAATAAGTAGCTAATAAAACCCATGTATTACATAATTGCATTACTATAGACAAAACACAAAGAGACAAGAACACATACCAATATAGGTATATGCAGGGAAAGTGAAGTTAGCAAAAAAGCACAAGTAGTAGCAGAAACAATTCATAACCTGATTATGTTCATGCAAATAAATGATTGCTCTGTTTCATAGCTGCTATTTACCCTATGTATATGTATCACTTGATGTGATTGGACCCTAAGGAAAGTAGTGTGAGTACAATGTATACACATATGACCATATACAGGGAAAGTACAGCCATAAAAATCAACAGAACTATCAGAAAGTGCTGATAAGTCTATTGATTATCTTTATGCACAAAAAGGATTGTTGTCTTTCAAGCTTGTGTCTTCCCCTATGTATATGTTTCATATGATGTGACTGGACTCTAAGGGAATTACAATAAGAACCTACTTGAAGGATACGTCTACAAATACAATAACATTTTTAGTTTCTGACTGTTACTGAAGAAAACCATGTGGCCTAGATATGTCAGCAAAAGAAAAAAGAATGAGCCAGACATGTGATGTCATCAGTGATGTCAACAATGTTCGTCACACACACACAATGGGTGCAAGTGAATGAGAAAACCCACATTGTGACATGCATTAAACCAATGAGAGAATACCACACATTGAAGTATGAAAAAAAAATGTATTAAACACAAAAGCAAGGGAATGAAATGAAACACACAATAATGGAAATAATAAACAAAATGCTGCATGTCCAAAATAAATAAAAAAATGTGTGAAAGCAGAATCCAAATTAATCCGAATGAACATGAGTCCAAAGTGTCTGTCCCTCAAACCAAATCCAAAGGTAAAAAATAAGACAAATCCATTGATCCATGGTAAAATAAAAAAATAATGAAGTGAAATCCAGTGTTCAACTATATACAAAGTACAAATCCAGGGTCCATGAGCCCAACTATTGAAAGGAAACCTACAAAAAACCCTACCTAATGAACAACTATATACAAAAAGGTGGGGCATTGTCCAAGCACTCCAAATGAAAGAAAAACAGAAAGGAAACCTAACACTAATTAACTATATACAATGGAGGCGGGCAAGTCCTACGGCTTACTTGTTGATTTCCCGGGCCAGGGCATCATCGAACTCCCGTTCTATGTCCTGGAGGCGGAACTGCTCCATTGCCCTGAGGTTTTGCAGGGATAAAGCCATGTCCATCTCCAACTCCCTGCGAATTGCCTCGAGGCACTCAGCCCGCCTCAGCGCCCTGCGCATGGAGTTCTCTGCCCTGACCATAGTGAGCCGTGCCTCTTCTGCCTGCGGCCGCTCCGCATCTATTTACTGGCCCAACCGCTGCCACATGGAAGACACTCCCAATCCAGTGTCCTCCTGCCCTCCGGCCGATGCCTGCCCCTCTGATGTTGATGGCCCCGAGCCATCATCGCTCCCACCTTGAGCCTGCTGCCGCCGTGAAATATGCCATAGTGAATAGACCCCTTGGGAATGTACAGCCTTTTCTGGAAAAACAGGAGACCCTCACGTTCAGTCACTAATGTTCGTCGAAGAAGAAGATGCCAGACATTGCGAAGAGCGTAGTAGGTTGACTTTGTCTACTACATCCTCCGTTTCTGATCCTGTCACCACAAGGAACACTCCTGTGGGACACCTTATTCCTCCAGCTGCCTCACAGGACATTCGCAATGCTGATGACCCTTACCTTTTGAGAGTCACAGTTGTGTGTATGTACTGTGACGCAGTACTCTCCAGGGGAGAGAGACTTCAAAGTGCTTTTAAGACTCTGATCTCAGAGCATGAGAAGACCTGCTCACTACCTAAGTAAGGCCCACCCTACATCTTCCTCTCTCCACCCGCCCTTTCTTATCCCCATGGTTGGTGTCCCCCCTTACCCTCCTTTTCCCTCCTCCCCTAGTGTGTTGTGTGTAAAAAACCAAAAATAATATAAAACAACAAAAATAAAAAATAAAAAAAGGCTCTTTTCAGAGCCGCCTTTCACAGTTTAAAAATAGAAGTGGAAAATAAATGGAGCAGGGACTTGTGAGTTTTTTAGAAGTCCGCGGACAGTTCGCGGACATCTAAAATTTTGGGATGCTGCCCTATCATAAACATTGCAGTTTTGTCTGGGAAGAAGTGATGGCTCTGAAAAGAGCCTTTTGGTGGTGTTTGTTTGTGTTTGAAAAACTTGAAATGGTCAACACCTACTACAAAATGGATGCTGTAATTCCAAAAAAGGTTGCAATGCATTTTGTACATTTCTCACAAAAATCTGATTGCCAGCATAAGTAAGATGGACTCCATCTCTGCGAAAAATGTATGTGCTACGAAACATAATATTTTCATTGTGAAAAGAGGACATGCCAACATCTCTTAGAAAGGCACAAACAGCCTTATTGATATTGCGCCTTGCGTTTCTCCATTTGTGGACCAAATGAAGAAGAATGCAGCCACATTTGTCTCTGCACAATCCGAGAAAAAATTACTTGAGAATTTGCAAACATGTCCATGACCTTTCCAAGTCCTTCTTTCATTGCAAATTGTAAAGAAATTCCAGACACATGTCCTAAACTGTTCCCTCCACAATGAATTACAATTATGTCTGGATGATGCACTGTCTCCAAAGTAGCAAAGAGAGGTAGCAAGTCCAACCACTTCATTCCACGTACTCCATGCCAGTGCACTTCCACTTGTGGGAATCCAAGATCTACAGCTACTCCACTGCTTTCTGCATGCACCTTCAACCAATGTATCCACGAGTCTCCCAAAACCCAAACAATCTATTTTCTGAAACACACAGCCATAGTTATCTGTTCTTCTCTGATGAAAAAGAGTATCTGACAAACTCTCTCCTGGCACAACACACCCACCAAACTTTACTGTGCAATCCTTTGCTCTACTCATTCTCATGTGCATGCCTCCCCACCCCAAAATCCCTGTATGTAACATGCGATGTCCGCGGACTACCGCTAAGTCCGCAGGTATATCGTAACATGGACAGCCCTTCTACCATTTCCACTTCACTCTCTGTGCCATTCCCTCATTGGATATAGCTAACCAGTCACATGACCATCCACCAATCGCATCCAAGACCTCTACATCTAACTCCATCATCATAGATCAGCACTTCAAATGTTCTGTTAATCACTCTGAGTACAAGTGTCATATCATTGGAAAGCACCTTCGACAAGAAATACTGTACAACTCTCCAAGATTTCTACTTGCAGCTGGATGCATATCCATATGCATGAACACAAACTACAGGTATGCATATTTTCTGTATAGTACATGTACAATTCTTATACATTCATATAAACAGATTAACTGACTTTTAACTTGTATAACCTATAAAATGAACTTACTGTCATTTTTCCCATATGCTATAATCAACTGTCACTTCCAAACCTATCTGCTATTTAATTTCTTTTTACACACACATTTGCAAAGCATGTTGAACTAACATATTTAAAGTAAAATACAAAGAGTGCACACAGTCAAGCAAAATTGCATGCACACACTATGTTCAAATATCAAACAACAATACTTGTACAAAAACATAAAAATCAATGTCTAAATTAACATCAGTGCTATAAACACACAGAATTACTAATTTGTTTCCTTTACAATTACAGTGAAGACCACTCTCCTGAAAAGCAGCAGCAGAATTTAAAGAACAAACAACAACTAAGAAGAAACCTGCTCATTCAACAAAAAAAGTATGTTAAATACCACCATAATATTTTTACTATTACTCAAACACACTGTGGGGTTAATTCATGCTATTTCTGCACCTAAAAAACAAGATTTTGCACCATTCTGTCCACAAATCCACATTTGTTAAACAGAGATTTACAGGCACAATGGGACACAAATCCCCATTTTTCGGCGCACAAATGACATAACTCAGCCCCTAGAATATTAATAATATAGAACCTTCAACTGTTCTAATGTACTTACTACAAGTACTGGAAAACAAAAACATACCTATAAATGTAATCTTTCAGATTTCATACATGTGGAAACATACATGCACTCTCTGCAACAATGTGACACAAGAACAAATCCCCAATGAGCGCTTCGTGTATGTATCAATACCTAATTGTGAATCCGTTCCATTTCAGCAACTTGTACAAAATGCAAACCATGGTAAATTATGTACTACCTGCAATTAGGATAATCGCTCCACCTTACTGATACAAACACATAGTAAATACGTAATACTAATGCTTCTACGTTACAATGCAGATGGTACCAAAAACAACTGCAAGCTGACTGGATTCACACATGGTCAAGTATCACTTGGTAAGAAAACCTTCACAACAATAGGTATAATCTACCACACAGGAGCCACAACCAGTGCAGGTCACTATACTGCATATATAAAAAAAAAAAATTTGGATGGTTCGAATGTAATCATAGTACCATTACTCTAAAGCAGAGATTACCAGCAAATCTTACAAACGCTTATTTAATCTTCTTAAAACAAAAATGTATTAAGTAAACTGTACTTAAACATTAAAACTTCTATTAAAAAACTATAAACTGTTAAAATATGCCAACAGCTATCTAACTGCCCCAAGATTCTACAACAGCTAAACAGATAAATGAATACCACTAAATTATATAAAAGAAATAGACAGTTAGAATACGCCAACTGGTATCTAACTGCCCCAAGATTTTCAATAACCAAACAGATAAATCAATACCACTACATTATAACAAAAAAATAGATAGTTAGAATACGCCAACTGGTATCTAACTGCCCCAAGATTTTACAATATCCAAACAGATAAATCAATTCCACTTCATTATAACAAAAAATAGACAGTTACAATATGTCAACAGGTATCTAACTGCTCCAAAAATCTGCAACAAGCCAACATATAGAACATTAGCCAGAAACAACAAGTGAACACTGAAAACAAAATTTGGTCTTGTCCATGCACCCGAGACTGGATAAGCCACTATGAGTGTGACATGCTGTGGTGGTTGTGGCCAGGGCATAGAGTCTTGGGTGGCCAAGACTCTATGCCCTGGCCACAACCACCACAGCATATCACACCCATAGAGTCAAACATTTAAACTATGCCATATGGGCACTTTTAATGTCCGCGAACATGACAAGTGTTCTTAGAACAGTTTCAACTTGCCCACGAACAGTACGGACAGGTATAGCGTCCTCAGGACACCCCCATTTCATTTACTTACGAACATTTCAGAACACTGCACGTGTTCTTAGAACAGTTTCAACTTGCTTGCCAAGAATACGGACAGGCATAGCATCCTCAGGACACCCACATTTTGTTTATTGATGAACATCCCAGAACCCTTCATGTGTTCTTAGAACAGTTTCAACTTGCCTACGAACAGTACGGACAGGTATAGCGTCCTCAGGACACCCCCATTTTGTTTATTTATGAACATCCCAGGACACATGATGTGTTCTTAGAACAATTTCAACTTGCCTACAAACCATACGTACAGGCGTAGTGTCCTCAGGACACCCCTATTTCGTTTATTTAGAACATCCCAGGACACATGATGTGTTCTTAGAACAGTTTCAACTTGCCTACGAACCATACAGACAGGCGTAGTGTCCTCAGGACACCCCCATTTCATTTCTTTACGAACATTTCAGGATACCCATATTGTCCGGGGTCAGAACGAACACAACAGGGGTGCCTGCCACCTCAAATACAACATTTAACCCATCTCTTATTCCCCCACTCTCCCCAGTCTTACACACCAAAACACTTATTTTGGTGTTTTGGTACACTAAAACAGTATTTTTCCACCAAGTTTCACCGTGCTGTCTGCGGACATCCGCGAATCCAAGATGGCGGGCGTTTCCAAAAATCTGACGCACTTCACGCTCTTCACCGTCCAATCAGCGAACATGTTGCATGTCCGTGGGCATGACGCAAGCCGATTGGCCAATCAGGACACTGTTCGTGAAGCGAACAGGGAAGTGTGTCCGCGGACCGAACATAGATATTACTAATTTTTTGTGACCTACTTTTTGGTCATTTTTTAAAAAACTACTGGACGGATTTTCACCAAATGTGCAAAAGCACGCTTTCGGGACCAAGCCGCTGCTCCTGGACATCAAAGATGACATCACAAATGTCATTGATGACATCACTGATGACATCACATGTCTGACTCTCCCTTTTTTCCTTTTCTGACAAATCTAGGCCACATGATTTTCTTCAGTAACAGTCAGGAACTAAAAATTGTAAATATACTATATTCTTAGCCTTATCCTTCAAGTATGTTCTTACAATAATTCCCTTATGGTCCAGTCATATCATATGAAACATATACATAGGGGAAGACACAACCTTGAAAGACAGCAATCCTTTTTGTGCATTAAAATTATCAGTAGAATTCTCAGCACTTTCTGATAGATTTGATGTTTTTTTTTTATTACTCTACCTTCCCTGTATATGCTCATATTTTTATATGTTGTACTCACACTATTTCCCTTAGGGTCCAAACACATCATGTGATATATATAGATAGGGTAAGTAACAGCTTTGAAACAGAGCAATCATTTCTCTGCATAAAGGTAATAAGTTAAGTTATGAACACTTTCTGCTACTATTGCTGTTTTTTTTCTTACTTCAATACCCTTGTATATATTCATATTTGTATCTGGTGTTGTCTCTTTGTGATTTGTCTATAATAATGCAATTATGTAGTAAGTGGGTTTTATTACCTACTTATCACAAGTTTCACTGAACGCAAAACTCTAATGTGAAAACAGTTATCATTTAACTATTCAACATGGCAAGTTTATGAATATTGTATCTCCATCATGTATGCTGCACACAATGCCTATGTTTCTACATGAGTATCTTAGTATACTGGATTGAAATTAATAATGGAATGCTATTTATATCAATGCATAGCTTAATGGACTGATTACCACTTGATATTTATTCCAATAATACTTGACACTGTTTTTATTAACATTACACTAAGAATCCCTTGTACAGACTTTTCATGAAAGGTAAAGGCATATGTGATGTGATCAGTGATGTCATCAATGACATTTGTGATGTCATCTTTGATGTCCTGTGTGTTAGGCTTAGCAGTGCACGGTGGTGGCGCGAGTTATGGTTGCTTAGCTTACCATAACTGGCGAATTTCAAGGGTTTTTCGGTTTTACTTGGAACCATAACGTCCCTTTAACAACGTTTTTTCACTGAATTTCATAGGTTTTTAGTAGCGCAACTTAACCATAACGTCCCTTTAACAAAGTTTTTTTACTGAATTTCAAATGGTTTTTAGTAGCGCAACTTACCCATAACGTCCCTTTAACAAAGTTCTTTCACTGAATTTCATAGGTTTTTGGTAGCGCAACTTAACAATAATAACTTTGACTTTATGTACATGTAATATGGAACATATTGAACCCCTTCTACTGAACTTGATGTCCGCAAACTCTTTTAATGTCCGCGGACATGTTCGGAGAACAGTACCACTACCTAAAATCTCTGGGGGGGTATGTTTGATTGTTATATCATAACATAGGAACATTTAACAAATTCAAAAAGCAGCACACATACACATTATATGTAGTAATACATAAGAAATGTAACCCATATATGTAACACACTAACCATTCATTTAAATACAATATGTTCTAAAATGGAATATACCAAAAGAAGATAAATCGGCTTCCAACATAATTACCTCACAGACACTCCACAACTAAGAGCAAGACCAGACCTACAGAGTACTTAGAACATATCTTACCTGAAATAGTAAGTTTACTTCATTTTACTCATATATTTATAAACTTTCTGTATTAGATTAAAAAAAAAATATCTTTTTTTTTCCTCACAGAAATGTCTAGTACTCTGGAATGGCTAGAGGAGCATTTCCCACATGAGGAAATGTCAGAAGATAGTGAAACTAATGGTAAACACTTTATAGTATAAACTATTTAATTATTATTATTTTATATACATTTAACATATATATATATATATATATATATTTGTTTGTACAGAGCATACCAAAATAGAAAATACCTCTGAAGAAACTGTTATGGATAACGCTCTTGACAGCATAAAAGAAAAAATGGATTTATTGTTGACCAATTTTAATAATTTGAAAACTTTTGTTGAAGATCATTTTAAAACAAAAACCTCATACCATTGTCCCACATGTACTTGTCCCCCCTCACCATATCCCAGTCAATTATCCCCAAACCCTCTCCATAACCCAAAACGTTTTGATGAGACTTCCATCCCTTCTTCACCTGATACCAATCATGTGGAAACCCCTAATTCTCCTGTTTTTGTTTCCGTTTCTGCCTCACCTTCTTTATCATAAATTATTAATATATGTTAAATAAAGTTACATTTTTATATTGTGTTGTAATTAGTTTCCGTTTAAAAATAAAAAAACAATGTAGGTGTCCGCGGACAGCGCGGATGTTCTGAAATGTTCATAGATAAACGAAAATGGAGGTGTCCTGAAGAACACTATACCTGTCCGTACTGTTCGCTAGCAAGTTGAAACTGTTCTACTGTTCTAAGAACACACGCGGTGTCCTGAAATGTTCGTAAATAAATGAAAATTAAAGTGTCCTGAAGAACACTATACCTGTCCGTAGTGTTTGCTAGCAAGTTGAAACTGTTCTAAGAACACAATTGTTGTCCTGAAATGTTTGTAAATAAATGAAAATGGATGTGTCCTGAAGAACACTATACTTGTCCGTACTGTTCGCTAGCAAATTGAAACTGTTCTAAGAACACATGCGGTGTCATGAAATGTTCGTTTGACGTGTGACGCACTTTTAATTACTTCAGGAACCGAACAGTGTCCGTAGAAAATCAACACGCATGCGCAAACCAATGTCCGTGCATTTGGTGTCCTGCGGACAGCCGCTTCCTTCGCGAACATGTTCGCGAACCGATCATGTGACCGCGCCCATGCTGATCGCGTGTTCTGAATGCGGACACTGTTTGTGTCCCCGAACAATTTAAAAGTACATTTTCAAGTAATCCACAATATTTCTCAATAAAAGCTCACCATAGCACAAGTCCAACATACTAATCCTGAGTTTTTACATACTTTTTGAAAGTTGTTGAACCTTTTTTTGTGTTCGATCAGTCCACGGACAGCGCGCATGTCCGCGAACCGCGTACAATCACCCCTATAAAAGACCACCCCTAGAGCTTATTCTCATTCTGTTTCTGGCTATTCTTCAGAGCACAGCTATTTTTCCTGCAACTTGCAGATTACACCAATATCGAGATGGCATCCTTGGCTGCACTACTGCCACCTGGTGCTGCACCTGCTTCAGCACCACCCCCACCCCCTCCACCATCACCACCTTCCCAAGGGCCTGAAGAGGGGAACAGCAGTGAGGATGCAGAGGAGGAAGAAGAGGATGACAAGAATGAGGTAGAGGAAATCCCTACTACCCGCACTAGGGGTGAGTCTTGGGTGTGGAGCTTGTTTACCATTCATGGGAATGGTCCTAGGGCTTGTGCGAACTGTGTCACCTGCAATGAGTGCAAAATGGTACTCAGTGGCGGGAGGCATGGTTCGTACAGCTTTGGGACCACTACCATGAAGCGACACCTAAGGTCATTTCACTCTGGGGCCATTCGCAAGGTTGTACCTTGCGAAGAGCGTAGTAGGTTGATTTCCTCTACTTCATCCTCCGTTTCTGATCCTGTCACCACAAGGACCACCACTGTGGGACAGCGTCTTCCTCAACCTGCCTCACAGGCCATACAGAATTCTGATGACCGTTACCTTTCGAGGGTCACAGTTGTATGTATGTACTGCGACACAGTACTCTGCAGGGGGGAGCGACTTCACAGTGCTTTTGAGACTATCGTCTCAGAGCATGAGAAGACCTGCTCACTACCCAAATAAAACCCACTCTACATCTTCCTCTCTCAGCTCGCCCTTTCTTATCCCTGTGGTTGGTCCCCCCCCTTTACCCTCCTTTCCCCTCCTCTCCTATTGTGTTGTGTATAAAAAAACACAAAAAAATACAAAATAACAAAAATAAAATAAGGCTCTTTTCAGAGCCGCCTTTCACAGTTAAAAAATGGAAGTGAAAATAAATGAAGCAGGGCCCTTTGTATTTTTTAGAAGTCCGCGGAAATGTGGGGTGCTACCCTATCATAACAATTGCAATTTTCTCTGGGAGGAAGTGGTGGCTCTGAAAAGCCTTTGGGAGGTGTTTGTATGTCGAAAATTCTAAATACTCAACACCTACTTCAAAATGGATGCTGTAATTCTAAAAAAGGTTGCAATGCATTTTGTACATTTCACACTCTATGTTCAACACTCAAAAAATAATACTTATACAATTACATAATTTTTTAAATGTATTTATTTATTTAATTACTTTAATTTAAGCATGACATTGAGGCAGTATTACCTGGAAGAGCTTAGTTACTGAAATAGTGGTATTCAGTGGTACATTATGAATTTCACAAGACATAGTAAAGATATTTTGTTTGCTACAGTTAGTCATTGCAATACATTAAGAAAATATCATATGTATTGAACTGGTGTGAAGAATCTTATGTAAATAAGATAGTTTTAATGGTTTTGAGAAAGGCGCTGAGGATTTCAATTAAAAGAATCAATGTCTAAATTAAAAACAGTGCTATATACAAACAAAATTACTAATTTGTTTCTTTTACAATTGCAGTGAAGACCATTCTCCTGAAAAGAAGCAGCCAAATTTGAAGAACGAAGAAGAACTAAGAAGTAATCTGTTCATTTTAGAAAACAAGTAAGTAGAATATCACCATTATATTTGTATTATTACTCAAACACACTGTAAAGTTAATTCATGCTATTTCTGTGCCTAAAAATAGAGATTGTGCATCATTCTGTCCAAAAATCCCCATCACTTAAACAGCGATTTACAGCCTGAATGGTCCACAAATTCATATTTTTGGACACACAAATTAGCCAACTCAACTGTTAGAATTTTGATATTATAGAACAAACAACTGTTTTAATTGTATACATTAGATTTAATATTTGTACTTCTCCACACCACTAGCTTACTTTTCTGTCATCTGAACCCCAGTTTAGTAGCACATAAATTCAAGAATACTCATCCCTACTAGTTGTAGTTCCCAATGCACAATCACACAGCATTACATACATCTTTATCATCTTACTCAAACACTCATGCACACAGCACACATACATTGCAGAACACCCCAACCCATACCTTCTTTATTTTTTTCAACAGACCCTAAGGAATGCCTACCAAAAGTCAAATCCGTAGAAAGCAACGCAGAAGTAGAGCAAATGAAAATAAAAGTGTCCAACACATATTCTCTTGTAACGTTTGTGTATAAAATGTATTATTGCTTTGTAACTGTAACATCGTTTAATAATTGACCACCTTCTGTATCTTTCGCCGTGATATCCCAGGGTCTGGGCGAGTAACAAATGTAATAAATAAATAAAAAATAAAAAATAAGCATCCATCTCTAGCAGAATTTGTAAAAAAAGGTGAAACAAAACAGCTAATACAGTCATTTAGTGAAACACAAGAAGTTTCAAGTACATAAACTTTTCCTCCTCTATCAAAATGTAAACCAAACCAAAAAACAATTAGTAGAAAATCAGCTATCACTACATATAAAACTGCTTCTTTAAATCTTGATATAGTTCAAAGTAAGCAAACCAAGAAAAGTATTTTAGCCAAAATGTCCTGTCACAAGGTCCTTCAAAATCTTATAAAACCAGGAGAGAAACCAGGTTCAACGCGTAGGAAATTAATCTTAGAAGCGTTGATAGACAGTGCAATTCTTCTCAAAAGAAAGTTATTTATTTTAGTGTTAAACAAAATGAAACCACTAACAAAACTAATAACTAAATTACAAAAAAGACTTCTCAATAAACGAAATGTCAACAGAAAGAACTTCTTAAGTATCTGCGGAGGTGAATGGAATCACACTACGAGCACAGACCCATACTTTATTGAAGAAGCATACAAACAAAAGCAAACAAATACAATTGCCATACATAGCAGTGGTCGAGGTTATGAAAAAGTGAATAATACCATAATGGAACAAGAAGTACTCCTTACAAAAATATGACCTGAAAACTTAGAATTACCCCTCCATTCAAATGAATCAGAACATCTAGTGAACAAATGGCCATGTACGTCAATGTGTAACATTCCTAAACAATGTTTCAAGTCTTTAAGACAATTCCTCAATCAATATGTAGAAAGCAAAGACAAAATCAAAATTAAACTACTGCAAAATATGGATACCTGTCCAGTGTGCAAGTATACAGGACTACAAGGACATTCATTGGCCTGCATTACAGGACCTACTTGTAAAACCACCTTCCATGATATCAAAAGGATATCAACACATCATTCAACTATAAGAAATCTAGTCTATAAACTGTACTATGCTAAAAGTCCTGCTTTAGTACTAGCAAATTTAAATATTCTTCTACATGGTATAGCAAAAGACCTACTTGAAGAAATTGACTATATCCAGAAAAAATATTTTGGAAGTGAAAGCCACTTACAGAATGAAATAGCTTTAAACCAAATTAGCAACAATTCTACACATGGCAACCTTTTACTAAACACATACAAAAAAGAAATAATCAAATTTAAAAGTACATCAGCTGAAGTACCAAACTATGTGGGTGTATGTTGCCGTAGAACTTTTTATAAAAGTAACACAAAAACTGTAGACCTATTATACAAAATAGAAGACAATGAAGTTTCTAAATGGTTTGAATTAGCTCTCTACCGTGTAGCAGAAAACAAATACAAAATAACTGACCCCTTAATACTTGGCAGTTACTGCACTACAAAACTTGACAACAACCAAACTTCTTCATGTGCTATCACAAATAATTTGGAATTATACCCACTACCAAAACCCCTACAACAACTTAATTTATATGAGAGCATCATAATTCAAACAGTGCACCCATTTCAAGCAATAATACGCCTTCAACCAAAAACAGCAAAATTACCTCCCTCTGAATTGGTAAAAGGCATTTGTGGAAAAGTAGTTTATTTACCATTAGATCTAAAAGAAAATGTGCATACTCTAGGAGTGCAACGTCCAATAAAGCAATCTTTAATTATCTTAGTAAATGGAGTACCTACAAAAGACAAAAAAATATGGCAACAGCTGGTAGATTTACATAAAGTTAGACAAGCCTTGCAATATCTTAAAGAGAATAATGAATATTACAAAGAAATTAATATTGAAGAAATATTGAAGGATTTAACTGAAATAATTCAAGAAACACAAGAAAATTGTCAATTTGAGCTCCTAGATCCTGCTACAATATCAAATACTTTAGACCATTATACAATTCATCCTTTGCACTCTAATGACACCATAGAAGATGCACTGGAAACATACCAAATGCGTCAAACAAAAGGATCACCAATCAGCATATGGGAAAAAAGTATAGAAACACGTGCTTTTCCTCTACTCTTTCCTACAGGCAGAGGAGGAAGGTACGATGATAGACCTATTCAAACAAATATCAGCATCAGAATACCACTCATTACGGCTGTATTCTGAAGATCCCAGATTTAGACAAAATGTGGAATACATACTCCACATACTCTTTGAAAGTGAACTAGCAACTTTATGTTACGGAGTTGCACACATATTAAAATCAGGATCACACTTTCAAAATATGACAGCTACACAATTATTACAAAAAGTGCAACAAAAGGATGAGGTTTACAATCAAATATTGCAAATCTATCAGCAAATATGCGTGGTACTAAAGATTACTGGTTTCGACGATATGGAGATGTATGTTGTATGATCAGAAACCTTGGCCCACCCACTTGGTTTGTTACATTAAGTTGTGCAGAATATGCATGGGAAGATTTACATGATTTCCTCTGCATATCAAACAAAATCAAAACAAACATAGATATACTAACACCTGGAGAACTTTGTTCTTTGGATCCTGTTAATGTTTCAAGATATGTCCACCATCGCTTCATTGCTATGCTACATTTTATTTGCAATAAAACTGTTACTCCCCTTGGAGAAGTGCAACACTTCTTTTGGAGAAAAGAATACCAAGCCAGAGGAGCACCACATATCTACATGCTTTTATGGATTAACGATGTTCCTAAATTTGGTCAAGACAGTGATGCCACTGTTTTACAGTTTATTGAAAAATATGTCACTTGTGAAATTCCATTGGAAGCAACAAATAGTGATCTTCATGCACACATTTTACAATTTCAAAGACACAAATGTGGAAAATATTGTCGTCGCAAATACAAAAACAAAGGGAAATACTACACCTAATGCCGATTTGGTTTCCCTAGACCAGTTACAAATACAGGTCAAGTGAACAACCTCATGTCTTCAGTTAGACATAGTGTTAAAGGTAAGTCACCTAAAAATACATATTACATAAAAAGAAAAGAAGAAGAAAAATATATCACTGATTATAATGCAATCATTGCCCACTTATGGAATGCAAACATAGATGTGCAGTGCATTGCAGACAATTCTACTGCAGTTGCACAATATGTCACAGCATACTTAACCAAAGCAGAAAAGGCAGAGCTCCAAGACCTCTGGAATCACCTATCAACAGATAAAACAGTGTCTCAGAAATTATACAGCTTGGACATAAAAATGCTCTCCCATAGAGAATGTGGATCATATGAAGCAGCTGATCGTTTAACTGGTACTGCATTATATGGTAAATCTGAAAATATAGTATGGCTAAGTCTTGGTCCAGCTAAATCTAGAAAAAATGTTCTAAAATCATGCAAAGATATAGAAACAATAGCCAAACTTGATTCCAACAGCCAAGACATTTTAATAAACAATTTATTGGACACATACTACCCAAACAGAAGTAATACTTTGGACAACATGTGTCTATATCACATAGCCTAAAACTACACATACAAAAATAATATAAAACCTGATGAAAAAAAAGGTAAATACAGAGTGACAAACTGTGAAGGCAGCTTAGTTAAACTCACCAACCTAATTTAATTAATCATATCAAATTGTCATTAAAGACTCCTCAACATAAAGAAGTATATTACATGTCCCTGCTACAACTCTTGAAACCATGGAGAAAAGAAGAAGAAATACTAGATAACTATGACTCATATGAAGATGCTTTCAAAGCAAATGAAAGCACTATAACTGATGTAAACTTTACACAGTACAAAACAATCTTGCACAATGAACAGCAACACGAAGAAGAACTCCAGGCCCAACTAGATAAAGAAACTCCTGACAGTAGTCAACCTTCTGTAACAGGAAGCCAAGAACCACTGGGAGAACCACTAATAATAAATGAGGCAGAATTAGCTATGATAGAAGTAGAAAACACCATGTGTCAGTATGAAGATAAAGAAGACTTAACTATACTACAATAAAAACTAAACAATGAGCAACATACCATTTTTCAAGAAGTAACAAAACAAATTGCACATGGTGTACAACATGAAAATAAAGAATGTTCCTGCCATAATTATGAACCTATACTACTATACGTCAGTGGTGAAGCTGGTTCCGGCAAAACATTCCTAATCAAAATCATCAGTAAGTTCCTTCAACAATTGACAAACAACAAACTGTCAGCTGTTGTCACTGCCCCCATTGGTTTAGCTGCCTACAACATAGGTGGTGTCACGTTACACTGATTACTACTATTGCCAGTAGAACACCAAAACAAATTAGACTATTACAAACTTTCTTCAGAAGCTGCAATGGAACTACGCAGAGTATTGAAACCAATAAAAATGCTACTACTAGATGAAGTGAGCATTGATTCACCTCAGATTACAAGAAGTACTCAAAACAAACTATGAAGAGGTCTTTGCAGGAAAACACATTATTGTTTTCGGAGATCTTCTTCAATTGACACCAGTAAAAGGTGAGTCTATTTTTAAAACATTAGGACACAAACTCTGCCGTAAAACTGTTGGCAGCATTGGAAATGTCAACCTTTGGCAACATTTCCAATACAGAGAATTAACAGAAAACATGTGGCAATCTGCAGATCTCACTTATGCCAACATCCTAAAAAGTATCAGAGTTGGTATACTTTCTAAAGAAGCAGAAGCAATATTGAAAACCCGGCACATTCATGCACTTTATGGCGATAATGCATGTGCTACAGATGTTATGGAACAATTAGCCCACAAAAATGTCAATTCTATGGCCTTAATGCCAACTCTTGCAAGCTGTTTCAAATTCAATGAAATAATGTTAAGTAAAGAAATGCAAGAAATAATGGAAATTAGCGCCACAGATAAACTAGATGTACATGGTATGACAACACCCATGTGTGACCAAGCCACAACAAGACTAAATAGTTTAGAAAAATCAATCTCAAAGACAGCAGGCTTAGAAAAGATATTAAAATTATCCTTAAATTGCAGAGTAATGCTTAAACGTAACCTTGACGTGGACCAAGGACTAGTTAATGGAGCACTGGGTACAGTTGATGGCTTTCAAACATACCCACGTGACAACAAAATTCAGTTTGTCAATATACTCTTTGACAAACTTTCAGAAGTAAAAAGAATAGGACGCTCAAGAGCTAAATTCCTTCTCTTCAAAGACATGTATGTACGCAGAGAACAATTTTCTCTAACTCTTGCATACGCAGTCACGATTCATAAATCACAAGGTCTTACCCTAGATAAAGCAATGACAGATATTGGCAACACAGTCTTTAAAGAAGACATGAGCTACATAGCACTATCACGCTTTCGTACACTTGACGGTCTATTTCTAATCAACTTTGATGCAAGTAAAGTAAACGCTGATATTCCTTGCATTTTAGAATACAATAGACTTCGCTCACTGTACACCCCTCATCTATACACATATTCTTTTCCACAAAAAGTAAAACGTTATAAAAGAAAAATAAATCAAACAGAAATGCAACAGGATGCCACTGCAAATCCTCCAAAGAGTGTAAAAGAAACTAATACTTCATCAAGTACCACAAGCAAAAATGAATCAATTAGGGAAAGTAAACCAGGTAGTTCTTCAAAGAAGGATGACAAACTTCAAAAAAAGCAGTCAGTTGCAGAACTACCTGGTCCATTTAAACTCTCAAATATAGTTGGTGTAAGTTGCTACGCAAATGTAGCAATGAATATTCTATTTCAATTACCACCAATTGTTGACAACATTTACTTACACAGTACAGACCCATTGTATTTGCAAATGTTAGTACTTCACAGAAATGCAACAAACAATCCTGACAACACGTATAGTGTTTATGGAATAAGACAACAATTGGACTACTGTGCTGGAATGGTGAAATTCACTATAAACTCACAGGAAGATCCACAAGAATGTCTAATGTACTTACTACAAGTACTGGAAAACAAAAACATACCTATAAATGAAATCGTCCAGATTTCATACATGTGGAAACATAAATGCACTCTCTGCAACAATGTGACACAAGAACAAATCCCCAATGAACGCTTAGTATATATATCAATATCTAATTGTGAATTCATTCCATTTCAGCAACTTGTACAAAATGCAAACCATGGTAGACTATGTTCTACCTGCAATTCACTTAAGCGCTCCACGTTAGCAATACTTACACATGGTAAATACGCAATACTAATGCTTCTATGTTACAATGCAGATGGTACTACAAACAAGTGCAAGCTGACTGGATTCACACATGGTCAAATATCACTTGGTAAGAAAACCTTCACAACAATAGGTATAATCTACCACGCAGGAGCCACAACCAATTCAGGGCACTACACTGCATATATAAAAAAAAATGTGCATGGTCTTAATGTATTGATAGTACCATTACTCTAAGGCAGAGATTACCAGCAAATCATACAAACGCTTATTTAATGTTCTTAAAACCAAAATTTGATAACTAAACTGTACTTAAACCTTAAGTATACTTGTAGTAAAAAAATATAAACTGTTAGAATATTCCAAAAGCTATCTAACCGACCAAAGATTTGACAACAACTAATCAGATAAATGAATACCACTAAATTAGAGCAAAAAATAGACAGTTAGAATACGCCAATTGGTATCTAACTGTCCCAAAATGTAACAATATCCAAACAGATAAATCAATGCCACTAAAATATAAAAAGAAATAGACAGTTAGAATACGCCAATTGGTATCTAACTGTCTCAAAATTTAACAATAGCCAAACAGATAAATCAATACCACTAAAATATATAAAAAAATAGACAGTTAGAATACGCCTAGTGGTATCTAACTGCTCCAAAATTTTACAATATCCAAACAAATAAATAATATGTTACTGCTCCAAAAAAATGCAACACGCCAAAGTATAAAGCATTAGCCAGAAACAACAAGTGAACACTGAAAACAAACAAACAAACTGTAGCATAACAGAAAAAGGTTTTTTTTTTAATCCAACATGGATTTTTTTTTGTCCCACATACCCAATGATTTTAGCAACGAACACATAAACTGAGCAAATTGCACAGT
The DNA here is from genome assembly GCF_040938575.1 of Ambystoma mexicanum. NCBI lineage: Eukaryota > Metazoa > Chordata > Amphibia > Caudata > Ambystomatidae > Ambystoma > Ambystoma mexicanum. The sequence goes on from NC_090934.1 coordinate 663,302,624, forward strand.
TCTCTGGTTTGTAATCTACTAAATATGAGGGTAAAAAAAAATGTTCATTATACAATGTAATAAGTCATTACAAAATACTAATACTAACATGCTATTTTCTTTTATCACAGAAATGAACAAGAAATACATGTACTCCAGTTACTAAACCAAACATTAAGTATATTATACACTCTATGCCCTGGGCACAACCAACGCAGCATATAACACCCATAGTATCTTATGACTTTGTTCCTTATAAATTTGTTTTTGACCCAAAGTTATAAGCAACTATAAGTGTAATATGCTGCGGTGGTTGTGGCCAGGGCATAGAGTGTTGGGTGCATGGCCAAATGGCCATGCACCCAACACTCTATGCCCTGGCCACAACCACCGCAGCATATCACACCCATAGAGTCAAATATATCAACTATGGCCTATGGAAACTTTTAATGTCCGCAGACATTATGAGTGTTCTTAGAACACTTTCAACTTGCCAGCGAACAATACGGACAGCATCTTCAGGACACCCCCTACGAACATTTCAGGACAACGCAAGAGTTCTAAGAACACTTTCAACTTGACAACGAACAATACGGACAGTGTCCTCAGAACACCCCCATTTTGTTTATTCATGAACATTTCCGGACAGCGCAAGTGTTCTTAGAACACATTCAACTTGACAACGAACAATACGGACAGCGTCCTCAGAACACCCCCATTTTGTTTATTTACGAACATTTCTTGACACCGCGAGAGTTCTTAGAACACTTTCAACTTGACAACGAACAATACGGACACCGTCCTCAGAACACCCCCATTTTGTTTATTTGCAAACATTTCAGGACACCACGAGTGTTCTTAGAACACATTCAACTTGCCAGAGAACAATACGGACAGCGTCCTCAGGACACCCCCATTTTGTTTATTTATGAACATTTCAGGACGACTCGAGAGTTCTTAGAACACTTTCAGCTTGCCATCGAACAATACCGACAGCGTCCTCAGAACACCCCCCTTTTGTTTATTTGCGAACATTTCAGGACACCGCGAGTGTTTTTAGAACACATTCAACTTGCCAGAGAACAATACGGACAGCGTCTTCAGGACACCCTCTACGAACATTTCAGGACAACGCGAGAGTTTTTAGAACACTTCCAACTTGCCATCGAACAATACGGACAGCGTCCTTAGAACACCGCCATTTTGTTTATTTACGTACATTTCAGGACACCGCAAGTGTTCTTAGAACACATTCAACTTGCCATCGAACAATGCGGACAGCGTCTTCAGGACACCCCCTATGAACATTTCAGGACAACGCGAGAGTTCTTAGAACACTTTCAACTTGACAACGAACAGTACGGACAGCGTCCTCAGGACACACCCATTTTGTTTATTTAAGAAAATAATATTGACAGCGTCCTCAGAACACCCCCATTTTGTTTATTTACGAACATTGCAGGACACCGCAGGAGTTCTTAGAACACTTTCAACTTGACAACAAACAATATGGACAGCGTCTTCAGGACAACCCCTACGAACATTTCAGGACAACGTGACAGTTCTTAGAACACTTTCAACTTGACAATGAACAATACGGACAGCGTCCTCAGAACACCCCCATTTTGTTTATTTACGAACATTTCAGGACACCGCGAGAGTTCTTAGAACACTTTCAACTTCACAACGAACAATACGGACAGCGTCCTCAGGACACCCCCATTTTGTTTATTTACAAACATTTCTGGACACCGCAAGTGTTCTTAGAACAGTTTCAGCTTGCTTGCAAACAAAACGGACACATATTGAGTCCTAAGAACACCCCGTATTCAGTTTATTTAGAGCATTTCAGAACACCCGTGATGTCCGCAGACAAATCGAACACAACAAGAACGTCTACCACATAAAAAAAAAACAACGTTCAACCTATCTCATACTCTCCCACCATCCCCAAACACTCCTACACACCAACACACTGTACTAAATACACATTTTGAACCAAGTTTCACTGCGCTGTCTGCGGATGTCCGCAAATCCAAGATGGCGGGCGCTACCGAAAATCTGACGCGCTTCACGCTCCACACCGTCCATTCAGTGAACATGCCGCCTGTCCGCGGATACCACGCAAACTGATTGGCCAATCAGGACACTGTCCGCGGAGCGAACAGGGAAGTGTGTCCGCGGACCAAACACAGATATCACTAATTTTTTATGACCTATTTTTTGGTCATTTTTTAAAAAAAATACTGGACAGATTGTCACCAAATCTACAAAAGCACGCTTTTGGGACCAAGCCGCTACTCCTGGTCCACATTTGGTGAAAATCCATCCAGCGGTTTGGGCAGTAGGCACAAGCAAAAATGTTTCCCCATTCAGTCTATGGGGAAAAAAAAAGTTTTGGGAACCCCCAATAACTTTGCCCCCCCTGGACGAATCCTCACCAATCTTTGCAAAAGAATTCAGAGTGGGCCATATACGTGTTTTGCAAATTTTGGTGAGGATTCGTCCATGGGGAGCGAAGTTATAAGCCGCCCAAAAAGTGCTCTTCCTTTGGAAACACCAACTTAACCATAACTACATGGCCACTACCGTAGCCATGTTTATATATATATATATATATATATATATATATATATATATATATATATATATATATATATATATATATATACAGTGAAAAAACGTGAATGTTATGGTTAAGTTTTGCTACTAAAAACCTATGAAATTCAGTGAAAAAACTTTGTTAAAGGGACGTTATGGTTCCAAGTAAAACCGAAAAACCCTTGAAATTTGCCAGTTATGGTAAGCTAAGCAGCCATAACTCGTGCCACCATCGTGCACTGCTAAGCCTAACACCCAGGACATCAAAGATGACATCACAAATGAGTGGGGGCCTGCTGGCAGGTGCCCTGCACTGCTTGGGGGTGGGGGTGCAAGGGGACATGAGTGGGGGCCTGCTGGCAGGTGCCCTGCACTGCGGGGGTGTGAGGGTCCAAGGGTCCAAGGGGACATGAGTGGGGGCCTGCTGGCAGGCGCCCTGCACTGATGGGGGTGGGGGTGCAAGGGGACATGAGTGGGACATGAGTGGGGACCTGCTGGCAGGTGCCCTGCACTGCTGGGGGGTGGGGGTGCAAGGGGACATGAGTGGGGGCCTGCTGGCAGGTGCCCTGCACTGCTTGGTGGGTGGGGGTGCAAGGGAACATAAGTGGGGGCATGCTGGCAGGTGCCCTGCACTGCTGGGGGGTGGGGGTGCTGGGGGACATGAGTGGGGGCCTGCTGACAGGTGCCCTGCACTGCTGGGGGGTGGGGGTGCAAGGGGACATGAGTGGGGGGCATGCTGGCAGGTTCCCCTCAGTGCTGGGGGGTGGTGGTGCAAGGGGTCATGAGTGGGACATGAGTGGGGGCCTGCTGGCAGGTGCCCTGCACTGCTGGGCGGTGGGGGTGCAAGGGGACATGAGTGGGACATGAGTGGGGGCCTGCTGGCAGGTGCCCCTGCACTGCTGGGTGGTGGGGGTGCTGGGGACATGAGTGGGGGCCTGCTGGCAGGTGCCCTGTACTGCTTGGGGGGTGGGGGTGCAAGGGGACATGAGTGGGGGCCTGCTGGCAGGTGCCCCTGACTGCTGGGGGGTGGGGGTGCTGGGGGACATGAGTGGAACATGAGTGGGGGCCTGCTGGCAGGTGCCCCTGACTGCTGAGGGGTGGGGGTGCAAGGGGACATGAGTGGGGGCCTGCTGGCAGGTACCCCTGACTGCTGGGGGGTGGGGGTGCTGGGAGACATGAGTGGGACATGAGTGGGGGCCTGCTGGCAGGTGCCCTTGACTGCTGGGGGGTGGGGGTGCAGGGGGACATGAGTGGGACATGAGTGGGGCCTGCTGGCAGGTGCCCCTGACTGCTGGCGGGTGGGGGTGCAGGGGGACATGAGTGGGGGCCTGCTGGCAGGTGCCCCTGACTGCTGGGGGTGGGGGTGCTGGGGGACATGAGTGGGGGCCTGCTGGCAGGTGCCCCTGACTGCTGGGGGGTGGGAGTGCAAGGGGACAGGAGTTGGTGATTAGTGGTGCAAGCTGACATGTGGCTTGGCTGGGGGGCATGCCCATGGTGGATGGGCTGCCTGCGGGACATGACCAGGGGTGCGGGGTAGTCCCCTTTGGTGTGGGCTGCCTGCAGGGGCCGTGGAGGGTGTAGAGGGAACACCTGGGAGGACCCAAACTGCCAATTGACGTGTAGGACTCCCCGCGCACCCCCGAAATTCACGTACCCAGCTCTGACAGCAAAATCGCGTGTGAAACTTCCCGCACACCCCAGGAATACACTTACCCCACTGCACAGGGCCAATTGCATGTGAAACTTCCCGCGCACCCCTGAAATCCAACTACCAGGATCCAATCACGTGTGAAACTTCACGCGAACCCCAGAAATACACGTAACATGCTCAAATCACGTGTGAGACTTCCCGCGAACCCCAGTTATACACGTACCCCACTCGCACAGGGCCAATCACGTGTGAAACTTCACGTGCACCCCAGTAATACACGTACCCCGCTCGCACAGGGCCTATCGTGTGTGAAACTTCACGCGAACCCCAGAAATACACGTACCCCTCTCCTCCAGGGCCCATCGTGTGTGAAACTTCACGTGAACCCCAGAAATACACGTAACCTGCTCAAATTGCGTGTGAAACTTCCTGCGAATCCCAGTTATACACGTACCCCACTCGCACAGGGCCAATCATGTGTGAAACTTCACGCGCACCCCAGTAATACACGTACCCCACTCGCACAGGGCCTATCGCGTGTGAAACTTCACACGAATCCCAGAAATACACATACCCCACTTGCACAGGGCCCATCGCATGTGAAACTTCACGCGAACCCCAGAAATACACGTAACCTGCTCAAATCGCGTGTGAAACTTCCTGCGAACCCCAGTTATACACGTACCCCACTCGCACAGGGCCAATCGCGTGTGAAACTTCACGCGCACCCCCGAAATACAGGTACCCGGATCCAATCACGTGTGAAACTTCCCGCGAACCTCAGTAATACACGTACCCCACTATCACAGGGCCTATCAGTGGGAAACTTCCTGTGCACCCCTGAAATACACGTACCCCACTCGCACAGGGCCTATCACGTATGAAACTTCCCACGCACCCCTGAAATACACGTACCCGGATCCAATCACGTGTGAAACTTCCCGCAAACCCCAGTAATACACATACCCCACTCGCACAGTGCCTATCGCGTGTAAAACTTCACGTGAACCCCAGAAATACACGTACCCCACTCGCACAGGGCCTATCGCGTGTGAAACTTCATGCGCACCCCCGAAATACCCGTACCCTGCTCGCCCAAGGCCTATCGCGTGTGAAACTTCACACGAACCCCAGGAATACATGTAACCCGCTCGCACAGGGCCTATCGCCTGTGAAACTTCACGTGAACCCCAGAAATACACGTTCCACGCTCGGCGGCTCTGTAAACTGGTACAGGGTTAGCGCAGCCCATTGCGCTGGATTGGGATTTTCCTTGCGCAAGGGCGTTCTTGGGGGCGTAACTGCTGTTGCTGCAGGGTCGCTGCGCCACTCTGCGCCACGGCTAGTTTTGGATGCTGAAATCCATGAATACGCTCTGCGCGGAAATTGATTTTAGCACACGCAGCTGGTGCAGAGATTCGCACGCGCACACTGTGCGCCAGCCGCGTGCGCCACTTGTGCGCTAAATTCTATGAATTACCCTGAAAATATTTGTTGTATGGAGCAAGAAGAGGAAGGCAGATGCAACATTATTGGGAGTTTGTGTTATGCAGAATACTTTCCAAAGGTCATTTAAGCCAGGTGAAGGATGACACAGCAGAAGAGGCTGGGAAAATGGTAAATAAAATATATGGAGACATAGGTTAAGAGTGGATTTTCACTGAGAGGTTGAAAAGAGGGAGGGCGAGGGTCTTTTTGGCCTTTTTCTGGGAATTGCCTGGTGTAAGAGAGAGAGAGGCTGTTGGCTAGCTGAAAGGAGAGGCTGTCCTGTGTAGCTGTCTCTGGAGGTTTCTTGGCTGGGCTCGAGAGCGGTGTAGCTGCATAGCTACAGTGGGAGTTCCTTGAAGGATGTATTTTGAATCGGGGGCAGTATCCTGGCAGCAGGGCATATCAATTGGCAAAGTGTCCAAGTGGACCTAGTAGGCAGAACATTTGTAATCCTTCTGGTACCAAAGGATTAATAAAGTAGCCAGAATCCAAAGTATTAGCTCGGGGTTCATTCATTCATGCAGAGGGGGTTGGAATCTCAAGTCACTAATCTCATAATCCTGCTACTAATCCAATTTTAGGAAAGGGTAGGGGAGAAAATATATTCATAGTGTACTGCTTTCATAGCCAAAGATTGCCCATTAGGATGGCTCAGGTTAGAGGGAAACCCATTATATATGAATTGCTATGCTGATCGTATGCAAAATGCTTTTTGATGCAAAGTGTGTTTTTCTGGCTGATGAAACTGAATATTTATATACACGTGCCTAACTATGAAAGCATGCAGCGGTCTTTATTGTGTCTAGTTCTGTTTGGGTTCTATCCAGAGATAACCGTGCATCTAGAATGAAATGCAGAGTACAATGTCTGTAGATGTCTAGGTAAGATTCTCTGGTATTAAAACGGTGGCAGAAAGAACATTGTCAGGATGTCTCCTATATCTGCCAATCTATGGCCCTGGCAGCCCCATGAATGCTGCACAGTCCCTTAGATATTCCTGAGCCTGTCCCTTCTGGCACCTGGATGAGCCAACACCTGTCATGGCCGTGTGGATGGCCAAACTGCCCCTGCCAAGCAACTCGGCACCACAGTCAAATCTGTGGGGCTACCCACACACACAACCGGGCCACCTTGATGTCTTCATGCCTTTTTTGGGGGGCACTCGTGATGGCGACCTCTCCAGGAAGATAATTTATTTGGTTTTCTCCCCTCTTCTTCTTTGTTCCTTTTCCTACTGTTTCTCATTTTCTTCAACTTTCCTTTCAACTGTCTTTTTTCAAATTCTCTTTAGATTCCTTTCTCCCTACCTTGTCTTTCGTGGGCAGGGGAGGTCTGTGTCTTTTCCTTCTTTGTCTGTTCTTAACATTCCATCCAGCCCCATGGTGGTTGGATGCACTAGTCTATTTAAAAGCATACACACACACACACACACACACACAGCCCCCCCCATGTTCAACCCTGGTGTCCATGTCTTTCTTTTTAGGGTGTCCATCGCGAGAAAAGCATGCAGCTCCTACTAGCCTTGCTGTTTGTGGGCCACTGGCTATATTAGGAATTCAGATACCATTAAATGTATGGCTTGATCTGATATTAGCTTTGCATTGCGTGTTCTTTCAAAGCAGGCAGAATCCATGACCATACTGTATATGCCAACCAAAAAGAATAGCGGTTGGATATTAGAACTTGTACGGTAGAATGGTACAGCAGGCTATGGTCCCACTACATTTATACACTTGCCCCATACACATCTGCCAACCAGTGGGGACAACATGGCTGACATAGTTATTCACAAAGGCAACAGGGTATCTTTAGGGCAACCTAACTATGAAATGGTTGGGGTCTCCTAGGCGCACATATAAGAATTCCTTCCCATTTGAAGCCCCAGATTCATTCTTTCCAGAGACAAGCTGGTAAAAAGAATGATACAATGCCAGGCCACTGTGTGGTTATTTACTTTCGATTCAATAACCATCAAAAATTGTACTGCATTATATTTTTTATGAAGTGTTTGTTGATTTAATACTATCAATCCAAGAGCACAGAATCACAAGGGGCTGTGTTGTCTAGTTCATCCAGAGTCAGTGTTTAATTATTTTGTAGTACCTGTCAGAGAGGCAGGATAGGGCAAGCAAACAACTGGACACAATAAGTGTGATTTCAGTATTTTATTCTTATAAAGTAGTGAAGAAAATTATCAAACAAAAGATCTACTGTCCAAGCCTTCTTCTCTCACCTGGATGGTGGCAACGTCCTCCTGAAAGGGCTTCTGGTGGCCACACTTGCATCCTTGACATGTGCACCCCCTGCTGCATCAAGACTAATCAAAAGACTATGCACATTCAGTCACATTGCCTCAACCCTGACTGAACTGCACTGGCTCCCACTGTAAGCACATATCACCTCCAAATCATGTTGCATCATCTATAAGGTTGTTGTCCTTAAGTACCCACACTGCTTCACTGAGAACTCAGCATCTCTGGATGCCTAGGATACATCAGAAACCAGGACATGTTTAACCCATAGACCTGGGTCCTTTAAGATGAGGTAGCAATACTTAGAGATGGATGGGGATGCAGAATGTACTCATAATAGTCAAACCGGCTCAGAAAGTTGGCAAAACTCAGTGCTGTTTTATTTGCAGTTGTCTAAAATTGGGAGTAACAACAGACATCTCCAGACGTTGCAAAGCACTATCTCAATGAATTTCATAAAAACATAACTTTTATAGTCAAAATTCATCATCATTGATGTCACACTACGTGGAAAACTACAAAAACCTACTTGGGAATGTGATAGGCCTACAGGGAACATTTAAGTGTGCGTTCCATACTAACAGGGTTGTGATTGGATCTCTAACATCAGGTGGACAACTAAGCCCCCCTCTAGTGCAAGTCGTGTTCATCGTCACAAAATACACAATGATTCATTGGTTATACAAACTATAGGGCTCTCTGTTAGGTGACCATGTACAATTGGTTGGCATGCTTGTACCCTACTGAAATATGTCCTCTTTCTTTGCAGCTTTGAACTTCTTCATCAGTCTTCCCTTGACAGATGAGCTTCCTGTGTATCTCCCATCTGATTCCAGCTCCCTTCATGCCAGGTTGTCCATATCTGATCACATGGTTTCTGTTGTGAGCTGTTTCTGTTGTCTTTAAGTCTTGAACATAAGCATCTTCATCTAGGGATGACCAGTCTGTCACCCATACCAAGGATGCCATTCAACCCTGGAACTGACCTCTTGTATGAGGAAGAGTGCAAGGTGATTTAGGTAATGAGCTGTTTGAACATCTATTTGAATAGCTATGAATATCTTAAACTTTACAATACTATAAGGCAGGAGTTCCCATACATAGCAATCCTCCTTAGACAGACTTTTTCCCACTTCTTTCATGTGCTGATACCACATGTTGTTCCCCAAATGCGCTGTACTGTTAAATATTCATTTAATTCATAATCATCCTCCCTTGCACTTCTCTTAGGTCTGTTTTTGCTTTGCTAAAAGAACCTGTATTTGGCATACAGTAAGGATATCTAAAAGAGTCCTTCATACAATAGGAATTCTAGAAACATTTGTCACAGAAATGGGTGCCTTCTCATGAGCTACTAGAGTAGGAACAATGACATAAGCCATGGCCTTCTCACAGTGTCTAGTTCTGCAAAACAGGAGTGGGAAGGATTAACACAACTCCTTCCCTTTTGGAACCGTTAAAGTAAACAGTGTGGGTCAATAGACAGAGAAAAATGATAATGGATGCTGAACAGGCATAGATTATACACCAACACATTAGGCTCCACCATTGATGTCTCTCCACACGTCGTTGACTCTGCTCACTTTCTGGAACTGCAATGTGCTCTATAGACCACATGATTGCCTGTAATGGAAAAACTTGTTTTATTCAGGCAATCTCGTTAGATGCTCCAGTAGCTGTCGAATGTGCTCTATGATCTCCACAAGTAATTGGCTGATTGTAGGATGATTTGTAGGATCTTGCATAAAAACATAAGTGTTAGTGTTCCACCAAACAAGATAAGGGTGTACTTGAAGAAAATAGTAAAAATAATGACAAATAGTTTGTGGGCATCGTCATTAGATAGGACCATCTGAGCGTCTGGAAAGATGTTCAGGTAATTGTCTGATCTGGTCTATAATTGCTGCCAATAATCGTCTAATCGTCGGCCCATTTTTAGGATCTTGAACAAAAGTACGTACATCAGTGCCCCTCCCAACAAGAGCAGGGTAAGCTCTGAGTATAAATATGAAGACTGCCAGAAGTAGTCTGTTTACTTCAACATCAGACAGCACCATGGGCACCTCCAAAGAGAAACTCAGTGTGAAATGAGTCGGGGAACTGCTCCCTCTTCCAGTCGTCAAACAGAAAGTTTAAATCGGGCATTTTTACATTTACTTCAGCACTCCATAGTCCAATGTCAACATACACCTGTGGCTCAAGGCTAGTAGCTTTCTCACTCCTTGCTATAGCAGCAACACAGAGTGTTTCAGGGTAGCCACAGTCCAAATGTACACTTTCATTTATCTACTGGAAAATCTTTGTGTCCTTCTTCCTTGTCATTAATCGAGTCTGCACATGCTGAACTTCTTCTCCTTGACTTGCTTCCAAATGGGTTGGGGGTAGGACAGTCTCTCCAGTGTAGATCTTCACATCTCCTAGGCGTATCCATGCCTGTCTCCCTTGGACCTTGACTGCTGACAGAGTAATATTCTCCAAAACGAAAGGGCTGCTAAATCTGGGTTTGTGCCACTTTCTCATGAAGTTCCTTATTAGAACCTTATCTCCAGCAAATAATTTAGGAATACATAGTCGCTGAAGTCCGGTTGCTGTATGGTCTTCATCTGTGTTCTGAGACTGTCACCCCGTCAGTTTAACTTGATCTGAAATGACAGAGATACTAGCAGTCATACATTTTAAGCACTCACGTAACTCATTTCCTACCAATTCTGCAGTTGTCTGGGCATTGCACCTAGTCCTCGATGGAGGACTCAGAGGCGTTCCCATTCGCCTCCTTGTAACTAATTTGTAGGGTGTGAGGTGGTGGTCAGAGCCGGGCTGATTTTGCAATGCATAGAATGCAAGGGGCAAGCAATGCAGCCACCCCTTTTTCATTGGCAATTTCAACTTTGCTATTCTCTCTTTGAGCAGACCGTTGAGTGTCTCACATATCCCGTACACTTGTGGTTATAAGCAGAAGAAAACTTGTGTTTAATGCTAAGCGATAAGTTAATCTGCTCAAATACCTCATTAACAAAATGGGGGCTATTATCTGATCTCAACACCTCACATACTCCCCATCTAGGAAATACCTTTCGGCCTATAAACTTCACAGAGCAAGTGTCATCAGGATGTGTGCATGGACCAGCTTCAATCCATCTAAAAAATGGGCACATTACCACTATCATATACCTATATCCATTACAAACCTGAACCATATCAACATAATTGATTTGCAAATTCTGAAAAAGACCATTTAGTCAAGGAATTACTCCTCGGACTGTTCGCAGTGTGTGCCCAGCAGTATGCTTTTGACATACGATGCAATTTACTACATAAAAAGCAACATGTTTTAAAAGGTTCGGTAGGAACCAGTCCTCCACAATGGTTGCTAAGAGGCTCTCCCTAGTAACATGCGCAGGGTAGTGTAGCTGTTCTAATGCCACCCTTAATAAGGCTACAGGCATCACCAGTTTACCAGTGCTGTCTTGTCACCACAGTGCTTTGGAAGGGAATAAAGAATACCCCTCCGTGTCCACAGTTCTTTTTCCTCCTGTGGCGCTCCACCTTGAACTTCCATTAACTGAGTTCATAACAAATGAATAAAGCTTTCACTCACAACCATTATTACAACCATTTTCTATTTCATATCAGGAGTATCAAAACTAAAAATATCTGAAGAATATGCAACTCTTTTGGCTCCTTCATCTGTGCCTTGGTTTCTGCGTGAAATAAAGTCAGTTCTGTTAGTATGTGCTGCACACTTAAATATAGCAATGGCTACTGGGAGTTGTAGTGCTTTAATACGCCTGTCTAACAATGTGCCGTGTTCCACTGGAGTGCCATTTGCTCGGACGTAGCCCAACCTTTTCCAACGTGCTAAACCTGCGTGCACGGTTGATGTCACATAGGCGGAGTCACTGTACACCATCACTTCCTGCTCTGCATGATTTTCGAGCGTGACAATAAGCGCCACCAATTCTGCAGCCTGTGCTGAAAAAAGAGACAGTAGTCTTGCACTTGCTACCACTTCAAATTCCCCATTAGCTCTGTGTTTTACCACAGCTGAGCCTGAATGCCTTTCCCCATCAGTTTGATCGATCTTCGAAGAACCATCTATAAAGAGAACCTCACCAGCTGCTAGTGCATTCTCCTTTATCCTCAGGATCTCGTCATAAAACTCTTCATAGTTTGAGTAATCATTCACTTGCTCACCCACTGCCAGTGGTTTGGCTACAAACATGGCAGCGTTCACCATTTTACACCTGACTATTTTGATCACTGGGTTCAATATAACCACCTCATAAGCAGGAGCTCTTTGAGACATTAGTGTACCCTTAGATTTCTCCAAAACAGCAAACAAAGCATGCTCAACAAATAACATCATGGAACACCCCATCACTATGTTCGCAGATGTATCGATAGCAAACGCGGCTGCTGCCAGTGATTGTTTGCAAGGGAAGTGACCCCTCATAACTTGGTCCAGAATCCCACAGTAATATGCTATGGGTTTGTACCCCAATGTGGTTCTCTGCGTAAGTACTGCAGTCATGACTGACCCATTCATGTGCAAGAATAAAAAGAACTCCTCAGAACAATTAGGAATTCCTAAAACTGGAGCTGTACAAATTTACTTATTTAGTTCATCAAACCCCTCCTCCATTTCCTCAGTCCATTCAATTTTTGCTTATTCACCTGTGCCTTATTCGGTGCAGCAACAAGGGTCTTGTGTAGGAACTATATTCAAATACATCTCTAGAATAATGACACAGTCCTAAGAACTGTTGTATTAGCTTCATTGTGTGCAGTTTTGATGTTTTGAAGATCGCCCATCTCTTTCAGGTGTAACTTTCTTTCCTTCATGCGAGATGAACTGTCCTATGTACAAAACCTCTTCCTGACAATACTGAAACTTCTCCTTATCCACTTTATATCCTTTGTCTGCAAAAATAATCATTAGCTGAATCGAGTCTCATCTGCACTCTTCTTCTGTTGTGCTACAGACCAAAATATTGTCTATGTACTGCAGCACATTTGGTAAATCAATATTGCTTAGGTCCATCTGCAGGACCCTATTGAATATCGATGGAGACTCACAGTACCCCTAGGGAAAATGTGTACTTTTCTTCTTAGTCTGACGGAATGTGAATGATGTGATATCTTGGGAATCTGTACGCAATGGGATTGAGAAAAATGCATTTTTCAAGTCAACGTGAAATATCGCTCTTCCGTGGGAATGCTGCATCAAATCATTGCAGGATTCGGAACTAGAGGAAACTCTGCCTCTACAATCTGGTTAATTGGTCTCATGTCCTGAATTAAAAAACATGACCCACCCTTTGATTTTTTTATTGGATACACTGCAGTATTACATGGTGACTCTGACGTCACTAAGATGCCTTGTTCCATCATAGCTGATATAGTCTTGAAATTACCCTTGTCTGCCTCTGAAGACATGGGATACTACCTACCTTCTGCACCTCTCTAAAATCTTATCTCTTCCATTCACCTCCCTTACACTTCCACTCTACTCCCTCCTACCCTACTTCCAGCATCTCTAATTTGTATCTCTTCCATTGTTCTCCCTATCACTGTTTGCTTCCTCTTTTACTTCTGCTTTTACCACTACTCATACCTCTTTTTCCCTCTCACACCTTGTTCCCTATTCTCTCTCACCAATTCTCATCTATAATGTAAATTGGTTCTTGTACTATTTTCTGGTTAGATTCAATTAGTTATCTAATGCTTGTTGTATCTAAGTTTTGTTGTATCTTGCTTGTTTCTCTTGTAAAGCATTTTGGAGTAAAACACTATATATATTCAATAAAATACAAATACAAATACCTTGCTCGAGGTAAAATTGCTCCTGGCCTCAACTTAATTTTAACTTCTCCCATCCCCTTTAACAGGCCTACGTCGTAAGGGCCCGTAGTCCACAAAGAAATTGGTACTTTCTCCATATCTTCATCAAAAAAGGCGGGACGCTGCCACACTATCATCATCTTTTGAGGAACCTCTCATCTTTATGTCCTGATCCAATACGTAATGCTCATTTCGAACACTACTTCGTCATCTGAGGGGTCATCTTTAAACATATTCTCATCAGTGACATCAGTCAATCTATATCTTTCCCCAATAGCAATCACTGTTCCCAATGGCCTGCCTTCATCATTAAATCCTTCCAGTATGGCCAATTCCCCTCGTACTATGGCTGTCCAAGGGAAAAACCTGTCCCCCGTCTTTATCCGTAGGTATCTGTGGCCTGAATAGAAATTCATCCGGTATTCTCATAGTCATGCACTCCAAACCGGGTAACCACGTTAACAAAATGCGTACCTCATAATTAAAAACTTCAGCCTCTAAAGGCGTTCCTCGCAGAGCTATTTGCCCTGTAAATGACATGACGAACTCGCCCACATTTAAATAATGTATTCCTGGCATTGAAAACACTATGCTTCATCAGTGAAGTAAATCGTCATATTTAACTTTGTAATTAAATCTCGACCCAGCATATTCACTGGTGTCTACCTTGAATACAACAATGGGACAGACATATCACACTCTCCTATGGAGACTGGCAATTTTTCAGTAAATAGAACTCTACTTGTAGCTCCAGAGAATCCTTGAGCATTCATGGCATTTCCTGATAATGAAAATGTTCCCTCTCGTATACATGAACGAGTTGTCCCAGTGTCTACTAAAAAGAGAAAAGGATTTGCCTCCTATTCCCATACCTGTGAAAGAGTTCCCACCCTCGATGGTGACACCCCCTACTCTACAAGTCAATAGCTGTGCTGTATTTGCGCTCTGCTGTATTTGCATGGGTGCGTGCTGTGACTGCCCTTGCAGCGGATTCAGTGGTGTTTTCTGTGGTTGCAAAGCCTGTTACGTTTGTGGTGCTTGTGCTTGATACATCGTCTGATCTTGGGCGAACCCATCCCTACTTTCTGGGCTATATGCTGGAGAATAAGCTGTCCCCCCTCTTGGGAATTGGCCATTATGCACATGACCTTGACTCCCACATAATCACACAATATGTCCTGTCATTACACATATCCAACACACAGGAGGGTGTCTTCTAATTTACCATCTCTGCATGCCTAGATTATCATTTTGCACATTCTGAGAACCACCTTGGTTATTCTGAAAATGTCCTTGATTATTCTGAAAGCCTCCTCTACCTCGGAAGCCTCCCCTGCCTCTCGACATGAATCTGTTTCCTCTTTGATCCAACTGCCATTGGTTATTCACCAGTGGCATACTTGCTATCTGATGTGATCCTAGCCCTTCTCCGCTAGTCAACATCTCCCCTTCTACTGCATATTTCAACATCTTCTTCTGTACTAGTTTGGCTTCTTCAAGATCCCTAGCATCGTCCCTCTTTCGATTTTTCTCTTGCAACAATCGACAATGGTGCGCAATGGTCAGCTCTTTTTCTGGCCATGGTTTTGCTTCCATACCAACCAGCTTCTTGATCTGTCTGTGTGCCTGTTCTTGCAATCCATGACATAAAATATGATAGATACAGGTATCGATTTCCAAAAATTCTGAATGTAAGCAAGCAGATCTTCGCCTTCCTAGATCTTGCGTGCCATAATTGCGCCAATATCTGATGTATTGGGATATTGTACTGTAAGCCCTTTTCAATCCGCCATGCTACAATTAATAAATGGCGCTACATTATGCACTGTGCTCTCTGCTGTGACACTTGAGTAGCTTGCTCTCATCTAAATGTCTTTCCCCAAGGATGGCTGCTGGAAGACCCTTAATGTCCCATATAGCCAACGTCTTTCCTCCTGTTATTTTTTGCAGTTCATAGATCCATTTCCCTGCACCCGATGTTAAACTGGGCAATTTAAATCGGTTTACAAATTGTCCTTATCCATCTGGGGCCACAGGATATACTGTGGTCTGGCCTCTCCTTTTTCTAACAAGGGAAATTGTGAAATCCCAAAACTGCCATCGTCTGCCTATCCATAGTTGGGACAATGCATCCTGATCACCTTCTTCCTGGCAATGACCTCAGTCTGCTCACATATGGTGGCGATTCCCCCTCTCACTGAGAGGTCACCTTTTAGGTCACTGTGGACGCGCCATAAGCATCTGGCATCCTTTCTTTAGACAGGTCCAAATCCAACCGCCTCACGTCTTTATCAGTCTGAAAACCTCCTTCGGGACCACACGCACCAACACCCTCTTCTCCACAGAAGGTTTCCCTGTCTTCGTCTGACATATCTTGTCCCCAACTAATATGGCTGTCATCCTTCTCATCCCTGTTTAGAGTCAGCCTCTCAAAAGACAAGGCTCTATGCTCAGGATTAAACAGGCTTCCCTCCTTGCCTCATGATTGGGCAATTTCAGATCAATCGTCTTTCTCTTAATTTCTCAATTCACTTTTTGTCATCATCTCCCGATAAGCATTCTCAATTCTATCTCTGATACGTCCTATCTCAAAATTCTCCTCTAGGTTTACTCTAGAGGGTCCTGGCATCGGCACCTGTGATGGGAGGAACTCCTCTATGTCTTCTCATAATACTACCAGACTCAATTCCATTAGCTCTTTCTCAAAGCGATCAAAGTTGCGTGCCCTCTGTCTTCTCTTTCTTTCCAATTCCTCATAAAATTCTCTTCATTTCTTTGCGTCCTTCCTAACCCTTCCTTCCTCCTGTCTTTTCACTTCCCTTCTCTCATTTGCCCTACGTACCTCATCTCTGCGTCTTTGCATCCTTTTATCTCTTAATTTCTTTTGTTGCTCCTCTTATCTTTTCTTTTCTAGCCTGTCTCATTATTTGATTGTTCTCTTCCTATTGTCATATTTTCTTTGCTCTTCTGCTCTTTATTCCTTTCTTAACTGTTCTTCCTGATACATCTATTCCCATCTTTGTCTACTCTTTCTTTTACACTTGTCTTCTTTCAATTGTTTCTCTCATTCTGTGTCTTTTTTTCTTGCTCGTCTTGTATTGTATTTTGGTTTGTAATGCGCCGGTAGCCCGCGGGCATCAGGGCGCGGGGCAAGATCCACGTTAATCCGTTGTACAGGTGAAGTTTCATTCTTTCCTGAACATGCGTGTATAATACAGGCTTTTCACTGGAAAAGATATGTTTTCAGAGGTTTTCGGAAACATAAGTAATTCTCTTCCTGCAGCAGAGTTGGGGGTAGTTTGTAACAGCAGTTTGCGGCCTTGACTGGGAAGGATTTTTCCCATCCCTGCACGCGCTTTGCTCTAGGAACTTTCAGATAGGCCTTATTCTCTGATCTGAGGCTTCTTTGGGGCATGTACAATGAGAATTGTTTCTTAAAGTACTTCGGGGCTTCTCCATGTACACATCTGTGTACTGTGGTCATTGATTTAAAAAGTATTCTTTCTTCCACCCTTAGCCAGTGTAGGGATCTTCTCCCTGTTGTAACATGCTCCCTTTTTTTGATGTTCTTAATGATGCGAATTGTGTCGTTTTCCATAACCTGACACTTTTGAAGTTCTCTCTTTGAGGCTTCAATCAGTAGGGCATTGCCATAGTCCAGGCGTGACAGTATGACTGCTCTTGCTATGGTGGCCGCATTTGCCTCATTTATAAATGGCCTTATGGCTCTCATGAGTCGCATATAGTAGGCATTATTTTTCTGTAGGTAATACACCTGTGCCTCTGATCCCAGAGAGGCTTCCACGATCATCCCTAGGGTTTTGACCGGTGGCATCACTGAGATCCTAGCCTGTTTGATGGTGAACGCCTGATATTCTGTCCCTAGTCTGGATCTAGCTTGTTGAGTCCAAAGATCATCAGCTCTGTCTTAATATTATTAAGACACATCTAGTGGCATTGCATCCAATTGTCGATGATGTTGTACACCTCTGATATTTTAGCCCTGTCTGTGCTATATTCTCCTTTAAGTTCAAACACAAGCTGTCATCGGCGTAGTTAGTAAAAAAGTCGCCGATTTGTTCTAGGAGCTCGCATAAACCTCTCATGTACAGGTTAAATAGTAAAGGCGACAGGCTGGCACCCTGGGGAACGCCATATAGGATTGGGGCGGCCTCCGAAAAGACATCACCCCAGTGGATCCTAACGCTTCTGTCCTTCAAAAAGTATGCTAGCCACTCCAGTGCCTTGGATGTACACCCAGCTATTCTTGCCAGTGCCTCCTGCAGGAGTTGGTGGTCTACCAGGTCGAACTCTGCGCTGAGGTCTAACAGCATAAGAATCCCTGTGTTGCCTTTATCTATCAGATTTAACATATGGGTCTGAAGATCAAGCATTGCCGATTCGGTGCTGTGTACGGCTCGAAAACCTGATTGCTGTTCATGTAGTAGATTCTGGTCTTCTACATGTTTTTGCAATTGGTTTGTACAATTTTGTCTAGGACCTTCAGTATAAAGTTTGAGTTTGTTATGGGTCTCAGATTACTGGGGTCCTTTGGATCCAACCCTGGTCTTGATCTGCCCCTTGCCATACTTCATCCATGCTCTTCCCATCAAGTTTGAGCAATATCTGACTGCCCATCCATTCATTCTTTATGAGCGCTATCCCATCAGCTTTATCTTTTTCTCCCTTCCATCTCTTAATTTCTCGTTCTATATATATGGTCACACTCGGCCTTTCATTTGTCTCTTTGTCCTGTGGGATTTTAGAGATCACATCTCCTTCTGGAGTTCTTTCTGGTCTCTCATCACTACTATACGCAGGCAGCTCATGTATCAGATTACTGTATCCTGTCGCTGCTTTAAGCTCCCTTAATGAATACAATCCTTCATCTTTTGTACTATCGCCATTTACTTCCGGCGCAGTAGGGGGAGCAGAAGTCTAAACACCCACCTCTTTAAACTGGTTAAGCAGCCAGTCTTCAAGAGGCGGGTCTTCCCGTTCCTCCTGATACATCTTCCAAAGCTCTGTGCTAGCTAACCTTTTTTCCAATTTATTTCCCATTTACGCAGCATGCAAGTAAGTGGTCATGTGCTGTAAAACTTCTTTCAACAGTGATCTCCCTTGTGGTCATGGCAAGAACATTGTATCTGCTGTGCCCTTAGCCCATTCTGCATTATATTGCTTAAGCTTGGGTGCATGTTTTGGCAGCTATTTGTACAGGTATATGAGCAGAGTAACATCCTTCATTATGACAAGTCACAATCGACTGTCAATACTTACTGTTATTTTACACAGAAAATACTTTCCAGAAAAACAATACAATATGAGCGTGCACTAATCGTCGCTGCTCCAAACCTCTATGTCTCACTTTACTTCAGTCTGCCTATTCAGTCAATACCATTGATGACTGAATAAATAACTAAGCTACTCTCAGCCTTTTCCCACAATCAATTATTTGTCGCTCTTCGACATTTCATTATTTCCTTAATACATACAATACATACAATATACAAACAGACAAACTGGCTGGCCCCAACATATATCTCATCTCATTGCTCCTCGCTGCTTATTCCTACCCCTAAAAATACTCTGTGTGACTGGTGTGTAATTTATCTCCCTTAGTGAACCTTGTTCTTTCGTAGCCTAGGTATATCGTCTTGGATTTATAAATAACTTCTTCTAGAAATCCCTTGGACATAGGATTATGGGTTTAATCTGTGATGCTCCTCATCCTATATATATACCACTATATGACGCTCCTCGTCATTTACTAAATACCCCACCAACTCTGTTACTTTCTTCCCATTATCACTTTCCCCACTTAGTATGAATACATCATTTTTTGCCACCTTTCTCAAAATACTCACCATTCGCTTTTCAGCTCCTAAACCTCGGGATCATCTCCTCCTCAACCGACCACCGTAGCCTTTGGTCCGCTCAGATGCCTGTAGAAATCGGGAGGGGAATTCCGTGAAAGAGGGATCCATACCACCTATCTCGTTGTGTCTTACAAGAACTTATTTTCGGCCGCTACCCACAGGAAGCCTTGTGGTCCTCCAGCTAAATGGCGTAGGACATCTGATATTCAGAGACCCTTAAAAGCCTACTGGGTCGATGGACCTTTAACCATCCTCCCTGTGCTACCACATGAACCCATAGACCTGGTTCCTTTAAGATGAGGTAGCAATACTTAGAGATGGATGGGGATGCAGAATTTACTTATACATCAATAGTCATACCGACTCAGGAAGTTGGTAAAACTCTGTGCTGTTACAACAGACATCAACGGACGCCACAAAGCACTATCTTGATGAATTTAATGAAAAACATAAACTTTTATAAAAAAATCCGTCATCATTGACCTCACACTACGTAGCAAACTCCAAAAAACCTATTTGGGGATGTGATAGGCTTACAGGGAACATCTGAGTATACGTTCCATACTAACGGGGGTTGTGATTGGATCTCTAATATCAGGTTGACAACCAAGCCCTCCTCTAGTGCAAGTCATCTTCATCGTCACAAAATACACAATGATTCATTGGTTATACAAACTATAGGGTTCTCTGGTACATGCCCCACTACATTTGGTTGGCACGCTTGTACCCTTCTGGAATATGCTAGCAGCATGCAGGCTTGTTAGCCCAGGTGTTGGGAGTGTCGTCCTGGTCCTGCCTCCCCACGCATTTAGCCCAACATCCATCATCACTCTTGTGGTCTGCCATTAAATTAAGTATTTGAACTTGGCCTTGCAGGAGCTCTCTGTGCCTGAAAATAAAAGGCAGTGTGTCATGGTCTTATATTCTGGTTTCAGTGTAGCTCGACCCAAAGTGTATTTTCATCTGACCATGTGACTGGAGACCACATTTTCGAGCTCTTCACTGCATATAATACTATTCAATGATGGACTCTTGACTCCTCCAGTGTTTGTTCATCCCACCTCAAACAGAAGTTTGTTTCTTTCTCACATTCATGTAACTACTTGACAGACAACCAAGCTCACAGTGGCCTCGGTTCTTGGTGCTAGACCAGCCAGCCTTTCTTGAATTCTCCTTCACCATTAGCTCTTTTCCAACTGCGCCACAATGAAGTCCTTTCCATTCACAGGGTTCAAATCTTGCTAAAGTGCATCGTGGAGCATCCAGATTTTATACATTCCTATGTATATACATTGGTGCACCATCGCAATCTTGTCACTATGTAGCCAACCTCAGGATTATTTCATCTACTTGCGTTACAGCAATGATTTTACATTTTTTCCAGCGTTTCTTCGCACAAGCATCTTCATTTTGATCCTGAAATGTTGCTTATCTTCGACACCTCCTCTTCAGATCTTATAGAATGTCTATGTTTGTTTGTCTTGTGTATTTATTCTGGGTGCATCAGTACTGCTTCGTATATCATCACCAGTCTTCTTTCTTGTTCATTGTCACACTTCTGCTGGGACTTTGTCCAGAAGACCATCATTTCTTTGTGAATGCATATAGGGTTGGCTCAATGGATATCTTTTTTCAAGAAATCTTTGCAGTGCAGGCATCCTCACTGGTACTGCAAGTGTCACAATTTCTGGTTGCCAACATATAGGCAGCATGGGTGTGGTGCTTCTGGTGGGGGATTTTGGCTCTTCCTCTACAATGTACAAACTTGAAGGAAGGAAACAACCAAAAGAAAGACCTTCTCTCTGTATGCCTCCAAACTCTGGCAACACTTCTGGAACAACACCTCAACACCAGACTCACCCCCTTGCTTTTTAGTTTCAGTAAGGAGCTCAAGAGCTTCCTCTTAAATTAATTGCTCCTCCTTAACACCTAGATCCACACCCTCTGCACTCCCCACCTAACCTGAGATTTGAACTTCTGCTCCCTACATTTGCCTCCCATTTGTTTGTAGATCTATACTGCTACATAACCCACCATCCCTGATGTTATCTCCCTTCTCGCTGGTATTGGTCTCTAGCAATCTGCTTCCATCACCCTGTACTCCCTCACTCCCATACCTTGTAAAGTGCTCCAATCCTTACCAGAGCTAGGTCAGCACTTAATAATAATAATAATAATAATAATAATAATAATAATAATAATAATAATAATAATAATAATAACATTTCCAACTGTCACAGTCCAAGGTGGTCATGGCTTTTTTGCTGACTACCTATATGTGCGCTTTCCTGTGTCCTATACCTAGGACTATCTAACAAAAGAGAGTCCAACAAATCTAAGTGCAGATCAGCTGTCTACTTGATACACCTCTGTGTCACCTCCACCAATCATAAATAGTACCCACGCTTCTCGAGGTCTTCGAGTGAGAAACCTCCACGATCACCTATTGGTCCAAGTCACCTCTTCCAGCCTTGAAGTAGCATTTGGGGTCCCCCCGGCTTCTAGACTCTTCACTGCTCTGATCTCAGTGCCTGGGCCTTGTACCTTAACCCTTCCACCTGCCTCTGGCATACCCAGACTCCTCGCACTTTCCTTGTTCTTGCTCTTGTTTTTGCTTAATACAGCTCTTACTGCTTCATTCAACTCTTCCCCGCCTCCTGCGGATGTTACCCTTTATACAAAATGTAACAACATCCTCCTGATATTACCTCCTCTTCATCCAAATTCTCACCACCTCCCCCTGAAAGAACCACTCCCAAAAATGTAACTCTTCCTTCTGATTTTGCCCTCTCCAAACTTTCATACCTCCTCTGACATCCCCACCTCCCCCAGCACTTCATCTCCTCTTATTATCCCCAGCAAATTCTCAGCACCTCGTCCGGACTCCACCGCCACCTTCAAATCTTTACCTCCTCACCCTTCTGGCTTCTCCTCCTCTCACCTCCAGCAGCCTCCACTCTTGCACAATCCTTTTAATGTGATCCAAGTCCTCCGTCCGCTAGTCTCAACCTGCTCCAACATCCGACAATGCTATAAGTGACTTCCTTGGTGGGACTTCCACTGAGTGTCTGCACATTTGAGTGGAAATTAGGTGAGGGCAGCTCTGGTTGGCTCTTAACATCCAGATGGTTGTAATGAGGCTGGTAATTAGGGTGTTTGTATGAGTTAGGTGAATAATAGGGTTGACCTAACTCTATATGAACACTGGAAGCCATTTTGGAAGTCCTATGAATATATGGTCTATCAGGGATAACTGCTGTGCCTATGGCCATTGTACCGTTGTGTTCTGGGTAGGTAAGGTGATATTGGGAGGGCTAGGGGTATCTATATCACATTTTACATGCTCCCCATAGGTTTTGTATTGAACCTTCTTGTTCACATGATGGTGAATTTTGTTTGAGCTTCCCACAAACCCAAATGGCCTTGCAGAACATGGAAAAACTGCATTTCGTTTACTCCATGTCCTTCGAGGTGCCATATATTTTCTCATAGTTTTTAGTGCCAGGATGAGTTGTCCTATGTGAACGTTTGGGTGAGGGACCTGATAGCAATGGGCCTGCAACGCGGAGGGTCTGTGCTACACTGAATGAACCCTGCTAAGTGATCCAGATGGAGCGAGCACAGCCTTCGGATTGTCCCCATTTCACTCATGGAGGCACCCGGCCCCAGTGTTGCTCTCTTGACTGTACAGAGAGCCATGCAGATGAATTTGTCATATAGCATGCACTACCTTGTCAGATGCAATATAAGACATTTCTGTTATGCAAGAGGGAGCGACAAAACTTTCATTTCACAGCTCCCATTTTGAAAACGAGGATGAGAAAATTGTCAACACTCTTCACCTTATCAGTTACTTGAAGGTTGACACCTGTCCATCATTTATCTACGTTAATGAAGCATTAGTCTATCAGTAATAAACACAATGGACCTAGGTAATGAGTTTGGATAAACACTGCTAACAAACTATTATCATACAAAAAATAATTTATTTCCAAAGTAGACAGGTTTGTCAACACTATTTGCTCATAAAAGACATTACTTTACATATACTTGACATCTTCAGATTTGTTCCACCATACATACACATACTTCCTCTCACACATCCAATGTCCACTTCACAGGAACCCCCTAAAAATACAAAAATGTATAATTTACTAATAGTAATTATATTATTACTATTATTAATAGTAATATGTTTTATGAACAAACAGTGTTGACAAACCAGTGTACTTTGGAAATACATGTATTTTTGTATGATAATCGTTTGTTAGTAGTGTCTATCCAACCTTATTACCTAGGCCCATTGTGTTTATTACTGTATAATTTTGCTGGAGGACCTTAGGTATTACAGGTACCCTTATATTTTACACACGCATTAGTCTATCAAACTTTATCTACAAGAATCAAAACTGTATCTTAGGCCGGAAGGTGAATAAGGTTCTCAAAAATGCAATCCCTAAGACTAAAGGCCACGGCAGTCTTCGAAAAATGATGTCATATTTTTTAACTGTTATTTGTCTTATTAGAGCAATACCCTCCATCATTTAATCACCTGACCTGTGGGTTACATTGCTGGTAATTCTTAGTTTCTATTACCATCAGCACAGTTCTAAGACCATCAGAATGAAAATCAACTTACTTTCATATTCTTCGTCTGACTCTTGAGATAGTTCCCCTAACTGGATGCTAGCTCTTACTGGCATACATCTCATCGAGGTATTGCATAACATGGCATCCTCTGGGACAGCTCAAACACAACGCAATCAGGTTGTTCCGGTGCTGTATTCTGACAATCGAAAATATCAAATCCCCATTCATCCTGCATGATGCCCCTCCAAAAAATGCACCCAATTTGAATATTAGACCCCCCTCCAACCCTCAGTGGCATTTTTCTCTTGTCTGGCTAGACCAGATTTACTGACATTGTCGCTCTGACACCCAATTTGTAATCCTGCCGTTTCCAATAGTTTCTAAAGATGACATTCCAAATGCCACACATGCTACCATTTGGCACCCACTTTACTCCCCATTCCAAGTCTGATACCTCCTAACCTTAACCTTTTCTTTTTCTGTTTCCTTTGCCCTCCTCCCATAAGTGTCACACTACATTCCATACCTACCTCTCTGTAACTAAGCCAACCAGACTGACGTTGATGACTGTGTACTATCTTCTCACAACCACCAACAGTCACCTGGCAAAGCTGCGGAACAATGCGATACCCACTCGTTTCTCCCACACAGGCAAAAAGGCAACCTATTTGTTTTGTTGTATTTGATTTTGTTTGATTGCTCCATTCGAACACTTTAAACTGGCAATTTATGTATTTATTTATTGTTGTATTTAGTTCAAGAATCAAACTTGTACAACTTTCATGACACGTATTTTACAATTAAAACACATTGGCCCTCATTCTGACTCAGGCGTTAAGGGGTTTACGGCGCCGTAAACGGCGCCGACCCTTAACGCCTGATTACAAGGTTCCCTTTGCGGTATGGCTTTTAACGGCTGCTTTTTTGTAGCCGTTAAAATCCATGCCGCAAAGGGACCCTGGCGATAATTACGGCACCATAATTTACGGTGCCGTAATTATCGCCTTTCCCCATTCCCATTATGCCCTATGGGGCGAAAATGGGAATGGGGAAGGGTAAAATGGGAAATGGGGATTTACCACCCCACTCACCTTGGAATGGGGCGGTAAATCCGCCAACCACCATGGCGTAAACATAGTTTATGCCATGGTGGTAAGGGTACGACCCAGGCGGTAACTTACCGCCTGGGTCGTAATGAGGGCCATTGCCATAAAACATTGTACATACATCTCAATAAAGTGTCAGACTAAAATGATTCTACCTTGCAATCATTTCAAATAATACTCTAAAATCTGAAAGGTACATATAAAAAATAAAATAAAAATGGTCTCATATTGTTGGCCGTTGACGATAAATAGCTTCTGCGATCAGTCATATCTGCTTTATGGCTACAAGGTGGAGCTAAAATGGCACATGTCTCTTTATTGTTATTAGCCATGGTTAAGTCACATTGCCACTTCTCCAGTGTCAGAGCTACTCACTGCTTCAGTATATGTCCCTCCAGGTCAGCAAGTAGAATACCAAGATTACTAAATCCCTGTTGATTTTATGGTTCGTAATGGGCACTTTATTTAAAATTATGAACAAACAACAAAGTGGTGTGGATATTGGTAACCTCAGAAAGTTCATCACAAACACTTTTCTAAAAAGTATTAATCTGATGGTAAGACCATAACATATGTCATAGATCTACATCTAGATGGTTATAGGCACCTGCCCTCACGTTTACATTTCTTCATTTTGACAGGAGTGCGGAATAGCCAATTCAAGCCATTAAGCTGAATGAAGAAAAATATTGAATTAATTGAAATGTCAAAAGTTGGTATACAAATGCTATGACATTGTTTATCCAACAAGTCACTCCCTACATCCATCTCACATTTGTAGTGAGAAACCAATAGGACCCACTGGTGTGCCCATAGTATAACATATGGGTAAGATGCTGGTTCAATGGGAAAAGATGGCATTTTAGCCATGAATTCAGTTCTCTTTTAATAATATTGGAAGGGCAGGATATGATTAGATAGTCTGCTTTTTCTAGAGTTTTGCTCAAGGTACATCCTCCCAATGCTTGGAACAGCCTATAGGGCAATAGGGCAATTACCGAACCAAAAATGCAAAATGCTGGTGTGGGCACTTTTTTGGCCAAAGTGGGCCACTTTTTGTCCAATGTGGGCCAATTTGATGAGTTACTTATAATGTACTTAATTATGTGTCTAGTGGTTTTGACTAGTGTTGCTGAATAAATATCTTTAAAATGCACAATATGCATCACATTTGATAAAAAAACTCCCCCTTAATACTATTTAGTTTGTCACAAAAGGAATTAATTTCCTTTTGCAAATGTGGGCAACTTTTTCATTGGTTCCCGAGACAATTTTATGGACCAGTTTGTCCCTGATCCCTTGCCCTTACCACCAAACTTGTAGTACGGCAGTGCAGTAATTGAATTACTATCATCATAATTACAGTTTCACCCGAACCACCATACTTACAAGGAGGCCAATAGTTGTGTTCCTTTCGGTGCAATACATGCCAAGTGCCTAAGTGATCTGAGTCACTCATCCCCTCCAAAAAAGCATGAACTGCCTTAGTGAACACATTGGGCACACTAGTAGTGTGATCAATATTGGCATCAAGTATAGTATTAATATCCCATTCATGTAATTGAAGCCCTAAATTATGAAGCACTCCTATGGGTCAAAGTTATATAGATGTCAGGCAGAGGCGTAGCCAGGATTTTCTATACAGGGGGGCCTGAAGCTAATGTAGTTGCGCCCACTGCAGTGACATTTACATATGCAAATGTCCACACAGTGCTGCTAAGTGGGCATTTACAGATTTTGGGCGGGCCTTGCCTGCTCAGGCCCTACCCTGTCTACACCTCTGATGTCAGGGTCATCCAAATTTGGACCATAAGTATTATTGACTATCAAACATTTTGTATATACTTTATATTGATCAAAATGGCTTCCAGCAAGGATTTCGGTTAGAGTTTAATTCGGAATCTTTTAATTGTTGTGGTTTTCATATGATGTGAGTAATGTATATTATAGAGTAAAGCACCTTTGTTTGGCTGTGGTCAGCTGACTACAGTACGGCTCTGAACGGCCACGCTAATGCTGTGTCTCCCTCTATTGGGCGCCGCCTTCGGAGATACTTCTTGGTGCGGGCAGAGCTTGGTGATGGCGTCGCCAGCGGGGACCGCATCTCCCCCTGCTCTTATGCGGCCGTTGACGACCGTGCTGCTTTGAATGTCTCCGGCATGGTGAAGGCGTCGTTGAGGGCGACCTTCGGTTGCATGCGCTCTCACCGGTTTGTGTCACAGAGGCACCCGATATAATCACACGGGCGGTGATCTGCATGCTACTGGTGAGTTATATGCTGCTATTGGACTGGATTCGATCAGATGGCTGAACATGCTGATGCCTAATGACACTGGCACTGACTGTGAGGAGGGCTGGCATCTTCTCCCACCCACCCTTTGGCAGCCTGATATGTCTCAATTTGCTTCGGCTGTTCTTTGGAAATTCATTATTTGGTGGGTCCTACGGTGATTAGACTGCCAGTCACCTAGCAGTATTCAGATGTAGTAACTTTAAGACCATTTTCGTTACTATGATCTGGTGGATAAACTCGTTTGGATACGGATGGGATGTTCAATGGATTGTTTACTGCTCCTCATTGCACTGCTCTCCGCTTGTTATGTTTTTTCTTTTTCTCAACTTTTTATTGTCTGCCTGCGATGGTTATGGGCGGTCCAGAGATGAGTATCCAGTTTCTGAACTGCTGACTTCTTTAGGTTGACAATTAATTTGGCGCATGATAATATACTTAATGGGGAGGGGGGTACTTGTCATGGATGTGTGATGGAGCCAATTCAGTTGTAATAACCATATATTTTGTAAGTGCTTGCTATGTTATGTATGTGGAAAAAAATGTATGATCTTTTCCGGCTTTGCTACACGAAAGAACAGTCATATTTACATTTGTTTGCATGCTATGTTACCGTGTGGGCTGTTTATGGTGTTGCCTTTATGATGAAAACGCTTTTATGCTTCACCTTTAGTGTTTGCTACGTAGCCAATGGGGATTCTATGTTGCTGTGATAGGCATAATAGGGGGTGGGTTTGTGATTGTGGAGTTTGCTTGAAGCGTACCTTCTGGACTCGCTATGAGATCTGTTCTGTGGAGTTATATTGAATTTGGGAGGGGTGTCGGGAATACTATGTGGGTCTTTTGCTTCGCAACATTGGCGCTCTTTTCTGCTGCAAGGGGTCTGGGGTTGTTTTGTAGTTGTTATTTTTTATTTTTTTGGTTTTAGTTTTTTTGAACCTCTTGAATCTTGAAATGTCTGCTACTGGGAGATCTCAACTTTTGATGTCTTCCTGGAATGTCAATGGGCTGAATAACCCTGTCAAAAGGCAAAACATTTTGAACAGCTTAATGGATATGCGGTGTGATGTTTACTTCCAACAAGAGACTCATCTTTTTTTAGAAGACGTTGGGGTGTTGCGCAAAAAATGGCTGAGTGATGTTGTTATTTCCTGTTATTCCTCTAAGAGTAGGGGGGTGGCGATTATTTTGCGAAGGGGCTCTCCTGTTAAAATTTTGAAGACTAGTTGTGACAGAGAGGGGCGAGCTATAGCTCTTCTAGTGGGCATACAAGGTGTTCACCATGTGTTATGCAATGTCTATGCTCCCTCAGTGGACAATGGTTCTTTTTTTGGGGGTGTCTCTCAGATGATACTTGACTTGAACTCTGCAAATATTGGTGTGGGTGGGGACTTTAATTTAGTTGTTGATCCTTCTGTGGATAGCACTGGGTGATCAACTATGCAAAGGACAGATGCGCATTTTTACTCCTTTCGGACACTGATTGGGGATTTTAATCTAAAAGACTGTTGGAGGTTACAGAACCTGGATTCCAGAGAATACACGTTCTATTCTGGATCTCATAACACTTACTCTAGAATTGACATATTTTTTGCTGCTGGTGAGGCTATTGCTAATCTGTTTTCTAGTCGAATTGGCAGTGTTGCAGTCACAAACCATGCGCCCCTATTTTTATGAGCTTGTCTTTGCGTTTCGAACGCTGTAGAACTTTTCAGTGGAAGATGAATTCATCTATTTTGCAAGATAGTACTATTTTAGAGAAGATGAGAACTGAGGCTGAGTACTTTGTGCGTGAGAATTCATCGGATGATCTCAGCAAACAGATAACGTGGGAGGCATTTTAATGTACCTTAAGACGCGTTGCTTTGAGTTTGTCTTGTGGCAGGCGGAAAAGGTTGACAAATGTACATTTGGAAACAGATGCCCGTATTGCTGAGTAGATGGCTGGTTTGGCTTGTGATCCGAATGACAATGATTTGAGATTAGAACTGAGGGGATTGAAAAAAAAAACGTAATGATATTTTGGATGCTAGGGTGGAAAAGGATTTATATAAAATAAGGAGTACTTATTTTGAGGAAGGCGAGAAGTGTGACAGGTGACTTGCTTACAGATTGAGGCAACAGATTTCGGAGGCTGCCATTAGCTCTATAAAGAATTCGGATGGAGTAATCACTTTTGATACTTGTGAGATTAATGTTATCTTCAAGGATTTTTATGTGACATTATATGAGATTGAAGGTGATATTACTGGTCGTGGCGAATGCTTTTTGGACAATTTGGAAATCCCAAAAGTTTCTAATGATGATATGGCTGCCTTGAGTTGGCCGATTACTGTTGATGAAATTAAGACTGCTATTGCTGGATTGAACTCTGGGAAGTCACCTGGGCCTGACGGTCTTCCGGCTGAGTTTTACAAGATTCTTCCTGAAGCAGCTTTGGGCCTTCTGAGAGACATGTATGCTGAGACCAGCGAGGTGGGGTCTCTTCCAGATTCTACCAGTCATGCCACCATCTCAGTATTTCTGAAGAAAGGAAAGGATAGTGAATTACCTTGCAGCTACCGGCCGATAATTTTAATAAATACAGATACCAAGATCTTGGCCAAAGTACTCGCCTTACGTATTGAGGGCGTGATTCAAAAATGTATTCAATCTGGCTTTATTAAACATCATAGTACTTCTAGTAACATTCAGAACCTTTTGTTGGTCATGTCTATGGCCCAGACTTTGAATGAGGATGTGGCTGTGTTCTCTCTGGATGGTGAAAAAGCATTTGATCGTGTTAATTGGCAGTATATGTTTACGGTGCTGAGGGCGATGAATTTGGGTGAAGAATACATATCATGGATCTCCCTTCTATATGCTCGTCCTACGGTGAATGTTAAGACGAATGACTTTCTTCTGAGACTTTCGTTCTTAAGAGAAGCACAAGGCAAGGTTGTCCGCTTTCCCCCTTATTGTTCGTGCTGGCTATTGAACCACTTCCAATTGCACTGAGGAATGATTTTTCCTTGAAAGGGGTGTCGTTCAATGGGATTGAGCAGAAAACTTGGTTTTATGCTGATGACCTCTTACTGGTTTTACGGAATTTGGAGACTTATTTGCCATCTTTGATGAACATCCTAGATCGTTTCCATGTAGTGGCAGGCTATAAAATAAACTGGTCCAAATCTGAAGTTCTGCCCATTACGAGGAATTGTATACGATCATTGGTGACTAGATTTGGATTTCAGTGGTGTTCCCGCAAAATGAAATGCTTAGAGATTTGGCTGACTCCAGTTGTAAATGATATGGTGGAGGTGAATTTAGGGGAGGCCTGCCGTGAGCTGAAGTCATCTACGATGAGATGGTCTGTCCTGCGTTTGTCATTATGGGGCAAGATGAACGCCTTGAAAATGGTTGCGGCCCCAAATATTAATGTTGTCTTAAGCATGCTCCCTTTGAAGATCAGTGCTTAAATTGTGGAAGTTACAGTTGCCTGTTGAGAGAGGGGGGCTTGGGTGCCCAATTTTAGGGCATATCATCTTGCATTTTCATGCCAGTTTTTGGCTCCTTTTCTGATTGACTCCTCAGGACGTTGGGCTGTGGCAGAGGTGAATGCTTTGGGCCCTCTTACCCTGCGAGCTTTGCTCACGACTGTAAGTAAATATGGTAAGAAATCTCCTTTGACTGAATTTCTGCGGGAGATATGGAAAGTTTTACATGAGGTTTGTGGTTTAAAGGCTCTGACATCACCTTCGGCCTCTATATGGCTCAATAAGGCAATTACTGACGCCGGCAAACCTATGTTTTGGCCGGAATGGTTTGTTGGTGGAATTCACTGGATTGGCGATGTGTATAGAAGTGGGAAATGGATTGATTTTGATATGCTTTGCACAAAATTCAACATTAAAAA
Organism: Ambystoma mexicanum; assembly: GCF_040938575.1. Classification (NCBI taxonomy): domain Eukaryota; kingdom Metazoa; phylum Chordata; class Amphibia; order Caudata; family Ambystomatidae; genus Ambystoma; species Ambystoma mexicanum. The sequence continues at coordinate 663,334,196 of NC_090934.1, forward strand.
TGTTTCAGTTGTAGACTAGAGGAAACTGAAAAGATGCATTGGTGAGATAGATGGGAATGAATCTGTGTTGTTGGAACATTTGGTGACAAGTGGTCAGTCTGTAGCGAGCAAGGTATATCGTCAAATTAACGTAAGTTACAAAGATAATACGGGTCTGATGGATGAGTGGAGTAGACAATTAGGTTGTGAGATCACTGCTGATATGTGGAATGGGTTTTGCGCGAATTTGAAGCTATGTTCGATTAATTTGAGTGAACGCTCCAGACAAATTAAAATTCTAAATAGGGTGTTTTGGTGCCAGAGAACCTCAGGAAGAGGGGCATGTCTGATTTGGATATGTGCTGGTGTTGTGAATTGGAGGTTGGCACACTAGAACATTTGCTTTGGGACTGTGTAAGGGTCAGTGGTTTCTGGCAAGAGGTATGTACTGTATGTTTGCAGGTCCTGAAGTGCAGTATTGATTTGGAGTTTAAGACGATGGCCTTGGGCTGTGGGGTCCTGCTTAAGGATCTTACCATGGTTGAGAAGAAATTTCTATTAAGGGGAGATTCTGTATCAAAGGAAATGATATTGAGGGGCTTGAAATCCCGGATTTAACCGAAATTGAGTGATTGGATAGATGAAATGATTGCTTTATCGAATATTGAGAAGGGAATGTACAGGAGAATGGGGAAATTACATCTGCATACTAAAATTTGGGGTGTCTTCTCGGATATGTATTAAACTAGAGGTGTTTTATTTTTTTCCTTCCCCTTTTCTATGCATCTGTTGTATGTATTGCTGTTCTTAATATGTGCTATGATGTTAATGTTTTTAAGATGTTGTATTCCTAGTGGCTAAAATGTAAATAAAGAATTAAAAAAACCTATGATGCATTCTTGTAAGCATCCCTCATGTCTCATGTAATAAACCAATCTTAGCACCATGTACTTCAAGATAGATAATAAGTCTAGGTGTCTTCACAGGGATACCCAATCCCCTCACATTGTAGCTAATGCATGTCATATTCCTTGAGTTCCTCTCCGTGCAAGTCTATGCAAATTCAGTGAATGTTATGTGCACAATAATCTAGGCAGTATATGTATGGGTCCCTACCAGCAGCTGTCAAAAAGAAAAATGTCCAGTGTCTTTTTCAGAGATTTCTCCAAGAAACCCACCCCACCCGCATGGCACCAATTACACATGAAGTGGAAAAGGCCATACAAAAAAGACCACAAAGTAGAACTACCAACAAATGCAGAAGTGCAGGGGGACCCTAGGCAGAGATACTGCCCATCCGAACTTCACATTTAAATAATTAAAAACAAACTCACACTGAGGTGCAACAATAGTTTTAAATGAGTCAAAATGCTTATTCCTGGGATCCCATTAATTTACTATTCACTTGACGCCTCCACCGCACTAGCATTATCAGCAACATGCAAGCCATTGTTCCTGTTTCCTGCGTCAAAAGCCGTGGGCTTTGGAATATTCACCTCAATAAAGCGAATCCCTTCATATGGAATTGTAAAAATAGGTCTGATTGTTAAATTGAAAGCAAAATCCATCAGGGCAGGGCATTGCTTGATTACGGCATTCTTGCAGTAGCTTCTTAAACCCCAAGAAAGAGCATCGGCCTACTGTACAGTCATTGAAAATGAAAGGTAAATAAAGATCATGTGGACTTCTTAGCATAGATCAACAATATCCCTCATCTGTCATAGTATGTTATCTCTATCCTGAAATTCCAAATCTGAGCTCTGACCAGGCATGACGAGGCACCTGTTATGAGCTTTGCAATTAACAAGTGGTGTGCCCATCCCACTGAAAACAGACAAAAAGGTATTGTAATTCAGTTTCTTTTTCAAAGGTTCCTCCACAAATACACCAGTGCTTCCCTTGGTCACATTCCCCAGGACACACATAATGCAAAGGTTGTTGCTCCATGAGCCTGATTTCAAAACAACAAATTTGAATTTGCAGTTTCATATCCAGTTAAATGAGTTCTGTAAGGTATCTACCACCCATCCAAGTCTTTCACTTCATTGAATCATGCACTTACATTGTTTCAACTTCACAGTGATGTCATTTAATATGCTGCAATACATTTGCGCCAGCACTATTGCAGCTCCAATGAAGAAGCAGATCTCTCCACAGGGTTGCCATACCATTGCCAGTGCTCAACCGCTTTCCAACTAGCATGGAGGAGCTTGGTAGAATTGCTTTTGCAGTGCTGTGCACTGGAGCTCCACGAGTCCACACATGACAGAAACCACCAATTCGACCTCCAGGGCAGTGCTGTGACACGGTGCATCCGCGTTCAACCTTCATCCAGAGTCACGCAGAGCAGGCCCATCTTGTCTGCCGTCTCATCTGGCCACATTAGGTCGTTCCCCTCCACTGCTTCAGCGCAAGCAAATGTGCCTATTTTTGCACATTCACGGTATGAGTAGGATTTTCATTGAAGGTCAGCTAGGTGCAAAGCCATAATGAAGTGCTCCCATCTTGCGTGGCTGCTCAGAAAGGCCCCCTGACAAAAGCATGTATAAAAACATGCACTTTGAATCTGTGTTGAAGCACAAACTGGTCATTATAAACCTCAGAGAGTCAATAATTAAAACTGACACATCATAGTATTTTAGGCACTGAGTCATGAAAACCTTTAACTTCCCTACTTGACTAAATCGGCCACTGTGATGATGGGGCATCATGGTCATTATCATATTCACCTGGGCACTATTTCTCCAGGTCCTTGAATCCTACTGTCACCCTGCATAATTGTGTAACATTCACAGACTAGTGTGACAAATCATCTTTCAGGGCACCAGTAGTCCACGGATAAATATCGGTTTCTAAACCATCAATCAACCCCACACCACTAGTACACCAGAAGGCATCCAAACAGATTGGAATACAAGTACATGATAAGACCTCATTGTCCAATTTTGGGAACATGGATGGAATGGAAGGCTAATCTCTGCAAGGTTGTGGATCGTTGGTTAGTTGCAACACAGCAAAAATACAATTAATACCCAATGATAAAAGGGACTGTCCAGTCAAGGTTTGTATACAAATATCTACTTTATTATTGCTAAAACAGACAGTTCCAGCACACTACGATTACAACCCCCACTGTAAAGGAACACAGAGGACAGACAGTTTCACAAAGGAAAGGGATGCACTCTGAGTACTGACATGAGGGTAGTTTGTAAAATAATCAGTCTTATAGTTCAAGATTATTTGTTTTGAGCACCAAAGGGGCAAAGGGTCGTAACTGTCTCTAGGGGCCTTCGGAGAAGGACCAGGGGGGCAGAACCACAATATACCTGGTGCTGAAGAACTTCTTGGTGCTTGATAGCGTCAAGGTGGTTCTAGAGAGCTTTGCAGCCCTTGAAACAGAGTCAGTGACGGGAGACAGCTACAGGTACCAGGTGGCAGGCAGTTCGGCAAGCAAGGCTAGACGGAAGTCTGTAGGCTCTCCGGCGTGGTGGCTCGGGCCAAGAATCAGTGTCTCTGTGCTGGTTGGCAGATCTGAAATACTGGTCGAGGCGTCTCGGATGGCTCTGGCAACTGCGGCGTGACAACAGTCAGCAGTACAGTTGGATGCGGATCGGGGACTAGACTGTTTTGAAATTCTCCTTAAAAAGATGGACGCTGGATGATGCTTGTGTGGCACTCCTATTTGCTTCTTTGCAGGGCTTGTATCCTTCAAGGCAGATGGCCCAAAGCTCAGACGGGTGTTAGCAGGCAACGGCCTTGTCCTTTCTCCAGAGATTCTCCGGCACTTCCCACATAGGAAGCTTACTGTCAGAACCTAGCAGGGCACGCTCTGTGCTGGCTGGGTACCGGTTCTGGAGCTGCTGGAGGGGTCCTCTGAGCCCATGATCTCCTTCTGTTCCCTGGGAGATGTTTAGGGGAGGGATCTTGCTTCCCTCTTGGAACTACTGACCTTCCTTCACTGGCGGAAGATGTAAGGTAGACTGTACCTTCAGCTCTGGTCCAAATGAGTCGGTCTTCTTACTCCTTTCTAAGTCTTCAGATGATCTGCTATATGAGGGGTTCAGCCCTCTTTTAAAGCCAAATGGGTCCCAGCGATTGGTGTAGGCTAAACCCACCTTAATGAATCAATCCTGGGCCCCCACCAACAATCTTCAGTGATGCTACAGGTCAGAACCAGGGTGCTTGGCAACTGGCACGGGAAGGATGGAAACAAATACTTCTAACTCCCACGCATCTTCCTGTCTGCTGTACATCAAAGCATCCCCCTAATTTACTGAGCCCTATGCGGTGCTTGATCAAAACATGGGCATCCTTTGAAGTAGGGGGTTGCTAGCAGACTTTCATCTCGTACAATTCTCATACTTCCCTGCTCTGAAAGGAGTTGTTCCAGACAGGACAGACACTGCCCTTTCCTACCAAGGAGGGGTGTTAGTACCAAGATGACACATTGCTTTTCAAAAAGGTGTCTGGCGTTTGTTCTCTGTTGTCACTCCCTGCACCCAGGCCATCCCTGATGCCTGCTAATTATCATTCTTCAGCATTCACCGCCACCACCAAAGTTTCACAATGGAGATGCAAATCCATGGGGCCTTGAAATTGTAATCAGGCTGCCCATGGCCAAAGGATTTTGATGTACCCACGGCTGTTAGCTAGACGTGACAGGTGAGGGTGGTGCTGGTTAGCGGTGTCCTCCCAGAGAACATGACTATTTTTATGCTGTGCAGTGAGCGTGGAAAACGTGCGCAGGGAATGGCCCCATCATTTATTCTTTTTAAAACAAACAAAAAGCCCTGTCGAGCGCCCTCTTCCCGTGCGGATGGTTGAATTCTTCACAACTAGACATGCAGAATTCCACTCATTGTCATAGGGAAATCCTTGAATAGCTTTGTGAGAGTCAAGTACAGATCCCAAAAAAATGGGATTATGGAGGAAGTCAGCAGGGATGCGTGTGAACATGCCCATGGCCAAAGGATTTTGATGTACCCACGGCTGTCAGGTGTTAGCTAGACGTGACAGGTGAGGGTGGTGCTGGTTAGCGGTGTCCTCCCAGAGAACATGACTATTTTTATGCTGTGCAGTGAGCGTGGAAAACGTGCGCAGGGAATGGCCCCATCATTTATTCTTTTTAAAACAAACAAAAAGCCCTGTCGAGCGCCCTCTTCCCGTGCGGATGGTTGAATTCTTCACAACTAGACATGCAGAATTCCACTCATTGTCATAGGGAAATCCTTGAATAGCTTTGTGAGAGTCAAGTACGGATCCCAAAAAAATGGGATTATGGAGGAAGTCAGCAGGGATGCGTGTGAACATGCTCGAAGCCAGGTTTTCCGGACCCGGCAAACGGATCACAAGGAGAAAAGCAGCATCTCTTATGATCTCAGTCTTAAACAGATGGGAAACCCACAGTCAATTAGAATAAAGTAATTTCAGATTCAAAGTCATTACGATGTTGGAAAGGACATGATTAACCCAGCAAAGTTGTTTCCACCATCCCAGAGAAAAGACACATTTAACTCACACCCATTGCTAACATGACACTCAAAGGGGTAGACAGAAGTGGATTTGCTTCTGTCTAAGACAGTTAACATAGACACCAAACACCATTTAATGGAGAATGTTTTCTGGACTTACTTCCACACTACACATGGAGGGGACAGTACACAAACTGATCTGCTGGCCACAGGGGAGAGTCAGGGTGAACATCAGTGAGCAGAACCCTCCAGTAACAGGTAGGAAAAGAGAACAGCTGCTCCAAACTATCCAGTGTAGAGAAGCTTCTAGAAGTGTCTTCAGTATAGTGAGTGTCCTTTTTGAACACTTTCTCCAAAATCTCAGCGCTAAAGGACATCCCACGGACTAAGCATGTTCGGATTGCTTACATGACGTCTCTGGTCAATTAGGGTAAAGCAACTCAATCCAAACTGCCAGCACTGCAGGGAAAGAATTCTGGATAGCAGATGGGGAAAGGTGGAGAAGGGGAGTTTGGAGGTGGAGGAAAAATTGTGAAAAATGCTGGAGGAGAGACTAGGAGTTAGGAGGCTTGTAAGAGGTGGCCAGAAATCAAAAGAATAGGTTAAAGGTTTTGGAAAATATAAGGGAGATAAGGAGGGATATCATGAGGATTTCAAAAGGACGGAAACGGTGAAAAAGAGGTGGTAAGTAGGGATATCGGGTGGGGGGAAGAGGTGAAGGAGAATGAGGAAGTGGTGAGGAGATGTGCCAGAAAGGGTAGAAGGGAGTTTGGGAAGTTTAAAGTGAATGTTAGTAAGGAGGTGGTGGAAACAATTGATGAGGAGGAACCAGAAAAGGATTGATGTGGTTGGAGGGTGACATAAAGGAAGAGAAGAAAGGAAGGCGTACAGAGGACATTGGCAGTTAGGCATAGGTGTTTATTTAGGAGGTAATTGAAGTAGTTGAAGTAAATATAGAAATTGATACATGGGGGTATCCAGGAGAAGAGTGAAAGGTGAGTTGAGGAGATTAAAAAAGAGGAGGTCTGAGGTAAAGGGCAAAGGGAAGCGAGAAAAAAGAGCCGAACCATCATACGTCTCAGTGGTGTGAGTGGAGGAGGTGGAGAGGTATGAGCACAGGATGAGGTGTTGAGGAGTTGAAAGTAAGAGAGAATAGAGATGAGAGATTAGGAGCTGCAGGAAACATCTCCTTAGGTATGAATCCTTTGTGACATGTCAAGGAGGTTGACCAAGATTGGGTGTTGGGAGTAGAGTCTTGGCGTCAAGAAAGGAAGGAAAATAAGGCACCCTTATTCAGTCTATTAACATGCACCTCTTGGTGCACAATTGGTGGCTCATTTTCACTTTTACCCACCGTCAGATGCCACAACTGTTCAGGCATGACATGCAGGCACACACACACACACCCTGAGAGTTCATGATAAGAAACAAAATCTGCAGACCGAGGAGTCAAGATGAAATTGTTGGAAGTGAGTAATGTCAGAGGGATATATCCTGGGAAAGGGTTCTTGAGTTGAGGATTACCAAGTCGAGAAACCTTTATGAAAACCACAGACATTTTGTGAAACCCAGAGACTTTTATTTGAATTCAGAGACTTTGGTTTAAACCAAAGGCTTTTTGTTTGATCCCAGAGACCATATGATTGAATCCAATGCAAAGCTGTCTGGTACAGCTTTGGGAAGGACACTTAAAATCTTTGCCATCATCCTGACAAAGAAAAAAAACATCTGAAATATACCACGTGTGTTGCGTCACATGCAGTGTGCGATATACTAACCAATCTTTCAATTATTAAGAACTTTCAGCATTTCTGAAGAAGCCACTAGAATTCCATCTTCTTACGATCTAGGTCTAGGCTTTTTGCTCGGAAAGCTTAACGTTTGGCAACTCTTGCCATTTCTGCACTCCTGAGAATACTCGTTTTGATAGCTCTCATTGCGACAATGTCTGAAATGTACAGCCTTTTTATGAGGAGTCTTGCTTGTCATATAAAGATTCTTAAGCTTTGCCTTGATGTAGTCTGATCCGTTGCCTGCAATCTTTAAAATATCGGCTTTTGTATAGGTTTAGTTCCTGTCACCATTACATATGCTGTCCTTACCCCTCTTCTCAAAAGGCCCTTCCATGATCTGTTTTGCTTTACAGGCTCTCACCCTGGAATCAGTATTTGTGGCAGACGGCAACAATATTTGCAACTTGACTGAAGATAGCAAGACCATCAAAGACAGCATCCTCATCAATAGATTTAATTCCTACAGTGCCTGTGTTTTTTATGGATCGGTTCAACTCATTCCTGACCCATAGAACACATGCATTATTTCTTTCCCCCTGTAAAGCCCAGTTGCACACTATCATCTATGCCGTCCCCATTATTCATCCTTGTCGCCCTTCATTTTTAACGTCTATGTTCATTGTGTGGCATTCAGTTTGGCTTTAACCAACTCACTTCTGATCTCATGTGATTTCATTTATATAATATTGACACGCTTTGGATGGACAATAACCTGCAAATAACCAGACAGTGAAGTCATGGAAGCTATCATGTCCTTACCCACTACAAGCCCATGCAGATTATTTTTAATACACGCGTTTAGCAAGGATCTCTACATGGAGTAACCAGAAACACCTGCCCCCATTAATATTGAAGAGGTACATATATTCCTAAAGGACCACACACACACACACACACACACACCAGTGATATTTTATTGACTGAATATTCAGATCTTCGACGTGGATAGTTGTTTTGATGCTGACTTTTGTTATAGTCTTGTCACAAGGACCCCGTGCACAATCCACATTTTACAAATCCAGTCACACATGTTAGGGTAATGAATGTCACAGTCTTCAGGAATCAGTTCTATTGTTAAACCTAGTGGATCACCAGACCTCTTTCTCAGACTGTTCAATACTGTTATTAGATTAAACCACCAAGAGACAGAGATTAAGGACTGAATAATTGGCTCAATGTAATCCTCTAAAGACAACAGAGATAGGCACTTGGTTTTACGAAATGTGGTACCCCAGGTTTTACATTTAAAATAGTTCACATGCAACCACAAACTTCTTAGCAAACCCTTACAAAATTCCTCAAATTCCACAAAGCTTAATTGAAATAGACATGTACCTCTTGGTGGACAATTGGTGGCTCATTTTCACTTTTACCCTGCGTTAGGTGCCACAACTGTCCAGGCATGACATGCAGGCACGCATACACACACCCTGAGAGTTCATGATAAGAAACAGAATCTGCAGACCGAGGAGTCAAGATGAAAGTGTTGGAAGTGAATAATGTCAGAGGGAAATATTCTGGGAAAGGCCAAGCAATGAGCCCGGACACCTCAGTAAGTGTCCCTCACCTAAAGAATGTGGCCGTCAAACCATCATCCGTGAATCATGTCAATTCACAACTTTACAGAAAATGCTACTTATGGAGGGTTAATGGTGTTTGTTGCATGTAATGTTTTGTGGAAACACTTCAGAAAACGATTGATAACATTTCTTTTCCATGGCCCCGGCTTTTGATAATGATTATTTAAATAGCGTGTTTGCCAAAGCACTGTACATAGCACATATTTACATACAATCATTCCCAACCGAACTAGTTGGTACTCATTTATCAACCTCTAATTAATGTAAGGCTGGGTTGGCCTTGCCAGGTTTTGAACCTGCTACCTGCAGATCATGCATAGATCACAGCAGCACCACTGAACGCTCAACCTGCTGGTCTACATTACTGGAGTAAGCTAGGAGGAGCAAGCAGTTCCTTCCTTCTTCCCTCCCATCATCCATCACTCCCTTATCCCTCCCTCCCTTCCTTCCTCTTGATTTACTTCTTTCTTTTTTATTTTGTTCCTTCCTTTTGTCTTGCTTCCCCTTCCATTCTCTCCCCTTCTTTCATGGGCATCTTTCCTATCCTCCTTTCCTTCCTCTCTCACATTGTTTCCTTCCTGTCTCCCTACCAACTTTCCTCTTAACATCCCCCCGATCCTTCTAGCCTCCTTGTTTTTGTCTCTTCTACCTTTTTTCCTTATTTCTTTCCTTCCTCACTCTCTGTTATTCCTACCCCATTGTTATGTTGGAAAATGCAATTAAAGATAAATTATTGTGCATGAGTCAACAGGCTAGGGTGCACTTGAGTCGAGTGCAATTATGGGCTCTGCAGCATTTTAGAATCACAGCTGATAGCAAAGGGCAGCTGCATCAACAAACCCTTAGTCGAGACAGCATGAGAGTGTGATAAATCCATGTTCAGACAGAAGCATTTAATCTTAGGATGCATGAACCCCACATCTTGGTCTGTCTAGGTATATATATCTCACGGGATTAGGGGCCAGGATTTACAATGCTTGTTTGTGTTGGCCAGTCCTGCGGGGTAAGGTGCCAGGAAAGGATGATGTCCGCAAGCAGGCAGTTTCAGCTACGACTTAACAATGCCACACTTCATCACAACCATGGTGCCACCACACAACTCATGCTGCTCAGACAATCCAATCTAAAGCAATGCCACACTACGGTTACCACCTTCCCAATTCTACCCAATTCTACAATGTGAGAACCATCCCTCGTTAAATCAGGGTAATGCACCTAAACTACTGAGGTGCCATTTCTGTTTGGAAAATTAGGAAAACCTGTCCTCAGCGCTCCATGTGATGCTCATTCCAGTATGACAAACTGTGCTGCAGAACTGGCACTAGTGATAACCTGGCTTTAGATTGCTGTATTTAGACTTTAGTGAAGTGAGCAGCTTCCTATTTTCTGTTCAAAACCCTGAGGAAACATTCCCTAAACCAGAAAACATGTATTCAAAGGAAACATGGTGCAATAAACCTTATGTCCCTGAGGTTCCCTCCAAGGCACAAAAATGGCCCAAGAAAACAGGCCTTGAGGCAACTTCAGAAAGGGTCCTCAATGCGGCCACTGAATCTGAACCATACACAGCCTCTGAGAGGTCCCTTACTGAGGGGCCTGTAACAAAACTGCCAATGCACATAGAAGCATGGAGAAAACATTGTTTCACATCATTTTGTTTATTGGGGTTCAGCTGTGCAAGTGCACAGGCGCAATAAAAGGTACGATATGTACATTCAATCATACACCCAATATATATCAAAGCAGGCTATTTGGAATAAAAGCCAGCGTTTAGATGCCAGAGGCCATGACTAACGTTGGAATAAAAACTGAATTCTTAAGAGAGAATAATGATCGTACACCTCAGTTATCAGCAAATGCAACCATCTGCCAGCACAAATGTTCTTTTTATTGCACCCACCCTTGACCTGCAAAGGTAAGGAGGAAGCAGTGTGCAAGGCATTCTGGGATATGTTTTTTTTTAAATTAAATTATTTTTGCTGATTGCCTTAACCCCCATACTCTGGATATATAGTACATTCTGAAATAAAATCCTACTGTTTACAGAACTTGACAGCCGTATGCTGCCAAGTTTGGAAATAAGGTCAAACACTAGGCTCCACAGCCAACAGTTTGGACCGAGCGAAAGGACCACATTATGACAGAAATAGTGCAAACCTGTGCTTGCCACACTTAATACCTAATGCAGAAGTACTATTGACTGTGTCTTATAATTGTACACTGGAACATAGGAAATCAGTTCTTACAAGAAGCACTGTGCATTGGACACTCCTAGTCAATGGCATGCACAAAATACAGATACATGCAGCAATATTTTCTACAGTTTAAGGGAAATTTCCATTTCTGTAAACAAAAATTATGAAGCTTTGTCCTAGCCTGTAGCAGTTTGCCCATGTCGAATTTCAGACATTTTTTAGAAGATAAGAGCTTTCGCTCATGGGTTAAAAAGAGACATGTGGCATGTATGCAGTTCGTTTTCAGTCTTAGAGAGCTTTCAGAGATGCTCGATCATGGCCTGATAAGTGTAACATACATACATACATACATACAATCTCACTGCTTGAGGGAGGCAGCAGGTATGATAACATAGACTCTGGGCAGCCCAGGTCGAAAAATTGAGCATCCTGCACATATTTCTTGTGACACTGTAGCCACCTCAATATTGTATCGTCACCACTCACTCCCAGGCCCTTCCAATGTAAACCTTTACAATTAACCACCTTCACCAAGGTTTTTTAACACTGACACACTGAGTAGCATCAGATGCCTTTATCACTGGGCAGCAGTGACTGTTTTCAGCACATAACACCATCACATTCACATGCCTTTAACACAATGCAACATTGACAGGAGCATGGCACCTTTGACAGCAGCTTAAATATCTCTTTTGCTGAGTAGCATCACAGAGCAGCATTAATGTTTTATACAATGGGCTTCACATTTGGTAACTTTGTCCTGACTTTGCGGCAGCAGATAACCACTTCAGAACCAGTCCCGCCTGATTCACCTAAACTCTTATCGGACCTTCTCCATTTGTGGAGCCCTCCCACTGGGTAGCACCCCAAAGAAGTGAGGGCCTGTGCTCGGCCCAGGTTATCTTAAAATGCATAGACAAGCGTAGACTGTCTCGGACGTGCGACCAGAAACCCATTGCCCACTAGCGAGCATCAGTGGGACTGCCTCCAACAAACCAACTGAGCTGCACCATAAACGCCTTATGCACAGACGAGCAACATGGACAGCTAGGTCCCTAACACACCCTGGGCCCACATTATGAGAAATCGGATTCAATTGAATACTTGGGGCCAGGCTTGATAGAATATGGAGGGTGGAGACAGGAAGATAAAGGTAAAAGGGGAATGTGAATTTGGAGCAGGTCAACGCTTCAATTAGTAGAATGAAAGACTGCACAATGATACTATTTCTGAAAACCTCACATCAACCAGGATACCTAGGTCCTGCAGGCTCCAATAGGACAGGACCTTTCACCTTTCACTGCACCCGGTCTGTCCAGAGAAGCTCTTCCATGTGGGCCGAGTCCACACTAATTTAAGCGTGTTGTTCTGGCATTCACACACTTTATGTACACAAAAACAGGTTGTTTTAGGATTCAGTGTTCCCCTCTGTCATAGTGCATTTTTGTAAGGACTAGGACTACTACAAAGGCCGGTCCTCCACTGCTGTCTAGCCCACACTGAGCCAGGTGTTCCAAGCAATGACCCACGCAGACCACGACACAGCTCCCTTTCCGCACCAGCTCCGGATACAGCGCCAGGAACAGCATTGAGTTAATCATCTCATGCTCCCACCACCATATGCCATGGATGGGCGGGATGCTGCTGCCTGATCTTCATTCAAAAGACACTCATTTAGACTGATTGGAAATGTGATATTTTTTTTTAAAATATTTGTTTTTGTCTGCTCAAACATCCCCTTGTGGTTTGAGTTACATGTGTTGTTAGTCATGCTGACATGATGATTGCACGGCCGTGACACATACAGATTGAGTGGCAGTGCTCTGGCCCTTTCTCAACTAATAGATAATAACAATTAATTACAAACACTTCACTTGACTGTTCTCGTTCAGAGTGACTGCATCTTCTGCCACTTCCGACCCCTGCTGGCCCATTCAATGTTATGTTATTACTTACTGTATGTAACCAATGTGCACAAATTCCATCTCCAGAGACTCTCCATTGCAATTCACGGCTGGGCCAGGCAGCTCGAATAGGCCCCTTGTCATTGTCGGCTGTGCTTTGCTTGAGGCCTGCTCCCTCCTCTGTCATCAACACTTTGTTTTGAATATCTGCGCATTGTGCTGGGTGTGGCACCCAGCAACACAGCAATGCACATGATGGCCCACATGTCTTGGACATGATTGGCTGCCACTGCCAGCCTGCTACATATCAACAGGCCCCCTGCCCTGAGAAGGGGAGGCTCAAGAGTCATCCCGAGGTCAGCCCCGCCCTGCCCCCCAACCAAGGCAGGCAAAAGCAAACTCGATGTAGAGCCACCCCCCATGACAGGAATTGTTGCTGTTCTTGAAGGGAACGTGAAGCTGCCTAACTGGCTCCAAGCTAGTGGATGGCTGGGGCGCTGGCAGCCACACGACTCATGCTATTGATGCACCATCAAAGCAAAGTTAACACTTACTAAGTGATAACTTTTCTTTGATGATGTTCTCCGACTGACACTGTGTGCATTCTAATCATAAATACATTTGCTGATGTGCGGCAACCTGGTGGCAGGATGGGTGAGGCAATGTAACAAGTACAACATCAGTTACAAAACTCCAGTCCAGCTCCATGGATATTAATGTGGCTCATAAAACTGGCCCCAGATCGGGTTATAAAATCGGCCCAAGGGCCATCCAAAGTTCATTTTGATTCTGCCAGTGGAAGAATGGCAGAGAGGCCAGTCCGCCCCTGGATGCCTGGGATTTTTTGTGCAATGATGATCTACTAGGGTCTATGTGCCAGTTTCTGAAAAAGTAGGGCAAAGGAAAGGAGTACAGAGAATGTGCTTGTTTCATTTTCATTTGTGCTGCTTTCAGAAATGCTCAGATCACCTTATTCTCAAAGATGACCTGAGCATTTAAGGAGGGCCTGAACAGTGGAGCAAAGATGCGGTGTCCAGTCACCTTGCATACATTAGTGTAAGGTGTGCTATTCTGTTACTAATGTATGACAGGCTCCCAGCAACTAGGTGGTTGCTGGGTTCCCATTTCACTGAGATGGGCCTTTAGCCCGTCACAGTGAAATGCTTGAAAATAAAAATAAACATTTTAATTTGTGTTTGGGGGATGGAATAGCAAGTGTGACAGGCCCTTCACACAGCCCCCAAAAATAATGACAGGGTCAGAAACGACCCTGTCATGATTTGTGCCTTCCCCTGCACTTGTTTTAAGAGGCAGCGAGGGGGGACTCTATGGACATTTAAAAGTGCATTCCATTTGTGAATTTGGGATGCACTTTCAAATGGGCAGGAAATGCACACGGACATGCGCATATGTGAAAAAAATGGCATCTGAATGGATAACCTTTGAAAATAGGTCTGCACCTTTTTTGGCACAAGTGATGAAATGCAAAACCATATCTTTTCACTTGCGCCCAAAACGTTTTGGAGAATCTGCCCCAGTGCCTTTTTTTCTTAAATACCTCTTTACCTGAATTATTTACTTGAAATTGTGCTTTTGATGTACACCGTCCTCTTGCTTTTAGGTAGTCGACTCCACACCCCCATACACACAACCCTGTTTGTAATTCCTTTTCTTCATTCAATACATCTACCTAATCATGCTCCAACTATGTGTGTTTTCCTTTTTCAAGTACTGCTTCCTGGTTTAGATCTTGCAAACAAATTGCATCTTTTGATTTTGCTCATTCTTTGCTTTTATTTGTGCATTTATTTTGTCTACCGTCGTTTTGTTATTTGGGACATGATGAAGATCGTGTATTACTAACAGTGTATGTCATGTTATAAAATATTATATTACATAATGTTTTGTAATATATTTTCACATTCATCTAATGATTGTTTTATGCAAGCACCCACAAAATTAAACAATATACTTGATGAGCATTCACTTCATGAAAAGGACTGCAAGGCCCAAAGTAGATCTGCAAACGTAAGTTGGTAAGCATTCTCTCCACTGATGTCAAGACGAAGATCCCTTTGTTGCACTCTTTTAAAAAGACAAGGGCCCTCATTACAAGTTTGCCGGTCAGGAAACAACGTGCCAGTAAGGTTACCGGCACCGTTGTTTCCGGACCGGCAAACTACGAATCTGCGGGCAGATGCCGTACCGCCGGGAAGGGTCAGACCTGGCAGGCAGAACAGCACCCGCATGCAGACTTTCACGGAAAAACCAGCACCGTTATTAATGGTGCGGTGCTTCCGTGGTCCCCACTCGCATAGAGTCCAGTGGAACTCTATGGGAATGGGTATCAATGTTTTAATGGCGCCTGACTTACCGGACCGCCGTGGTTGTAATGCCCCAGTGTTTCCGGCAAGTCAGGCGGCAGTAAATCATTACGGGTCTGGCGGCTACCTGCCGGTTTTACCAGCATGGTTACCGCCAGACCCATAATGAGGGTGGACCCACAGACCTAGGGTCCTTTTAAGATGAGGTAGCAATACTTTGAGATAGATAGGGATGCAGAAGTTACTCAAACATCAATAATCAAACCAACACAGGAAGTTGGAAAAGTTAGTCTGCTTTATTTTCAATTGTCTAAATAAAACAGGGAGTTACAACGGACATCAACGATGTTCGCTTAGATTTCTCTCAGAGCATTTCATAAAAAACACAATTTTTATAGTCAAAACTCGTCATAAGTGATGTCACACTATGTGGCAAACTACAAAAACCTATTTGGGGATGTGATAGGATTACAGGGAACATCTAGGTAGACGTTCCATACTGACAGGGGTTGTGATTGGGTCTCTATTGTCAGGTGGGCAACTAAGCCCATCCCAAGTGCAAATCATCTTTCATGTCATACTAATACTCGACACTTCATTGGTTATACAAACTATAGGGCTCTCTGTATGTGGCCCCCTACCATTGGTTTGGCACCTTTGCACCCCTCTGGAAAATTCCACATGCTAGCAGCACACAGGCTACTATGACAGGTGCATGGACGGTCAGCGTGATCATGCCTCCCCATACAATTAGCCCCACATTTATCATCACTCTTGCAGTCTGCCAGTAAATTAGGCTTTGAACGTGGCCTTGTAGAGGCTCTCTGCGCCTGAGAAATAAAGTATCTTCTTGGTTTTGGTGTAGCTCGACCCAATGTCTATTTTGATCTGATCATGTGACTGAGAGAGCGCATTTTCAAGCCTTTTGCACCATTCAATTTTATTAAATGATGAACTCTTGACGCCTTCAGTGATTTTCCATTCCATTTCAAACAAAAGTTTGTTTCTTTTTCAGGTTCACTATAACTACTGGATGGACACCCAGGCTTACCACGGCCTCATCATCTTGGTGCTGGGCCAGCCAAGTCTTTCTTCTATTTTTCTCTCTCGCCATCAGTCATTTTCCAACTACGCCACACTGAAAACTCTTTCCAATCATAGCTTTCAGCCTTGCTTAATATTTTGAGTTGGATCAGATTACTGCTTATTACTTACTGACTGAAATCATGTTTTAGGATTTTTCAATTATTCTATTAGCTATTTGGATACCATGAGCGATTTCAAAGGAATTACATTAGCTTTGCCCTTGTGATTAAAAGCTGTTCATGTTTGTGTTTTGTCCAGATCAAATACTTTTGCTATCCTGACATGTGAATGGCTAGAGGATGTCATCAGTTCATTAGCTTCTCTTTCCACTGAGATATATTCAAAGAAGGCAGTTTTAATAATAGCATCATGAGCATTGTTAAAATATTGATATACACATATCGATCATAGGTATGTTCTAGCCTTTAGAGCACCATTTAATTGTCCTATCATACAGCACATCAAGCCCCAGAAGAATATTATTGTGATGGAACTCCATTGATACTGGGATTTAGGGGCATATTTTCTTGAAATGGATGGAGTCAGTGATAGAATGGCGGTTCATGCGGCCACAACAATTTCCCCTACTCAGTAATGGCACTGCTTGTGCAACAGAGTTATTTTATTTCCAAGGTTATCAAGCAACAGGAACAAATAATTCAATTTAAAATACCAAATCAACTGCTTTATATAGTGGTCATTATATTTTACTTTATTTCCCATTGAAATGGCAGCCCAACTAATATGCACACTGAGTGATTAAATGGAATGTCTGCACATTGCATCACAATGAACTTCTTATGGAGAACTACTTCTGCTGTTCCGGCAAGGCTTTGCTGTTTCCTGATTGGCTCAGAGCTAACCATTACCTTATTGTGTCTTTGTGTCATGCATGGTGTATGTAACAAAGGAGACACAATATTCAGTCTCGGTCTGGTCCTCTGCCGCCTGATAGCCTAAGATATGTTCAGTACTCAACATCTTCACCATTCCATGTATTCTACAAGATGGACCCTCACATCAGCTACCCCCTCTAGTACATCTGCTTAGACTTAAATTCTCCTCTGTACACAGGGAATTTGAATCTCCACCCTCAGCTGTTTACTCATATTTCAGGTAACAACGAGTTGTTTGGTGTTTATCATCAGTTGTATTTTGTTGGCAATAATTGACGAGAGTAGAGATTACAGGAAGGACGTAAATTGAGCTCAACCAATGTGATAGAGACAGGGTTCCAGCTGTGTAGGCTCTATATTTTAACAAAACGGAATTAGTAATGTGAAAGCACAACAGTTTTGTTAGAGATTTAGAACACTGTTTTTTGTCCACTAGCTAATTGGGATCCTTAGTTTGACGTAGGTTTGACTTTTAACATTCTTAAGAATTAAATTATGTGTTACTTGCAGTTATTCTGATGTTTTATTATAGTGTATTTTAATTGGATTAAGTGTACCGCATTGAATGTGTCTTTGTTCTTTGTAAAGCCGAAATAAAAGAAAAGATGAAAGGTTGTCATTCTGAGACTTAATCATTGCAGCTCTTCTGAAAAAGCTCAAATTGCGTGTCCTAGAGGGAGCTGTCCCTCTAACCTCCAAAAACTATAACAATTTTATTTTTCAAAAGCAAAATCGGTATTCCCAATACGGAATAGGAAGAAACAGATGTGTAAATTTGATTTGGGTAATATTTCACGCTCTGTAGGAATACAAACTATATAGGTTTCATTTTGAAAACAATGTATTTTCCATGTCATTGATACATTTAGCTCTGCTAATAAGCAAACGTTAAACAATACATAAACATGCATACAATAAATATTTCTAAGTATCAATTCTTTCTGCAAAGATTAACATACTGTTTCATTCCCCATCGTAACGGCGTCAAGTTAAAGCAAGAACATGATTGTATGCTTCTTGCATAGGTTAGAGAACATATGCTCTGCAACACAAACAAAGATAACGGTCGTTATTTAGACTAAACCTACGGCATCAATATCAACTGTTAGTGTTGGAGCCCATCAAGACCTGTTAAGAAATAACATTCTTACATCACATTGTACATAATGCTTCAAGCTGGGTTTATCCCACTTTTCTTATATCACCCTCAAAAGAGGGGAAGTTTGCGCCGGCATGCCATGAGTGGAACCTGTGGTCCTACTGGCAGGAAATCGATATCTTGAGTCAAATTCTTGACCGCAAGCATAACACAAGAAAGACTTACCAGCAAAGAAGGGAGTATGAACAACACAAACAAAGATAACGGTCGTTATTTAGACTAAACCTACAGCATCAATATCAACTGTTAGTGTTGGAGCCCATCAAGACCTGTTAAGAAATAACATTCTTACATCACATTGTACATAATGCTTCAAGCTGGGTTTATCCCACTTTTCTTATATCAGCCTCAAAAGAGGGGAAGTTTGCGCCGGCATGCCATGAGTGGAACCTGTGGTCCTACTGGCAGAAAATCGATATCTTGAGTCAAATTCTTAACCACAAGCATAACACAAGACTTACCAGCAAAGAAGGGAGTATGAACAAAAGGAATTAACTACTTTGCGCAAAAAATACAGACTTTCGTTAGCTTTCCATTAACTGGATACAATCTTTATAAATCGTGCAACACCCTTACTTCAACATCTGCATACCAAATCAGCAGTTGCAT
The DNA here is from genome assembly GCF_040938575.1 of Ambystoma mexicanum. Taxonomy (NCBI): domain Eukaryota; kingdom Metazoa; phylum Chordata; class Amphibia; order Caudata; family Ambystomatidae; genus Ambystoma; species Ambystoma mexicanum. Next base: position 663,353,192 of record NC_090934.1, read on the forward strand.
CACAGCATATCTTTACAAATACCCATTCTCATTAAGGGCTTCTTTACAAGTTTTGTGTTATTTCGTAAGTAAGTCCACCGAAATTCCAAACGGATTTACCGCTACTGCCACTTGGTCTTACACTCATGAAGATTATGGCAGAATACCGCTGGGGGTACTTCTGCCGATTTGGCTGTTTTATGGCTGTATAGTGGAGGAATTACCCGCAGCATTCTGCTGGAGGTTTGGAGGTGCAGTAATGCAGCGGTAATGCAGCGGTAATGCAGTGGTAACTAACTTTGTTACCACTGCATTACCACCATTTTTGGCCACACCGCCAAACTCATGAAGTTACCTTACCCACTGTATAAAGTAGCTATTCCTTGGATTTCTTAGCATGTTAAAATTGTGCACATTTATGCTATCTTGTTAAGTATTTATACATCACCCATCACCACTGTATTGGTCTTAAGGTGCTTGACCTTGTCCGGCGAGTGGCGTATTGTGACCCCTCCAGGGTGTCATCAGACCTTGGTCTGTGGATATAGGAGATTTGGGGGAAAGGTGGTAGAAAAGGAAGATTAGTCAGTGGACAAACAAACTTAGTGGGTTTAAATAAAACACATAAGGTGATGAGGGATTATGTTTGTGTTAGCTGAGATGCATATTTCTTAACTGTGATCAGTTATTGGTAACCAGGAGAGAAAGCTTAAGGAATGTGTCGCCCGTTTTACAAGGAATACTTAAATGTGATGGCAGTATCTAGACCAGAGGATAGCTGGTGCTAAATATGGTTGGTGCATGGTTGTGCGATGAACAAGCGGGCCCTAGTAATGTGGAAGCTTTAACCAGCTTAGATTTTGTGAAACACTCCCTGTAACACATTGGAGAGATGCTTGTAAAATGTCTCAATAAGAGCAGTCTTTACTTGATCCAGCTTTTTAATGAGTACCTTGTCAGAAAGAGCATTAAGGTTTTTCAGTCTTATCAGTATGCAATTTAGTCGAACCAATGTATAAAAACATTTATCTTAAACCAAAATGCCTACCAAATAGTGCCATCATTTTGGAATGTCCAACTAAAATCCACCGAAAAACTCAGTACCATGAGCGTCCAGAGCTACACGGCGATGGTAATGGCAAGTGACCAGTTTACAAATAAAATGCAACAGAAATGGAAAGCTGTTTAAATAACAGAGACATAAAGAAAAGCAAAGTGACCATTTTTTTTTATTTTTCAATCATGAGGTTTACAGGTTGATGATTCATTTTTGCTGACGAGGAGATCCATTGCTGATCTTTGTTGACAGGTGATGCAGCCCGATCACGGAATCATCGACGGAATTCTATGGCGGGGCCGGGTCTTACAAGTGGCAGACAGAGCCTGTGGTGGAAGCAGGTGGGACAGGCTTTATTATCGCAGGCATGGCTGTAATCAATCCAAAATAATATCTTTCATATTCCTTTCTAGAAAACTTTTTGAACTTGAGTAATAATTGCCAACCTACCCCACACACTGTCAAATAGCAACTGTTTTCTCAACTCCAAGATCAGATGTTTGCAATTCTCCATACCTTACCACAGCCCCCCACATTTAACTCTAAAATAAATCCCATTTTCTTTCAATAAATGTACTCTTTAGACTTCCATATACAAATGGTATTGCAGCTCCACTAATATTGTGAGAATGTCATTCCTAAGTCCTATACTTTCATATATATAGATATGTAGGGAAAAGGGAAATCCGTAAATATAGGCTCTCTAGAAATATAATGGATTAAGAGCAAAATATGTGAAAAAGCAGAGGTGAACTTTTTGAATCTTTAATTTCCTAAAAAATGTACTCCAAAGAAAGAACTTGTAACTGAAAACATCAAGGCACAATCCTTGCCACGCTCTGTACCACTGTGATTCAAGGCCATGAATGATACAGAGGGAGACATTTTTTCGGATGCTTCCTTATGAAATTGGCATACCCTTTACTAAATAAACCGATTATGGTCCAATATTAGTCACCCCTATTCTCATTCCCACGTTAAATTGGGGGAACAGCTTTGCTTACCACATGTGTTTGTCCTTCTTCTCCTCCGGGAGGTTCTGCGCCGATGGCTACTGAGCTTACATACGCCACATCTCCTTGATCGTCTTTTGGCCCTCCTGCACCCACTCCGGGTCCTCCTCCTGGCCCTTCTGTGCCTGCCTGTGCACATGGTTCCTTCTTTTTCACCTCATGTAGATTGAATGATGGTCACTTTGCTGTTTCCTTAGTCAGGGTAGAGGGTATTTCTGAGTGGATCCAGACTGTGCTTAGCTGAACTATATCCCCAACGATGTCTGGTAATGCTAATGTAAAATGACACAGCTCACATGTAGATAATGGGCTATTGTGATACCCCAGCTGATGAAATGTGTGATAAAGTTTAGTAACCATACATGGGAATTACCGAGCAAGTGCATTAGTCACACGTTTTTCAACGTTTATACCAAGTTAAGAGTTTAGACGATCTGGAATTTGTATTTTTTTTTATAAATCATTGCTAATTTGAGTTTGGCTCAATTACTGTTCAGAACATGAAGGTTATGTAAAGGTAAAGTAACTGTGGATACAATAAGAAATTGTTTCTAAATTATTTAAATTGCTCCCATATGTTTTAACTGTTGTTATTTTTTTATCCTTCCTTTGATCATTGCAGGTTTTTATGATCTCATTGTTTTATCTTTCATGAACATTTAAGAAATGTCAGTTTTTCCCAAGATCTTCAAATTCCCACATTGCAGTGTTGAGGGATTTTTTTTCTTTTTCTTAAATGATAAGGCACAGAAGAATGCACTCTAATGCCATTGATTCATTTGTTATAACTCACTTCAAAACTGCTTAGTCAACATGGTACTACATGGAGTCCTTGGTCAATGACCATTGACCAATGTCAATGGTCAAGGACGACAAAAGCTTCTGCCCTTACTTGCTGGTCAGATGGGTAGGGAACACATCTCCGACCTTACTAGTCATTCCACCTGCTTAATACAAGTGACCCTTTCGGTGATCCCAGTGCAAGGCTCCACCCGCTGACACCTGTTCTCTCTTCACTTTAGGCTTGAAGAATACTTCCTAAAACGTCATAGGTCCAAACACCCAACTGTTCCTTTCGCCTTTGTCTCAGAGGTGTAATGAAGTCTGATGAGAAATTCAGCGTGTTTTATCCAATTGTATTCAAATGCAAGCAGATTAACCCATAGGAACTAGCCATTGCCAGAGCATAATTCCTAATGCTGAACACTCATTGAGCTCAGTTCTAGAGGAAGGACCTTCAATCATTCAAACATAAGGCCAGATCGGTGCAACTTTACGAGCCTTGTTCCCGACAAAACAGACTGCGTTCGCTTTCACTTCTTAAATTCCTTTTAATGAGTTGTACAAGGACTATCTTTTATCTTTCTTAAAATCTATATTGTGTGGTTGGTGTCTCTGCTATTTTTTCAATATTTCTGTTTTAGAAACGTTTATTGTACAAGTTAAATGACTGGGTTCATGAAAAACTATGAAAGACAAGCACATGTTTGCTATTAGCACTTTAGGATTTACACTGTTCATAGAATGTTGCCTTGCAGGCTGCCTTTGTCCCTATTGCTTCTATTATTTACATATACTGACATTCACACATAGTAAATAGAAATCAAATAGACAGAACAAAAGGTACTCAGAAGTACTCTGAACTGGCTGCCAACAAGTACTGGAGCAATATTTAGGCCTGATTTAAACTACAGTTTTGTTGAATGTAAGATGCAGACTCGAAGTATGTTTACTCTACACACCAGAACAAACACATGAGAATTCTCTCACACATACACATGGATTACAATGGCTAAGCTCACATGGGTGGCAATTACAGTATGGCATCATCCTCAGTCAGCATAACTTAAGCTTGGTAAGGAAAGGGGGCAGCACCCAAGAAGGCACACGTTATGAATGGAATAAGTTATGTCTTCTGGTCCTCTTACAAAAAATACATACATTAATGACTGCCATGTTGGCACAATGTATCTGGAGCATTAGTCCTCTCACCCAGTGGACCATGCCTTTCCTTATACCAACCCCATGGTCCTGCCTTGACCGGCCACTTACATGGCCCAGTGAATGGGATTATTAGGTGCTCAGGGCCCTGATTGACATTGATAGGGGCCTGTTTACCACAGACCCAGCTTCTCAACACTGTTATCACTCTTAATCCTCCGGAAGAAATTACCTCTTGTGCATGAGCTGCCTCTGGACTTCAATTCTGAACTGGTGTCAGACATTCCTCTGAACTCCTCCTGCGCAGTGATAGACATCCTTTCGATATAACTCTTGAGCTTCTTTGGGCACTTCATCTGGACCATTGTCTTGGTTTGTCACACTTTTCCTTGTTTATGGATCCTGACTACCAAGTGGGGTGTGCCATATGAACATGGATCACAATGGCCTGGTTTATGTTTACACTGTAATGTAACAGCTGTGATGACCTGTTCTGAAATCGTGACTCTAATTTCCCTTCCGTTCTCATCCTCCTCAATCTATCTTCTGCCTTTGACACAGTCAATCACTCCACCCTCATAAAACGGCTCTGTGATACACTGGGCATTACAGACCTGGCACTAGATTGGCTGACCCCTTCCTTTCGAATCGCCACTTCAAAGTAAAAATGGGCCCTTTCCTCTCCTTCACCTCACTTTCTTCTTGTGGCGTCCCTCAGGGCTCTATCCTCTTGCTGTGGCTTTTCAACATTTACTTTGCCCGTCCGGCCGACTTGATCTCCACCTTCTCGCTTCATTTCCAGTGTTAGGCTGATGACACACAGTTCTGTTAAGCTTCCCTCCTCTACATCCCCTCCTTCCTCTCTAATTCCCAATTGTCTGACTTCTATTCAGGCATGGTGTGTTGCTAACAATCTTTGCCTTATTACCAATAAGACTGAGATCCTTCTATTGGGTCCCCAGATCTCTCTTTCCCTCTTACTCTCTGGCCGCTTTCCTTGGGCCCCCTCCCTTCACCATATTGTGAAGCAAAATATGTGGGTATCACATCTTTGACTCCTCGCTCTCCTCATATCGCTGACCTCGCCAAAAAGGCCCACTTTCAACTTCACCTCCTCAGAATTTCTCCCTTTCCGTACCTTCCTTCAGAAACACAATGTCTCCAGAGCTCTGGGTCTCTCCAGGCTGGATTATCGCAACAGCCTCTTTCTTAATCTGCCTCTCTCCTCCCTTCACCCTCTTCAAGTTATCCAGAATAGGACTGCAAGACTTATCCTTGGCCTCAAGCCCAGGGACTGCATCTCTTTAGCCATAAAAACACTCCATTGGCTCCTGGTGGCTGCAATGATCAAATTCAAGACCCTCTGCATCATCCACAAGGCTTTCTGGGGCCTTGCTACATCCAACTCTCTCTCCCTAAATACCACCCGGCTTGAGTCCTTTGGTCTTCTAAGTCAAACTCTGCAGATCAGCCCTTTCTCTAAGCAGAGAGTAGGGGGTAGATATTTTTCATCGACAGGAGCCTCCCTCTGGAACAGCCTCGCTTCCCCTCTCCGTCTTGAGCTGGATCTCCTTAAATTCAAGCTTCTGAAGATCTTCCTTTTCTCCTCCTCCATCCGTCTCCCCCGCCCTTGTTAATTCTCCAACTGCTGTTGCAGCTGGTTGCCTGTGCCCCATATGAGTTTTACTGCAGCCAGGCACTCCTTCTACCAGTCTTCCCCTTCACAGCTATCAGCACTTGCCCTCGGGCTTCTTCCCTGAGTAGCCTCTAAATCGGGTCCTCCCTCCTCCTCGCCCAAGTTGACCCATACCCCTGCTACCCCTGGCACTTGCCCTTCTGGGCTCCCCTTTAACACTTGCCCAGCCTCTGGGCCCCCTCCTACGACACTTCCTGCTCTTCTCCCTATCCCATCACTCCCCCATCTGCCCTCTCCCCTCCACACTTATTGTTACTGCACTTGCATAATCCGAATGTCACAAGGTTTAGTAGGACCATTTTGTTGTTTTTCTCCCCTGCCCCTCACCCACACCTCTTTGTCTTGTCACGCCTGGAAACACTTTCCGGTCTATAGACGGCATACAAATGCTCAATAAATAAATTAAATAAATGTAAATCTATTGTTAGTGATTTGTTTAGAACACAATTAAAATGAACAACTGACTATAGCAGAACCCCCACCATCAACACTCTTCTACTAAGTATATTGAGGCAGGTCTCTCCAGCCAGTTCCGCAAAGCATCCTTCCTGCCCGTCACATAATGTCCCAGGATTCTGGGTTTTAGTGGAAAGTGTTATAAAAACCAAGCTCATGCATCAGTTTTGGGTGATGACAGAGAAAACGTTGGCAAGGCAAGGAAGCAGCTTCATACATCTTTTGTGAACTGGCCTCTCTAACATAATCCACCTCCCAGACCCCACCTAATTATAGGTCACTAGCACATGACCAATTTGAAAAAAGGATCCTCTGCAACCCATCACTAGGCCTCTGGTCTATGCATCACACCACCCACCAATAGAAAAAATCCTTTCATTAGTCCTTAATCCTTCCATAGTGTCCACTTCTGGTTGCATTCTGTTCATGACCACCAGTTCTACTTCTGCTGAGAGGCATAGGGACCACTCACACCATGATGTCTTTTGCTCTTTTATCAGCAGTTCATTGTTCCTACCAGTCCTTACCAGTCTGAGCCATCACATGGCCCAAAACGATCTTGGCTCTGTTTGTTATTGTTTAATGCATGGTCCTTGTTCGAGAGCAGCAGAGTGCTGCACAGATGAGGGTAGCCAGTATTTCGACTGGCATCTTTTAACAGTATTGCAGTATTGCGAGTTGAGGTCTGTGTGTCTGATTCCTGCTGTATAGTACTTTTCCAGTCCAGTTATCTGTGCATGCTCAAAACTTGCTGTCAAAAAGTTGGGGCAAAGTCAAACCTTTAATAAAATTGATAAGGGATCCACAGAGTAAGTTGGAAGCAAAATATTGATGGCGCTAAGGAGGTGGCCTACATTTTGTTTAGCTCGGCTACTGATCATTCATTGACATATTATTTTTAATTTCCTTTTTTCTCCTTTCTCCCACATATGCTTAAAACAATGTAAATAATGAACAATACCAAAACAAAAATGTAACGCCTTCTTTGGTATGGTCAGTATAGCTTCTCCTCGTTCATCCAATCCAACAAAGACATTAAATGGAATCTTTTTCCACAATATGCTGATATAGTCACAAGAGTTCCACACAAGTTTAAACTTTTGAGGTATCCTCCCTCAGTCACTCATTTTCTCAAAGACAATGTAACACTATGGCCCTCATTACGACCCAGGCGGTAAGTTACCGCCTGGGTCGTACCCTTACCACCATGGTGTAAACTAAGTTTACACCATGGTGGATGGCGGATTTACCGCCCCATTCCAAGGTGAGTGGGGCGGTAAATCCCCATTTCCCATTTACCCTTCCCCATTCCCTTTTTTGCCCCATAAGGCATAATGGGAGTGGGGAAGGCGCTAATTACGCCAACGTAAATTACGGTGGCGTAATTAGCACCATGGTCCCTTAGCGCCATGGATTTTAACGCCTGCAAAAAGCAGGCATTAAGCTCACCATGGCACAAAGGGACCTCGGAATCAGGCGTTAAGGGTCGGCGCCGTAAACGGCGCTGTTAACCCCTTAACGCCTGACTCGTAATGAGGTCCTATGTCCTCTGTAAACCGTGCTTCGGGGGATATGACCACCTCCTGCTCCTGGGTTGTTGCATACATTTCAAGTGATGTTGGATTCCTCTTGCAATTACAGAGATAGTTGGAGTTCCTCTCATACGTTACTGTGGGTTCAGACAGTTTCAATCCTCTTGATTCAAGTGATGTTGGATTCCTCTTGCAATTACAGAGATAGTTGGAGTTCCTCTCATACGTTACTGTGGGTTCAGACAGTTTCAATCCTCTTGATTGGTACAGGGAAGATCCTGAGGGTACTACCATTTGCATTTCCAAGAGCCCTGGTTGCCATCCCTTTTAAGCCTCCCGACACCCGCTCTTTTCCTGCACCCTTCTTGATGCCACACCACATGCTCGTTCCTCCTCCAACAGTGGGCTTACCCCTCTACATTAAGGTCTCATTCTCACCCCTGCGGTGGGGAAAGTATGGCTTCTCATCCTCCCTCCTCTTGCTGGCTGACAACTCTCTAGCCTCTTTCTTCCTGAGGCTTAAGAACCATCTTCTCTTGAAGATTAACTCCAGGCTTCTGCTATTGTTATCCAAACTCCTCTTGATAACTTCCAGTGTCCTCTTGACTTTCTGCGTCAACCTCCTCCTGTTCTTCTACTCCAGTCTCCTCTGAGTAGTCTAATTGTATAATTTAACCCCCTCTTGATGTTGCCATCTGGCAAGGGTGTAGAGGTCCCGTCCTTTTTTGTTTAAACATAAAATTATTATCTCTCATTAGTGAGCAAATTCCACGCCAAAAATATAGTACACATCTCTTACTTGCTGAATCAGTAGCCTAATCTGCATCCCCAGATTTCCTGTGGCAAGGAGCAGATTCAGGACACAGGTGCCCTCCAACAGCTGCAGTGACAGCTAAGTCACTTCATCACAGTGGTTGCATTTAAGATATACACCTCTGTTCCAAAACCCCATAAATATGAGTTTATTGGCCTGGTGGCAAACTAAACTTTAAACATAAGTCATACCTTAGTTAGGCTATGGTGGAAGGTATTTCTCATAATTATTACAGCCACGTTGATCCAAATGATAACACACATGTGTCAGCCCTGTCAACCTGCTTAGCTGTGGAAGGGTTATGTGTATTCCCCAAAACCAGGCTGTCTTTGATACTGCCAGCAAGACTGTAGCCATGGGGACTGCCGCTTGTTGTTACTTTGTAAGGTCATGTAAAGCCCTCCCCAGAGAGACAGCTACTCCACAGGAAGATGTCCTGGGAACAGGATAAAAGGGAACACTCATTCACAAAAGGAGTAGCCTCACACTAGTGTATTGCCTTGCCAATATGGTATTTGTTTCTATTGAGAAGGGAAGGGGATGGGGTTAGCATAGAAAGAGGGAGCTCTTTACAGCTGATGGTAGGTGTCACCATCTTTTTTCTTAGGTGTCACCATCTTTTTTCTCAGCCGCTATATTTCCTTATTTGACCCTCTGCCTCTTTCTCCACAAAGCCTTGGCCACCGTTCCAAGGACAGGGATTGGACCTTTAAAGCAGGCTTTTTTTTGTCCAATCACATGTAGACATTTGCCTTTAAAAGAAAGGGTCCACCACGCCTTTTCAGGCTCACTTTGGAATAAACACCTAAAAAGAAATCCATTGAACCTCTATTGGGATTGTTGGATTTCCAGAGCCCTCTGCCAGTGTTGAGAAGACTGAGTGTCCTAGGTAGAGACGAGCTCTGTTCCCTACAGTGGGATGTGTTTACCCATGCATCCAAGCCCTACCATAAAACTGTGCGTACTGGCATGGAACGCATCATGATGGCCAGAACTCCCCAGAGAGTGCACAGGGAAAACATGAAGAATAGGCTGCCACCCATTTTTGCCTATGTTGTGAGCACAGGAGGGCACCGCCTAAAACCACCATTGGGCTACACACACAGTAGCCTGAAACCATTGGGAATGGCAATGCTGATTGCCAAAAACAACCCAGAACTGTGGGGAATTAATTTTCTTAATGTCAAAAATGGATGCAGTACCGGTGCTCACCACTATCAGAAAGCCGGCGTTTTAAAACCACCAGACTTTTGTGTAAAACTGAACAGAGGAACCCAAACCAGGCCAAGGAAAGACTTGCTAAGAAGTGGATACAATGTAAAACTATATTCTGAAATGACTTGAAGGAAGTAATTATTTAATGTATATGTAAAAATTGTAAGTTTGATTTAAACTGGGAACTAAAGTGACATTTAGCTGAATTCTGCCTGACAACTACCCCAGACAGGAGAAACCTGCTCAGCCACTCTTCGCAGGCCTAGCTGCATCCTGCGCCCCCTGCCAAAAGGAGATGACACCTCTCTGATTGAATTAAGGGAGGGGTACCTGTAGACTGCAGGAGGTTGAACAAAGCCCTGTCCTGGGCTCAGGTAAATGTTATATTGGGGGGGTCGTAAAATGGCTTCCTCTTGGGGGAAACTGGGAGGGGCAGTGTTTCTGCTAGCAAGCTGGGCTTGGGGGAAGTGGATAAACCAGTTATTCCACCATGTGATGTGGGAAGCCACACCCCTTTTTGACCAGGGCATAATTTTAAAAAGATAGATAACTCATAGTGCGGACTGGTCAAAATTATATAAATAATTTAATTATTCTTGGGATTTTTCCGTGCACATTTTAAGAGGTGTTAGGACCATCAATTAATGTCCATACTCCTTGCGCACATTTGTGTAATTTTTGGTAGATGTCCGATATTGGTAAACCGACCAAAAAGCGTAAAATGTTGTCATTTTTTAATGCAAGCCCCCAGGAAGATCAGAGGCGGACAAGCATGGACATAAGGAATATATAATGTGTACATGTAATTTCAACAAATTGTGTATCTGGGAAATATGTATTTGGATCAGAAATAGATTTGTGTGCACATTGACAAGGGGAGTGTCTTTCTGTAAGCCATAAAGATGACACCCAACCCAGCTCCCCAATCAAGGGAGAGGGGAGAACTGGGCCAATGACAAGTAGAGAGGGGCAGGCTCAGTTATGCCACGCACACACCCACTTCCAAAACACATAAAAAGAGACTGCTGGGACAGGTAGAGATATTCATTTTCCATTTCTGCGGAGCATTTTGACGGCCGAAATCCCATCCAGACAGAGACCAGAACCAGGGACCCATAGACTACAGAACTTTGAACCTAGAAGGCCCACTGCAAGCAAAGGTATTCTCAGCAGGCCTTCAGAATCCAGCAAACCTAACCAAACTATTCAACAGCCGGGTGAGCTGTTTGAATTCTTTGCCAAGAACTTTTGCTGGAACCGCAGACCAGACCCAGACCGCTGTGAGCAGAACCAGAGATCCGGATCGCTGTGAGCAGAACCGGTGCCTGATTGACCCGCTGAGCAGAGAGAACCGCCGCTGAACGTGTTGACCAGACCGTGATGAGGCCTATTTCAAATTTATATTGTGAGTACCTAGCAGAACTGTGCAGAAACAATCTCTTAGTTAAAATAATCTAATTCAAACTATTTTAGCCTATTAGAACTGCCTCCTAGAATCGTGTCATTCTGTCATCTTTAAAACTGAAAACTGTCATCTGTCATTCTGAGCTTTAAACTTTCAAATCCGAAAAACGACCTTCACAAAATCGGCTGTATCTCCGGAACCGTTTGTGCTAGGAGCGAAATATATCTTAAAGATAAGATTCTAAGCTTTCGAACGAGCCTAGAACCGACTTCCTACTCCTTATAGTGCCTCTGTAATCGCGCTGGACGCACGCGACTAAATTGGCCGCGATTTGACATTTTGCTCAATTTCAGCCACGTGTAAAAATATTTGTCCTTGCTTTGCTTGCTGAAATTCGTGTGAAACCTGACAATCATTCATAGAGCATTGCTAAAGTGATCCTGAACTGATTCAAAGTATCTATCAACTACCCTGAACCCCCTATAGGGAATTAAAAGCCTTTTTAGCGTATTTTTCACTTAATTGCAACCACATCAAAGTATCTTGCCTGTGTTTTAAAATCATACCTCTTTTTCTCTAAGCTTGCTAGGGGGAACTGCAATTCGTAGTGCATTTTTGTTGGGATTCTTGAAGACTGTGTGCTCTCCTTCCATTTCTTACATTGAATTGCCAGAGAAAAAGTGATTATCTTATCTTTTGTTAAAATCATATCAAGTTATTTCTGTACTGCATTTTATTCCTCATTGCTTTTCCCTTGAAACCATAAAAGTATTTTTGCTACCTTATCCATCCTATACTAACTCCTCATTGATTGTAAAGAAGTGTGCTAGTGCCAGATTACCAATTGTTGATCAACATTATATCCATAAGTGTGATATCAATTATTAATTTATTATAAAAGGGTTATATATATCTTGTTAATTTTTCAAATAAACCTTTTAATTTGCAAAACAAACCTACTTCTTGGCTCAGTGGGGTCAGGGGGATTCTAAGAGGGGGGTGTTATACAAGGGTTGTCATCCAGAGTACTGAACTGGACATAAAAATACATCAATAAGGGTTTTCCTCAGCATCCCAGACTAGGCATTGACTTAGCTGTAGTGTTGATTGAATATCGCTTACACTACTCACTCCCAGGGAACATTGGCAGTGACTCTTGATGATGGAACAAGACTTGCATCTCTGCCAGCCCCACTGCTGACCAAGACCTCATTTTGTTGAAGGACTCCTGACTGTGTGGTCCAGCTTCCATTACTGGGCGAATGAGAACAAGGACTGAATTTGTCCCTGAAACAACGGAGTGAGAATCATAGCATCCTCAGAGACAAGACAGCCAGGATCCCTGTTTTTTATTCCTTCAAACTGGTCGAACTGCTGTTGAACCAACTTCACCACATCTCAGAGTTTAGGACCTGACAGTACTGCTTTCGCCATTCAATCAAACCTTCAAACTACCATGCTTGCAACTTCGAACAAGCTATATGCCACAGCATGTCCTCGAAGAGTCTGTTACCTGCTCAAATCAACTGCTCATCGCTGGAACTGACTCATCCCGCTATTTAAACACCAGAGGTTGGCATTTGCATTGGTACTGATTGGTTCAGCTTGAATTCTGAATTGAGATCATGTGCATTTGATTTGCAGCTGGATAGGTGGATCATAACTTTTAAAAGCCAGTCCGTCATCTTGTATTCCCTGTTCATGTCTGCATATGTATGCACATTGGCATCTACTGTCAACAGCAGGACCACTGGTGAGTTGAGGGACATGAGGCAAATCTTTCATTACATAACCACATTTTTGAATGGGCCACAGACTCAAAGGACAACACTCCTGACAATACGGGGCCATTTAGCCTTCCGCACCATTCCTTCAAATACGGCTTCCTAATCACCCAACAAAGGCATGGTTATAATGAAGCCAGTCAGGGCCATGGACACTCATGAGGTCCTCATAATGCTGACTGAAACCTATGTAATTCTAGTCCCTTTTGTGCTTCTGTGCATTGGTGCAAGATTGGTGTTTGTAGTCATGTGGCCAGAATTGACGTCAGATTCCTTGGGTCCTATTCACATGGCATGGTTAGGAAATAGTGTGTTGTGGTCTTCTCACTCAGAGGGCTCTCCTTGGATTTCATGCCTGCCCCCTGAGCAGTTGGAAATTGTGGAGAATGGTAGAGTCATCAATGGTTCCCTGGGTTGTGTGACTTGCATCTTGCTACTAAACATTTAGTCTTTGAACTTCTGTGTAGTGTATCACCACTTTAAGATGGAGGTAATTCCCTGGGTGATGTTTTAGGATCTGTCAGACGTGTCCCTCCACCTGAACCTCTTGGGTTTTTCAGAAGACTATTGCGTTTGGTACTTCATAATCCTCCTGCTCCGCATGTCCTCTGAATCCTACTGTTTAACCAAGGTCCTGCATCTGGATGCTGCCTATTTGCACTGCAAAGGTGACTGGATGATTATCTCTCTGAATGCTGTCCTCCACAAGGCACAGGATGGGATGGATGCTCTCCAACAAAGATGCATGCCAGCATCCCTTCTGGAGCATCTAGATTTTTGGTGTGAAGTTTACAAATATAGCCCCGGTGCTGGCTCAAGTAACTCTGGTCTAGATTTTTCTGGCAGAAGGCTGTTCACTGAAGCTCTTTCAGGTGCAGTTGTCCTTAGCATCTCGTTCAGTCTCCCTGTCAAATCTCACCCATCTCCTCATGTGTTGGTCTTTGGCCACACATGCAGTCTTTCCAAAACCGGCTTAATTACCAGGTCCCTCTAAAGCTGTGGTTTACCCTATTTTCTGGACCTTTCAGTCTCGGTGTATGCCATAATAAAGGTATGGTCACTCTCTCTGGGTCTCTTATCATTGAGTCCACGGCAAGCCATTTGGAACGGGGTGATTATTATGTTTAATTTTCCGCTGGAGGCCAATGGCCCCATCTGAGCTCAAGCTCATTATAAACTCATTATGAACTGGTAACTTTTTTGCTCTGTATAATGTGGTTAATGGCATCGCCTGGGTGCCGATTTACTTGAGGATGGACAGGGTTTCTGCAATATGCAATGTTAATCTTTGTTGTTGGGGGACTGTGTGTGTGTTGAGACGATTTGCTTTGATAATACCTTTACATTTGTAAATTGCTCTTGCATTCTTTCTGTATCTCAGTGACATCTGAAAAGTGCATTTTGCCATTCTACTTGACACCTATTTCATAGTTAGAAGCAGGGTGATAGAATTCTGCACCCCCACTTCATTCTGGTCGTCGCATGTGTAACTCTAACACTGTAACTTCTAGTTGTAATTTGCCTGCATTGTAGTTCTTCTGACATGCCAGCACATCGGGGAGGTGCCGGTTTGTGCTGGTTCGTGTCTGGAGAGTGCAGGGGAGCGAGGCTTTTCTGCTCTCTGTGCAGCTCTTCATACCTGAGGTACTGGACTTAATACCCAGAGGTTTCTAAGTGCGGACCCGGGGATCGAACCTGTGTTTCTCTGTGTGCCCCTGAGCTATCCCCCCCCCGAGACATGATAGCAATGATAGCAAATCTAGAAGTTCCACAACCTGATAGTGAAATGCCTGATACATTATGTCTCATCTTTATTCTCTATTTGAAAAACTACTCACCCAAACGAGGGGCACTGTATGCCATGACAGTGAACCATATCGTTGTAGGCAACAGGATATGTTGGCACACTATCACTCTCTTACTAATGCCATGCCCAGCCTGTTACAGATACCTATATGCACTAATGAAATTGAACCTGCTACTACTGCTAACACAGGCACACAGGCTGAGAACCTAGGGTCCATGGAAAACATGACCCTATTGCCGCTAAGCCGATCAGAAAAGGAAGAAATTCCACAATATGATAATGAAACATGCCAAATAATACCTGTCCCTGCCAATGTAGATATTAATACTACACCTCTTGAAGCTGCTACTACTGACAACATAGGCGCAGAGGTTGAGGAGAATTGGAAACTATTATCCCCATGCGACTAAAATGGAAGAAATTCCACAATCTGATAGTGAAACATTTGCACCATGTAAAGAAATACCTACTCCTGCTAACACAGGCATTAACCCTACACTCTCTCAAGCCTCATACCTGAGTATGTCACTTCTGAATACACGATCCCTCATACAACACGGAGCAGAGGTTGAAGACTATCTTACTGTATCCAAACCGGATTCATTGGCCATTACAGAGACATGGCTGAATGAAACCACACAAATGGCAGCATCACTAGCCCTCCCCCAGGATTACAGAATCCTTAGAGCTGACCGTGTCTCACAAAGGGGTGGGGCGGGGGTCGCCCTCATGGTCAGGGAACATCTAGATTGCCACATAGTTAATCATGCCAGCCAGGTGGACTATGAAAGCCTACTAATAAAACTACAAATAAATGCTAACATTTCAGTGACCATTTTAACTATCTGTAGACCACCTAATGACATGCCCCCATTTGAGGAACAATTCCTTGATCTTCTCAACAACATTAACAAATCCAAGTCTCCCGTAACTACTGGCCTGAAGATAAACATGATAAACATGCCACATTGTCACTAGCAGCCCTGGATGACATTGGCTATACCCAATGGATTAAAGAACCCACTCACAGAGATGGACACACTCTGGACTGGGTTCTTACTCACCAACTGCATATCAAAAATACCTTCATTTGCGTATGCCACTGGTCTGACCACCTATTGGTTAACATCACAGTGTGCCTTCCAATGGCCCAGTGCGACTGGATAAACGCTAATAATTCTAAAAAAGAGCCGACATTTTAGGAATGTCATGCCATCTAATTATCAGGGATCTTGGAATCTAAATTGTTGCATCTTGGCTTTCTAGAGAATGTTACTGATCTGACATCTCATCTCTCTTCTGTCATATCTGCCTCGATAAAGGCTTTGGCACCAGAGAAAATTAAAAAGATAAAGACCAGGAACCTTAAGAATGCTTGGTTTGATGACAATGTTCTCCAGGTGAGACTAAATAAAAGAGCTCTAGAAAGGGATTGGCGCAAAACCCCTTCTATGCATACTCTGACCAATTATAAGGATTATGGGAAAAAATTTAAGAGTGTCATCACAGAAGCTAAATCTAAATAATATAATACCAGAATCAGTGGTGCCAGATCCAGTTGAAGCAAACTGTTCAAAATGCTTAAGGAATTTGAGGGCAAAGACACAGGTAGTCAAAATATTGTCCAAGACTCAGCTTGGTGGCAGGAAATTCAGAAGGAATTTTCAGACAAAACTACTGGTCACCAAAAAGTCAAACTCAGGCGGCAACTCAGTCTCAATGCTATGAGTTATAGCCTCCACGATGTTGCAGCTACCCCTGCCAGTCCCATCTCAGAGACTGCTCTGAATCTGAAATACTCAAGATAGTCATTGATTTAAAACCCACATCCTGTCAGGGAGGTATATGCCTGCAAACATCCTCAAAGGGTCCCTAGATATGTTGATCCCATGGATCACGAGAATGGTCAACCTGTCATTCAGTGAGGGCGTAGTGCCACTATCACTCGAGGAGGCCTCGACAACACCTCTACTGAAAAAGAGCACCCTTCATCCTACTTTGGCCAAAAACTATCACCCCATAACTAATGCCCCATTCCTGCTTAAGATGTTGGACAGGGTCCCATATATACAACTCCAGGACTTTATCGAAAACAATGACATCTTAGGTACCCGTCAATCAGGGATTAGAGCAAGACACAGGACAGAAACAGCCCTTCTGGACCTCAAATCCGACCTCATAGGTACAGTGGAAAAAAGTCAACCTGCTCTGTTCATGTTATTAGACCTTTCAGCACCATTTGATATTGGCGGCCATTCGATATTTGTCGACAGATTGAAAGGTCTGGCTCAATGTTGTGACATAGCCCCAGACTGGATTGCTTCTTTCCTGGGACCTCGAATCTCTAGAGTGGCAGTAGAGAATGCCCAATCTACACCCACCACCATCAATGCCAGACTACCACAGGGATCATGCATAACTCCATCTCTAATATCTATATCAGGCCTCTGCTCGACCTCCTGGACTGCTTGGCTGTCTGTTATACCCACTACACTGAGGACACTCAGATGGTCCTAGAGTTGCCGGGTGACTATTCTCAACACTCTTAGACCTTGAATGGGGTCTATGCGATGGCTTCAAACTCCCTAGTGCTCATAAATGTGAAAATGGAGCTTCTCATTGTGGCTACTGGGCCGCGGCTCAAGAAATAGGATTCAGCCTATGCAAGCTTTAATATTCAGGCAGCAAGATTACTGTGACCAGATGTGTCAAGACCTTTGGTGTCCTATGACTATGAAGTCCCAGGTGGCTCCTATATGATCATCTTGTGGTTATATCACTAAGCTCTTGAATCAAATCAGGCCCTATATCTCCACCAGCAATAGATTGCTTTTGGCCACAGTTCTAGTAAATATCAGACTCGACTATTGCAATGGTTTCATCGGGACTTCCCAAGCTAATCTCCATTCCCGTCAAACCACCTGGAACAGTGCTGTATGAGCAGTTTTTGGTTTATCTAAACGTGAACACATAACATCTTCTAGGAGGGCGTTAGACTGGCTTCCTGTTAGGCACATGATTTCTCAGAAGATTTTAGCACTCTCCTACAAATGCTGGACCGCCACTGCCTCCCGATATCTCTCGAACCACCTGACGGTCAATCACCCAAGCTGCCATTTGCGTTTTAATGACAGCCATATATTTAAGCAACCACGGCTCAGGCTGGCAAAATATGGAGGAACCAGTTTTGACATGCTAGCACCTAAAGAATGGAATGCGCTTGTTCTAGCACTGAGTCTCCAAATCCCAGACAGAATTTAGGAAAGCTATGAAAACCTACCTGTTTAACCTTAAACCAGGGTGATGAGTAGGTGATTCCTCCGCCGTCCTGACTCACTATTTTGCCTTCCTGTTTTGTTTGTCTTTTTCTGTTCTTTGTTTGCCCTGAGGCCCATGGGCAAGGATGCTATATAAAATAAAAACATTTAAAAAAGCACTTTCGGGGCTCATGCTCGGAAAGCTTTTCCCTGTTTTTCCTCTCACTTTGGCATTTTTGTTTTCGGCACATTTTGGTGGCACAGCCACCATACATTCTGAAACCATTGCTGTAACTGAGAGGAAAGAGTTGTTGTGCAGCAGACTATCTCATTGTAATAGCAACTGGAATGAAATCAGCAAAAAACTAATAGATTTGTTTCCAGGTTTGTCCGCCGTAAGAACCAATGATGGGCTCTATAACAATATTTGCGCCAATCAGGAGCTTCATAAGATGCGCACACACCATTTCATGTTATGCCGGCGCAGTGAACTGTCAGTGACATTAACACTGGGACTGCCTTGCACTGCACTGCATCTTCACACTTGCATGTTACATATGAAATAGTTGTTATTAATGTATAAACAGATTAATTGAATTACAATTGTAGATGCAATGAAATGCGTGTTAATATTGCATAGCTAGTTTAATTTAACTCCAATTTTAAATGTTGTGAATCTCACACCCTGCTGCTTGAGTTTTCAAGGCAACACCTTAGCAGCCTGCACCACCATGCAGCCTTCTCTGAAAAAGAGGTTTTTGTTTTCGTGTAATGACATTCCCCCACCTTTCAGATTACAGGAGCGTTCCTTTCTAGAACTCAATGCTTGCACTCAGGAGTTAGATGTCACAAATTGATTAGAAGATGGAACCTCACTGCGCCTTTACCTCTGACTTGTCTTCATTTAATGTTCATGAATGCAAGCAATTAACCGAGGATGAGGATCTATCTCTAAAAGAGAAGGTAATGTTTTATGTCAACGTGAATAACACGATAAAAGGGGTGTATACTGTTCAGGAAGCACACTTTTTTTCAGTATTTAAATAAAAAGATGACTAGTTATTCTTACTAATGCCGTTTCTTCTAATAGAGGAACAATTGACAAGCATGCAAACATGCACTTACCTCGGCACCCACTGGCCTACCGCACTGTAGGCCTGCACATACTCACTTACTGCAGCTCAATGCTCCCTAGCACTTACTATACTTGGCACTTACATTTGCTGCTCACCCACGAGCACGGACATTCCAGCACTTACCCCCCACCTCACTCCTCCACCCTCTTCTCTCTTTGCACTTGCATGTTCTAAATGCTCATAAGGTTTGTTTGTTTGTAGTTTTAGCTACTACCACCAGTCTTCATGCGTTTGAATCTAGGCACTTGAAGTAAGTTAGTATTAGCTGTTTTGGCAGGGCGGTTAGTGGATTGTCTCCAGAATCTGCAAATAAGCTACTGGGGGGCGGCCATGTGTAAGCATTTATGAGTTAGGGAGGCTGATTTGAGGAGGATTTTGTCTTTGGTGGAGAGCCAGTTGTTGGATCTTCTAAGGTCAGATATGTGGGCTTTCTTGGGGATGTTGAGGGCTGCTCTTAAAGCATTATTTTGTAAGATTTGGATCTTATCGATAATGTATTTGTTACATCCTATATATAGGGCATTACAATAATCCAGTTTAGATAATACCAAGGCTCTTTCTAAGGTAATGTAGTTGTAAGGTGTGAGGAATGGCTTAGCTGCACTAATTAGCTTGCACGTGTAGGCGGTGGCCGAGGCCATGGAGTTTACTTGTTTTTTGAAGGTGATAGTGGAGTCTAGGTAGAAGCCAAGAGTTTTCACTTCCTTGGCTACTGGGATGTTGTTGTTATCTATGATGAAGTTAGAATATAGATGGCCTAATTTATTGAGATTAGCGGTAGTGCCCAAGATGAGGAGTTTGGTTTTATCATCATTCAGGCATAGTCCATGAGAGGCCATCCATGCCTGATGAGATATACTCTGTTCACAAAGGCCAAATCCTTGTCGTAATCTTCCGTCAACGGGATGAGGATCTGTGTATCATCTGCATAGTTAGTGTAGGTGATACCCAGGCCGTCTAGATCATCAAAAAGGGGCTTTGTGAAGATGTTGTAAAGAGTGGGCGAGACACATGAATCCTGAGGCACACCACATGTGATAGGAATAGGGTCTGCGGCTGCTGAGGGTGAGAAGACCCGCATGGTTCTATTATCTAAGAAGGATTGAATCCAGCCTACAGCTTCTTGTGAGAAGTGAGTAGCTGAGTCTAAGTGGTGGCAAAGAGTCTTGTGATCCACCAAGTCAAACACCGCTGAGAGGTCGAGCAGCAGGAGTAGTGCTGTGTTACCATTATCTCGCAAGGTGTCTATTTGTGCTTTAAGGTCAATAAGTGCAGTTTCCGTTCCGTTTTGCGGTCTAAAACCTGACTGACGTACTACTAGGAGGTGGTTGCATTCCAAATATTGTTGAATTTGGAGGTATGCTACTTTGTCCAGAATTTTAAGCAGGAATGGCACTGTCATAATAGGGCGATAGTTTGTGGGAATGGTCGGGTCAAGTGTTTGTTTTTTCAGAAGTGGGAGGACACACGATTGTTTCAGATTGTTGGGAATGGTGCCGGAAGAGAATGAAGCATTTATAAGTTTGGTTATGAATGGGGAGAGGTCCCTCGCGGCATCCTTTATAATTTGTGCAGGGCATGGGTCACCGTGGCAGTTGGAAGGTTTGAGAGTTAAGATGACCTTTTCGACTTCTAGAATTGATACCTTCTTAAAGTTAAAAAGGGGTTTAGGTATTTCGGACATGGTGAGAGGTGAGGTGTTCGGGGGCATAGTGGTCGTAATATTATGAGAGTTAGAGGCGAGGAAAAGGGATTCTTTTTTGTTGTTAATTTCAGCCTGCAAGGTCGTTATTTTGTCAGCTAAAGCACTCTGAATGCTAGTACACCACGTTTTGTCGTTAAGGCAGGTGTCAGGGTTTTGGATAGGTGTTTCCAGTTCTTTAAGAATTGTGAATAATTCTTTTGTATTGGAATTGGCTTGGGCGTTAAGCAAATTGTAGGATTCTTGTTTAGCAAGGATTATTTCTTTTTTGTATAGGGAGGTAAGTTTAGAGAGGTTATTTTTGTTGGTATCAGAAGGGTTTAGTCTACATGTTTGCTCACATTTGAGTATCTCAAGTCTAATGGTTTTTAGGTGGGGAGAGAACCATGAATTAACATGTTTTTTCTGTTTGCATTTTCTGATTTTGAAAGGTGCTATGATGTCCAGGGCGGATAGAATTACCTTATTGTATTCTTCGACCAAGGTGGATGGGTCCGCAGAGTCAGGGAGGGAATTCAAGGTAGGTATGATCAGAGGGATACGTTTTTCAGCTGTAATGTTCTTTTTGTTCCTTGTAGGAATAGCCAGAGCTATGTTGATGTTCTGATAAGGGGCTGAGGATTCAAGGGCAAAAGAGATCAAGTGGTGGTCAGACCAGGACAGAGGTGTTATGGCCTTAATGGATGTTGCACAATGGTGTTTTGCTATCCAATCAAGGGTTCTGCCCTTAGTGTGAGTAGTGCCTGTTACCTTTTGGGTGAAGCCTAATTCCTCAATGAAATTGTTGATTAGTGTGGCATAAGGATCTAAGGGGTCTTTGTAACCAAGATTGAAGTCTCCTAGGAGGAGGCTTGGTGATGTATTTTTGAGGTTATCCGAAAGGATGTTAGTGAGATCTTCAAAGGATCTTAAAGGGCAGTCAGGAGTTTGCAAGAGTCTACCTTTAGTGGGGTAGCAGGTCTCAGTGCTAGGCTAGATTTTGCAATTATGGCTAGGCCACCGCCTCACGAGGAGGTGCAGTCTATTCTTAAAAGAGTGTAGTTGTCAGGAATAGCTAGCATTATTGCTGGGCCGGCTGCTGCATGAAGCCAGGATTCCGTAATAGCAAGGAAGTCCATTTTTTTGGTAGTAATAAGGTCCGCTATTTCTGTGGCATGTGCCATCAGAGATCGGGCATTTATTAAGGCACCTCTTATACCTGGCCGTGTAGGGTCAGTGAGTGGTATTGCAGTATTGTGGGGTTTTGGGCAAGTAGTGGGGACTCGAGAGAGTCGGGTGTTGAGTGTTGGTCAAGTTATGCAGAGATATTTTGGTATTAGAGTGGGCACTTCTTAGGTTTCTAGCCAAGTTGTTAGAGAGGAAGTCTAGAGATTTGGCTGTGGGTTCATAAATTCTGGGTAGTCTGGCACGAAGTTTGAGGTGTCTTTGGGAGAGATTACATGGTCTAATGATCATATCATTAGGGTTTTAAGTTCGTTCGGGGGAATCTCAGATGCCAGGGAGAGCAGAGAATGAGGCATGTTGACATCTATTGTGATGAGTAAGTGTAGGATCGTCCTCAAAAGGACTGTATAGGTAGCTGGTAAATACATAATTTATGAGGAGGTGGGCTAGCTAATGGTGGGGGTACCATAAATAAAGAGTGAGCTCAGAATGGACGCTGGTGCCTGTATAATAAAGTGTGCGAGCAGAGAGCGGCGCGAATATTCACAACGCTATGAAGCAGGTAAAGAGACGGCTCATATTAGTGCACATAGGCTAAGTAAAGTGCTTCAGTGTGGCAAGCTGTGTATGATATAGGTAGCACTGGCAGCGTGCCCGCAGGGGTAATTTAGCAGCAAGGTTCACCTAAGTTCAGAAGCACAATTTGGGCTGAGAATACATGTACTAACAAGTAGGAACAATATAGCAGCAAGGTCCACCTAACTTCAAAAATTATGGTTTAGGCTAAAATGCAGAGTACACACACACAGGTAGCAGCCATGTAGCAACAAAGTCCATCTAAATTCCAAAATCACGGTTTAGGCTAAAATGCAGAGTACACACACACAGGTAGGAATCATGTAGCAACAAAGTCCATCTAAATTCAAAAATCAAGGTTTAGGCTAAAACACAGAGTACACACACACTAGGTCTATTAGGATCGTCTCTATCAGCTAGTGTATATATTGTTTAACTCCATTGTTCCCTCCCTGTTGCCATGTGGGCACTTTGAAACACAATGAACTTGTATAAGGGCCTAACAAATGCACAACGAATAAAATAAAAAAAATGCAGTTATGAGCTATTTATCCAGCCCTGATATATTGTTGCATTATGGGACATGTTGTTTTATTTATAATAATCACTACAAAAATGAAAGAAAAATGCAGGATGAGCATCTCTCAAATGATATGAAGCATCTTGGCATATATAAATCCTGGATTTAGCATGTATCTATATTTTTTGGGGTATGTATTTCAGCCAAAACAGACTAATCTGCAGATGTCTGCTTTAGAAACATGGAGCTCTAAAGTGGATGTATCATACATTCAATACAATTAGGAGTTCCATGCTGAGAAGTTGTAATGCAGGCATAGCTTCCAGCCTTTCAAAGTTATGACGAGGGTAGCAGACATGGAAACACATCTAAAGTACCCATTTTAGTGACTAAAGTACCCATTTTAGTGAAATCCTGTTTGTGTTCTGCGTCACTCCACACTGAGCAGCCCGGCTGATGTGTGCCAGGGACAGACACGGCCTATGTTCCCATATAAAGGAGGGTGTTTGAATTACAGCTATAGATGCATTAAGCAGACCCTCCAGAAAATTGCGGCATGAAATGGAAAACTTTGCGGCACAAAAAAGAAAAAAATTGCGGCACACAACTGCGTTTTTTGCGGCATTTTCTAATGTTGAAAAATATATCATTTAACATCTTTTTTAGCCTAAAACCAAGTAATTGCAAGGCTTTTGTTAGTGAGGAACAAAATGTTGTGTTCTGTCTGGCCACGCTCTGTAGGACAGCCAGGTCGAGTCACCACAGCCTTTTGGATTGTGGTGGGGGAGGGGGATATTGCCTGATCAGCTCCATGGAAATGGTGCTGCGCCACTACTTCCAGCAGACAAGTGGAAAGCAAATAAACAGATAGGCTTGAATTCAAAAGTGTACCCCTGGTTGAAGCCCATAGGTTTGCTTTTCGCTTGTCCTATGACCCCAGGAGAGAGGGGGAACAACTCTACACTTCTCCATGGAAGGAATCCGTGAGGCCCAAGACACAGGGGCAATGCAGTGGCAGTAACTGCAAGCCCATAATACCTAGCCAAACAATGAACTCTCTTGGGTGGTCATCATTCCTTGATTATGCCACCCACACATGGTGACTTAACAAACCCACAAACAGAAATGACATCACAACACTACCAGGGGTCAAGTCCTACAAATTAAAGTGAGGGGACTCATCAACAAATGCAATGGCATGTGATGTCATCAGAAACTAGCATATCAAGGTGAAATAAGCATATATCATTAAATTGGCTTTGCATAACCACCAAAATTGCACAGGACGAATGGCATTTGCCTTTCATAAATTTAAACACCCAATTTTGTGCGTAATTGGTGTCATACAGCCCAGCCTTGATTGAAGGCTGGGCTGCATGATACAAACGCTCGTAGCTGTATTCGTTTCAAATTGCTTTACAATTATTGTAAAGCAATTTGAAATGAATACAGATACGAGAGTCTTCAATTGGAATCATGCAGCCCAGCCTTGATTCAAGGCTGGGCTGCATGATACAAACGCTCATAAGTGTATTCGTTTTCAAATTGCTTTACAATTGGTATCATGCAGCCCATGATACCAATTGAAGACTCTCGTAGCTGTATTCGTTTCAAACTGCTTTACAATAATTCTAAAGTAATTTGAAACGAATACAGCTACGAGCGTTTGTATCATGCAGCCCAGCCTTGAATGAAGGCTGGGCTGCATGATACCAATTGAAGACTCTCGTAGCTGTATTTGTTTCAAACTGCTTTACAATAATTGTAAAGCAATTTGAAACAAATACAGCTACGAGCGTTTGTATCATGCAGCCCAGCCTTGATTTCAAATTGCTTTACAATAATTGTAAAGCAATTTGAAATTAATACAGCTATGAGAGTCTTCAATTGGTATCATGCAGCCCAGCCTTGAGGCTGGGCTGCATGATACCAATTGTAGACGAGCGGCAGAAAGCATTAAGTTTATGCTTTCTTTTACGGCACTCGACAGGAAAGTAATTTACTTTCCTGTTCAGCGCCAGTAATGAAAACAGTCCAGTGGCCTCTTTGGGTGCTCTGAGTTGGCGGCAGATGAGCGGACAGGCCAGTGCTTACCTGGCTACGCTTCACCAACTCTGTCAGCTCGGCAGGGTGGGCACTCAAAGAGCCTTGGAGGTGCCTGGGGTCACAGCCAAATGCTGTGCAGCTCCCAGGCCTGCGTGACCCTCCCCCAATCCTGGGCCTGCAACGCAGAGCCGGAGGTGTTAACCCTCAAGCTGCTGTTATCAGCAGTCAGCTGTGTTCGCTCTAAATCATTAAATGAGTGCGAAAAAAGACACACTAAGCTAACGTGTCTTTTTCGCGCTCATTTAATGATTTATAGCGGCAATTGCGGGAAATGGCAAATTTTGCGATTTTTTTGCAAATCGCAAAATCGCCATAAGGTGGATGGTCTGATTAAGTGAGCACTGCATGACACACGGTGACCCAATGCAGCTATTTGTTTTAGAGATGGTCTTAAGGACGCTTATATACCTAGATTGTGTTTAGCTGTCCAATATTTCTTTTACAGACCGGACTCTACAAGTTGGTCTGAAGTTGCCAGAAAAGATTACATGACTGTTACAGAGTGAGATGTGACATCGAGGTTGGGCTCTGCAAAGGGCACCCCTTTCACACTCACTGGCTTTAACTAAAATCGTGCTGGGTGCCTGAGAGACTGAGGGAGCCCCACCAGTACCACCGCTCATGGACTGTGTGCAGGCCTCCATTCCATTCAGCATTGACCCGCTTACAGCTCTGGTGCAGTATGTGTAGAAGCCCTGAGTACCCAGTCTATAAACATTCTATTACCTTTTTGCACCATTTTCTCACAGTTGTTACATCAGGATGGTTGGCTGGCCTCTCTCCGTCATGTTGTGAGCTGACCTCCAGTTTGCAATCCATTTTTTTATGTCATATCGTTTGGATTACACAAATCTGCTGTAAGCAAATGTGCTGACGTGCCTAAGAAAGAAACCTTGGTGCAGAACTCTGATACACCGAATGTTGGAACATGTCTTATGTGTTCGGCGTACTCCTACCTCTCCTGCACAATCTATACTGGCTCCAGATAGTTTTCTGTGAATTAAACAAGGGGCACCATCTGAAGTCGTTAACGGTATACCAGAGGGCAATATTGCATAACCATAGGTCCACATAGGAACTACACCTTAGCATGTCAAGGGGCACATCCTCGAGTTTGATATCGGGGGTGTGGAATATTTTTGAAGATACACGCTAACATCTATCCAAAGACAGACATTTGGCGATGGACGTATTAAAAAGATTGCGCAGAACATATTTATTTTCACCATATCTATTACTAATTTTACATTTCTACAAACACTAAGGTGCAGACATGTTTGTAATTACCAGTTGTGTAGGTATTAATTATTAATGTTATTCTTACCTTTGTGTGGGAGCGAGGGGTTGTTTGGGCCCCCTCGCACATTCTGCACATTATGGACCACTTGCTCGTGCAATAGCAGGAGACGCCTCCATTGCCCTTATGCTAACATTAGCATAACCGGGGCTATTGCGGGATACACTTGGCTTCCATTTTGTGCCCTCGATTCCATATTTGGACTAGGCCTCACTTCAATAGTACGAAAAGGCTTCTCTCCCCTTTGCAGCACTGTGCACAGCGTGCTCACAGCCCTCACCTTTTCCTCCCGGCCTGAAATCTATAGAACTCCCTTTCTCACGGATGCACCAGGGATAATTGCAATATATAACATAATGTATCATCTCACTCTTCCTCTGTGAACCAGCTCGAACCATGCCTTGTAGCCCATCCATCTCCACAAACCTGCCCCTGCCCCCTTGCCCTGCTGTTGGAAAATCACTGCCAATGTAACCCTGTGCCCTCCTAAGGCATTTTCTTGATGTTCCAGAAGTGTGACTCTGCTGTGCAGCCCACCTCAGTGCCCCCTAATAAATCCAGACCTCTGTCTCAGTATATTGTGCCATTAAACTAACACATGTCATTACAACTCCCCACTTGCCTTGATGTGCTACGAACCACCCAATCGCCCAGGTTATCATAGAGGACAAGCCCTCTACGCCTTGGACCCCATAAAAGTCCCAATGAAAGATGTTGTATACTAATGGTTGTTGTTTATTATATGTAGAATGGTAGTTTCTCATGACAGATTAGTGAGTGTCAACTCTATCTCACCGTGACCTAAGCCTCACCCCTCCCGGACACATGCAGCTGGACCTCGTGACGCTCACCCTCCCGCCATCTGGGTAACCAATCCAGAAGAAGCAGCGTCTACACCGATATATGTGTCTTTGCCTTCCAGCCAACCCTGCACTGCTGTAGCACCCTATGTTAGTTGCATCATCTATGACGCTTGTAATCTGTAACTGTAATGTTTTCCAGTGCGCTCTCGAGGCAGCAGAGTTCTCTGGATGCCAACTTTATATAAACTTATCAAATCTTGCAACCTATCCTCCTAGTCCCATTCCCCACTTGGGTGTATTATATTTTATGAATATGCATGTGTAAGTCAGGGAGTGAGCCTTTACATTTGGTGAGCCCCGCAACGTGATCGAGAAAGGTGCACAGAGAGAGGCCGCCCATGGCGTGCGGCGAGATCCGGGACACCCCCAGCAAAACCGTTGCCTCCGCGGTTGACCAGTGTGCGCATCTTTGCAAATACCCAACTAACTGCTCGACGAGGCGGGTCACGGCTTCGTTGGGTTGCAGCCCCGATTGTGGATAGACCGTGAACGGAGGTTGTCGGACCACCCTGCTGAAAAAGTGAGTACTGGTTGTGACAAAAATGTGAGAGATAATAGTGTAAAAGGTAAGGGTAATGGAATAGTGGGAATCAGAAGTTGAGTTTAGGGACTGTGCGAGTGAAACTGACAGGCTTTTCTTATCTATCCTTTATATGGCCATTAGGTTGTTGTGAACAAAGAGATAAAAGGCAATACGGGATCCTAGCTCCGAAGGGGCGTAGAAGGCGGCGCTGCATAGCATTGTATCGACCAGTGCAGGGAACAAGCGGAGATAAAGAGAATAAAACGTAGGAGTTTCATATATTTAGTAGGCTCGGAGTAGTTATTTAGAATATTCTGTTTCCGTGTGAGTAGAATTCTTTAAAGAGGCAGCCTAAGGGGGCTCAGAGGTGGGGAGTGAATGAAAAGAGATAGCAATAAGAGAAAAAGAGAATAGAGGTAGAATAACAGGGTAATTAATATTAGAAAGCAGTACATGTTAGATGTTGTATGTTGTTGAAGTCACTTGTTTCTCTGTCTGTCGATAAAATATGTGCATATTATGATGCCCATAGAATGAGTATTGCTAAGAAATGTGTTATGTGGTGGCAGAAATTAAGGTGTAAGTAAATAAGGTTGGTGGTGTTTAACATGGTGTGGGCTAACAAATACTGAAAATAACACTGGAAAGGGTTTTGATTGTATTGTGTAAATACACCAGGTATAAGAGCGAGACATAAAAGAAGTGTGGAAAGACATTATGGGGGGCGACACACTACTAGCGCACATCTGTCAACACCTCCCCTTGTACAGTGAGAAAATACAAAAATATCATGAGCAACCTCACAGAAATAAAAGGAGAAGGTTCATCCTAAATATGGCCAGAAGGAGGTTCTTTTGAGAAAAGAATCTTAGACCTTGCATCAACTCATCTGTTAGCAAAGTATCGAGGTAAGCAACTACAAAATAGACGCAAAGTACTAGATTTGTGGCGAATGTCTGAGGAAGCAACCCCGAGCAGTGACACAAATAAGGAAAGGCCCTCAGAAGGGCAGGCCGCCCCAACGGAGAGAGAGGGAGCAATGGGGGAGAAGAATGCTCAGTAAAAACAGGAGAAAATGACCTCACTAAACTTTACCCTTTATTGACAAGGCCTGCAGTCGGATATAGTGAGCCCAGGTATGTGCCGGCACCGAGTACCCCAACAGCCAAAGTCTTGTAGGGTATTTTGTGGAGATTTGGGGCCTGACGGTATTTTATTACCGCCGGAAAATAACTTAGCAATAATCACTCTTTGTATTCAGATTTGGCCATGTGCAACAATAATACAATGGACATGCATTATTTCAGCACCCAGACCTGCATATTTGGTATACGTGGTTGGTGGTATTTTGGTGAGCATAATTCCCTTGTTTTATTTGTGGCCCCAATGTCCAGAATCCCTTATCTTTGCTTAGATTTTTCGTGTGATCACTAGAGAGACCTCAGACCTGCATTCTAGGAATACCACATTTTCCAGTGATAGTGTTGGTGTGCCACCATGGGCGAACTCACTGACTTATTTACGACAGAGAGCTATATATGGTAGTCTTGTGGTAATTTCCACTACCTTATATACGGTAGGGAGCTATGTTCAGAGAGTCTCTCTTCCCGTTGGCTCATGTACCTCCAACGAGCTATGCTACAGTCACTCACAATTATTCATACTGATTCTGACATGCACACATCTGTCTTAAAATGACCATTGCACTGTTTAAAAATCTCCCCACATCATCAGCATTGTAATGGTAAACAATAAACATCACCCGTCTGTTTTCAAATATTTTTCTGTATTATAAAAGTTGTATTTAAACACGATCTCATTCTTTACAGAAATAAAATGGTACAGTCAAAGCATTGTCTATGACACACTGCAAAGAGCGTGGCGGAGAACAGAACTCAAATTGCAACATTGGTATTTGATTAAGACACGCACAGGAATCCTACACTGACTGCATATTACCGTACACACTCAGCTCCCACACTTCTCATTACCTTATCTTTTTAGTTGTTCTCTTTGGCTGTTCTCTTTGTGAATGTGGCTCCCTTGGATTAACTCCAGCAAAAAGGAACGCTTGCCTTCTCAAACCGGGGTCATTGCCTGGAATTCTCAGCTTTTGCAGATAGGAATGCCTCAGCCAGTGGAAAGGTCCTTCTTTCAGCTCTCCCCAATCTCGACTGCCGCAGGACACAGGAATCTGCATTCAGTCAGGAGCCCCACAGCCAGGTCTTCTCCCCAGTAGTGCAGAAAAAATGTCTGCCTGTCTTTTTCCCTGATATTGCCCACTAAAACTTTCCTCTCAGCCCTCTGTATGACGTGTCCCAATGAAATCCATCATCTCTCATCCTCCTACTCTTCAACAATAGCTTCGCTTATACATTTGCAATTGTTGCAAATCTGACTTCCTTCTTCCTGCAGTTACTGTGCACAAAAACACGGAGAATCAGGCAGAGAAGAGAAGAAAAAAAAATCTGCACACGCATTTAAATGGTTTTCAGAGTATGGCTAATTCTGCAGTGGAGAACACATTTTATTAGTGGGTTATGTTAAATAAGGTTTTATTAGTCAGGTTAATTGTTAATAGGTTAGCTGTTAATTTTCAAATGTGTCTCTAGCAATATAGGCATTTCAGGTGAAAAATAGTGTGCATTTTTAAATGAGCACGTGTGCTTTTAACTGTAAAAATAGATTTGCATCTTATATGTTAAAATCGTTTTTGACTGAATAGCCTGTCTTTCCTTGTTAATCTGGCAACCCATATAGCAATGCACCGCACCCTTGTGGTGGTGCTGCAAAAAAAAAATGTGCTACTTGTGCAGTAGTGCTGTACTCTGTACTGTAACACGCCAAATATCCTTACATATACCCTCCTTTTGTTTTTAGAATCTGGCCACGATTCAAGCCAATTCCTAAAAACAACTTGTTCTTTCTTTTTCTTTTAAAATGCATGTGTATTGGGATATCTTTCTCTTCCTGACGTAGTCAGTAAAATCAGTAACATTTTCATTTTTACTGATAGCACAATCAACCATCCACCCATGATTAGCACCAGGATAGCCAAACCCACTATTGAGCGTTCCCCCCAGGTTCCCCAATTAAATCTTTCCACTTCTATTATGCCCAGATTACTAATTGTAATATTGTTTTTTCTCAAATTCATTTTTATAACATGTCTTTCTTTGTGATTCAATAAATATTCCACATCCGGATCTATTGGAAAAGTATCCCTTTGAAAAAAATCGATATTCTCCACTTGGCTTTCCCAAACATCATTTGTTACATGAAACAATGTTAATCCCCCAATTGACACAATTGCATCCTTTGGAACCTGTAAATAAAAAACATTATATTTCACCTGTTTAACCACGTATGTTCCATGGTTTAAATGTACTACCGTCATGTTCTTTAAGCAGGTGCTGACCAACCATTTACCTCTGACCATCTTAGCCTGTGCCATTTCTTCACTCACCATATTACTAATAATCACTTCACATCCCTCTGATATACTTGGGTCAGATTTCAACCCACAAATAGCATCTGTGGCATCAGGAACAAACGGTTTACCTGGACACATATAATTTTGTTCTTTAAATGTTACACATGTTTCCAGGTTTGGTATTAAATAAACTTCAGGTTCCCATGACTGAAATGCCACCACTTCTGGAGTCTTAATCTTAATGAATTTGTCCTCTTGCCAAAATCCCACGTTGTGTACCCACTTCGTTTGATAAATAAGTTCAGGGGCTACAAATGGGATGCATAGCAAAAATCCGATCTCTAGTCTTTCCAAGTCCACATATAACGGCATTGCATTCCCCATTTCGAATGCAATTTTTACCTGTATAAGGTCAATTTCCCTCCTGGTCAATCTTTCTATCATTTGACGAATGATATCCTGCGAAACAAAATACAAGGGAATATGTCCTTGAATCAATTGTGAAACTGCAGTTTGAACTTCTCTCATATAATTCGTTAATATTCTATCAACAGGACTCATTATGTTCAATATTTCATTTAAAGTTTTGTCATGCTTAAGTATTATTTTAGTCGCCCGTTGCATCACATCCGCTTGTTCATTTAGAATGATTGCAGTTTCATTTATGAATCTTACTTGTTCATCCAGTCCCCCTCTAATTCCATCTAATGTCTTTTGTATTATTTCTAGGTCAATACTCAGTTGTTGTGCTTTAGTACTCAGTGTTCCTACCGAAATAGAATTGGCTGTTGATATTGTGGTACCTATTATTGCTCCAATTATAGACATTACCATTGATATCGCGAGCATCACCGCACCTCTTTTTCCTCTCTTCTTCTTAATGTCTGCTGAATTCACAAATGTTTTTTCCAATTGCATTAATATATCTCTTATTGACTGCTTAGTGTCCTCTTTTCTTATTTCCAGCCACTCTTTAGTCTGTTCAATCTTAATTCCGGTATTGTTCAAGTGTTTTTCAATCAAAATCTCAGGATTTAACGGAATGTATATATTTTGGAAAATCATCCTTCTATCACTCATGATGAATCCTGGTGCCTCTTCCACCGCGATACCAGATGCTGGTCCAGGTTCAATGACAACCTGTGCTTCTGAATTCTTGAAGATCCCTCCAAATATCATCATCATTAAACAGATCATTGGTATCATCTTCAATGCTGATCGCTTTGTAGCCTTGGTCTTCACCCCTCTTTGGGGCTTTCCCGGAATCCGTCCTCGTGGGCTCCAGGACTCCATCGTCTCCCGTGGGCTCTGATCCCAGAACCTCCGACCAAATAATGTTAATTGTCTTATCTAAATAGAAAATAAACAGATTAAGTACATAGCACAATACTAACTTCATCCTTTTGCCAAAAATAAAACATGCTTGGTAAAAATATTTCGTTTTTTTTTCTTTCTTCTGAAATTAAACACAAGTTAAAAGAAAACAAACACATATAAAACAGCATTCAATATTTAATACACTTTCTCTCTGCACACCAACCATGAGCTTCCATTATATGTGCATTTATTTATTTATTTATTTATTTATATTTATTTTATATTATATTTTACATATACTACAGTGTTTATGTGCCATCATAACAATCAACTTTTTAACTTCTTTGTCACTGCCTCCTGATTGTACCCATTTATTTTCTCTTTTTGTGTTCAAGTGATTTTATCTGTTTCTACATGCTCAAGCCGCCTGATCTCATGTCTGGGATGGCATGGTTTGATTTGATTTACATGGACAAACTGCTCTATTGCTGTTTCACCTTCATTTTTCAAAATTTTATACACTACAGGAGAAACCTTATCTATAATTCGAAATGGCCCCTGCCAGGCTGCTAGAAATTTAGAATTTTTCTGTTTACTTTTTCCAAAATGAAACTTGTACACCTGATCCCCTACATTGTATTCCTTTACTGATGTCTTTTTGTCATACTATGACTTAGCACTGTCAGCAGCCCTTTCCAGATTTCTCTGCACAAAAGCAAATGCATGTTGCAAATGCCTCCTCAGTTCATCAATATATTCATGAACCGTGGATGCACTCACTAGAGTTTGCTCATGTGTTCTGTATAGTAGGTGTTGTGGTAACACCATTTTCCTACCTGTCAAGACCTCATGGGGGCTAACACCTGTTGCTTTGGCAGGAGTCGACCTGATTGCCATCAGAACCAACGGTAAACGTAAATCCCAGCTGGAACCTGCTTCTGCCACAAATTTCTTTAAAATATCCACAACAGACCTATTGCTTCTTTCAACTGTACCTGAAGACGCCGCCCGATATGCGATATGTAGTTTCCTTTTCACACCTAGTATTTGCCATACCTTACTCATTAGAGTACTTGTGAAATGACTTCCTCTGTCTGACTCAATTCTTTGTGGCAACCCAAACCTTGAGAACACATGGTTCACCAGTAATGTGGCTGCTGTTTGCGCACTACAATCTGGTGCAGGGATGCACTCAATCCACTTCGACATCAAACATACCACACTCAAAATATAACGGTGTCCCCTGCTCGACCTTTTTAAAGGACCTACATAGTCTATTTGCAAATCTGACCATGGGAGAGTTAGGCCTCTTTTCATCAATGGTGCTCTATGCATTGGTGAAGCAGGTTTAAATTGGGCGCATACTAGACATCCTCTAGTATATAATTCCACATCTTGGGACATATGAGGCCAGTAAGCATAATCTTTTAGTATTTCTAATGTTTTTTGTGAACCTCTATGGCCTGCAGTTATGGCATCATGTGCATGGTGTATCATTAGTCCTCTGAATGAAAGGGGTACTACCCACTGTATTTGTCCTGTTATGGACTCTCTAATCATGAGTCCATCCTGTAATCTGATTCGTGTTTTGTTCTTTAATAACACCCTCAACTCTTCTTTTCCCATGCAATCTTTTTCTGTTAAAGGATTTTGTTCAGGATCTATCAAATGATTATGATAGATTCCCAAAATTTGATCATTCTTTTGTGCCTCAATCAAATCTTGGTCTGGCGTGTCATGACTCCACTGCACCACCGGTTGATCTATCTCCTTTGGTGCTTTAGAACGTGTCACTGCATCAATTTGTATTTCACCCATTAAATAATCAATATGTAGCAATTCTCCCATCACAGCCCCAATCTTAGCCAGATGGTCTGCCTTATCATTTCCCTCCTTATCCTCTCCTGGTGTTTTTAAATGCCCACAAATTTTTCTCCAGTATATTGTTAAATTATTTTCTGACACCAATTTGTCTATGGCTTGTATCATTTTTCCATGTTTAAGTGGCTTTTTGTTGTATGTAACCATGCCTCTTGCTTTCCAACCAGGCAAATACTCCACAAAGCTATTCCGTGCATAGTCAGAATCAGTCACCAGGACAATTTCACTGAACTTTTTATCAACTGCAGTAGCAATTGCTTTATAGATGGCTGCCAATTCCGCCACCTGACTGCTCCTATCTCCAATCCTCATCCCTATACTAGGAACGCCTTCACATTTCAACCAGACATTTCCTATTCCTGCCACTAATTGTTTATTACTGTCATTTTCAATGTGAAAAGCACAACCATCCACATATACAGTTGGCAAATCCTTGCATGTTTTTTCATCAAAAGCTTTGTGTGGTGATTGTTCAAATTCCTGTAAACTAGCTTCCACTTCCATTTCATTTGGTATTTGTTCAGCTGCACAGTCATGTAAGTC
The DNA here is from genome assembly GCF_040938575.1 of Ambystoma mexicanum. Taxonomy (NCBI): domain Eukaryota; kingdom Metazoa; phylum Chordata; class Amphibia; order Caudata; family Ambystomatidae; genus Ambystoma; species Ambystoma mexicanum. The sequence goes on from NC_090934.1 coordinate 663,388,209, forward strand.
AGCTAACCCTTGAGCAATTGGGCTCTTTTTATTTTGTCCATATCTTACTTCTACGGGAAAACCTTGTAATGCCAGCGTCCATGAAGTGATTCTGGATTGCGCTAGATTGCCTGATCTAATTCTTTTACTCTCTAAAAATTGCAAAGGTTGATTATTTGTTTCAATAATCACCTTTTCTCCCTGAACAATGGGGCGAAAATGTTGTAGCGCCCACACAGTGGTTAATAGGGCCTTCTCACATTCATTAAATTTCATTTCAACTTGGGAAAATGCCTTACTTGCATATGCAATGGTTTTGTGATTCAAATCGTGTTTTTGTGATAACACTGCTGACATACAATGTTCAGAAAAGCCTATTACTATAAAGAAATCCCTGTCCTTTATGGGGTATGCTAAACATGGTGCCTTTACAAGACATTCCTTCAATCTAGCCACTGCATCAGACTGCTCTCTTTCCCATCTCCAGGGAGTATTTAGTTTAAGCAGTTTAGTCAATGGTTGAGTGATTTCTGCATAATTCTCAATGAACTTTCTGTTATAGCCTGTCATCCCTAATAAACTTTTTACTCCTTTCACATTTTTAGGATCTTTTAATCTTTGTATGGCCTCTATTTTCTTCCTTTGTGGATTTAGCCCATGTTCAGTCACTTCATGCCCTAGAAAGTTCACTTTTTTCTTGCACCATTGTGCTTTTTGCAAAGATACTTTGGCGCCTGCTTTCTGCAATTGGCCAAGCACATGTCTTATTTCATCAAAATGGCTTTTAAGGTTTTCATTTTTTATCAGGACATCATCCACATAAACTATTGTTCCTCTTTCCACTGCATCCGGCATGGCCTTTCTCAAAAATATGCCAAATTCACTCCCACTATTGATGTACCCGAACGGAGCTCTAAGCCAGGCATATTGAGTCCTGTCAAATGTAAAGGAAAATAAGTGTTGTATCTCCTCTGCCAATGGCACACACCAATATCCAGAGGTGAGATCTAACGTGGTAAATACATTTGAACCATGTATCTGAGCTAGGCCCTGATCAATGAATGGTAGTGGCCATCTAGATACTGGTACTCTTTTATTTAACTCTCTTAAGTCTGCACACAGCCGCCATTGACCATTTGGCTTTAACACACCTAAAATAGGCGTATTGGATGTGCTATGAATGGGCCTAATTATTCCCCGTGATTCCAAATTTTTAATAATCTCTGCCAATGATTCTAAACATGCCAGCGGTAGTCTATACTGGCGTACAAACACTGGATTTCTGCTACAACCTTCTGGTAGTGTGGCCACATGTAAATCAGTTAAACCACAATCATAAGCATCTTTTGCAAATACATCCTTAAACTCCATAAATATTTCCCTCAGGTCGTTTCGATCCCCATCGCTGTCACATGCATCCGCTAAGGAGATCTGCTCTTCTACCATTCTGGAAAATTCTGGAAACTCTTCTGGTAAAGGAATCTCAGCGCTTTCCTCTAACTGTGTGGCTGTGTCTTTTTGTAGAGCTGCCACTTTTAAATATTTTGGCATATCAGCTTCCACTTCAATGGGCTGATTTCCTGTTTCATTTTCATTTAAATTAAATATTATGCAATCCTCTTGATGGCAGCACACTGTCTCATTTGAATCATAAGGATACACAGAATGAATTTTAAATATTCCTTTGGGCTGAGAGTCCAGGTGTTCTGGCAACTCGCCCTTGGCATCTACATATTTTTCAGGAATATTCCCAATCACCATGTTATTTAAATCTGCCGTATAATGTGATTTTTGTATGGCCATTCCTAATGGGGAGTTTTCCTCTAAATGAATATCCTGACAACCTTTATTATTTACCATGATTTTTACAGATCCCTCACCAATGTCTACCAATGGAATGTATTCATAATCCAGGCCTTGCTGTTTTATGGATTCATTCAGGCATACAAATGCATCAGAGCCTTTCATCTGCTGCCCATTTTTGCATTTCAGTGTTATTGCAAACTGTTTTGTAAATGCAGGAATAATAGTATCTTTCCTTATTTGTAATTCGATGGCATAAGGAACCAGTTGTGCACAATGATAAGCCCTTCTTTTGTCTTCAAATTCAGGTGCCGGCCCACCTAGGCGTGACCATATTTTTTGATTAAGGAAATCTAACACCATACACATTCTGTGCATGATGTCATTGCCCATGTAAAATTCATTTTGTGCTCCATTCACTATCCATACATTATGGTAAATTGTTTTCTGCCCAATGCTAATTTTAAGCATGCATCTGCCTGCAATTCGGTTTTCAAAGTCTGGACTGTCCAACCCAGAAACATATTGGTTTTTAATCCTAAATTTCGGGATTTCTTCCCTCTCCATAATTTTTTGCAACAATTTCTCATTAATGAAACTCCTTTCATGTTCAAGCGCTAAAGTGGCTTTTATTGGTTTAAGATAATCATTTATACCAACGTGAACCCATGGTTGCTCATCTTCCATGTGTATTTCTGCCAGAGTGGTAATGTGTTTTTCTGAATCTGTTTTAGGAATAATATTCTGTTTGCATGTTTTCTCTTTTAAATAGAAACGTAATGTGTGCTCATCTATGGCAGTCTGCCAATCTTTCCTTGGGTCCAAGTATATTTGTACAGGTAGTTTTTCATTGTCGCTCTGATCTTTGTCTTGACACATTAATATAACAGTGACACTAGGTATGCAGCTATTCTGGAGATATACCTCCACAGCATCATTTGTTTTGGCAACGGTGTGACATTCTTTTATATTGCTGTTTTGTGATTTTAGTTTCTTAGGCCTCAATGGTTTTTTGGTTAATGACCACAGCACTCCATTCACCCCATCTATGAGAGGAGACAATCTTTTCAGGCAATCTGTCCCCATCAGAAATGGAATTTCACAAATAGATGTGATCAATACCTCTTGTTTCATTCTGTGCTTTCCTATTTTTATGTCAACCTCAGTTACACCTATGATGGGCACCTCCTCCCCATTAAAGTTATGCACTGGGCCTTGATTTTCCTTCACTGTGATCTGACTCTGTGGAGGCCTCCCTTCATTGATACTCTTTACCAGCTCCTTGGACATAATTGTGGCCTGTGCGCCAGTGTCAATCATAGCAAAGGTGTGGCATTTTTCTTCTACAGTGATGGGTGCATAATATCTGTCCACAACTTCCTCTAATACACATAAGAAATGTGAATTCTTACTGATTTCAGGGCTCACCTTTCTCAGGTCTTTTTCACTTTTGGCTAAGCACATTGGTAAATGAAAAGACATTTTTCCCTTCTTTTCACCCATTTCTGCGCGAGAGACTTTATGCATTTCTCCATGATCAGAGGTTTTTTGGAGTGTGGCCACTGTTCGCCCATTCATCTGGGTAGCATCAGAGACCACATTACAATCCTCCAACTGAACATGTGTAACAACATCATTCAGCAATTTGTCATTTTTTAATTCTGTGCATTTGTGATCATTTAGTGTAATACCAGCCCTTTCAGCCTCTTCAAAAATATGTGGCTCAAAGAATTCTTCAGGTGATTGACTTGTACCCTCCTTGTGAGTATTTCCTTTTTCTGTCTGTGTTTGGTCATTGTTTTGCTTGCCCAGGGAAGGAGCTATGGCATCCCCACTTACTCCCTGTTCACTGGTATTCCCCATGCATGAGTCATTTTTCTTAAATCTGTTCCTTTGTTCTTTTGGAATTCCTAATGTTTCTTTTTCATTTGTGCAAATCTTTACTGTTTTATTTAGCTCTAAGTTAAACCGTACCTCTTTTTTAGAAGTATTTGCACTTTCTGTCACAATTTCATTTACTGGTACTTTCATTTTTAATCCATTAGGCATCTCAGAGTCGTTATGCAAAATTATATCAGAGCAATCTGTCATTTTGGCACTGCAGTTATCATGAGTACTTAGTCACTTTTCGGAAGCCCCCCGGTCATTGCTATGGCCATCAGCCCCCTCTTTGGAAGGTTGTTTTTGCGCTGTATAGAGCTTTCCTATTTGCTCAGCTAACATTTTCACTTGGGCCTCAAGGCACTGGAACCTTTCCATCTCTCTAGGATCCTCTTTCTGTGGCCTAGGTCGATATTGGTTGTTTTCCCCCTGATTGGATCTATTCTGATACCTCTCAGGTGATTGATACCGGTTGGGATGGTTTCTGAACTCTTGATTCATTTGTGGAGGGGAGCGGGTTGCACCCATCCTTTGATTATAGTCCCTTGGTGGGGAATCATTGTACTGGCGTGGACTGTAGTTCACGTTTTGCCTCATGTCCTGTCTCTCAGATTGTGGGTACTGGCCCCTATGTTGATTTCCATTATCAGTAAATCGATCCACATATCGGGGCCTATCCTGATTACCATATATCATGGTGTTGGGATCAAACCTACTCTGTGTCCCCAATGACTGGTAGGGACCATCATTTCTTTGATCTTGATTTTGTCTCTGGTTATTGTTCATACCTGCCATATCAGACCGGTATCTTACCCGGGGTCTATCCCCTAAGTACCTAGGGCTGATGTAGCTCTCTCTATTACTAGGATCATGTGTTTGGAATATTGGTACAGGAAATGGCGATCTCTGTTGATTACCCCTTTGTTCAGGTGTCACATTATTTTTACCTTGACTTTGAGCAGACTCAAGGGACATTTTGGCTGACCTGATTTCCATTACTGTGGCTGAGGGTTCTTTAGATTTATGCCTGGTATCTTTCATTTTATCACTTTCTCTACCCTGACAATAGAGTACCTCATATAGCTTTGTGCTTTGATGTACAATCCATTCAAGGGACTTGTCACGGTCAAATTCACGGACCAATTGGGATATGATGTCTTTCTGTAGCCCATAGAAGTATGCAGTTTTAAACTCATTGGAATTTGAGTCAAAAGATACATCAAAGCGAGAGAATGCTCTTTTTAAGTCTTGTAAAAATTGGCGAGGGGATGTATTAGGTCCAGCAGTAATTGTGTACGCGACTTTCTTTGCCTCCTGCAATGACTGAAAAGGAGAAAAATGACGCCTAATTTCTTTTTCAAACTCCAGCCATGTCATATTCTGCTGTTCATTTAATCCCCTTATGATGCTGGCCGTCGGGGCATCTAAAGTTAAATGAAAATATTGTCTGTACTGTTCCTTAGGTATCTGGAGTGCTTTAAAAATGTCATGCACCGCTTCTAAGTGATCCTCAATGCAGCATTCACCTCCCTTTTTAAATGGTTTGATCAGGGCTTTAATGGATTTCATTATTTTTATGGGGCTACTTGTTGCAATACATGGAATTGCACTATTTTGTGAGTCAATCCTGTTTTCAGGTGTATGAGATTGGTGACTGCCCCCAATGGGAGTATCAAATCCCCCAAGGGCGCTGCAACCAAGTTCAGTCACCGGCCCAGTCACTGGGGCACTAGCTCTTTGGGCAGAGCTAGAATTCACCTCCACTCCATTGAATGTGGTACCCTGCCGCCTCTCTTGGGACCTGGGAATGCACATTTGCTGTTCTAAGTCCTTACACTTTTTAAGGAGTCTGGTTGCTTCATTCTGCAAATAATTATTTTCATCGCTCATTTTATTAATCGCCTCCTGCATGTCGCACATTTGCATTTGGCATTCATTGAACTCTTTATTTCTTTTGTCTCTTTCTTGAATCATTTTAATCATTTCTTGTTCTGCACTCTGGAGATCACCTTCTTTTTCACAATGTTCTTTTTGTAAAATCTGCATTTCTGAAACAACCTCATCTTTATCCTGCCTAATGTGATCCACTAAGGCTTTTAAGTGTGCCAATTCTTGCTCACTATCTTCAAATTGTTTCTTGCTTTTGGATAACTGAGTATCAAAGTCTCTGCATTTTAATTGCATGTCTTTTTGGCATACATCCAATTCTGCTCTCAACATTTCCTGATTTTTACTTGCCCCCTCTAATTCAGTCTTTAACCTGTTAATTAGCTGAGTATCATTCTCTTGCATTCGCAGGGACTTGTTTAAAATAAACCATATTTTGCCGCATAGCCGTATTAAACAGTCTTTCTCTGCACTTTTATCGGCTGCATTCAATAATCTTGTAAGGCAGACCTGAATTATGCTGCCTTCTGCAAAAATATTGTCTAGTTTTTCTTTCTGCACCTCACCCTGAATGCGGTTATTCCATTCTAACGTGCTATTCGAAGACCACTTCCCATGTGCAAATAACTTTGCCTCTAAATATTGCACTAGATCTGAGAATGTGGTTTCCCTTTGTGACATTCTGAAATTCGTTTTTAGTGGCACACTGCTATTATAAAATGGGTTCCCTTTAATGTGCAAATGGCAGTGTGAGACACACTTGCCACGCCCAGTAGGTACTCTATGATCACTTTCCCGGCCTGCAACGCACCATAAATATGTAGGGTATTTTGTGGAGATTTGGGGCCTGACGGTATTTTATTACCGCCGAAAAATAACTTAGCAATAATCACTCTTTGTATTCAAATTTGGCCATGTGCAACAATAATACAATGGACATGCATTATTTCAGCACCCAGACCTGCATATTTGGTATACGTGGTTGGTGGTATTTTGGTGAGCATAATTCCCTTGTTTTATTTGTGGCCCCAATGTCCAGAATCCCTTATCTTTGCTTAGATTTTTCGTGTGATCACTAGAGAGACCTCAGACCTGCATTCTAGGAATACCACATTTTCCAGTGATAGTGTTGGTGTGCCACCATGGGCGAACTCACTGACTTATTTACGACAGAGAGCTATATATGGTAGTCTTGTGGTAATTTCCACTACCTTATATACGGTAGGGAGCTATGTTCAGAGAGTCTCTCTTCCCGTTGGCTCATGTACCTCCAACGAGCTATGCTACAGTCACTCACAATTATTCATACTGATTCTGACATGCACACATCTGTCTTAAAATGACCATTGCACTGTTTAAAAATCTCCCCACATCATCAGCATTGTAATGGTAAACAATAAACATCACCCGTCTGTTTTCAAATATTTTTCTGTATTATAAAAGTTGTATTTAAACACGATCTCATTCTTTACAGAAATAAAATGGTACAGTCAAAGCATTGTCTATGACACACTGCAAAGAGCGTGGCGGAGAACAGAACTCAAATTGCAACATTGGTATTTGATTAAGACACGCACAGGAATCCTACACTGACTGCATATTACCGTACACACTCAGCTCCCACACTTCTCATTACCTTATCTTTTTAGTTGTTCTCTTTGGCTGTTCTCTTTGTGAATGTGGCTCCCTTGGATTAACTCCAGCAAAAAGGAACGCTTGCCTTCTCAAACCGGGGTCATTGCCTGGAATTCTCAGCTTTTGCAGATAGGAATGCCTCAGCCAGTGGAAAGGTCCTTCTTTCAGCTCTCCCCAATCTCGACTGCCGCAGGACACAGGAATCTGCATTCAGCCAGGAGCCCCACAGGCCAGGTCTTCTCCCCAGTAGTGCAGAAAAAATGTCTGCCTGTCTTTTTCCCTGATATTGCCCACTAAAACTTTCCTCTCAGCCCTCTGTATGACGTGTCCCAATGAAATCCATCATCTCTCATCCTCCTACTCTTCAACAATAGCTTCGCTTATACATTTGCAATTGTTGCAAATCTGACTTCCTTCTTCCTGCAGTTACTGTGCACAAAAACACGGAGAATCAGGCAGAGAAGAGAAGAAAAAAAAATCTGCACACGCATTTAAATGGTTTTCAGAGTATGCCTAATTCTGCAGTGGAGAACACATTTTATTAGTGGGTTATGTTAAATAAGGTTTTTATTAGTCAGGTTAATTGTTAATAGGTTAGCTGTTAATTTTCAAATGTGTCTCTAGCAATATAGGCATTTCAGGTGAAAAATAGTGTGCATTTTTAAATGAGCACGTGTGCTTTTAACTGTAAAAATAGATTTGCATCTTATATGTTAAAATCGTTTTTGACTGAATAGCCTGTCTTTCCTTGTTAATCTGGCAACCCATATAGCAATGCACCGCACCCTTGTGGTGGTGCTGCAAAAAAGAAATGTGCTACTTGTGCAGTAGTGCTGTACTCTGTACTGTAACACGCCAAATATCCTTACAGTCTCCACGGCCCCACCACCGTATGAAACAAGAGGATTGTATGGACCAGCTAGTGCCCCTCCAGTGGATTTAGCGGGGTTATCTGGAGATTTGGACAGACAGCTCGCTCATGCCCAAATGGAAATAACACGGCCAAGAGCCCTGTGTGATAGGGGACAGATGTTGCCAGGGGGAGGAGAAGTACCACTAAGTGTAGCAAGTGATATGACACCTCCACCAAGTATAGCAGGGGAGTCTACACCTTCTCCACAGCCGCAGGGCAATGTGCGTAGGGCAAGGGTCAGGGCAAGGGTCAGGAAAATGAGTGGCAATCAGGAGAATTTTTCTTCCATTTAAATAACAAACCAATACAAATATGAGCAGAATCAGCAGACGACCAAGGGGGAGAGGGACAGGGAGAAAGAGAGTCAGAGGAGGAAATAGATGAGGTATGGACTACGAAGAGGGGGTGGCAGGGGCCGGATTTCCGCTCCCATTAGCAATGGACCCAGAAGATGGGGGAGAGCTCCCAAGGTGGCAAGGGAGGTTGAGGCAAAGAGTAGGAAATATGTTGGTAAGTAAAACAAAGAAGGGAACGGTAAGTAAACAAGGAAGTAAGGCCAAATTACAAATGCCTCGGATAAATAAGGGAGCAGGGAGACCACATTACATACCCTGGGCACAGATGGACTTTCGGGTGGGGCAGAGAAGTGGATACATGCATTTGAAAAGAACTGGCCATAGGGGATGTGAAAACTTTACTAGTGTCTGCCGTTGGTGATCAAGCAGACAGAGTGTGGGTGAAGGCCGGTTTCCCGGGAGTAACAATGAACAGCGACCGCCATGACGGGTCATCATTTAACAATATACGAGCACAAGTATGGGATACATTGCGGAGAACCTTCCCAGATACCCCAGACTTACATTTAGTAATGCAGTGCACTATGAGAGAAGAGGAAGAGCCTACACAATTCATTCTTCGGGTGCAAGACCTGTGGAGATCAGAAACGGGCACGGCGGGGGACCAATCCACCACCTTGTTTTACTTCATAATTACACCATTCTAGGAGGATCAAAGAAAGGGAAAAAGAGATAGCACAGAGAAGGTTGGCAGACGAAGCAAAAGTGGTTCAAATAAATTAGTGAAGGTTGCAGCAATGAATTCAGCAGTACCCACTGACAGGCAGGGGGAAGGAGAGGAGGGGTCAGGAAATACACCAGTGAGGATGGCAGCAGTGTGGTCTACAAATGGACAAGAGCAATGGGCAGGAGAGGAGCAATACGAAGGGCCCCAATGGCAGGGCAGACCCGCAAGAGGAATAGGTGGGTACCGGAGGCAGAGAGGAGGATTTGGAAGAATTGGGAAATAGAGGATTTCGAGGGCAAGGAATGAGGGGAGGACCACAAGGGTCATGTTGGAATTGCGGGAGGTGGGGACATTTGTCTAGAGAATACAGAATGCGACCAATGGGATATTACCAAGGGCAGCCTCCCATGCGGAACGAACAGCAGTGTGGTCACCGACATCCAGGCAGTCCTTACGGGTTACCCATGGGTGGAAGTGGGCAGAACGAACAATGCTATAATGAGCAACAGCAGAAGGTACAGCAAATGCCACGTAGACAACAACCCCAAGATCAAGGGATGCACAACAGGTAGCACGCCAGAACACAATGGGAAACCAAACTAACATTTTTGCAACAACCGCAAATGGCGCGCCGGCACCGTTCGGTGGTGTAGCTGTGGTGGGGGACAATGTCTTTTCTGTCCCAGGAACAGAAACATATGCTGACTAGGACAGCCCACAGAAAGCACTTGCATGTCCACTCCTATCCAGGGGTGGACTGGCCTATAGAGAACTCTGGAGATGTCCCGGTGGGCCTCTGCACCCCGGGCCTCTTTTGGGTGGTATTTCCAAATTTTCTCATAGGGAAAGTATTGGGCTTGCTGAAAATGTGTCATATGGGGCCACTTTGAACATTATTTCCAGGGCCTCTTTTGGTCCCCAGTAATTATTTCCAGGGCCTCTTTTAGTTCCCAGTCCACCCCTGCTCCTATCAACTACCCTATGTGCAGAAGGGAATCCACTGGTGGGGGCGGAGATAGGCAACACACAGTTCATCTTTATGGTGGACTCGGGAGCTGAAAAATTGTGCCTCATGGAAGGCCAGTTCCCTAGCTCTCTGGTGCTAGTCTAAAAGTTCCTTACACAAAAGCCTTAGACATAACGGTGGGAGGGAAGGCGGTGCGAGCACCCCTACTGTACCCTGAAGACTCGCCAATAAATTTGTTGGGAAGGGACCTCCTGAGCAAATTGAATATGACCATCTCCTTTACAGAACGGGGGATAGTATGCTCCACCCCAGGGGTATGTCCAGTAAGGCCATGTTTGTTCAGTGAGCCTGACCTGTCATATACCAATACACATGCAAACATAGAACCTACCTCTAATCCCAGGACATGGGTGCGTCATAGCTTTTCCCTCCCGGGGGTGGGAGGGAAAAGCTATGATGCATAATATGGCCTGGGATTAGATGAGATTGAAGACCCCAGCCACCCGGATCAATCAAACAAATGGTACTCAGACATGAGTGCAATAGCTAAACAAGCAACAAATGAGAGCTGTTATGTCTGCTCTCTCATTCCACATGCCTCAGAATACCTTACCTAACTCACACGTGCAGTGCCTCAGAATACCTTACCCACCTGAACGTGCACGAAATAATGAAACAGATACAACCACACCAGCACAAGACAACCCCACAGGATAGTTAATGCCAGGAGTGAATGTGTATGTGCGCAGTTTCATGCAGAGATGGAACTCCCATGATGCGATGGCCCGTATGAAGTTATTTATTGCACACCCACTTCAGTGAAGGTTAAGGGTTTGAAGTACAAAAAATGACCTAAAATAAATAAAGAATTTCAAGAAGTATGAAACAAAGAGAATTGTGTGATAAAGAAACATGTAGAAAGGATTGCGTTAAAAGTTTACAGTATATGTCTCTCTCTCTCTCTCTCTACATCCTTCTGTCACTTACTACTTTTTCATGTTGTCTAACCAAAGCTCATCACCACAGAACCTACCTCACAAGGCACTGCAATGCACTTTAACCCTGATACCACAATTATCCAAGATCCTCCAGTACCACAGTCTTGGCAAGCTGCTAGTGAACTAAGCGATGCAACGTGGGCAGATGTCTTTCCCATAAAGTACCAGAGAGTAAAAATGATAGATAATAGTGAAGGGGGGAGGAGGAGGCAGAAAAGGGGGCAGGAGGGAAAAGCTATGACGCACCCATGTCCTGGGATTAGATGGAATTGAAGACCCCTGCCACCCGGATCAATCAAACAAATGGTACTCAGACATGAGTGCAACAGCCAAACAAGCAACGAATGAGAGCTGTTATGTCTGCTCTCCCATTCTGCATGCCTCAGGTACACCTAAAATACTTATACCTCAGGAAGTGCCCTTTTCGGATGCCCAATTTTTAGTTCATCTGGTATTGTGTAGGATTCAAACCACCTTCCAGTCACACGCAGTTACAATAGAAATGCTGCAGAATTAAAAAACCTGTACGAGTAAGCAGCAAGAAGTAATTTGCATCAAAGGACCATTTTTTGTTATCAGAGGGACACGGTTCACAGAAAACAAATGGCATGATGAGACGATCACGTGAAAAGCAGAGGCGTTGTGAGGACTTACTGAGGAGAACTTTCAATGAGTTAAAGAAACATGCACTCTGGTTTGGTCCCAACACATTCGCAAAGCTCACATGGGTCACAGCTCTCGAGAAACCCATCAAAACACAGAAAGAAATTGAACATGAACTTTGTTTCCATGTCGAGGGAAAGGTACAGATGGGCTAGAACAGATAATGCTACAAAACAATTATTCCAGACATGAAAAAGGGTACAGCAGCACTCATGGACATGTATTGGGTATGTGGCAAACAAGCATACCTGCATCTCCCACCATCGTGAGGGGTACCTGTGCCCTGACCACACTGTATTTGGCGCTAATGGTGATTCCACAAAACCATATCCAAGTGGGGAAATATTCGGCTGACATATCGGCAGCACCCCAGCCAGTGACGCAAACGATGGACATCCAACTATATCTCCAGCAAGTCATCAGACCTCCTGGCTGAAATTCCAAATAAATACAAGCTCTTCAACTCTGCAGGAACATTCTTTGCTTCCCTCCTGGTGTTAGGACTTCAAGCACAGACAAATGCCAAATGGCTGCAGATCGTGCTCTGGGAGCTGACCAGACTGGCCAACAACACTGAAGAAGGGTTCAACGTTATAAAAGTGGAACTTCGCGCCTTGCGCTTAATGACAATGCAGAACCGGTACGTCCTGGACCTCCTCACAGCAATGGACGGCTGCACATTCGTACCTTCTGAAGACACAGACAATGGGACCCTCTCCCACGTCATCTTGGCTGTGCATAGTTTGGGGGAGAGAATGTGGAAGGAAGGAGGAATAGAGCCGAGCAACTGGTTTGATGACATCTTCAATTGGATACCGTCTTGGCTCACTGTGATGATGAAAATGCTTGTCCCACTCATCGTTTTGTGCTGATATTTTTATGTGTGTGTCAGGTGGGCCTTCGATGTTGTGCAAAATCAATGCCTAGTTCCGCTATGATGATGGTAACAACGGGCAAACCAACAATGGCAGCGAACGTAAAATATGCTCAAATACAAACAGGAGAGTTTATCGCCTAACAGCAGTATATCATCAGCATGGGGACAGGGTGGATAACTTATACCATACAACCATCAAAAAGCTATGTGAATTACAATGGTATAGGGAGGTGTAGGTGGACCTGAATGGGGGTATATATATATATGACCTGCACACCTGATGAATACGCCAGAAGAGAACAGAGCTTACGAAGCATGTGTAGGGCCTGGATGCCAATTAAGGGACATCCGCATTGGATGAAGCGGTGCTAGAAGCAGAGTACTATCGAAATGAAAATAACCGTAAGGATTAGTGTGTTACTTTAGATGTAACAAAAGGGGGGAATGTGTGGGAGCGAGGGGTTGTTTGGGCCCCCCTCGCGCATTCTGCACGTTATGGACCACTTGCTCGTGCAATACGGGGAATGCCTCCATTGCCCTTATGCTAAAATTAGCATAACCGGGGCTATTGCGGGATACATTTGCCTTCCATTTTGTGTGCCTTCGACTCCATATTTGGACTAGTCCTCACTTCAATAGTACGAAAAGGCTTCTCTCCCCTTTGCAGCCCCAGGCACAGTGCGCTCACAGCCCCCACCTTTTCCTCTCGGTCTGAAAGCTTTACAACTCTCTTTCTCACGGATGCGCAGGGAATAATTGAAACACATAACCTAATGTATCATCTCACTCTTCCTCTGTGATCACTGTCCTGTCTGTGAACCAGCTTGAACCGTGCCTTGTAGCTCATCCATCTCCACAAACCTGCCCCTGCTCCCTGGCCGCCGCTGTTGGAAAATCACTGCCAATGTAATCCTGTGTCCTCCTAAGACATTCTCTTGATGTACCAGAAGTGTGACCCTGCTGTGCACCCCAATAAACCCAGACCTTTGTCTCAGTATATTGTGCCATAAAACTAACACATGTCATTACAACTCCCCACTTGCTTTGATGTGCTACGAACCACCCAATCACCCAGGTTATCACACATCACAAGCCCTCTACACCTTGGAACCCATAAAAGTCCCAATGAAATATGTTGTAACTACATGTATGCAATTTATAGGTTTTCTAGATTTATTCAAAGGTATACTAATGGTTGTTGTTTATTGTATGTAGAATGGTAGTTTCTCATGCCAGATTAGTTAGTGTCAACTCTATCTCACCGTGACCTAAGCCTCACTCCTCCCGGACACATGCAGCTGGACCTCGTGATGCTCACCCTCCTGCCATCTGGATAACCAATCCAGAAGAAGCAGCGCCTACACTGATATATGTGTCTTCGCCTTCCAGCCAACCCTGCACTGTTGTAGCACCCTATGTTAGTTGCATCATCAATGATGCTGTTTTCCTTTATAATTGTCTGTAACTGTAATGTTTGCCAGAGCGCTCTCGAGGCAGCAGAGTTCTCTCGATGCCAACTTTATATAAACTAATCTAATCTTGCAACCTGTGCTCCTAGTCTCATTCCCCACTGGGGTGTATAATATTTTATGAATATGCATGCGTAAGTCGGGGAGTGAGCCTTTACACCTTTAAATGTAAAATGCAATGCACGAGTGCAAACGCCAAAGCTATTGGCTTTGCCAATGCTTGTTTTTTCTCTGGGCAGAATGCATCTCCAGTTTGTAGATCATGCTCACCGACTGGCCTTCCTTCAATTGCCTAGACCCCTGAGACTAAGTCCTGGATCCGGGGCTTTTTTATTTAGTGAAGTGCTTTGGGGCCGCCCTGTTCACTTGCATTCCTCTTTCTGTTTATATTTGTAGTTGTATTTCTGTTCTATTTCTGGCATTTGTAAAGCACTCGTATACAAAAATATGGTTCTGCAGTGCTGCATTTGGGAATGGGCAATCTAACATATAAATGCTTGGAACAAAAAGCCAATTTTTAAGTTTGTGGCAGAATGTAGCCACAAACGCAGGGCAATGAATAGAAAATGTCCATAGAGAGCGGCATGGGCAATAAAACCTCTTTTGTTCTTTTGCCTGGGAAATAGCTGACAAAAATGTGCAGTTGCCGGGACTACATCTGCCAGCACTCCTGCATTGTTTATTGACTTGTCAGGAGCGTCAGTGCTGACGCTTCAAAGATCATTGCGTGATCCCTTTTAAGATACAGACAGTGGGAAGGTCAACACCAGCCTTGAACCCTAGTATCTCCATGTTAAAGCTAAATTGGGCAAGAATTGACCCTGCTTCCATTCTCTCTAAAGTTACCCACTACTACGCCAAGGTCTCCTCACAACTGGCTCCTTTACCATTGGAAATATATAGATTAGTCAGTGTTATGGAGACTGTGGCAGATTAGTTAACGCCCTTTCAGATGTTGACGAAAACTCCGGCTCAGGCTGCACCTTGTTATACAGCTGCATTATGCACATTACGTTTAGAAACTCGACAGTCAGAACTTAAATGGAGATTGAACTATGATGCCTCTATGTGTGACATCTTCAAACAACAACGACCATTATATCATAAAGCTTTGAAAGAGGCTAAATCGTTATATTTTGCTGACTCTATTGAATCAGTAATTAATGTTCCAAAGAAACTCTTTGAGGTAATAAAACATCTAACTAAACCTGAGGTCAATACGGAGAGGGTTAGTTCGCAGATTATGTGTAACAAACTTTCTGATTTCTTTCTTAATAAAATTGAAACCATCAAAAAGGAGATTATGGATAGCTTAGATAAGGATCAAGGCATTAGCAGGAATTTTGACAGCAAGGTTCCACCATCCCCTACTGTATCTGACAGGGCTACTTACTTTTTCAGTTTTTAATCAAAAAACTAAAGAAGCAGTAAGTAAGATAGTTGCTCATCTTAAATCCGCTTTGCCGCTTGATGCAATTCCTTTGCATTTGTTTAAACAGGCACCTCAGGATTTTTATGAGATTCTGGCTGAAGTGATTAATCCATCTTTAATTTGGGGTCAAATGCCTAGGAAACTAAAAGAGGTGTTAGTAATTCCTCTATTGAAAACCCCTCTTTGCATGTCTCGATTTTAGCAAACTACCGCCCCATATCGCTGCTTTCTTTCTTTATGAAGGTCTTGGAAGCTGTAGTCACTCCTCAATTGAGAGATTATCTGGAACAACAAATATCCAAGACAGTTGCCTGATGGGATTCCGGCCTATGATGGGAACAGAACAAGGGTGGTATGGCAGGCCTTATTTTATCACACCTGTCGGCCGCCTTCGATACCATTGATCATGGGATTATAGTATCCAGATTGAAGGAAGCAGGGTTCTATGGGGTTGTCTTAGACTGGTTTCAGGAGTTTCTGGTTTCTCTTTCTCAAATAATTTCACATTCACCCTACCATTCATCCTCTGTGGTGGTTACTTGTGGGGTACCTCAGGGGTTAGCACTGTCTCCTTTGCTTTTTAACCTTTATATCCATCCTCTAATGGCTCTCATCTGCCTATTTGGCTTTAGGGTGTTCTCCTATGTGGATGACACCAAAATGTTGTTCAGGCTGTAGCCTGACCAGCCAGAAATTGCGGAAACCCTTAGAAATTGTTTGGTAGCTTTCCGGGGATGGATGGAGGTAAACTGGCTTAAATTAAACAGCGGGAAAACCAAGATATTGATTATTGGTCCGCCACAGGTAGCTAGTGACTGGACCTCAGCATTCCCGCCAGATTCATTAGTCCACTCCCTGAGTCAGTAAAAACGGTGCGAAACTTAGGCAAAAATATATCACAGTCCGTGTCTCTGGAGGCCCAAGTGAATGCAGTATGTGTATCTAGGGTAGCATTGATTATTGCAATGCAATCTATTTGGCTAAATCACCTTATCTCCTCCATCGCTTGCAAGTGCTGCAAAATGCAGCAGTGTGCCTGGCGAAACATGTCCCTTTTGGAAGAGGAGTAACCAGAGCATGGCAATCATTACACTGGTTGCCTATTGAAACAACTGTCAAGTTCAAGTCATTGTGCATGATTCATCGTGCCATTAGAAAAACTTCATATTATAATACTAGTTGAACTTTAAGATCCAGGCTATGGAATTCTCTGCCCGTACATTTAACACAAAATGATGACTTTGCATCATTCAGGAAGGAGCTCAAGACCTTTCTCTTTACATAAGGGTTCTGGTATCTATGTTCGACTTGTTCTATCGGTGTAAGCACCATGATGCCTTTTGGCCAAAGCGCGCTCTAGAAGAAACAAATTGATTGATGGAGGAACAGGACATAAACAAGAGGAGAGGAAAACAAATGAGAACACCACAAAGTCAGGGAGCCAAGTGATGACCTTTGTCTTTTCTGAATTGAGTCTGAGAGACTTTAGGCTCATCCACGATGTAACAGCCGACAGATAAGATTGAAATAAAGTGTAGGTGGTCCTCAGTTGCACATCTGTATGGACAATTGGGTATCATCAGTGTAGTTGTAAAAAGCAAAACTGAAAGAGCAAAGAAAAGAGGCAAGAGGTTGAACATAGAGATTAAATAAGAGAGAGGAAAGGGAAGAAACCTGCGGGACCCCACACTCAAAAGGCCTGTAAGAGGAAGTAAAAGGGGGGTATATTGCCTACAGGAGACATGCAACAAAGGAAGCGGGCCAGGAAAGAAGTGCGCCAGCAAAACCCTGGGAACAGCGCCTGCACTGGAGGATGGCTTGATGAACCATATCAAAAATGGCCGAAACAGTTAAGCCGCCCAAGACCAGTGACTTCTCAATACATCTATGGAAGTCTGCTGTTCCGAAAACCATCCACAGTGCTATGAAACAGCAATGAAATGTCTCTAGTATTGTTGTTATGCCTCATTTGGATTTAATGAAAGCACATACTAAGCCACTTAGAGAATCTTATTGTTTGAGCACCTTGTAATATATTAAATTGTAAGTGTTTTGATTAAACAAATTAAGTTAATTAAAGGACTGATAGGGTCTGGCGATTGATTTTGTCATAAGAGAAATGCATGCTTTGAAGTGAACCAGAAGATAATTTTGTTTTTCATGATTGTCAAGGTGTATTTTCTAAATTTAAATAGAATAATACAACATTTTTTTTTGCCCTGACTTCTTGTAGGCTGCTAGTTTACTATGATACTTTCAATGCCAAGTACGCGTTGCAGTCTCCACTTGATCTTATTTGGCTTCCTGGTTCTCTTCATGGTTTCTCCCTTCAGACTGGTCAGTGAGGTAAGAAACAATCCAGTACTTTGTACCTCACACCTAGGTGCTCAATCTTTATGTTGTAAACCATGATCTCCACCATTTGAGAGGTGGTGGGGTGCAAATTGACTCTGTGGATAGGACCACCCAAATGTCATGCTTTTCTTTGAAGGGCATATCCTTTACTGCTGGCAATGTGGTTTACGTATGTGGAACACCATTCAAAAAGTCTTGCCTCACTCTTATCTTGCACAGGTAATTGCAAGCATGAGCTATTGATCACCACGAGCATGAGCATCTAATTCCAGCCTCTGCTTTTTTTTTTTATCTGAGCCTTCTGATTTACCCGCATCTTTGGTAATGTTATTCTTCATTTTGGCAACAAGGTGGACCACTGCCTGGGGCTGCAGCAGGATAAGACAACGGTAAATCCACGTTGTGGAGGACAGCAAAGACAGCAGGGATCAGAGGTGAAAGTGCAGTATATGAGGCTTCTGCAGCTTCCCACAAGCTGCCATACAACTTCCCCCTCCTGATTTCATTAATTGCGGGAATGGCATCTAGCGATGGCAGGTCACTACCAACTTGCTCACTAGAGTTGACCTGTACTCAGGAAGCTGCTCCCAATTTGAGCGACTCCAACGCAGCGCAGACTATCCTTGCGCTGCTTGGGTGTTTTGGAGCAGCAGCTCAGCAAGTGCGCAGTAAAGCTGGCCACCCATTGAGGGCTTAATGAAGATTGCTATCCGTGCGTGCAATGACAAGTGCTCACCGGCGCAAGAGTAAAACAAGCACTACAACCATCTGGTAGATTCAGGATGAGAGGTCTCCAGAGATCACTGGGCCAAGCGGAAAGGACCTGTGCGCGTTGGTATGCATGGCGCACACGGCTCACTGACATTCCCATGCCAACCTGCCTCAACGGGAACCACTTCTAAGCAATCATCTGCATCACGGCTTCCTCGTCTCAGTACTACACTGAGTTAAGGAAAAATAACTGATCTGCACAAGCACGACTGCTGAAAAACAAAATATATTTAATCCTATGATTCAGTTGTGTGGAAACTCATTTTTAACCTCGACAAATACAAGAGGTTAACCACGACAAAGTCTATCAACAGAATATACATTTTTTTTAAACAAGTAACAATCAGCACAGCCAATATTAAGCAGCCTATTTGCAAGAAGAAAAGAGAAAGGCCAGGTCCAATAGAAAATTTTGGTTGCAAACACACACACACAACACACACACACACACACACACAACCCAACGGCAAATATTCCTGGCCCTGCATTATTTTTGCCTCAAGCTTGTGGTGAACCCATCAACAGATGGAAGGATTGGAAAAAGGACTTTCTAAAATGAATTCTTGCAGTGTATGGTTCAAAATATTCCTTGGAGAGGAAGGATGCCCTCCTGTATCATTGTTTGGGACATGGAGTTAAGGAAGTATTGAAAAGACTCCCTGAACCAATGGTGGAAAAAGATCTGAATTTAAGTTAATTTGACAAAAGTGTTTTAAAACTGGATAATCATTACGAAGTGAAAGAGAACATAAGTCTTGCAAGACATAGGTTTGCCACAAGAGAACAGTGCAAAGGAGAAAGTGTTGAGGAATAACTCACAGTATTAATAGATTTAGCTGTACAGTTTCAGTTTAAACTGTGTAGTCAGGAGGAACATCTTAGGGATCAGCTAATGATTAAATGGGCCAAAGACAAAGTATGTGAGGAATTGTGAAAGGACACAGATCCTAATCTTGACAGAGAGAAATAGCTAAGAATGTAGAACAAACAGCATCTTGCATCAAAGAGTTGGTCAATGAAAACTAAACAGGATTGGACAATTCTAAGAAGTCTCTTGAGCAGACCGAAACTAGCTTGGTGAGAAAAGACAACGCAGGCAGTAAGAGTATAGCGAGTGGAGAAGCTGCACATAACAGAGACAATGAAAACCATTGGAGATACATGGGAAGAGACAAATATACTGATAGAAACAGAGGAAGAGGTACAGGCTTTCCAAGTAACAGAAGAGAGATGTTTGGTGGTTGTGGAGGATATCGATCCTTTAGGGGTTGCTATAGATCTGGAAGTTCGACGCACTTCGCAAGAGACAGATAATGCACAGTGCTACATGTTAAATGTAGACGCTGTGGGATAAGAGGACACATATCCAAATGCTGTCAGTTTTGAAATGGAAATGTGGGAATGATAGAAAATGGTGATGACTATGAGTATGTGTATGAAGGGTTGAATGTGGTGCAAGTAGTGGATGTGGTGTGTGAACTTAAGTTTTAAAAAAAAACTTTGATTGGAGTTAATGGCACACTAATTGAAATGCTGGTTGACAGTGGTCCAGACTACTGATTAATCAGTAAGAAATCCTAGGAAAAAAAAGTCTATCAAAGTGCATATTGAAAGATGCCAGGGTGAAGGCCAATGCATATGGAGAAACTCCAATAACAATAATTGTAGAATTAAATGCAACATTGGGCCTCATTACGAGTTTGGAGGTAGCCATGGCACTATTTGAGGCATGGCTGCCTCCAAACTCGGGTCCGGGTTCCTTGAATGAGGAACTACCGGGCCATTCCAACCTTGGAGGACCCGGCAATTCCTCATTCAATTTACCCATCCCTATTCCCCTTTGAGCCCCCACAGGGCTCAATGGGAATGGGGAGGGAGCTAACAATGGGCCCTTTAAGGATAGGATGTCTGGTCTGACCAGACGTCCAGAGCGGGTCCCACGAGGGAACCTCATAATAGGGCGGAATGGGTTTAACGGCACCGGCACCATTACCGGCGCGGTTAAACCCATTCCGCCTGCCTCGTAATGAGGCCCATTGTCTTTTAAAGTCAAGACCACAACCAGCAGGGTATATGTGATTAATGTGGGTGGTAATCTATTCATTTGGATCTGCCAGGCACCTTTTGAAATGAAGCTGAAACCCAATGGTAAGGAACAGGTACATAACAGATGTATTTATGATGGCATTTGCCTCACAAGAAAATGCAGCAAAGGAGTGCAAAGGACTGAATGAAGAGGAGGTAGCAACATGGTCTCTTGATGTTTTTAGAACAGATGTTGGGTATTTAAAGTGCTTTATTCAAAGAATCATTCAAAGAATCAGGCTCAAGAAGAGCACTGTTCTGTTTGTTGCCAAGCTTAGACCTGTGCCAATTGCATGTAAAAAGGAGAGTTAGAAATTCAAAGAATGATCAAAGAAGGGATCATTGAGAGGTCGGACGCATCAGAATGGGTTAACCCCTTTGTGATTGTAAAAAAAGTCCAATAGATCAATAACATTATGTATAGAGCTCAGAAAAGTTAACAAAAACATTGTGATCAAGAGATTTCCCCTACTGAAGATTGACAAGATGATTAAAGATGTGAGTGGTGCCAAAGTCTATTCCCTCTTGGATCTCAAATCTGCTTATCACCAGATTAGTATGCATACTGACTAAAATAGTTGCATACTTGCACATGTCGGGTTATTCAAATGTGTCAGGATACCATTTGGGCCCATTTCAGCTGCAGTGTTTTTCAACGAGTGATGCACAACATATTAGGTGGTCTAGATGGTGTAACATTTTACAAATATGACATTTTGGTGTTGGGGAAAGACACAAAATGAACATGATATCAGGTTGCAACAGGTGTTGGAGAAATTAGAGGTGGCTGCAATGACCTTAACTTTGGAAAAGTGCACATTTGGTATGCCACAAGTGGATTATTTGGATGACAGTTCATCTGGAGATGGGGTACGCCCTAAATTGACTACTGTGAGAGACATATTTGAAATGCAGTCACCCGAGAGCAAAGAGCAAGTGTCATCCTTTTTGGGGATGATTGAATACTACGCCAAATGTGTCAGAAAGCTTGTGAGTAAAACAGCGAATATGCAGAAATTGACCAGGAAAGGTGGGACATTACATTGGGATGAGAGTTGCAGGGAGGATTTTGTGAGAATTAAGAAAGACATCACTAATTCACCAGTGTTGCAAGGTTTCAGGGGCAATGCACAAACCATTGTATTCATTGATGCCTCAGAGCTTGGTCTATGGATTGTAATTATGCAAGAGGATGGCAGTGGTTTGCATAACTTAGTGTATGCCTCTAGGGCTCTCACAGAGATGAAAAGGCAGTATTCTGTGATTGAAAAGGAGGCGCTAGCTGTTTTGTGGAAAATAACCAAGTTTAAGCTATACCAGTATGGAAGGGAATTACCTGTTAGAACTGACCACAAGCCTTTGGTTGCCATTTTCAATAAAAAAGGACTTGATGGAGTATCAAGAAGGATTTCCAGATGGATAACAAGATTACAAGGTCTTGAACTTGTGTTGGAGCATGTGACTGGGAAGGATAATGTTGTGGGGGATGCATGGGCGAGGGGACCGCTTGTTAAAAGTGTTTACCTTGATTACGTGCCAGATGAAGGGATTAAGGATATTTTACTTGTGAAGAAGTCATTACAGGGAACCTTGTCATTGTACTGCGGGGCACCTCAGAACTCAGCAATAAAAATTACAAAAGCAATCCATAAAAGGAGTTTACACCAAGCAAGAAGTAATGCAATTTATTTGTGTCCGGGTGCAGTTGGGAAAGCAAAATTCTCACCAAGTGTGGAACAGAACTGCATGAAAGGTGCTCTCAAAGATACACCCTTAAAACAAGAGCTTTTAAAATCAAACGTGCTACTTCATCAAACCCTATTGCAATATTAGGTTAGTCCTACATGTGAGGCTAATTGGTAGAGCTATGTCATTCCCTATAGTGGGACTTACATTATCGTGAAATGATTGGGTTCTGCAAACCTTACCACCCCACCCTCGACCACCTGTGTGACATCACAGACCAACCAGTAATTCCCACATCATAGTGCCAAAACATTCAGACATTTGAGATGAGTAGAGAAACTTTATTCATCTGCCGCTGGTCATCTCCATCCGTTTCTCTTCGGGATGCAACCTATCATGACACGGGAGGAGCCTTGAACCATTTTAATGTTGCATCTTAGGAACTCTTCAATCCAATTCACAGGCTCACATGTGCAAAGGGGCAATTTGAAACCACTGTTGAACATTTTGAAACCGTCAGTAGAGCAGTTTCATGAACTAATATGCCGAATTGCAAAATAATTGTGCATTCGCTGCTGTTCCAGCACACATGAGCTTCCCCTCCTGATGTCGAATGTATTAAAATATGTTTGTTTCTTAGTGTATGATCCTGGGAATGTGTAATTTGAAATGTACTGCCAGCCTCTGTGGCTACTAAGCAAGTTAACAAATGTGAATTAATTTCTAGTGAAAAGCATGCCGTGAGGCCTGTTCACAGTGCCTTGGTCTAATGTTAAACCTGTATACTTACCTGTAACCCATCTTTAGTGTCTATATGTAATTTGCTCAAAACACAATTATTTAGGGAATTCTCCATCCTAGTGCATAGAACTGTGTGGCTATCAACAAAGCCCCCTCTCATATTCGTGGGCTAATCCCGCAGCAGATAAGATTGCACCCTTTTACAGTGCTGAACTTGCATTTATACCACAACATGATGACAAGTTGTATCAGGAGGTTAAGAGGATGGTGGCTACGAGATGGAGGCAGAACGATGATCAAGTTTTGAGTGATCAAAATAAGGAGTTCAGAAAAGTGAAGGATGATGGATGGCTTGGGTGCAGAGGTCACAGGTTGTTGGTCCATGTGGTGATGAGAGAAAAGGTGGTGGACCTAGGACATAGTGCCCATATGGGAATCTGTAGAACCAAATACCTCATGAAAATTGACTTTTGGTAGTCTGCAATGGACAGATTTGTTGTAGCGAGGATTAAGGAATGTGAGGAGTGGAAGAGTAGTGACAAGATACTGGAGACATAAACACCTCCAATGGTGGTACCCCAAGCACCCATGATTCCGTTGGACACCATTGCCATTGATTTATTGGGGCACCTGAATTTTCATGGTAGCAGGGAGTCGTATGTTATTGTAGTCATGGACTTGCTCACTAAGTGGCCAGAAGTAGGAGTGATCAGAGACTTCACGTCGAAGAATGTAATGACATTTCTAGAAGACCTATTCTGCAGAGAGGGTTGGCCGACCGATCTGGTGAGTCATAATGACCCACAATTCATTTCGAAGGAATTTCAGAAGTGGGCTGTGGAGAACGGCATACACACAAGAGAACATCTCTGTATAACTTGCACAGCAATGGTTGTGTGGAACATTTCAATAGAACTGTTATGGGTGGAATTCACTTGTCGATACAAGGGGGTGGTGACTGGCAAAAGGAGATACTTTGGAGAGTGTTTCAGCACAGGAGCACTCCCCATCCAGTCAGTGGGGTCTCTCTGTTTGAGCTGTTGTGGGGTCACAAACTCAACACGTTGCTGGTTCCTGGATGGATGGGTCACTCCAAGATGGTGAATGTGGATGTTGGTTTGATTCATTAAAGAATGAGATCATGTGGTGAGAGATCTAAAAGAAGGATTGATGTAAGGCATGGGTGTGGAATGGTTTGACTGAAAAGGGGTGATGAAGTCAAATTCAGACTCCCAATATGGAGTAAGAAGGCAGATGCAAAGTTTTTGTGGAATAAGACCATGTGGAATGACTATGGCAATGCGGTGCAGTTGGATGGAGGCAAAGTGTGGAATAAAGAATACATTGCAAATAGATCATAACATTCACTGGTTTCTCAAATTGTATGTTCTGTTGCCTCATATTTCAATGATCTTGATGAGGTTTTTAATATGTTCTGTTCCAGGCAGAGCTCATATTTAATGTTTTTCAGGTCATTGGAAGGGAAGGAAGTGTGTTATATATTGTATATACTTCAGGTTAACGATGTGCATAGTTTCATATTCAATATGTGGAATCCTGCAGTAGCTGATGGCATCATGGAGAATCCTATAACCTCTGAGCAGTCTAAATAATGTTTATGTTTAGAAGTACAGTCAGTATATTTATTTATGTATTTATTGTACATTTTTTAGGTGCGTATACATCAAGTAAAATGGGTTTCAAATCACCCAAAGGGCAACACGGAGGGAACATGGGATAGAAAACAACACACTGGAGGATAAAGACAAACCTACTAGGCCTTGTGAGCATTCAGGGCATGAAAGTGCAGAGAGAGGAGAGGGGAAAAGGGAAGGGGGAAAGTGCTGGAGTATTAATGCTCATTAGTGATCAGCAAGTGTAAGTGCCCAGTTTAGGAAGTGCTAGGGAATGTTCACCTGTAAAAAATAAATAAAGGGCTAAGTGCAGGCCTACAGTTGCAAAGGTCAGTAAGTACCAATGCAAGTGCTGTGTGTGGGCAGAGGCTGCAGGCGATTGGGTTTGGGAGGCCAGAAGCCCGAAGGACACATAAGGGCCTAGGTCACCAATCACAATGACTGTGAGAATAGCAGAGGAAGGAAGAAGGTAAGGGGGAGGTGAGAAGGAAGGTCTTGAGGAGCTTACGGAATTTTAGGAGGTCCAGCTCAAGATGAAGAGGAAGGGGGAGGCTGCTCCATAAGAGGGAGCCAGCTAAGGAAAGAGATCTGCCTCGGGACCTCTGTTTAGCGAAATGCTTGATACACAAATAGTTGGTTCCTGAGGAACGTAGAGGTCTAGAGGGAGAGTATTTAGTTAGAAGCTGCTCAGGGATAGGGAAGGGTGCCTCCCTGTAACGCTTAAGTTATTAAAGACTATTGACTTACCTTCATCTTGGGTAATGTTACAGACCCATGCCAGGCCAGGCCTTGTCTCTATGACACGAATAGAGATGTGACTTCTGATCAACAAATGGACCTACAGACCAAGTTCCGACTTTATAGAAAGTGTTCCTTTCTCTTAGCAGTCCCTGATGTATATGTGTCTTAGGTCTCTAACCTGGCTATGGGGGTGTATGTCAGGTATCTGCTGGAGTCACATGTATTGTTGATTTCTTTTGCCAGTAGTTTGAGGACTGGGGAAAATCTGGGGGTCCCCATTTACCACCTCCAGATGTAGCATCACAGAACATGCAGCACCCACGGCCCTGAATTCAATGGTCTCACTTTGAGTTTGTCACAGAAGGCATGCAAAAGTTATTTGACAACAGTGTGTTCATCAAGTAGATAAAATAGTAACTGTTGATTCTAAAACATGGTAATAGATATATTTCAGCCTATGTAACAATGTTTAACTGGATAATAGGTAAATCATACTAACTGGAACAAAAGACATATTCCTACTTCTATTAGGGTTTAGGTGCAAGCCAAGTCTGACTGACTCAGGTGAAGTGGGGATGTTTATAAATGCCACATATGCAACTAATTATGGCTTTTAAAGAATGCTCAAACGCAGACCCTGTCCTGTTCTAAAAGTCAGTATATGAAATGTATGCTATGGGCCCATTACTGAAGGTACAAAGGTTTCTGTGCCTGATATAGAAAGAACCTATTCTAACAATGAAAAACATTTTTGGGACATAACTGAGGCCTATCATTTCAGGCTCATCTTGGGTTTATGGTGTCTGATGGAGCATAATCCACACATATATGACTGTTTTGCAACCAAACTGGATGAACAAAATTCAACATTAAAAAAAAGGACAAACAACCTCTAAGAAAATAATGGAAACTCTGTAAAATCAGACAAGTAAAGAATACTGATGTGATAAAAACATTTTAAAAAAACAAAACAGTAAAGGCGCAGATTCAAATACTACAAAATTATTTTCTTTATTTCTTTATTTCAAACCCTGGTGAGCCTGAGGGAAAACTGTAGCTTGAATCTCGCTTGCAGCCATTCTGTTTCGACACTTCCACCAGTTATGTACAACTAACCTATCCAACCATCCACTAAACTAAAGGGCGCCACTAGCCGCAGAGAGGCTGAACAACCTTCTGTAAACCTTATTAAGTACCAAGCGGCAAAGGCAGACAGAACATAAAAAATACAGCAACTGAGTCAATTAATACTAACAACCAACAATTTTTCAATAAACAACTAATTGATCCTACTCCAAAAATGCTAATACATTTTTCAAATCATGACAAAGAAGCAGAACTACTCTTCACTAGCCAGACTACACATATACCTTCGAAAAATGGGATCATCACCAAGTGACTTAGGCAACTTTTCATCCAACAAGAAAAACTGCTTAAACAAGAACTTTCGAGATGGTGGGATATTAAAACCCTCGAGAAATATTTGCAAGTGGGTAGAATCCCACGTGGTCTGAGAATATGCATCTTTCCCTCATTTGAGGAATATGATATAGATAGTCTAAAAGACTGGGAAGAATTACTAACAAACCCATCCAAAGAAATGATTCATAAGTGAATTATAAATGCGAAGAAAATGCATGAGTAACTAATTACAGAAAAAACATAAATCAAAGAACCAATTGATGCACTTAACATTCCTGAAAAGACCTTTAAAAATTATGAAATTATGGATAAAATCATTGATCAACATATGGAAATAACAAAACTTAAAAAACAGCTGCAATTCTTAAGGGACAAAATGGACTATAAATTCAAGAGGGTTTATATGTTCCAAAAACCAACAGGTAAATGCACCAACAAACCAACCAAAAATCCATCAAGACACCCTATGGCTCAACAAACACCACAAACATGAGACACAGATTCAACTAGCGAGATGGTCTGGATACACCCCCTCAAGAAATGGAAAAAACAGCAGATCAAGAAACCCATTCGATCCCACCGCCAAAAACATCTTTTCTAGAGGAATACCAACAATACAAAAAAATGCACAGCTACTCAAGCTGGCCCACGGTATCAAATATTCAGCAAAACAAAGATGGAGCGGAACGAGAGGACACAGACCGCACGTCAAGAAACAACCAAACAAACAACACTTTGGGAGTCCAAACAAGATCCAAAAAGCCACTATCACAGAGGAAAATCTAACTGTGAATCTTACCAACACAGATCTTTCACCACAATCGGTTAAAGCCCTCAACAAAGGACTTTCATTCTGTCCTTCGAATGATTGGGACTATTTCGACATAAACACTGCCCTCTTTCTATTTTGCAGAACGCTGAAATTGAAGAAACACTTTTTAAATACCATAAATGCTAAACCAAAACTCAGGACACAACCAGTGTCAGAACACTCAGTGGATCATGTACTAAATAATGTAGAACCTCTCAACTTACCAGAATCAGAAGAAATACTCACAGTTCAATCTTTCTCAGAGGAACAAAACATCCTATTGGGATTATCAGCCAGTACCTTTTTAAAACCCAAATACACATTTATCTCACAACTAGCAGAAGGAAATGTGGTAGGCCTTTTCTATAAAGCAGTCCAGAAAGATTTGAGACAAATATACCTTAAAAATTAGCAACCCAAAATAAGATACAATCTAACACTGGCAGAAAAACAGGCCATCATGGATTTTAAAAATAATACAGACATCACGGTAAAAGTAGCAGACAAAGGAGGCAATATTATTCTACTAAAAACGTTAAATTACATAACCATAGCAAACCAACATTTAAGTGATGAACAATGCTACGTGAAAACTAACTGCCAACCCAATTTCCAAACTACAAGAAGACTGGCATATGATGAGTGAACATTGGAGAAATATTGGACCCTTAACAGATGAAGAATATCTTTATATGAACATTTCTCACCCAATTATACCAACTATCTATTTCACACCTAAGATCCACAAACCGTTTAAAGGCCTCCCACAATGCAAACCCATAATTAACAGCATAGGATCCCTAAGGGAAAAAATATCAGAATACATCAATTACCAACTACAACCACTGGCAGCAGGCCTCACATCCTATATAAAAGACACGAAACACATAATTCAGCAACTTGAAAACATTGAATGGGAACACAATTTCTGGCTGGTGACACTAGACGTATCAATCCTATAGACAATCATTCTACATGAAAAGGGACTACTAACACAGAATATTTCTTGAAAACAAGATCCATATACTTTTTGGAGCAAAACAACATGCTTTTGGAGATGCTCAACTTCACACTTTGCAATAATATCTTCACCTTTAACTTTGCAAATGTACAGATACCTAACAGTATAACCCATTCCGAAGAAAACAATCCAATATATGTTCAAAACATCATTTTCAAACCAACTGAACAAAAAAGGAATTTCAGTGACTGTTTTGAAAATGAAGGGACACTTAACAGTACAACCAAACCGGATAAACAAAATTCAGCATTAAAGAAAGGGACAAACAACCTCTAAGAAAACAATGGAAACTCTGTAAAATCAGACAAGTTAAGAATACTGATGTGATAAAAATATATTTTTTTTAAAACAGTAAATGCGCAGATTCAAATACTACAGCATTATTTTCTTTATTTCTTTATTTCAAACCCTGGTCAGCCTGAGAGAAAACTAGCTTGAATCTCTCTTGCAGCCATTCTGTTTCGAGACTTCAACTAGTTATGTTAATCCACACATAGACTGGGCCAACA
Organism: Ambystoma mexicanum; assembly: GCF_040938575.1. Lineage (NCBI taxonomy): Eukaryota > Metazoa > Chordata > Amphibia > Caudata > Ambystomatidae > Ambystoma > Ambystoma mexicanum. The sequence continues at coordinate 663,417,512 of NC_090934.1, forward strand.
TCTCCCAGCTTATTTTGTGTCAGTGTTGAAGAGGTCTGTGTTGCCGCCTGATGAACCCCAGCTATGCAATGGATACATTTGTACTTGAGAACTTTATTGATGCAAAAATGCCATACATTCTTAACCAAATTTACAAAAGCATCTGACATCACTATAAAACTCCTCAGGTAATAAATGAGGAAGAGGATAAAAGCAAGTTCTGCAGCTAATGCTTTTCCACAAATAGCTCACCGGCAGCTATCACACTCTTTTAACCCGTGTTTGTCTAAGCTGACTAGCTGCAGATCTTCTGACTGGTGATTCAGGTCACTTAAAAGGTAAAAAATATGAACACTGTGTTTGTGTCTCTGCTATATGTTTTTCCTCAGCAAATTTAAAAATCTTATTCTCTGAATATCATGACATACAGAAGCATAAAATGTGTTGGATAATCCTTCAGGTGCCTACAACAGGGATAGATTGTGCTTGCTCCTTTCGACCTGGCAACCATCAAACTTGGCAACATCAATCCTTTCGGTCTAACAAAAAGAACATGTTTCCTTTCCTTATGACCAGAAATAAATAAAACATAGCATTTCAAGTGTGTTGCATTCCTGTGAATACCTTCAAAATGGATAGGGTTTAGTTGTGCAATTTTATCCCTATCCTAATGTTCTTTGTGAAGTGCAGGTATTTCAAAGATCTAATTGTGGCTCTTTGTGGCAGGCTGCAATTGGAATCCTCAAGTAGATGTAGGTTTAATTCTAGTTTCCTAAACTTATTCTGAGCTTATTCTCTATCAAGAGTCAATACTTTGAGGAGCATGATATACTACAATACTCCCTGGGTGATCAGTCTATTGAATGCATTGCGGACCTGTTAATTGCATATAACACTACAGTGCTCTGCTCTCTCTTCATGATGGAAATGTATGGTGATGGTAGGGAACACCTTCGGCAATGGATTTATCCTATTGCAAACATTTCTCTTTGATATACATAATGGCTATACACTATTGTCCAGACCTCAGACTTAGGCACCATACGCCTTGATGCCACCAATCTCGGCTGGTCAATGCTTGATGATAAATAATTTCGGTGTCTCCTATGGGACATTTCTATTGCATCAAAAGCCACTTCTGATTTACTAGCTGTATATTTTACATGGGATTACCATGACAGACTATTGTCAATCTGCTTTCCCAAATAGGGGAATTATTTGACTTCTTCCTATGTTTACTAGCCTAGCCTGAATGTTTTCCACTGTCCTTCTTTTGGATCCCACCCTAAAGACATCACTTTAGGTTTTGCTAAGTTTGTCACCAAGTTGTTTTTGTTTTTTATAATATTGATTTTAATTAGTTGTAGCTTGACGACATTTTGAACCAGAATTATTGACTCATAATGGGTTGCCCTCAAATGAGTAATATCTGGAGAGGCTTCCAACACAGCACTGCATATGTTGTTAATGTAGGGGAAAACAAGTAGAGGGGCACTTAACCATGAATTTTCACTCTTTTTGAACAAATAAAATTGACTGCATTTATACTACCTTGGACATTTGAGAGGCTTTTTATCTTGTACACAACCCCCTTGAAGCCAATAATGTGTTGTTGTTTTGAAGCACAATACTCAATTCAATTCAATTTCTAACGTGCTGCCATGAACCCTGAGGCATGAGGGCTCGAGACATGACAGACAAACGAAAAGGTGATAAAAGACAGAGAGGTTGAGCTTCTGATAGCAGGGAACTAGGCTAGGACAGAGAGTGAAGGGGAAAATGATCAATAGAAAAGAAAGGTCTTGAGGGACTTCTTAAAGGAGGAAACCGAAGGTTGCTGCTGGAGCATGGTAGAGAGGGAATTCCAGAGTTTGGGTGCGGCAGATTAGAAGGCCCTTTTCTCCACCTTCTTAAGTTTGCAGCAGGGGTAAAATAGTAGATTCTGGTTACTTGACCTGTGACCCCTTGGGTTAGCTTTATCTAAGATTTGTTCTTGCAGATATTTGGGCATTGTGCCAAGTCTGCATTTAAGGACTATTGGTAAAAGTCTGAATTTAATGCCAGCTTCAATCGGCAACCAGTGTAAAGAGTGTTGAGCCACTGAGACGTGATCACGTCGAGACAGGACTGTAACTACATGGACGGCCCCATTCTGGACTACTTGAAGTCTGTTGGAGTCTGCTTTTCCCAAGCCAGCAAGGAGACTACCACAGTAGTCGATCTTTGCATGGCTCTTGTGATGGTCTCAGCATTTGCCTGCAAAATAAAAGGTTTTAGGTTGGACAATAGTTTTACGTAGTAGGTGGAGGTGGAAATGACACTACTAACGTGGGCACTCATATTGAGGGACTGGTCTAAGACAACACCATGTATTTTTAGTTTTGGTTGAGGATAAATGTCAACTAGACCTAGCTTGAATAATTTATAGGTAGAGTCCAATTTAGCTAGGTAATTGGTGTTACCCACGATTACAAGCTTGCATGTTAGGGAAATCCCTTCTCCGATGAAACATGATACTGGATTGTTAGACTATATCACTTATATACAAAACAAAACCAAAAATAAATTGCTAGTTATGAAACGGGTGTTTGAAGAACAGCAACATTTGATTTGTAGTAAACAAACTGTGATAGCAAACCGAACGCATAAATCTCCAACTTTTTAATCTGCAAGAGTGTATTCAAAACAATTGTTATTAGGATTCTATGATCACATAAATCCTTTGAATTCCCACGAGAATGCACCCTTGCTATGTACCCACCATCAAAGGGAAAGCATGAGTTATTGGGAGCTATGAGGAACTGTAAATGTCTCAGGGATTTACATGGCTGTGTTGAACTGGGTAGGCCTATGGCACTAAAACAGAGATATTACCTTATGAATGGCTGCCTGAAACTATTGCACTGTACGAAGAACATGTGTTATTGTGTGAAGCATATGCGTTGGAAAGGCATGAAAGGCCTATTTGTTATTCTTTCCAATGAAAGGAAAAGTGTAAACTGGAAATATCTTGTGGTTGTGAATCGGGCACCTAGGAACTATTTTCTGGAAATGAGGTTGCCGGTAGCAACCTGTGGGACGCCAAACTACGAGAATGCCTGCAGGGGCCGGTGCTCCAGGCAAGAGTGATGTTGCTGGACCACAGGAATGGGGACTTACACTTTCCACCTCCTGAAATCCTTGATTCAAGGGAGTTAGACAAAGCGAGGCAGAGGTAAAAGGAAACAATGAGTGTAATTAAAAGCAGGAGGTGAATCTATAGTTGTGGACTTGTAGGGAGCACTATAAGTACTGCCACAGACTGCCTTGAAGCATTCGCGCCAGCGCGTTCGTGCCGAGTTTAAAAATAAGTACGACGTATAAAACTACAGAGGGTGCTGGGAAATGAAGTTCTCTCACAAAGCTTTGCTCAGGAAAGTTGAGCACATTGAATAATAATGATTTATTTCTTTAGCATTAGTCAGATGGAAATGCAATAGTTGCAAAAGATGTGTTCAGGTTGAGGGAATGTCAAAATACTGAATCAGGCTTTGGATCTATTGCCCTTTATTGAAGTCTTAGGACTGCTGGGTATGTGGTAGAGTGGCCAGTAGCACAAATAATACAATAAATCACTTCTCTAAAGTAGGGTCTCTATGAGGATTACCCTTTCCCTAAATGTTCTGCAAACTAACAGGTTATATCCTTGGCCTAGCTGAATAATGTGTACAGCAACATGTATCAATATAGTAATTGCAAAGATATGTTTTTCTGTGGGGAAGCTGCAAGGTCTCAGAACGGTCCAGGGTACCAAAATGTCCGGTGTCTTGGGAAAGGATGTAAGTGTGTCGATTATTGTTGCCACAAGATGATGATTTCACCTTTGCTAATTGTCCAATTAGTTCAGCTGCAGGGGGATGGATTTGGGATGTCACGTTTAATGCACTGACCAATAGAGTAGGGTAATGTACGTCAATCTTTAGGTTTGTAAATGATTTGAACCAGTTGGAGAATTGAAATTTACATTTATTGAAATGTTGGAATATTGCAATTTTGTGTTTTTTGTCTATGAAAAGTGTGCTCTGATGTGGGCATGTCCAGAGTGAGAGTGAGAGTCCTTGGCATTTTGGTCACCAGGGACTGACTGATCTGCCGGCCATTGTATGCATGCATTAAAGAACTGTCTTTCTGCAATGTGTGCATTTTGTTTTTTTGTTTCATGGATTGATTTGGAGTCAAACATCTGGTGACCCTGGCGTGATCTCCAGTGCTCTCTGAGGACACATGGGCCCCCTGCTGCAGGTCCTGGACTGCAGGAACCTGCCCTCTAGAGAATATGTTTTGTGTACACACAGGATAAGTGAGCAGACACTTTGTTCTCTAAACGTCTGTCTATTCTCTGGAATGGGGGTGCAGCGCCAGGCTGTGCCGGCAGTTAAAGGGGGCACATCATCAATGATGAGACTTGGACTACAAATACTAAGTAAGTGCAGAGAGTTCTTGAACTTTTTATTATTGCTTGTGAATTTCTATTGTCTAGGAGTTGTTGACATAATGAGGAAAACTCCTGTAGATTAAGAAAGGCAACGTTGTACAATATTGCATGGGTATTAATGAAGTGTTGAGGTGAATCTCCCCTGATGAACGGAAAGAAGACATCATAAAGGGGCGAAAAGTGATAACTTAATGTGGTAAATTACTCCTGAAAGCAGGCAAAAAAAGCACTGTATATAAACTAATGGTACTATGAGGGAAGGACACTTTATCCCTCAGTGCTAGAAGTGAAGGGAAAATGAGGACGGTAAAGTACCCTCTCCTTGAGGTAAGGAGGCAGAGAACGGATCTATATCATTGTGTAAAGAAATGTGTTTTCATTACAGTTGTTTTAGCTGTTGTGTAAATAGAGGTATTCATTGTGAGGCATTGTTAGAACATGGTGCATATAAAAAGTGCTTGTGGGGAGGGAGTTTTTCGGCAACTGCAAAAGTGAAGGCATTCTAAGGTATTGGTGTTTTGTGACAGTTATTTGAATAATTGGTTTATTTGTGTGCTGTGAGCTTTGGAAATAAGACAACACTGGTTTGGTATCTGTGCATTTTTGTTTTGAGTGAGGTTAGAAACTCGTGTTACTATGGCTATTCCATTGGAGCATATGTGAAAAGCACTTGCACAATATAAGGAAAAGATTTTAAAATACCACAAAAAATGGCTTCAGGATACAGTGGGTAAACTATTTGAACCATGACCCGAAGAGGGCATGCATGAGAAAAATGTACTAGAACATATGCACACATATATTGTTGTCAACATACAAAGGGAAACAGTTGAAAAATAGTCAGAGCAGACTTCTTTTATGGAAAGTGTTTGTAGAGGAAGAGAATGTCTCTGAAAATGGTAAAGAAGGATTTAGTCAGGCGCAGAGTCAGGCCATAGCCCTGCCCCCTTATGGGTTCTACCTACTACAGCCAACCATAGGATACACTAACCCCCAGTTCTCACCCCCAACTGAAGACACGTAAGGAACATTAGGGAAACTCAGGGATACCACCAGAAACCCATTGATACTAGTAATTGAGAATAAGACTCACTGGGAATTAGAAGCAGCATTACAGAAGGCAGAAGAGGAGCTAACAAAAGCAGCACTGGGACTAGGGGAAACGAAGGGCAGTGTGTGTCAATAGGCATAGGCCAATGGAGGGCGGGACATATTATTTTTAAGATTGATAGTAGAGCTATTTAGAGCCTCAGAGCCGCAAAGGAGGAAACACCATTTTAGGGGAGCTACAGGGTGTCCTCAGGATATGATCAAAAACAACAACAGTGTAGGTTATGACTCGGTACATACTGACAGAAAGATAGAGGATGATGATGATGGGTGGGAAACAGAGGGCCCGGAAGAAATAACACCATGGGGCCTGTAAGGAGCTCATGGTGGCAACTGTAAAGACAGACACAAGTGATCACAGTTCAAGGGTGTTTATTAAACTGTAAATGCAGGGTTCCTTTTCTCAGTGAACCTTGGGTGATGGGTTCACCCATGGATACCTCTCTTCCGGGTTGCAGATCCCTAGAAAGTTCCTTAATGAAATTAGGGCCTCCGATAGCTATGTTCTTTTGCTTTCGAGGGCCTCTCTGGTTCAAAGTACCAAAATAAAAGTTCAATCAAACAACCTTTCTCTTTATACGGGTGATAATTCTTCACACTGCGGTTCACCCTCTTCCGGGCTCAGACCCCTCTCAGACGTCAGCCTTCATCCGCCGGGTTCACTATGGCTTTTCCATGGTCCACAAATCTTAATGTCTTGCTAAACAAGTCTTCAGGCTTCGCATCTTTCTGTTGACATCCCTCTGCCAGGTTCACTCTTGCCAACATTTGCTAAACAGTTCACTGTGGACATCCCTCGGTCAGGTTCACTTCTGTTAACACACTGTTCATAGGGACTTCAGGCTTTGCCCTTTTTCGTCAGCATCCCTCTACTGGGTTCACTGTTGCTGACTTTATCATTCCTTTCTCAATCACCTGTTGTTCAAAGTCTTTCGAATGTACAGAGGATTTTGCCAGGCCCCTGTATGACTACTTTAACTGTTCCTTTACAGCCTTCCTAAGTCCTTCTGTTATTTGCAGTTTCAACAAACACAGAATTGACCAGAGTCCCTCGAATAATCACCCACGTGGTACCGAATCCCTCTGCAGCTGGTCTCCCCTTTATATGTAACAGTTCCTTAAAACCTTTCAAAGTTCAAATTAGCCCTTGGCTAAGTTTCGTTCAACACAGTTCGGTTTCTTATCTATTCTTCCCTTGACTCACTGGCTGTGATGAACCGCTTGGCTTTCTTTATCCTTCTAGTCAAGTTTGATACCACCAAGACCAGCGTCCTTCCCCGAGTTGCTTATCAGAGAAGGAGGGTCTTGCATACCGTAGACATCTGCTGCAACACACACTGGCTATTGTTTGCGATCTTATAATTCCTTCTGCAGAGGTTTCACAGGCCTTAGCCGGAATGGGCAAGGCCCCTTTCTCCTTGTCACCCTCGCTGTATGGATCGTCTTTCTCCTTCTCTTGAACTGCTGTGCTGAGTTCGCTCACATGTTGTGCAGTCTGCCTTGCTCTTGTGCTCCACCTTTTATCCCTTCAAGGAAGGGAAAGATCTGTCAAGTGTGGGTGTTTCTGATGCCTGACTTTGCCTGACCCTTATGTCGGGACATGTCAAGTAAACAGCTCTAGGGTTAGTCTCAAATAGGGGGGTTGGTAAATTCAGAAGGGTGAGATGGGTGGGGTTTGTAAAGCAAACGGGAATGATCAGGATTATTACCAAGAAATAAACAACGGAGTTTGTGGGAGCGGTAGTGTTTCATCTGAGCAGGTTGGGAATGCAGGAAATGATAATCAGAGGGATGGGAAAGAGAATAACCTGGAGTATTCGGGTATGTAACAGAAAGACAGGGATTCTGGGAGGTGTCGTTTCTCATGGCACTGGAGTTTGAGTTCTCAAAGAGTTTACTATAAACATATGGTTTGTTGGCTTTGGCTAAGGGAGGTTCATTGAGGGGAAAGGTGGTAGATCTCGAGCAGCCTACAAAAGCTTACTGAACTGCTCCCTCGTCTCCCTCTCGCCTGGTAAAATGCTGCATCTCCCTTTGGTTATTTGCCCAAGCACAACCCCGGGTTCCCCCACCCAGGTGAGGCTCCCTCGCTCGTCCACCCCTAGTGTTGGGATCTGAGAGTGCCAGCCCTTCCATGGCCACCTAAATGAGGAACTCCTGAGGTCTACTTGGGAGAATACCCTCAGATTTCTCACAGGCCCTAGGCTTAGGCCACACACTAGTAGAATGGGCCTAGCCAAGGGTAAGAAGTGAAGGAAAGCATCACAATATAAAAAAGCAAGGAACACAGTTCCAGTTACTGCAGAAGAGGCCAGGAAGGTCTCATTATGTGCCCTGGCCCCACCTGGATAGGGACAACTTAATGCGTACCTTGCACTCCCTCACTGTTGGAGTTGGCACATGGATTTATGCTCTAGAGGAGCACACAGCAGGGGTCACCTTAGAGTGGCCAGTAGTGGTACATAGAATTGGGAGATGTTTTACCCAGACAAGATGTAAGAATGGGAATATATTTGATAAACAGTGTTTTCCTTGACTAGGTTTCAATCAGGAATCCCAAACCAAGATGGTAGAACATTGAGTAGAGTTAATTGGCTGGAATAATAATTACATTCATTTTTGAATTTTCCCAGCATTCTTTAACTGCCTTTCATTCAAGATCATCTACAGGCAGGTTGTGTTCCCCTTTAGTTCCTTAGCTTTAGGTCTGAAGTATTAAGAAAGCAGAAAACAATTTCCGTCATGCAACAACAGCCGATACAATACCCAGGCACCTGCTCAGCTCTGGGATAACAATGCCTTGCCAAGTGGGATGATAACTCACTACACAGGAGTGAGCACATTTGGGGGGCAATCGCTTCCCGCTTCCAGGGACGATTGGTCACACACAATAGCGCAGCCCACAGCCCACAGACACCTCTGGCATTCCCAGTACTATCAGTAACTGCCAACCCGGACAAGGAACCCTGATTAGAAGTGAAGAGAGGAGATCAAACATTTTATGGGGGGTCGACACAGGAGTTACCAATTCCTGCATTAGGGAGGAGAGGTTTATTTTGTCAGACAAAATAATGGACATGCATGCATTTTCTGGGACTATTGCATCGGTTGCTCTCACTGAAGACTTACCCATCACTGTAGGCACACAAGACGTGACAGCACCTTTACTGGATTCCCGAGACAGTAAACCACTTTGGCAGGGATCTTATGAACAAGCTGAATAGGATCATCTCATTCACAGAGGAGGGTGTAGTGTGTTCAACTCCAGGCACGTACCATGCTAGGGCTCTGGCTCAAATACAAACACACTGCAGTGGCAGTGCCCTGCACGTCATAGCGCTCCATCTAGACATGTTCCTTTATGGGGTAACAGTTGTGTTAGGTTGGCTGTCAGGGATTAAGGACAAGATTTGGCACATACCTGCTGAGTTTCGTTTCAGACCAGCTGCCCTCAGGAAGTGGCACCAGGCACAATGATCACAATATATTTGGAAGCAGTGATCAAAAAGGCAGACATTGTAAAACTGTCTGGTTTAGACAAAGAAGATCTTGAATGAGGCACAGTTCTTTGCATTTACCCAGCACAGTGACTAAGGGATGTGTCTGACGAATGGCTGTTCTACGAAAGCGAAGATGAGGGAGAAATGATATTTGAAATGTCCATACCTTGCAAGACCATTTTAGAGCATAGAGAAGTACCCCATACCATGCTCCTGGCCTAGAGATTACCACTGCACATGCAGAAAGATTTAGAGAAGGTGACCGGTGGAGTTAGGGTTGTTAAAGGGCCTAGGGACAGTTTGCATGAAATTGAAATCAGACACAGTGTTGCCCCAAGTAAAGCAGTATCCAATGTCAAAATAAGTGGAAGAAGGGATCTATGAAACTATTGTAGCTTTGTAGCAACATGACATAATACAACCATCAGAATCACCATACAACACGGCTATATTCCCTGTCAAAAAAGCAAAAGGTTCATCTTGGAGGATGGTTGAGGCCCTCTGCCCATTGAATAACATTGCAGAGGCAAAAATAACAGTAGTTCCCAACCCTACCCCCATCCTTTGCAATATCCCCACAGAAGCAACCCATCTCCCTATAATATAGCTCAAACTGCATTTTCTGCATCCCATTACACCCTGAATCACAGCCCCACACAGCATTAACTTATGGGGGCCACAGATTCCGAATAATTTGTTTGCCTCAAGGGTATTGAGAATCCCCTAGTACTTTTAACAGAGTATTGCAAATGGACTTAGGAAGCGTACAAGTACAGAGCCCATAAATTCACTATGCAGATGACCTTCTGGTCTGCAGTCCAACAGAAGAGCAATGTAGAAGAGACTTAGTGAGACTACTAACTGTAGTGGAAGAAAAGGGCTAATAGATACACAAAGAGAAACTGCAGTACTGCCACCAAGAGGTTGATACCTCGGACAAACCATATAATCAGCAGGGAAAAGAGTAACACCAGAAAGGACAGCAGAAGTAGAGCACACACCACGGCCAACCAAGGTCAAACAGATGTAACAGTTCTTAGGGTTATGGAACTACTGTGGAGCATCAATATTTGCCTATTGTACTTACAGCAAACCCCTATTGCAAGGGTTAAACGAAGCGCAGAACATTAAGGGACCCATTGTTTGGACAGATGCGATGGCCCTGTCATTTCAGGAATGCACAAGTTCTAGCAACACCAGATTACGAAGTGTATGATGACTCAACTATTTTGGAATGATGCAACTATGAAGAAAATAGTCTGCGGATGCATTTTTTCTCAAAGTTCATATCTGAGTTGGATTGACAAATCCACAATGAAACATTTTCTTCATAATACTTGACTGCGACCATGCTTTGAAATAACACTTTTATTTCTGGATTTGTTTTTACAAGCACAACGGCAAACGTGTTTGCTTGCATTTTCCTTTCTCTGTTTAGTAAGAAGGAACTGAAATAATCATAACTATTCAGAAATCGTCATTTTGAAACACTTGTATAAAGTATGCCTCACAAATTAATTCCTCGAAAAAGGATGCAGTAAACACAGATTGAAGTTATGTTGTGAGGCATTTGCATTGCCACTCCCTTACATGAACACAATATATTCAGGAACAATTATGTCCCTTTCAATAAACAAATGTTTATTTTTTCAATTGCCACTAATATTACTCATTGTCTTGCTGAAATAGGTCTGCAGATAGCCAATGCCATTAAACATACATTTTGTGTATTCCTAGTATTTCTGAAATTCCTCTGTCACACTTAATTCAGAATTAAACTAAATGGGACACACAATTACTGACCTAATCAGAAATTCATCCCAAGGAGCCACTTATTTCTAAAGGAGGTCCTGGTAAATGAGGTACTCCTTGTAGTTAAACACTAGTAAAGAGCTTGGGTTCAGTAGGCCATTATGTCAGAACGTGAAGCATACGTTCTACTGAGAAGCTCCTGGCTTCCAGGATCTGCCGCACTCGCTGTTGTCCATGAGTCTTTATTGACTTGCTGCAAGGATGAATAGTTTAGCTGTTACTGAACAGCTATGAGCCATGTCACACAGTCGTCAATATATGTTGGCAAGATAGAGTGTGTTAAGTGCTTGTCACTGACATCTGTATTCAGCTTGCAGAACACATGTTACAATCCTGACAAGGCTGAAACTGACAGGTATTCTTGAGTAACATTAAATTGGATATTTATCTAAATATTATCTAAAAAAAATATTAGCTTAGAAGTAGGAGGAATATGAAATGACACATTTGTTTATGCACCCGCCAAGACTGCACTGAAAATCTCTGCAATACTTTACAAAATACTACATTTGAGGTGAAGGTTACTCACTTGAGTGCACCCTCTTAAATGGCTTACAATTGCAGCAGAAGTATGTTGTGGTTTTAAATCAATCCTCATTAAAACCATAGGTACACCTCTGTTTTAACATTTACGGTTTCAAGCGAGCCCTGAACACCTACCTTTTTGCTTGAGTAGCCTTGGTAATTAATTCCGTTTGATTGGTGTGCTGACGTCCTTGCATGTGTAGTTGTTGTCTTTGTGAGTGTCCAGATGGCCCCTTGCTTGCTTCTTCGATGCTACACAAATAATACAAAAATAAACAAATAAGTAAAGGTTGCTGCATTAAATTTAACAGTAAAGGTTTTGAACCCGAGTGGTAATTTTTGAGAGCAGATTTAAAAGTGTTACATTTGTAATACCTCCTTTCTATTTTCTGTGAGATATTCTATGTTTAGGCAGGCAGAGTGGTGGCATGGAATAGAATTATTGTGTCCGTTCACTCCAATATGCTTCACCTGCCAAACCATCATGATTTTCCACGAGCATGTCATTTTGATGCTGTCAACGGTGTAAACGGAGTTTACACCATGGTGGTAAAGTTGGTGCACTTAGCACCAAGGTTGTAATGAGGCCCTCTGTTTCTTGCCCACTTCCCCAATCTAGATAGATCAGTCCTGACTTGTGACTCTAGAGGATTGGACATGGCACCGATTCCTTTTTCACATTTCCCTCTAAAGTTGCTGGGCATTTTGACCACAAACTGTAGTCCACTAGGGCGTTTACCATAGGGAGAACCCTTCAGCCAAACAGTCATATATTGTTTCTAATGACTTCAGTATATTTCCAGACACTACTGGTACTGCTCTGCAGACCTGCATAATTATGGTTTCTAAGTGGATGGCAGAGCTTAAATGTAAAGCTAAAGAAAGGTTGTATGGGAATGGGACATCCAGAGAGCCACTACAAGTGATATTGTGCCTTGCTACATCCATGAAAGTCTTCACAGCTTGACTGGTCAGAGATCTGCATTAGCAGTCCATCAAATCTCTAACGTCCTACTTCAGATTCAGGACAGGGTGATTGACAACTGTCTCTACTAGAGAGATTATTTAATTTGACAATTCCATCCCTTCAGCTCTGTTCCAGGTAAACCCTCCTACACAGTTCTACTATCCTTAAACCTTTGTCATCACCAACAATCTATGACCTTTTCTCCCACAGATACAGGAGCTGGAAGAGAAGTCCAATTACTAGTTTCATACCTTAAGGTGCAACCTCCCTCACATTGACATGTCCCGAACAATTCTGGTGCCTTCTACTATGGTTCTCTCCCCTCTTGACTACTGCAATAGTCTCCTGTTCGAACTCCCATTAGCCTCATTCAACAGCTAAAGGTTTTCCAGAAGAAAGCAGCAAGGTGATTTCTAGGCTTAAACCCACAGATCATATAATGCCACCACTAATACCTTGTCTCCCTGTTAGAGTGTGCATTTATCTGCCTTAACCACAGAGCTTAATGGAATACAAGGTGCTGTTCCACAGGCACAAGGTTAGGAAATACCTTCCAACCAAACGTCTAATATCTTTCCACTCCAATGCATTGGTTGTTCATCCTTTCAAGAAATCAAAAATGGGAGGAAGGGTTCTGGGTGTAGATGGGTCCTCCCTCTGGAATGGCTTTTCACTTGTCATTAGATCCAGGGAGAATCACTGTCCCATCCATAAAGGTTTGAATACACTCTTCTTTAGGAAAGCCTTCAGGCTGGAATGCTGATCATGAATGAATTTCTAAATCTCCTGAACTTTGACTATTAGTACAGCCGGTCCTTGTTATTTTTGTTGCATGAACCTCTATTAGCATGTGTTGATTGTTTGTCCTTGTACAATCTTACCATGCTCTTTTTCAATGCACTTTATTGGGAGGCAGGTGAAATTCCCCAAATGTGTAGGAAGTACAATCTGCAGAAATGTTATTAGGATGAAGATTTGGTAATTTGTAGTGTTAGTGTTTCTGTCATTTATCCCAGTATTTCATTATTTATCTATTTATTTGACATTTGTAAAGCGCACCAAACCCGGGGGCATCTGGGCACTGGTTACAAGATGGCTTGGTTACAGCAGGTTGCAGTCATAGGTAGTACAATAGTCACAGGTAAAGGTTGTATGAGTTCTTGGCATAAGTGGTACATACATGTTGTCTGCAGCAATGTTTCTAGTCAGGGTCAGGGTGGAGCCGGAGGAGCCAAGAGATAGATGTGTTAAGTTAAGTTTGAGTTTTTAAGGTCTTGTGAGACATTCAGTTACATTTCTTTGTGATATGTTAAAGTTCTGATGATGGCTATACAATTGTAGGCCAGCAAGGGACGTGTTGAAGTTGGCTTGTTTGGTTCCTCTTCCCGGCTGTGATGTACAAATAAATGTTTGTTGTTACTGCATCTGGTGCACTCCTTTTTGAGTTTCTGTGGATTGATTTTTCCCCAGGTTTTGGACACGAGTTGGGAGCGCTCCCACCTTTACAATTGTTGCGTCGGGCCCTCCCCTCTGCATCCTCTGAGTGTGATTCCAGCACAGCGTTCATCCTCTCCAATTCCTTCAGTCTCGTTTCCAGACTTTTCGTGGTCTTATTGGTTTCTTTTAGGCTGGTGTCTGTCGTCATTACTTTCTCGACCAGGTCCATATATCTTGTCTCATTAGTTGCATATCAACCTTGACCTCGTCGATTTTTGTTTTGATAAATGTCCGCAATGCTGCTATCGCCCCCAGCACCTGGTCAGCTTTATTGACGGTATCTGGTGCCATTGTTATGTCTAGTGCCATGGCACCCCCTTGTCCCGTCTCGCAAAGGTCTGGCTGCATTGTTGAAGGAGTCCATAATTGTGGATTTCTTCTTCCCTTTAGGCAGAGACATGCCGTTGTGTTTGCTAATGAGCGATTATCGCCAGTGCGTTAGGTGTGGGAGCTGATGATGGGTTCAGTTTGTCATTTCTGATGTCGTGGCATACCCTGGGCTCCTTTGTTGCTGTGTTCATGGGCAATAATCTTGACTCCTGTGTGCTAGGCCGCACTAGTGCTTTGTTTGTGGGTCACTCGTGCCCTCAATCACATTGTAGTTTCAGCCCGACTTGTAGGCTCAGATTCCTTGCAGTGTAATATTGTAGCCCCGGTCCACCCTCCTCGTGGACTTCCATCTAGTGAAATTCCAGTGAGTCTAACCGTCAATTATTAGTACTCGCCGTACAATTCAGCAAGTCAAGCCAAGCAATGTGGTTACCGTAGTATTCTTGTTGGCTGTTCGCTCCCATCTGTTTAGGTGAACTCGCACAGCGTAGCAGGCAACATACATTTGCACACTTGTTTAGCCATTGGCAGTTCACCATTCACCAGTACTCATCTTAGTGCCCAGGTTCTTGCCATGTTTGACCAGAGAAGAGGCCCGCGCTGCAACTTTCCTAGCCCCAGTTCTAGTAAATGGGCTTCAGTGCATGCTTCCAGGGCCCAGTGTATTTTTTTAGTTTGGATGCAGTACATTGGGTGTTGTTGTGTACTGCGGCCCAATTCGCTGTAGTCCTCCACACCCCGTGAGTTTCCTGGTGGGTGCTTTGTTATTCAGGGCTGTGTTGATGTGTCATGTAGTGGCTTTGGTGGCGCCCCGCAATGCTCTCCCCTGTTGTGTACACGCTTTAAGTGTTTCGTGGCAATCCCGTCTGGTCTGCGCGCCTCCCAGGTAACTTGCATAGTAAAGAAAAGCTGTCGGTGTACTTTCCTGATCAGGGGAGGGGGAGTTACTGCTAGCGCTGTACTCCACTCAATACTGTGTGTCAAGGTTTAGCTCGAATTAGCCTGTGAGCATCATGAACCGGCACTGCAATGTGTCCATGGGCGTGCAATCACTCGTGTCCACATGTGGTGTGCCAATCCTTGTTTCACCAGTGTGCCATTGCTCAGATCTCAAGGCCACGCGGTGTTTGATTTGATTCTTTTGGGGTAGCCCCCGTGTTTTTGGTTGACACACAAGTGATCAAGGAATTCACCAGAACATGGGGGAAGCATTTTTTAATGAATGAAACTGATGCCAAAGTCTAATAAAATATGGACCATTACTTCCTTGACAAGTAGGAGTTGTGGTAAGCTGCTGAGGATATTAACAGACAAAAGGTTTATGGGCTCAAGTGGTAGCCAACTTTACCACCCAGGGTCACAGAATCCATCATTTAAATGCCAACATTGTTGCCTGGTGGAATGAATATGCACACGTGGCCTAGGTCCTTCTCGCCCTTACTCTGGTGGCCCATGTGTTGGGTCACTCCGGCACATTTAGAATATTGCATAAATCAACCTGATCATGCATTACAGTGCTTGTGAGGCAAGTTGGATTTTTGAAGGCTTTTATGTTATTTGAATTGGTATTTGAATTGTTTTTATTTTGCAGCTCTGGCCCAGGGAGCAACAGCTCAGTCAACCTAGGGGGCAATTGCCCCCCTGCCCCACTTTCCAGTCGACCCCTGCCTAGTACTCTACACAGCCCATTTTTGGAGAGAGACACCTGGCAGGAGGGCACACCAGGGGTCTTCAAGATTCAGAAGGGGGATTCTTGGCAGGGGAGTACATGAGGCAGTCCATAAAGCATGGATTGCTTTATGGATTGCCTGGTGTACTCCCCTGACAGGCATCCCCCTCCTGGATGTTGCAGACCCCTGTGTACTCCCCTGCAAGATGTCTCTCCAGAAGGTTCACCGTCTGATGGACCGGTCTTCCTATCCTCCAAACGGTTTTGTGGGAAACATACATTTTATTTGCCATCCTGAAGTGAGAGTTATGTGAAAGAGACATTTCCATTCATCTTAAAGGAACATTGTTTTAACAGAACACTTTCCACATTCTACCTGAGACACAGTTTAGGGGAATGGAACCAGCCCCTGGACACAATTGTTTTGTTGGATGTACACAATTTGTTTTTACACACTTTTGACTGAATCGGAAGCAGAGACATTAACCTTGCACCTTTAGATTGTGTGTTTTAGTGTAAGGGTCAGATACATTTTGGACACAAGGTCAGCTTGCTTTAGTTTTAGTTTCATAGGTAGGGAAACTCTCTCCATCCAAAGGTGCCCCTTCAATATGCCTTCCCCCAATAAGGCCTTGGTAGGTTACAGTGACATCCCATACTAGTTCACATGAATGAACAACTCAGAGCCATCCAGCAACATCTCTATAGAGTGAGATTCCACTTCCAGCACATGGTATCAGATGAGATACTTTGACTCCTGTGAACATATATTATTGAAGAAGCAAATAATCTGAGGGGCATCTCCAACAACGCTATCAAATGAGGGATGCATTGTGAGGAATCACTATCGGGCAATGGTAGAGAAGCCCTGATTTATTTAATGTTATTAATTAATAAAATGATTTCCATCTCTGAAAGGGTAATCTACAAATCAGATCTCCCCTAGTGAAGCTCAATGCTGAAATCATAGTGTACACCTGTGCCTGCTGAATGAGTACTCTGAGGTACAGTGTCTGCTCTACAGTGACAGAGTGCAGGATCAAGAGTCACAGGTGCCTTCTTGACAGTTGCAGTGACAGCTAAGCCACTTCAGCACAGAGGCAGCATTTAAAATGTGCACCTCTGTTCCCAAACCACATAGGTATGAGAATGACTATCCTGGTTGTAGTTGTAAACTTTAAATATAAGCCATACCTGACTTTAAGTTATGGTGGCTAGTATCTTGCATACTTATCACAGCCAAATGGTTTGTTACCGTACATGTGACAGGGATGTAGATGGGCCATACCTCACTTTAAGTTATGGTGGCTAGGATCTTGCATATTTATTACAGCCAAATTGTTATCGTACGTTTGACAGGAATGTAGTTGGGCTCGGATACCTTGCTCCTAAGCGGTTGTCTGGATCACATCCAGACAACTGCTTAGGAGCAGACAGGGCCAACAGGCCAGATAATTGCCCAACAAGGTTGATATTCAAGACCATACAGACAAGCAGTGAAAGCTGATCACCAACACAGAACCGCCAACAGGCAATGAGAATCCATGTACTAGCCTTGATAAAGAACCTCAGAGGTTGAAACATGTGTCGGCTGATCACTTAAATCACACAAATAAAATTCACGCAACCCATTGCAAGCAAGAATGTGAAGAGTAATCCTTTAAGCGCAAGATATCCGGGTCCAACTCCAATTCCTAACACAAGGTGCTGACAACATCTCCCCTCCCCGTGACATTGCAGCAAACACACTTAAAAACTCAGCAGAAATACCTAAGTGCAGCACAAAGTTGAGTCAAAGCCTAGTGCGCCAAAATGTCTCTACATACATGTGACAGCACTGTGAGCGCAGCTCAGCTGTGGAAGGGATATGTGTATTCTGTTCAGATAGTCTGGCCACCCCAACTTTCAGAGCAGGAGACTGAATAACTGTGCCTCTCCTTTGGCCCATTGTGAGGCCTGGTGACAACGCTATCCAGCAGGACAGCCGCCCATCAGGGGCTGACCTCGGAGACAGGCGTCAAAGGGTGCACCCATCCAAAAAGGACTAGCATCACACTAGGGTTTTGCATACCAAAAAGGAACTTCAGTGCTTTTGAAAAAAGATTGAGGTGGGTAAGAGTAGATGCAGGGAGCTCAGCATAGCAGGATTCCACCATCTTGTGTCTTTCTGTATATCCCATTCCTTCCTCTCTCCTGCACTTCATTTAGCACAAAGCACATTGGGTATGATGTCAGAATGCAAAGACCACTGTTCTCAAGAACAGGGATTGACTCCCTTAACACAGGTTTGCTTTAGTCCAATGTGCCTTTAAAGGGGTATCACACTCCTCTGATTCATCTCTGGACCCTGTTGGGAGAACAGTACTTTCCAAAGTCCTCCACTTTTGAGGTAAAGCCAGGTAGGCCAAAGCAGAGGCAAGCTCTGATAACGCTAAACATCCCCAGGGCACATTGGGGTGACTAATTGCTGCCTTTCTGTGAGCCACACTGGTAGCCAGGACCTCACTGTGCTTAGCGACCCCTGCAGGTGTTTTCCAGTCTCTCACATGTTTGGGTGTCCAAGAACAAGTATTATTCTTGCCCTTGAGACTGAGCCAAGACAGCCAGGATCTCTGGTTTTGCCGTGAAACCACTTTGAGCCATAGTTAAAGCCCATTCTAGCCAGTTTGAACCAATAGAACCCTCCAAAACTGCGTTTGGCACACACCAACCTTTGAGCCACTGTCCTGCACATTTTAATTAGTTTGCTGCTGCACCGTATTAGCTAAACAAAGAAGCCTGGGCTCGAACAAAGAAGAATTGCAGCAACTGAGATGATCAAGCCATTGTTCAAACCTTCAGCCTCTTCATTGCCAATCCTTTGAGCACAACATCAAACTGACTCACCTTGTGATCCCATCATCAGCTTGCCCATTCTCGAACCTCAATCATTGAACCAAACCTGTTGACCTCCATGATCTGCATCGCTTGAACATCGCTTTGAACCACAATAACCTTCAGTTCAATCCTGACTCGACATCTGCTTGTTATATGACTACCGCAACATACACATTCGCGCCCAAATGGACCCACTGGCACAGTGCCAAGAATCCTGGTTTACCATTGTCGAACTGCAAAGAACAGAAACGTTATTAGTAATTGATAAGGGTCCCCCCATATCCATTTTTGGGCCCTAGAAATTGAGTATGTCACCTTAATCCCTTTTTCATACAAGAACATATCCTTTTTTAAGAACATTGTGGTTTGTATCTGCCTTTTACCACTGGTTTCATCACTCAGAGTAGTACATCCGTCTATCTTGAATATTTTGAGTTCTTCCAACAGGAGTGGGTTTTTGTAGCATATTCTAGTGAGTTATGTTTGAAAATGGTGTGTTTAATAAAAGTGTACACATTTTTTATTCCATTGAAGGTTCATTTATTTTGCACTGTTATACATTTCTGTTTGGGTTAATACTGTTTCACATTCACACCCTTATGAGAGTATTGACTTCCCTCGGCCCACTTTACCACAAAAGGCAAAGGAGGTAAATCTCTTAATTGTGCCTGATTGGGTTTGCTCTAGTTTTGTAGAGGTTTGAGGGCAGAGTAGGCAATCATCCTTGTACTCCTGTGGGGAAGAGGTCAATTCATCACAGAAGCCCCAGTCCCAACCAAGAAGACCTGATTATATAGCTGAATGAAGCCATTAAAGTCACAAAACGATATCTCAACCAAATTTATCAACAACATTTGCTATGTCCAATCACATCATTATCACTGCACTGCTGAATGTTCTGCTGCAAACACTTAAACTTTGGTATTTCCTGTAGTATAATTTATTGTGTTTTGGAGTACAGCACCACTGAATATGATAACATTATTGCCAGCAATAATGTGGCACACATAGCCAGCCCTATGTCGCTAGTGTGACATATGGGTATGCAAATGGAGACAGGCTGCAGATTTAAAAGCACCAGAATATATACATATATTTTTTTCTTTTTTTCTATTATATAAAATGCCTCATTTACAGGAGACTACATTAGCTGTCTAATTGACTGACTTAATTAACAAATACTAACACTAGTATTAATTCAATAACATTATAATGTGCACTCCATGTGGAAAAAGAGGCAGAAAAGACATGCTCTGAGAGTAATTTTAAATGTGCATTTAGATTTTTTTTTTCTTGCTCTCTCTGTTCACTGTGTTTGCAGGAAGCAAAATCTGCATGTCAGGAAATGAGTTTAGATAGTTGAGCTATTGTAGAAGGAAGGAGGATACGATCTTTTGAATTTGATTGGTGCAGAGTGTCTGCAGTGATTACACGTAAGCATAGGGGGATGCAACAGAGTTCTGCTGGACAAGCTCTGACAGAACTAAATTCAGATTGCTTTGGCTGAGCTGCTGTGAGGCAGGTCCAGTCTCACTTGGCACTTGCTTGAGAACTGCAGATTACTGCATGTTCTCGCTGTGCGCTTCAAACTTCAAGATTACATGGACGACCCTGCGCACATTCCTCGGAGGAGGCGAGTGCGGGGAGGTCGCGTGTGGGAGAGCTACAGATAGCTGGTAATTATCCAAATGAATTGAGGTTGTGTGGTATGGATGTCCTTCTATAAATACCAGGCAGGGAGAATAGCAATAGGGAATCTCTGTGTTTAATTGCCACGTTATAATGTTGCAAAGTGAATGCCATGCTGTCGCTGTATTTTTCTCTTCTTCTTGTTACAGATGATGCAAAGTGAATTTTGTTCTGTTGCTGTATATTTTTCTTCTGTTTATTTCAGAGAATAATGTAAAAAAGAAAGGGTAAGATGTTGTTTGGAGATGCAACTGTTTATTATACAAATATAACATACACAAACCGTGTATAGTGTTTTTGCTTTTGTCTTTTTATTTGGTGCATCTAGAATAATATTCAAGGAGAAGGGGAAGATTTTTAGGTAATACATGTGTCATGTTTCCCATACAGGTGGAATAATATCACTAGCAATGAAAAATAGCTGTGTGCGTGTTTCCACTCAGTGTGTGTTTTCTGAGTGGAATATAACATAATAGATTTTGCTGGGCGTACATGAATCAGCAAAGAGGCCTACGCAACATAGATCACTAATGTATATAAATTAATGATAGTTCCACAGGTTATTGAGAATGCTATATGTGAAATTGTGGTATTTCTGAATGTAGGTCCGAGGCCTCTATAGATCACACGAGCAGCCTAAGTAAAAGAAGGATTTTGTATATTGGGGCCATAAATAAAATAGAAAAATGATGCTCACCAAAATACTACCAACAATAATGTATACCAATAACTGATCCTATATAATGTAATAAAGAATGGTCCCTGAGAGGAAATGAGGCCAAACCCAATATAAATGCAAGGAGTAGCCATCGCCAAATTACCATTATTTTTGGTGGTAAGAAAATACTGCCAGGCCCTAAATCTACACAAAATATCCTACATATTTATTGTGCGTTGGCCGAGAAAGTGATCATAGAGTACCTGCTGGGCATGGCAAGTGTGTCTCACACTACCATTTGTACATTAGAGGGAACCCATTTCATAATAGCAGTGTGTCACTAAAAATGAATTTCAGAATGTCTCAAATGGAAGCCACATTCTCAGAACTAGTGCAATATTTGGAGGCAAAGTTATCTGCACATGGGACGTGGTCATCGAACAATGCCACAGAATGGCATGACCGCATTTATGGTGAAGTGTAGAAAGAACCACTGGACAACATTTTTGCAGAAGGCAGCATAATTCAGGTCTGCCTTCTGAGATTATTTAATGCGGCTGATAAACATGCAGAGAAAGATTGTCTGATACGGCTATGCCCAAGACATGGTTTATTTTGAATAGGTCCCTGCGAATGCAAGAAAGTGATACTAAGCTGGTTAACAGGTTAAAAGCCGACCAAGATGGGGCAAGTAAAAAGGAAGAAATGTTAAGAGCAGAATTAGAAGGTTGTAAAAAAGACATGCAGTTAAAATGCAGAGATTTTGATATTCAATTGTCAAAAAGCAAGAAACGGTTTGAGGACATTGAACAAGAATTGGTACACTTAAAAGCATTGGTGGACCACATTAGGCAAGATAAAGATGAGATTGTTTCAGAAATGCAGATTTTACAAAAAAGAACATTATGAAAAGGAAAGTGATCTCCAAAATGCAGAACAGGAAATGGTTAAAATGTGTCAATAAAGAGACAAGAGAAACAAAGAATTCAATGAATGCCAAATGCAAATGTGCGCCATGCAGGAGGTAATTAATAAAATGAGTGATGAAAACAACTATTTGCAAAACGAAGCAGACAGGCTCCTTAAAAAGTGTAAGGATTTGGAAGAGCAAATATGCATTTCCAGGTCCCAGGATAGATGGCAGGGCATCACATTCAATGGAGTTGAGGTGAATTCTATTTCTACCCAAAGAGCCAGTGCCCCAGTGAGTGGGCCGGTGACTGAACTTGGTTGCAGCGCCCTTGGGGGATTTGATACACCCATTGGGGGCCGCCACCAATCCCATACACCTGGAACCAGGGTTGAATCACCAAGTAGTGCAATTCCATGCATTGCAACAAGTAGCCCCATAAAGATAATGAAATCTATCAAAGCCCTGGTCAAACCATTTAAAAGGGGAGGGGAATGCTGCATAGAGGATCACTTAGAAGCAGTGCATAACATATTTAAAGCCCTCCAGATACATAAGGAACAATACAGACAGTATTTTCAATTAACTCCAGATGCTCCCACAGCCAGTATCATAAGGGGATTGAATCAACCGCAGAATATGACATGGGCAGAGTTTGAAAAAGAGATCAGGCGTAATTTTTCTCCTTTCCAATCATTGCAGGAGGCAAAGAAAGTTGCTTACACGATCATGGCCTAATAGATCCCCTCGAAGACTTAAAAAGAGCATTTTATCACTTTGATGTATCTTTTGACCCCAATTCTAATTAATTTAAAACTGCCTAATTCTATGGGCTACAGAAAGACATCATATCACAGTTGGTCCGCGAATTTGATCGTGACAAGTCCCTTGAGTGGATTGTACACCAAAGCAAACTATATGAAGTACTCTATTGTCAGGGGAGAGAAAGTAATAAAATGAAAGACACTAAACCAAAAGTTAAAGAACCTTCAGCAACAGTGATGGAAATCAGGCCAGCCAAAATGTCCCTTGAGTCTGCTCAAAGTCCAGGTAAAAATAATTTGACACCTGAACAAAGGGGTAATCAACAAAGGTTGTCACTTCCTGTACCAATGTTTCAATCACATGATCCTACTAATAGGGAGAGCTACATCAACCCTAGGTACTTAGAAGATAGACCCCAGGCAGGCTATCGGCCTGATATGTCAGGTATTAACAATAACCAGAGACAAAATCAGGAGCAAAGAAATAATGGTCCTACCAGACATTGGGGACAAAGAGCAGATTTGATCCCAACAACATGATATATGGTAAACAGGGTAGACCCCGATATGTGGATCGATTTACTGATAATGGAAATCAACATAGGGGTCAGTACCCACAGCATGAGAGACAGGACATGAGGCAGAATATGAATTACGATCCACGTCAGTACAATGATTCCCCACCAGGGGACTACAACCAAAGGATGGGTGCACCCCGCTTCCCTACAAATATGAATCAAGAGTTCAGGAACAATCCCAATAGAAATCAAACCAATATCGATCTAGGCCACAGAGAGAGGATTCTAGGGAGATGGAAAGATTCCAGTGTCTCGAGGCCCAAGTGAAAATGTTAGCTGAGCAAATAGGAAAGCTCTGTACAGCACAAAAAAAGTCATCAAAGGAGGGGGCAGAAGGCCATAGCAATGACCGGGTGGCTTCTGAAAAGTGACTTATAATACCTGCAGTGCTAAGAAAACAGATTGCTCTGATGTGATTATCCATAATGACTCTGAGATGTATAAGGATTCAAAAATAAAGATACTGGTAAATGAACATGTGACAAAAAGTGCAAATACCCTTATGAAAGAAGTTCGGTTTAACCTAGAGCTAATCAAACATTGGAGATTTGTACAAATAAAAAAGGAAAACCTGAGATTCCAAAGAGACAGATTTAAGTCAGACAATGATAAATTGCCAAGTGATGTTGTTACACATGTGACCTGTGATGATACCTGGATGGATGGGCGAACAGTGGCCACACTCCAAAAAACCTCTGAACATGGAGAAATGGATAAAGTCTCCCACACAGAAATGGGCAAAAAGCAGGGAAAAATGTCTTTCCATTTACCAATGTGCTTAGCCAAAAGTGAAAAAGGCCTGAGAAAGGTGAGCCCTGAAATCAGTAAGAATTCGCACTTCTTATGTGTGTTAGAGGAAGTTGAAGACAGGTATTATGCTCCCATAGGAGCCACAATTATGTCTAAAGAATTGGTAAAGAGTATCAATAAAAGGAGATCCCCGCAGAATCAGATCACAGTGAAGGAAAATCAAGGTCCAGTGCATTATTTTAATGTGGAGGAGGTGCATATTATAGGTGTCACCAAGGTTGACATAAAGATAGGAAAACACAGGATGAAACAAGAGGTATTGATCACATCTATTTGTGAAATTCCATTTCTGATGGGAACAGATTGCCTGAAAAGATTGTCCCCGCTCATAGGTGGGGTGAATGGAGTACTGTGGTCCTTAACCAAAAAAACATTGAGACCTAAGAAACTAAAATCACAAAACAGCAATATAAATGAATGTCACACTGTTGCCAAAATAAATGATGCAGTGGAGGTATATCTCCAGAACAGCTGTATACCTAGCGTCACTGTTATCTTGATGTGTCAAGATAAAATGCAGAGTGAAGATGAGAAACAATCTGTACAAATATATTTAGACCCAAGGAAAAAATGTCAAACTGCCATAGATGAGCACACATTGCGTTTTTATTTAAAAGAGAAGACGTGCAAACAGAGTACTGCTTCTAAAACATATACAGAAAAACACATCACCGCTCTTACTGAAATACACATGGAAGATGAGCAACCATGGGTTGACATTGGTATAAATGACTATTCCAAAATAATAAAAGCCACTTTAGCACTTGAACAGGAAAGGAGTTTAATTAATGAGAAATTGTTGCAAAAAATAATGGAGAGGGAGGAGGTCCCTAAATTTCGAATTAAAAACCAATGTCTCGGGTTTGGACAGTCCAGACTTTGAAAACCGAATTGCAGGCAGATGCATGCTGAAGATTAGTATTGGACAACAAACAATTCACCATAATGTTTGGATAGTGAGTGGGACACAAAATGACTTTTACATGAGCAATGATATCATGCACAGAATGTGTATGGTGTTAGATTTCCTTAATCAAAAAATATGGTCACGCCTAGGTGGGCCGGTATCCGAATTTGAAGATAAAAGAAGGGTTTATCATTGTGCAGAGCTGGTCCCATATGCAATTGAATTACAACTGAGGAAGGATACTATTATCCCTGCATTCACCAAGCAGTTTGCAATAACGCTGAAGTGCAAAAATGGACAACAGGTGAAAGATCCTGATGCATTTGTGTGAATGAATCCATAAAAAAGCAAGGCCTGGATTATGAATATATTCCATTGATAGATGTTGGTGAAGGGTCTGTAAAAATGATGGTGAATAATAAAGGGTGTCAAGATATTAATTTAGAGGAAAATTCCTCATTATGAATGGCCATACAAAAATCACATTGTACTGCAGATCTAAATAACATGGTGATTGGAAATATCCCTAAAAAGTATGTGGATGCCAGGGGTGAGTTGCCAGACCACCTGGAATCTCAGCCCAAAGGAATATTTAAAATTCATTCTGTGTACCCTTATGATTCAAATGAGACAGTATGCTGTCATCAAGAGGATTGTATAACATTTAACTTAAATGAAAATGAAACAGAAAATGAGCCCATTGAAGTGGAAGCTGATATACCAAAATATTTAAAAGGGGCAGCATTGCAGAGAGACACAGCCACACAGTTAGAAGAAAACACAGAGATTTGTCCACTAGAAGATTTCCCAGAATTTTCAAAAATGGTAGAGGAGCAGATTTTATCAGCAGGTGCGTGTGACAGCGATGAGGATAGAAATGAATTGAGGAAGATATTTATGGAGTTTAAAGATGTATTTGCTAAAGATGCTTATGATTGCAGTCTAACTAATTTACATGTGGCCACGCTACCGGAAGGGTGTAGTAGAAGCCCAGTATTTGTGCGCCAGTATAGATTACCACTGGTATGTTTAGAGTCATTGGCAGAGATAATTAAAAATTTGGAGTCTCAGGGAATTATCAGGTAAAATTCATAGCACATCCAACACAACTATTTTAGGTGTGTTAAAGCCAAATGGTCCATGACGGCTATGTGCAGATTTGAGGGAATTAAATAAACGAGTACCAGTATCCAGATGGCCACTGCCATTCATTGATCAGGGCCTGGCTCAGGTACATGGCTCAAAAGTATTTACCACGTTAGATCTCACATCTGGATATTGGTGTGTGCCATTAGCAGAGGAGATTCAGAATTTATTTTCATTTTCATTTGATAAGACTCAATACTAATGGGTTAGAGTTCCATTTGGGTATGTCAATAGTGGGAGTGAATTTGGAATATTTTTGAGAAAGGCCATGCCTGATGCAGCGGAAAGAGGTACCATAGTTTATGTGGATGATGTACTGATAAGAAATGAAAGCTTTAAAAACCATTTTGATGAAATAAGACATGTTCTTGGCCAATTGCAGAAAGCAGGCGGCAAAGTATCTTTACAAAAAGCACAATGGTGCAAGAAAAAAGTGAGTTTCCTAGGCCATGAAGTGAATGAACATGGATTAAACCCACAAAAGAAGAAAGTGGAGGCCATACAAAAACTAAAAGACCCTAAAAGTGTGAAAGGGGTAAAAAGTGTATTAGGAATGACGGGCTATAACAGGAAGTTCATTGACAATGATTGTCAACCATTGACTAAACTGTTAAAGCTGAATACACCCTGTAAATGGGAAAAAGAGCAGTCTGAGGCAGTGGCTAAATTAAAGGAATGTCTTGTAAAGGCACCATGTTTAGCATACCCCATAAAGGATATGGATTTCTTTATAGAAATAGGTTTCTCTGAACATTGTATGTCAGTAGTGTTATCACAAAAACATGATTTGAATCACAAAACCATTGCCTATGCAAGTAAGGCGTTTTCCCAAGTTGAAGTTAAATTTAATGAATGTGAAAAGGCCCTTTTGACCACTGTGTGGGCGCTACAACATTTCCGCCCCATTGTTCAGGGAGAAAAGGTAATTATAGAGACAAATCATCAACCTTTGCAGTTTTTAGAGACTAAAAGAATTAGGTCAGGTAACCTAGCACAGTGCAGAATCACTTCATGGACGCTAGCTTTACAGGGTTTTCCTGTAGAAGTGAGATATGGCTAGAATAAAAAGAGCCCAGTTGCTCAAGTTTTGGCAGATCTACATGACTGTGCATCTGAACAAGTATCAAAGGACGTAGAAGTGGAATTTAGTTTACAGGAATGTGGGCAATCACCACACAAAGCTTTTGATGAAAAGACATGCAAGGATTTGCCGACTGCATATGTTGACCCTTGCGCTTTTCTCATTGAAAATGACAGTAATAAGCAATTAGTGTCAGGAATAGGAAATGTCTGGTTGAAATGTGAAGGCATCCCCAGTATAGGGATGAGACTTGGAGCTAGGAGCAGTCAAGTAGCAGAATTGGCAGCCATTTATAAAGCAATTGCTACTGCAGTTGATAGTAAATTTAGTGAAATTGTCCTGGTGACTGATTCTGATTATGCACAAAATAGTTTTGTGGAATATTTGCCTGGCTGGAAAGCAAGAGGCATGGTTACATACAATAAAAAGCCACTTAAACATGGAAAAGTGATACAAGCCATAGACAAATTGGTATCAGAGAATGATTTGACAAAATACTGGAGAAAAATGTGTGGACATTTAAAAACTCCAGGAGAGGATACGGAGGGCTATGATAAGGCAGATCACCTGGCTAAAGTTGGGGCTGTGATGGGAGTGTTGCTACTGTGTGGGAGCGAGGGGCCAACAGGCCCCTCTCTGCCGTCACTTCTCAGTACAAAACTTGGACCAAGTGCCTCCAGTAGTGGGTTCGCCCCTTGCCCTTATGCTATGTTAACTTTGGGTTACATTTGCGTAGATTGGACCACTGAGCAGGACACAGGGCATCCATTTGTGTACCCTCTTTCGACTCCATCTTGGTGACCAGGCCTCACTGCGATAGTACAAAATGCTTCTCTCCCTTTCCTCGCAGCAGCTCAGAGCACATGACCCCCACCTTTGTTCCCACTCTGACTGGAAAACTCTGCAGCTCCATTCTCACGCTGAAGCCAGAGGTGCTTGCAACAAATAACAAATGTAACACATCTCTTTTCCTCTGAGATCACTGTCCTGCATGTGAACCAACATGAGCTAAGCACATAGCTCGTCCAGCTCCACAAAAGTGTCCTTGCCCTCTTACCCTCGCCAGTGGAAACTTATTGCCATTCCGACCCTGTGTCCCTGCAAAGTATTCCTTTCATGTGCCAGATTATTGACCGTGCCATGATGCCCACCCAACAGACCCCCTATTAACACTAGACCTCTGCTGCAGTATATAGTGCCCAGTACTAACAAATGCCACATACCTGAGATTCTTGTAAGCATGAACCTACACTCAGGTCATTGTATTAGAGTGGTCAAGACCCCTAACCTATGACTTGTATAATCC
This sequence comes from Ambystoma mexicanum, assembly GCF_040938575.1. NCBI lineage: Eukaryota > Metazoa > Chordata > Amphibia > Caudata > Ambystomatidae > Ambystoma > Ambystoma mexicanum. The sequence continues at coordinate 663,446,101 of NC_090934.1, forward strand.
AAGATTATAGATGATATAAGTACCTGTGTGATGTGACTTTTATAGAGACATGACAAACTATTGAGAGCCTTTGAATCGTCATTATTTAGTGCATGCATTATTTAGAATGTATTTTCTTAGCTTAGACAGTGACCACCGTGTTTCACAGCGACCTGACCTTCACCCATCCGGAGCATAGATGTCTGACGTCCATCCTCCCGCCAAACAAGCAACCAACCCGGAGGAAGAGATGCCACCCACACCTGAGACAGCGTGCAACTGACCAATCCGGGATCGACATAATATCCTATGTTAATTGCGTTATACTACTGTATAAAAATGTAATGTAACGATAATTTGGCAGAGCGCTCTCAGAGATCTAGATAAACTTTTCCTTGAACTCACGCAGCCTGCTCTCTTTTGCCTTATTCCCTGTCCAGGGAGTGTCTGTTTTATTTTCTTGCATGTGTGAGACAGAGAGGGCACAAACACTACCTATTGAACATTTACTTGGTGAAATACAAATTGATGCAGTAACACGCTCTAAAGTGCCAAAGGAGGTGGATCAACCAGTAGTACAATGGAGTTATGATACACCAGATCAAGATCTGATTAAGGCACAAAAGGATGATCCAATTTTGGGAATATATTATAATCATTTGATAGACCCTGAACAAAACACTTTCACAGAAAATGATTGTGTGGGAAAAGAAGAGTTGAGGGTGCTTTTAAAGAATAAGAAACAAATTAGGCTACAGGATGGGCTCATGATTAGAGAGTCCATAACAGGACAAATACAGTGGGTGGTGCCCCTTTCATTCAGAGGGCTAATGCTTCACCATGCACATGATGCAATAACTGCAGGACACAGAGGTTCACAAAAAACATTGGAGATACCGAAAGATTATGCTTAATGGCCACATATGTGCCAAGATGTGGAATTATATATTAGAGGATGTCTAGTATGTGCCCAATTTAAACATGCTTCACCAATGCATAGAGCATGTCCAATCACATCATTATCACTGCACTGCTGAATGTTCTGCTGCAAACACTTAAACTTTGGTATTTCCTCACCTGCTGATATTTTCCAGGAACCTATGCAACACATCCTTCTCCTGTTCCCTCAAGCATTGAACTATAGTGATGACATTCTTATCTTCAGTCACTCAATGGAAGAAATTGCCCAAATGTTGACCAAGGTATGTCAGGGTCCTCTTCTACACGGGTCTCATGCTCAACATTGAGAAAGGTGATGATAACAAAAAACACCTGTGGATTTATGGACATGTATTTTAAAACATGAGGATTATGAAATACCCTACATAAATAGAAACTATAAAATGTCCACTCCCCTTACAAGCTGCTGTATTGCAATCATTTTTAGTCATGGCTGAATACTGTGCCCACTATATCACTGACTATGCCATGACAAAAGAACCCCTTTGCCATTTCCTGAAAATGCTAGATAGCATTCAAAACAATCAAGCAAGCACTGACCAACGCCCATCACCTGGCTTGCTTCTACCCCTCATGGAACAGAGATGCACCAGTCAACGCTAGCCCTGCAGTTATAGGGGCTCTCCTGGCACTAACAGGATGCTCTAAACCAAACAGTTGTGGCCTATGCCAGCACTGTGCTATCCAACATGAAATCAGCGTAATCACAGCTTGAGAAGGACATTCCACCTGCCATGTGGCCATGTGAACATTTCCACCATTTCTTATATGTAAACGCTTGACACTAGTGATAGGCCACTTAGTGCTCTTGTCTCTTTTCTGAACAAAGATGCCCCACAAATTGAAATCATCCAGATGCCGGGGAAAGATCCCGACCAAGAAGGCTATATCTCCTGCCATCCTATAATGTGCAGCTCAAGTAATGCTACAAATGACGGCGATGCCTACTGTAATATCTCAAAGTATGCAGTCCATCGCTGTTGTTGGGCAAGGGAAGTGAGGTGGGGCTAGGGAGGGGTTTCCATGGCAGAAGGGCAGTTAGCTAAACAAGAATTGTGTTGCATAAACATGCACTGTGTCTGGTGTGTTCTTTTGGTACTATGCAAAGGAGATGTCCTCCATTGCATTACAGAGGGCGGACCCTCACATTGATGACAAAGGGGAGAGGACCCACACTGCGATCCTGCATCCCGAGTCAAACCTATGCACCAGGGAGGATGTGGGGAGCCGTGGAGGACTTCAGCATATGATCCGCGCTGAGGAAGGAATGCTGCCGGGCACCAGTGGAGGTGCTTCGGTGCACTTCCATCATCTGTCTCATGCCCACCCCCATCTGGCACAAGTAAGGACATCCAGGTAGCCCACAAGGGACACTGCTTGCAAGCAGTACAATCACCCAGACAGTGCTGCATGAACAATAGACAGCACAAAGGTGCAGCCTGATTACTCTGGGCACAGTAGAAAAAGGTAAAGGCTGTTCATGTGTACCATGACCCAAGGAGGTTTCTCAAAATGTCTTAGGAAGACCTACCGGTGACCATGCCTTCAAGGCCCTCCGGCTCATTCCAGCCACCCTTGGGTGAAACACAGGTAATACACCTACTGCCTGAATTTGATTTGTGGGACACCAGTAATTTAGGACCAAGGTGGGTGCGATGGCTGAGAGACAAATTCCATGTAAGAGCCATGGGACTCACGATTAACACCAGAGCAAACTACATGCTCTTGTTCGCAGTGGGTCCTTCAGTGAGAGACATCGTAGATGAGCTGATTGATACTGAGACAGCCTCCTTCGATGACCTACATGAGACACTGTTGAATTATTTTCCCCCCACACAAATGTAGACTATGAGAGGCACATCTTCCACATGACACACCAGGAAAAGGGTGAAACCATCGACAACTTCGTCATGCGACTGCGCATTAAAATCAAACACTGCAAATTCCACAGATACTCTAACAATGAATCATTGTGCTTCCAAGTCATTGTGGGGCGCAAATTCCTGTCATTCTGAAAGAAATTGTTGCAGAAACCAAAAGTCCTCGAGGAAATACTTGCATTAGCCCACATGGAATCTGCCATTGAAAAACAAATGGACACCATGAACAAGGTGACCATTAAAACACAACAGGCAGAGGGGGAGAGCATAAACAAACTCACCCTGCCCACCAACAATGTTTCCAGGCCTGACAACCCCACATGCTTAAAATTTGGATATGAGTACCCCCACGTAGGCACGTGCCTTGCACTGGGACAAAAATGTGCAGCATGCAGAGAGAAAGACCACTTCCAAGCCATCTCCAAGAACTCGCCTGTGCAGAGACAGGGAAAAAGACTGCCAAAAGAGAGATGGAGATGCATGCAGACAGGCCCGCATGACGCCAGTGCTGGCAGTGAATCAAGGAATTACGGACCAGATAATCGAGAGAGCACCAGATCATACACCTGCAGTGTGCGATGATCATCAGATACACAGACATCGGCGCAACAGGTGACATGTCTGGTACATAGAAGTGCAATCACTGTCAAGCAGCGAATCTGCCACATCCACAGAAGATCAGAGGAAAAAGGGATATGTATGGACACTAAACAATGATGTGGCTAAGGAACACAGCCCTACACTCATTATGTATGTCAACGACACCGCAGCTGAATTCCTCATCAGCATGAGGCGACAGTAAACATCCTAAGCGAGGAGGCATACAACAGTCTCCCACAGCATCCAAAGCTTAAACCGTCAACCATTGACATCTCCCCATACAGGTCCACCACACCCCTGACCTACAGGCGAGTAATATCAGCCATCTGCTCACACAAATCACACACAGCACATCTCCAACTACATGTATAAAGACAGAGACTAACAGCGGGTGTATCCTCAGTTTCAAGACCGCAGTAGACATGGGGTTGGTACACGTTCTCTATCAGTTGATGGCACATAAATACCTGGTGAAGGCTGAAGACATTGAGAAGGCATTCCCAAAACTGTTCAATGGGCTTGGTAAGCTCAGGAACTGCTAAATACATCTACATACATAACCCAACTTCAAGTCAATAGCCCAACATTACCGCATCATCCCGGTGAACATATAGAAAAAAGTGGAGGGCAAACTCAAGAAACTATTAGACCAACAGGTCATTGAGCCCACTGTAGTGCCTACACCCTGGGTATCCCCAATATAACCAGTCCCCAAGGAAGCAGCTCAAGGATCCATCCGGATATGCGTAGATATGAGAAGAGCAAAAGAGGCGATTCTAAGGGACATCAGGCGCCTCGAATCACATAAATGATACACCTTCTCCATGGAACAAAGGTGTTCTCAAAACTTGATCTCACAAAAGGATCTCATCAACTGGAAATCACCACATTCGTGACCCACATGGGCATATTCCGATATAAAGACTCCATTTTGGGATATCGCCTCCAGCCGAAATTTTTCAGGATGAAATTTATAAAGTAATAAGACATATCCCTAACTGCTTGAATTCCTGGGATAAACTGGTGTTTGGAAAATCCATGGAAGAACACAATGCCACACTGCACGGGTATGCTCAGCGCTGGAGGCAGCTGGATTGACATTAAACAAAAACTGAGTTTTGCAAGGGCTCGCTGAGATTCTTTGGACACATTGTTTCGGAACAAGGAATTAGACCTGACCTTGACAAAGTGGAATCACTAAACGATGCAAAGAGACCGCAGAATGTGTCGGAGCTAGGCTCGTTTCTCAGGTTAGCTATTTACTGTTCAAGACACTTGCAGGACTACACCACCATTAATACGCCCCTCACACAACTCACAAAACGTGACCAAGCATTCCAATGGACACTGGATTTCGAGGACATGGCATACTTTTACACTGACAAAAACGAAGACGCGGTCAGCCACGCCGGCCCGGATGGCCCAGGTGCCATTTTGACTCAACAGTATCAGGAAAATCTGCACAATCAGTCTATAGTGGCGTACACCATGTGGAAACCTACACACACAACAAGCCTACTCTCAGCCCGAGAAAGAGAGCCTGGCCGTCGTATGGGCCTGTTGAGTATTTTTATCCATTTCTCCATGGAAAAGAGTTCACAGTCGTCACAGACCACCAGGCTCTCCTGACTATCTTTGGCAACCGAAGACAAGCATGCCCCTGAGAATTGAAAGGTGTGGGCTACAATTACAGGACTACAAGTTTAACATCACTCACCGCCCAGGCAAAGACGCAAATCCGGTTGACTACTTATCCATACACCCAACTAGACAGAACCATAACTTTGCAGTGCAGGGTGACATATGCAGCCTGGAGCCGGTGCAGGATGAGCTCACTGTGATGGAGCATCAGATCATCATGAAGGGCTGTAGAGTCATATTGCCCAGCATGCTCCAGCAGCGAGTTGTCAATCTCGCCCACAGAGGACACCGTAGATTAGTGTCCATGGAAAAATTGCTCAGACAGAAGGTCTGGTTCCCCAAGCTGGAGGCAATGGTGGAGAACACTGTCCAGAACTGTGCCACATGTGGTGTCGTGGCCCCGTCACCTCACCCACCCCCATACACATGTCTCAGCTGCTGGAAGGAGTGTGGGAGGAACTGGCCATGGACTTCTTTGGCCCACTGCAAAATAGGACATATGTGTTGGTACTGATAGACGAACACTCTTGTTTTCTAGATGCTCAGGTGATTGAGTCCACCTCTGCCACATCGGTCATATCTATGCTGGATCACATGCTCTCTGCATATGGAATTCTCAAAGTCATCAAGTTCGACAATGGGCCTTCATTTACGAGTCAGGACTTTATAAATGTTGCACAATATATGGGCTTTCAGCATAGAAGGATCATGCTGTTGTGACCTCAGGCCATCAGAATCGCAGAACGAGTCATGCCAAATGTCAATCGAGCATTGCAAGTGGTGAACCTCACCAATAGTCCATTTGAACAAAAACTATACTACTGAGGGAATACCGACACACTCTGCACAGCACCACAGGAGTGTGTCCCGCTGATCTCATGTTTGGAAGGACTGTTCGAACCAGACTTCCTGAAGGGCCAAGGTCTCATGCTTTGAGCCCACTAGAATGGCAGGAACAGACTTGTGATCAGGAGGGGAAGAAGAAATTGAAGGACAGGGCAGATGCCCGTCGGAAAGCCAAGGAAGACAACATAGAGGTTGGGGGCCAGCCGAATGTTCATCAACATCGATGCTGCAAGGAAGGCCCCACATTTGCCACTGAATTTCTGGTAATCATAGACAGGAAAGGAATAATGCTGACGGCACAAGGTGGGCCTCGCAAGACCATCACCTGCAACACTTCACATTTCAAGAAATATCCAAGCGATGATACACATCCGTGGTATCCCACTCGAGGAGTGGAATGGCTCAGACGCGATTGACTCTAACCTAGCGGATGGGGAATTGTCAGAGGAAGAAATTGAGGCCACCTGATGAGTCTGAGGTCAAAGAACCAGGACAAGAGAGACACCCTTAGAGGTCTTGTACAAAACCCCAAAGACTGATTGAGGAAATGGGGTAAAGTGTTTATCTAATGTGCTGAAAAGGGGGGAGATGTAATTTTGTAAAGTATGCAGTCCATCGCTGTTGTTGGTCAAGGTAAGTGACATGGGGTTAGGGTGGGGTTTCCAGGGTGGAGGGGCAGTTAGCTCAAAAAGAAAGTTGTTGCATACACATGCACTGTGTCCGGTGTGTTCTCTTGGTACTATACAATGGAGAGGTCATCCTTTGCATTACAGAGGGTTGACCCTCACCCCTAACATAACAGCAATTGTGATGCCAATGACAATGGCCCTCATTACGACCCTGGCGGAAATCGAAAAACGATGGCGGAAATGCAATACCGCCATCGAATAGCGCTCGGTGCGACTATGACCCGTCACCGCAAAGTACGAAGCCATTAGCGACACCGTAGTGAACGCCAACGCTAACTGCACCAAGCACGCGCGCGCGCGCCATGCCAAACCGCAAACACCACCATGGTGCAACGGTACGCCAATTCTGACCCTAGCGGACATGTACCTAACGCCATCAGGCATGGCGGAATGTACCATTCCGCCATGGCGAGAAGTACGGCATCGCGAATCAACCGTAAACGGCCCCACTGAGTGCCTGTACACCGCTCCCTGCCCACAAAGTACAACTCCCCGTAGGTGCAATGAAGCCACAATGCAACCATTGAAATGTACAAGTCACCCATGCATGCCAACGAACAAAAGAAACACAACAGGGGCCAATGGGAGCTGCAGGGCACAGATGGCACGAATACAGAAGCCATCCCAATGGACATGACCACAGTCCCCCACCAAGAAACGCACGCAAACACAGGCACCTGTGACCAGCAATATTCCGAAAATCACATCATTCCACCAGTCCACCTGGCTGACCGGCATCTGTTACACAAAACCCAATCCCCCGCCCCTGAGCATGACAACATTCAAACTGTCATATTGGCAGCCCCCATCCCTGACCTCACTGGGCTTCGTAGGCAAACGCGGCCAGTACAGTACCACGCAACTAAACCCCGAAGCCGGAACCCGATGCAGATCTCCTCACAATACATCGCCCCCCAAATTGGCATATGCCACATCACTTGCAAAGAAAAACGCTACACGGGCCAAATCCGAATAGAAATTTTATGCACATCAAAATCACCAAGCCCATACAGCCATCAGGCCATGAACTCCAAAACACCAATCACCATTGTGGGCTGCTTCCGCAAGAAATGACCAGCCACTACCTGTGTGTCGCCCTGTTCCCCCATGGTACACAGAGCCACAATCACGTACGAAAAGGCAACATGGAAGCGCACAGAACCGCAGGGCCGTCCCAATGGGGAGGCACTAGTCCAGCTGAAAGGCCGAAATGTTGCTCCGAGCCACCAGTACTGCGTAAGGGCATGTGGCCCATTGGCGATCGTCCCATAAGATCATAATGCTGCTCCACTGATTAACACGAAGCAGCAGGTGTCGGGAGTAAAATCCATCTGCAGGAGTGGCATACAGATGGCAGTGGCAAAAGGGGAGGAGATACCTGTCAACCAAAAGAAAAGAAAAAGAACAGAATGGCCATCAGAACTACATTCCAACTACTCACTTCAATGATCACACGAAATCCACAGCCATATGCATGCTAGCCCAACCAAAAGGATCATCACCACCCCAAAACCACTTGTGACTCATAACCATCTATATCGAGGTGCAAACACCATCACAAACGAGTGTACCTGTGCATGCGTCTGTCAAAACAGATTCCATCAGATGGGAATGTTAACGTGCATGGACACAAGTGTCTGAGGGCGCCTCGAGACAGGGAGGGCTCAACAAGGCCAGATGGACGATGGTCCCACAATGGCAGCCCTGCATCACATAGCGTAGGGGAGGCGGATAGATCCCAAGAAGCCCTGTACATGGCAAACTCTGTATCAAATCACCTGCCCATGCATCCATCCATCATTCCCTCATCCCGGGATCAAAATGCCTGAATAATTACTCACATAACATTAGAAACATCCATTGAGTCCGTGCGTTATGCAGCCTGCTAAATCCACAGTGCCCCAGCCCGTAATTCCAGTGTTGTGAAGTAACATGTATTTGGGAACGGCCGGCCTCATCGCCCACGTAGCTATTGCGCATCCCAAACTATTCATATCAATCATTGCTCCCTCGCCATGGGCCCTGTCTCAAGGACATAGAACAATAGAACGTTACATTTGCAGTCAGACCTGTGGGCATCTCCTCGCCGCTAGCTGGAAACCGAAAGCGCCGCCCCTCGAATTCCTCATTTGCAACATCACGTCGAAAAGGCATCTGTGGCCGTTTGAAATCACTAATTATTCCATCGAGTGCGGCTGTGTGTGAAAATGGCAACTGCCTTCACCCACGAATGGGACGCCCCGCCCGTCGTTGAACCTCGGTGCAGTGATGCATGAGGGTCCACCGTTACTCGAGTACTACGTTCCACTGACCCCTCACAAGTCAGTTCGCGACTGCACAGATAGTATGTGAAACAATGGGACCACAGCAGAATGAACATATCAACCAATCTTACACGGCCATCGGGTACAAATACATGATTGCAATAGCAAGATACAATTCCCCGAATTGCAGCGTTGTGCGCGGGACGTGCTCGGCCAAAGGGGAGAGCAATTTGCACAGGTGGAATCAATCACCACAGGTGGAGGCCATACAGCCTGAAAACACATAAATTGCACAGCCAGTCTCCTCCAACAACCACACCGAAATGCTACCGGCAGGACTCGCGATGTTGGCCCTGGGGGACCTGATAGCACTGCAAGCGCTCCGACTCCAAGAAGAAGACGAACACCAACTACAACCAGCCGCACGGAGGAGACGCAGGAGGAGGAGGAGGCCAAGGCAGGGCCAGCAAGGGCTGCCAGCACAGCCACTACCACCACGCAGGCAGCCCGCAATCCCACGCCTCCGAGCACATCCGTTCAACCTCACTGATGAGCAGATCCACACCCTCTACCGTCTGGACCGGGACACCATAACCGCCATTGTGGACATGACACAGGCTGACCTTGTCAGCATGATAGATAGCCCAACCGCCATCCCACCCCTACTGAAGGTGGTGTCTGTACTCCACTTCCTGGCCACAGGCACCTACCAGCACACAGTCGGACAGTTGCATGGCATTTCTCAGCCAATGTTCTCACGGACACTATTGCAAGTGCTCGATGCCCTCCTGAAGCACGCAGGCGACTACATCTCTCTACCACGCTCGGAGCAGGAAATAACCAACACAAAAGTGGGATTCCATGCACTTGCCGGCATACCGGGTTGCATTGGTGCCATCGACTGCACCCATGTTGAATTGGTCGTCCCACATGCCATGGAGGCCCAGTACCGCAACCGAAAACAATTTCATTCCCTGAATGTACAGATGGTGTGTGACTCCAACAGGATCATTACACATTGTTGTGCCCGATTCCCTGGATCAACCCATGATTCTATGGTCTTGAGGAACTCTACAATACCACGCTACATGGAGCGACACGCAGGGAACAGATCCTGGCTACTCGGTGAGTCTCATTACATGCATGATGATGTGGGGTATGTGAATTGGCATTGACCTGCCAGGAAGGGGGGGGGTGTGCGTACGTATCAATGGCATTCCACATCATACGTTTCTCGTCCACATACAGGTGATGCTGGATATCCACTGAAGAGATGGCTCCTCACACCAGTCCGGAACCCACGGGACCAGCATGAGGAGGACTACAACCATGCCCACTCACGTACCCGTGTAGTCATTGAACAGGCATTCGGCCTACTGAAGACCCGTTTCCGCTGCCTCAGCAGGTCTGGCGGGGCACTCCTGTACCGCCATGAGAAGGTTGCAAAGATGGTGATGGCATGTGTCATGCTCCACAACATGTGCGTACGTAGAAATGTGCCCATGCCCCCTGACGCAGAACTGCAAGCACCTGATGATGGTCATGATGAGGGTGGGGATGTGGCAGCACCTCATGGAGTCTGCGAGGCACCGGAGGCCCGTGACATTCGTCAGCATCTCATTGATGTATGCTTCTAGCACTCACGCCTGGTGGCTGATACATGGACACGGAACTCGTGGCACTGCGTGTGTCTGGGAGATGCACAATATGGACTGTACGCCTATGATGGCCTAGTACACAAAGATCAATGTCCACACTTCTCATTGGTTGATCGTGCACTTTTTATGGCATATGTGATATCATGTTGAACACCCTATCGACCCGCCACCCAAGTGAGCCCAACACACCCCCTCCACCCTCCTACCTCCCCCCCGAACACCAGTGTCCAAAGATGCTCATTGTCAGTGGGCTGTCGCTATTGCATGCCCCCTCTGCGGGTATCAGGGGCACCCCTGCCTGTGGAGCGCAGGTTCCTTCCAGATCTACGTTGGGGGCTGCCCTGGACGGAACTTGCAACGGATGATGTGTCTGCCTGCTCACGTCCATGCATGTCCCTAAGGGTTTGCGAGAGCTCAGTGAGCACACGGCGCACTGCGGCAAGTTCGGCACATACGTCTTTGGACGTCGCATGCAGTTCCCCCCTCAGGCTCTCGGTGCTTCTCTCAATTTGTGCCCTTAGCGTCTCTGTACCTCTCTCCATTTCTGCCCTAAGTGTCTCAGTTGATGTTTCTATGTCTGCCTTAGTGCCCCCACATTCATCGGCATGGTCCTTGAGGAGTGTGGCCAGTTGCTGCTGTTGTTCGATCAACTGGTCGAGGGACTGTTGCCTCTGCTGGGCCATGGCCATTTGCGGGGGTGTCACAGAGGGGCTGTTGTCCTCATGTTGCCTTGCCACAGGGCTTGTGGGGGATGGCCAGTCGTCGTCTGGTGGGTGCCCCTGCGTGGTATCCTCATGTTGTACGGGATGGAACAGACAGGGGGATTGGGACAGGTCATGGATGGATCTGACTTCGGCATCCCCGTTTTCTGTGTCCGAGCATGCTGCCATCAATGGGGTGTCACCTATGGTGCTGCTGCCACCAGAGGCAGTGCCTTCTGTGGCATCCATTGGGGGGACCTGTGGTGGTGGTGTTGTGGGCATGCTGGCTGCTGGGGTGCCTGTTGATGTTCCCTCCTGTGTGCTGCCACCTGATTTGTGCTGCTGCCGTGTCTTGATGCGTGCAGCTGAGGTGGAGGGTCTCTGGCCGTTGGTCTTGGCCCTCTTTGCAGGTGTGCTGGTAGGGGTGTCCTGTAGCTCGTCGTTTGGATCGGACCCAGTGGTGGAGTAAAGGAGGGCGAGGGTTATTGATGGGTCTGTGGGAATTGGAATGGCATTGTATCACATGCATTGGGGTGGTACCTGAGGGTGATTTGGGTCGGGGCCTTGGAGGTGCTTTGATTTGTGTGTGGAGTGAGGGTGCAGTTGTCTGGCAGCCTGCAGTTAGGGTGTGCCTGCTGCACGTGTAGTGCGTGTATTAGGGGTTTTTAATTATTTATGTATTTATTGTGGGTTTTAACGTGCGCTTGCAGGCCGATGTGTGTGGCCGTTCTCCTGGACATGTGTTTCTGTTGCACTATGTGGACGCATGGTACTTCACATGGATGGAATGTGTGGATTTGGCATTGTTTTATCTGGCCCACCTACCTGAATCTTCGGATGTCTGCACTCCTTTCTCCATCCCTCCGACTCCCTCTATGCTCTCCATTCCGATGGTGGAGGCACAGATTTCTTCCCAGGGGGTCAACTTGATGGGTGATTCAGGACCTCCCCCGGTGGCTGTGGCAATGTTGCGGTTGGCAGAGAGTATGCTGCGGACGCGTATCCGCAGGTCGTCCCATCGCTTGCGGCATTGCTGTGGGGTGCGGGGTGCGGTCCCCACCGCACTTACCCGCTGTGCCACCAGAGCCCATATGGCCTTCTTGTTTGCAAGTGCCGTCCTGGTCATTTGCGTGGAGAAGACGACGGCAGCATTCTCCTGGAGGGTCTCTGTTAGCACGGTGAGTTCCTCACGGGAGAAGTGGACCTGCCGCTTGCGGTCGCACGCTTTCTTCGCTACTTTTCCCATTTTTCTTGGTTTCGCTAGGGTGGTTGACGGGTTGGGGTGTGTTTCAGGGTAGTGATTTTAGTGGTTGTGTGGTTTTAGTGTATTTATAGGTGTACGCCGGGATGTTTCCCGTTCCGGGCCCATGTTTTAACTTCCGTTTCCGTATATTTCCGGGCACCGTACTTTCCGGTAGGCGCACACTGCGGTGACCGCTAAGAGGGGTGGCGGTATTGCACCTAGGGCGCCGTACGGCGGCGGTGTGGGCCGTTTTGGGGTCATTTCCGCCATCGCGGACTTTGCACTTCCGCCATGCCGTGGTGCTCGTGCCCGATGGGTCGGAATGGGCCGCACTTTGCTCCTTCGTGCAATGGCGGAAACGCTATTTACGCTGTGGCGCTCCGGTCAGTCGCTTTCCGCCAGGGTCGTAATGAGGGCCAATATCTGAGGGAATGATATCCACACCCCCAAAATGACCCCACAATCCAAGCAGCTATAACACTCACAGACGGCAATGGGCCCGATTAATGGAAATGTATGCAGAAATCATGCAGGGCCATGCGCCAAGAAGGAAACTGCGCAAGCCTGCGTGCAGTTAAAAAACTGTGCGCCCTGCCTATTCATGGAATTTACTGCGCAAAGTAATCGTATTCGCAGATCATGCCCTGAGCACCCCTGAAACACCTGCACACAAAGCAAAAATAGCCAGGACAGCTACATTTGCATGCTCCCTTCAACACAAATACACACACCTTTCAAATAGTGTGTGAGGTCAGCCTCAAGCAGGCCTGCATTTCGGGGACCCTGCGCAGGGTCCCCCGTAATCGTTTCAGGGCATCCCAACAACATGAGTATGATAAATCGTAACTCTGTTGAAATCTTGAAAAATCTGCGTGCGAACCCCTGTAAACCATCACTGCACTCTGCTACATTGTGTACGTGCATCCCTAATTTGGATTCGAACCCTAATTCCGTACATGCACCCCGAAATCTGACATGAAAATCCACCTCGCGCTGCCATTCCTATGCGCAAGTGTACTCACGCATGCCTTTGGGTGGCAGATAGTATGAAGGACATTTTCTGGCCGAGATGTTGCGCTCGAATCCATGAATACGTCTTGTGTTGTGCAATTGTGGGCATGCAAGAAACTGCCTGCAGGCCGTTCCTCGGAATGCCCACTTTTTCAGAAGTTTTTTTCCATTTCTGGTGTTCCGCCCTCTTCCCAGCCCTCTGCGCAAACCATGACCATGCTCTGCGTGGAGTCTCGAGCAAGGCCTTCGACAGCTCGCAGAGATGTGCCGAGCCTGTGTGAACTCCACAGAAGTCTGGGTAAAGTACTGTGCATTCAATTCCATCAATAGACGAATGCCGATTTGTGCGCAGTTTGGCATGCAAGTATCTTTTTTTTCATGCAAATAATTCCATGAATCAGGCCCAATTAGTGGAAAGCAATCCGTGTGTAGTATTCTAAATGCCAATCGTATTCCAGAATCAATCGTATCCGTTCTGGCACCAAGTGATAGGATGACCCATGGAGATGTGCTGAAGGAGAGGCCAATGGCAACTCTGCTCCCGAGGGGGCCTCCAGAGGCGGGAAAGGGGCATGGACATAAGAGCCAGGAATACCAGGGCAAAATAAAATGCAAAGGAAATCTCATAGAAAAGGCAGCCGGCATGGCCAGGCAAATGCATTTGCAGTTGTTGCGGAAGTGCTAGTGCAACAGAGATAAGTTAGGAAAACCAATTACTGATTTATACCCGTGCCATTCATAGTGACAGCCCAGAGAGGGTCCATGGTGATGGACACATCAACCCACAAACAGGGATGGACTGAGAACCAAAAGAGGCCCTGCAAATACTTTTCAAAGTGGCCCCACATTACAGATGTACAGCAAGCCCAACCCTTTTCCTATGGGAACATTTGGAAATACCACCCAAAAGAGGCCCGGGGTGTTGAGGCCTACCAGGAAACCTCCAGAGTTCCCTCTAGGCCAGACCACCCCTGCCCAAAAACAGGAGAAAGGGAAGGCATCACACTTTTGTCAGGAACAATGACACAAGTGGGAGAACGGCCCAAACTCCAGAAAAGTCCCCAATCCCTAGACAAGAGGAAACCACGAAGAGAAGGACTGAGAACAATCACAAAGAAACAAAACAAAACGAACCATTAGATAGCTAGGTAAACTGGTTGACGAAATGTAGTTGTATTGAAAGATATCTGTTTGGAGGTGTGTGTGGTTGCCTGGCTCAGGCACTGTCATAGAACAGTGGAGACTGGAAACGGACACCTCTCTGGGCAAGAAGTAAAAAGAAGCAATCGTACCGTTGCGAAGAGGAAGAGACGAAAAAGAACACAATACATTTGTCCACACAGTGCCTGTGTATCTTTTCTTGACACTGCTGTGTCGTGTGCCAAGTACAAAATAGGATGCACTGTTCAGAGCCCCACTCTGTGCATATACGTTATCATGTGGAATCTTCATACGTGTCCTTACTGAGACACACATAACATTTTAGATAAAATGTCATAAAGCTGAAGACTTGCAAAGTATATATCTAAGTACAGTCTTTTTGTACTAATGCAATCCATGTTTTTCCATATTTCATTGTGTAGCTGTGGCAAAATCACCAATGATGCACGCCCAACCATGTTCCAAGAGACAGCATGCACAACATGGAAGCGATCAGCTTAAGGGTTGGAAGTTTGGTATCATTATTTGAGGCACCCTGTTCCAAAATGACCTTACTACTTCCACTGAGCTGATCACCAAGCGAGAATACCATAATGTTTGAACTGTTGGAGCTTGCAAATAAAAATAAAAACTTTGAAAACATAGTGCAATGTTAAGAATAATAGGGGACAAAAGGCACTTGACTTAAGCGTCAGTGGGGAGATTGATAAGTTGTATAGCTACGGCGTTAGCGGTTATGTCCTCATACTGGTAAAATGGGCAATAAAGACAGGGTGCGAAAAGCAATATCCAGATATATAGTGTATCATACTGTGGTTCTCTCTCTACCAAAAACGGTAATAGTAGATGTTATTACCCAATTTGAGATTTAAAGTTTTTATTTTCAAATAAACAAAGTACACAAAACAAATGAACCAATGTCATCAACAAGTAACCTAAAAGCATCTAGTAAATGTTAACCAGCACAATAACATATCAGATCACATCAATACCAAGGCCGCAGAAGGGT
Organism: Ambystoma mexicanum; assembly: GCF_040938575.1. NCBI lineage: Eukaryota > Metazoa > Chordata > Amphibia > Caudata > Ambystomatidae > Ambystoma > Ambystoma mexicanum. The sequence continues at coordinate 663,461,743 of NC_090934.1, forward strand.
GCTTTTGTGAAGTTCATACCATCCCATGTCAGTGGTGAGCACTTAGCTCATTGAACGATAATCGGGTGAGCGGGAAAGGGACAGGAGGGGTGAAGTTTGCAGGAGGGTTACAGAAGCACTGCGATTTAAAAAAGCTATGTAAGAACTCGAAAATCACCTGTTCAACTTACTTTGTTGAATTTACAGCAGTACACCTAGCCCGTGGCATGTTCCTTGTCTAATTTACAACCCTTTCCATAAACAATAAAAAATTGCGCATAGGGGACAGTCGACACGCACCTGTTGATGATCATGGTCCTGTCAGGACAATTAATGAATTAGTGTTTATATTTTAAATGATGCAGTGAAGGCCAACAATCGATCCTGCGGTTGAACTCCACACTTGTCTTACATGTTTAAAGGGGAGTGTAGTTTGAAGTCATATAATGCAATTCTGTGTTTAGCACCTACACCTATGTGTGTGTGGACTAATTTCACAGGACGCAAAATGTTATTACATCACAATGGTAGGCATTCTAAATCATTGTACCAAGGCGTGATGTCACAACAGAAGAAAACAGCTTCCTTAGCTGCTAGAGAGCTTTCTAAAAGTCTTTTGCCTAGCTTTGCTCAGCTTCGATAGCACAGCCTTCCCCTAGAGTATCTCTTTAGGACGACCCTACCTCAGTAACTGATGATTATCTGAGCAAAATGAGTAGCTGCCACTGGTCCAGCAAGGAGGCAGGTTATCTAGAGAGCATCAGCAAACACACTGCAGTGAACACCAATACAATGTAGACGGTTCTGCATGGGGCGGGTTTCCAATCGAGGTGATATGGGCATCGTATACATTGCAAGTGTTAGTCCTGTTCATTCAGTCAATCAGAACTCATTCATGGAAGAAAAAACATCTTCATTGTTCCAATTTACCCATCTACAATTTTGCAAACGTCAGATAAAGAAGCCTATCAGAAGAAACAGCCCTGTGAAACTGTTTTATATATTTATTTAATTCGTGATCATTCGCATATGGAGTTGATGTGTCTGCTTGAGGCCAACAAGCAGAGTCCATCTAACGGATGAGCTAAATGGTCTGAAGATGGATGGTCTGAAACTACAGTAGAAGCAGGGACAGGTTCATGGAGGCGTTATTTGTGCTGAGAGCCTATGGCAGCTGGATGCAGCATTTTATCAGTTCAGCTCTAAGCATTCAAATAACCATACAATCATTATTTGGGTGGGGGCGGGGGGGTCTTGGAGGAAGGATTCTGCACTCTGTACTGACCCTCTAGATTTATTTCACTTTATGTTGATTTTTATTACAATGCTTGTTTTATTCTGTTTCAATTGTAAGTTGAAGTTGAAAAAATAAAACGTTGATCTCTATGTAACTATGCTCCAACACTGACATCGGATTCTGTGAGCCCTCTGCACTACCCTCAGATTTCTGACCATTTTTTTGAGTGGAAGACAATGAATAGATGATTTCAGTAATTTATGCTGGACTGTGCAACTCCCACACACATTTTTTCGTACCAAGTTGTATAGCACATGGGCTGATAAGGCAAAATAAGATTCTGTTTTGGAATTCAGAGGACAAGAAGTGCATTACTGTCTCTTCTTAAGGACTAGACAGGAGTTCACCCATTTCTTTTTCTAGATTTATGGAACACCCATGACCATATGAAACTATGATGTGCAAGCCTTCCTATTCATCTTGAGAAATAATGCAAAATCAGAAACCTAACAATCACATGGAAATCAGACGTGTGCCAATATCCACAAACTCTGGCATAAACATGAATAATCTTTACCCATCGAGGATTCCATGCTTGTCCTTCTAGATGAGGTTGCCAAGCTGCAATCACAGACGTTACATGTACAGGCTCTTATCACCTTCTTCATCTTGGACCTCGTGCTGGCCCTCCTGGTGTACCTGTGAATGCCCATGGCCACCCTCCTTCACATCAGATAGCGGTCAATGAATCATTTTCTGTCATTTTTCAAGACATATTGATTTATCTCAGACAGGTCAACTAAACTCATTTTTCCTGATGCAGCTGGCCTGCTTCAAAGCTGCTTGAGGTAGGGTGTGGTTATGTCCCTATTGTGATGTCCCCAGCTGATGCGGTTAGTAATCATGGCTACCATCTGTATATGGTATGATGTCTAGACTGCATGTTAATGACACATTTTCCATTCACAAGTCAATGTTTACCAGTCTTCAATGCCTTGGCATAGAGTTATGAGTTTAAATAACCTGTTTTGTCCATGTGGCATTAGATTCCTGCCTTTACATGGTGCAAGATAAGGCATGAAAGACCTATCTGATAAAGGGTGACACTCACCATAGAACTAGTCTTGAACTTGACTCTTCAATTGGAAACCACTTCAAACATTGTCTTCCATTTGTAGAAGCCTAGGCCTGGAGCACCAGTGTTCTCGGCACCCCTGGTGGTGATGTATCTTGTGTTCCATTAAGATTAATATGTGTGGTGATGTATCTTGTGCCACTTTAGGAAGGAGATGTGTAGAGATATGTGTTGTATATTTCATCAGGCGGTAGAAGCATGATGATCAGTATCTGTATCTGCTATGTAGGGTAAATGTGAGACTGTGTCACTTTGTGCCATGGATGGACTGTGATATGTTGAGTGAATGTCCCTTGCATTCCTGACTCAATATTGTAGGACTGACAGTTGAGAAATGTGTTGCAAGAGTACGGATGGATTAGTGGGTCTCTCTTCTTACCGGTATGCCTCTGTGTCCTCATACAAGCCCGGCCTGGACACTGTCAGTGAAGGATTTTAGTGGAATGAGCATCACAGACACAGAGTTGTCGCAACATCTGATTCCAACATGTTTTCTTAGCTGCTATGTGGACCGAGCAGAGTGTATGTGGTCCAGTTGCAGTTAGGAAATGAATCCAGAAATAATAGGACTGACGTATGTCACCGTAGGAGTCTTCACAAAGTAGCATATCTGCACATTTGGTGACGGTACTGGAGCTCAAAAGTGATCCAGATTTTTTTTAATTCTGTTCCTTATGATGTGGTAGAGGGAGAGTTAAGGGAACATTTAGCTGTTATATATTTAGCATTGGTCTGTAAAACAGGACCAGGATTCCAGCCTGTGTTGCTCTGTGTTGTCTTGCTTTCAAAACAAGCACATTGCACATGAGGTACTGTACCCTGTCTCTCTTTTGAAGTACATATTTTTGTTTAATTACATTTCAACCAAATGCCAGATCTACAGGCCGGACTCCACTCCAGAATCCCAGCTTGAAATCTGATAGTATTGTCGGGTGATTCTCCCGGGGTCGGCTGGGCCGTCCGCGGAACTCCGGGCTGGGAGGCCCCAAAACCTCCCGTGTTCCCAAAAATGAGTATGAGACACACACAAGAAGCAAGGTGGTTCTGCTGTTTATTAAAACAACGGCAGGGATGGGTCTAGGATCGTACGCGTCCGTCCAGACTCTCAAAATTCGTGGGGGCTCGCAGGCCCCTTTTGCCTCAGTATGACGCGCTACTTGCGTCACCTGGGAAAGTTAGCGAAAAACCTATCGCCACTCCGGATTGGTTCCTCGAGTGGTAGGGTTAGTATAGCATACATATAGAGAAAATTATTAGTGGTTGAGGATGAGTCAGGTGGTGTACTTGGGTTGTCCCTTCTATTAGATACTTGAAAATTGTTACACAAAGACCCCTAATGATTGGCTAATGTTAGTGGCGTCAGTGATGAGTGCCAACATGTTCTGATTGGTTCACCCGCGAGCCCCCCAGTCTGGGACCATCGTTGTTCCCAGCTCGCGGTGTACCTGTCACTAGCAACAATGTGTAACTATGTGTTCGTGCAGACAATGTGCGGATTTGCTCATAGGCCTGAGAGCAGACCATTCCCATCGCTGTAGGTGTCCATCGGGTCACTTCATTGTTGCAACCTGTGTCCCAGACGTGGGACCCAGGCGACTTCTCCCTCATGGGTCTGGCACCCTGTCAGTTTGGCTTGGTCACGTGTGGAAGAGACCGTGGCTGGGCAGAATTCTGCACATTTAAAGTTGTATTTTGCTTCTGTGTGCTTGGCTTTGCTTACAGGTGTGACCTTGGCGCCGGCTGGTAGCATACGAGTTGCAACATCGCCCCCTTGGCTGTGAGCTCTCGCTGGGCTCATTCTGCGGGATCAGCACTTGTACTCTCGCTCAGTCAGTGTTCATGGCGGCTCTCGCTTGTGGCCTACTTGGGCCTGGGTCATGGGTGGGGATGTGTAATGCACGGCACCTGTGTTGCGGTGTGACATGGCTTCATAGGCAGCATTACGTCTTCATTATATTCTCGTCACGATGCGAGGGGTGGGAGAAGAATCTGCAAGCGTATACGCGAGTGCTTTATGCGTCTTGCGTTTCTGCATTACGGAAAACCTATGTGAAAAATAATAAAGATGCGCGTCAGTGGGTGTATCCGTCACCTACGTCATAGCACTGAATATATTCTTCGTGTGGGTTGGTGTGTGAGTGTCCAGTGTGCATGGTGGCACGAGTGTTCTTGGCAGTTGGCTAGGTCGTCATGGCATCTCTACCGATGTGGGTGCTTGTTGTTGAGGTCTTAGTCGAGTTCATCCATGCCGCAGGTATCGGCTTGAGTAGGGCAGGCTGGTGGGCATATCCTTATGTTCTTGAACCAGGGTATTTGGTCGTCTGGTAGATAGACGAATTCATCTCGTGGTGGGTGTCTGGGCCGTGATCCTCTGGGCCATGGTCGCGAGGAGATTGGGGGGAGCTTTTTCTCCCATTCTCCCACTTCAGTCCCCCCTCTGGTCGACTTGTCGACCACAAACATATCTTTATCTTTATCTCCTCTTACTCTCCATATTTTCGTCACTCCTCCCAGGTGTCCATAGTGGTTGACATGGTCTTCAAATGACCAGTACATGTATACACAGCTTCCTCCCGGTTTGCAGTATACCCACCTTCCGATATAGCTCTTCAGGTTTCTTGGGTTCTCAAGCTTTACGGATGGTGGGTCTAAGTGATTGGTGATGATCTGTTTGCGCAGTTTCTCTCTTTCCTTTATTATCACGTCGGTGTGCTGGTCATCGTCAGTTGGCATCAAGGGGTGTATGCCGACCATTTCGATCATTTCGTCTGTAGTGCGTGCCTTCCTGGCCTTCCAAAACCTTATTACAATCAATACAGCTGCGGCCAGTATTATGCATCCAACTATTATCTTCAGCCCGTCCGACAGCCATGATGGCATCCATGACCATAACAAGGAAAACCAGCTATCATCCTTTTTTACTCCTTTACTTTCTTCCATCATCTTGGAGTGCATCTGGGCCAGTTGTGATACTGCTTCGGTAAGTGTACCATTATCTGCATCGTTAGCGGGAATACATGTGCTGCATGATTGTCCTATTTTTGCACAAACTCCTCCTTCCATTGCTGTGAGAAGATCAGTACATATCTGTTCTGTAGTGCTACCATTCTTACCGCTCGCAGTTCCTCTTTTATTGCATTGAATCCATTTACAGTTGAATTAATCGTCATCATTAGTTCCCATCGGGTGATCTGGAGCCATTTAGCGTTTGCATAAGTTTGCAGTCCAGGGTGTATTATTGACGAAAAGAACATAGCAGCCCTGCTAAATAGTCTATGTTCTGGTGGGATAGAAGTGAGTGCTGTTTCCGACCTTCCCCACAGGTAGTTTCCTGTCAGGGGTTCTCCTTGTCTCTTTATCCTTTTTAGGACATTATTGTTGTTGTTGTTGTTCTCTCCCTCCTGTGATTGTACGGATCTCTTCTTCCTCTTGTTCCCTTCATCCATTTTGGGGAAGTTGGCCATGTTGACATGTTTTTGGGGCACCACTAGTGATGGTACGTGATGTGTACCATTGTGCATATACCATTCCACAACGGGGGCAGGGTGTGATATGCCTTATTTCCGCAGGCCCAATAGTGATCCATTATCACTGCCGTTCCAGCACCCCCCTCTGGTAATTCTAACACACTTCCACAGTTGGTGTTGTATCCCACCTCCACATCACCTCTGTGTTGGTAGCATAACTTGGGCGCGGTCAGCGGTAGTATGCTTATTGGGTCTTCATCCTTCTCCATCCATGTCAGCATGGGTACGTATTTGCCCCATGTCGTCCAACATCTGTCGTTGTGTTCCTGCATGGTGGTAATATTCTCTCTTGTTATCATGTTGCTACCGACCACTCCTATTTCCCATTCATTGTTCATGCATACCTTCCCTGTTATTGTTATCAGTGGCCTTTCCCAACAGCCTTGTATACCAGGAACTTCAGTGGCGTACCAATCACATGGTAGGTATTGTAGTGTTACTTTCTTCGTTTCTCCCTTTTCAGGGCCACTCGTCATGTATCTGAACGCTTCAGCGTGTAAACTGCTCTTATGGTAGCTCAAATATGACTTGAGGAAATTGTTTTCGTATGGGTATGTGTCTCTTGTTTCCCACTGCATTCTTGTGAAAACATAAAAATAATATGAGGCCGGGAAGCCCAGAAAGAAACACACCAACACAGGTTACAAAGAACATACAAGTGCTTTATTTAAAAGCTACAACAGTTACCAAAGTCAATTGACAAACGGATAGCTATTCGGCTCTCAGAGTAACGTAACGAACTTCAACAAAGGTTCGATGCATTAGTAAGAGAGACCGTTCATTGGAATATTTAGGTCTTTTATACGCTTTATCCAGCCCTTGGCCAACCCTCTCGCGGGTTAACCATTCTAGGAGTCGGGCTTATGGGTTCCTTGCCAGGTCAATCCTATAATATATGCATTTTGATTAGTTTCGCTGATATAGTTGTACATTTACACATAGGTCAATAGTAGGACAAGGTCTCAGTTCGCGACCCCGACAAGTGGCCTGCAGGCATATTAATTATTTGTGTGTACGGAGGTCACAACGGCCAGAATCTTACTCAGAATGTCATTCGGCCTCCATTTTGATGTTCAGGGTGACTTCCATATAACAAGAGAACCTAAAATGGCGGCTTAATCCAAGATGGCGACTTACATTACTTTCTCTAAGGTCAAGACCTTGCCGCGGAGTTTGTTCGCACATGATGTTTAGACAACTTGGCGTAGGCCAATACACATACAAATGTTGTGATAGGAGGCATAACATTGTTTCAATTCCGACAAATCCTCCTTTTGGCCTATGCCAAGTGCTAATATCATTTCTAATACTTCTGTAAATAACTCCATGAATTGTCGTCCATACATCCTGAATCATTATCTGTAATGTCTATAGCCATTAGATCGTTCATCAGAACCTCTTGTAACACAAACTCTTTAGATGCTGTATCTGGGGCATATATTTTGTGCCCTACTGCGCACAACATCCCCCTAGCATTGCACATACACTAGGTAGACATTGGAAACAGCAACAAAGGAATAGCAGGATTCCCAAAATAACCAGGATAACAGAAAGCACCTTCCAACCCCAAGATCGTAGAGAATCCCAGAACCAGGTGCTAATATTCCAATCTCCCACAGGAACATGCACTTTAGAACTAAGGATGTGCAAGTTCTGTATTGCTTTGAAAATTGTCGGTGAGGAATCTGGTACGAAAACACAACAAGCGGACCCCATTAATTTGCATACTCCACCACGTTCTGCCAGAATGACATTTAATGCCATCCGATTTTGGAGTGCTACCAATCTTATTGCCTTTTGTTCTAGTGTCATATTGTAGAGTATATCCATGGTCCGGTTGATGGTTCTCTCCAGTACCCTTGCTAGTCCCCTAATATTTTCAGAATTTGCTATCTGTCCCCAAAATGGCACGACTGATTTTGCTATATCTCCCAATACTTGCCCAGGGGTATCTCCGTTCTCGTCCCGTCATGGGCGAGCCTTAGAAACGTCCAATGTACTAGCTATAAATACCTCAGGTAACAGGATTCCTAAATAACAGGTTCCCTGCCAATCCTTGGGCAACCAGGGAAATGCTGAATTACCACAAACGAAATAAACAGGCCCCCCTACATACAGAGGCCTGTTCTCTCCGGTCAAATTTACAATGTTCACACAACCTTCAAAATCTCCCATTGGTCGAGTGCCATTTCTTTGTACACAGAAGGGGACCGAATCGGGGCTATGATTAATAGAGTAGGAAGGAGGCATGGCGTCCTTATTGCCTATCGGAGCCATTTTAAAGGAAATTAGAGTTTGAAAAGGAAGAGATAGTTTATCAGATGGCCTAATAGAAGCAACATTAGGTTTACTTCTATTTGCAAAAAGCGAGCATCCCAGGGGAGTCAATTCACGTCCCTCAAAATCATTTAAATGAGTTCCATCAAAGTTCCAAGAGATGCTATCATTCCAACGTCCAAAGAATAGTGCTCTAAGAGAGGCATAGCAAGCAGTCGTTAAAGGTAAAGGGTGAATATACCATCCTAGCCCCTTGTTCCCATGTTGCGGTAAATGGGTACAAATCCAGCAATTACTCTTATTAAAAATGGCATGTGTTGAATTCATTATTATCATTAAAGTGTTATCATGGTACTTTCGTCAATGCCTGGAGTCTCTAGGTGACAGAGTGTGAAGGTGCACAGAGGGAGTCAAAGCAGTAGGTACAATCTCAATTGGTAGTAGAGGTTTTAGAGGGTAAATTTCTTCGAAGTACCAAAGTCCCACAGCAGTAATTACACAAATTCCAATTAATATTAATACAACACAACAATACGTTTTCGGGGCCCAGGCACATTGTTCGTTGTCCGAGTTGGTCACTCCCTTATTTACAAGTCCAATGCGGGGAGCAGCGGTGGAGGTGGCAGGCATCGTAGTTTCTCAATCGACGACCCCAATGTTCGTTGCTGGCGACACTACGGTCGGGCGACTTCTTAGTCCTTCCCAACCCTAGCCAGCACCAGCAGAATCCCTTTTTTTTATCCTTTTGTTCGAAAGGAACTTTCTTTTACAAGAGAAAACTTTCAATCACTTCTTCTTCTCAGATGCACGGAAAAAGACCCGTGCCGTAGTTCTATTTTCTTCGTCGAAGGTCGTACCTGGTGGTACCCAGAACTGTTTGATCCGGAAACAAGGTAACGTCACTTCCTGAGGGAAGCGACGTATCGGAGGCGACGGAAGTCGCAGAACTTGAAACGGTGTTTTCCGGAAGTGACTTTTTCAAAGAGTGCGGAGACGAAATGGACTGTTCCCCAAGCTTCACGGGCTCAGAGAAATTCTCAGACGCACTCACAGTGCTGTTTGCTACTCCAGGATCAGAGATTGTAGCATCAGCGAGGGGTTCTGCTTCTTCTGTAACGTGTGGCGTCGGGTGAGGAAGTTTCTTGACATGCGTCGCGTGGATCCAATGCTTCTTTCCAGCCACCCGCACTGCTGTTTGGGTGACCAACAGTACCTGATAGGGTCCCTTCCAGCGAGGAGCGAGACAGGAAGACCTTTCGTAGGCCTTCACTAGGACTCATCTTCCAGGCTGAATATCGTGTCCTGGGCCCGTAAACCGTACAGGTAAAGCTGATTGGACCTGATGATAAATGAGATACAGATTTTTAGTCAACTGGTTACAGTAGTCTACAAGCAATACATTTTCTACCTCCCTTAAGGTTTTGGGCTTCGGAAGGCCCCAAATGTTAGCAGGTCTCCCCATCATTACCTCAAATGGACAGAGCCCAGTCTTAGTTTGAGGTATGGTACGCATGGCTAACAATACAATAGGTAAGGCATCTGGCCATTTCAATTTGGTGTCGGCACATGTTTTTGCAAGCTTATTCTTTAGGATGCCGTTATGTCTCTCTACCAATCCAGCACTTTGAGGATGTCTAGCTGAGTGAAATCGTTTTTCAATGTGTAACGCTGTGCATATCTGCAAAATTACTGCTGCAACAAAATGGGGACCATTGTCCGACCAAATTACCCTTGGAAGCCCAAATCGTGGAAAGAATTCTTTTACCATAGTCTTTGCAGTGGTCATGGCAGTAGCATCTTTAACGGGGAAAGCCTCGACCCATTTACTAAAAGCACAAATAATCACAAGAACATATTTTAGATTGTTACACCGTTCCATCTCAATAAAATCAAAGTGGATGACCTCGAAGGGAACAGAAGGGGGCCCAAAGCTTCCCCTTGGAGTTACTGTCCTCCTCCCCACATTGTGCTGTAAGCAAATCATACAATTCTGAACATGGCACTGTGCAATCTTTGAAATTTTATCATTCACACATACTTGTTCTAACATTTTTGTGATCTGCTGGGCACACACATGCGTAGGACCGTGTGCCATCATAACCATTGCCAGCACATATGAATCAGGGAGCAACCATTTTCTTTCAGATGTATCCACCCAACACCCATCATCATCCAGTTTCCCCATTCCTTCGGCCCACCTTTTAGACTCTTCTATTGTGGCATCAGTCTGGATATCTCGCACAGACCCGATACCCTCATCCATTACATAGGCATCTTTTGTTTCCCTTAGAGCATACATGCCTGCTCTAAGGTCTGTAGCCGTTTGCCTGGCTATCTGGTCAGCAAAAGCGTTCCCTTTCCCCACATCATCTATGACCTTACGATGTGCTGCACATTTCATGATCGCTAACTGCCTAGGGAGTGAGAGTGCCAACAGCAATTGCACTATCAGGGGACCATGCTGGATCTTGGTCCCATGTGAGGTTAGGAACCCTCTTTCCGACCAGAGCCTCCCAAAGTTGTGAGCCACCCCAAAGGCGTACTGGCTATCAGTATGTATGTTTACTGTATGCCCTTCGGAGAGTTCACAAGCTCGGGTCAACGCTATAATCTCTGCGGCCTGCACGGAGTTATGCAGAATTCTCTTAGTTTCAACAACCGTACTGAACGTAGTAACTGCATAGGCAGCTGTAGATGTACCATCTGGGAGTTTGAAGCAGGAGCCATCACAAAACAGCTCCCCTTCTGCATTACCCAAAGGAGTATCTATAAGATCTACCCTGCCCTTCGTTTCCTGTTCAGTAGTATATAGGCAGTCATGTAATTCTTCGTCACCGCAAACAGTATTTTGCGGGAAAGGTAGAAGCCGGATTAAGAACACAACACCTCTTAATTTGAATGTGAGGGGCAAACAGAATTAATTCATACCTTGTCAGCCGTGCAGAGGTGAGGTGTTGCGTTTGGGTTTTATTCAATAGGACATCTACAGAGTGAGGTACCATCAAAATTAAGTCGTGGCCAAGGACCATTCCCTCACTCTGTTTTACAGATACGGCAGCAGCAGCGACAGCTCGCAAACATCTTGGCAAAGCGCATGCGACAGGATCAAGGGCGGAGGAGTAGTAGCCACACAGCCTATTATTCCCTCCGTGTTCCTGTGTTAACACAGCGAGAGCACATCCATCACATTCATGCACAAACAACACAAAGGCCTTGTCATAATTTGGAGTACCCAGAACCGGTGCAGAGCATAATGCAGTTTTGAGAAGCTCAAATGATCGTTGATGTTCCGATTCCCATGGCAGCGGCAAAGAAATGCCCTTCTTCGTCAAAGCCAACATCGGTTTTATCACTAGTGAAAAGTTCGGGATCCACAACCTACAGTAAGAAGCCATACCTATTAAGGCTCTGACTTCTTTCTGTGTATTTGGAACAGACATGTCAGAAATGTGTTTTATTCTTTCAGGTGTCAATCTTCTCCCCTGCTTTGACAGGAGGTAGCCTAAATAGGCAACCTCCTAGCAACAATATTGAAATTTTTTGAGCGAAGCTTTATGACCATTTTTAGCTAGATGAACAAGCAACAGTACAGTGCCTTCTTTACAAGCACCTTCAGAATCTGCGGCCAAAAGCAAGTCATCGACATACTGGAGCAGTGTACAAGTAGGTGGCAATTCAAGGGTGTCAACCTGCTCTTTCAAAGCTCTACTATAAATGCTTGGACTTTCAGTATACCCTTGAGGTGCACGAGTAAATGTGAATGAACGTCCCCCCAAGGTGAACAGGAACAAATATCTACTCTCCTTGTGTATAGGAATACTAAAGAAAGCATTCTTTAGATCCACAACACTAAAGTGCGTAGCTGTAGCAGGGATCATTGTTAGTATCGTTGTTACATCAGGCACAATTGTAAATTGTGGGGCGACAACTTTGTTAATAGCACAAAGATCAATTATGAAACGGTATGGGATTGCATTGTCGCCTTTCTTGTATACAGGCAAAATCGGGCTTTCTCCGTTAAAGATGCTACTGCCATAAACAGACACCGGCGAAGAAACCGGGCAAGCAATTGGTATACCAGAAAACCCTACAGAAACATTTGTTTGCCCTGACAGTGGAATGTTTGGAACCCAGGAATGATCAATGGAGCACTTCTGTGCTCCAGTGTCTATCAAAAACTGATGTTTCCTATTCCCCACTAACAATTCAACGTAGGGACCTTTCTGATTAACGGGAATAGGTGAAGGTTCCAAACCCTGCTTCAGGCAGTCCTAACGAAATAAAATGTCATCGGAAGGAAGCTATTCAGAAAGGTAGGCAGCAGAAGGGTGATCAAATATGTTTCTCGTGTCCACACTCGAAGTCTGATTTTCCCGTGAAAAAGGTTGCTGAGGATCTTGCGAAAACTGACCTCTATCAGGCCCCCCCGCTCCGGGGCGACCTCTAGGTCGTCTACCCATACTCCCAAATGCATTGTTTGACCTTTGGCGAAGGACGGGGCACTGTGCTTGCCAATGACCGTCCTGGTGGCAATAGGCACATTGATCAATATTCACAGAACCCAAAGGAGCGTTTCCTTTTGGGACATACTGACCTCTGGTCTGTGACGTACCTCCTCTGGGATTTCTAACAATTTGTTGTAACAATACTTTAGTCTTCAAATCTCCTTTCCTCTTCTCTATTTTCTCTTTTTCATTATTAACACGGTTCTCATAATACTGAGCCATGTGCAAAACTTCAGATTGGGATTTCTCCTGCCAAGCGCTCTCAGAGGACATAATCTGTGACTGGATGTCGGGCAACAACCCACGTACAAATTTGTCCACAAACAACCTCTTCCCAGACTCTGTACCCAAGTCCTGTCCACTGAAGTCAGAGAATACTTGTTCGAATCTATCAAAGAATTTGGTGGCACCTTCAGTTTTTCTTTGAACACAGGCCGCAAGCTTGTCCCAAATAATTCTTTTCTCAGGAATTATGGTTTTCAATTTTGCGACAATTCTATCAGGCAAAGTAAGTATTACCTGAGGTGGTTTCTCACCAGCTGCTCTTTCCCCATCAAACCTAGTCATGTTAGCCCACGTATCTCCCAACCCTGGCACATCGTCTATTGTCCGAACTTGCTTCCATAAATCTACGGGCAGGAGTACAGGGAATAGCAAGTCAACATCACTTAAGGTGAACACAGAGGACTGCAAAACGGACTCTATCTCTTTGTAGAATCCTGTCTGGTTTTTCCTGATATCGGGAATTGATTGTCTTATAGTGTTCACTTCCTGTCGTGAAAACGGGACGTGAACAAATTGTGATACATAATGTGCAGGGATATCCACTGCGGGTGCACCAGTCCCAGCGTTAGCGGGAATCTCAACCTTTGGGACAAATGTCGGAGGAACCTCTCTCATAGGCAACTGAGATATAGGTAACTCCGACCGCTTACTAAGCAACAGAGCCAGGTCGAGCGCTAAGGCAGTCGAAGAAGTGTCGGGCGAAAAAGCCCTTTTACAAATTCCCAATAACTCTATAGGACAACTAACCTTCTTCCTTACACATTCTTCCTGCAGGTACCGTACCATTACCTGAATCACCTTCCTCTGCATTTCTACTGTATACTGACTATACGTGTCATATACTTCATCTGGCGGTATCGATGAATCCGAGATCCATCGAATCGCATCTTTGGTACATATTCGTACTTCCTCAGGTGCCGATCTATGACACGGAAGGAACCGTTTCTGCACATACATACCGTCGTCTTCATCATCCTCATCTCATGATTTCTCAAAGTCCCTCCTATACTCAAACAATCTCTCAACATGACCATGTACTTTTTCCTCTGTGTCCCTCGAAAGTGCTAAAGTATTTAGATCCCTCACCCCTTGTGGGAGATCCGAATTATGTAATCTACCCCACATTACACATAAATGAGTCCCCAAACCTTTGATAAAAACATTTTTCTCGGGAAAATTGTCCATATTTGATAATGTGGAAAAAACGTTGACTTGATCACCTTTCTCCATACAGTGCTTAGCCCATGCAAATAATTCCTGTTTCTTGTCTGCAGAAACAGTATTAGGAGTGACAATCTTTGACCCCGCACCCCGATCAACTTCAGTCAATACAGAACCACTCGGGAGCAGAGATATGGGCAAATTCAATGAGGGTGCAACTATCGGCGCAAGAGGATGGGGTGGCGGGATAGGTGGAGGAACAACAACTAGAGGAATAGGAACAATAGGTTGTACAGGGGGAACAGGAATAACAGCAGGAACAACAGCAGGAATGGGCAGAGCACCCGGGAGAGGATCATACGGAGGTGGCGCAGAGGCACCAGGCCTGCGTTCGTTTAACAATTTTTCAATAAATTCTTCAGAAACATGGAAATCTTTAGAGGGATACATTTTCTGGATACCTAGTGAGAAAGCCCTATCCATATTTCTAACTGACTCTGAATGTTTTTCTCTATCATATAACAACGCCTTTTCGGTATTTGTTTTATGACGGTGTGCATGTTTATCCCTACTTTTAAGCTGCAGCAATGCTTCTTTTTTCCAATTCTGCAAAACATCAAATGCTGCAGGTCTGGCCTTCTTTTTTAGCAAGACCGATTCTAGGCATTCAATACGGGGGATCTCAAAACTACCATTGATTGGCCACTGAAATTCGGAGGCATGTCTGGTTTGTCTGTGCCAAATATCACTAAATACTATACTTCCAATGCCATACTTACAGTACATAGTACATGCCGGCGACCCCTCCTGTGGTGCAGGGCGGCTAAATTCCAAAGATTGTCGATCGCTGCGGAACAGAGCCCTAAAGCAGCTAGACAATTTCCAAGGCATTTCACAAAAAATTGGTGTTACCTGGTCAGTAATTGTGTCTGCAGATACAATACGCCAAATTCAAATTGTCAGGGTTAAATTAAGAGCCGGGTCACGACTGCACCTGCCCAAACCTAAGGAGGACTGTACGGTTTACCAAAGAACTTACCTAACGAATTTTACCTTGTGTTTGGTGGTTTCGACAAATCTGCCCGCCTCAAAAATGGACCCTCGTCAAGATGCCGTGTCAGACCACACGACTATCGTCCAAGGATCGGATCGTGCAGCGCTGCCGAGGTATCGCGTCTCGTTCGGTCGGGCCCGCAGTATCACACCGTTCGATCCCGGTTCGATAGTCTGCGTCAACCTTCAATGATCCGGCATCAATCTTGAGGGTCCCTATTCGGGCGCCAACTGTGAAAACATAAAAATAATATGAGGCCGGGAAGCCCAGAAAGAAACACACCAACACAGGTTACAAAGAACATACAAGTGCTTTATTTAAAAGCTACAACAGTTACCAAAGTCAATTGACAAACGGATAGCTATTCGGCTCTCAGAGTAACGTAACGAACTTCAACGAAGGTTCGATGCATTAGTAAGAGAGACCGTTCATTGGAATATTTAGGTCTTTTATACGCTTTATCCAGTCCTTGGCCACCCCTCTTGCGAGTTAACCATTCTAGGAGTGGGCTTATGGGTTCCTTGCCAGGTCAATCCTATAATATATGCATTTTGATTAGTTTCGCTGATATAGTTGTACATTTACACATAGGTCAAGAGTAGGACAAGGTCTCAGTTCGCGACCCCGACAAGTGGCCTGCAGGCATATTAATTATTTGTGTGTACGGAGGTCACAACGGCCAGAATCTTACTCAGAATGTCATTCAGCCTCCATTTTGATGTTCAGGGTGACTTCCATATAACAAGAGAACCTAAAATGGCGGCTTAATCCAAGATGGCGACTTACATTACTTTCTCTAAGGTCAAGACCTTGCCGCGGAGTTTGTTCACATATGATGTTTAGACAACTTGGCGTAGGCCAATACACATACAATTGTTGTGATAGGAGGCATAGCATTGTTTTAATTCCGACATTCTCACCAACGTTCCTTGAAATCGTCCTCTCGTTCGAGATGGGTGTACCCTTCTTTCATCAACATCTGTTTTGCCATCCCCCTCCCTCTCTCTGACTCTGGGGGGTTCGATATTTCACCAAAGTATGCCGCATGGTTGTCTCCATTAGTGTGTGCCGGGCATTTAACCAAAGCTATCTCTTGGGGATCATTTATTACTTCAATTAATTCTGCTAACAAGAGAGCATGTTGCACTGTGGTGCCATCAGCCCTCCTAAACCCCCTTCTCTGCCATTTTATCAACCCCGAGTGGACAGTTGACGTGACATATGCGCTATCAGAATATATAGTAACTTTTTTTGTCAACGCTTTCCACCAACGCCAAGATCAGTGCAACCAATTTTGCTGCTTGAGCCGAATAATGCTGTGGTGTCTGCACACATTTCGCCGGGACATACATCAAATCTTTTGTCATTTTCACAACTGCTGCCCCAGTTCTCCTTATCCCATCACTTTGGTCTATTGTTGATGACCCATCAATGTACAAAATCTCTCCACCCTTGAGTGCATCCTCTTCAACTTTTCTAGTGCATGAGTACGTTTCGATAGTCTGTGTACAATCGTGAGCATAGTCACCTTCCTCAATAACTTCCGCTATAAATCTGGCTGGGTTAACTGTACTGCATCTGACAATTGACAGTTCACGTCTAGACAAGATGATCTCATAACCTGATGCCCTTTGTGGTGCCAGTGTGGACTTAGGCTTATTCAATATTGCAAACAGCGCATGCTCCACAAATAGTGTGGTTGGGCACCCCATTGTAATCGATGATGATTTCTCTACCGCAAATGTAGCCGCGGCGATACTCTGTTCGCAAGGAAAATGTCCTAACATAACAGGGTCCAAGTGACCGCTGTAGAACGCTATTGGCTTGTGTCCCATGCTGGTTTTCTGAGTCAATACTGCTTTCATTACTGCTGAGTCACAATGCGAAAAGATAAAGAACTGTCGCTCATAATCTGGGGTGGCTAGTACCGGAGCAGTGGATATGGCGTTCTTCAACTCGTCAAATGCCTCCTTCATTTCACTTGACCATCCCAATGTTTTGTCCCCTTTGTGTGCTTCTCTCAATCCCTCAAGTAGGGGTCCTATGTATGAGCTGTAGACAAAAACCCATGCTCTACAGTAGTTGCATAATCCCAGGAACTGCTGCAGCTCCCTCACCGTTTGTGGTAGTGGCGTGTTGGATATAGCTTGTGCCCTTTGTGGTGCAATCTTTCTTCCGTGTTCGGATATTAGTTCACCAAAGTATTGTACTTGTTCCTGACAGTACTGTAACTTTTCTTTGTCTACCTCGTAACCCTTTTCAGCCAACACTGTCAGCATTTTCAATGAGTCCTCCCTGCACCTTTTCTCGCTTGTGCTGCAAATTATTATATCGTCAACATATTGTAGCACTGTACTTTCCAATTCAATGTTTCCCATGTCCATCTGTATTACTCTGTTGAAAATTGAGGGTGACTCGCAGTACCCTTGTGGTAACCTGGTGTGTTTCCATTTTGTGTTTCTGTATGTGAAGCTTGTCAAGTCTTGTGAATCTGGATGCAGGGGTATTGAGAAAAAAGCATTTTTGAGGTCAATCATGGTGAACCGTGAGGCCTCTGCCGGAATTCCACATAATATTGCGGCCGGGTTTGCTGCTATGGGGTATTCTGCTTCTACAATGTTGTTCAAGGGTCTGAGGTCCTGGATAAAACGCCAAGAGCCTCCTTTAGCTTTCCGCACTGGGTACACGGCCGTGTTACATGGTGATTCTATTGATACCAATATGCCATTGTTTATTAGGGCCGTTATGGTTTCGTATATGCCCTCATCTGCCTCCTTTGATAGTGGGTATTGTTTCACTCTAGGTAGTATTGCACCCTTATTCAACTTTATTCTTACTCCCCCGATACTCTTTATGCAGCCCACGTCATAGGGACTGGTGGTCCACAGGGATGCTGGAACTTTTGCCATATCTTCCTCATAGAATGTAACTGGGGTAGATGCAGGTGCCTCAAGTGCCATGGCAATTTTCTGCACCACTTGCTTATAGGTTACTTTTAGCCATATATCTACACTCATCATAAATACCATCTCACCTTCTTCCTTTTCTTCTGAAAAGAGTTCTTCATCCGACACCTGGGTGAGCCTGCACCCCTCAGCCAGGGCTATCACTGCCCTCCATGCTCTCCCTTCCCGGTCTTTGGGATGTACTGTGATATAATCAGCAGTCGCTATAATACTCTCGATGCTTACCGAAGTCACCTCCCCTTCTTGTTCATTGGCTGGTGTCTCAGGCCTGAACAAATATGCTGCTGGCCTCCTCCATATCTTTCCTTCTATTCCTGGCATTCAGGCGAATGCCATGTCTGTTCCGTACTGGAACAGTTCGCCATCCACTGCTCAGCCCGAGCTACTGTCTGGCCACAGTAAGCTTGCAGTATTTGTCGTGCAGTAAGCATGTTTATTCCTCGAGTGGAGCAAATTATGCCATCCTCCGTGACGGAGATTGTCATATTTAGCCTGCTCATTATGTCCCTCCCAAGTATATTCAATGGCGACTCCATTGAATACAGGAGCGGGACGGACATGTCATAATCTCCAATCGATAAGGAGATGTTATCAGTGAAGGGAACCAACCCCCTAGCCCCAGAGAATCCTTGGGTGTTCATGGCCTCACCTGACATTTTAAATCTACCCTCCCTTATGCAAGACCGGGTTGCCCCAGGGTCAACAAGGAATGATAATTTGTTGTCACCTATCGTTACCTCAATGCGTGGTTCCTCCGCACTATTGGGTGTTATCGACAGGATGGGACACACCAAGGACGTCTGTGGGCTGTCCTATTGTGGGTATAATGACTGACCGCTTCCTGTGTAAGGGTTGTGTCCCAGGAAAGTCACCCTTCCCAATTGTGTTTGTTGTAGCTGTGTATCGGTGGAGGTTACCTTATTGTCCTGTATTTGAGTGGGCTGCTGCACTGGCTGCACTTCGTGTTGTTGTGTTATTTCTACCTGTTGTTGCGGTAGTGAATATGTCGGCAGCTGTTGTTGCGTTGCTAATTGTTGCTGTGTGCTGCTCTGTGCTAGACCCTGTGGTTGTTGGTAACCCTGCTGCTCCCTCATGGGCCCTTGTTGTCCTTGTTCCCCCCATGTTGGTGTGGAGGGTCTCATTCTACACGTACGTGACATGTGTCCTAACATCCCACAAACCCAACATACAGGTGGTTCCCTGGTCTGCCATGGGAAACTTCCTGCATTATCTTGGTACACTGGTTGCCCAGTGGGGTAGAAGCTTTGGAATCTTCCCCCTTGCTGTTGTGCAGGTTGGCCATATCCCCTCCCCCTCATCATTCCTCCCCTTCCCCTTATGTCATTATAATATCCATTTCCTGGGACCATGTACCCTCCTCCCATGTTAGCCGTGTATGGTGGGGGTGGTGGCAGCTGTTGTGTTATAAGTCGTGGTGATTGTGGAAATGGTGGTATTTGTAGTTGTGAGGGATCCTGTGCGGCCACATGGGGTTTAGTGTCATTGTTGTTGGTGTAGTTATTAGTGCACCTTCCATGGTGTATTTAGTCAGTTTTTTCTGCACTAATTTAGCCTCTTCCGCTTTTCTATCTTCTTCCTTTGTTTCATCTTTTCTTGCCACGTCCTACAATGGTGTACTATTGTCAGTTGTATTTCCGGCCAAGCCTTGGCTTCCATCCCCACTACTTTCTTCAAATGTTTTTGTACTGCCTCCGGGAGACCTTGTATTAGTATGTGGTAAAATATTGCCGGTGTCTTGTCCCATTGCTCTCTAGTTTCCATATGCCACTTCTCCTGAATCTCCTGGATATAATCAACAGGATCTTCGTTCTCACGCATCTTGCGTGACATAATTGCTCCTATGTCTGAGGTGTCTGGGTATTGTTCCCTCAGAGCTTGCCATAATGCATGCCTGCAATTCGCAAATGGCGCCCCGTCATGTGAGGTGTTCGTTATCGTGACCCCGGGGAAACCCACTCTCTTCCAGATGTCATCTGCCGCATCCCCTAATATTGATATTAATAGGCCCTTCACGTCTCCTACTACTAGTTTCTGTCCTGCAGAGTGTTTTTCCATCTCGTGTATCCATTTTCCCGCTCCTCCACTTAGTTATGGGAGCCTACACTTTATATTTTCCTTATCAGCATGCTTCCAAGGGACGTATTGTGGTCTAACCCCCCCCCTCCAATAGTGGCATTAGATTGTGTCCCATCTGACCCCCAGTTGTCGCGGTGTGGAGTCTGCATACCCCTCCTCTTCTTCTGTGTCATCTGTGTCATCTAGATCATCTGTCATGTCCATATTATCGCCGCTCGTTGCAGCATCCCCTTCAGTTCTTCCTTCCTTCTGCATGCCCATGGTGATTCCCGGTTGGTGCGGGTGATGTACAATTTGTCTAAGCTTTCCCTATGGCCGCTTCTTCCTTCTCCCCCCATTCCTTCTTCTTCTTCGCTGCAAAAGTCATCCAAGAGCAACAACCCCCAATCTGTCTTTTTCCCCCTAATCTTCACTGTTTATAAGTCTATTAAATCCGTTCCTTTCATTTCTTCTTTACCATTGCTCCCCTTTGTGCTGATGTTGTGGCTACTTCCACATCCCTGCTTACATATTTTCTTACCCCACTCTCCCCTTTCCTATCCCTTCTTTCCCCTTCCCTCTTCTCCACTATTTCACCACCTATTTCCTCTCTTTTCTTTTTTAATTCCTCCATCACCTCACTACTCGCCTTCTCTAATATCCTCTCTTCCTCTCTCCTCCTTTCCCATCTCTCTCTCTCCCTTTCTAATATGCTTTCAATTACTTTGCCTTCCTTGTATTTCTTGGTGGTTTCTGATAGTATTTTCTTCTTCCATATTTCCATTTCCTTTTCTTTCTCTTCTTCCTCTCTTTTCCTGTCACGCTGTGCTGCTCGAGATACCCTTTCTGCTATCGCCTTCATCCTTTCAGCTTCCCTCTTCCGTTCTTCAGTTCGTTCCCTCATTTTTTCTAACTCATCCTTACTTTCCTTCCTTTCCCTCCTTCTTTCTCGTTCCTCTTTCTCAAGTTGTTTGATCAGGGCGTTTTGCTCATTCCTTAATTCTGCCAATCGTTCCTCCAACATCTCCTCTGCTCGTAACAGCTCCCCTTCTTTCCTTTTACCTTCCTCCCCTCTTATTTCACTGCTACCCTCATCGTCCTCCTTCATTCTCCGTACTACCTCTTTTTCTCCTCCCGTTAGTGTCCCTCGCAATTTTAACAACACCTGCGCAGCTACCCACTCGTTGTGTCCTATGGTTGGGACTGGTTCTTCACTATTCTTCCCTTCCCTTGCGTTAATCTTCGTATAAATTGGGCCTACCGTACTTGTCACCTCCCCTCCTGTGTAGCCGCCTGTAGCTGTATATGGTGGTGGGCTGTACGCTGGGTTCGAATACCCCTCAGCCGCCGTTAGTTGTTGCCTTACCGCTTCTCGTAGTTCTGTCACAGGATATAACCCCCCTTCCTCCTTTTTCACTACTTTCGCTAAAGGCATGTCGTCGGTCCTTTCCTTTTTTATTTCTATTTCATTTGCGATGCTAAGCTTTTCCTCCCCCTTCCTGTCTTTTCCCGCGCACTGTGTGCTGTCAACCTCCTTTTCCCCATTTACCTCTTCCTCCTTAATCTTCTTCCCCTCCTTCGTTTCCTCCACAGTGAACATCCCGGTTGGTCCTGGTCGGGACCCCTGGAACATCCTCCATAAATTAAACACCTCCACGTGATGCGCCAACTTCTTCCCCTTGTATGTGTTATGTATATGTGTCAGTAGTGAGTGTTGGACGTATGGGTCGAAACTGCCGTTAGGCGGCCAGGGTGTCGTCATTTTGTTGTCTGTTCCTTGTGTCCATTCTATGCTGATCAGTTTTTCCCTATGGGGCGATAGTGTTTTACACATATGCTGCAGCGGGGTAGTGAGGGTATTCCCCCACCCTCCCGATCCTGACCCGTATGACATGATTACACTGTGTTGTTAGCTCCCTTCAATATAGTTGTCGTTACCTGGCCCCGTAGTTTGGGGACTTGCGACCATCCCCTAAAAGAAAACCAGTCAAATATGACAATTGCAGATATGTTACCTGGCCCCGTAGTCTGGGGACTTGCGACTGTCCGCTAAAAGGGAAAATAACAATTGCAAATATCCTGTATTTGTTTTTTCTTCCTTAATACCGTTACGGCCCCCTGCGGCCATGGCGCACGAAGCCCCCTGCGGCTGCGTGCCCTGTGTGACGTGCTTATACAGCTGTCCCACTTTCTCCTCCCCTCCTCCTCCTACCTCACACTGCGTGGCCGGCGTTCTCCGTGCACGGTCACTTCCCCCTCTCCACCTGTCCCGTATTTGGGGTGGCCGACAAACTCCGTGCGCACCCCCTGTCCTCTATTCACTTCCCCACCACCCCTCAACAATGCTGCGTGGTCAAGGTATCCTATGAAAGCCCTACGGGTGACGTCACCGACTTCTACCAAAACTACCGGTAAGATCTTTTACACTTCAGAAAGCTTGCAATACGTTTTTTTGCTGTTTGTCCCGGTTAACCCCACAGCTGTCCTCTTGTTATGCCTGGAACAAGGTAACCAAAAATATAATCGGACTGCGCACACTGCGTCGCCTCGCATGTGATACGCCCCTCAATGGGAGGGCTTAACCAGCCAATTATCTTCCGTACTAGGCAACCAGTTAGCCACCACCTACAGGAAAACGTATTCTATCTATCGAGTTTCACTGCTCGATCAATAGGGATCCTCATCTACTCATTGATCAATAACCGCCAATTTGTAGGAAGCCACACACACACCCCCCCTTCCAGGTGGCCACGACCTAGGCCAATCAGTGTCTACGAGCAACCGCACGTGATGTTTTCTTGCTCCTCCCACCCTTTTCCCGTGACGTGGTAGCGGACGGCTCTCGCGCCTGTCCTGCTACCATTCACTTTACCGTTATCACTAATTGATCAAATCTTCGCCGCACACCTTAGTAACACCTCCCACCGCCCTTATTGCACTCCTCCCCCCTCCCTCACAATTTCACATTGCTTGTTGGGTGTGACATACTCACCAAGTTCTCTTGATGCGGGGCCGCTCGACTGCGAGCACCCCTCCAGGCGGCTCGCCACCTCCCCTCGTTTGGACCACGTCTGGACACTCGCCAACCGCGGGCGGGATACTTCTCAACCGGCTCCCGAGGGCCAATATCCGCCAGCCTCCTCGCAACAAGAGGCTTGGAAAAATAAAAAAGAAGATCGTAAACAGATCTCAGCAGTGCCTCCAACTTGTCGGGGTGATTCTCCCGGGGTCGGCTGGGCCGTCCGCGGACCTCCAGGCTGGGAGGTCCCAACTCCTCCCGTGTTCCCAAAAATGAGTATATTTCTCATCGCAACCCAACCGTCCAGTTGGGAAAGAATCAATCTCGCCCACCTTTTGCAAAGGGCATAGATCAGAGATATTGGTTTGTCATTCCACAGCTCTGTTCTACCACCCTTTCAGAAATCAAATTCATTCATTCATAGAAAGTTTATTTCTGAAACATATATAGTTCCATAAAAGATTTCCAAGATTTCAAAACTGACCCTTGCATTTGGTCAGATCACCATAGTGTGAACTTCTATATCTCCCCACCCACACAAAAATCTAAACCTCCTAACCCCCTATTAAAACATTACGGCAGAATTTTAAAAACAGCAGTAAAAACACTTGAAACAAAGTCTAGATGATTTTGAAATTGAGGGAAACAATGAAGACTCATGCGAGACAACTTTGTCCAACCTACTTAACCACCTACAGTCACTAGTCGACCAGAAGGCTCCTCTTGTGACTAAAACCATTAGACCGAAAGGTAAAAGACGGCAGTGGTTTACAGAGGAACTCCTAGAACAGAATAACATCAAGAGGAAAAGGGAAAATGAGTGCAAAACCCCGGACAACAAAACACTTTGGAAAATTAGTGAAGAAACCTACAGAGACATGATAATTGAGACAAAAAAGAACTACTATAATAAACAGATTCTCTCGGCCGCCAACTCCACCAGCAAACTTTTTAGTATATTGAAATCAGTTGATAAACCAAAAGGGATCACCCCATTTTCTCCCCTACTCAAGAAGAGTGTGACGCAACGCAGGCAGCTTTTTTTTAACAAAATCGCCAAGGCCAGGCATATTATAGCTGAATCTCAAGCCATTACAAAGGCACACCCCCCTCCCATACTTGAGGAATTCACCCACTCGATGACCCAGTTTAGGTTCTTGCCCATCACCACCAGTGATATGATAAAAACTCTTGCTACCATGAAACCTACCACCTGCCCCGAAAACATACTCCTGGCTAACATCATTCTGGATCATCCCAAAATCTTTTCCCCAGCCCTGACAAAAGTGATTAACACCTCCTTTTATGACCAAAATGTACCTAAAAGCATAAACAGGGTCACAGTCACACCACTGGTAAAAAAAAAAACAATCTCGACCAGCAGGACCTAAACAATCTCAGACTCATTACCAACTGCAATTTTATGCTTAAAATTATGGATAAAATTGCCACTAAGCAACTCCAAGATCATGTAGAAAGCTCAGAATCCCTCCATCATCAACAATCTGGTTTTCGTCCGGCACATAGCACAGAAACGGCTATGCTTGATCTACAGACCAAGATGCTGAAGATAATAGATCAGGGAAAAGTTGGTCTCCTTATCCTCCTAGACCTGAGCGCAGCTTTTGACCTACTAGACCACAATATACTTAAAACAGCATTAAAGAAAACAGCAAATTACTCAGACATAGCAATAGGCTGGATTATGTCATTTCTATAAAATAGAACTTCTAGGGTGCACTTGGGAAACCTGTTCTCTCTAGAAAAAGAAATCACCTGTGGAGTTCCACAGGGTGCTAGTATGTCACCGCTCCTCTTCATTCTATACCTAAGGTTTCTCTGTACAGTCCTGGATAACATCGATACATTCTTTACCAATTATGCTGATGACACTCAGCTGGTAATTGAATTAAGTGGAGACCATCAGAAAGACAACGGGAAACTGTCCTTGGTATACAATGCAGTAGAGCAATGGATGGGCATGAATTGGATGTGCCTTAATGGCAAAAAAACAGAGCTCATGGTTTTTGGCACCAATCTAGCTAGAACAAAGCTCCATCCCTCATATAGCGCCTTCACAATAAAAGATACCCAAATTCAAGTTCTAAACAAGGTCAAATCCCTCGGGATGATGTTAGAAGCATCCTTGGGATCAGAAGCCCAAACCCAAAACGATCGCTAGAGCCACCATCTTATCATGCCTTGATTACGGTAATGTGCTCATTCTAGGTGCTAACAAACAATTCTATCATAGCTACCAGGTTCTACAAAACAATGTAGTTAGAATCATCAAACAGAAAACCAGAAACCAGCACATCAGCGATCCAAGGAAAGAACTGCATTGGTTAAAAATTGAGGAAAGGGTCCAGTTTAAATCCCTTACATTGATTCACCGGTGCATTTTTGGTAAAGCTCCAGCACACCTGAAATCCAAACTCATCTCTTACACACCTATCAGAAAGCTAAGATCAGCTGACCAGCGCTTGATTGCTGTGGTCTCTTTCAGACACAAAAACGGTGCAGGAAAATCCTTCCCCGTATCAGTGGCTGGCATATGGAGCAACCTCCCTGTTCAGCTAAAACTGGAACCAAACTACCAACGCTTTCGCAAACTATTGAAAACACACATCTTTAAGTAAAACATATAATTTTGATCCTTTTGTACCTTCTTCTCTGTTGTAAATGTTCTGTGCTATCTGTTCCACCTCCCATCTGTCCTGGGAGTTCATGTCTCTACGCCCCGAAGCTTGCGAGCTACCGGCGCAATACAAATAAATAAATAAAATAAAATAAATAAATAAAAACGTCAGCATAGATACATCACAGTCTAGATGTCAAAAACATACATTGCAGATATAAAACACACACAACAACAAGGTTCATATATGCAATATCTAATAAATAATAAATCAAATTACTTTGGCATTTTTCAAGGCAATAGGGCAGTATCATAACACAGTATTAACATATTTTGTAAGTAGCAAAGTCCAAAGTCGGCAGTCATGTTTAAATAAAAGTATACAAACCTTTTATTTTTGGGCCCATAGGGCAGACTCCACCGCCTGCTGAGAAAATACCTTTCGGCTATTGGAATTCAGCATACTTGGTGGTGGCTCTGCTCTTGAGGGCTGTTCATTAGTAGAAGGCGCTTTCCCTTCATATAAGGAACTATAATGCTTAATCGTACAGAGGGTGAACCAATACTTTTCAGTTGCTATTTGGGCCACTGGTAACTCATTTTGCAGAATTACTCTAAACCTTAGATTTCTGGGTTGATCACAGTAATTCCCAGTAATTTTCCTCCATTTCCATTTTTTGGGCTAAAATAAACTTGAATTCATCTCGCAGTGCAATAACTTTAACCTGACGGCTAGTTGTTACATTTTGTCTTCTCTGATTTTTCCAATTACATTCTCCTGGGCTATATGACAATCTGGATCTTACTAAGAGCTTCTTATTCTACTATTCCTCTTGATGGTTTTAGCACGTTTTGTCACAAATGGTTCAACCACTGCATGTAAATCCTGCATGCTTTGTCTATCTCCTGTGGTCCAGAGTCATTCTCGTAAGAACTGTTGTAGCAATTCCATGAATAATAAGTTAAACATCTTCTATAGCTATACCCTCCCAATACGCTCTTTGTCCATTATTTGACCAAACCACGTTCATAATATTATAATTTGTAACTATAATTCTCGGAAGGACCTCCCAAGGTGAGGTGTCTCCAATGGAGAGGGTAAGAATAAGAGGGTTGCAGTATCTATCGACCCATGGGTCCACAAATATTCAGTCTGACCAGCTTTGACACATCCCCTAACTTCACATGTGGAAACCAGGTCTATCTTGTGGGAAGTGGCTGCGCCATGCTTGCATTCCCATCTTAAATAATGTCTTCATGGCCTGAGCATTTGTACATGTTCTGCCGGCTTGCAGGACATTTAATTGTGGATACCCAACATTCCATCCTCCATATCAGTTAAAGTAGTTAGTGTATGTATAGGCTCATATTGGATATTATGCTACTGCTGTGGGAATAGTTGTTGGTTGACAGTTATTTTCCTAGTTGTGTCTGGCCTGCATGTCTCATGGATGTGTGGTTTGTTTAGCAATGGTGTGTGTATAGTTGTGAGGCGTGAATGCTGTTTGCAAGGTGGTAGTGTGTGCTAGTGAGGTGTCAGATGTGTGTATTGGCTAGAAGGATATGCAATATTATGTTATGTTAGTGGGATTTATATCACACACCACTGCATGTTAGTAAGGCATGAGAATGCACGGTATGTGCCAGTGAGGTGAATCCATGCATGTGACCGCAATGTTTGAGCTAGTGTGACCTGTGCATTTTGTGTGCATGCTAGTTAGGGACTTGTTTGAACATTGTTTTTTTCTTGTGTAGATAGAAAAGTGTGCTGTCGCCTACCCTTATTTTCAAGTCTCCTATTGTAGTCCTTTAAAGTGGAGATGTGTTGGCCTGTGTTTTGTGTCTCTTTAGGAAGATGTGTAGGGTATGTTTTATGTTCTATTAGGAGGATAGAAAAGTGTGGTGACCTGTGTCTGATGTGTGAGTTCCTGTGAGAGTGGTTATCTGTATTTGGGATGTGCGTGCCTGGGAGATTGTATTCTGTGATGTCATGGATGGATTAAGGAATTCTAAATTGGTGATATGGACGTATCTGACAGACTCTTCCATGAATGACTGTTGAGAGATAGGCTGCTGCAGGATGGATGTATCAGTCTGTCTTTCCCTCTTAACTCATCTACTTACCTCTAACTGATGAAAATGAATACATATTTTACTTAAGGACTTACCTTACAATGCAATGTTGCCTGTGAAGTTAGCAACCTTCCTTGTAATACTAAAGAACCAAAACATGTTACATCTATTTCTTTTTCGGACCCACAATGCATTGTGTAATCTGACCTTTTAAATTTGTTAAAACAAATGTAGGAATTACAATGGCATGTTCTAACATCATCTTTACGATTTTCCAGTTGTAGTAAATATAGTCACTATATAGTGTGTTTACTGCGTGTTTACTCTCAGTGCGGCTTCATGTGCCTCTGCAATCCTTGTGGTCCTTTCCTCTAACTATAAGGAAGCTGAGGAAGTGTTGGAGCTTGCTATTGCTGTGGATCGGGGGGAAAGTGCAGTGCAGCGGACGAAAGCCAGTGGATGGAAGCCGGAAAACCGCATAACACCTGAGGTTGCGGGTACCACAGAGTTGCCAGATACTGCCTGTTTCGGTTTGGGAAGCAAGCAGTGAAGAGGTTCCACGTGGAGAACAGTGGACAGTGAATTGGTGAATTGCCGACTTGCGTATCCCTTCGGATCCCTTTGGATCAACCCGAAGCCTCTGAGCTGGTAAGAGACTTCACTTAGGGTCGTGGGTCAGCTCAAAGGAGCAGGACAGGGAGACTGTCGGGGCTTCACCCCTTTGATCCCGGAAACTGAATAAAGAATAAGCATTAACCCACGACATTCAGGTTTGTTTAGGACAATCGGTTTCGCAATCGGTTTCGTGAACTGTTTTTGACTTAACACAGAGGTTCACCAACTATAATAGAAATCTGACATAAGCATTTGGTATTATTCGGCAGAAAAAAATGTCCCCGCTTTTGAAAGGACTCTGTGTTTAAACGAGGGGAGAAATGACAGAACATTCTGATCTGCAATTGAATGAGGATTGAAGTGGGAGAATGGGAGAAAAAGCTCCCCCCAATTTCCTCACGACCATGGCCCAGAGGATCGCGGCCTAGACACCCACCACAAGATGAATTCGCCTACCTACCAGACGACCGAATACCCTGGTTCAAGAACATACGGATATGCCCACCAGCCTGCCCTACTCAAGCCGACACCTGCGGCATGGATGAACTCGACTAAGACCTCAACAACAAGCACCCACATCGTTAGAGATGCCATGACGACCTAGCCAACTGCCAAGAACACACATGCCACCATGCACACTGGACACTCACACACCAACCCACACAAAGAATATAATCAGTGCAATGACATAGGTGACGGATACA
Organism: Ambystoma mexicanum; assembly: GCF_040938575.1. NCBI lineage: Eukaryota > Metazoa > Chordata > Amphibia > Caudata > Ambystomatidae > Ambystoma > Ambystoma mexicanum. Next base: position 663,490,994 of record NC_090934.1, read on the forward strand.
CCCACTGACGCACATCTTTATTATTTTTCACAATAGGTTTTCCGAAATGCAGAAACGCAAGACGCACAAAGCACAAACAACGTGATGAAAATATAACGAAGATATGACACTGCCTATGAAGCCATGTCGCACCGCAACACAGGTGCCGTGCATTACACATCCCCACTTATGAACCAGGCCCAAGTAGGCCGCAAGCAAGAGCCGCCATGAACACTGAACGTGCAAGAGTACAAGTGCTGACCATGCAGAACGAGCCCAGCGAGAGCTGACAGCCAAGGGAGCGATGTTGCAACTCGTATGCTACCAGCCGACGCCAAGGTCACACCTGTAAGCAAAGCCAAGCACGCAGAAGCAAATACAACTTTAAATGTGCAGAATTCTGCCTCAGCCACGGTCTCTCCTCACGTGACCAAGCCAACCTGACAAGGTGCCAGACCCACGAGGGAGAAGTCGCCTGGGTCCCACGTCTGGGACACAGGCTGCAACAATGAAATGACCCAATGGACACCTACAGCGATGGGAATGGTCTGCTCTCAGGCCTATGAGCAAATCCGCGCATTGTCTGCACATACACATAGTTACATATTGTTGCTAGTGACAGGTACACCGCGAGCTGGGAACAACGATGGTCTCAGGCTGGGGGGCCCGCGAGTGGACCCATCAGAACATGGGGGCACTCATCACTGACACCACTAACATTAGCCAATCATTAGGGGTCTTCGTGTAACAATTTTCAAGTATCTAATAGAAGGGACAACCCAAGTATACCACCTGACTGACCCTCAACCACTAATAATGTTCTCTATATGTGTGCTATACTAACCCTACCACTCGAGGAACCAATCGGGAGTGGCGATAGGTTTTTCGCTAACTTTCCCAGGTGACGCAAGTAGTGCGACATACTGAGGCAAAAAGGGCCTGCGAGCCCCACGAACTTTGAGAGTCTGGACGGACGCGTACGATCCTAGACCCATCCCTGCCGTTGTTCAATAAACAGCAGAACCACCTTGCTTCTTGCGTGTGTCTCATACTCATTTTTGGGGAACGCGGGAGGAGTTGGGGCCTCCCAGCCCGGAGTTCTGCGGACGGCCCAGCCGACCCCGGGAGAAACACCCCGACAAGTTGGAGGCACTGCTGAGATCTGGTTACGATCTACCTTTTTATTTTTCCAAATACTCTAGTTGCGAGGAGGCCCAGCGGCGTGGCCCCCTCTGCCACTGCCCCCTTTTTGAGGACTACAGGACCATCGCGGAACTGTGAGAAGACCGGACAGCGCAATCTGGATATTGGCCCTCGGGAGCCGGATGAGAAGTATCCCACCCGCGGTTGGCGAGTGTCCAGACGTGGTCCAAACGAGGGGAGGTGGCGAGCTGCTTGGAGGGGTGCACGCAGTCGAGCGGCCCCGCATCAAGAGAACTTGGTGAGTATGTCACACCCAACAAGCAATGTGAGGTTGTGAGGGAGGGGGGAGGAGTGAAATAAGGGCGGTGGGAGGTGTTACTAAGGTGTGCGGCGAAGATTTGATAAATTAGTGTTGACGGTGAAGTGAATGGTAGCAGGACAGGCGCAAGAGCCGTCCGCTACGTCACGGAGAAGGGTGGGCGGAGCAAGAAAACATCACGTGCGGTTGCTCGTAGACAATGATTGGCCTAGGTCATGGCCACCTGTAAGGGGGGGTGTGTGTGTGGTTTCCTACGAATTGACGGTTGTTGATCAATGAGTAGATGAGGATCCCTATTGATCGAGCGGTGAAACTCGATAGATAGATGACGTTTTCCTGTAGGTGGTAGCTAATTGGTTGCCTAGTACGGAAGATAATTGGCTGGTTAAGCCGTCCTGTTGAGAGGCGTATCACACGCGAGGCGACGCAGTGTGCGCAGTCCGATTATATTGTTGGTTACCTTGTTCCAGGCGTAACAAGAGGACAGCTGTGGGGTTAACGGGGACAAACAGTAAAACTTATTTCGAGTATTCTGAAGTGTAAAAGATCTTACCGATAGTTTTGGAAGAGGTCGGTGACATCACCCGTAGGGCTTTCATAGGATACCTCGACCACACAAGATTGTTGAAGAGTGGTGGGGAAGTGAATAGTGGTGAGGGGGTGGGCACGGAGGTTGACGGCCACGTTAAATCCGGGACAGGTGGAGAGGGGGAAGTGACCGTGCACGGAGAACGCCGGCCACGACGAGTGAGGAAGGCGGAGAAGGGGAGGAGAAAAGTGGGACGGCTGTATAAGCACGTCACACAGGGCACGCAGCCGCAGGGGGCTTCATGCGCCTTGGCCGTAGGGGGCCGTAACGGTATTAAGGAAGAAAAACAAAGACAGGGAAAAGACAGCATATTTGCAAGCGTTATATTTGGCTGTTTTTCTTTTAGCGGACGGCCGCAAGTCCCCAAACTACGGGGCCAGGTAACACATCTGCAATTGTCATATTTGGCTGTTTTTCTTTTAGCGGACGGTCGCAAGTCCCCAAACTACGGGGCCAGGTAACGACTACTATACTGAAGGGAGCTAACAACACAGTGTAACCATGTCATACAGGTTAGGATCGGGAGGGTGGGGGAACACCCTCACTACCCCAATACAGCATATATGTAAAACACTATCACCCAATAGGGAAAAACTGATCAAATACAGCATAGAATGGACATAATGGACGGACAACAAAATGACGACACCCTGGCCGCCTAACGGCAATTTCGACCCGTACGTCCAACACTCGCTACTGACACATATACATAACACATACAAGGGGAAGAAGTTGACACACCACGTGGAGGTGTTTAACTTATTGAGGATGTTCCAGGGGTCCCGACCAGGACTAACCGGAATGTTCACTGTGGAGGAAACGAAGGAGGAGAAGAAGATTAAGGAGGAAGAAGGAAATGGGGAAAAGGAGGTTGAAAGCGCACAGTGCGCGGGAAGAGGCCGAGAGGGGGAGGAAAAGCTTAGCATCGTAAATGAAACAGAAATAAAAAAGGAACGGACCGACGACATGCCTTTAGCGAAAGTAGTGAAAAAGGAGGAAGGGGGCTTATATCCTGTAACGGAACTACGAGAAGTGGTAAGGCAACAACTAACGGCGGCTGAGGGGTATTCGAACCCAGCGTACAGCCCACCACCATATACAGCTACAGGTGGCTACACAGGGGGGGAGGTGACAAGTGCGGTAGGCCCAACTTATACGAAGATGCACGCAAGGGAAGGGAAGACTAGTGAAGAACCAATCCTACATGGCATCAGGAACTGGATATTATAATAACATCATGGGAAGGGGAGGAATGATGAGGGGAAGGGGATATGGCTATCTTGCACAACAGCAAGGGGGAGGATTCCGAAGCTTCTACCCCACTGGGCAACCAGTGTACCAGGATAATGCAGGAGGTTTCCCATGGCAGACCAGGGAACCACCTGTATGTTGGGTTTGTGGAATGTTAGGACACATGTCACGTACATGTAGAATGAGACCCTCCACACCAGCATGGGGGGAACAAGGACAACAAGGGCCTACAAGGGAGCAGCAGGGTAACCAACAACCGCAGGGGCTGCCAGAGAGCAGCACACAGCAACAGTTAGTAACACAACAACAGCCACAGACATATTTGCTACCGCAACAACAGGTAGCAATAACACAACAACACCAAGTGCAGCCAGTGCAGCAGCCCACTCAAATACAGGACCATAAGGTAACCTCCACCGATACACAGCTACAACAAACACAATTGGGAAGGGTGACTGTCCTGGGACACAACCCTTGCACAGGAAGTGGTCAGTCATTATACCCACAATAGGACAGCCCACAGACGTCCTTGGTGTGTCCCATCCTGTCGATAACACCTAATAGTGCGGAGGAACAACGCATTGAGGTAACGAAAGGTGACAAAAAATTATCATTCCTTGTTGACACTGGGGCAACCCGGTCTTGCATAAGGGAGGGTAGATTTAAGATGTCAGGTGAGGGCATGAACACCCAAGGATTCTCTGGGGTTAGGGGGTTGGTTCCCTTTACTGATAACATCTCCTTATCTATTGGAGATTATGACATGTCTGTCCCGCTCCTGTATTCGAGGGAATCACCAGTGAACATACTTGGGAGGGACATAATGAGCAGGCTAAATATGACAATATCCTTCACGGAGGATGGCATAATTTTTTCCACCCCAGGAATAAACATGCTTACTGCACGACAAATACTGCAAGCATACTACGGACAGACAGTAACTAGAGCTGAGCCAGTAGATGGCGAACTGTTCCAGTACGGAACGGACATGGCATTCGCCTGGATGCCAGGAATAGAAGGAAAGATCTGGAGGAGGCCAGCAGCGTATTTGTTCAGGCCCGAGACACCAGCCAATGAACCAGAAGGGAAGGTGATTTCGGTGAGCATCGAGAGTATTATAGCAACTGCTGATTATATCGCAGTACATGCCCAAGACCGGTAAGGGAGAGCATGGAGGGCAGTGTTAGCCCTGGCTGAGGGATACAGGCTCACCCAGGTGTCCGATGAGGAGCTCTTTTCAGAAGACAAGGAAGAAGGTGAAATGGTATTTATGATGAGTGTAGATATATGGCTAAGAGTGACATATAAGCAAGTGGCACAGAAAATGGCCATGGCACTTGAAGCACCCGCATCTACCCCAGTTCCCTTTTACGAGGAAGATATGGCAAAAGTTCCAACATCACTGTGGACCACCAGTCCCTATGACGTGGGCTGCATAAAGAGTATCGGGGGAGTAAGAATAAAGCTGAAAAAGGGTGCAATACTACCTAGAGTGAAACAATACCCATTATCAAAAGAGGCAGATGAGGGCATATATGAAACAATAACGGCCCTAATAAATAATGGCATATTGGTACCATCAGAATCACCATGCCACACGGCTGTGTACCCAGTGCGCAAGGCTAAAGGAGGGTCTTGGCATTTCATCCAGGACCTCAGACCCTTGAACAACATTGTAGAAGCAGAGAACCCCATAGCAGCAAACCCGGCCACAATATTATGTGGAATTCCGGCAGAGGCCTCACGGTTCACAGTAATTGACCTCAAAAATGCCTTTTTCTTAATACCCCTGCACCCAGATTCACAAGACTTGACAAGCTTCACATACAGAAACACAAAATGGAAACACACCAGATTACCACAAGGATACTGCGAATCACCCTCAATTTTCAACAGGGTAATACAGATGGACTTGGGAAACATTGAATTGGAAAGTACGGTGCTGCAATATGTTGACGATATAATAATTTGCAGCACGAGCGAGAAAAGGTGCAGGGAGGATTCATTGAAAATGCTGACAGTGTTGGCTGAAAAAGGTTACAAGGTAGACAAAGAAAAGTTACAGTACTGTCAGGAACAGGTACTATACATTGGTCAACTAATATCCCAACACGGAAGAAAGATTGCACCACAAAGAGCACAAGCTATATCAAACACGCCACTACCACAAATGGTGAGGGAGCTGCAGCAGTTCCTGGGATTGTGCAACTACTGTAGAGCATGGGTTTTTGACTACAGCTCATACATAGGACCCCTACTTGAAGCATTGAGAGAAGCACACAAAGGGGACAAAACATTGGGGTGGACAAGGGAAATGAAGGAGGCATTTGACGAGTTGAAGCACGCCATATCCACTGCTCCGGTACTAGCCACCCCAGATTATGAACGGCAGTTCTTTATCTTTTCACATTGCGACTCAGCAGTAATGAAAGCAGTATTGACTCAGAAAACCAGCATGGGACACAAGCCAATAGCGTTCTACAGCGGTCACTTGGACCCTGTTATGTTAGGTCATTTCCCTTGCGAACAGAGTCTCGGCGCAGCTGCATTTGCGGTTGAAAATCATCATCAATTACAATGGGGTGCCCAACCGCACTATTCGTGGAGCATGCGCTGTTTGCAATATTGAATAAGCCTAAGTCCACACTAACCACGCAGAGGGCGTCAGGTTATGAGATCATTTTGTCTAGACCTGAACTGTCAATTGTAAGATGTAGTATAGTTAACCCAGCAAGGTTTATAGCTGAAGTTATTGAGGAAGGTGATTATGCTCACGATTGTACAGAGATTATAGAAAGGTATTCATGCACTAGAAAAGTTGAAGAGGATGCACTCAACGGTGGAGAGATTTTGTTTATTGATGGGTCATCAACAATAGACCAAAGTGATGGGATAAGGAGAACTGGGGCAGCAGTTGTAAACATGACAGAAGATTTGATGTATGTCCCGATGAAATGTGTGCAGTTACCACAGCATTATTCGGCTCAAGCAGCAGAATTGGTTGCACTGATCTTGGCATTGAAGGAAAGCGTTGACAAAAGAGTTACTATATATTCTGATAGCGCATATGTTACCTCAACTGTCCACTCGGGGTTGATAAAATGGCAGAGAAGGGGGTTTAGGAGAGCGGATGGCACACCAGTGCAACATGCTCTCTTATTAGCAGAACTAATTGAGGTAATTAATGATCCCCTAGAAATAGCTCTGGTTAAATGCCCGGCACACACTAATGGAGACGACCATATCTCGAAAGGGAATGAAAGAGCGGACGCACATGCCAAGCATGCGGCATACTTTGGTGAAACATGGAACCCCCCAGAGTCAGAGAGAGGGAGAGGGAGGGGGATGGCCAAACAGATGTTGATGAAAGAAGGGTACACCCATCTCCCAGCCACACAGATAATGGAATTACAGGCAGCCGCACCAATGGCAGAAAAGGAACTATGGGTAAAAAGAGGATGTACGATGTCCCCAACTGACGCACTGAGGCGTCAAAATAACACTGGAAAGGTGGTCATGCCGTTGGCACTGTTGAACACCGCCCTGGCCCAGCTCCATCACCCAGCTCATACAGGAAAGGAAGTAATTGCAGCACGAATTAGGGAAGACTGGTTCTGCCCCGAGTTAAATTCTCATGTAACAAATTTTATCAGCAATTGCCTCACATGCCAACAGTTTATGGCCGGTCACACGCTGTAAGTGATAAAAGGTACTATACCCCGGCCAGAGGGACCCTTCCTGCACATTCATATTGACTACGTTGATATGATCAATGTATGTCAAGGAAATAGGTATATGATTGTAGTGGTATGCCCGTTCTCCAGGTGGATCGAGGACGGACCCTGCTCACATGCAGATGCGTTCAGAGCAGCTAAATTTCTAGTGAGAGAGGTTTTCCCCAGGTGGGTCGATAACGGCCCACACTTTGCTAATGAAATGTTTCAGCACATCACGTCCTTGCTGGGTATTAAGCATAAATTTGCGTGTGCATATCACCCGCAGGCCAACGGTATATGTGAACGCCTGCATGGCCTATTGAAAGAAGAAATAGCAAAGATACAGCAAACAACCAAGAAGAGCTGGTTGTACTGTCTCCCGCTAGCTCTATTTGAACTAAGGAATAGGCCAGGGTCTGATCACCACCTCACTCCTCACGAGGTGGTGACAGGACGTCAAATGCGCCTTCCTCTAACGCCTACATCAAGAGCATTCACAGACCATGAAAACACTGCAACTGTTCTTGGTGACGAAATGTATCAATATGTGTCTTCTTTGATTACTAGTGTAGCGTTTGTATCTCAACAGCTCGAGCGCACGCGGGGCGGGTCGAAGAGTTCTCAACAAGAAGACACCGACAAGGAACTGGAAAAGGAAGGACTAAGCAAAATTGCTAAAGGTGACCATGTGCTACTCAGCAACTTCAATAGAAAGTGGAACGGCCCACGCTTTACTGGTCCTCATTTGGTAGAGGAGGTAGCTACCAGAGCGGTGAAACTGCAGGATAAGCGTGCCTGGAATCAACTACACGACGTGAAGATCTACAAACTCCAGACCCGCCCTAGCGTTAACGACAGGGCCATTGGAAGAGCAACGACAGCAACGGAATTGGCTACGGAGAAGGAAACGTCGGCCACAGCTGATGACAGTAGTGTCACCACACGTGATCACACCCCATATTCACCAGAGGCAACTACTGAAATAGACACTGGACACTTGCCCACAGCCCATCCCATGGTCACGAGATCGAAAAGTAAACAAACTTCCGCCAATTGAGCCCCAAACCCCCTCCCCTCTAAGGTCACCCCCAATTGAAGGACATTGTTTTGTGCACACACACACACACATGTAAAACACTTGTATGTTTTCTCTTTTTCTTCTCTCGCACATGCAGGTACCGTGTATAATTGTTTTGTTAAGAAAATAGGTAACTAACAGTGTACTGTGCCCAGGAGTAGATGCTGCCCACGGATGATAGCACCCCTGAAGCGCTATCACACCAATTTGTATATCACATAAAAAGACCGAAGTACCTGAAAAGAAGGAGGGTACGTGTATATTACACCGCATTTATTTTGGCCATAGAACAATCATTCCCCATCTTCACCAGCACTTACCCGTGCTAAGGGATAGATCACTAAGGTTAGCGTGGGAACAGCTCTTCGCCTGGGCACCGAACGATTACTTGATAGCGAGAGCTTAATAACAAACACTAACAATAATAACAAGCGTACTGAGGATTTTCAGGCGGGCACCTTTAACGTCGCAAGAATAAGCTGCCGGACTGCAGCAAGGTAAGAGCAAATGCTGGTGAGACTAGCTTTTGTAATAAAAATGATAGGAGTATTGGTCATCACTGGTCTATTGGCTGCCTCTGTATGGCAGAAAAGTTATGCTATCAATATTATGGCTGCACCCATACCTAACATACCCCCTCCCACGGCTGCAACAGGTGTGACGTTAGGTCGTACTAGCAACCCTCCGCATAAGGGAAGTAGAGTTAAACGCAGCACATATTCAGATAACAAGGGTATTGATAATTACATAACAGATTCAGCACACGTCTCAAACAACATGTGGTACCAGCACATGACCCAAATAGGTAAGCAGACAACAGAAGAAAGCTGTTATGTTTGCTCATTGATCCCATACGCCATGAGCGCTTCTCGAACATTCGTCGCCACAGAAATACAAGAAAAGATGGCACGATGTATAGTATATCTGGCACTATTCCAAACAAGAGGGCGATTTCAAGGAACGGTTATGAGAATGGAGTGGAAAACAAGAGACACATACCCATACGAAAACAATTTCCTCAAGTCATATTTGAGTTACCATAAGAGCAGTTTGCATGCTGAAGCGTTCATATACATGACAAGTGGCCCTGAAAAGGGAGAAACGAAGAAAGTAACCCTACAATACCTACCATGTGATTGGTACGCCACTGAAGTTCCTGGTATACAGGGCTGTTGGGAAAGGCCACTGGTAACAATAACAGGGAAGGTATACGTGAACAATGAATGGGAAATAGGAGTGGTCGGTAGCAACATGGTAACAAGAGAAAATATTACCACCATAAAGGAACACAATGACAGATGTTGGACGACATGGGGCAAGTACGTACCCATGCTGACATGGATGGAGAAGGATGAAGACCCAATAAGCATACTACCGCTGACCGCGCCCAAGTTATGCTACCAACACAGAGGAAATGTGGAGGTGGGCTCTTGCGAGTATCCCCGGCAGACACAGTCAATAATGCATACGCCGGCTACTCCACTAGCATGACAGACTACATCCTGACTAGATGAGAGGAGCCTAGCCTACGACAGCCACTGCGCTGCAACGCTGAACTAAAACCAGAACTATCAACTGCATACAGCCCGTAAGACCCGGACACCGCACCTGGAGTTCTGCTCCCTCCACACCTTACCAGGGTCACGTCACAAGACCCAACAAAGAAAAGATACGAGCTACACCCCAAGGCTCTCCCATGTCCTGGACTCCACACCATCTGCGCACCTATGCGTCCAGGCCCTACCAAAGTCCTAGACCCCAAAGGGCGACCTATATCAGGCCCAAGATGAAGGCTATCTGCCGAAACGTCCAAGGACCAGCCTCTCTTCCATCTCCTGCTAGTCCTTATTAACTGTCTCCAAACAACTTATGATTCAACTCAGGACGTCGACCATGTGTTAGGTCACCCGAAAGCCTGGCTACAGAAAACCAATAGCTTTTCAAATTTATTGTTGTCAATATTGGTTGTAATATGTTTATATAGATAAAATCTACTATCACTTGTCACTAATAGGTGGTGGTCACTATTCAATTCCAAAGCACCAAAATGGAACTATATTTGTGAAAAAACTTTTCGAATTTACAAATTTAAATGCAAAGGTCTACAACATTGCAAAAGCCTTTGATAAAAAACTAAATACTTTGGGTTACTAATCCCTCTATGTTGAGATGCATAATTAATAAATGCAACTTTACCATATGTGAATATGTGAATCTTTAATTCTATTTGTGTTTAAGTTTCACCTTTATTACACATGATTGAATACCTGTGACATGACTAAATAACTTAATGTGTACTTCAAAAAAAGAGTACCCCCTCTAAATCTAGTTGTCAGAGCGAACCCACTTGTGTATTTTGAGGTGGGATACAACACCAACTATGGAAGCGTGTTAGAATTACCAGAGGGGGGTGCTGGAACAGCAGTGATAATGAATCACTATTGAGCCTGCGGAAAAAAGGCATATCACACCCTGCCCCCGTTGTGGAATGGTATGTGCACAATGGTACACATCAATGTACCATCGCTAGTGGTCCCCCAAAAACATGTGAATATGGCCAACTTCCCCAAAATGGATGAAGGGAACAAGAGGAAGAAGAGATCTGTACAATCACAAGAGAGAGAGAACAACAACAACAATAATGTCCTAAACAGGAAAAAGAGACAAGGAGAACCCCTGACAGGAAACTACCTGTGGGGAAGGTCGGAAACAGCACTCACTTCTATCCCACCAGAACACAGGTTATTTAGCAGGGCTGCTATGTTCTTCTCATCAATAATACACCCTGGACTACAAGCTTATGCAAACGCTAAATGGCTCCAGATAACCCGATGGGAACTAATGTTGACGATTAATTCAACAGTAAACGGATTCAATGCAATAAAAGAGGAACTGCGAGCGGTGAGAATGGTAGCACTACAGAACAGATATGTATTGGATCTCCTCACAGCGATGGAGGGGGGAGTTTGCGCAAAGATAGGACAATCATGCTGCACATTTATTCCTGCTAACGATGCCGATAATGGTACACTTACTGAAGCGTTATCACAACTGGCCCAGATGCACTCCAAGATGATGGAAGAAAGTAAAGGAGTAAAGAAGGATGATAGCTGGTTTTCATTGTTATGGTCATGGATGCCATCATGGCTGTCGGACGGGCTGAAGATAATAGTTGGATGCATAATACTGGCTGCAGCTGTATTGATTGTAATAAGGTTTTGGAAGGCCAGGAATGCGCGCACTACAGACGAAATGATTGAAATGGTCGGCATGCACCCCTTGATGCCAAATGACCAGCACACAGACGTGATAATAAAGGAAAGAGAGAAACTGCGCAGACAGATCATCGCCAATCACTTAGACCCACCATCCGTAAAGCTTGAGAACCCAAGAAACCCGAGGAGCTATATCGGAAGATGGGTATACTGCAAACCGGGAGGGAGCTGTGTATACATGTACTGGTCATTTGAAGACCATGTCAACCACTATGGACAACTGGGAGGAGTGACTTAAATATGGAGAGTAAGAGGAGATAAAGAAAAAGATATGTTTGTGGTCGACAAGTCGACCAGAGGGGGGACTGAAGTGGGAGAATGGGAGAAAAAGCTCCCCCCAATTTCCTCACGACCATGGCCCAGAGGATCGCGGCCTAGACACCCACCACGAGATGAATTCGCCTACCTACCAGACGACCGAATACCCTGGTTCAAGAACATACGGATATGCCCACCAGCCTGCCCACCAGCCTGCCCTACTCAAGCCGACACCTGCGGCATGGATGAACTCGACTAAGACCTCAACAACAAGCACCCACATCGTTAGAGATGCCATGACGACCTAGCCAACTGCCAAGAACACACATGCCACCATGCACACTGGACACTCACACACCAACCCACACAAAGAATATAATCAGTGCTATGACGTAGGTGACGGATACACCCACTGATGCACATCTTTACTATTTTTCACAATAGGTTTTCCAAAATGCAGAAACGCAAGACGCACACAGCACAAATATCGTGATGAAAATATAACAAAGACATGATACTGCCTATGAAGCCATGTCGCACCGCAACACAGGTGCCGTGCATTACACATCACCACCTATGAACCAGGCCCACGTAGGCCGCAAGAAAGAGCCGCCATTAACACTGAACGAGCAAGAGTACAAGTGCTGACCATGCAGAACGAGCCCAGCTAGAGCTGACAGCCAAGGGAGCGATGTTGTAACTCGTATGCTACCAGCCGACGCCAAGGTCACACCTGTTAGCAAAGCCAAGCACGCAGAAGCAAATACAACTTTAAATGTGCAGAATTCTGCCTCAGCCACGGTCTCTCCTCATGTGACCAAGCCAACCTGACAAGGTGCCAGACCCACGAGGGAGAAGTCGCCTCGGTCCCACGTCTGGGACACAGGCTGCAACAATGAAATGACCCAATGGACACCTACAGCGATGGGAATAGTCTGCTCTCAGGCCTATGAGCAAATCCGCGCATTGTCTGCATGTACACATAGTTACATATTGTTGCTAGTGACAGGTACACCGCGAGCTGGGACCAACGATGGTCCCAGGCTGGGGGGCTCGCGAGTGGACCAATCAGAACATGGGGGCACTCATCATTGACGCCACTAACATTAGCCAATCATTAGGGGTCTACGTGTAACAATTTTCAAGTATCTAATAGAAGGGACAACCCAAGTATACCACCTGACTGACCCTCAACCCCTAATAATATTCTCTATATGTATGCTATACTAACCCTACCACTCGAGGAACCAATCCGGAGTGGGGATAGGTTTTTCGCTAACTTTCCCAGGTGACGCAAGTAGCGCGTCATACTGAGGCAGAAAGGGCCTGCGAGCCTCACAAACTTTGAGAGTCTGGACGGACGCGTATGATCCTAGACCCATCCCTGCCGTTGTTCAATAAACAGCAGAACCACCTTGCTTCTTGCGTGTGTCTCATACTCATTTTTGGGGAACACGGGAGGAGTTGGTGCCTCCCAGCCCGGAGGTCTGCCGACGGCCCAGCCGACCCCGGGAGAAACACCCCGACAGGATCAACAAAGTTCGCTCGGTGACGAGTTTGTTTTAAGAGGTACCCTTCGAGGTGTCCTTGGTGTTTCTGAATCACCTCTGCTTGCCCCTGTGGGCGCTTAGTACTGCCCCATTGACATCAGGGTGCAAATAGGGGCAATCCCGCTATCTGCTGAAAATATGCTTCAAACAAACTCTTCCCCAAATCAGCCAAATAACAATCTGGCTTCCCTGATTACGGAAGCAAACATTATTGACTCGGCCCCAGGGGTCTCGGTACCTACTCCAAAACCCTCTCTTGAAACAGCTGAACTCGATACATTGAATACAGGGCTGGGGAGCCCATTGGTTAAACTGTGTTTATCTTTTTTAGGAGTCTCCTCTCTGAAAGTTTATACATTTGAAGGGAGAAACTCAAGTTTACGATCCCCAGAAACCTGCTTGACTGTGGAAACCTGCTTCACTAACCACAGATATTTTGTTATCTAAACAAAGGTTCTTTTTCCGGAAACAAGACAAGGAATCACTTGTCAATATGGATTCCCCCCACCGTGCGAGTCAGCAATGTTCCCATTTTGATGCTTCCGAGATAAACATCAACACATTATGGAAAACCTTCCTCAACATGGTGTCTCAGACATGGGATGTAGGGCTAATTCCTTGTCAAACACGATGCCCTATTCATTGAACCAGAAAAAACCACCTCTCTTTGATAAACAGTTGGTTCAGGCTCAAACTGAGTATTAACTGTGAGACCCCAAAAACAAAAAACAACTGGAAGTTTCCCCCCTCGGATGAAGAATTACTGATTGTACTGGACGCGATTGGTTCGGACGCTCTGCCCAATAATAAAACAACTCTTCAATAAATCCTGAACTAATCGCTGCTCTAATATTGACTTTGACCCCTTATATGAAGCTTCATGAGTCGCTCAATGATGAAATAAGGGATCAATCAACCTTAATAGCAATGTTCGATTCCAAGCTAATATTTATTGAGGGCTTTGTGACTGTGCTTCAAGCAAATCTAGAAAAAAACACAGAACATATTTCGAACATCTTGCACAACATAATTGATTCCATTACTCAGGAAATAAACAAGAATAACGGTTGCATAAAAAAAGAAGAAAATATGACATCTTCACAAAGTTAAATGAAGTCGAGCAAAAGCTACAGTCTCCTAACTTTTAAAGACAGCTTCTAAAAGGAGCTTTATCGAAACAAAAAAGAACAAAAACTCCAGTCATCCATTAATGTTTCACTGAACAGAATCAAGTCTAATGAGAACAAATTACACTTTGTTAAAGCCACAGAGAATAAGGCTAGAACAGAGATGACTGAGGTTGCAGGTGTTGGTGGGTTAATATCTCCAGTCACAGTGTCAGTAAAAGAGGTGCAACCTAAAAACTAGAGATGGATACTCATTACAAGAGGGAAGCCCCACAGGACACTATGGAAGATGATCAAATGGAGACACTAATAAACCTGTCCACGTACACAATTTATGAAGGAGGCGATTCCAATACAGATGAAGAAGAACCTGAGTGCGAGAACTCAGGAAAGTTCATCCGAAAAGTGGTAACCATAGATCAAGAAAGGGATCTTAATAACCAGGCCCACCCAGCATCGTCCCTAACATAAAGGTGGACTTGAATTTCTCAAAGCAAGAAGACCAAGGGAGCACTGGGTCGTTCTTTGTCAGTTAAGGGGGGGTTCTTTAAAGAAACGCTCTGACGAGGAGAACCTTGAAGTGCAAAGTCCGTAGAGAAAAGTGACTTTTAAGACTCTGAAGTCGCTGAAAGACAGAGATGAAAATACATTCTCAAAGGCTTTTGCGTCTACAAGGACCCATAGTATTGGGGATTCTGATTTGGATGTAGCGGACGTGCCGTCTAACTTCAAATTGTTAACCTTATAAAATTGAAAGGGTACATTAAAGGTACGGCACCGGAATTTATAACGATGGATGAGAAAAGAGCCAACATTCATAACCTCCATAAAAGTTCCAAAGAATTGGAGAATCTGGCTTCAAAAGCCCTCTGGGGCCTAAAATCAAAGGATATCAGTATACATTGTCTTTTAATTGAGAACGTTCACAGGAGAAAGGAGGACCTGGTGCTTAACTGAGTGAACATTCTACGTTTACTGCACTGTTTTCCAACATTAAGAAACATCGCCTCAAGTTACCTCCATTTGATAGAATTCCCTGAAGAGGAAAGATTATATAAAGCCATAACCAATGTAGCTTCTAAGGAAAAAAGAGCAGGATAATGAAAGCAGCTGAGAAATTTCTTCCTATGTGCCTTGAGATGTATGAGTATGACAGTGAGGATCTACAAGGGGATAGCCCGAAGGTCCATCCAAAACAAACCCTGACATTTATGGACGAAAAAAGACTAAATAACCGAAAGATCGAGCACGGACGGGGGGCGTCCTGGAACACGCGAGGATTTGCACACCTTTTCTGTCCAGGTGACCTGAACTTTGACCTGTACAAAGTAATATGTCTGCAAGAGACTTGGTTGTCTGATTCACCTATATTAGATGGCTACGAGGTATACATTAATCTGGCTGTGAAAGGAATAAAGGGTCACCCCATGGCGGGTTTGCTGATCGCCTTTCAAAACAACATAAAATCACAAGTGATCAAAGAATTCTGTCCGTCACCTTGTATCCAGGCCGTATTGATTAAAACTAGCCTAAAAGACCTTAATCAGACGAGAAAACTACTACTCATCAACCTTTATTGGAACCAGAAAGGCACCTCAGATGTAGATTTTGTTAGAGCAGTGCTTGATATCATGGACAATGTAACATCAGACCTAGAAACCCTAGTCTGTGGTGATTTAAATATGCACTGTTTTGAAAAGCAAGCTAAAATAATTTCACTACGATACATAGACTCCACATCGCAAGTGGCCAGAGGCTTCCTGTGGAGTGAGAAGATGGAAGAAAGAAATATTTAAATGGCGAATGGCCACATTCCTAGGGACATTCCGACCAATCCTTTTTGGAAACGAGGAGTGGACCAATACATCTATTTGCATCGGAGCTCCTGTTTGGGAATTTAACAGACCTTTTAATTAAGTCTTCAGATAAGAGCAACCAAGAGATTCTTACAATATCCTTCGGTAACTGGTCTTATGTAAGACAGAATAAAGTAAACTTAGAACTATATGTCAGACCAGGTAATAACAGTCTTAGTATTTCCAACAAAGGACCAGACAATAACGAACAAGAGAGTCTTAAGCTGGAGGCCTTCAAAAAAAGTGGATGTGATCACTACAAAGTATGGCTCCAAGAAAAAGCATGTTTGACATTGAGGTCATGAAGAGGAAAAAAAGCCCTTAGGATTGTATGGGAGGAAGGAGCTTTTTTGAGCTACATTTTAGGCGAAGCATATATTATGCTCATTCAATTGTTGGCAGCACACCCTCGGCCAAACCCCGATGATGGGTGGGAGGTAGCCATTGAATGACACCTAACTAATGTTTTTTGCAGGACCCCAGGGACTCCATTTTGTGTTTACCACAGCTCCATCTTTTACTAGGCCTCACATGAAACTCTCATAGGCAAGCCTGCATCTCTCCTCTGTCCAGCGCCTCGCACAACCAGCCTGACAGCCCCAACCACCACCGCACTGTCTGCTCTGTGTCTGTCCTGTTCTCACGGAAGCTTGGATGCAAATTCCTCTGAGATCATTGCCCTGTGTGTGACCGGGCCGGAGCCTGGCACTTGGAAACCATTTGTCTCCACAAAACTGCCCATGCTGAAACAGCCCTCACCATTAAGAGTTACTGTCTGAATGAACCTCAAGCCCCTCACCTCTTTGATGTAGCACTGGTGGGCCCATGACTATGGGCCACCCTTAATTACCCCCATATAACTAATCCAGAGCATACATATATTCTCTATGTACTAACAAATCCCGACACCCTTGTTTGATCCTCGAGGCAACTGATAAATGTGCCCCAGAATCACAGGCAAGATAAGGCACCTGGACCACAGCACAGCTGCCCCACTCTGGTCCGGGTCAAGAATGCACACCTTGTTTTACAATTTATCAAAGCTAATGTGTTATGATGAACCTTGTGTGCCATATTAAATCACGCATGCTTATGATTACTGTGAAGTCTAGCTGAGCCAGAATTATAGCTTTGTGGACCTAACATGACCTATTGCCTCTACCTGATGAGCCCAGCTGTCCCACATGCCTCAAGAAGTAACAAGTTCAACTCCAAGCCAACCAGCACCGGCGCTATTACACATTGTATAATGTCTTATGTTAACTTGTCCAATAAAAAGCGTTTGTGTATCCCCTGTAGAACACGTCATAGATGATGCGTTTTGGACTTATAATGTGTCTTACCTATAATGTTGGCACAGCGCTCTTGGAGTAGCAGAGTCCTCTGTGTGCCCCATTTTATCTTTATATAAAGAATACCTTTTACTCTCTTGCAAGTTCTCCTGGTCTCATTCCCTACCGGGGTGTGTCCATTGGTGTCCATCCATTCTATGTTTTTTATTATATTTAAGGAAACTACCACTTTCAGGATCTCTGTGACAAAAGCTAGGAAAGTAGGAAAGAGGGTGGGGACCTGATAGCTATAAAAAAAATTGAAACAACAAAATCATAAATGGCTCTTATATCAATGGGACGCGGAAGAGATGTTAAGATTAATTGGTACCAAAAACACCTCAGGAATCTGGAATATCTTAAACAAATTAAATAGACCGCAAAATGGCGTAATGATGAACAGAGTTTCAGCAGATGCCTGGAAGAAGCATTTCAAAGCTCTCTTCAAGTCCAACAAGGTTGTGAGAGAGGAACATTTCACATCTAAATCTGCCTAGTCTTTCCACTGAAAAAACTGAAATCAAGGCCCTGATCTTGTCTGTGAGTAATTCATGGGCTTCCGGACCAGATGGCTTGACTAATTGTAAGTTAGTTAAGGAGATTATAAGAACAAAGATAATACCACCTTCTTGGTGTACCTTGATCGTAGTGCCCATATTCAAGAGGGGCGATAGGTCCGAACCATCTAATTATAGGCCTATGACCCTTCTTGATGTAATGGGTAAGATCTTCGGGGCTTTGATCCTGAAAGCACTTAACACCTGGAGGTATACAACTGGACATTTTGATGTATGGCAAGCAGGTTTTGAAAAGGGTATAGGGACAGCCACAAACCTCTTCCTGATTAATTACATCAAGATTATTGTAAAAACGAACCTTATGAAGAAAGTTTACCTGGCATCAATAGATCTTGCTCAAGCTTTCAACGTGATTGAAAGACCCAAATATGGGAAAAGTTAAAAAAATGGAATTGCGCGGTTGACTTAAGAGAAGCCCTAATGACCTTGCACACAAACACGAGTATGCAGTTCAGGTTGGAAAGAAAAGGCAATTTAACTGATTCAATACCAACTACTAAAGTCCTGAAACAGGGCTGCAGACTGGCACTGATCATCTTTAACTAATTCATATTAGACATGCCCCTTGTCTTTGAAAAAATTAGGATGTTTCCTCCTAGATTGGCAGGCACTGCTGTCGGTCATCTACTATATGCAGATGATCTAATTTTACTAGATCAAACCAAAGTTGGACTGCAAAGAAAGTTGGACATGGTAACAATGTATCTGGATAATAACGACCTAAAAATCAATGTTTCGAAATCAAAAATTCTGACTATGACTGAGTCTTGTTTACCTGGGATTTCGACCAGTAACAGCAAAGTTGAGGCACCCCAAGAACTCAGACTAAGAACAAAGATGAGAAGCCTTACTTCACAGGGAAGATCAATTGTTGGAAAATACTGTAAATTTACGTTACAACCGGTAATAGACTTTCACAACACGAAGATTGTTCCTATTATTACATACAGCTCAGAAACCACCCCCATGCTGTCAAAGGGCCTTTGGCCCAAGTTGGATGGATTATTCTGGAGGAAGATACTGGAACTCCCTTTATGTATTTCCATTGACCTTATACGAGAAGAGCTGGGCTTGAACTCTTTACTAGCAATTGTTCAATGGAAAACACTTGGATTTTTCCACAAATGCCTCCTGAATAATTGGGAGGGAGGTTTCAAACTGCTGAATAAAGTACTATTTGAGGACCCAGAACACAATATACAGACCTGGAATACTTACTGCCTGAACATTCTTGCTGAACTGAGAACTTCAGAGGACATTCTTATGTCAAATCCTGCCATAATTTAAAAATAAATACTCTGAGACTTAGATTGGATCTATACAAGAGAATATTTTAGATCACTGTGGCTGTATGGCCAGAACAACCAAGCACATAGAGAAAGAGGCATTCCTCAACAATACCTGAAAAGATTTCGTTGCAGACAGCAAAGATATAAGTTCATGAGACTTAGGTTGAACTTAATGCCAACGAAAGAAATCTTGGATGCTAGGAAACCGAAAGCCCTGAGAAACTACACTTGCAGTTGGTGCAGAGAGCAAAAGGAGACTCTGCATCACAGGATTATCCTTTGTCCCAGTCTGAAGAACCAGAGAAACAGATGGATGGGAAGATTTCTCAGGAAATATAGAACAAGATCAGCCGATCACTGGTGGTCAGCTGTTCTACAAGGGGGAAGCATTGTAATGGTGATGGCTGTTGTGGGCTTTCTGAAAGAGGTTTTTTCCGAGCTTGAAAAGTTGGAGGAGACTAAGGACTGAAGCTTGTCTTAGAAGTGGTTCATTGTTTTCTTCTGCATGGTGTAATAACTATGACGAGACTGTATAGCGTCATTTGGCAGCTGAATATCTTTTGTTTAAATTCACATGTGAACTTTACAAACTCCTTAAGTAGGTAGTTAACGAAGACGATGATGTTGTTCTGTTTTTTATCCTTTTCTTTAAAAAAAATGTGTTGCGTATTAATCATCTGTATAAGCTTAAGGTTTTCAATTGTAATGCCAAATGCTTAATAAAAAAAATATATATAGTTAATCCACTGTCCACTGTCCATTATCAAAATCCAAGGTCCATGACAACCCATTGGGCATTGACCTGGGGAGAGGACAATGGGTCTTATTATGAGTTGGGTGGTAAATTAGGTGGTAAGTAAACCAGGATGGATTTACTGTTACCACAGTGGTGTCCGGCATAATTACCGCCACATTACAGGTTGACAGGTGCATGCACAAATCACTGCAAAAAAGCACCTCTGAATGGTAAATCCTCCAGTTTTCGTCAGAATTACCATTACTGCTGGAAAATTGGCAAAAATACCTAACAGTAATTCTGCTGGCAGAATTAGTGATGAGCCGAAAAGACTTGATGCCAGCACAAGGAAACTCATCTGCAGGCCTCTTTCAAAAACACAATCTGCTTTAAATCAGCCTCATATTGGTGCCACTCACTGGATTAGGCGACATAAATCTTGTCATAGGACAAACCAAATCGCAAAATGACAGAAATAAGGCTCAGAAAGACACAATTATCTGAAGCAGAGCTAAGCTAACCACCTTGGCAGACGAGGTAGTCGTAAAACTCTATTGAGCTCTTTTGCCCACACAGCAAGAACAAATCTAATGAAATCAAAGGAAGACAGTCATCTGGAATTATGTGGGTGTTAAACGTGTGATAGCTGGGGCAGTGCTTTGGGGTGCTGATGACATGATAAAGCAATGAAATGTCCTGAGGCCACAGTCTGCTCACTCTTTGCGCTCAACCACAAGGAGACAACATCCGTAGGAACAGGCACAGCTCAGCCAGCCAAGGTAACCCCTGGGATGAGACAGTTGGCATCAGCCTCCACATGGCTGGCCTAAAGGCATGGTGGTGCCAGAGGTTGCAGCAGCGAACCCAACAGGCCCTGGTGAGTAGACACATGTTCATTTGGAAATAGCTCAAACCATATGATTGGGAAACCATACATAGCATGAACTTGATTCAAGACTTGGAGTTGGAGCGCTTTGCATCTTTTTGGATTTTCCTTTGATCGGCTGCCGAGTCAGTAGCATCGCGCATCCACCCGGAGGACGTCTTTCTGTGCAGCACCCGCCTTGCCTGGACCTAAGAAACTGACAAAGGTGACTGTACTTGAAGCACGTTGTGCACCCTAAGCTAGCGTCCACATTGTGCACGTTGTGCTTACTTATCAACAAACGCTGTGATTGTGTGTCACCACCTACTCTTCTTGTTGTATACTTATATGGTTTTCATCCTCTTTGTGTTTCCCTAAAGGGCTTCTATCTACATTTGCCACGCCCCCCAACAATCCCGCCCTGCTCAGCCCTACATTATCTCACGTCACAGCGCACCCGCGCGCGCACTCGGCAAGTACTATAAGTACTGTTTGCTGTTCGCGGGTCGCCGGGTCCTGGTCCTAGGTATTATTTATTTTTTAGTTTAAATCTTTACACCCTCCCAATTAGCTTATTTCTGTATTTGGTTTTTAATTGCATGATTCCTTATACTCTGACCACGAACATGCCACTCATCCTAGAGACTCGAACAAAACTGATTGAGTCGGGGCATGAAAATGCCATGAGAAAAGCTCTTCTCCAACCCCGACTCACAAGTCTATTATTAAGTGTTGGGTGTGCCACTACTCAGCGTTCACACTCAGTCTCCGATGACATTCGAATGTGTCCAAGGGAGGGGTTTACATCTGAGGAGGAGGGTCAATCTGGCCTCTCGCCCCCTACGATTCAATCTGTTTCTATGGGGCCCGATGTTGTAGATCAGCCGTCTGGCCCTTTAATCCCCGACCCCATGCATTCAGCAGCCTCCGGAATTCCATCTCGAGAAACCAGCCTACATGGTGCACCTACTGATAACACGCTGATAGTAGCCTGTTCTGCTGGTGATCTACGGCCTGTTACAGCTCTTTTCCCGGGGGATACCAGGCCTAAATGTGTTCTGTGCTCTGTCCTGGCACAACACAAACTGAGACAAGCTCACACCCATTTGACCATGATTGGAGAAATAGAGGAGGAGGATATTGAATTTATGAACCTCTCTAATCGAATTGAGGAGTGTTCTGAAGAAGTTTTATATGTGTGCTCAAACACCGGTGATCTAACCCAGTTAGAACAAGGCATTAATAGCCATTTTGGTACAAATGGCGAAACTCTATCACCTGTGCTGCCCCACAGTAATATATCAGCAGCAGAACCAATTGCATCCCCTGTAATATGCTCGTTTCCTCCCCCTGAATCAATTGAGGAAGCAGTTTCTTTCATAGCACCCACCCCGAGGCAACCACATTTTGATCAGGGCACTCGAGTATCCGATTTCTTTCTGAACCCCATCCACAGGGAGAGATACTCCTTTCCAGAGGCTCCAGCCCTGAACAATACGTTGGCAGCAATGAACACGGCCTTGCTAGCTGTGGCAAAACTATACAAGGGTTTGTATTTAAAAGTCTCAAAACAGACCACCTGTCTTGAACAACTACTCTCCTTGTATTCAAAAATCACAACACAACCCAATCCATCTTTTCAGACTCAAGAACTATTAAGCCCCAAATCAACACAAGCAGCTTGTACACAAACGTATGACATTACTTTCATTCCTCACGCTGGCCTGCCGCCCATACAATCTAATTTGCCTACTGTGCCGGTGACAGATCAACCTCTTATTCCATTTGGAGACACTAATATCCTTGACAGCACCGCTAAGACATCTGAAGGCACTGGGACCATCGCAATGGCAATGTCAATTGGTCACACAGATGTTCCCGTGTCCGTGCCTGTCTGTGTGTCAATGTCAAATGGTCACACGGATGTTCCTGTGTCTGTCACTAGCCTCAAGAAAAATCAGCCTTCTTGAATATCAACCTCAAAAAATGTGTTTGAGGTTTTTAGCAGGACCTCTGCTAAATCTACCACCTCACGGCCTACCAAAAGAAGAAAAGTGCAATCCGTTAAACTTAAAACTCCTGCCCCGAAACCAACAGTGGGAAAAAAACGGAAAAACCTTGTGGACTCATCAACCGATCAGATGAATATTTCTATAGCCGACCCCGGCACTCAGAATCCCGAGGTGACTCCAATGGCTGAGATGGCCGTCCCACACAAACCATTGGATGATCTAGTACCGATGGCTGAATGCAGTAATGAACAGCGAGGCTCCCAGTCCAAAAGCCCAGAAGCAACCCCTTTGGTACCTCCAATTATTGCTGCAACAGTGCTGGCTGAGTCCTTGACTCATCCATTTGGTGCCCAGAGCGCCCCCATATTGATGCCGATTCAGACCCAGTTACAGAAATCCATTGATTCATACCTGAAGCTTCAACCAAATAAGTTCTTACAGATAGTAAGGCAGGAACATTGTGATACTTCGTATCCAATAACCGCGGGTGGCCAGGCCGAGATCCAATGTTTACAACCTGACATCAGACAAGTCTTACAATCTCATGGTGACCTAACCCAGAGCTCAGTGGCTCTTGTCACCTCCCCAAGAGAGGACTGTTTTACGAAAAATGTTCAGGATCAAATTAGAGCCTCAGTTGAGGCATATCTGACACGCAATACCAGTCCTAATCTCCAGATGAAGCCTACTTATCCACCTCAGGTTCCCGCTCCTGTCCCTGATCTGACTTCAGTGTCTCGACAGGAGCTACGGGAAGAAATTAAGGCCTCCATCGAAGCCTTTATTTACCAATCAAATGGGATTAACCCATCTAAACTGACAGAAAAAGGGTTTCCCTCGCTTAAGCCCCTACTACAGATGCCTCAGGTAACCACTGCTGCTTACCAAGACAAGAGGGCTCATTCCCCGGGACAGCTACCAATGTCGTCAAGAGATCGACCTACACAGACCAAGGAAAAACAAGAGCTATCTCACCATCGTTTCATAATTAAATGTCGAGATGCATCATTTAAATCCTATGATTTGAATCGGTCCAGTATCCTTAACATCTGTGCAGAAATCCCTGCTCTTTCAGCTATTTCATCATTGGATATCGAACGAATTGAGTTCATAAACCATACTGATCTGTCTGTAGCTCGTATACATATCCAATCTTCATTGGTAGCTGAGATCTTGTGGCAGGCCAGAATGGTGTTATTTGACCTAGGATTTACTCTATCACAAGAAACGAAGCCCGGTCCCACAACACTACAGGGCCATATGCCACGAATATTCACATCAGCTTCCAATAGTTCCCCTTATCAAGAATTAAGGGATCAGACTAGACCTGCATAACTATGCCTTGATACTAAGGTCTTGAGTCTGATTTCCTGGAACACACGGGGACACAGTCACCTCAATTCTATAACAAATGGGGACCTATTTGACAGTGATATTGTTGCCCTTCAGGAAACCTGGCTTGTCTTGCCACCAATTTGGGACTCACACACTATACTGTTCACCCCCGCAGAAAAAGGTACTCATGGTAGACCCAAAGGTGGGCTTATACTAGCAGTGGAAAAGGACTGTGGTCTAGAAGCGACCATGTGCAGGTCCCCCTCTCTATCATTTCAGGTGGTAAAACTATCTAGCATCCATCAAACAATAGCAATTGTTAACATCTACTGGTGTAGTAATACATTAACATCAGAAGACTTTTTCAAACAATTTGTGGAAATATTAGATGTACTGGCCATTGAGACCGCTTTAAAACACATTCTAATATTGGGCGACCTAAATTTACATCTTTTTTCAGAGAGGGATGTTGCCTTAACGGATGATGAAATGAAATGGTCCTCAATCATGGCTGAGCGTAATTTCCTGATGTTGAATGGAAATGTGAGGGGTGACTGTCCCGCCCAGTCCACCTGGCAAAGAGGTTCCCAGCATGCCATAATTGATTATATTTATATCAATGCCAAAACTTTTAACTCAGTTCAAAAATTGGAAATTATCCAGACAGATCTAAGCGATCATCACAAACTTAAACTATCATTCCGGATTGGTCACACTCAAACGATGCAAAGGTCGAATACGAATGTAACTGGTGCTGTTGTGAACAATGGGAGAAATAGATTGTCTTGGGATAAAGAGAAATTAAGAACTCTAGATTATAATCGAAAGAACATGTATCAGAGTAATCTTTTGGTTAAAGATTATACAACTGCCATAAAGATGTTTATTCGAGTTATGAGTAGCAATGGGCTGATTAAACAACGGCATACTCATGCCCATGATTTGGAAATAAAATATCGTAAATCTGATCTAAGATAAGAAATCCGAAATTTACGAAAAACGCAAAGACTTGACATGGCTGAAAAAATTAGATCAGCTAAGCAAAGTTATAAGAAATGGCTCAGAATAAGAAGAGCCAAGTTGTATGAAATAGAGGGGATATCTATGCTCAAACAATTGGTATCAAAATCTACAGCTGGTATCTGGGCCCTGCTTAATCGTACAACTGACATTCCGCAACATGTAGCCCAAATAAACTCGATTTCCTCTGAAACATGGCAGATGTATTTTCAGAAATGATATCTCTCTCCCTTCTCTGACATGCAATTAGATCTCCATTTACTCACAGCATCAGGGAAATTCACGTTTGATATTGATGACATTAAACATTGCATCACGAAAATGAGCTTTTCTCGTGCATTAGGCCCAGATGGGCTGCATAATGTAATGCTAAAAATGCATATTGATGAATGGGCAGGCATTCTTTATTGTATTTTCAATCATGTGTTGATATCTGGCGTTATTCCTGAGACCTGGAAAAAATCCATTATTCTCCCGATATTTAAGAAAGACAATTGCGAGAATCCCAGATCATATAGGCCTATAGCACTATTGGACTGTCCGGGTAAATTATTTGCCAGACTACTTTTAAAAAAATGTAACACTTGGCTACAGGACAGTAACCTGCGAGATCCTTTCCAAACAGGTTTTCTGCAAGGTATAGGCACTGGTGTAAACATCATTACTCTATCAAGCCTTATACAGAGAGCCTATCAAAGAAAACAGCCCCTGTATCTCACCTTCATTGATTTTCAAATGGCATTTGATGCGGTGCCAAGAGAACTTCTATATAAGAAACTGGCTGATGTTAACTGCCCATGGCACATTTTGAAATGGATAATCCAGCTACACACCAATACCTTAATCCAGGTTAGATTTACCAACGGTGGTTTATTAACTCCTCCCATTGTAACCGCCAGAGGCCTGAAACAAGGCTGTTTACTAGCCTCAGCCCTATTTAACTTCTTTGTTTCCGACATCCATCGAAGTTTCAGCAAATTGATATCTGACTCTCTGAGAATTCTGGGAGTTCAGATCCAATGGCTTCTGTATGCTGACGACATGGTCTTAATGTCGCATACCCCTAAAGGCTTGTGTCAACTATTAGGTGCCCTGGACGCTTATACCAAAGCAAATGGCATAACAATTAACCTTGCCAAGACAAACGTCATCCAATTTGGCACTAGGAAACAAAGTTCAGCACAGCTTTATTGGCCTCTTCAAAATAGGAAGATTACTGTTACTAATGTCTCTGTATACTTAGGTATGGTAATTTCCAATCTGTGTGCCTTTGATCAGTATAACAAACAAGGGCTCCATAAACTCCAAATGTGTATCTCGCAAGCCAAGATCACCAAAGCGAGATACTGCAAATTCTCTCTCTTACCGATCCTTACCTACTTTAAACAAAAAGTGGTGCCTGTTATTCTGTATGGCGTTGAGACCCGATACGATATGTCATACACTTATTGGGCCATCAGGGAAGGTCGATTCTGAAGGCAAGTTCTACATTTACCAACCTCGCAACCCCTACCATCTGTAAGATATGAGTTGGGTTTAATTTCCCTATATGCAATCCATAAATGGAACCTATGCGCCTTATATCGCAAATGCCTCCTAAATCAAGCCACAACAGGGATCATCAACATCATATCCACATATCTATTAAGTTCTATGGATACTTTCCCGAAAGCTTGGCGTCAAAAAATCCAATCGATTTTAGAAAAAGCCCAGATAGATCCAACTCTGTTATTGGAAAATCCAGATAAAGCAAGATCAAAAGTCTGGGAAGCTGACTGGATCTATACACGCCTTGCTTGTGTCAACTATAAAAGTTTTGAGGCTTTTCCATTTGCATTAAAGCGTTATAATACAGTGGCTGACTATATGGTGAGGTCCCCCAGCTCTAGCCACTGGAATGGTTTTATGAGATTTAGGTTAAATCTGTGGTTGACCAATGATGTATTGAATCGATGGAGCAATGTTAACACCCATTTACCCTGCCGATTCTGTGAACAACAAGCAGAAACCCTTTGGCACTTGTGCACAGAATGTGATGAATTATTATCAATCCGCTGTGTTCACTTTAAGCCTTTATTTTTGGACCAACAGGTCCTGACCCCAAAAAACTTATGGGACTTATTATTCCATACTAATAGAAAGGCTGTAAGATACGCAGTGGTTAATTATTTGCATGAGCTAAAAGTCCCAATGTATGCAGTGCCAAGATGTTGATTATTTTGCATGCTGTAATCTGTAATATCTACTGCTGGAATCTCTAAATGAGTGATGTTTTATTCTTTTATATTTAGAGATTTAATAATTTTATTTATATATATATATATACCATTTTTTGTAAATTGTTGTAAATGTTTGTATATGTGGTATGTTTTTTAAAGATGAAAGGTCTCGACTTGGTTCGGACCAAAACAACTAAATAAAAAAAAAAAAATACATAGCATGAACTCCTGCAGACGCTGTGGCAGGGAATACAATGCACAATGTTGACAAACAATACTGTTGTCCAAGGGCTCAAGGCAGGTTACACCCACAGAAGGGATCTACATCAAGAAATATCATGTATGAAAAATCGCTAACTTGTAATGGATATAGAACACAATTTCCCTGGAGCGTTTGCTAGGTCCCTGGCCCCTCCTGTATTACCATAGCATGTCAGCCTCAGGCATATTCATGAATAAACATGATGAACCATGACTTCCATTTCTTGTATAAATTGTGACTGACATCCTTTTGCTGGGCAAGATTCCTCACACATTCCTGTCAGACCTACAGAATCTGGCTAAAAATAGCATAAAATGGATCACTTACACAAAAGGGACACAACATTACTAGTAACACCAGACCTCCGATGCCACAACATCACCTGTTTCTACCTATGACAATCATGTTGAGCACCTGCATGGGGCACCATGAGCATGTCTAAGTGCACATGTCCAAGGGAAATCCCCCCATAAATGCAATACATGCAGTGGCACAGCGATCCACGACAGGGGAAGAGTCTGCATTGGATGCATGTAGCCATGATAGAACTGACAAATGTCCCATTGGTAATGATCAGGCCCTTCGCTACATGAGCCCTGATCTCCACACAATAAGCATGACTGTAATATAAAATCATGCCCTTAAGTATACTACGAGTGACAGCATGTTCTTCTCTGCCAAAAGGAGCCCAAGGCAACCAAGGAAGCTAGAAAGGTGCAGGCACATTCACCACATCGGTGACTTGCACATAGAATATTAGCCAATCCTCCAGGGATGCATGGCATATTTTCCTGAGTAGCCAGGAAAATACAGGCAAGCCAAGTACTGGCACCTCCTTGTCTGTGGCCATCACATCTGCCTTCACCGAGCCTGTGCCCATACCAACCAAGGAAAGTGTCAGAGACATAGATGCTCCACCCACACCATCAAAACCACCACCACCATGTCTACTGACAGTGTTGTGAAGGCAGCTCCAACTATTGCCATCAACACCACCACTGCTTCTACTGGCAGGCATGTGGAGACAGCTCTATCCCCTACCATCACCACCACAGCCACTTCTGCTGGCAGTCTTGTGGCGGGAACTCTGCCCCTCACCATCACCACCACGCTACTTCAGCTGGCAGTCTTGTGGAGACAGCTCCAACCACTACTGAGGAGATTGCCACCTCATCCTCATCCTCTCCTTGGCCAGCACCTGTTGCCATCTCTAGTGTACGCACTACAGTATGTTCATGTCTGTATATTCACCCAGTGACTCCCTCACACTTATCCAATGGCCATGCCCGCAGTATCACAATATACAGGACACTGACGACACAAATGATTATGATGACACAGCAGCGCATGGCACAATTAAATCAAGTAGGGATAATCCCCAGAGCAAGCACCAACTACAACCAACTCTTACCCCCATTTGGGAAAGACTCAATGTGATTGAACTAAAAGAGGACACCTTCATGAGACGTCTTCTTAGTCTCACGCACTCAGCGTCGCTATTTGCCATGCGCTCGGAGCTGAACAATCCTTTTATAACTGATGAGTTAAGCTCAGCCCTGTTGGTATTTGGCTTACCCTATGGACTAGCCCTGAAGCAGTTCTCACCAAAAACATTTTGAAGGATCTCATTGTCAGAGAGAATATACATATGTATTTAAGGCCCTCTTGAAAGTGAATGCAGGAGATCTTTTTATGAAACCGGGTAGTATCTCCCAAAAAGACAGTGGGCTGATCAGTGGGAAGTTGAAACCTATATGGCATACAGAGAGGAGTGAAAAATAACTGCTCAAAAGTCCAATAGGAAGCATGCCAGTGTCTCTGCTCTAGGCCAAAGGATGGAGTATTTGGCCCAATATTGCTTCTCACAGTGGTACGTCCATTATAATATGTTTTAGGGTCGGTTTTTTGGTGGTAGGTAAGGTGTACTATCGGAGAACTCCTTGCTTCAAAGATCTACCTGCCCACACTGCCCTCAAGTAGAGGAATGTTCTAAACACTTTATGCTGCTATGCAGGTTATACATAAAAAACAGACAGAAGACCCTTTTCCCTTTGTTTAGTCACTTGGGTGTAAGGACCACTAGGTTGGCTTTGCAATACTTATTAGTTACCTCAGAGCCAGCTGTTTTGGTAGCTGTATAAAGTTGCATCTGGATAACACTAAGGCTGAGAAACCGCTAGATACATAGGACACTGGTTGCCCGATAAGCATGTCGTATTATTTTTAAACTTTATGTGTTGTAT
The DNA here is from genome assembly GCF_040938575.1 of Ambystoma mexicanum. Lineage (NCBI taxonomy): Eukaryota > Metazoa > Chordata > Amphibia > Caudata > Ambystomatidae > Ambystoma > Ambystoma mexicanum. The sequence continues at coordinate 663,521,025 of NC_090934.1, forward strand.
TGTGTTGTGCTAAATTTCTACTGTATTTTATTTATTTATTAATGTTATATATGTTTTTCTTTTAATGCTTCAAAGATCTACCTGCCCACACTGTCATCAAGTAGAGGAAGATAGAAAACACTTCATGATGATATGCAGGTTATACATGAAGATCATGCAGAAGGCCATGTTCCCTTTATTCAGGCACTTCAGTATTAAGACCAATAGGTTGGATCTGCAATACTTATTAGTTGCCCCAGAGCCAACTGTTTTAGTAGCTGTACAAAGTTAAATCCGCATAGCTCTAAGGCAGAGAAACCGCTACATAGATAGGACACTGGTTTACCCATAAGCATGTGGTATTATTTTTAAACAATGTGTTGTATTGTGTCGTGTTAATTTTATACTGTATTTTATTTATTAATACAAGTTATACATGTCTCTCTTTGAAGCGCTTTGAAACACATTGTGTATAGGCGCTATATAAATAAACAATCAATCAATCAATCAATCAATATGATGTACTTTTAAGGCTTGTGCCGAATAATGTTTTATGACTGACTGGCCTGAAATCACTAGTTGTTTATCCCTACATTATACAATGCCTCCTGGAATATGGGGAGAATGGGCAGTGTTAATTGGGGAATACCTCATTTCTCACATCACTGAACAACCATATGTAACAATCATACACTGTAGTTGGATTGGCAATGTGCATGTTGTCTGTGGAGGCCCAGTACTGGGCACTCATGCATCTGCTCTGATAAGCATACTGGTGATAGTATTGCAGGGTTGTGATGGTGTTAGGGAAGAGGACTGCTGCATAGAACCACACCTTTGTTGCATGCACCTGTGCAGTGGTGGTGGGCAGGGAGCTGTTTTGGGGTGCATGCTGCATGAGTGTGTCCAGCACCTGGCCAAGTACGATAGAAAATGTGAGATGTGGCATGCCATGCAGCATGCCCACAGTGTGTCGGAAGGTGCCTGTGGTGAGAAAGTGCAGCACTGACACAATCTACATCAGTGTTGGTACTGCTCATGTGATGGGGCAGCCCACCAATGAAGAACCACGCTGATTCTAATCTCAAATCCAAGGGTGTTTGTTTGGGACTTTCCAATCAACTTGGGCCAAGGGTGCTCGATAGTTCTCTGACCTGATTGGGTTCTTTGGGAATTGGTGCTAGGGCCGTCCCACTCTACCTTGCCTACCCAGGTCTTGTTCCAGCCTTCCTAAACTAGGTGTCCTTATCGGCATGCTAGTACTAGTCGGAGGTAACACCTGTCTGTTGTTTTTGACTTAGGCTAATAGTGGTTATTCCCTGATTCCTTGGCTGTCTCACTCCCGAGGTGTTTTCTAGTCTTTCCCTAATCGAACCCTCTTAGTAGTCTAAGGGAGGTAGAGATGGTGCCTTCTTCCACCCAGTGTCACTCTCACTTCTATCACATTCAAAATATCTCCTGACTCTTCACTATACTGGTCTCTTCAGATCTTCTCTTCCACCACGTAACTGTCCCTCTGATCTTTCACTCCACCTTTCCGCCTCCACCTCTTGAGCCCACTTCATTTTCTTACTCTTGTTCTAATAATTGCTTGTACCTCCAACTAAGACTGTACCTCTTTTATCTTTCCTTCCCTCTTTCCTCCCACTCTAATTTCCTGCCTCTCGCTATTCTTCTGTTGTAATCACTCTCTCCACTCATACTACTAGCTATTCATATTCTCCCACTCACAGTTGCACTTAATAATCTCTCTCTACAGCTATTCCCACTCCATCATTAGCACTATCCCTTTATTTCATATACCTCCTCCTACTACTACTACTTATTGTTCTACTCACTAGTGTGCACTATCAGCCTCTACTACCAACTACTGCTCTACTGCTATTCTCTCACTTGCTACTCTGCTACACCTATTACCTACTATCTTCACTCCCAACTACCACTACTACCACCACTGCAGTACTCCTACTCTACATGTATTCTTCACACTCTCCACTCTCACACACACAAACACTCCCCAGAACCCCTCTAAAAAATAGCCTATACACTTGGTTCACTCTTGCCTCCTCTGGTCTCTTGGATGTCCTCCACCTCCTGTCCTACTAACCCACAATCAACCATTCTCCCCCTCCCCCTTAAATACTTACCCTATCCATTAGACTTACCTGTCTCCAGGGGGTGTGAAATGGAAAGCCAGGAGAGGGATTAAGAGGGCTTGTAAAACCTGCCACTTTCCAACATGGACCTGATGGGGTCCAGGGATGTTAAATGTTTTAAAAGGCTTTTCTATATTCCAAAGCTTGCCCAAATATCCCTGGTGGTGTAGTGGGTGTTTGGGAAGACCTTTCATTAACGCAAAATCCCTGGTGGCATAGTGGAAGCTACCTGTGGCTGCAGACTCCAGTAGACAGTCTGCTGGAGATGTGCCAGTGTTGTAGTTGATGCAGAACCCCTTAGTTCTATGCATCCTGTAAGAATGATACGAAACGGTAAGGTTAATATACTAAATTGACTTTAATGCGGCGAGCCCGCCGGAACATCTACTCCTCCAGCTGCCTCCAGTAACTGCCACTGCCGTCTCGCGACTTCTGCTCATTCGAATATTACCGGCAGGCAGAGCTCACGTGACGGCACGAGCCAAACAAGCTTTTACAATTCTCTACATATCTTCACCCTTAGGAGAACATGTTTATTGCAAACATTTTATAATATAAAACTCTATCATAAGACATAAACATTTCTGCAAAACAAAATCAACAGAACTAGAACATATTTTAAAGATGAATTAAAATGGTTGCATTTAAATTATTTAACAAATCACAAAATAATTTACTCATGACAAATAATCTTTCATCCATGCTGGTTTAAACTTCAGTCTACAAGTGGTACCACATTTATTCACACCACTCATATCTCCACTCACACCTCCTTTCTCAAATGATTTCCCATCATCTTGGACAGTTTCTTCCATATTATAAGCTTTCACAATTTTTCCTTTTGACCATACTTGTCCTCCTTCCAAAATTACCACTGATTTCTTGACCGCTGATATCCTCTTAGGACACAAATATTTACTTTCACAACACTTATTCACCAATCTAGGATTCTTTACATACACATACTCCCCCACCTTCCACTCACGTTCTTTCACTTTTTCATGAGCATTGAAGCCATCTGTATTTTTTTCTTGTCCAGCCTTCATAAGTCTCTTTATTTGCTCTCTATCCACTTGAACCACTTTGGCAGTCCCCAACCACCCCGGACACAATTTTGTACCCGGTTCCCTACTCTTCAACGACACAAAAGGTGACACTCCTGTCACCGAATGTGGAATAGTCACATAACTCCACGTCATCAAATTCAAAACTTCCCTCCATGGTTGCCCCCCTCTCATGGCTAACTGAAGACCTTCCTTCAACCATCGGTTGACCCTCTCCACAAGACCATTCGCCCTTGGGTGATACAACGCTGTTTTGATGTGTCTTATACCATAACTACTTCGGAACCTCTTCATAGATTCCAACACAAAGTGAACCCCATTGTCTGAAACAAGTTCCATTGGCACCCCTTCCCTGAAAAACACTTTTTCCAAGAATGCTATCAACTCTCTAGCTGTAGCTTCTTTAACCGCCTCCCATTCAACCCATTTAGAGTGAACGTCAATTAGTACAAATAAAAACCTCAGACCTCCTCCCAAATCTTTTACTGGACCCATAATATCTACCGCAACTTTGGACCAAGGCTGAGTGGGAACAGGATTCGAAATCATGGGAGTTTCACGCACAACTTTAGTCTTGTCACTGGTCTGGCAAATCATACAGTCTTTTACCCACTTCTCAGTCATTTTATCAATCCGTGGCCACCAATAATTCTGTTGAAGTTTTCTTTTCATGGCTCCTTCTCCCGGGTGACCTTCATGAGCAAGTTCAAGTAGCCTTGACCTGACCGACTCCGGAGGAACAATACACCTCCCTCTTCTGAGTTTATCTTCAAAAATATTTAACTCTTCCTTGAGCTCCCACCACACATCAAAACTCCTTTCTAAATTTCTCTTTTGGGGCCATCCCTTCACTGTCCACTCTTTGATCAACTTAAGTTCTTGATGAGATTCTTCTCCTTGCAACCATATTTCCTGACTAACCACTTCCTTTACCTCTGCTACTACTGACTCTTCCATTGTACCATCATCAACCTCAACTTCAGTGTCCTCAATCGGCAACCTGGATAGGCAATCTGCTACTATATTCCTTTTTCCTGGAAGAAAACTCACTTCAAAGTCATATGTATGTAATCCTAGACCCCATCGACTTATCCTGGGTGAACCTAACGCCCACCTGCCACTTTCAAATATTTGCACTAACGGTTTGTGGTCTGATCTAACAATAAATTGTCTGCCCCACAAAAAATACTTAAAGTGCTTAATGGCCCAGTACATAGCTAAGGTCTCTCTTTCAATGACCAAATATTTCGACTCCGCTCCTCTCAATGCCCTTAAACCAAATGCAATGACCCTTTCCTTCTTATCTTTGTCATATTTTATTAATGTAGCTCCAAGTCCCAGTATACTTGCGTCTACTACTAACACTGTCTCATCTTATGGATCGAACCTTCCAATTGAAGGAGCTTCACTTATTCCTTCATTAATGCTTTCAAATGCTGCATCACATTCTGAAGACCATTCAAACTTGGCACCCTTTTTGAGTATCATTCTTATAGGAGTTGAAACCATGGCAAAATCCTTGACAACTCTAGGGTAATATTCAGCCAGCCCCAAAAAGGATCTCACGTGATCTTTGTTAGATGGTACTGGCACATTCTTCACTGCCTCCACTAAACTTTTCTTTGGTTTCACTCCAGACTCATCAATTTCATGGCCAAGATATTCCACTTTCTGAACGGAAATCTTGCACTTATCTCACTTCACTGTCAAACCAGCTTCCAACAGTTTACTCAATACATTGGATAAAATCACATCATGCTCAGAAGCACTACTTGCATACACAAGCACATCATCTTGAAACACTAAAACATTCTTTATCCCCTCTAAAACAGTGTCCATCACTCTCTGAAACACCGATGCCGCCGAGGCAAGCCCAAATGGCATTCTGCAATAGTTGAAAGTACCAAACGGCGTTATGAACGCAGTTAGATATTGACAATCTTCTTTTAAAGGAATCTGATGATATGCTTGAGAAAGGTATATCACAGAAAATACTCTTGCACCTCCGAGAGTAGACAAAGTTTCACCAATTATCGGCAAAGGATGTCTGCCCACAAGAATGTTCCTATTTACGTCTATCATGTCCACACAAAGTCTTATCTGCCCATTTGGTTTCGCAGCTACTAAAATAGGGGATAAACATTCTGAGCTCTCACATTGCTCTATGATTCCCTTCGGCATCAGAAACTCGATTTCATAATTTAAGTTTCTCTCTCAAATCGTGGGGTATTGGTCTCACTTTGTGCACCTTTGGTATTGCTCCTGGTTTCAGACGTATTTCATGTTCAAATCCCTTCAGCATCCCTAAATCTTCCTGGAATACTTTTGTAAAATCTTTTTCCCACTTGTCCTTTACTTCTGCTACCGTAACTGGTTCCTCTGCATTCGCTTGAATTCGAATGCCTAATTTCCGTTGCTCACCCCAACCCAAAAGAGCAGAACCTTCTTGCGTTACATACACATCTGATTCCTAACTTCTCCCTTTATACTTAATAGCCGCTTGGAACTTTCCAACACCTCAATCTTCACGTTACCATAAGCATATGGTTCAATGCTGTGTTCCTTTCCTTCAAATCAGCCAGCCTTCTTTCTAAACAACTTTCATAGTTTTTTTTGGATACTAAAGTCCAAGGTGAGCAACTATCAACTTTTAGGGTAACTACTCTTCCATTTACCAAAAACACATCCATCGGAGAACTTCCTCTATTGGAAACCTCTGCAATCTCCAATACATGTTTGGCCTGTACGTTCTGGATTGTGCATACTCCGTCTTCTTGTTCAGGAATTCTCCCTGCAAATTCAATGTTCTGCACTTGATCTGCCTCTCGACAAACTCTTGCAAAGTGTCCTCTCTTTTTGCATTTTAAGCAGGAAATGTTTCTCGCCAGACAGAATGCGCTCGTGAAATGTGTCGATTGCTGCCACACGTATAGCACTTGACCTCCTTACTTATATTCAACCTTCTAATACCTTTCACAGCTGCCACTTCTCCTTCTTGCTTGTCCCCTTTCATAGTGGACATGTACTTGTGCATCTGTTCCATGCCTCTGGCCGTTTCCACTGCCACTTCTAGAGACACATCTTTAGTTAGGAGCCTTTCTTGAATCTTCATGTTGTTAGTACAACGTACTAACTGGTCTCGTATTAGGGAATCCGTCAACTGACCAAATTCACACGTGTGGCTCAAAGATCTTAGTACTGCTATGAAATTCTCTACTGGTTCAGTGGGGTCTTGGATTCTCTGGAAAAACATATGTCTCTCAAAAGTTATGTTCTTTTTTGCCTCAAAATGAATTTCCAGCTTCTTCACCGCTGGGGCATACTGATCCATCTCTCCCTGGCCTTCTTGTGGAGGTTGCGGTAAACCATCGTAAACACTGCGACCTCTGTGCCCAGATTGTGTAGAAGTATTGCCTCTTTTCTATCCGCAGCAAACTTGTTGCCACCAATTGCTATTCGATAAGTATCAAAAAGCTTCTTCCATCTGTCCGACCTTATTGGCGGGATGCCTGGTTCCAAAAAGAAAGGTGGAGGCGGGGCCATACTAGCTGCAGCCATTATTCCATGTTCTGATGTCAGCCACTATAAAAGTTTAGTTTTCAAAACACTTTCCCTTTTAACCTGGTTAGATCTGTTCATGTGCACTTTCCATATAGGGTGAGTAATTGTCCTTGTGCAAACACTTCTCACAATTCACTTCTGTATTTATAATGTGCATCTTTACATTAGTCCAGCAGTACAGTTCTCTCCCTTTAATTTTTTTTTTAATTCGTCAGAAGTTGTGCTTGTTTCTCAGTTATCTTTGCAGCTGAAGCGTTTATATGGCTTTCAGACTACGGGGCGGTTGGGCTTGTTTTGTCACTATCTGTAGGCGTGCCGAGGAAATGTGCGTCCGTAGTGACTTTGCTGAGAACAGCGTCCCGAAGCAAAGAACCGCCCCTGTCTTCAGGTAACTCCTCCCCGCTTCCCCTGTGCCCCTCCTCACCTGGAAGTACACTTTTTGACGAGGATTGGGGCCGGTGTGCGTTTGCTGCGCTCCCCTGTGTCTCAGTGAGCCTTGACTTAACACCAGTCAGCAGCAGGCTCTAGCGGCGCCTCAACTGCGTACCCCTCCTTGACCTAGGGAGCACGAGGCACCGGGGCACATCAGCCGTTGTGCGTCTCTTGATGCACGTTGGTCCCCAGCCACAGGCTCACCCTGAAGCCTAGTCGCCAATTATAAGGATGACGCGAAACGGTAAGGTTAATATACTAAATTAACTTTAATGCGACAAGCCCGCCGGAACATCTACTCCTCCAGCTGCCTCCAGTAACTGCCACTGCCGTCTTGCGCCTTCTGCTCATTCGAATATTACGAGCAGACAGAAGCTCACGCGACGGCATGAGCCAAACAAGCTTTTACAATTCTCTACACATCCCTTTGCCATGTCCTCCAGCGTTGGGTGGCCAGTGTTGTGCTGCTCTCTGCCCCCCATGGCAGGATACACTCCGCTTCTCCTGTTGTCTCGTGGCTCTGGTGCTGGCAGCAGATCTGCCGGTCTCCACGGGACCTGTTGCTTCTTGGAGGCTGCCATTTGTGCATGTAAGGTCGGGTGGGGAGGGGGCCTGTCCGCATTCAGGCACCATGGTTGGGTCAGGGTGGGATGGGTGATCTGCCTCCTTACAGGACCACAACACTGGCCCTGTCACACTCTACTTATGTTATTCCTGCTTTATGATATGATATGATATGGTATTTGTAACGCGCCTATACACAAGTGTTTCAAGGCGCGACGAGGCAGGGAGGGGGGGAAACAAGGGGAAGACAGACAAACGATCCTACTAGGCCAGGTGTCATTCAGATCGCGCAAGTGCAGAGGTAAGGGGAAAAGGAGGAAGTGCAGGGGGAGGAGGTGGGGGGGGAAAGTGCAGTACAAGGTAAGTAGCGTAAGAAATAATAATTAATAAATAATAAATAAAAAGGGCCAGCTGGTGGCAAGTGCGAGGTAAGTGCAGAGCAAGTGCTGGGAAGGGGGCTGTAGGGTACAGTGACAGTCCCACAGTGCACGGGGAGCCAGTGAGGCAGTGCAAGTGGAGAGTGGCTGGGCCCTGGACCGAGGTTGCTGAGAGTGGCCCAGATGCAGGTTTAGTGCTGAATTCAGTGGGGGGTTAAGCAGGTTTAGCAGGGGAGAGGGAGAGAGAAGGCAGAAGCGAAGAGGAAGGTTTTGAGGTGCTTCCGGAACCGGAGATGGTTCTCCTCAAGTTTCAGGGAGGCAGGAAGGCTGTTCCAGAGGGAGGCCCCTGCTGCGGAGAGAGATCTACCCCCAGCTCGTTGCTTCGAGAAGCGGCTGACCATGAGGGAGTTGGAGACGGATGAGCGAAGGGCTCGTGAAGGAAGATATTTAGGAAGAGAGAGTTGAAGGTATTTAGGTCCCTGGCCCCAGAAGGCCTTGTGGACAATGCAGAGGGTTTTGAACTTAATCCTCGCAGCCACTGGGAGCCAGTGAAGGGATTTCAGTCCTGGAGAGATACGGTCCCTGGGCTTGAGGCCAAGGACAAGTCTCGCAGTTCTGTTCTGGATAAGTTGCAGAGGGCGGAGAGTGGAGGCAGGCAGATTAAGATAGAGGCTGTTACAGTAGTCCAGCCTTGAGAGAACCAGGGCTCGGGAGACAGTGAGCTTCTGGGGGAAGGAGAGGAAGGGAAGAATACCTCTGAGGAGGTGCAGCTGGTAGTGTGACTTCTTAGAGACGTCAGATATATGAGGAGAGAAGGAGAGTGTGGAGTCGAAGATGACCCCGAGGTTTTTAGCCATGCAGGTAGGGGCAGGAAGGGGGCCAAGGGAGGCCGGCCAGAGAGCTGCAGGGAAGGTCATCCTGTATCAGGGTTAGTAGCTCTGCTATGGTCTCCCAGTGAAGGAGTTATAGTGTTATCTGTACATCAGGTAGTGACTTTGGAAATGGCCTCACATGGGGAATGGGTGCTCTTCTTGCCAAGCTTCTCGCCCGTCTTTCTCCTGCTTGCCTCCGGAGCACAATGTACAGAAGGAGTTTGTGGACCTTGAGGTTTACTACTGTTAGTGGCAGCATGATGTTGGGAAGTGTGTTTGGTGATGTTGTGTGCCTTGCATATCCTTTCAGGGTGCATTGGGTGCACCTGTGGCTTAATTTCCATAACCTATATGCATTACTACACTCTGGTTTGGGTGGAATTACTGCCCATTTTTGCTGGTATTTATGTGTTTTTCCATTTGTAATGCAGTGGAATTATCATTGTTCTTATGACCCTCAATGCCCGTGCTTAGTTTCCCTTAATTTGGCAGAGTGGTAAACATGCTGCTAATTCTGTTACCACCACTTTTTTCACTTACCGCCAAAGTCGTAATGAGGCCCAGGACGTCATTACAATTGCTTTAAGATAGCACTTTCATTCTCCATTTCTTTCCCTTCTAAAGCCAGGGTGTTCCATCAAATTTGTAATTAAAAAAAACAGATTTGCTAAACCAACGGAAATAACTCCATAATTATGTTTCTTGGATGGTTTCATACATGTGTTGTTGAGTGCATTTGTGCCACGCTTGATATGCATAGTCGCAAATTGAAATCGATTTGTATCTGCAAATCTTCTATTGTCATTATTGCAGTGCCATATGTCAGTTTCACGTCACACGTCTGTAATCTGTAACCCCTCATGTGCCTCCCGCACTATGTTCAATTCCCCCATCTGTTCCTGACAAATTAAGATATTCCAACAACTTGCTCCTCACTGTTCTTGTAATTTGCTTAATTCGTCTAACATGGGGCTCACCCAAAAAGGCAGGTGCATTGCGACTCCTGAACAAGAAGCAGATATGTGCTTAAGTGCTTTAATGCAGTGCCATCATTGAACTGAAACTCAAGTCAACTTTTCTTGTTTAGTACTCTTTACGGGTTGTGTGCCTCGTATAAATAGTTTTTTTCATATTTTGGACTGATTGCAACTTCATGAAAATGTATTGGCTTTATTGTCTTTATATTGCGCTGACCTGGCATCAGAGCTCAGAAAACATCCGGAAAGAGCCATTTGACAAATAACGCAGGCTGAAAAAAGAACTTTTTTAGTCTTTTGAGAAAACTAAAAAGAGAGGGTGATCACCAAAGAGTAGATAGCAATGAGTTCGAATAACAGCAGCAGAGCCAGAGCAACGGATATTTTCCAGGGAAAACGTGTTTTTTTTTAAACTTTGAGAACTTGAAGACGAAGGATATCTTTGCTGTGTGTAACCGCCCCTTCCAGAGATCCCTAGAGGACTGGATAGATTTGAGGGCTGCTGTAGAATAATTATGCTTCTGCCTTTGATATGGTGAATAGAAGTCTCTTGTGGTCCAAACACAAGAGTATGGGAATGCCTGCACATCTCCTATATATATGTAGTCTGATGTACGAGAAGAACAGTACACAAGTGAGGCTTAACAATATGGGCCTCCTGACTGAGCAGATAGCAGTGGGAAAGGGAGTTCGCCAGGGATGCACTTTGGCGCCAACGTTTTTCAACTTGTTCATGACTGACTTTGGCAAGATATTAATCTAGAAAATGAGTGCTTTGTCAAGAATAGGCATGAATAAGTTGGGTTGGATCAGTTACACGGACGATATCGTCATTTTTGACAACACCTATAATGGAATATATAACGGCGCAAAGGCAGTATGCGATTATGCAGAGACCAATGGCCTAAAAATAAATCTCTTTAAGATACACAGTTTATGACCATTGGACGTAGACAGTGTAAGATGACATATATCCCTAGCCCGACCGGTAAAATCATAAAAGGTGACCTAATGGGATTTGAATTCGGTTCGGGTAAGGTGGATTCTAATGAAATACTGCAATGTAATAAGAGAACTAAGGTGATGGCTACTATGGGCGCTTATAGTTTAAGTGGCATCTGTACTATCTATAAGTAGAAGCTAGCAGCAGCCTTTTTATATAGCTTGGAGGCCTCATATACTGTGTGGTCAGTTTGGTCCTATACAATTGAAGGAATAATCTGGCATAAGATCTTGGGGCTCAGTAATTATACCTCAATTGAGGCTATCAGACTAGAGATGGGCCAGATTTCCTTGGCAATGCGGATCAACTATAACAGAGCCAACTATATAATGCACTCCAAACCAAATTCCCTTTTGCTCCCTATACGAACTGCGGTGGGCAATTGTTCGCTGAGTGTCATCAATAAATTTAAGGCCATGAATGATGTATTCTTTGAGAAAATGTGTTGGACTCCATGCTGGGAATACAGGGAGGGCATGCTTCTAAAATCCCTGAAAAAAATACTTCTGGAAAATATGACTGGGTAAAAAGTTATGAGAAGGTGGCTAGAATAAGATTGCTACACACCTTCTCTAGAATGTTCTTTAATTATAAGGAACCTCAGGCCTACATGAAGCTTTTTCTCCTTCTGCAATTTCTCAATGTATATTCATGAATATCAGACTTAACAACCTAAATGTGCTTGAAAGTAGGGTCTCTTGGACTAAGACTCCCCCCAATGAAAGATTCTGCAGGCTATGCTGTGATAAAAGGGAATATGAATCTGTAAGACATATACTTACTAACTTCTCCTCCGTCTCTGCCATCTTTGAAAGATATTTCACCAAATACGTAGATAATATGAAACAAATAACCAAAGAATTGCTTTGGTTGAGATGTCTTTCAGGACAAAATAGGGGACTGATCATAGCCATTACGCAAATTTGGAAATGTGCGGATAAACTATTAAGGAAGTTTGAGGAAGATGTCAAATTACTATCTGAGCTCTAGTATATGAAACATGAGGATTGGCTGCTTGCCGGCCTGTATTTCTCTTCTTCTCTTCTTCTCTTTGCTCACTTATTATGCTGGGTTTTGCATTTCGCTCTGCCTTTCTCTTTCCTTTTTTTAAGGTTATTTGATAATTTAACTATTTAAAGCAACAGGATGATTTTATTTGAGTTTGGCAATTTTAGTTTAATAGTCTAACATGTATGATGAAAATGAAGATATTTTGCTTAGTAATATTTTGTGTAAATGTTTTATATAACTATATACGCAATAACAAAATAAAACAGTAGAAGAATTACCTTAAAAACTGTGCGTGCCAGCTTGAATTGAATGTGTCATTAAAAAAGAAGCCTATGAAGCGCCGATACAATTTGGAAAATAAGGTCAAATTTACTTTTATCAAGTATAAGGCAGACTTCAGTGTGAGAAGCTAATTTTAAAGGGCAAAGAGCATTCTTAGCAACCCCTTCACGAATGCCATTACCGCTGTCAATGTGAGACAAGAGGAAAGCTTAAAGAACAGTACGAAATAGAGTTTGAGGTATATAAGCTTTCATTTTCCTTAAAAGCAAGAGTTGATAGTTTGCTGCAATAGTATTCTGATCCTCTCACAAATGACAGAATCCATCACACAGGTGAGCATTTTTATGTTGTATTTCTTTCATATTAATGGTCCATGTAGTGGTCCCAGTGAGAGATGATCAGGTGTCAGCAGAATTGTAGTGTATGTATTAAAACAGTCATTTACTTTGCCAGACCTTACTAACACAAAATAGCATTGGGGACTCTTTCTCCCTCTTTTTAGGCAGAAACCTGTGCAGTTCCCTTGGGGACCACTGCAAAAGATTTAGGACTACAGGTGTTGGCAGTAAACCCACTTGGTAGCAGTCTGTACCACCCAGATTTACCTGGTAGCTGTGGCTGAGCAGTCAGACTTCCCTCAAGAAGAGTTAGGCAGTATGTAAAGTATACACAATAGGCACTCAAACACAATAGCACAAGCAAACACTGACCAGAGCTTTGGTATCAAGGTATATAATTATTTATTTAAAAACACACTTATTGAAACACTCCAACACTATTATTGTAAATCACTCTAAATAAACACAGTTACTATTATTATATATACATCCCTTATTCCTTATCAGACAAGTCTTAGTTAACACCACTTATTTCCAGACAGAGGTGAGCGCTTAACTATAGATGGCACTCCAATAAGTTAACGAAAAAGGGAGGGAAAAAGGCAGAATGTAAGAAAATACACCACACTAATACTTAGGAACTCTTAAGCAAGGCAGGAAAGTCAAAAGTTACTTGTGAGCCAAAGTCCATAGGCCGGGCCCACTCTTGGAGAGAGCAGGGCACAAATGCACCCAAGATCACACAATGACAACAGGCTTAAAAAGTCTTGCAGGGAGTTCAGAAAGGTTTTAGTTAGGCTCAGAAAAGTTTAGCCAGGGTGTCCCAGGCTAACCCCGGGTCGAAAGCCTGGGGCTAAATCTACCCTGTACAGTCGGTTGCAAGGGAAGCCAGGGGGAACACGGTACCTTATGTGGAAAGGATCCTCCAGTGGGGGCAGTTGTTCCTGGCAGCGGGTGCAAGTCACGGCGTCGTGCAGAGGAAGAGAAGATCTCGACGTGGAGGAAAGATGAAGATCGTTGCACTGCCAGGGAAGAAAACAGCCGCAGAGTTTTCCGGTTAAAGGTACTACCCTTTGATTCGCGGTAGTGGTAAAACGTGGTATTCCGGTTGCCGGGGTGCTTGGCACAGGCAAGGCGGCCACGAGATGCTCCAGGAAGTGAAAAAAGAAGCAGACTGGTTATCCCCAACAGTCGAAGGAAGAAGACTCTCCGGGCTGAAGATCTCCTCTGTCGTTGGGAAAAGTGGTGAGACGGTTCAGCAGGGCTCCACCGGTGGTGTCTTCGTAGCAAGTCGGCTCAGCTTCTCCCTCGTCGGATTCTTAGGCCCTGTGGTGACATCTAAAGTTCCAGTCCCCAAAGCCCGGCTTTTATGCAGAAAACCCCCACTCAGCCTAGCTGTCACTCGAACCTGCTAAGTGGTGAGCCGGCCGGCTCACCACTTGGGCCAATCAGGACGGAGTGCGACTTGAGTTGCCTAGGCAACTCAGTCCAGGGTGCCTAAATCCCCCTCCACCCCTCCTAAGTACCCCAGACAGAGTGGCACCACTTTGGAGGGCTTCTGTGGAGAAGCCCGCCAAAAAGTGGAACAAAGGGCTCAACTTGGGTTGGAGTCACAGAAGCGAACACAAACGTCATTTTAGAACCGAGTTCTGGCAAAAAATACCAACCGGAGAATTAATATTAAATAAATAAACCGGCGATATGTTCGAGGCTATAGGAATTAAATAATTAAAGTTGGTAGCCTCGAACAATGGGAAATCCCATAGAGATATATTCGCGGTCGAATATAAAAAGTAGTATCCACTGCCACCAGCCAAAACTCGATCACGGGGGACGGAGACATGCCCCCTCGACTAACAGACCCCGGGGCAATCGAATTGCCCCAGCCAGTACGTCCACAATATGATGGTTTGTACTGGTTCTGTTCAGAATTTGAGACTAGTAAAGTCAATGGTGACTTTACATGCCCTGGGAGACAGTAGTCAGTCCCAGGGTATGGAGTCTATATTGGGGGGTCACTATGACACCCCTGTGTTACTGCACTGAGGGTGCTGTGTAACACACATCACAAAAACACATGAAGCCCTATGGGGTAAAAGACCCCATAGCCCATTAAACACATCTAGAGTCAAAGAAACACACTCAAATCATGCCCAAGAGTGAGGGTAAAAGAGTTTCACTCTTGGCAGGAGAAAAAAATAAACCCCAAAAATCCAGCAAAGCTGCTGGGGGACTCACTAGGTTAGGAAATTCAGCCTAAACAGAGAATTCTCCCTAACACCTCTCTGGTGCGAAGAAACACGAGGATCTGAGAGATTTGAAGGAGCTATTGCAAATCGCCCTCATCCCACCTCTAGAAGGGCAAATTGTGTAGTGAGCGGCCCACCTGTTACTCTCTTGCCCACCTTCGACCAAACATAGGTTATTGACCAACACGACTTTATCACAGGGCCTATTGTTTTATTCATCTGGTTTATCCCAGCTTTGTCTCTTAATAAAAGTGCTGGAGCCACTGCAGAAATTAACTTTCGATTTCCCACTTTCAGAGAACCAGGTGCTGGGCCATCCATAGATCAAACAACTCTGCTCCTGTCAGATTCTGGTGTAGAAGTAAGTTTGATTGTCAGATCCTGGAAACATGTAAAAACGTTACTGGAGTGAGTTTATTGGCGTGCTATGTGCCCTATTACTCAGTGTAAAGTGCAATTTAGAGATCTGGAAAATTCGGGGCATTTCATAATTGGAAAGGTAATCACAATTCTCCTGTCATTTTTGATTTAGAGCCAGAAATGCAAGACCTTTTTCTGTTTTCATTCTTATTTATTTCTGTACTTGTTTTTACTAATTAATCACACACATCTATTGAACAGAGGCTGAACAATGATACAAATAATTTAAGATGTGTGGTTTGAAAAACAAACAGATTTATTTAGTGTTAAGGCAGGTAAGGGACGGGTTGGGCCAAACGCCTATAGGAATTCATGAAAATTGTGCCAGGGACGGAACAACAAAAAGTAGTATACTTCTCTAGTGTCCAAAACGTTCATCAGCAGTGGCATTTTACCAAACCATAAAGTACACTTGTAAAGGTCTTTAATAGAGCATGATTTCTTTCAGCATTCACTTGTACAGCTCTCCTCAGGACTTTTTGTTTCTCTAAGCATTCACTTATATGGGTCTCTTCTACACCTTGGGTTTGTCTCTGCATTGCTTCCATAGATCTCTGGCAGGCGCCAGACCCTTTATCAGGGCCTCGGTAGCAAATGGCTTCTCAAGCATAGTGGACAGCTAGCACCAAGTGGTGGTTTGCCTGTCATAGCAGAAACCAGTGAGGAACATGTCCATGTCCAGTTTCCTGCTGCCTCTGCTGGGCTCATCCAGCCTCTTTTATAGTGCTTTAGTGCTCTCACTGTTTGTTTCAACCTGTGTGATTTTCTGGGCTGCGAGGGTTTATTCTCAGGGTTTTGGGTTGGGCTTCTTCTATGGTTTCTCTCAACAGAGCTTTACATTTATAATAATGAACCTCTCCTCATTGGTTAATAGTGGTACTCATCTGACCTATTGTTTCCATGGCTTTGGCGTCTATTCCTGACCACACGTTTTGCAGTCGCATCGTTTCTCTGCTCCAGTCACTGAGTACGTTTGGGATCTATTATCTTGCAACGCCTCATGTGCTGCATATTTACAAGTGAATGCGCAGTACCTCCATTCAGTCTTCTGTTTCAACACCCAACCTGTTCTGGATTTCCTTGAAGGGATCTGCCAGTTGCACTGCCAGTTAGGATCTGGGATTTTAAACAACCCTGATGGAAAAATATCATGCCTTGTGTAACAAAATATTTAGAGACTATCCTTAACATGGGTAGTTCACCCCCCCCCCCCAATTAAAGCACCACACAATATATAATTTGCTGATTCAGTCTAGCCGTGTCTATGGCTCATGTAGAACTTAATAGATTGCTCCGCCTCTGCCACCAATAAGCCAAAAACCAGACTGGGGTGCAGAAAGAATATATATTTATTAAATAATAGGTTCAATGAATATTTGCATTATATGATTACACACGCCACCTTCTCTTTGGCACAAAATAAAGCTTAAAAACAAAACTCACTTTTTGGACTTCACTTTTGGGTCTCATGTACATGGAACACAGGCCAAATAAACAGTTCAACCCTCCTGTTCCACAAAAACCCCTGAATGTCAAAATGAAACAGTACCTTTGAACATTACAAGATCATGAGCAATAGCATTAGCAGCCCTTGATAAGGTTTAGAATTAAATTAACTGCAACCTTTTTATATTTTCAAGAGCAATTTCACACATGCAGCGCCATATATAAATGCTAGCAGTTCTGAAAGTACAACAGACTTTTGATACACAACCACTGCAGCATATCACACCCATAGATAACACCCATAGAATCAAACATCTATCAAATATTTGCAAATCTACAGTTTGTGTTGTGTTTGATTTGTATAGTTTGTATGTGATGTTTTGGCTACATCATGTCATTAAGATTGCAGAGTTTGGTAACAAGCACTGCAGTATAACATATCCATGGAAGTAAACATTTTGTATTGTGGTGTATAGTTAGATGTTTGCTTCAATGGTTGTGTTATGGAGCAGTATTTATGAGTTCTATTTATTGTAATATACTTACTGTTTGATTTTTTGTGATTGGATATATTTTTTCATGATGTGGGTAACTGGAACAGATATTCTTTTTCAATTTCTGTGATAAAAGAAAATATTGTGTTAGTGTACGTAGTTTATAAGCACATATTACATTGCATAATAGACATTTCTGCTTTATTTCAACCCTCATATTTAGTAGTTTACAAACCAGTGTACTGTGCAATTTGCTCGTATTCTGTGTTTGTTGCTTAAATCATTGGGTCTGTGAAAAAAAAAATCCATGTTGGATTAAAAACCCTTTTTTGTTATGGTACAGTACATGTTTTTCGTTGTTTTTAGTATTTACTTGTTGTTTCTGGCTAATGTTCTATCTGGTGGTTGTTGCAGATTGTTAGATACCTGATGTCGAATTGTAACTGATTATAGTTTTTATTTTTTTATTTTTTATTTTTATTAAAACTTCAGTTCAATAATTTATTATCGAACTTTTGTTACATTATTTGTCCTCATCATTGAAAATTACTACAAACAAGTTGAAATCAGCATCTAAGAACATATTCATGCTCACTGGGTATATCTAGAAATGAAAAAAAAACAGGAGTAATATTAATCCTGCGGATCCATTCTAAATAATCTATTAGTGGACAATGCGTGACCTTTAACATAAATACGGTTATTTTTCTTTGAAAATCATATCTAAGAAGTCAATAAGTCTGCATGATAGCATGACATTATGGTCAGCACTTGCGTATTCCCACCATTCTTCCAAGTTGTTATTGTGTGGTCTGAAATTACTCAAATGCAAAGACCACTGGCTGGTTTTACCTGTACAAGCAATTATCAAATGTTTAAAGACTCTGTTGCTCCTACTTCACAGAATCTACATTTGTTGTCTGCAACATCTTTAATACGTCTAATCCAAAGCATTTCTCAAATATTTGAGGCATTTAACCTGAATCTTAAGAACCTATTTCTGTGATGACGTGATGGACAGTTCAGAAGGTATTTTGGCGGATTATGAAGTTTAATTTCGCCGATACTAAATGGCAAGGCAGTTTTTAGTTGTTTCTGTTTTTCGATGTTCTGAATCCAATCCCAGTGTTCCAGCTTTTTTTTTGCAAGTTGTGGGCGGTTAATTAACTCAGTTCTGCTTATACTTGCAGCTGTCATTATGACATCCAATTTTTGCTTCCATGTTTGGATTAATATGGACTGCATTTCCACTTGTCTGATATTAAATATTTTATAAGTTGGAATCTTGTGTGCAAGGTACATTTTCCTCAAACTCATCAGTGATTTCCATACAACTGTCATATAGAGTGAGTTAATTGCTAATTCATATCTCAAAGCTTGTACTGAAATATATTGAGAGAGTCTTAACGCACCTCGCCAAAAGGTGCCTTCTAACCTATTCCAAAGACAATGATCAAGGTTCCAACCCGATTCTGCACCAAATAAGATAGTTGGGATGACCTTTTGATGATAGAATATCAAAATTGGTGTAATGATGAATTTCCCATAGTCATTGTTAATCTTTGCCCCTTGCAGTCCGAATTTAATTGTTCTGTTGGTCAGGTCTTTGATCCAAGCTGATTCACAAATTGAGTTATTGAACATCACACCCAGGTATCTTATTAAATTTACTATGCTAAGTCTATCACTTGCAATTTGACAGTTGAATTTTTTATCGAGTTTACAGTGCGAAAGACCAATGCTCATAATTTGCGTTTTTTCTGTGTTTATCATCAGCTCATTTGTGACCATATGGTCACAAATGAGCGAGACAGGAGGCATTGTAATCCGATCTGAGTATGGTCAATTATCACCACGTCATCTGCATAGACCAGACAATTAACCAACGTATTGTTAATCTTTGGCGAAAAGCAGGGAACTGAAGCCAGCCATTCAGGGAGGTCAGCAATAAAGTGTTTGAATAAATCAGCCGCCAAAGGGCAGCCTTGCTTAACCCCTTTGTAAGTTGTTACCGGCAGGCTCAAATCGCCTTGTTGGTTAAGTCTTATCTGGATCGTTGTATCAGAATGCAGAGCTTTTAATGGATCTAAGATTGTAGAGGGACAACCCCATTTATGTAGTTTTTCCCATAGTTTTTCACGGTTTATGGTGTCAAATGCTTGTCAAAAGTCTATAAAAGCAAAGAACATTTTCTTTTTTGCTCGCAGCGTCTCCAATTTTAAGACATTCAGCAACAACAGATTCACATCTACTCCAACACCTTCTGTAAAACCTGTTTGTCGAATATCGTTTTTTCCTGATTTAGCAGCCCAGGTAACAAGTTTCTTTCGAAGAAAAGAGCTGAAAATGTTCCCTATTGTATCCAAAAGAGCGATAGGACGATAATTTATCGGCTCCCTCCGGTCGCCCTTTTTATAAATCGGTACCACAATGGCTTTAAGCCATGATTCCAGAATGCTCTTGCTATCCGAGACTCTTTCCAACAGGAGCTCAATGAACTTAGCCCAATGGGCTTTATTTTCCTTCAACCTAATATTCGAGACTTGGCTGGACCTGCGGCTCTTGAGTTTTTTAAATTCTGTATTGCTATACTGATGTCCTCTCTTGACGGTGTTATATCCCAGGCTGTTGCATGCCCACTGACTTGCAGATGTCTCCAGTCCTTTGGCTTTTTATAAATTTGCTCAAAGTGGTCTACCCATCTTGAACCATCTATTGGGTTAACAATCGTAGGCACAGCTTTTGAGTGACCCATGCTTAAGATAGCCCAAATATCACACGTATTCTTTGTAATCAGGAGCTGCATCATTAATTCTGCCCGATTTTGGGCTATCAGCATTGCATGTGCTTTCAGCCAATGTCGATATCTTTGACGTCTAGATCTTACTTTGGCAACAATGCTGGTTCTTGGGATCTTCATTTTCTTTATCCATCGCAGATCTTTCCTCAATTCCTTTTTCGCTTGTGCGATAACATTACTAAACTGATGTTTGTTGGTATGGCCAATTGGTCGTGAGTCCACCATTTTCTAACTGAAATTGAACAACAAAGGAACATAATTCACATGATTCTCCCTAATTAGATCAGAGCAGAGTGATTCAAGTTGTGACCCATTAATTCTTAAACGATTGCCTGCCGCATTTGAGGTGACATGTTTCAGATGTTTTTCTGGGGGTTCTCCCCACTCCGTTTCCCAGACTAGCCGGAGCAAGTCGTGATCACTGTGATTCATTAAGGTCACGGTTAGGGAGACAACTCTTTTGAAGAGCTGCCGGGATACCCAAATATAGTCCAATGTATTTCGACTGTACGGACCTCGCCATGTTGGATTGCAAGGCTGATCACCTTCAACGTTACCGTTGACCATTATACAGTTTCTTGATGACATCGCATCGGACCAAAGTTGTCCTCTATTCACCACAGCGTCTGATCGTTTCAAGATATTCTTTTGTGTAGCATTGTCATATTGAACCAGCTACAGTTTAGATCACCGCATATCATGATGGCTAAATTGTTGTATTTCAGCGAAGTGGCATCTATTAAAGTGGTTACAGCACTAATAAAGCCAGTCGGGGAGATAATTACGGGATTCCAATAGCTGTTGATTAAGAGCAGATATTGATTTACCGACTTTGCTTGACAGTTATTTGAATCAAAGTTCCTTGTACAAAAGGATTTGGATTTAATAATTCTAGTGGCGTCATCCATTTGTAGTTCTTCATTAGGGTGACTAGGCCAGAAAATGGCCGTCCAGTTGAATTTTTTTTGCAGGATTCAAGAAAGTGCTATAACCATCGCGAATAGGTGGATCCCGCAACCAAGTTTCTTGTAGGCATACAGCAAAAATGTTATCCATAGGCACTTCGAAATTGTTAAATAGATGAACAAAACCTCGTGTGTTCCATGATAGCACTACTAAGCACGAGTCGCTCTTCTTCTGTCATAGTTATTGTTGTTTCTCATTTGGGCAAAATGAACGTAGGGGACCATTCAGTCCACATAACAAGTTCCCCCGGTTTTGTTTGTCACATTTCTCTACTGAGGAATGGGCCATTGATTTTCACAAGGTGGCTCGTCGGATATCTAATCCTTCTACGTTTCTCCGTACTTCACTTCTTGCTGAAACTTTGTAAGTCTCTTGCTCAGGTTCTAGTGTTAAATCGAAGCCAAATACTAGTAGGTCTTCTGCTGCTCGTAGTAGCATGTTTTTCACCACTGAGGAGCCAACATGCAATAGAACTTGATCTGAAGTTGTTTCTGTTGGATATTCAACAATCTTTATATCATCTGAAGAAATTGTACGCAGAACTGGAACACAAGCAAATAGTTTCAGGACATTGGCTCTATTTAAATTAACTTCGTTGTCATCTGATTGAACATTTTGTAGGCGTATTTTCCAGAGCCGAGTGGTTGCAGTTTGATTTTTAGGATAATGGGCTCGTTGAGTTTTCATGAGCCTCTGATGAGATGTTAATTTTGGATTTAACTTGGAGGCTAATATTGATGAGGCTCTCGAAGAATGTTTTGCCTTTTCTTCTTGTTCGGAGTTCCCCAAGGATTTAGTTTTCAGCTTTGACTCAGATTTTTTCCCCTTGCCAGTAAATAAAGTCCACGAGGCCCCTGTTCTCTCAGGCGAACTACCATTATTTTGTTGTTCATCCTGGTCTTCCGCATCCGCTGAATATGTCGAAAGATCGCAAAGGTCGATTGCTGTGGCATCATCTTGACTGCCAGAACTCAGTTCGTCAGATTCAAGGAGAGGATGTTTTGCAGCGTGTTTGCATGGAGCGATGGCTTTGTCAGACTCCGGCTCAAACACAGCCTTAGCTATCCGCTTTGCTACATCAGTTGGCCACTCGAACAGGCCAGATTTCCGCGGTGTAGTCAAATTCCTTACACATTTTTTCACGTTTGAATGTTTGGATTTTGATTGTTTCATTTTATTTTCTTGACTTGAGACTCTCTTATCTTGAATAGCTGGTTTAAAACTCTTTTCGGTCAGCGAGATAGATTTTGCTGCTCCATTAAATATGTTGAAAGAGCTTTTTTGGTTATTCGGTGGCACTGATGTTGCTACGTTCTCTTTGTTTTTATTTGAAACTGAGGGCATAGATGCTTTTAGAGACAGAAGGGTCACTCCGCTATCACTTTGTAAGCTGTTGAGTGCATTTGCGGCATCTACAGATGAATGTTGAATAGTTAAATGAGGTGGTCTTGCGTTATTATTATCAGGCTCGGCAGATTTCGGTATGTCTTGAACCACCGCAACATCAACAATCATTGGTGTATCATTAACATGATTTGACTGAATAACCAACGTTTTGCTTTGTGCAGAAGCTAAGTCTGTGGCCGGACCGTTCTCCTGATCTTTTGGTGTCTTAACTTTCTTTTTCAAGGATGTCGATTTTGTCACAACATTTTGCTTCAGAGCACAATCGCCATCCCGAACTTTCATTTCAACTTCCTTGGACTGGAGGCGCATCCATCTAACTGCCTCCATCAGACTTTCGATGACATTGTCATTTTGACAATGATGTCTTGCAGCCATGTCGCTTAGGCGGTCCTGCCATCTCGCGGACAAGTCCGCTTGTTGTTCTATTTGTTTCTGAAGGAAACTGGTAAAGTGTTCAAGTTTTTTCCATTTTGGTCATTAGATTTGATAACATTGCCCCCTGATCACCTAATGCGCCATTCAAAGCTTCATCCAGTTTTGTGAACGGTAATAGGGCAATCGAGGAGGCTGATACTACATTATTGTGGATCTGAGTGAGCGAATCAGCTGAGAGACCTTGCTGTTGAGTAATGAGTACCGAAGCATTAGATCCATTCAATAGATCATGCAGATGTTCATTATCATACTGAATGTCTGAGGACACGGGCGTTGGCACTTTTTTTGCTTTATCTTGCTTCGAGGTACTATTGCTTTTTGCACACGGAGTGCTTACATTTGATGGTGAAAGTACCGGCTCGTCAAATACAGACTGATTCAGTTTTGATTTCAAGTCAATTATTTGCTGCAGGCGACGGACGGGCTCTAGCCAAGGAGCTTGCATCTAAACAGGCCATTTTAGGGGGAGAATAGGATGATCGCGTTTGAGAGACAGAGACATCAGCTATCTTTGGATCCGGTTTTGGCCTAGTCTCCCCTTTTTTCCCCGTTTCATCAGGGACTTGGCATGCATAAGGGCTATGGTTTGCGCTATCAGCTGCATGCGATACATTTTGCATCTCTCTATTGTCGCCGATTGAATTTATTGCACAATTCTTTAAAGGTGCAGATACTTCATTCCTTTTGTTTAGTGCTTGATCAGGTTTACTCATATCATCAAGTCGTGTGATCTGGACAGGTGTCACATGATTCGATTTTGAGTTAGTCGTACATTTTTTTTTTTTTTACCATGTCACAAAAAATGGACTTTGTTGCTCTTATCTCCGGAGATGTATTTTGGCTAATCGGCATGCATGGATTAATTTGTAGAGCCGCGACATTACTGGTAGGTGACCGTAATGTTCGTGACTCAGTTTCATTAGACGTGCTCTGCGAGGGCACACCATCTTTCAGGGGGTGTAGATTTGTGAAGGCAAAGTGCTGGTTGCCATTTGGCGGGTTCAGCATGCTAATTATTTCATCGTCCGTGACTTCGGACGTAAGCATGGACGTGGGCAAAAAGCCAGGAGAGTCACAAGAAGAACTGACCATTGGGATCTCTGTATGCAATTGCGGCAAATCCACATTTGCCATCTGCGTTTTCTTATTAACTGTAGAAGTCTGTTAACGCACCGGTAAAAAGGCGTTCCCAAGATCTTTTACACAATGGTCCTCAAGTCTTCCAATGGCTTGATTAAGCATACTGGGCAGTTGCTGAATTGCGTCGCTGCATTTTTCTTGAGATTGTTCGTCGATGCCGGTATAAACCGGATGAGTGTGACTCTGAGTGTTTGCACATTCAATTGTAGTCGACATCATTAGAACGGGCAACAAAGATTGCAGATGTAAGTCTGTCTCAGGAGTAGCAGAAGCTTTTGGGGGGTTTGGTACAGCAATTAAAGAGGCGGGCCATGGCGCGCCCTTGCTTACCCCCCCCCCCTCATCCGAGGATGCTTTCAGCGCAGTCCATGGATTTGCCATTCTGCGATGATAGAAGGTTTTCCTTCTAGTTTGGGGGCCTTCCGCGAGACGAGTCATAGGATGTTCTGTTTCCGCTTCCGCTAGAAATGCCACTTAATTCACTGGTTGCTTTAAAGCTTCTTTCTGCGAATGGGCCACTAAAGGGCTTTGCCGAACAACCGAGCAAACAGCCAAACAGTAAAAGTCAATGTCGCTCGCCCTTCACACACGAGGGCTTAACGCCGCAAGGGCTTCTGGTGTCCGCTTTTATCTCCACACCTCCACAATGGGCGGGGCTTGAACGAAGCACTCCGATGAACTCTGCAATCAGCTGCTCCAACACAAACAGCCAAACAGTAAAAGTCAATGTCGCTCGCCCTTCACACGCGAGGGCTTAGCGCCGCAAGGCCTTCTGGTATCGGCATTTATCTCCACACCTCCACAATGGGCGGGGCTTGAGCGAAGCACTCCGATGAACGCTGCGATCAGCTGCTCCAACACAAACAGCCAAACAGTAAAAGTCAATGTCGCTTGCCCTTCACAAGCGGCGGGCTTAACTTTCCTAATATACCTGTTGGGTTGTTGCAGATTCTTGGGGCAGTTAGATACATGTTGGTGTATTATAAATGTTTATTTCTTTTTATAATTTAGTGGTATTTATTTATCTGTTTGGTTGTTGCAGAATTTTGGGGCAGTCAGATACCTGTTGGCGTATTCTAACTGTTTATTTTTTTGTTATATTTTAGTGGTGTTGATTTATTTGTTTGGATGTTGTAAAATCTTGGGGCAGTTAGATACCTGTTGGCATATTCTAACTGTTTATTATTTGTTAGATTTTAGTGGTGTTGATTTATCTGTTTGGTTGTTGCAGAATTTCGAGGCAGTTAGATACCTTTTGGCGTATTGTAACTGTTTATATCTTTCTAATTGAAGTTTTATGAATGTTTATGCACAGATTAGTTATTACATTTTGGTTTTAAGAATATTAAATAAGTGTTTATATGATTTGCTGGTAATCTTTGCTTTAGAGTAATGGTATTATCATTACATTCAAACCATCCAAAATTATTTTGTATACATGCAGTGTAGTGACCTGCATTGGTTGTGGCTCCTGCATGGTAGATTATACCTATTGTTGTAAAGGTTTTCTTACCAAGTGATACTTGACCATTTGTGAATCCAGTCAGCTTGCAGTTGTTTTTGGTACCATCTGCATTGTAACGTAAAAGCATTAGTATTACATGTTTACTATGTATTTGTATTTGTAAGGTGGAGTGATTATCTGAATTGCAGGTAGTACATAATCTGCCATGGTTTGCATTTTGTACAAGTTTCTGAAATGGAATAGATTCACAGTTAAGTATTGATACATACACAAAGCGTTCATTAGGGATTTATTCCTGTGCCACATTGTTGCAGAGAGTGCATGTATGTTTCCACATGTATGAAATCTGGAAGATTGCATTTATAGGTATATTTTTGTTTTCCAGTAGTAAGTACATTAGAAATTCTTGTGGATCCTCTTGTGAGTTTATAGTGAATTTCACCATTCCAGCACAGTAGTCCAATTCTTGTCTTATTCCATGAACACTGTAAGCGTTGTCAGGATTGTTGGTTGCATTTCTATGAAGGACTAATATTTGCAAACACAATTATGTGTATTGTGTAAGTAAATGTTGTCAATAATTGGTGGCAATTGAAATAGAATATTTATTGCTAAATTTGCATAGCAATTTACATCAGTTACATTTGAAAATTTGAATGGACCAGATAGTTCTGTGTGCAAGTCATGTCTTTGGTGTGTGTGTGCTGCTTCTTTGAAGAAGTATCCGAGTTACTTTGAGTTGTACATTCTTCTTTGGTTGTAGTAATTGATGAAGTATTAGCTTCTTTTAGTCTCTTTGGAGGATTTGCAGTGAGATCCTGTTGCATTTCTATTTGAAGTCGTTTTCTTTTATAACGTTTTGCTTTTTGTGGAACAGGATAGGTTTTTAGATGGGGTGTACAGTGAACATAGTCTATTGTATTCTAAAATGCAAGGAATATCAGCGTTCAATTTACTTGCATCAAAATTGATTAGAAAGAGACAGTCAAGTGTACGTAAGAATGATAGTGCTACGTAGCTCATGCCTTCTTTAAAGATTGTGTTCCCAATATCTATTAATGCTTTATCTAGGGTAAGACCTTGTGATTTGTGAATGGCGACTGCGTATGCTAGAGTTAGAGAAAATTGCTCTCTGAGTACATACATGTCTTTGAAAAGAAGGAATCAAGCTGTTGAGCATCCTATTCTTTTTATTTCTGATAGTTTGTCACAGAGAATATTGACAAACTGAATCTTGT
Organism: Ambystoma mexicanum; assembly: GCF_040938575.1. Taxonomy (NCBI): domain Eukaryota; kingdom Metazoa; phylum Chordata; class Amphibia; order Caudata; family Ambystomatidae; genus Ambystoma; species Ambystoma mexicanum. The sequence goes on from NC_090934.1 coordinate 663,547,701, forward strand.
TGGCACGTGGGTATGTGTCATGAAGCCCGCTCCCGGGAGCCGGTTCAAGCCCGGCGTCCCCGAAAGCGGACATCCAGTCCCCAAGGAAGGACCCAGCAACCCCATATAGGGGCCCTTTGGACAGTGTCCTGGCGCCTATGGCGCCAGGCTCATAAAAGACATCAGTCCTGGCGCCGTAGGCGCCAGGCTCATTATGGGAATGCTTGGGTGCTAGCATCCTGGATCACCTGCAAAGGAAGAGAAGAAGAGAACAGAAGAAGGAAAAGTCCTTACCTGCTAAATTCGCATCCCGGAGACATCTCGCCGACAATCCTGAAAAGGAAGACTTTAATTTAAAAGCTCATTGCGTCGATCGCTGCAGCGCTGCATTCCACTCACCTTTACAGGGCGCCTCCATGCTCAGCAGCGATCATCCGGATTCGCAGTCACGCCCCAGCGCCTAGGGAGAAAAAGACCAGAACAAAAGGTGAGAGATAGAAGGGAATAAGGGAAGCTAAATCTCCATGTTAAGACTTACCTGTTGATTCATTCCCTCTTCATTTCGGGTCCGCGCCGCATCCTGGCATTTCCGGACCCCGGCCCCTAAGGGGAAAAAGAGACATCAGCGTTAATGAGCGAATGAAAAGACATTACCAAAAAATGCTCATTAAAGACTTACCTGATTTCTACAAGGATTTCACCTCTCATCTCGGGTCGGTGCCTGTTCCCCGGCATTCCGTACCCCGGCCCCTATGGGGAAAAAGACACTAGCATTAGTACATTAATGCATGGACACAAGGGGAACCTCTTATCAAAAAACTTACCTGGATGCCAAGCAAGTTTGGTTCTCACCAATCCGAAAATCCAGTGAAGTAACTGGATACCAACGCGCCCCTGCATCAGAAGCAGGATGGAGAGCTTGTCCTTCCAGACCCTAAGGTGAGACGCTACGAGAAATCACAGAAGGGTTTCGAGGAGGGTGAGAGGGGAAAGTGGGAGGCCGATTGCATTACCCCGCAGACAGTTAATCCCCTATTTTCGCCTACAGAAGGATACTTCTGCGAGCCAGACAAGCCATATTTGGGGGCCCGGTCCAGTCCGTCTTCTGAACCCTGCGCATCACCTTAGAAGAGGTCACAGCAGCGCGAACCAGGTCAGCGCCTCCGTGGGAGTCAGGTGAGCGTAACAGTATGTTTGAAATCCAACACCTGTACCAAGTGCTCCATTAACTAGTCCTTGCTCCACGTCAAGGTCACGTTTAAGCATTACTCTACAGTTTAAAGATAATTTTAATATTTTCTCCAAACCAGTTGAGTTGGAGATAGAGTTGTCTAAGGCATTTAATCTTGGTGTAGCTTGTTGACACATGGGTAGTGTCATACCATGTATGTCCAGTTTGTCTGCGGAGCAAATTTCAATTATTCATTGCATTTATTTTTTCAACACTGTTTCATTGAACTTGGAACAGCTTGCAAGAGTTGGCATCAAGGACATAGAAGTGACATTTTTGTGTGCTAATTGTTCAGTAGCACATGAGTTATTGCCATAAAGTGCATGGATGTGCTAGGTTTTTAATAGTGCTTGTGCTTCTTGAGATAGTTCACCAACTCTAATACTTTTTTAAATGTTGGCATAGGTGAGGTCTGCAGACTGGCACATGTTTTCTGTTAATTCTCTGTATTGAAAATGTTGCCAAAGGTTAACATTTCCTATGCTGCCAACAGTTTTACGGCAGAGTTTGTATCCTAAGGTTTTAAAAATAGGTTCACGTTTCATTGGTGTCAATTGAAGAAGGTCTCCGAAATCAACAATGCGTTTTCCTCCAAATAGCTCTTCGTAGTTTGTTTTGAGTACTTCTTGTAATCGGAAGAGAATCAAAGCCAACATTAGATTGGAGACCATGCTCACCTCATCTCTTAGCAGCATTTTAATTTGTTTTAACACTCTGCGTAATTCCATTACAGCTTCTGTAGAAAGATTGTAATGTTCTAATTTTTTTTGGTGTTCTACGGGAAGGAGTAGTAATCGGTGTAAAGTGGCACTGCCTATGTTGTAGGGGTAGTTACAACAGCTGACGGTTTGTTGATTGTCAATTGTTGAAGAAGGAACTTGCTGATGATTTTGATTAAGAATGTTTTGCCTGAACCACCTTCACCACTGACATATAGGGGGTAATTCATAGAATCCAGCGCACAAGTGGCGCACGCGGCTGGCGCACAGTGTGCGCATGCGACAGCCTGCGCCAGCTGCGTGCGCCAAAATCCATTTCCGTGCACAGCGTATTCATGGATTTTAACATCCATAACCAGCCGTGGCACAGAGTGGCGCAGCAACCCTGCAGCAGCACCAGTTACGCCCCCAACCCTTCCCCGTGCGCCATGAACAGCGCACAAATCCCATATATGGCGCACAGGCCAGTGGACCAGCATACAGCCCCCCGCCCACGAAAATGTCTGTAAAACTCCCAGCGCACCCCTCCGAATACACATACCCCGCTGCGCTGGGAGGATCACACGTGATAGGCCCTGTGCGAGCGGGGTACATGTATTTCGGGGGTGCGCGGGAAGTTTTACACGTGATTGACCTTGTGCGAGCGGGGTACGTGTATTTCGGGGGTGTGCGGGATGTCTTACATGCGATTGGCCTTGTGCGAGCGGGGTACATGTATTTCAGTGGTGTGCGGGAAGTTTCACACGCGTTTGGCCTTGTGCGAGCGGGGTACGTGTATTTTCGGGGGTGCGCAGGGTCTTACACACGATTGGCCTTGTGCGAGCGGGGTACATGTATTTCGAGGGTGCGCAGGACGTTTTACACGTGATTGGCCCTGTGCGAGCGGGGTACGTGTATTTCGGGGGTGCGCGGGAAGTCTTACTCGCGATTGGCCTTGTGTGAGTGGGGTAAGTGTATTTTGGAAGTGCGCAGGAAGTTTTACACGCGATTGACCTTGTGCGAGCGGGGTACGTGTATTTCAGGGGTGCGCGGGAAGTTTTACACGCGATTGGCCCTGTGCGATCGGGGTACATGTATTATGGGGGTGCCCCAACGAATTGGCAGTATGTGTCCTCCCAGGTGTGCCCTCTCCCTCCTCCCCAGGGCCTGAAGGCAGACCACCCACACAGGGGAACACACTGCACCCCTGGCCATGCCCCACAGGCAGCCCATCCACCCTGGCGGAGCCCCCCAGCCAGCCCACATTTCACCACGCACAAGTGAGCACCCCCAACCCCCCAGCATTGATGAGCACCTGTCAGCAGGTCCCAACTCATGTCCCCCAGCAGCCCCACCCCCCCAGCATTGACGGGCACCTGCCAACAGGCCCCGACTCATGTCCCCCAGCACCCACATCCACCCAGCATTGACGGGCGCCTTACAAAATGCCTTATCAACCCTGCCAGCTGGCCCCGACTCATGTCCCCCAGATCCCCCATCCACCCAGCATTGAGGATCAGGGCCTGACTCATGTCCCGCAGCACCCCCAGCCCCCCAGCATTGAGGGTCAGGGCCTGACTCATGTTCCCCAGCACCCCCACACCCCCACCATTGACGGGCACCTGCCAGTATGCCCCGACTCAGGTCCCCACCCAACATGTCATAAAGATGCACATTCATGGGCCTCATGTCCACCAAGATCCCACTGCACGCCACCCCATCAAGTTTCCCATCCACCCGACACTGAAAGGCCTATTACTTGTCACTAACCAAAAGTAAAATATGCACATCAACACATGTCCGTCACAGACACACACTGGGTGCGAGTGATTGTGTAAGCCCACATTGTGACATGCAGTAAACCAAAGAGCAAATACCACACATGGAAGAAAGAAATCAAAATGTATTGTGCACAAAAATAATAAAAATGAATCAAAGCATGTAAATAATCATAAACAAGAAAAAAGGCATGTCCAAAACAAAAAAAAAATAATAATGATGACACAATCCAAATGAATCACAAATAAAGTTTGTCAAAAATCCTTGTCCACCAAAGTAAATCCAAAGGAAACCAAAATCCAAAAATCCATTGATCCATGGTGAGAGTAAATGATGTAAGAAAAAAAAATCCACTGTCCAACTATGTACAAATATTGCAACAAGGGTCCATGAGCCCAACAAATGAAATGAAACCTATATACAAAACCTTACCTAATTTACAACTATATACAAAAATGTGGGGCATTGTCCAAGCGTCCCAAAAAAAAAAAAAAAGGAAACCTAACACTTTCTAACTATATACAATGGAGGCGGGCAAGTCCTGCGGCTCACTCGGTGATGTTGTGGTCCAGGGCATCATTGAACTCCATGTCGATGTCCCGGAGGCGGCCCTCTGTCCTGGCCCGTCTCGCAGGGATGCACTCATGGCCTGTTCCAACTCCCTGCGAGTTGCCTCGATGCACTAAGCCCGCCTCAATGCCCGACGCATGGAGAACTAGGCCCTGACCATGGTGAGCCGCGCCTCTTCCACCCACAGCCGCTCCGCATCTATCCGCTGGCCCAACCGCAGCCACACAGAAGACACTCCCATTCCAGGGTTCTACGGCCCCCTGGCCGATGCCTGCCCCTCTGATGTTGATGGCCCCAAGCCATCATCACTCCCACCTAGAGCCTGCTGCTGCTGCTGTCCATGTGCCCTGTCCGATAATGCCTGCACATCCTCCATCTGCTGGTCTCCAGTTATTGGGGTGTCCACCCCTGCTGGACCGCCGACTCCCGACTGTGGCAGGGATGGGATCTCCACCAAGCTGGCTGTGTTGGTCAGGCCAGGTCCACAGGGGGCCCTGGTGGAATCTGGGCCGGAAGATGGCAGGGAGAATGACTGGCGCATAGTCTCCACAGAGGAGGAGAGGTCCGCCAGAGTGCGTGACCCACCGACCATGGCCCCTCCCAACAATGCTACGTTGCCACGCAGCTCTTTGTGATGGCGTGCGTGCTCCCCCCAGGATGCACGCACGTCATCACGAATGTCACGCGTGCGCAACGCGACACCAATCAGGACAGAGCCCATACGGTCATGGGACTCCTCGTCCGCAGGTAGTGGAGAGCCGATGACGTGGGCCTCCCCCCTACCAGGGAACGGGCCTTGGACCGGGCATCGCTGCTGGTGCATGGTGGTGCAGTCACAGGGTCAGGGACAGCGAAATGCACAGGCCCCTCCACGGTGACCTGTGCTGCCTCCTGACCCTGGCCCTGGACCGCACCACTTGCACCAGTGGTACTACCCCCACCAGGCCCCATGTGCAGCTCAGTAGCGGGCTCCTCCTCCTCTGTGGAGACCACCAACCTGGATGTCTCCGCACCGTCTTCCGCCATTGCAAGCCCCTGTGGGGGCTCAACCGGCCCTTCCGCTACAGCCGTAGTGGCAGACGCGGCACCGGTCCCCTCACTCCCGGATGATGGCAATTCCTGGGAGGGTGGCTGGGCCTTGCATCGCTGCCCGGTGGAAGCATCCCTGCCGCTTAGCTCCACTGCGCCATCTCCGCCCTCTTCTTCACTCGACGCTGCGTAGAGGGAGACATAGAACACAAGCATAAGGGTACTGTACAATAGTCCCCTAGACAGGAAGCAATAACACATGAGTAGCACTGTCAAACGTCACTTCCATCCTGTCCCTCCACAACACATTGGTCATGCACGCAACACACATGCAGAAACAGGCACAGCGCATGCAATCAACATCAGCATCCATGTACAAGGCCCTCCATGGTCATAAATGTTGCCTTTAAACTCACATGCATCATGGCTCATACTGAACCCATGCACACACATACAACGGTGACCACACTGCATGAGTGAATCTACACATCGTCACGGACATGTGTCATGCATCCATGGCATTTCAAAGTCACACACACGCTTCTCAGACACCACAGACATGCACACCATACATGTACATGAGAGCTTCACCCATCCCTCACCCCCCATCCATGTCCAAGAACAGGGACTGGCATGCATTCATGTGTGCATTCCGCGTGCAGCTTGTCATGTCTCATTGGAACACATGCACCATCTATGTGGTTCAATCATTACTGGTCTCACATGCATTACCATGATGTCCCGGCGCACACACATCCATACATGGCCTATGTTACACATACAGGCAAGTCGCTGACCACCAGCCCACTGCAACATGCTCTGTTTCACACAGCCATGCATGGCCACTTACTGCTCAACTCCAGAAGGGTCTTCCTCCGAAGGATCTGGGTGTGGAGCGCTGGGCTTATGCATTCCAGGACCCTCATCTGGATGTTGCTCAGGTCGACCCGGCGCCCCTCTGCATCCTCTGCCTCCACGAGGCGCCGGGTCTTCTTGAGGGTCCTGGACCTGAAGTCCTCCCAGCGCTTCCGGACGTACTTGATGTCGCGGGTTGCCACCCCCTCCGCGTTGATGGCAACCACGACATCCTCCCACATCCTCTCCCGTCCTTCATTGTCGGCGCGCAATGGTGTGAAGAGGGCATAATAATGCCCCACGACATGCTCCACCAGGACACCAACTTCCTTCTCACTGAAGCTGGTAGCCCTCTGCCTCTCTTGCTGGCAGGTGTGGGTGGGCAACTGGGTCCTGGGGCTGGGCTGTGGAGCAATGGTATCCCAGTCGGGAGTCTTCTGTTCCAGCAGGGGTGGACACAGCAACTGGACCGCTGCAGATGGCTGACATGCAGGCACGAAATAGCAGGGAATGTGGGCAGCAGGCACGCAGCAGCAGGTGGCAGGTGGGAGTGTGCTCAGGGCTCTTGGGGGCAAGAAAATGGCCTTTTGGGCAGGAGCGTGGTCTTCCGTGTGTTTTCGCGTGGCCAGCTTGATATGGAGTGATTTGGCACGTGAAAAAAGTGCACGTCAGTGTGCAATTCGAGGAAAGGCCCTTAGCGTGTAAGCACGTCTGTGATGTATTGCGCACAGGCGTTTCCCTTAACACAGGTGCATAGTGAATCAGCACGTGAAAAAAACACATGTCCATGTGGGAATGCGTGTAATTCGAGGAAAGGGCCTAAGCGCGTAAGTGATGTGACACGCGCAGGCGTTTCCCTCAGCATGGGTTAAAGGTGAGCGGGGCCAGCAGTTTGTTGTACGTGCCTTTTGTGGAGACCGACGTGTGTGTTGCTACTTCACTTTGTATCGCGCACCATCACTACTTCACAGCGGATCAAGAATTTTATCTCTTATTTTGGCGGGGGTATGGGCTACGCGTGTTTTTCATTATCACACTAGTCTGACGCTGAGTCGCGCACGCCATTTTCGAGGTCATAGTAGCCTGCGTGTCCCACGCATACTTGTTTTTCGTGTTCCTGGGTGCCACCACGTACCTCAGGAGGTTAATTCCACGCACGTAGGCTGCAGGGGTTGCATGCACCGTTTTACAGCAGTTTTGGGGTGCCTGAGCATTGTGTGACCCGTCACTTCATCACCGGGGTCACATACAGCCTTGCAGGTGCAGAGGTGCTGTTAACATCTTGCATCCCACCCCCTTCACCCCAACTGCCCAGGACAATTGCAATGTACACCTCCCATTGGCACTTCTCCATCTGTGCCGGCACTACTCCATCTGTGCCATGGTTGGGAGGCAATACTCCTTGTGGTGGGCGTGGTCAGGGACGTGGCCAGGGTGACCAGGGAGTAGGGGGACTCCAGGGTGCCCAGGGTGGCTGCAAACGAGGAAGAGGCAGGGTTGCGCCAGCTCAGGACAATATTGTGCCACATGTTGGTGCAGTCATGCCACCACCCGCTGTGGCTCCACAAGAGGCAGTTCTCGCATCTGGCACTGGTGCCCGTGTGACCCGGCAGTCTGTTTCATCGACTGCCACGGGCCCAAGAGTAGTGGTAGCTGCAGGTGCAGCTGTGGACACCACCACCCAGGCTCTGGGTCTGCCAGCGCAGGCTCCGTTGGCACTTGAGGAGTCCATGGAAGATTTCCAGGTGTTCAGGAGGCACACAGTAGGTGCACGCAGGGCTGCCCAGACCGAGGCACGTGTCCCTGGGGCAGTCATTCCATCTGCTGGCCCGACCAGCCGGGTGTCGGCAACTGCAGGGGCAGATGCAGCCGACACGACCCCGGTTGTGAGTCTACCAACCAGGACAGTCCTGGTCAATGACCCTGGCCCAGCGGATGTTGCTGTGCAGGGTCCATTCCAGGGCACCCAGCAGCCACTGATGCAAGTCAGGGCCTCACTCCATGTTCCACCTGCCACTCCCTCGGCTCATTCCACCAGTGGCACTGCCCATGCTGATCAGGGCAGCATTTACCACCTGCAGTACAGGCTGGGACCTCAGACACAGCTACGGCCTGGACTGCCTCGTGGACTACGTGCGGGACCACAACCGTGACATGCTAGTGGGGCTGAATTGTCAGACTATGGCTGCCCATTGTGATACCCACTGGAAGCAAGTTGCGGAAGATGTGAGTGCATTCGTCCATGAGATGAGCACAGCCCAAGAGTGCAAAAACCGTTGGAATGACCTCAAACGCAGCACTAAGGCGAAGCGTGCTTCAAATTACAACATGACTCTGGTGACTGGCATTGTTTTACTTGTGTCATGTGCTGGGCATGACTGCCACTACATGTCATGTGTACATGGTTCTAATGGGTGTCCTGTGGAAGATTCAACACCAAAAGGATTGAATGATGCAAGGGTCGGGGTAATTGGACCTAAGACAAAAGGGTCAAATTTGTCATACATCAAATATATATAATTAATGTTTTTCTATAGTTAAAAATAGAAGTGGTTTTTGCTACAGTAACTGGGGTTGTGGGGGGAACCACAAACTATTGGGCAAAAAAAATTTGACCCTTTGGTCATTCGATCCTTTGCATTCGAACATGTGCCCTAGAACCGTTTTCATGTGCAAGTCATGCAAATATTGCAAACATGTTGAGCAGACAGGGACTGTCCTCATCACCACACTTGCACCATACTCGCATGCTAGTCACCCGGATGCCCTCCGGTCCATGTTCCAGCTCACTGGCCCTTCTGAATATAGCCTGTGTTGTCCTTTCTATCAGCACTGGGACTATGTCATTGCATGAGTGACGTGCATGTGCCCCCTGCCTGCATCCGGGTACTCCGCGTAGGCATGCTTGCTTGCCCCTCCACCCCCCTGTACCCCAATTTCACCATTGCACTGTTGTGCATCATTTTGCGGTACTGCAATGGCCTGTTCAAGCCTCCTGTGTACATTCTAACTTCCACCAGCCAACCTGCCAGACACATGCAGTGGGGTACATCCTCTGTCCTTCATGCAGGGTGTCTCACTTGGACTGTGCAGATGGCAGATGCTCCGCAGATACCTGATTGCCGATTCATGCTCCATGTGCATTCCATGCGTCCCCCTATATGTCCTTGACTGGATGATCATTGTAGTACATGTCAATGGTGACCTACATTTCATGGCATTCCACCATCCATCCCATGGCCACTTTGGCCCAGTCCTGCATCACGCACATGTTTGGGGTGTCACAGTCTGTGTGGGGCACAGTCCTCCCCCAGTTTCAGACTCACTGACTCCGCCCAACTGGTGTAGTGGTTTTTGCACACATGGGTGTACTACTGAGGGTTCGTCATGTGTCCTGCTTACTGTCCCATCATCATCTGCTGTGTTGTCAGTTGACTCAGATGATGCCATTGATGCTAGTCAACACTGGCTGCCAATACACAGGTCTCTGGTCACCCTTTTGCTACCATGCAAGGCATCCCTGGATTTTCACTCACGGGGGGGTTTGCTTGTAGCCATGTAACCCATTGCATGCACATTGCACGTGATGCCTGAACTTGCCCATGCACTGCCTTCACGTGTTGTGATACACATCATGAAGTACTTGTTCATGTAGCTAGTGAGTAACGTACACATGTTCTGCACTGCATGAACCCACTTCTGAGCCATGTAACACTGTTCTACATGCGTACTCACTGATGCAATGTCAAATTGACCAGGCATGCATAGCAGGTTCTCTTTTGTGTGTGACATGTCTGCTTCATGTGTTGACTGTCTGTGTGATGTCCATGTGTGACTGTGTTGTGTGCTTCTAACATGTGTACTAATGTTTTTTTCTCTCCACTCTTCAGATGATGACACAATGGAGGCAGAGGATGTTGTTGTCATGCCAGGCACAGGATTGTTATCACAACCGCAACACGGCACAAGTGGGGGTCGGGGGGTGGTAGACCACGAGTACCCATGTGTGCTACAGTCCATCTTGTCTTCGGCTGGCAATGAGTCCAGCCCAGATGACCACTCTGACGACCATGTCGAGTTGGATGTGCATCAGGTCCATATGTCAGGGGTGAGTGATTCTGATGTGGACACTCCTCTTACCGCAACACATGCACTGAGGGGACAGACAGTGCTGGGACCTCCGCCTGTGGTGGATCGGGACGCAGGGTCACCCTCCACACCAGTCGCTGATGTGACTAGGGCATCACGTAGACGGGGGCATGTAGTCGTGCAGCCACGGGCGGTACCAACCCAGCGAGGACACCCAGTCCTTGGTTCCCGCAAGCCCAGCAACGCGGTGGCCGCGCGCAACCGATGTATACTGAGTGGGAGCAAGACATGACTGCCAATTCAGAATGTCAGGGGGCAGCACTTGATGACATTGCTGTGAGCATGGAACGTGCGGCCAAATCCGTGCTCCCCCCTGCTAGGCAGGTGCTTCTCCAGTGGCAGGCGGCGCATTCCACGGCCCGCTCGCTCAGGCTGGGCATGGCGGCCTCTGACAGGGCACGCCAGGCCGAAATGTTGTCTCTGCGTCAAGCAATTACTGCTCACGGAGGGGCACACATGGAGGCCCTGAGGGCTGAGTATCAGTCCCTCAGATCAACTCTGGGTGCCCTCTTGACGTCCCAGAGGGTGCGGTCGGAGGAGAGGTTTGAGCAGCTTGAGCGTACCATCTCGGCTGAGCTACGTGCTTGCCGGGAGGTGCATCAGTTGTCCAGCCAGACCATGCAGGAAGAACTCTGTGTTACACGTGTTACCTTGCAAGAGGAAGCATGTGTATCACGGGAGGTTCTGCATGCAGACCTGCGTGTCATTGCCGCACAGAACCAGGCTCACCCGTCCAGCAGACTTGCTGCCGAACAGGGGAAAGCTGCACCTAGGCGTGGTCGGGCTCCTGGCCCACGCCCTCCTATTCTGGATGAGGCAGACTCGGGCGACAAAATATCTCCCATACAGGTCACGCTGTGCAGGCGTTGAGCCCATGGAGGTTTTTGTTTTGCCTCAACATTATCACATGTGGGTGTTGAGGTGCACCCTGTGCCTCCCCCCTCTTGGGTGCCTCCCCGCCCTGGGTCGTATGTGGCCATTTCTGATTTTTGATTTTAGTTTAGTTAGTTAATATCAACTATTTGATAGTAATTTTCATTAGGTTATGTAGGTTGTTCATTGTTAGTTTGTCTATTGTGCTTTCATGTGACGGTGTGGTGCTTTGTGGCTTTTGAAAGCATCCACTGTCTGTTCCGGCTGGGCCCTTCAAGCTTGTCTTGTGTATGTGTTTGCAGCTTGGGATCCTGACTCACATAGGCCACTCCTTCTTCCCTTATCCATGGGCTCGCTAGGATGTTTCGGTGTAACAAAATATTATACAAGGGCTTTGGACCTGCCTCATAACTGTGGCCTGTCTGCTGCTGTACTACTTGTGTTAACACCCCTAGTGGGGATTGGATGCATTTCATCCACCCGATGTCTGTAAAGAATTTAGGTGAGTATGTGATTGTTTTATCCATTAATTGATGTGGATTGTGATGTATGTCATTTTCTTGCCTGTATATGTGCTTGAAGCACTTCATGCTGTAGACAGTAGCCTGCACCCTTGGCCTGTCAAAGTGACACTGATGGTGGGAGGAGTTTGGATATAGCTCTGGAACGTGGCCCTGTGACAAACAACATGTAGACACATACACATGGACGTTTCCAGCGTTATTGCCTTGTTTAATGCCCTTTCTGCAGTAAAATGATCCTCCAGACTACCTTTGGCAGCAGACACAGGGACCAGTAATCCAGGAACTGGCCACGTTCATTGGTGCAGACGTGTGGATGTGTGCGCAAGCAGATGCACAGGGCTTGTGCTCAGACGTCCGACAGAAGCAGACGTGTTTCCAGGAGCTCCTGGCAAGGTGAGCAACACAAGGGCCCACGCCGCAGACTACCTTCCACCAGGCCACTTGCACATGGATGCTAAGTAGCACCTGTGCTGGGGAGCTTAGTCAGGCATTGTTGGAGAAGCACACAGTACAACTGACATGCATTGAGGGCCACATGGCAAGTGCCTTTGCAAGTTGTCATGGGCACACGCAGGGGCCATCAAACATATCCTCAAGTACCCCCTGCTCCATTGAAGCAGAGTAATTAGGGTAGTAGCGTTCCTAGCCAGGAACTGATACAGTGCACAGGGACGACCAGCGAAGCTCAGACTCGTGGTGAGTACATGTCATTTGCATGTGCAATTTGCCACGTGCACTACCTATTTGAATCAGCGGCGGCCAGAACACAACTTGTACTGAAGTTGCACCTTGCTATACACGTCTAGCAGCTCACCCAGTGACCATTCTATCATGCCTGATTATTTACCCATTGGTCTTCCATTTCCCATGCGGCCACATGCACCTGCCTTACTGCATTGACAGTGTATGTGCCATTGGTGGGCAAAGCTAACGTATGGGTACATGGCAACAGACAGGGGTGTTTGTTTGTGGAGAAGTCACTTACTTTGGGGCATGGATGGGTGTGTGTGTTGTAAACACACATTCAGATTAGTAACTCACGCTCTCTTTGCAGCATTTAAGTGCTCCTGTTACCGGACCTGAGAGCGCGCAGGCAGGGAGCCAGCACTCACCCCAGAGATAAGTGTCTCTTTGGCTTGCATTTGACTGATTTGGTACAATGTGCATGATGAACATTTTTTCTGTAATTGAGTATGTGTTTTACTGAATAGTTGTATTTTGCCTACTTTCCCTTGTAAATCCACATCCACTCTCCTGCCCCTCTTTCCGGTTATCCTGAATACCAATGCCTTTCCACGCAACATATCCCTGACCCTACTTTCCCGCCGGGGTCTCAGAGGCCTGTGTTAGTTTGACTTTGCAGGCACCCAGACCACGGAGGGGGTGGTTGGTTCGTGCTACTCCTGCGCCTGGACACCGGAGCTGTGACACTACCCATCAGTTGTTGCATCATCATTGTATGTAATGTACCATAAATGGTACCCATCCTGTTGGACCATTGTTCAACTGTGCTACCTTGGTTGTTCTATCATTGTGCTTGTACATGTGCTTTGACATTTCCTGCTACTTCAGATCATTTACTGGAGACTCTTACAGGGTTTTTTGGTGCTTACAGCATTTTTCCCTGCTTTTTGGGTTTGCCTACTTGGAGTTCTCTGCGATTTGGTATTTTTATCAGTCAAGGTGGGCTCTGAGGGGGCTGGACCCTATTTACACGCAAGCTGGAACATGGAGACCAAGGGGTAGGGTGATCCTATACCCAGGTACACTTGAAGAAAGAAGGCTACATACCCCAGAGACAGTTGTTCAGAAGGTCACGGTGATGTGTAAGGGAGGGCCTTTTGTTGTTGGACAGTTGGCTTGGCCTACAGTGTTTTGGGCACTCTGACATTGCAATTGTGGGGTACTATGTACATGATGTGTTGTGCTGCTCAATGCCTGTTCCTGTGTTGTCTTTACTTTTCAGGTGTCAGGGGACTGGTGTGGTTTGACATGCTTGTGTGTTCACATGGGCAATGTTCACATATGATGTGTACAGGGCACTGAGGGTCACTTGATTTCACATGCATATATTGAGTGCATGTCGCTAATGACACACACAGTTGCACGATGATCCACCACACGTACATCCACCCTTCCATGGCCACAGGTGCACACAGATTGCATTCTCAGGCCTGCGGTGTCCATGCAGCACATGATCTATTTCCACTTGGGTACCCTGTGCATGCGTCATTTGGTGGTAGATTTCATTGGTCTTTTTCATGTGATGCTCAAGGTGTATCTGCAACATTAGGGCTGATCAAAGTGCTGTGTGCTGAGCAGTGTGTTGCAGGAGACACACACAGCACACAGGTTCGGGAGTTGGGATTTTGCCATGCCCAATGTGCATGTGAACGGGCATTCAGTGTTGTGTTCATGCTACGACTGACTGTTGGAAAGCATTTGTGTCTGACTTTGTATGTGTGGGAGGTTGTTGATCAGTCATTTCATCTGATTCCAGCGAACAAATTACTCATGTTCTTTTGGAAGAATTATTCTTTATTTATTGGCATGAGACATCATTGTCTCATGCCATTTTTCATGTATGACACGTCACTTTGTATGTTATTGGTCATGGTTTGGCCTTTGCTATTGCATGCACAGTGGCATAACACAAAATATGGGGGCCCCCCTGTGAGCCATGCTGAGGGGGCCCCCCAACTCTGCAACAAATCACGGGTCGCGCCACACGCTGGGACGGCCTAGATTGTCACACTTGCGCAATATGCATGAACGTGCTGCTGAAGGGGTATGCCGCACACTGCACTAGGAGAAATATATAAATATGTGTTTTAATGCAATATACAGCACACTTTCTGAGCTAAATTGGCAATAAAGCCAGAGTGTTTGCAATTGTTTTGTAGGGTAACACAATCCGATACATGCAAGTCACCAACAGTGCACAGGAACATTAATGCTTTGCTATTAAGAATGCCATGCCACAATCAAAACATGTCCAACTGGCTGCACAATGTAGACGATTGTAAAAACGTAATAACATTATAGTAAAACATTCCAGACCACATTTAGACATACCTAGACTGGTTGCAGCAAAATGCCAGTCGAAACAATATCACTCATCAAGAAGAGAGCACACATTCTTCATGTTTCCTCTGATTTCGACAGGGTCAACGTCGCCATCCTAATCAATCGACTCTGTGAGAACCTGGGCATCATGGATCATACCCTAGAGTGACTGACTTCCTTCCACTTGGACCACCCCTCCGCTCCCAGGTCCATCTTGGTCTCTCCGCCGCATCTCTCTACCTGTGGCATTCCCCAGTGCTCTATCCTCTCATGCTGGTTTTTCAACCTCTACTTGGCCACTTTGGCCTCCCTGATCTCTACCTTCTCCTCTAACTTTCAGTGTTATGCGGATGACTCAGCTTTCCTTCAGGCTCCCCTCCGCCTCCTCTCCTCTCTTGCTCATTCCTGACTGTCTATCCACGATTCAGGATTGGTGCGCCTCCAACGATCTCTGCCTTAATGCCAGTAAGACAGAGATCGTTCTCATTGGGACCCTTGCCTCTGTGTTTCCTCTCTCACTATAGCAGACCACCTTGGGCCCTCTTCCTTTGCCTTCCTGCGAGGCAAAAAACCTTGGTGTCATCTTCAATGCCACACTCTCTTTCTTTCCTCACATCTCAGATATCACCAAGAAGTCCCACTACCAGCTGCTCCTCAAAGGGACTCTTCCCTTTCTCACTCTCCACCAGAAGCTCACTGTCTCTAGGCTGGACTACTGCAACAGCCACTTTCTCAATCTGTCTTCCTCTAGTCTCTGTCATCTGCAACTAATCCAGAACAGGACTGCAAGACTTACCCTTGGCCTCAAGCCCTGGGTTTGTATTTCTCCAGCCCTGAAATCTCTCCATTGGCTGCAAGGATCAAGTTCAAGAACCTTTGCATTGTCCACAAGGCTTTCTGGGGCCAGGGCCCACACTAAATCCAATGCTGTCTTCCAAAATACCTTCTTTCTCTAACCGTTCACTCAGCTACCTCCAACTCTCTAAGGCTTAGACATTTCTCCAGGCAGAGAGTGGGGGTATACCTCTCTCCTCTGCTGGTGCCTCCCTCTGGAATGGCCTCCCTGCCCCTCTCAAACTTGAGGCGGACAACCTGAAGTTTCGGAAGCAGCTCAAAACTTTCCTCTTCTCCGATGCTTTCTCTCTCTCTCTCCCCCTGCTGACCTACCTGTCTGCCGTACCCACTGGCTGCTTGGCTACCCTCAGAGTCTCTCTGAGTCCAGGCTCTTTGTTGATTATTCACCCTTGCACTGCCTCCGGGCCTACCATGCACTTAAGGGCTGTAACTGTAACCCTGCAGTCCCTTGTTCTCCTTGCACAACCAATATCCGCTCTGCCCTGGCTGCACTTACTCAGAGCATTGCTGCCCTGTTTTCCCCTCCCCTCTCACTTGCACTTCCCCCCTCCCTT
Organism: Ambystoma mexicanum; assembly: GCF_040938575.1. Taxonomy (NCBI): domain Eukaryota; kingdom Metazoa; phylum Chordata; class Amphibia; order Caudata; family Ambystomatidae; genus Ambystoma; species Ambystoma mexicanum. Next base: position 663,563,863 of record NC_090934.1, read on the forward strand.
TCCCCTTGCACTTCTCATTCTCACAATGACACAAGGCCTACTGAGATCATTTGTCTTGTCCTCCCTCTATCATCCCTCCCTTGTGTACACTTGTGTACAGGCGCATTATAAATGACTTGTATCATATCATATCATTTTATCACAGATGCCCAAAAAAATATACAATGCCGCAGTAAGAAATGGCTATACTGGCAGCACCCAAATGCCAATATAGCCAGGTAATTAAAGTTAGCAGGACTGCTTTATCAGAAATGTCCAGTTAAAAGAAAGTCATACCAAACTGAGGAATGACTAGACTGGCTGCATCAAAATGCCTCTCTAACCTCTAATACCACATAGCATTCCTGCTTAGCCAGGACATGGACAACCATTATGATTTATCACACAATCCCGCCCCCCCACACATCCCCTCTGCCTCCCACCCACTACCCCAACCGCCACAATCAGCTCCTGGGCCCAGAATTACCTCCACGTCCCTCTTCCTTGTCCCAGAGCTTACGTATGAGGCTCCTTGCCTCATTGGTAAGTACTGGGATGAGGAACAGTGGGACTAGGAGTGATGAAGATTACAGGTAGCTAAATCAGGCATTACCTCCATGTACATCTACCTCTTCCCAGTACTTAAAAGAACTTACAGCAATTACCAACGTAAAGCATTTCACTGTTAGTACCTGCATTCAAATGCCACATTGTTTAGGCAATTAAAATCGTGATGTGGGTTTAGTACTTGCATGCCAGGGGAGTGATTGGAAGGGTAGAGAGGGAACAGGAGACTTATACGAGAGAGTTAACTGCTTGCAACATTGAATCTGCACTAGAATAGTCTCATTAAAATGCGTAAATAAGTTGGATGCGCCCACACAAATAGGTTTCCCCCTCCCCACTGCCTGTGAAGTTAGCGCCTCTCCCAACATTTGAAGGGTTATCCCCCCCGAAATGAAGGTTTTGTTGTGCCCCTGTACACAAGCACACACACCATTCACCATATACACACCCAGTCATCCATACATTTAAGTGTGCACCCTTTCACCATACACTAACACAGGCAGCCACCTATACATTTAAGTGTGCACCCTTTCACCATGCAGGCACACCCAGACAGCCACCCATACATTTAAGTGTGCACCCTTTCACCATACACACACAGGCAGCCAGCTATACATTTGAGTGTGCACCCTTACACCATAGACTCACACACGCACACGTCATGGAGTTGAGGGGTGCCCTATTATTTCAAAAAGAAATGGGGGCTCATTACGGGTCCAGCGGTAAACGTGCCGGTGCTACCAGCGGGTTGCCTCCGGACCCGTAAAAAATTACTAGCGCCTGACTTCCCGGTGCCACCGTGCTATTTCAAGTCTGGCGGCCGGGAAAACAGGTCCTGGTAATTTCGTTAATCCCCAGACTCCACGGGAATGGGGACATGGAAGCACCGGCACTGTTGTTAACCGTGCCGGTGCTTCCGTGACGGGTCTGCCTACTGTGGCTGCCCTGCCTGGCAGGGTCAGACCTGTCGGGCACGGCAGCCCCACCAGGCAGACCTGTAATATGCCAGTCCGGAAACAACAGTGCCTGTAAGCTTACCAGCACTGTTTCCGGACCGGCATGGTCAGAATGAGCCCCATTGTTTCTTTTTTAAATCACTATAACTTCATTAATAAATTATTTCAGTTAAGGACCAAACCATAACCAAAATAATTTCTTTATGATGGCTGAGTAACTTCAAAAACAAAGTATTTCTTTTTGAAGGCATAGGGCTCCCCCCGCACGGCATAACAATGAGGCCTCCAGCCTAGGGTCTTTCATGTCATGGGGTGGGGGGCCCTCGGGCTTCAAAAAGAAAGTTTCTTTTTGTAGTCACTCTGCCTTCATAATGAAATGATTTCTGTGACAGAAATGTTCTTTATGAATGCAGAGTGAATTTCAAAGGAAACTTTTTTTTTTGGGAAAAAAATACATGTAACTTTTTTTTAAGTGGGGCCCCCTCCCAGGACATGTGCTGGTGGGCCCCTCGCACAGCGGGGGCTGCAGGGGCCCCTGTTACGCCAGTGTGCATGCAATGTCAAGGTGTAGCAGACAAGGGTGATGTGGTTTGGGAGGGTTTGGACGACATACCAGGGATTGTGATGGACTGTTTTGCAGGGGTGTGTGATACACACCTTGCATGTGTTCCTTTTGGTCACACAGGATTGGTTATGATTAAGTAGCTAGGGATGCACACAATGTAGCACTTCCGTGGCAACATTCTCAAGGTGGTAAGGTTGTGACAGTTGACTGTCTCTTTGTCATCATCGATTGTCACCTGGTATGTGCCAGGACTGTGTGCACTCCGCAGGGGTTAGAGTTTAGGTGAAAAATGTGGCCACAAGCTGGGTCCGGGCTGTCTCGCCACATGCCCTGTCCCCTCCCATGGGCAGCGCCTGTGGTTGTGGATGTGGGGGCACCACCATGTCCACCAGTACCTCCCGCCGTGTTGCAACATTGTGCGGGACACATGCTGCCACAATGATCCTGCACACTACTGGGGGTGCATATAGTAGCTGCCCACCAGAGCGGTCAAGGGAGAGGAAGCGTGACTTGAGCACTCTGAATGTGCGCTCCACTATGCCCCTGGTTGTAATATGGGCATCGTTGTATCTTACCTGGGGTGGTGTGGTGGGGTTCCGGATTGACGTCATCATGTGGTTGCTCAGAGGGTAGGCACTGTCCCCTGGGGAGGTGATAATAGTTGAGATTATTAGGGTTTGGGTATTTGTCTGTGTGTGACTTGCATGCATGTGCACAGGCATTTGTACTTACCTAGGAGCCAAGTGTTGCCATGCTGCCCAGCTTCCAGGGCCTGGCTCAGGGTGGACATTCTGTATATGAAACTGTCATGGGTGGAGCCAGGGTAGTTTGCATAGACAGAAGTGATGATTCCTTTAGCATCGCATACAACCTGCACGTTGATGGAATGCCAGTGCTTGCGGTTTCGATAGATGTGCTCAGTGGTCCTAGGTGGACGTAGGGCCACATGGGTGCAATCTATGGAACCGAGCACTTTGGGGAAGTGTGCCGCCCTGTAAAAGTCCTGGACCACGCCTGCCTTTCTGTGGGTGTTCTGGGCATGTATATGTGCCTGCGGACTGAGGGGCTTGCAGTGATGATTGCCAACACCTGGTGTAGGCAGCGTGACTGAGTGGCCTGTGAGACCCCACCCACTATGGCAGTAGTCCACTGAAAGGACCCAGTGGCCAAAAAATGCAGGACATTGAGCACCTTCTCCAAGGGGCTCAATGCTTGGGAGCACAGGGTGGGGGATGTAAGGTCATCTTCCCACTCCCTGACGAGGTCTAGGATGATACAAGGTGGAAACCTATACCTCCCATAGACGTGGTCGTCAGGCATCCCCAAAAGGCTGGTCCGGGGAAAAAAATGCGGGCCCTGGCTATTCTCCTCCTCCTGCGGTGTCCCACGATCAATGCTGCGACAAATGGGGAATTCATCGCAACTGTATATACGTGTTTGTTGTTTGCGCGTACTTTTGTAATGTGCGTGGGGACGCTTCCGTCTGCCTTCATGTGACGGACGCGTTGACGCCTATGCGCATCTTTTGCCGTATGCGGGTTTCCCGTATTCAAATCCATGAATACGGGTTGTTCGCGTGAGTGTGGGCGTTCCATGTATTTCCCTGCAGTACTTCCCCAGTTACGCCTTCTTTTTCATGAGTTGTTCCCCATTCCGCGTGTTAAGCCCTGTGTCCCGCCCCCTTTTTGGTGTGTGCGCGGACGCTGTGTGCTTTTCCTGTGTGCGTCGTGCACGGCGTTTGGGATGTTGCAATGACGTGTGCGCCGGTGTGCGCCACGCACGGGTTTGGCGCACATCCCGAGAAAAACACACGCAGGGACTTCCATGAATCACACGTGTGTGCGTGCGCTTCCTTTTTCACGCTTGCGTCTGCTTGCTTCAGCCTGCGCCACTTTTTTCGGCGCACATTTGTTCCATGAATCGGCCCCATAGTAGTATAGGTTTGGAATGTTGGCAGGTACATTGTTCATTTTCATGTTGTACACCATGTGCAATTTCTTTTGTTATTTCTTGAAAAATTGCATGCTGCTCTTTGTTTAGATTTGATTGCAGTACAGTTAAGTCTTCTGTATCTTCTTCATAGTGACACATGGTGTTTTCTACTTCTGACATAGCTAATTCTGCCTCATTTGCTATTAGTGGCTGTCGCAGTGGTTCTTGGTTTCCTGTTACAGAAAGTTGACTACTGTCGGGAGTATCCTTATCTAGTTGAGCCTGGAGTTATTCTTCGTGTTGCTGTTCATTGTGCAACTTTGTTTTGTACTGTGTAAAGTTTACATCAGTTATAGTGCTTTCATTTGCTTTGAAAGCGTCTTCACAAGAGTCATACCTAGTATCTTCTTCTTTTCTCCGTGGTTTAAAAAGGACATGTAATATAGTTCTTTATGTTGAGGCGTTTTTAATGACAATTTTATATGATTAATTAAGTTTCTTTTGGTAAGTTTCACTAAGCTGCCTTCACAATGTGTCACTCTGTATCTACCTTTGTTTTCATCTGGTTTTATATTATTTTTGTATGTGAAGTTTTGGGCTATGTGGTATAGACACATGGTTTCCAAAGTGGTACTTCTGTTTGGGTAGTACGTGTCTAGTAAATTGTTATTCAAAATGTCTTGGCTGTTGGGATCATTTTTGGCTATTGTTTCTATGTCGTCATATGATTTGAGAACTTTTTTCTAGATTTAGCAGGACCAAGACATAGCCATACTATATTTTCAGATTTTCCATATAAAACAGTACCTGCAGCTTCAAAGCAGCCACATTCTCTATGGGAGAGCATGTTTATGCCTAAGCTGTGTTTCTGAGATAGTGTTTTGTCCAATGAAAGGTCATTTCAAAGGTCTTGCAGCTTTGTTTTTTCTGCTTTGGTTAAGTAGGCTGTAACATACCGTGCAACTGCAGCGGAATTGTCTGTAATGTACTGCACATCTATGTTTGCATTCCATAAGAGGGCAATGATTGCATTGTAATCATTGATATATTCTGCTTCTTCTGTTCTTTTTATGTAATATGTGTTCTTAGGAGATTTACTTTTAACACTATGTCTAACTGAAGACATGAAGTTGTTCACTTCACCTGTTTCTGTAACTGGTCTAGGGAAACCAAAGCGGCATGTGGTGTAGTATTTCCCTTTGTTTTTGTATTTGCTATGACAATATTTCCCACATTTATGTCTTTGAAATTGTAGAATTTATGCATGAAGATCACTATTTGTTGCTTCTGATTTAATTTCACAAGTGACATATTTTTTGATAAACTGTAAAACAGTAGAATCACTGTCTTGACAAAATTTAGGAGCATCTTTAATCCATAAAAGCATGTGGATATGTGGTGCTCCTCTGGCTTGGTATTCTTTTCTCCAAAAGAAGTGTTGTACTTCTCCGAGGGGAGGAACAGTTTTATTAGAAATAAAGTGTAGCATAGCAATGAAGTGATGATGGAAATATCTTGAAACATTAACAGGATCTAGAGAGCAAAGTTAGTATATCTATGTTTGTTTGTTTTTGTTTGCTATGCATAGGAAATCATGTAAATCTTCCCATGCATATTCTGCACAACTTAATGTAACAAACCAAGTGGGCTGGCCAAGGTTTCTTATCGTACAACGTACATCTATGTGGCGTCTGAACCAGTACTCTTTAGTACCACGCATGCTTGCTAACAGATTTGTTATGCTTGATTGTAGAACCTCATCTTTTTCTTTCCCTTTTTGTAGTAATTGCGTAGCTGACATATTTTGAAATTGGGTACCTGATTTTAATGTGTGTGCAACTCCGTAGCATAGAGTTGCTAGTTCACTTTCAAAGAGTTAAGTGGAATATGTGTTCCATATTTTGTCCAAATCTGGCATTGTCAGAATACATTCGTAACAAGCAGTATTCTGATGCTCTTATCTGAATGGGTCTATCATCGTACCTTCCTCCTTTCCTAGTAGGAAAGAGTAGAGGAAAAGCATGTGCTCTATACTTTTTCCCATATGCTGATTGGTGATCCTTTGGTTTGTCACATTTGGTACGTTTCTAGTGCATCATCTATGGTGTTTCTAGAGTATAATGGATGGATTGTATAATGGTCTAAAATATTGGATAGTGTGGCAGGATCTAGAAGTTCAAATTGACCAGTTTCTGGTGACTCTTGAAATATTTTAGTGGTTTCCTTCAAGTTTTCTTCAATATTCATTTCTTTGTAGTATTCATTACTGTCTTTTAGATATTGCAAGGCTTGTCTAACTTTATGTAAGTCTGCAAGTTGTTTCCAAATTGTTTTCTCTTTTGTAGGTACACCATTTACTAAGACAATTAAATATTGCTCTATTGGACGTTGTATTCCCAGAGTGTTCATATTTTCTTTCCGATCTAATGGTAAATAAGCTGCTTTGCCACAAACGCCTTTCACTAATTCAGAGGGAGGTAATTTTGCTGTTTTTGGTTGAAGGCATATTATTGCTTGAATGGGTGCACTGTTTGAATTATGATGCTCTCATATAAATGCTTTCTTATTAGAGTTTTCTGTACTGTGCAACATGTAATAAGTAGCTAATAAAACCACTGACTACATAATTTCATTAGTACGTACAAAACTGAATGACACAACAACACATACAAATATAAATACGTATAGAGAAAGTGAAGTATGCAAAAAAAGCAGCAGTAGAAGCAGAAAGTGTTCACAACCTAACTGATTATCTTTAGGAACAGAAAAGATTGCTGTGCTTCAAACCTAGTACTTCCCTATTTACAAATATCACATGATGTGACTGCACCCTACAAAGTAGTACAAATATAAATATGAACACATCCAGAGAAAGTACTGTAATAAAAAAACAACAGAACAATAAGAAAGTGTTGATTACCTTACTGATTATCTTCATACACAGAAAGCATTGCTATCTTTTAAGTGTGTATTTTTCTTATGTATATATTTCATATGCTGTGAGTGGACCTTAAGTGAATTATTGTAAGGACACATTTGAAATATAAGTCTACAAATATAGTACATTTTTATTTCTTTGTTCCTAACTATTACTGTCCTTTAACAAAGTTTTTTTACTGAATATATATATATATATATACATTCAATGAAAAAACGTAGTTAAGGGGACGTTATGGTTAAGTTGCGCTACTAAAAATCTATCAAATTCAGTGCAAAAATGTTGTTAAAGGGACGTTATGGTTACAAGTAAAACCGAACCCCCCCTGAAATTCGCCAGTATGGTAAGCTAGGCAACCATAACTCGTGCCACCACTGTGCACTGCTAACAATAACACCCATGATATCAAAGATGACATCACAAATATGATTGATGACATCACTGATGACATCACATGTGCATTTAATTTTCATAGGAAGTCCCTACAAGGGGTTGTGAATGTAATGATGGCAAAAAAGTCTCAGGGGTCATCTGGAGATGTTTGATGAACTACATACTTGATTAAGCAATGTATTGCTCCAAAGAACATTCCATTGCAGTGTTGTTTCTAGAACAGGAACCTACTCATTCAGAAACATAGGCTTTGGCTGCAGCATACACTATAGAGATGTAATATTTCTAATTTTCCCATGTCGGATAGTAAAACGGTGAATGCTTCTGTATCACACTTCTGCATACTGTGAAACATATACTAAGTAGGTCATAATGCATCACTCACTACATAATTGTACTACTAAACACAAAACATTAAGAGACCACAATGCATACAAATATGGGTCTTATACAGGCAGAGTATAGTAAGTAAACAAGAGGCAGTATCATGAGCCACTGTGTATAACCAACATGATTATCTTTACACATGGAAATGATTGCTGTGTTTCAGGCCTGCTTCTTCCCCTATGTATGTGCATCATAAGATGCGACTGAATTCTAAGGAAAGTACTGTAAAATATGTGAGAATACCAATGTCTACAAATGTTATACCTTTTGAATTTTAAGTTTTTGACTGTCAGTGAATAAGCTCACCTGGCCTAGATACGCCAGTGAACAAAAATAGAAGGGGCTAGACATGTGATGTCATTCTCTGCGAAAACCACACATTATTTTGCTTCTTGCAGCCATATTCCATCCCATCCTCATCACCCCCCACCTCCCCAGAGATTATTCGATAAGTTGACAAGTGCAATGTTGTGTTTTTTAATATGTTTTTACCGCGATGTTCGCGGACACAGGCCGATGTCCGCGAATCCAAGATGGCAGGCGTTTCCAAAAATCTGACGTACCTGATGCTTCACGCCAACCAATCAGCGAACACGTTGGGGGTCCGTGGACATGACGCAAGTCTATTAGCCAATTGGTGTCCTGTCCGCGCAGCGAAGAGGGAAGTGTGTCCATGGAGCGGACATAGATATCACTTATTTTTTGCCTTACTTTTGGTCATTTAACAAAAAAACTACTGGACAGATTTACATCAAATTAACAAAAGCACGCTTTCGGGACCAAGCCGCCGCTCCTGCCGCAAATTTGGTGAAAATCTGTCCAGCGTTTTGGGCTGTAGGCGTGAGCAGTTATTTCCCATTATGTCTATGGGAAAAAAATAAATTTTGGTCCCCCCCTATAACTTTGCCCCCCCTTGACCAAACCTCACCAAACAATAAAATTCAGAGTGGGCCATATACTTTTTTTGCAAAGTTTGGTGAGGATTCGTCCAGGGGGAGCAAAGTTATAAGCCATCCAAAATGTGCTCTTCCTATGGGTTTAGCAACTTAACCATAACTACATGGCCACTACCGCAGGCCATGTAATATATATATAGCAATTACGATGTAGTATTTACTATGAATGCACTAGCACCTTGCTCAGAGATAATTGTGTATAAATAATGTAGAACCAAGAAGCTGGCATGAAGAAAATAGCAGTTAAAAGTGTAAAGTATTGGTGTGATTCTATTAAGAAACTTATATGTGCTATACTGTTAAACTATACAAGTTACCCCATGCCAAGATGGCACCCTTATTTGTGACGCAACTGAATGAGTGTGTATTTCTAGCTATTTGATGAAATGCACACATGGTTTTCTATGATGCGCCAGGTTCCGCGTTCAAATACAGAAACCAAGCAGTCTTTTAACATTTCCCTGATGAAGTCAGTAGCTGGATGGAACACTTGGTAATCTAAAACCAGTTTACATGGGCATTTATCAATTGTTTATCTAATGAATCCAGTGAGTTCTGCACAGACACCTTTGTTATATTTTTATTAATAAAAGCACATTTTGCACTTTTCTTTGAAAACAAGTGCATTGGCTTATTTTTTGTAGTTGGAGAATACCCATAATAGATGACTGTTTGCCGTTTGGACTGTTGGTTTGTAACTACATGAGAGAAGCTTTCTCTTAGCCCGTGGCACCCATTGCTTCCACAAGCAGGCAGAGTGCTCTGGAACATCAAAGCCATGTTTTTCTCGAGTTATATAAATAAATAAATATAAATAAATAAATATACATATTACAGGGCCTGTGGTAGGGTATCCAGTGATTCCTTCGAATACAAAGCATCGAATGCAAAAGCATCTAATGCAAAAGCCTTGAAAAAATGCATTTTTTTGTAGGTAAAAGGTTTTGTTTTTTTATTAAAATGGGTTTTAAGGGGTATAAAAACTGGGGTTTTGGGGGGACCCCCATTAAAAAAAATGCATTTTTTTTTTTTCGATGAATCTTTTTTCGAGGCTTTTGCATTCGATGCTTTGGATGTCGAGGCTATCATTAGGAACCCTGCGGTTGCGGCCCTGTAGTTATGGTTAAGTTGCTCAAACCATAGAAAGAACGCTTTTTGGGTGGTTTATAACTTTGCCCCCCCGGACAAATACCCACCAAATTTTGCAAGAAGAATGGCCCCCCTCAGAATGATTTTGCAAAGTTTGGTGCGGTTTTGTTCAGGGGGGCAAAGCTATAGGGGGGGCCAAAAATGTATGCAACTCCTCTTAGAGGCAATGAAAAAAATTATTGCTTGCACCTACAGCCCAAACTGCTGGACAGATTTTTACAAAATGTGTGCTAGGAGCATGAGCATGGTCCGGAAAGTATGCTTTTGTAAATTTGGTGTAAATCCATCTAGTAGTTTTTTTTTTTAAATGAGCAAAAAGTAGGTATACAAAAATGAGTGATAGCTGGGTCCGGTCCATGGACTTATTTTCTGATTCGGAGTCCGCAGACATATCTGGGCCAATCAAGGGGTAGCTTGATGTCCACGAACACCAAAAATGTACGCTGGGTGGACAGGGAAAAATGTGAGGTGCGTCATAATTTCTGAAATGGTCACTATGTTGAATCAGTGGACAGCCGCCGCTGACTGCGGATACCGCAGTGAGCAAAAAGTCTGGAAAACACTTTTTGGATTATTTGGTGGCCGAAAGAGGGACTGGAAAGTGTGGTGGAGTGGAATAAAGTTTATATAGAGCTGTTTTTATGGGTGAACAAAGGGTTTGCAGGTGCCTCCGAGCCAGCAGGCATCGCTGCTGATCGCACACAGCGCAGTGGGAAAACAGTTTGAAAAATACATTTTGAGTTATTTGGTGGCCAAAAGGGGGTCCGGAAAGGGTTGGGGAGTGAAATAAAGTTGACATGCAGTCGTTTTTATAGGTGAAAAAGATGTGCAGGTTCCGCCAAGTCTGTTGTCAATTTTAATGTCCCTGGACATCATTTAGATTGCAGGGGGTGCAGGTCAAGTCTTGTTATTTGACAGTGTATTGTATGTACCTGTTATATGGTTTAATTGTATTGTGATGGTTGTGACCGGTGGCCAGACTCTTAGGGGCATGACCGTAGGCCAAGCCCCCATGAATTTGGCGACTGGCAACACATGGTATAATAATATGTGTGTAGTAATTATAGGTACTGTAGGGGGAGTGTACAGTATTTGTAATATGGTGGAATTATATAATTGAAGTGTATATGGTATTTATGGTTTCAGTACAATTCAGAATAATGCTCATGGAATATGTATGTGTTTCTTTGTGAAGATAACCAATAGGATAATACTTGGTATGGTTACTGAGTTGCATATGTGAAAAACCAGAGGGGGATTCACAAACTAGTCCCTGGGGATCCCCAACTCAGGTGGCCTGGGAAATGCAATTTCTTTTGGATCCCGACCCTGGGGGTGGACAAGCAAGGGCAGAACACCTGGGTACGGGATACTCATGGGGTGGGGGAGAAGCACCTTATGGTGAAACATTGTATCCCCTTTTTTCCACAGCCCATCTAACCTCTGTCTCCACTTACTTTATGTGAAGCTATAGCTCCCATAATTCCTCCCCACTTCACACTGACAACACTACTGTACCGAGAAAGAAGAAGAATGAAGCCAGGAAGATTACTTCTAGTGACTTGCATTGGCTCTGTCCCTTTAATGAAACCAGGCAGAGTCAGGCACATAATCCTAACTACACACACCTGCCACTTGTTAACACTCCCTGTCAGGATAAAAGGTGGCACGCACAGGCACGCTCTGAGCGGGGTTGGGTACGAGAAGGGACAGTTCTTCCGATACTGATGCGAACCAAGCTATCGGAGTTGAAAGGCAACGGGGCTGATCTGCAGTTGCAGAGAAAGAGAGAGAGCTATGAGAGAATTCCATACTTTCAGAAAGCTGTGAGTGTTCCAAGACTGAAACCAAATGAGAAGAAAGGATATACCTTCAAAGTGTTTCAAGGCAGCCTGCTCGCCTCCCGGGGTGAACGACAGACTCAGAGAGGAGCAGAGGAGGTATTGTAGCGGACTTGACTGCTACAGGAAGGGTGTTGAAGAAAGACACACAATTAACATGACCAGTGAGTTATTGAGGGCAACAAAGGCACAGTTTGTGTTAAAAGCAAATTAAACTGTAACAATAGTTGAAGGATGCACATGTGCCGTCAAAAATAATAATGGCAAAGATAATTTCTGAATTGTGATTAGAGCATATATAGTAACAAAGTGGTCCTGTGAGGCAGAATCAAATGTCTCTGTAAAATATTTGAAGCTGTGATAAAATGGAAAAAGAAGGCAATAAAGTAACTGTGATCCCGAATGAAAGTTGATTGAATGAAATGCAAAGTATATGAACTTTAACCACACCAAGAGAGCAAAGTAAAGAAATAATAATTCCAAGAAACTACATGTACCAAAAAGCATTGGTGTTGCAGGTTGATGAAGATTGTCAAATTGTTTAAAGAGAGGTTCAAGTGGTCATGCACAGGTCTACGTTTAATTATTGCAGTTTCAAAAGCCTTCGACAGTTGAACGTTGTATGAAATGAAACGTGAGGAAGGAAACCCCACAAAGAGAAAAGAGGGTTTGAGACCGGCAGAGGGAGACACATTTCAGAAGTGAAATGCAAAGGTTTGTGAAAAGAAAGACATTCCCGAGTCTGACGGAGAGAAGCCTGTGTTGAACTTTGTAAAGTAAAAGTCAAGAGTTAAACTGTGCATTTGTGGCAACAGGCATGAGTCCAGCAGAGGGAAGCCTGTGTTGAATTGTCATAAAGTAAAAGTCAAGAGTAGAAATGTGCATCTGTGGAAAGGCAGACAAAGTCTAAATAACTTGTTGAACTGTGAAAAGCTTGAAGCCCAAGCCTGACCTGTTGAATTGTTTTAGTAAGCCAAAGTGTGCCAGATCGATAGTTCCTTTTAAGAAACTATTGAGACCCTGTGCCTCTGAATGTGGGCAAGGGAGTTGTTACCTTAGCCATTCTGACATTTCTTTTAAGACACTATTTTTCCTTTTTGTATTGCTTTTAGACATTTGTCATTTGCGAAGGAGGGCAAGGTTCATTTTTCTTTTTAGAATAGGCCTTTTTATTTCGACAAGACTAACTTGGAATTGTTGGTTATTTTTTTAATGGTAGAGACTACTTCCATTCTAGAGTTAGGGCTAGTTAGGAATTCTTCCAACCTTATCAAATACAAAATAAAGGTTTATGGAAACCTGCATCTATTGTGTCTGTGTCTGCTGTTGATACCATGCCTTCCTTGCGTATGGTGTCAGTAGCGGGATGCGACTCAATTGAAACAAATTGAGGAACCAACCACACCACAGCTACAAATGGTTCTATTTGATTTGACAAATGCAGTTGTGGGGAAGCATCCGTTCCAACAGGGAGAAGAGGTTTGATTCCCACTGACTTAGTTCTGATACCTCCCCTTGGATGCTACATCAGAATAGCCCCCAAATCTGGTTTATCTTGGAAATTCGGACTATATGTACTCGCAGGAATTATTAACGTGGATTTCAGGGGGATGTGAAAGTCCTTTTACACAATCATTGGAAAACTCCATTTGACATCCATTCTGGGGATAAAATAGCACAAGGGATTCTTGAAAGGGCCTTGCTTCCCCAGTTAAAAGAAGCGACAGAACACAGAGGTGACAGAGAGAAGAGATCTAGGCTTTGGAGAGGCTGATGTAAGATCTAACATCAATATGCGCCATGATGATTAACCAACTGTCCTCCCAGACTTGGCTTTTGCTCAGAGAAACAATGCATTATTAGCAGAGGCTTTCTAACAAGTATTCCCAGAGTCTGAAGGCAGTGAAACAGGAGGTACCTTCTTCTTTCTAAAACAGGGACTATTATATCGCCGGGAAACCTCAGAGGAAGGAATATGTAAAACCCATTTGGTAATACCCAAAACCCATTCTAAAATAGTTCTGGAAATTGCCCACTCACATTTAACAGGGGGACATCTAGGACAAGTTAAAACCAAAGCCCATATCAGTGGAAAGTTTTATTGGCCAGGAATATATGCCGACATTAAAAACTTTGTGCAGACATGTGAAATATGTCAAAAGACCAGCACAAATATTCCTCCACCTGCCCCTTTGAATCCACTACCTATAATATAGGTCCCATTCTTCCAAATTGGGATGGACATCATTTGACCTCTTGAAACCTCTACAATGGAAAATACATTTGTATTACTGATTGTTGACTATGGTATGAGGTATCCTGAGGCCTTCCCCATGAGAAATAGTATGACCCAGCAAATTCTAAAACATTAGCTATCCTTTTTGTTCATAGGTTGATTTCCCAAAAGAAATTCTAACTGATCAGGGAACACATTTTATGAGTAAACTCATGGGAATAATTAAAGAATTACTTCATATCATTACGTTAAGAACCTCAGTTTATCATCCTCAAACAAATGGATTGGTAGAATGATTTAATAAGACCCTTAAAGCCATTCTAAGTAAACAAGTTGATGAAGGCAGAAAAAATTGGGATTGCATGATTCCATGGTGCCTATTTTCTATGAGGAAAACCCCTCCACCATCTACCGGATTTTCATCTTTCGACCTACTGTATGGCAGAGAGCCAAGGGATGTCTTGGACATGCTCAGGGAAACCGAGGAAGAGAGCGAAGAGGCCCAAATACCACTGTCTCAAACCGCAAATCGGTTATGAAAACACATTAACCTAGTTAGATCTCTAGTCTATACCCACATGGAGAAAGCCCAACACCAAGAGAAGGGAAACCGAGGAAGAGAGTGAAGAGGCCCAAATACCACTGTCTCAAACCGCAAATCGGTTATGAAAACACATTAACCTAGTTAGATCTCTAGTCTATACCCACATGGAGAAAGCCCAACACCAAGAGAAGCTTTTATATGATAAAATGGACATTTAAGAACATTTTCCATGGGGCAACACATTCTAGTTCTCTTGCCCACTTCAGAGAATAAGTTAATCTTGAAGTGGCTCTGACCTTATGAAGTATTGGAACAAATGGGAACATGCAACTACAAATTAGCCCAACCAGAAAGACGCTAAAAGACTCATACCTGCCACATCAATCTTCTAAAGGAGTGGAAGGAAAATCCATTATCCTCCCTCATTTCTATATTTTCTTGTTTGGCACCTCAAGAAATAGGTAATATAGAACTCATTCCCCAAGAACTTCCCAATGATAAGAAAGAACATTTGAATGATCTTGTTTTCACATTTCCTGATGTATTTTGCGAGGAACCAGGGGGAGGGTACACTGAACCTATCACTAGGTATGAACACCACCAGGGAACGTAGTTTACTTAAAACCCTATAGACTCCAAGAAGCAAAGAAAAAGATCATTATTGACTAAGTGGAAAGTATGCCATCAAAACATACTTCCAGTCCTTGGTCACTCCCCATTGTATTGGTGACCAAACCAGAACAAACCTGGATATTTTGCATATATTTTAAACAAGGTGACGCCATATCAGCCTTTGATGCATATCCCATGCCTCGTATAGACGACCTGATAGACAAATTGGGGAATGCAGTTTTCTTTTCAACATTGGACTTAACTAAGGGATACTTGCAGATTCTTTTACTTCGCCCAGATAAAGAAATAATAGCCTTTTCAACACTGATAAGACTTTTCCAATTCAAGGTCCTACCCTTTGGTTTACACAGTGCACCAGCGACTTTCCAAATATTAATGGGTGGGATTTTACAACCCTATTCTGATTTCTCCACGGCATACATTGATGATATTATTATTCATATCCAAGCATGGAAAGACCATCCCTATCATCTTTACACCATTATGAGAGCCCTACGAAAAGCTGGGCTGACAGCTAATGCTAGAAAATGTAAGCTAGCACAATTGTCCACACAATATCTAGGCTTGTTTGTAGGAAGCGGTAGTATACAACATCAGCAAGAAAAGTAAAAGCTGTTATAAATGCGCCAACACCTAAGACCAAACAAGACCTTAGAGTATTTTTACGACTGATTGGATACTACCAGAGGTTTATCCCCAATGTCTCAGAAAAAACATCCTGAGTAACTGACAAACTAAAGAATGCTGAACCTCAAATGATGCCTTCGACTGATGAGGATGACATCTGTTATTACAGCTTAAAACAAACTTTATGTCAAAATACCATATTGAAAGTGGCAGACTTTTCAAAAGAGTTTATCCTCCAGACTGAGGCATCTCTGAATGGACTGGGGGCTGTACTGTCCCAAATACACAACGGCTTAGAACACCTAAAATTATTTCCATGTGAGAAGACCTATTTAAAGTGAGAATTAGAAGGGGCCATACTTTATCTCAAATATTACCTTTTGGGAAGAAAATGTATCCTAGTTACTGACCATTCTCCCCTTGTTTGGAAAAGTCAGTGAAAGGAATCCAATCCACGTGTTATGCGATGGTTCATGGACTTACCACCATACTGTTTCAGAGAACAACATTGGAAAGGTAAAGATCAAAGAAATGTGGATTTCCTTTCACGGTTCCCATGTGAAACCTACATTGATACTAATCTCCCTTCTGTCCTCATTTTACTCAATCTTTCCTTCTGCCTTTGACATGGTCAACCATGTCATCCTGCTCAATCATCTCTGTGATGACCTGGCTATAACCAATCAGGTCCTGACCTGGCTGACCTCGTTCCTCTCTGATCGACCCTCCCAGGTCCAACTTGGGTCCTTCCTTTCCTCTATCTCATGCTCTACCTGTGGTGTTCCCCAGCGGTCTAACCTCTCTCTCTGGCTGTTCAACCAATACCTAGCACCTCTCACCCACCGCATTGCCACTCCAGCTCCAACTTTCAGTGCTATGCGCATGACGCTCAGCTTGTTTTCAGGCTCTCCTCTGCCACCTCTTCTCCTTCTCTCATCTCTGACAGTCTGTCTGCTATCCAGGAGTCGTCTGCCGCCAACGATCTCTGCCTTAATGCCAGTAACATGGAGATTCTCCTGATAGGCACACTTGCACCCTCCTTTCCTGTCCCTCTCTGGCCTACGTCCCTTGGCCCTCTTCCTGCTCCCACCTGTGAGGCTAAGAACTTTAGGGTCATCTTAGACTCCACACTCTCCTTTTGTCCTCACATCTCTGACGTCTCTAAGAAGTCAAACTACCAACGGCACCTCCTCAGAGGTATTCTTCCTTTCCTCTCCTTGTCCCAAAAGCTCATTGTCTCTAGAGCTCTGGTTCTGTTCAGGCTGGACTACTACAACTACCTCTTTCTAAATATGCCTGCTTCTACTCTCCACCCTCTGCAACTCATCCAGAACAGGACTGCAAGACTTTTCCTTGGCCTCAAGCTCACAGATCGTATCTCTCCAGCACTGAAATCTCTGCATTGACTCCCAGTGGCTTCAAGGATTAATTTCAAGACCCTCTGCATTGGCCACAATGCATTCTGGGGTCTGGGTCCTCAATACCTACAACTCTCTCTTCGTAAATACCTTCCTACTCAAGATCTTCACTCCTCGACCTCCAACTCCCTCAGGTTCAGTCACTTTTCCAAGCAACGAGTGGTGGTAGATCTCATTCTTCGGCTGGGGCCTCCCTCTGGAGCAGCCTCCCTGCCCCTCTGAAACTCAGGGAGAACCATCTCTGGTTCTGGAAGCACCTCTCTTCCTCTCACCTGCTGATTTCCTGTCTGATAGTGCACTGGTCACCTGAATACCCTCGGATTTCGGGCCCAGGTCCCTACCTGCCCAAGTGCACACCCACACTGCCTCCCAGCAACCCTTGCACCTGGGTCTGTATCTGTAACCCTACAGTCCCCCTACCTGCACTTTGGACACCTGCTGTCTGCACTTACCCTTGCACTGTCACCTGCTGGCCACACTTCATGTTATTGTTTTGATCCCATGTACAGTACTGCTCCCACCCCTTTCGCCTGACACTTTTCCACACCCCCCCTTGCTCTTTTCACTTGGCCTAGTAAGATCATTGTCTCTATCCTCCCTCTGTTCCCCCTTCCTTACCTCATCGTGCCTTGACACACTTGTGTATAGGTGCATTACAAATGCCATATCATATCATATCATATTTGTTCACATCACATAGGGGAAGGTGTATGAAAGACCAGAGGGTGTTTCACAACCTAGTCACTGGGGATCCTGTAATCAGGTGGCCAGGGAAAGGCAATCACTGAACGATCCCAACCCTGGTGGTGGACAAGTGAGGGAGGATCAACTGGGTAGGGGGTCCTCTGGAAATGGGGGAGAAGCACCTGATGGTGAGACTTGGTATCCCCTTTTTCCACAACCCATCTAAACCCTGTCCCTACCTATTTTATGGGAAGCTACAGCTCCCATAATTCCTCCCCACTTCACACTGACAACACTACTCAAGTTGAGGAAGTTGAGGAATGAGGACAGGAAGTGTACCTCTAGTGACTTGCAATGGCTTTGTCCCTTTAATGAGACCAGGCAGAGTCAGAAGCTCAAAATCCTAACTACACACACCTTCCACTTGTTAATACACCCTGTCGGGATAAAAGGTGGCATGCACAGGTGCACTCTGAGTGAGGTTGGGTATGAGAGGTAGCAGCTCTTCCGGGACTGATTTGAACCATGCTATCGTAGTCGGAAAGCCAAGGGACTGATCAGCAGTTGAGGAGAACGAGAGAGAGCCAGGAGAGAATGCCATACTTTCTGAAAGCTGTAAACATTCCAAGACTAAAACCAAATGAGAAGATAGGATATACCGTCAAAGTACTTCAAGGCAGCCTGCTCCCCTCCTGATTGAACTGAAGAGTTGGGGAGGAGCAGAGGAGGTTTTGGTAACGGCCTTGACTGCTACATTAAAGGCATTGAAAAAAGAAACCCAATTGACACGACTGGTGAGTTATCGAGTGGAATAAAGGCCGGTTTGTGTCAAAAGCAAATGAAACTATAACACGAGTTGAAGACTTCACGTGTGCTGATAAAACGCGTAATGGAAAATACAATTGCTGAATTGTGATGAGAGAACGCAAAGTAACAGAGTGGTCCTGTGAGGCAGAATTGAACATTCAAAAGTCTCTGTGAAATGTTTGAAGAGGTGATAAAATGGGAAACAAAGGCAGGAAAGCAACCACAATCCTGAATGAAAGTTGATTGAGTGAAAAGCATAAAGTATATTTGTATGTGTATTTTATTTATTTATATAGCGCACCTTACCCTGGGGCATCCGGCGTGTATCTTGGGTTACATGACATGTTAACATAAGCATAACATACAGGGAAATATACAATATACAAGGAAGAAGCATAATTTACAATCATGTACAGAGTATTTGCAGGGAAATAGATAATCAGGTAATTTGCAGAGTGAATACAACACAGATTTATGCGGTGAGCCGGAGGGCACGGATGGTGGCACAGGGAAAGTTAGTACACAGAGAGATCCTGCGCAGACAGCCATATTTTGGCCTTACTCTTAAAGGCATGGACCGAAGGTTCAGCTCTGAGAGGGTTTGGAAGTGAGTTCCATAGTTCTCTGCAGTTTAAAGCGGGTTATGGAGAGGGAGTTGGTCTGGGCAGTTCTGAGAGGTCAGTTGGAGGTGTGGTAAGCAAATCTGCAGGCCAGGTAGTTGGGCGCTTGGTTGGCGAGGCATTTGTGTGTTAAAGCAAGTGTTTTGAGTGAAACTCTTTGTGATACTGGAAGCCAATGAAGACTCTGCCTGATGTCAGAGATGTGCTGATTCCTGGGGATGTTTAATGCAACTCTAAGGCATTATTCTGGATAACCTGTAACTTGTTGAGATTGCATTGATTTGTACCTAGATAGAGGGCGTTACAGTTATCAATTATGGATATAACCAGGGTCCTGGCTAGTGTGGGGCAGTTGGTAGGTGTGAGAAAGTGTTGGCAGATTGTGATGATCTTGTAGGTGTAAGCTATGGCCGAGGATACTGTGTTAGTTTGCATTAAAAGGGATACGGTGGAGTCAAGATATATACATAACGTTTTGGTGTCATTGGAGACTTTTATGGTGTTACCATCAATGACAAAGGATTTTAAAGAGGGGACTAGTTTGTTGAGTCTATGATGAGAGCCCAAAATGAGAAGCTCAGTCTTTTCATCATTGAGACAGAGTTTGTGTTGAGCCATCCAGGCTTGGATGACTTGGTAAATAGTGTTAACAGCTAGTGGGCCTCCTTACGACCTAGGCGCTAGTGGGTTAACGGCACCGTCAAAGGCTACGGCGTCGTTAACCTATTAGCGCCTAATTACGAGGTCCCTTTGCGGGACCCGACCTTAACGGCTGGTGTAGACCAGCCGTTAAAGTAGGGACCCGCAAAGGGACCTTGGTGCTAATTACGGTGCCGTACTTAGCGCCTTCCCCATTCCCATTGAGCCCTATGGGGCAAAAATGGGAATGGGGAAGGGCCATGGAGGAAGGGGGAATTACCGCCCCGCCAACCTTGTAATGGGGTTGTAATTCCCCCTTTCTCCATGCCGGAGTCAGTAATTTACCAGCATGGACCATGGTGCTAATAGCACCATGGTCTTCCGCCAGGGTCGTAATGAGGCCCAGTGTGTTAGCTGTGTGATCGCCAGTAATGTGAATGAGTATCTGGGTGTCATCAGCGTAATTCGTGTAGGTGACACCAGATAGTCCAAAATTTCAAACAGTGGTTTCGTTAACACATTATAGAGTGCAGGGGAGACACACGATCCTTGTGGTACCCTGCAAGGAACTGGAGAAGTTTCAGCAGCAGCAGTGGGGGAGAAGACCCTGTGGGATCTGTTCTCCAAGAATGAGCTGATCCATGCAGGAGTTTTGTCTGAGAAGTGGGCAGCTAATTTTAGATGTCGGCAGAGGATTTGGTGCTTAACCAAGTCAAAAGCTGGTGATAAATCAAGAGGGAGTAGTAGAGCTAACTTGCCCTTGTCTTTATGGTCTTCAATCTGGGTTTTTAAGTCAATAAGGGCGGTTTTTGTTCCGTGACAGGGTTGAAAGCCTGATTGCCTAAGGCCCAGGAGTTTGTTAGTTTCCAGATAGTCTTGGATCTGTAGGTAGGCTGCGCGATCCAAGATTTTTAACAAAGGAGGAAAGGCACAGTAGTGATAGGCCTGTAATTTGTAGGTATACTTGCAACCAATGTGGGTTTTTTAAGAAACGGGATGACCCAGGCATCCTTCAAGTTATCAGGCACGATACCTGTGCGAAATGATGAGTTTATAAAGGCGGTAATGAATGGGGCTAAATTGTGTGAAGCCTCCTTGATAATAGGGGCTGAGCATAAATCACCCAGGCAGTTGGAAGGTTTGAGATTGTTGATGGTATTTTCAACCTGAATAGTAGAGAGAGGCATGAAGCTAAATGGTTAATGAGTGTGGATGCTAGGTTTAGAGCTATCGTATTGGGACTCGCATTGCGGGTCAAGCTGGAGGCAAACGTTTTTGTCGTTAATTTTGGCTTGGAGTATAGCTATTTTATCAAGGAGTGCTTTTTGAATATTGACACACTAGGTACTATCTTTAGTACACATTTCGGGTGATGTTGCAGAGGATTCTAGTTCTTTTAAAATCTAAAACAGCTCTTTCGTGTTTGATTTGGCTCTTAAGATTTGCTTGTTGTTTGTGTCTTTTTTGGCCTGGAGGATTGCATTTTTGTAGTTCAAGGTTGCTAAGGCAAGGCTAGCTTTGTTCACTTCAGTAGGACTGCTTTTCCAGCGGGCTTCTAGGTTGCGTTTTTCTTTGCGTAGAGCTCTCAACTGCGGAGTGAACCATGAGTTGAGGTGGGCACGTCGTTTGGGTTTCCTAGATTTGATGGGTGCAATAAGGTCGAGTGCTTTCTGCATAGTCTGATTGAACATGTCTACCAGAACAGTAGGATCAGTGCAAGAGGAGGAGTGTTCATTGAGAACTGGAAGGAGAAGTGGGAGCAGTTTTTCTCATGTTATGTCGCTCTCTTTTCTTTTTTTTCAATACATTTTTATTGACATTTAAACAACAAACAGGACAGCTTATGAAACGTATATAAAGCAATTGGGAAATGAATGAAGAACCCCTCCTTCCCTCCCTCTGACCCTCCAACCCCCCCTTGAATCAGAGCAGTACCTAGGGGGCGTTGCCATTGGTATGTGGTTTGGGGCTCACTGCGTATCCCCTTCTCTACAATCCACGGCGGGCTCGAGCACCGCTTCACTCTATATGGTTTCGTCTACATGGTCGGGGTTTATCCCCAAAAAGGGTCATGGCCCTCAGGCACCATGCTCGGCGTGCGCCCTCCGTAATGTAGTTCAGTAGGACTAACCATTCTGTGTTAAACTTTAAGTGGTCTTCTTGTAGTGAGTAGGTTAGCCATTCCATTGCTAGGAGAGACCATATTTTTGCAATCCATTTGTGGGCTGCTGAAGGATGTGCTGATTTCCATCTGCGTGCAAGAACCAGGGCCACCGCCATAATCATTATGACGTATAGCTTCTGTGGGGTTTATTATTGGTTTGCTCTAGTGCCCCATTCAAGCCTATTATAGCCAGGCCCCAGTTCCCCTCAATTTTTTGACCCAAGACTTGTTCGAAAGCTGAGTGGATCGTCTCCTCTCCCAGAATTGAGCTGTTTTCGAGCACGACCACCACATATGGCCCTGTGTGCCTGTCTGGCCACATTTCCTCCCACATGCTTGAGAGGCCCTGGGTAGAGCCTGTGGATCTTAGCTCGGGTGAGGTGCCATTGTGTTATGAGCTTCATCCATATTTCCCGGATTTGGATAGATCTTATGAGTTTCGTTATTTGATTCCAGGGTTTCATCCAGTTTGCTGTTTCTATTGCGGTACCTGTATCAGCCTCCCACGTAGCTTTGTTTGACATGGGTGGTTTTGGCTCCTCTTCTTTAATGAGCTTATGTATGTTTGCGACCACTTTCTTATCCCCTGTGTTCGTGTTGAGACATTTCTCAAATGCGGTGAGATTCCGGGATACAGCTGCTTTCAATTCAGGGTGGGACAGCCAGTGCCTCATTTGGGCATAGGCGAAGCGTTGGTTTTCTCCCAGATCAAAGTCTGTTTTGCACTGGTCATAAGTTTTGAAATGGGGTCCTTTGAACATGTGCTTTACTTTGCGGCAGCCCCCTCATCTCCAGACCTGAAATGCGGTTGTGACGAGTCCCGGGGTGAACTAGGGGTTCACAAAAAGAGACATGTGGGGGGAGAGGAAAGATGTGGTCCGGGCTTTGGTTACCACCAGGTCCCAAGCCCTACCCACTGTCCCCGTGATGTTGATTGCATACAATCGTGGTGGTCTGTCCACCTCGGGTACCCACAGCACTTCCTCCAACTCCGTTTCCACCACGGCCCTGTCCATCGTTTTTCATACCTTCTCCCTGTCGTCCCTTTGCCAGTCTCTGATGACTCTTATATGAGTGGCCACGTAGTATGCTTTGGAGTCCGGGACTCCCATTCCCCCACTCCCGAGTGGCATTCACATCACCCTCAACGCTACTCTCGGTGGATTTAAAGTTCCAGAGGAATCTGTCCGTAGCTTTATGGAGGGATTTGAAAATACGAGGCGGCACATAGATTGGGAGGGAAGTGAAGTGGTAAAGGAGCTGCGGCAGAACACCATTTTTAAAACATTAATGCGGCCTAGCCAGGATATGGCCAGTTGACCCCAAACGATTCATTTTGTTTTCAGCTTCTCTAGTGGGGGGTTAAGTTTGCTTGGTATAACCCTTCGACTGTGTTGGTGAGCGTTACACACAGGTAGTTGATGGAATTTTCTGCCCATCTGAATTGGAAATGTTGTTTAAGAGTTAGTATCTCCTGCTGGGATAGTGTGAGATTGGGGATTTCTGACTTGATTATATTAACCTTTAGACCCGCCACCGACCCAAATCGGTCAAGCTCTTCTTGTGCCGCTCTCAAACAGGTGTTTGGCTGGGTCAAGGATAGAATAATGTCATCGGCGAAAGCAGCTATTTTGTGTGGTTCCCCCCTGAATGGTATCCCCCCTATCTCATGTTCACCTTAATTGCCGCCAGAAATGGTTCTAGGTGTAGGGCGTAAAGAATGGGTGACAATGGGCATCCTTGTTTCGTCCCCCTTTGCACAAGGATCAGTTCTGAGGTGCAGCCGTTTAAAGCCAGTCTCAGGAGTGGACGCTGATAGTTGGCCTTAACTCTTCATAAAAACTCAGCCCAAATACCATCTTCCACATAATTGAAAAAAAAATCACCACTCCACTCTGTCTAAGGCTTTTTCAGCATTATAGTTAGTAGGAGAGCAGGGATTGCTTTTTTTTAGCTTTTTTGATTAAGTGGGCTATTCGTCTGATATTGTTGCTCATTTGCCTGCCCCGCACGAAGCCTGATTGGTCAGTGTGGACACATTTTGGGAGGATAAATTCTAGCCTGTTGGCTAGTATTTTAGTGTGGATTTTGCCGTCTACATTTATTAATATAATGGGGTGGTACAATCCACATTCGGTCGGATCTTGTCCCTTTTTATGGATTAGAATAACTTTTGCCTCTTCCGTAGTTATCGGTAGCTTTTTGGGTGCCTCTATGTGGTTAAATAGGATGGTAAACTGAGGGATTAAGTCTTTTTTGTGAAGCTTGTAGAATTCTGCGCCATATACATCAGTGCCATGGGATTTGTTGAGTGGGAGTGAGTTAAAGGCTGCCCTTACTTCATCCCTAGTGATTTCCCCCCTCTAGCATATCTCTGATTTCTCTAGTCAATTGATTTAGATGTGCATCTCCCAGATATTTCTCTTGGTTTTCTAGGTCCGGGTATTCAGTGCTATATAAGTTGGTGTAGAATTTAACAAATTCTTGTTGTATGTCCTCGGTTTTGGTACAATTCTGGCCCACATGCTGCTTTATTTTCAATATGGTTCTATCCCTTTCTTCTTTCCTGAGCATTGTAGCCAGTAGATGGTCTGATTTATTGGCTTTGACATACAGCCTCTGTTTAAGGCAAAGCAGATTGCGCTCCACTGCCCTGGTCTGCAACATGTCCAGCTGTCCACTGATCATCCTGAATTCCCTTTTAATTGTGGGGGTTTGTTTATGGCCCATTTTGGGCATCAGCTCTTTAAATTTGGCCTCCAGATTGGTTTCCTCTAATCTCAGCTCTCACATGCGCCGAGCTTTGATCGTTATAATCTTGCCTCTAAGGGTCAATTTAAGCACGTCCCACCAGTTCTGCCAAGTTGTGTCCCTCACCTTGTTGGTCTCTAAGTAGCAGCTTATTTCTTCCAAGAGCTCCCCTGCTAGGATTATGTCTTTGAATAGATGTGCCGGGTATCTCCACTTCCAGAGGCGGGCGGACGCCTGTTCCTTCCTAGTTCTAGGGTCATGGGCACGTGGTCGGAGAGGGAGATGGCCCCCAGCGTGATGTCTGCTACTTTACCCATCAGAGGGGTGGACAGCCAGATATAATCAATCCTAGAGTGCGACCTGTGAGCGTGGGAGTAAAAGGTATATCCCTCACGCTCTTCCTGTTTGGTTCTCCATGCGTCAACCAGTCCCAGTTGGTGTAGTTTCTGTTAGGCAGAAATATATGCAGTACCCTTTGGGAACACCACACACAATTAAGACTATAAGTGACAGTACAAATTCACCTTTGGTACAAGCCTGTACTACACAGTAAAGTGGTAGCGATGCCTGAGCAGCCAGACTTATCTCAAGAGCAAGTGAGCAGTATTAATAGTTACACAAAGGACAGCAATTACTATGATTCAAACAAACACTGACTCAAGGTTTCTGAGTAAAAGAATATACATTTATTTACACATCAGTTATATAACATCTCACTAAAGTAAAGCAGTTGAAAAATCACACTCTTAATACACCGCACCACTCCCAATAGATTATGGACAAGTTAAGCTCAAAAAATGAAGTGTGAGCAAAATAACACTCCAACATTTTAAAAGGGAGGGAAAGACAAAGTTAGATACAAATTGAGGAGCACCAACAGGTAAGTAAGTAGGGCAATCTAGAAAGAGGAACTACAATGATGGAATCAAATCAAAAAGGCTTAGGGCCAAAGTCAATAGGACAAAAGTATTTTGCTCAAGATCACACGTTCAGGGTAGTTCGCGATTAAGTCTTTGCCAAGAGTTCCGGACGAAGTTGGTCGGAAGAAAAGTTAGTTTAAAGAGTAGAGAAGGACAAGCCCCCGTTTTGACAACAGGTTTCACACACCTTCACCGCGGCTGGATGAAACGAACAACCGAAAATGCACAGTACCTTTAAATGGAGAAGAAGCTGTAGTTGAGGCAGACATTCCTGGCAGGTCCTGCAGGCTCATGGTTCCTGAAGCAACTGTCGGACTGACACGAAGTAGGAAGACTGGAGGGTCTTGCAATGCCCAGGGAAGAAAACAGCAGCAGAGCAAAGCAATGAATAAAAGGTGTGCTCCTTAAAACCCAAGCAGGGTCCGACCTTCCTGGCTATCCGGTTCACAGTAGCTCTGTACAGCAAATTCGACCAGCGGAGGGAGTCCTGGCTTGCAGTTTAGGCGTACTGGTTGGTCCCACCAGCTCAGTGGAAGAAGATTCCTGGTAGATCTTCTCTGTCATTGGAGTCTGAAGATTCGGTCCTGCAGCAGGACTTCACCGGGTGGTTCAGTCACTGTAGGGGTCCTCTTGTCAGCTCCTCGTCAGTTCTTTCATTCCAGTGGCGACTCTGCCTTTCCAGACACACAGACCTGCTTTTTATGCAGTTTTCCCCCATTCACACAGCCTGGCTGTCAATCACACAGCAGGGTGGCTGTCCTGGCGGGACAGTCACCTAGCCAATCAAACGGGAGTACGTATATGGTCCAGCCAGTTTAAGTTCGAGGCTACCAAGTTAGCCTAAAACAATACCAAGGTTATTTGAGATAACTGCGGTAGGAAAAATAGGGTAGTTACCACTGCCACCAGCCAATTCTTGATAAAAAGGGAGCTAAACAATTCTCCAAGAGAAACAGACAAAAAGGGATAAGTATTAACCTTTCCAGTACTCTATGTAAGATAATTTGTACTGGGCTGTGGATTTTTAGAGAGACTAATAAAGTCAATATCAACTTTACATGTTCTGGGAGACAGTAGTTAGTCCCAGAAAATGAAGTCTGAGTTGGGAAGTCTAAAAGACAACCCTGTGTCCCTGCACTGAAGGTGCTGTGTAACACATAGTAAAAAGATTATGCCTATCGAGTAGGTGAGGCTCCACAGTCTATGAACGCAATAATGTTAAACAGACACAGCAAAACACATGTACGCATGGAAAAAAAAGGCTCACACTCTTACCAGGTGAAAAAAATAATCCTAGAAATCCAGCAAAGCTGCTGAGGGACTCAGTAGGTAAGGGAAATTAGCCATTCTGGAGAATTCTCCCTAACAGTAATGACTTCCACTACCTCATCCTCCTCATCCTCCTCATCCTCCTCTGTATCCTCACGCCTGTTCCCCTCTGCATGCCCTTGGGGAGGTGGTGGTGGTGGAGGGGTTGGGGGTTGGGCTGAGATGGAAGTGGCACCAGCAGCAGCCATGGATGCCATCAGGACAGCTGTCAGGAATTTTCCAAAAGGAATTAATGCACTAGTAAAAGGAGGTCCACCAAGGATCAATGTCGAGCAATACTCTGTCTTGCTTGGAAATCCAAAAGCAGAATGAGGATCAGCTCTGGGTTGTGGCCTTTTATAGGGGTGTTGCGGTGCACTTTGCGGACACCTGCACTGTCTGCGAACACTTCAAACACCAAAAAAGGGCAAAAAAGTTCCAAAAAGGATGTAGATCACTAGGGACATTGTCTGGGATATGTGCAAGCGTGAATTTTTCCAGTAAAATACCTTGCACTGCTCAAAGAAGCACTTTTTTAATGTCCGGGGGGGCCAGACTGTGTTAGCGAACAAGGACCCATGATTAGTGTGGGTGCGGTCACATGATGACGTTCGACATGTTTGTGAATGGGATGGAGTGTCTGCAGGACACCAAGTGCACGGGGTCGGGTGTACGCATGTGTGCAGGTGTTCTACAGATAGTGTTTGTGTCCCTGAACTGATGAAAAGTGCGACACACGTGCAGCAGACAGTTACGGACAGGCGCGATGTTCGTGGGACCCAAGGGTGTACTACGCATACTTGTGGGTGTTCTATGGAGAGAGTTCAGGTTCCCGACTAAATTAAATGTAGGTCACAACTTTGTGGATAGGCAGTCGGGCTATGTGTTCTACGGACATATTCATTGTGGTTGCAGACAATGAAGTCTCATCATAACGTTTTTCTTTCTGGGGAGTTTTTGGGGATGGTTCGCTTGGACATGTAGAAGGGGTACAGGTACATGTGGGAATGTGATATTTAATGTTTTCCTTTATATGGTCCTCTACAAAGTTTTTTATAAGATTGAAATTTGTCATTAATAGATCAATTTTTTGCTCTACATGCTGCAGATGATTTTCCAAGGTGTCTGTTTCTGTATTATATTATATATATATATATTAAATACACATAAAAAAAAATGTTATCAATTGGTTTATTTACAGAAGTGTAGTGTTTACCATTACTATCACTGTTTTAACTCATTTCGTCCCAAGGAAAATGTTCTTCTAGCCATTCCAAAATTCTAGACATTTCTGTGTAAAAAAATTAAAATACTTTTAATTTACCCTAATACAGAAAGTTTCTAAATATATGAAATTAACGTATTGTACTTACCGGTTTCTTTTTAAGTTTTGCTGTTACTGCTGCGTAGGTGTGCTGTTGATTTATGTTGCGCAGTTTCTGTGAGGTAATTCTGCTGGAGGCATATGTTATTTTCTTTTGGTATGTTCCATTATGTTGCATATGCTATGTAATTGGACTGTTGGTGCCTTACATATACAGTTTGCACTTCTTATTTATTATTTAATGTAATTTATGTATGTGCTGCTTTTTGAACATGTTCAGTGTTTTTATTGCATGATACAACAATGTAAGATACCCGCTGAGTTTTTGGAAATTGTTGATGTTGACCGAGTCTGTCTGTGGTCATGCGCGCGGTCCGCGGAACTCAGTTCACTAGCATGGGGTAGGGGGTTCAGTATGTTCTATGTTACATGTATATAAACTAAGGGAACTCTACTAAACACCTATCAAATTCATGCTATCTATATCTATATTCAGTGAAAAAACTTTGTTAATGGGGCGTTATGGTTAAGTTGAGCTACTAAAAACCTATCAAATTCAGTGAAAAAACTTTTTTAAAGGGACGTTATGGTTACAAATAAAACCGAAAAACCCCTGAAATTCACCAGTTATGGTAAGCTAAGCAACCATAACTTGTGCCACCACCATGCACTGCTAAGAGTAACACCTAGAACATCAAAGATGCATCACAAATGCGCTGCTATAAAGCAGTGCAATATTCCCTTGTCTCCAAAGAGCTTGATTAACAATTTATTGTGCAAAAAATAAACATTCCTTTTCACATATACACTGTACTGAAAGAAAACTTCAAAAGACCCTCTCAGTACGCTGCAATATAATCTGGCAGCTTGTTTAGAAAACAAGTTAAACTATAGCATGCAGACTGCCACACCCATGAAAGCTACAGAAAACCATGTATCTATTATACATGTGTTCCATTTTTGCATGTCAGCATGTCGGACAGTGTTTTTTTGTAATTGTAATTGTAAGCGCTGCCTGCCATGCAAAGATGGCAGATGGCATGTACAAGTATGTCCTATGGAAACCGCCTGCTTTTTGTAAAGCAGACGGTTTCCATAGGAAATCTTTGGTTTCACGCCAGCATGAACATTTCATGTTGGTGTGAAACCAAGTTGTTTCTGAAGGCTGAGTGCAAACAGGAGCCAGAAACGTAACTCCCACTACACCCCCGCCCTCTGCTTTCAAAAACAATGAATATTCCTCATAGCATGAATGGAGGCATTAAAACAGGCATAACTGTGTTACACCTATCTTTAGTGCCTCCAATTACACTTCGTGTACTTCAAAAATGAGCTCCTATGTATTTTCTTATTTCTACAGAAAACAAAAATCACAGAATGCTTCTATAAAAAGGCTTTCATGATTTCGCAAAAAGTAAGTATATCCATGTAATATATATTCCTGTACAAACCGCCATGGAAGCAAGACGACACGAAGCAACACAGGTTCGATCCCCGGGTCTGCGCTTAGAAACCGTGGGTTTTTAAGCGCATTATAAATACACAACTAAGACCAAAAAATAACGTTACACAACTAAGGCTGTGTGAGCGCTTTTAAAAATTCAAAATAAATAAATAAATAATATTTCTACTTTGTATTATAACAGGAATAACATGCTCCACGTTCTTCACAAGCCAGTAACCTCCCACAACCCAACTTAACTTAACTGACGACCACAGCACCATTACTGGCACATGGAGCCTTCAGAAGAGGTTATTATTAATATTAGCACACAAGTTTATATTGCAGGGTGCTAACAGCAATATAAATGCTTGCTCCAGCCTATTCCTCATAACAAATACTCACCCGATATGACCGCCAGGGAAATGCAATTCAATGCTCATGCAAAGCCCCTCTTTCTTGTTCATGGTGGCAAACATAGCAGAACAGGCAGACTATCCGCGTAAAATGCTCTTCTAATACACTTCATGAATGTTCTTTCCATTCTATGCAGACTACACCTACCAACAACTATATTAACTGTATATTACACACATTAAATAAACACCCATTACATATTATAACAGTTTGCAAACATGTATTGTAAGATTTGGAATATCTCTACTATGTGTAAAACAGATATTGCAAGTCACCAAATCACCAATATGTAACATAAACAAGCCACCTACTATTAATCACTTATAATACATGGAGCCCACAATATCAGTAAAAAAGTTGATCAAATAATCTTATTAATGGCTAGTTGTCAATTCCATCAAACCTGCAACAAGAAAATGACATCATAACTGTTATGTAGTCATTTATTACACATCAGACTTAAAGTTACAATGTCAGCTCCGTTGGCCAGCACAAACACAATTCCGCTTGTCACTGCAGCACTTGATTACTGCAGTGACAGTGTCACTTAATTAAAGCAACGAACAGCTTTTTAAATGCCTTGCTTGTAAAGTAGTCTTCTGTGACACCTCCCAGCCATGAATTAGCAATAAACGGCTCACGGTACAATGTTTAATGTGTGCACTGCTGAAGTTAAACACACGTGTGCAACAATCTGCATGCTATTTTAAACCACAAAAGTGAAACATGTGTTCGATGTATTTAAAACTTCTTATTTTTTTTTTCTGTAAAACTTTGAAAGCTACATGTCAGCATGTTTGAATCCAAAGACACTTCACATTGAGTATATGGATCAGCAAATGCAATATCTGTTACATTAGATCAAGCAAGAGTCCGGGTATTAAAGGGGATGCTAGAACAGAGTGTGTCCAGATATCATAATGAATAAAATGCCTTGCTACTTTTCTTTTCAAGGATATTGGAAGTTATCTCAGAGTTCCATGGCCTAACAGGGGAACTCACCCTTCCTCTATGTGGTCAAAGAACTCCTCTGTGACTTGCAATATCCTTATACCATATGGTGGGGTGTACTTAAGGCCAATTAACATTTCCAGGCAGACAAAATAAAGAAAGAGAGAATAAGTCAGATAAGCAAAAAACAGTGTGCCACTAGCACCTTGTAGACACCGTATAGACAGAGAGGGGCCATTATCACAGGATAATGATTCGTCACCAAGGTATGACCCGAGGCGAAACGCGAGGGTCCTAAATTGTGGTAGGGCCACTATCCCAAGCGATAATGACCCCCTCCTATATTCTATAGGTCTAGTAGCATATAGTGATAGTTGCAATACATTTCTTGGTGTTTGGGTGGTGAATGAAAAAAGTAACTTTAATAGTGAGTAAAGTAACTATACAAACTGAGTTAGTAAACTGAATGTGGGTTTATTTTGTAATATTTAAATAACCAGGTTGTCTTCATAAGGTAAGCATTTTAATGTCAAACTTGTTGAATTGAAACCGGTTTAACGTGAGCTTACATTGGGGTTGCCATGTAAAGGTAAATGGTGTCTTGATAAGAAAGCAAAAACGTTTTCTTTTCACCATTGTTAGAACAATGACAACAATGAAAAAGGTACACTGCAAAAACGCTAACGCGTCTAGAGAGGCATTTTGTAGAGAGGCTGTGCGGCACTACATTGTACCTTCCCATTTCAAGTAATTTGGCCATTGCAAATTGAAATGTTACCTGACAGAAGGGGTGGGGGGCCTGAGTAACTAAAGAGGATGTAGCCTACAAGGCCCGTTATCCCTCACCATAGACAATAATTACTAGGTTTGTTCGCTTGACCATCTTGGGAGCCTACTCCTACAGTAATGAATGTGCCAAGTATGATGTAGGGGGTTAGGGATTTGGCCCTGCAATGTCTTTCTATACTGAAGACAGGGCTGATGGGAGTTGTTGGCCCAAGCACCTCGGGACACACTGTTTTCCTATTTTACAGGTTTAGTAATTTCAAGTTGTCTGACATTTTTTGATTTTCTACAGGTCTGACCCCACCACTTGGCTTCACAGACAGGGGGTTTAATTGTGTGCTTTATTTTTTATTTACAGATCTTGACCCAGCATGATTTTCTTTTTAAATACATAGGTAAATGAATACCAAATGGCTACACAGAAGTCATGCAGTGTTTAATGTGGGGGTGATGTTTGTGGCGTAGATGTAAATTCCAGGAGAGGTATTGAAAGTTTAAGGCATGTGTGTTGCCTGCAGATGGGTGAGACATAACCTTGACTAGCAATGCGGAACAGGGCAATAGGACATGCAAAGGTGCCCAGGCAAGCATCAGTAAATCCTCAACAATTCATTTATCTTATTCTTGAAGTGCTGGGTGTTATCTCATATGAAACCTGAGTATGCAAGCACCTGACTGGTTCATAAGATGTGTTGAGGCATGGATGCCTTTTTGTACGATCCACCAAAGTTAACTTTTTAATGCCTTTGCTGATTTCTTTCTAATCTGACAAAACATTTCAAGAGAATATGGACCTTTTCACCTACAAAGTGCCTGTAAATATTAACAATGACCTGATTATTAATGCCTCTCAACAATCAGTCGGTAACATGACACCTATGATCTTCTCCCTTGGAATCATGGGATGAGGGGTGTGTGCTACCATGGGCAGTTACCAGAAGAGCAGGTGCGATGTAGGTTCGGAATGACAGTGCTGCCCACACGCAGTAAACAAGAGAGTGGTGGTGTTGGAGAATATGTATGGGTGGTGCTGTAAAGAGAAGAGGCGCATGTTAGATGGGCAGAGTGAGAAAGGTATTAAGAAGGTCAGATCGTTCATGGCTAAATGTGTGGAAAGAAAGCTGTTCCCAGAAGTGCTGAAAATTATAGTTGAGGGTGCTGGGGGGAAAGCATGGCAGGATGGGGTAGAATTCACTGGTTCGTCCTTCTGGGGGTTCTTCCTCAATGATACATAAACAGAGGAGGCCAACGTCAGTACCCTCTGTGTTTTCCCAACCTGCTTAATTTATGCAGCCAGCACCCTTGAGCTACTTTTGCACAGTCTCTCTTAAAAGGCGCACTGTGCTGCTTATAAGTTTGGCATGCCACTTTTGAAGACCACATCGGGCTGCAGAGTGCATGAACGGCTGTTGTTCTTCATTCAAAACACTTTGTGCAGCTACCTGCATTTTCTGCAACACCACTGAGCTTGTAGTCAGGATGTTATGACCTCGTCTCCTTTTAACACTGGGTTGCATTGTCCATTGACCCACTATATGCTGTCTCTCCTTCGTCCCCCTGTACTTCCTGCTCCTCAACTTTAACAAAATGTTATGCAGGTTTGTCTGTCCCCTGCTTCTAGTCATTGGGCCTCATTACAACAGTGGCAGTAAGGCAACAATGGCACCGGTAGTGCCACCGGCGCGTTGTTGCCATACCGCCACATTACAAGTTCTGCTCGCGGAGGCCACTCTGCACGCCTGGTCAGACCAGGCGTGCAGAGCAGCACCCGCGAGCAGAACAGGATGGTAGAAACGGGAGGGGAAAGGGAAATTACCGGGCCCACCGAGGTCAGAATGGCCCTGTTATTCCCCTTTCGTGGGACCCGGAGCCGGACCCGAGTTTGGGGGTAGCCATGCCCTTACTAAGGGCATGGCTACCTCCAAGCTTGTAATGAGGCCCATTGTGTCATTCAGTGGGAATACCAACCGCAAGTCAAGGTGCAATACTGGTAGGGGCTGCTAAGTTATTGGTACCAAGGAAAATAAACATGCAGCATGCTAATGTGATTAACCCGATACTGTTGGAGATGGATGTAGTTTTGCTGAGAGAGAGTTAATGAAACAAAGCAGGATACATCATTGTAGATTGGAAACACACACCACACAGTACTGTAACCCCATATCAAACTCTTGCAATGCCATTAGAACATTAATTAAACCCTTGTGAATCAGAAGAACACAACACACAGTACTGTACCCCCTCCCTTGTCACCCTCTTCTAAGGACAATAGTAAATGTACTAGTTGTGACTAATCTGGACAACTCATCCCTTCTCCTAAGAGGGGAGCCACCTCTGGGGAGAGAACCTAAGTGGATCAAACCACCCCCAAGCTGAGAAAGCTTGGAACAACAGACTGTGAGAGCTCTACATGTTCAAACAAGAGTCTGAGGAAGTATCACAAGGAAATACGTCACAGACACATTACTAAAGAAGGTGTAAGCCCCACGAATATTGTGGAAGAGCTACAAGAATTAATCAAGGAGCTATCCAGAGACAATTATAGAAGATCATATTAGAAAACAAGTACAAGAAAGAGAGACATTGATATAAAGAGACTGACAGAAGATAACAGAATACCAGGCGAATTAAGCCACCCCCTGAACTCGTTAAAGTTGGTTGTATTAGTGGTAGGGTCAAGTAGAATTAAATTTGGATGAAAGACATTATTTTCTTTGAGTTTTCCTGATATAAGACAAGCACCTTTAGTTCCTTTAGATAGGCAGGGAAATCCCTCTATCAGTAGGGAAAGATTGGCGTTCTTCTCATAAGTTTATTAAAAGCAAGCCAGAATGTCCTTAATGTGTCTGACTCCTTCTTCTGACCTGCCACAGCTACTAGAATTGACTCCAGTGTCACTGACCTCAAGTATAGCAGGCAAATAGGTCACCAGCGATGCTGAACCATCACATCTGAACAAGTGGCATGGACTAGGAGGGGGACTCTGCAACTCCCATCCTATTATTCCTCAATGTCATATATTTTTATGGCATTAAGGTGCTGGTAGGCTGGTTTTCCTGGTTTGCAGTGTGCCTACATTGTTTGGATCTGGTCCAGCCACTTACCTTCATCACAGGGACATGTAATATTAGGTTTTTTCAAATGGATTCAGTAAATAATAACGCCCCGAACATTCTCTTTGAATTATCATTAGATTTCCATCTGCTCATTCTTAATAATACATCTTAAAACAGGGATATTTCAAATGCTTTTTCCGACAGTTAGCCTGAATTGAAAAATACCATCAGGTTGACCTCTCCTACATGACCGATTTGGAAATCCTTATATTATAGAAGGACATCATTAGACATGATTCATAGTTTTCATAGGTTCAGTCTCAATAGGAGAATTGATGGACAGCAATACAGACTAATACATTATTCCATTTTAATGGAAATCTCTTCTTAAGTGTCAAATACTGATACACACCTGCTCTTAGGAAGCAGGATGAATGCATACCTGAGCTGAAATCAAAAAAAAGAGGGCACTGGTTATTATAATCCAGAAACTCTATTTCTCTGGGCCCTGCCCGGGTGTCAAACGTTAAGGGTGATGAAGTGTTTCTGAGTCCCTTGTGGACGTGAGTGTTCAGTAGAGCATTCCTTTTTGTGGATGGAAGCAGATCTTCTCTGGAGAGCTGGAATCTAAAGAACTGGAGATGAGAAGGAAATCATTATTCATGAATGATATATATATTCCCAGCAACCTCTGACCCTTGATATGCAGAATAACACCTGATGCGGATGCTCACTCCGCCAGGTAGATGACTCTTCCATGTATTGTTGATACACAATTCCTGAAATGTCATGCTTAATGCCTTAAATTGGAAGTTATGCTTTAATACAGGCAGGTTAATTTTATTATATTATCACAACCCTTGCTTTGTACCCTTTGTCCTCGAGGGAAATGGGCGATGGTGCATTGGCACTTGAAGTAAGCAGAGATATTAATGAAAGGAACGGTTTACACAAGCGTCCCACATGTTCATAACTGCTGCCGTAGTTTTAACCTAGGTGTTCTGGAGGAGGCTTTGATCACACTGTTTATAACATTTGTAAAGTTCTGTTAGTGTCACACTCGTGACTATTACTAATTACCTGACTAAGTACCTACATTTCCAGCATAGGTTTTGCAACGTCTTGGACTTCTATAGCTTGATCCGAATCATAGATTGAATGACACAGTCTCTTGTTTCTTATGCATTTAATTAACCTTCACCTGGAAACACGTTTTCATCACACTCATGGGTAAGAGAAGGTCAGAGGTTCAAAAGGGCGGCCGTTTTTCTCCATGAGCATAGCTTTATGCTACTAATGCTGCCATCTTGGAAAGGAATCTTACAACCAGTTAATGATATTCAGTAAGCACATCTAGGCAGCCATACATGTCCTGGCAGTAACTGACTATAGAAAGCTGCTGGTCTAGTGGTTATATGGCGTTTAGTGTCAGGAACCATATTCCTGACATTACGCCATGGTACTAGACGGTACCAGAGGTGGGAAACAGTATTTTCCAATATCAGCACTATCAATGACATCCAGAGGAGTTTTGATTTAGGCATTAGTGTTTTTTTTAAATAAAATGTTTTATTGTATTTGTTTTGAATTAAACCTTTACAAAACAATCAATGATAAATATATATAAAAACAAGCATGACAATATTTAAAACAAATGATGAAAAAACTCAAGCACAGAGAAGAGAAAAAGGAAGAACAAGTTTTCATGACCTTTCATCTTCACATACTCAAGTTATACAAGTTGCAACAATATATCTATATTTCCCAGAATAATTTTCAGGGCCGGATGTTCACTGAGCAGGCTGTCTGTCTGATAGACGAGAGAAGCTTCTTCATATCCTCTAAGGAGAGGGAGTTGAAATTAAATGTTTCCCATTTAAAAGAATGGGGTTTAATTTCTTCAGGGAGGATTGTGCTTGGGTAGACACCTGACGGAGGCCTATAGCTTCGCAAGCTTTTTGAATTTTCTTATGGAATGCACGTTGGACCTTCTCATAATCTTACTGCAAGGGTTCGAAGGGAGGTGATAAGGAGGGTGGTTTGTCCACTGATTTCAGGATCTGGAAGAGCTTACCCATGGAGTTGGAAGCTGTGGAAATGTGATCATTAAAAAGGTTTTTCTTTGCTTCAACCGATTTTTCTTTTCTTTGATATTCCATTTCTTTCCATTTTCGTTTGTTATACTCCGTCTGGTCTTTTAACCACTTTCTTTCCAGTGTCCTCTTTTCTTTTTTCAAATGATTGGTTTCTTAATTTAACCATTTTTGATGGTTTACATTGGGTCTGACCTGTCTATGCTTCATGGGGGCAAGTAAATAAGTACGTTTTTTTAATTGATTATTATACAGTAATTTGGAAATCACTAGCATTACTGAGAAAGATGACAATCATGAAGAAAGAACCTGCCTACGAGATCCTGGCGATGGATGATGTGCGACCATCTGAGCAGATTCTAGCCTCCTGGTCCACAAAAATTCATGACCTCATGCGAGCAGCCAGTATAAGTAAAGAAACATTGATAAAATTGCCCCAACTCGCAAAGAAAAAACTAAAAGAATGGGCCTGGGTTCGAAACATGGAGCGTCTGGAAATCATGGTGTCGGCGCCTAAATTAGGGCCAACTTCTAACAAATTAAACACGATGCCAAGATATCTTGTTCAGTTTCCCTCCAGACATCACTGCGACCGTTTTCTTCGTCTAAGAATTAATGCGTTACGAACAAAAGAAGTCTTACTAAGACGAAAAGATCCATTGATTTGTGATAACTGGTGCAGATTTTGTTTAAAGGAAACCGAAACCATAAAAAATTTGGTAATTGGCTGTCCCAAATTGAACTCGAAAAGATCGATACATCTGAGCAAATATGCACCGATAAATGGAAATATGGAGGACTGGTGGTTCAGAATCGTAAGTGGGAGCTCCGTCAGTCTAACTTGCTCGGTGATAAACTTTATTGACATGCTTGATATTTAAGCCTGTGGGCCGGACATTAGAACGGTTGTCCTCGTGTTATTCTTCTTTTTGAATTAGGGAATTGATTAGAGAATTGTGTATTTCAAAAAGTTTATTAACAAACTAAGAAAAAAAAAAAAAATTATTATACATTGCTACAATTTTTATTGCAAGAATCATCATCTGTGTTGTCGATTAGGAAATTGGGAGAACAATATAGAATGGTTCCCTCAGCGTTTATGCTCATGGGATGAATGGCTCATAGAAGAGTAAGAGTGAAATAGGTCAGTTGTTATGACCCAATCAAGATCAAAGAGGGGCCTTTTCACCTTGGATAGATTAATAGTTGAAGTGTACAGATCTAAGGATGTTCTTTAAAAAATAGCTTTACATTTCTTACCAAACTGAGCCAGGAAGTAAGAATTAGTTTAGGAGTCATTATGGCATTTGAAGGAACCACCCAGGGTCTCATACAGGGAATCTGCAATTGGTGAGGTCAATTTTAAATATAGTGACAGTAGGCACCACTCATCACGAGCTATTAAAGATGTTATACCCAGTTCAAACCTGATAGCCACAAGAGGAATTGCATTGGGGATACCCAAGATCTTCCTCCACAGCTTAGCATTGATCCTATCCAGAAGTTTAAATATAGCATCACCTTAAAGTTCATGGCCATATGTTAACTTCGGGATGATTTTCCCCTCATAGAAAATAAGGGCTGGCTTTAGGGAGAATCTTCCAAATTTACAATCGATTTTAGTGATCTGAAACTGAAGCTGAGCTGCTTTTTACATAAGAATATGTGAAATGTTTCTCAGGCCTGAGTGGGCCTCAAAATGGAAACCCAGATATACAAGACTAGGGCTGTCCATGATGTTAACATTTTCAACAGAGGCATTACTTTTTTCAACTTTTTCTTTGAAAAGGCCAAGGTTTTTGTCTTAATGGGATTAATAAGTAACCCGTTCACATTAGCATTTTTCTAAAAGATGTTCAGAAGCCTTTGGAGACCGACCTTAGCTTTGCCAAATATCAAGAAATCATTGGTGTAAGCCAGCCATGATATTTTTCAGTGTAATAAGGCCCCCTTCACTAAGGCAATCGGCCACATCAAACAGATATTGGTTGAATAACCAGGAGGCCAATACGCAACCCTGCCTTAGGCCCCTATACAAGCGTATTCTCTGCAAGAGATCACCTTTTTCGTTCAGCCGAATCTGCATTCCGGGGTTATCATACACCCCATTCACTAAGCACAAAAGCCCATATTGCATAACCCATCCAGCCAATTTAGACCATAACCGGTATCGATTGACACTGGCGAACGCCACAGAGAGATCAATTGAGGCCATATAGTGCAGCCTTCGGGCATAGCCCATGTCGATTCTTGTATCAACTTTACTACGCAACCGTTTATGTTGGTTGAGTGCTCCTTGAGGAAACCCATCTGGAATTTATTTAGCCCATGAGTAGAAGAAGCCCATTGCTCCAAATGAGGCACTAGTGTTTCTATGCCAATTCAGTATTCTCTGCCACATCATATTTACTGTTCTAAAAATATTATGCTCTGCATTGCTTGGACCAATTGTTTCCAAGCATTGTTCTTCTTGCCTGTCATCCATGTCAATTGATTAAAAAATGAATGGAGAAAAATATGTTGTACACTAGCCTGATCATGCCCCACAAGCTGCTCAAGATCATTAACAGACTGATGTTGATAAGTGAGGTGACTGACAGGAAAAAGAAAAAGACCTTGACCGTGGATATGCTCCAAAGAACAAGAAAGTGCACTGTCTCAGAGAAAGAACAACAGTCCTCTGCATGTCGAAAAGTTAAATAAAATGCTCTGTTGTATTGTATGCCTTGACCTGACTCTTCCCTTGTTCTAAACTATGTGGCAAACTAGAAGAAGGACTCTGAGAAATGGAGTTCATTTTCAAGAGGTTTCATTCAAAATAAAAGGGTAAAAATGCCAAACTAGGCCTATGGATATCAGGCAAGTTCATACCTAACTTTGATAGCTTTCACAGCTCTTATACAAAATGTTTGTATTTCCTCACTCCCCTTTTTATAGGTTATTTGCACATTTGGGTTTCTCAGGCTCCTGTAACCTCG
Organism: Ambystoma mexicanum; assembly: GCF_040938575.1. Lineage (NCBI taxonomy): Eukaryota > Metazoa > Chordata > Amphibia > Caudata > Ambystomatidae > Ambystoma > Ambystoma mexicanum. Next base: position 663,603,923 of record NC_090934.1, read on the forward strand.
ATAGCTTTCACATCAGTTAATCACAATGTTTATACCTTTTTATCAGTAGGCTCTCTGCCTGGTTTCTCAGGCTCTGGTAACATCGTTGGCTTTCCCCATGTCTACCCATCCCTGTAGCTGCAGTCTGATATATGTGGAGCTTGGGGTCTCAGGCTCCCTCCAAGGATCTGATCTCGGTGTTCGTTAGCAGATGCCAGGCCCACCACAACTCTCTCGTAGTTGTTCCACTGGATTAGATGCGGGTATCCTTGTCTCGATTCCTTCTCTGTCCTCGGTTCCTCAGTCGGGCGGAACGCCAACATTCAGGCATTTGGCTAGCACTTTGCTCACATTCCTTGCTGCCATAGGCTCTGCAGCCTGGACATCGATAATGTGGAGGCTTGCCTCTGCATAGCAGTTCTCTCTTCTCTGTAGCACTTTCCTATCTCATACACATCACATGAACAAACAGAAAGTTGTCTTTCTTCACTGACTGTGGAGTTTATGCTGTGTTCAGCATTGCCTGTAGCTAAAATATACAAAGAAGGATCTTTGTGGAATATATTTGTTGTAGGAGATATTAAAGTCTTTTCCACATCCATATATGCATACACAGTAGTTTGAATATGGAGTTCCACTCAGGAATGGGAGTCCTTGTCCCCAAGAGGGGTGTCACTCCCAGTGAGGTCCTGCTTGCCCAGGCCCCTATGGAGGGTCTTGCATAGCGGGCTCACCTCTCTAGCCTCTAAGGGGAGGCTCCCCGGGAGAAGGGATGAATACCCGTGATTTGTCACATACCTTTCCCCTTACGTTGACTGATCAGGAATTGGCTTAGAAAGTCCACATTTCCTCATTCCTTTCCTTTTCTGTGTTCCACATTGAAACAAAAAAGGTTGCAGGTCCAAGAACCATCAAATCACTCTTGGGTTAGTGTCTTTTCTCATGCTCATTCTGGTGAATTGTGAGTGGTCGTTAATCAACTTGAATTTCATGCCCGTTAAGTAATAACTCATATGTATAATATGAGTACTGGAAGCTCAATCCCGTCATACTCTATAGAAAGCAGTGCTCTCATGCCCACTCTTGAGGCGTCTGTCTGTAAAACAAACTCTTTATTAAAGTCCAGCATCTCAAGGACTGGTTCCTGACCTAGCATGGTTTTCAGACCCTCAAAGCTCACTTGATCTTTCTCATCCCAAGCTTATTTTTGGGGGTTTTGCGTTCTTTAGATTATCGGTGAGTTTGGCTACCAGGGTCGAGCATCTTGGAATCAACCTTGTATAACACCTGGTCAGTCCAAAGAAGGAATGAAGATCACGTTTGGTCTTAGGTGTTGATGTTTGCTGCAGAGCACTCACTTGCTCAGCCTGACGTTCTATTAGGCCATTCCCAACAAAGCATCCAAAATATCTTATAGAGCATTGGGCTAAGTGAAGCTTTCATGGAGTTGATCTTAATCCTGCTTTGCTAAGAGCACTGGTGATCAAGTAGAGTGGTGTACATGCTCCAGCCAGCTATTACTGTGGACCACTATGTTGTCCAGATAGGCCCCACTTAAAGCAGTATATGGTACTAACACTTGGTCCATTAGCCGTTGAAAAGTAGCAGGAGTCCCACATAACTCAAAGTTAGCCTACTTAATCTGGGTTAAGCGCACGTGCACCAAAGCAAAGTACCGGCGAAGTACTGGCAAGGTACCGGCAAAGTACCGGCGAAGTACCGGCAAAGTACCGCTTTGCCACACTCTCTGTTGGACAATCCTGATCTGGATGTGAATGTGGACTTGCTGAATCATACGATAACGAAAAAGATATTTAATTAGGCAATTTTATTTTCAATCTGCAAGCTCCGCCTCTTTTTGGCGTGAGCCTACTTAATCTGGAACGCACGCGCACGAGCGCGCGTGCACCAAAGCGAAGTAACGGCGAAGTACCGGCGAAGTACCGGCGAAGTACCGGCGAAGTACCGGCGAAGTACCGGCGAAGTACCGGCGAAGTACCGGCGAAGTACCGCTTTGCCACACTCTCTGTTGGACTATCCTGATCTGGATGTGAACTTGGACTTGCTGAATCATACAGTATTTCATTGCTACAAGAATCTCGCAAGACTTCTGAGTATCATTCGCGGACCCTATATTAACATCAATCCTTTCTTTCTTTGTTGTTTATATAACGAAGAAGCCTTTTATTAGGCAATTTTATTTTCAATCTGCAAGCTCCGCCTCTATTTGGCGTGTGCCTACTTAATCTGGAACGCACGCGCACAAGCGCACGTGCACCAAAGCGAAGTACCGGCGAAGTACTGGTGAGGTAACAGTGAAGTACCGATGAAGTATTGGCAAAGTACCGCTTTACGCACTCTCTGTTGGACTATCCTGATCTGGATGTGAACTTGGACTTGCTGAATCATACGGTATTTCATTGCTACAAGAATCTCGCAAGACTTCTGAGGATCATTTGTGGACCCTATATTAACATCAATCCTTTCTTTTTTTGTTGTTTATATAACGAAAAAGCCTATTATTAGGCAATTTTATTTTCAATCTGCAAGCTCTGCCTCTTTTTGGCATGAGCCTACTTAGTTTGGAACGCATGCGCACGAGCACGCATGCACCAAAGCGAAGTACCGGCAAAGTACTGGCGAGGTACCGGCGAGGTACCGGCAAAGTACCGGCGAAGTACCGGCGAAGTACCGGCGAAGTACCGGCGAAGTACCGGCGAAGCACCGCTTTGCTGCACTCTCTGTTGGACTATCCTGATCTGGATGTGAACTTGGACTTGCTGAATCATACGGTATTTCATTGCTACAAGAATCTCGCAAGACTTCTGAGGATCATTTGTGGACCCTATATTAACATCAATCCTTTCTTTCTTTGTTGTTTATATAATGAAAAAGCCTTTTATTAGGCAATTTTTTTTTCAATCTGCAAGCTCCGCCTCATTTTGGTGTGAGCCTACTTAATCTGGAACGTGCGTGCACTAGTGCGCGTGCACCAAAGCGAAGTACCGGCGAAGTACTGGCAAAGTACCGGCAAAGTACTGTTTTGCTGCGTTTATCGCAGCATCGTGGAAATGCGGTGCATTACCGGCCTTTTTTTCATACGAGTTTGCAGAGATGTGCCTGTGTTAACTGTACGCTGTTTCTAACCCAAATCATCTGAATGCATCGATCGCTATTCACCCTAAGAACTGGAATGTCTGCCATCGATAGCGGGTCCATGCAGGCTAACAGAGGAGCAACGCCGTCAATGGCATCTTGTAAATGTTCGATCCCTCCCACCTGCTCGACATCCGCTGATTGTGGGAGTCAGGAAAAACTGAAGTCAATGCTTAAGGCCCCCAACAACGCAGACATCAGATCCTTTTGTCGGGACTCAGCTACAGTAAGCGACCCCAAAGCAATTACTCCCCTTAAAGATTCAGATGTGGATTCAAGGACGCCTAAAGAACTCTCAGACATTACAACACGAGCGGCAGAGACCATCTTGCTTGTGGAATCCTTGGAAACTGCAGGAGGCTTGGGCTTGCAAAAATCCCTGGTTTTGAACACAGGGGGTAATATTACTAATGTCTCTGGTCCCTCAGGCTCTGTAGAGATAATAGACAATAAATCTCTATCAGACACAATGTTACTAAACAATGCTCCGACCGCCTCAGCTGTGCCTTACCATAGTGTTAATGTCAACATACAATCAGATGACATGGCAATCATTGTTTTACAATCTAACGGCTCCGGATTCTTGGTCAGAGCAATATCGCAACACTTATCAGGTTCCCCCAACCAATTTATTGACAATCATCATTCAAATTCTGAACACCGGGCAAATTGGTGGCTTCAGAAAACAACAAAGAGATTCTTTTACCACAAGAAGCAAACAATAGACTTCTGGAAATTACTCTAAATGCAATGAACTTTGCTTTACAGTCATTAGGCAAACTTTTTGAAACGATGAACGATAAGATGACCAATCACGCAGATCAATTGGAGCAAATGTTATATGGCAAAAAAATGTGACTGAAGAATTGACTGAGAAATCTGGAGGTGTCTTCGAATCAATGAAACCCAAGTCACATGTAATCTCAGTGTCTACCCAAACCATGATGCATGTGGATCCGACAAATTATGACAATAAGATTGTAGTGTCTACAGAGGAGGTGAGAATGTATGCAGTACCTTTGATTGACGTTATAGATGACAAAATGAGTACATAGAAGCAAAATAGTGACATATTAAGCAAGGCATTTTCAAAGGCCGCATACACTATTTTTACAGATGGAAAATCTGCTAACAAAAAACAATAGAAGCAGGCGGTTTCTCAAACAATAAAATCTAAGAACAAAAAAACTGTGAAAGATTCATCTACCTCTGCAACAAAACAATTTATTAAGTCCATTACCGTACCTAAAATGAGCATAATACAGGCATCCAATGCAGTTACAAAAGAATACTTGCAAATAGAAGGAAGAAAACCTCTTTGAAGCCAAATAATTACATACCAGCCCATGCCCCCTCTAGATGCACTGGTTGAAGCAGTAGCCTCACTTAAAGAGCCTGACACGGTACTTGGTGCCGATAAATTATCTAAAAATAAATTACAAGAAATCACGTGCCTGGCCACAACTTTGGACCATAAATCCTTGGAGTTACATCGCCGGGAGATTAGGAAAGTGGTGGATGACTACATGTCTGCGCACCCGTCAAAAAAGGTTTTAAACTTTTGTCCTATTAAACCTGTACCTGATAGGATTTCACCTGCTACACTAAAGCTACCTATACAATTGCCTAAATTACAAGCTGTGTCTGATTTTGCTATGGATACTCCAGCTCTCTTTAAGCCAAATCCTCTGACATTACCATCTAAAGCTTGTTTAGCCACTCCATCCGATGAAATCTCGATAAACTCGATTGCACCTGAGTTGCTGAGATTATTGGGAGTAGCCTTAAGGATTAATGAAAGTCCGAAAGATCTGAAAGTTCCCATATTCACAGTGAAAACGGATCGAATTAATGTTCCCTATGAAGCATTAAATCATCAGAGAAAATGACCTGCTGCTTACTCGTTAATGTTGGCTTGCTGACCACTTCCATACATGCAATACCATATATCCAATATGATCTAAATAGACACTCAATAATGGCCATTTTTCATGACATCCATGAATTGGAAGACATCCACTCTACTGACATAGATCTTGTTGAATTTACCCACAAAGAAAACTCAATTCAGTAAGAATATTTACCCACAAAAAAAAACTAAATTCAGTAAGAATATGGATGAACTCCGGTGTTATACAGAACACCATTCGGGCTGCTAAAAACCATTTGTATGCTGTGGGGTTTGCACTGATTACAGAACCATTTAACTCTCCAGAAATCCCTGTGGCACAAACAACACCTGATCAAGGCCCTGGAACACATACTGGACCCATAAGTTCAAATGTAAAAGTGCAAATCACCTCCATATGTGTTTGTAATTGCAATGTAAAGCAAAATTAGCAAACAGCTTTGATATCTTGTCCTGAAATAACCTTAATGAGTTGGAACACTAGAGGGCATAAACATCTCATGAACAACACAAAAATTGACAATGGTAATTTTGACGTGCTGCAGCTCCAAGAAAGTTGGCTGACCTCATCCCCTGTTTGGGATGACCATGATCTATACTTGAAATCTGCCATTAAAGCAACATGTGGAAGACCCTCTTCTGGTCTAATTACAGTCATCAAATGGTTAAATATGTTACTCCACATTCTCTTCATGCTTTGATTATTTTATATTGGAATGTCATGGGAATTTCTGATGACCAATTCTTCACAGATCTGAATGCAGTAATGGATATGATCGTAGTTGATAATATCATTACAAATGTAATTCTTGCAGGAGATCTAGTGTTCCTCATTACAGGGGGAGGCTGGGTATTTGGCAGAATTTTGTTAAATCTTGCAATTTACAAATGTTAAATGGCACATTTAAAGATGACATTCCACCACAACCTACTTGGCGGAGAGGAACTTCTTATTCAACAATAGACTACATTTATGTAGACAATAGCATGGCCTCTTTAGTTACTCAATTCTGCCTAAAGAGTACCGATCTTAGTGACCACGATATGCTCACCATAAAATGGGTAGTTAAGAGTCTACATTTAGCTGAAATATCTATGCACACAGCAGGTTTTGTAACACTTAATTCTAGACAAAACAGACTATGATGGTTGGAAAATTCTTGACAGCTATTTAGCATACGTCTAGATAAACAAATACAGCAATATACTCAAGGTATCACTATTAGGGACATCATTTATTGTGATCTAATGCAATTGGTGTTCATAGAAAGTAAGCTTAAAAGTGTATGATGTATGTGTATCTGATGACTCATTCATAATGAAAAACGTTTTTGTGGTTTGGCTGCTAGAGCATAGCTCAGCATCGTAGATAAGTTGCTGAGGGAAAACGGTGACACTGTCACATATAGTGTAATAAGTCTGGTAACTTTTACTTTGGGAGGCCCAGGGATGAAATACAGGCCTTAAGGTATATTCTAAGGGGAGCATTACCACTCTAAATAGGGAAGACACCAATACATTACCAGAATAAAATATACCACCATTTTACTACAATAACAAAATGCACCAAGATTAGGTGCATCTCCTCCAGACAATGGGCCTCATTACGACCCAGGCGGTAAGTTACCGCCTGGGCCGTGACTTTACCACCATGGCGTAAACTACGTTTACGCCATGGTGGTTGGCGGACTTACCGCCCCCATTCCGAGGTTGGCGGGGGCGGTAAGTCCCCAATCCCCATTTACCCTTCCCCATTCCCATTTTTGCCCCATAGGGCATAATGGGAGTGGGGAAGGCGTTAATTACGCCACCGTAAATTACGGTGGCGTTATTAACTCCATGGTCCCTTAGCGCCATGGATTTTAACACCTGCTAAAAGCAGGTGTTAAATCCGCCATGGCGCTAAGGGACCTCGTACTCAGGCGGTAAGGGTCGGCGCTGTTTACGCCGTCGTAAAACCCTTACCGCCTGAGTCGTAATGAGGCCCATTCTCTAGCAGATCTCCTTTGGAAATCCTACCTGGAACAAAAAAGGGTAATAGATGTTTTAATATCTGTTGGGTAGTGTTATTATGAACTGGAAATGCTTTAGGATATCGGGTGGCATAGCCTACAATTACTAGAATAAATTGGTTTCCTAACTTAGATGTTTTCAGTGGACCCACTATGTCCGTCGCTATACTAGAGAAAGGGACTTTTATGATTGGTAAAGGTTGCAAGGGGTGGCCGGGACAGGAGTTTCTGGAGTCTTTTGACATTTGTCACATGTCAAAACATTGTTTTTTACATTAGCGAAAACTCCTGGCCAGTAGAACCTAGGGATTACCTGACTCTGGGTTTTACCTACAACTTGATAAGTGGACAACAAATGTGAATGGGCCAACTCAAACACAATTATTCAATGGCTTTCAGGGACCACTAACTGGGTTCAGGCTAAGCCAGCTCTGGTTACATCTCCCCAATATAGCAATTCATTCTTTATGAAGAAAAAAGGACTTGCCTAGCTGCATCCAGCTTCCTCTGTGATTATCCTATCGAAGGCCTCTGTGAGGGCAGGGTAATTTCTTTGTGCAAAGGCCAGGTCTGGTAGAGGCAGGACCTCCTCTGATTCTTCTTGGTGGGTGCCTACCATGGGGATGTCCGCTTCTCCAAACCCTCTCACACCTCTCTGTTTCTTTTAACATATCTACCTCTTGGAGTACTGGAAATAGTGTATTTTCCAGTATCCCTTGTGCTATTTACTATCCCTCTTTCACTGTATAGGGATTATTCCTGTGACTGTATAGTAGAATTTTTATATCTCCCCTAAAGTCAGGATCTATGACCCCCACCATCATATTTGGGTCTAAAATAGGTACCTTGAGGGGGAGCAAGAGTAAGCCATTTGGGTATCAAGCACCTGTCGCCTGGTGGAATCAAGATTTCCTCTATACTTTGTATGTCAAAACCTATAGATTTTTTAGTGGCCACAGTAGGGGCTTTGGCTTTGGAACTTGGTCCCCAACTTCTATAAGTAGGTTAACATCCCACTCTGACACCATATATGGTTGGTTGGAAGACAGCGTCAGACACTTTAAAGACATTCTGACTTGCTTTTAATACACTTATGAAAAGATCACCTATCTGTCCCTAGTGCTAGAGGGAATTCCCTGCCTATCTAAAGGACCTAAAGGTGTTTTTCTGCCATCATGAAAACTCAAAGAAAACAATGTCCTTCATCCAAATCTAATTTTACATGACCTTACCACTAATACAATCAACTTAAACCAGGAGGATGGCTTAATTCTCTTGGTATTTTGTTATCTTCTGTCTCTTTACATCAATGTCTCTCTTTTGTAAACTTATTTCCTAACACAATCTTTTTATAAGAAGTGTCAGACACATTTGATTTAGTGGATCATCCATTACTTTTAAACATATTGCAAGAAGTGGTCCACTTCAGTGATCAAGAGGTGTTCTGGATGCAATCATTTTTGGGTAACAGAACCATGAGGGTATGCAGTAACACGGCAGAGGCTCAGCCAGTCCTTCTGAGATTTGGAGTCCTGCAGGGTGCTGTTTATCACCGTTTTTGTATAATGTTTTTACTTCACTGCTATTTCAGATGCTAGAGGAAAAGAATATATGCTTTTCAAATTACGCAGATGATACCCAATGCCTCATTCATCTGACAGGAAATTATGAGGAAGATGCCAAAGTGATTAAAGAGATTCATGACCTCATATAGGATTGGATGCGTATGAGTGGGTTAGCTCTGAACCATGGCAAAACTGAATTGATGATCATAAGCTCCAGTTCTAGATTGAATACGTTGAGTGGAGGATATAAATGTTTCCTAATTGCAGTTCATGAAATACCAACTAAAGACAAGATAAAATCATTGGGTTCTTATTTGATCAGACCCTTTGCATGAAAGCTCAAGTGATTAGTCTGATTTTGTCATCTGCAATTTACATCAGACTGCTCTCACATATTTGCTTATTTTTGTCTCAAAAAAGTTAGGAGACAGTGGCCCGAGCAGTTATTGGATCTAAATTTGACTATTGCAGCAGCCTGCTGGTGGGGATTGGGAAGGGCGAGGTGGCAAGATAACAGGTAGTACGAAACAGCACCATCAGAGCCATAAAGGGGCTGAGGGAATTTGAGCATGTATCCAACATTCAGAGATGCCTCTATTGGTCCCCATTGAGGCAAGGATTTAGTTTTGGATTCTCACCATCACTCATAAATGTCTGGCAAGACAATATCCAGCCTATATGGCGATTAGACTAAAAAGGAAACTACGACTCTTAGATCGAAGGATCAAAATGTCTAGAGGTACCAAGTGCCAACCTGGCTATTTTTAAAAAGAGCACTTTCTGGGTGGCAGACCCCAGACGTTGGAATGCCAGGCCCCTTGAGCCCAGAAGCAGCATGTCCCTGGGCAGTTTTAAGAAAAAACGTAAAACACATCTATTTAAATAGCTGCTGTGGCAGAAAAAACGTCACGTTCTTTTCCTTGTGTCTATGTTTGTTTTTGTCCATTACCACATTCTAGGGACTCTAGTTCCTGGCACCCATAGGCCTCCGGGCCACTCTGGCAGCGCCTAATCAAACAAATAAAGTATAATAGTCTTTGGATATCTCCTTGATTAATTCTTGTAGCTCTTCCACATTATTCTTGGGGCTTACACACTCTTTAGTACTGTGCCTATGATAGCTTTCCTTGCGATACTTCTTCAGACACTTGTTTGAACTTATAGGCTCTCTCACGATCTGCTGATCTAGGCTTTCTCCGCTTTGATGTAGTTTGATCCACTTTGGTTTCTCTCCCCTCCTGGGTTCTCTTTTTATAACTGTCATGATCACTTGATAGTCTTGTCTCCTCTCCTTTATAACAGGATTGTATGTCATACTTTCTCCATTCTTCACTTGTGGACTCATAGGGTATTTTCCCTTCTTTCACTGGTCTTTGTTCCCAGTCTTTATCTACTTCACACACATGATTATTCGCTTCTCTCCTTATATACTTTGCACAGTTTCAGTTCAACACGTTTAGTATCTTGTCATTATTAGTGGGATGAGTTTCCGTATAATGTTGCCCCAGCAACCTCCTGCTTCTCCAGCTCTCCTCATTACCTCCCTTTATGCAGGGGAACATTGCAGGGTATGGCATTTGCTCAGGTATTTCTCTTCAGTACTTGCCCTCTCATTCCCCGGTTTTATCGATCTCCCGCTCCCACATTCTTCTCTGGCTGTTTCTGCATCCGGACATGGGCATTGGGAATCTGTTCACGCTCCCTCTTCTGATGGTCCAAACGTGATTCATTGGGCATCCTGCCCACCATGATATGGATGTGGTCCCACCACCAGTTGGTACCTGATTTCGCTCTCCTGATTCCCAACAGTTTCTCCATTGTGGTATGCACCAGGCCTCCAGTTTATAAGACTAGCGTTCTTTGCCTTCTCAAGCGTAGTCTCTCCTAGTGAGGTGCCACTTGCCCAGACCCCTAGGGAGGGTCTTGCTGAACGGTCTCACCTCCCTAGCATCAAAGGGGGAGGCTTCCGTCTGGGGAGAAGAGCAGAATACCTGTGACTCGTCCCATAGCCCTAATAAAGTGATTGATTAGTAGAACAGGAGAATCGAGTCTGGGGTCTAGTCTCACAGTGTCGTTCTCTTTTTGAATGGGGACCTTCACTGAGTAGGAATCAAGGATGGCAGGACACAGAATTGAATGCAGTTTGGTACCACCAGGTGCTATATACTAGATGTGATCCTTGTATCTAAATAGAAAGCAGCCTAGGATTAGGAGAATGTTGCTAGAAAGCTGTGAGGTATGGTGGGTCCACGTGGGCCAGAGGGGGAACCTGAAGCCACACACCTGTAAATTTAAGGAGTAACAATCGCAAATAGAGGTCCGTGTGGCTTGCAGGTCATGCCAATGAGATGCCCTATGCCAGACAGATAGTCCATTTGGAAAAGGGACGTTGAGAGACTGCAATTATCCTCCACTGCAGAGTCCAGGTGTAGGGTGGGACATCTGTCTGTCATTAAAATGGCCACCAGGATTCTTTAAGACTCCGTGGGCAATGGTAGAGACCCAAATGAAGTCAATGAGGCACGTAATGCCTTAACAATGGGAAAGCAAACTCTGAATATCTGATCTGCAAAAATAGGCCTGTGGGAGGATATGCCTATGCAAAGTCAAGGGAATTTGGGGTATGGAGAGCAGTCAGTCAGTCAGGAACCTTACAGTGTTTTACATGGCATGGACAAAAGACAGCATCCACAGCAGCCAGGACAGAAAGAAAACCAAAGTACACTGTGCCAGGAGTAGTGGAGACTGTCAGAGAAGTGACCAATCCATGTAATTCCTGTCATGGTTGTGCCTGCTCACAAAGCTGACACTACAGTGAAATTAAATTGCTGTGGCTGCAAAATGATGTACCTTCAGCAGTCACCATGTCACAATCAATCATGGATATTTAAAAATGTTCATGCCACTAGATTGGCTAAAGCATACAAGTATTAAAACATAGATTATAGATTCAGACAGTTAAAAAATTGTCGCTGCCTTCAGGAACTTTGTGTTCCAGCATCTGTCAGGGATAGATATTTGAACCTTTTATATGCTCTGTGCAGAACTGGTGCTCAGGCCATCTGTAGACTAACACAAAAGAACATGTTTGCAATATACTTTTGTCATGGTGAATTATTAAAAAAGGGGGGGTCTGATTATAAAAGCAACCTTTCAGCATCACAATTAATTGCATCATATTATATTAAACATTAATCACAAAATCTTAATCTATCCTGCCCTCACCAATGGGCATTCCATTAAAAGCACCATATCCCGGTGATACATACTGTGGCAATGAAGTTTGCCCGTTGCTACATCTATGGCAATACGATTGTGACAAATGAGCGTGGTGGTGCTCAATACCTGATCTTGATGTTTGGGAAGCGAAGCAGCATGCTGGGTGGTATATGCCAGAGACTGTCCAGATGTGAGATTCAGATGGAGGCCAATATGCTTAATCGATAGGATCCCCTTCTACAGTTTAGGTTACCCCATCCACAGGGCCATTTTAAGCACTTTTAGGGCCCTGGGCACGGACATCTTTGGGGCTCCTCTCCACCAAACCTAAGGGATCAAGAATACTGGTCGCGCCACCCCCGCCCACCCGTTGCACTCACAACCTATAGGTTGATGTGCTGTCTCACAGCATAATAAGCACGTTTACTCCCTTTAAGTCCCCTTTCCCTCTTCATTCTTGCTCTAATCAGAATGATAAACAAGTAGCATTTGAAGACCAACATTAGCAGTCTACAAAGGGGTTACTGTTCTAGTACATCCGGACTTTGTTTGCTTAAATCATTCCAAGATAGAAACAACCATTAGTTGTAGATACACCTCTATTACCCATTTGCAATAATACAAAAATAAGCTTGATTGATAGTAAAAATAGGTGAAACCAGATTGTTTCATGGCTTATGTTGATCCACCAGTTATATTATGCATTTAATGAAGAAATGCAAGCCTAGATGATAGTTCTTTTTATTGTTCTTTATAAAACAAATGTTTTGGCTATAATACATGTATGGTGCGGGAACAGATGAGCAGTGGCTAGCCACCACTGAACCACTGTCTAATGCTCCATATTAGTCCAAATGTGATTTGACAGATTTGCTGACTTGCTTAGGAATGAATACTGCTTAGGGAGAGTGCCCAAGAACACATGTTATTTACAGAGAATGTTCATTCTCAAACAAAATGCGGGAGTTGGGTGAACTATACAGTCTAATCAACATCTGTTGCAGAAATCTGCAAAATGTATTTGTGTATAGGCACTGAACTAACCACCATGAAATACGGTGTTCTGTTCATCACTTCCCCAAAGTAAAGATTGGGTAAAAGAAACATTGGTTGATCAAAGGGGCCAAGCGGGGCAAATCAAAAAATGCATCTGATGATGATGATGCCCTTCAACTATATGTATCCTCTACCAGTATTGCCATCTAGGAGGGATCAAACTAGGGAATATGTTAAATACAGGCTAATAGGGACATTGTTGCAGATGTCCATGCACTGCCCAACTATGCTTGCCAGGAAGTATATAGTGTTTAGTACATATCTATTAATGATGACATCATGCAGAGTGAATCAATGTCATGGCCAAAGTAAAATATTAAGTAAAGGAGTGCATCAGTGATGACGAATTTTCCTTGGGAAAGAACATTAAGTACACCCATATATTAAGATTGTATTGTTAATAAAGTAAACACGTAGGAAAAATATCGCTTTGCTAAATGGCAGAAATCAAAGGAAAGCATCAGTGATGAGGCTTGAAAACCAACACTTTTAGCTGTTTAGTTCCCCGGTGGTGAGTGTCTCAACCATTGCTCTGGGTATGAGCGCTGCCTGAATAATATGTGCTATATAACAGTGCACCTGTGTGCATTATAGACACTGCATGCTTGCGCAGGTGCTACCCTTGTTGAATAACAAGGAGACTGTGGTAAAATGAGACAACGGCTGATGCGGGTGTGCATTTTATTTATATTATTGGGCATTTATAATGCGTTTATACAACAAGAACAGTGTTTCATAGCGCCATAAACACTACCCCCATCCACCATAGCCTGTGCAGTTTGGTGCCAACATAGTGTTGAATGAAATTGACAAATGAAAAAACATATGTCCACATAATGCTAGTGTGTACAGTAGAAACGATATGTCACAGCCTTTGCATCTTGACTTGCTCTTTCCCCATCGTCCCTACAGCCCACTTTTCTGATTGTCATTTCATACAAAGGAATGCAATGTAAGAGTCAGTAATGAGATGAAGTGTTGGAATGGGTGCCTGCATCACTCATTTGTTCTGATTTCCTTCCCATACTTTCTGACACTTCTCTGCTTCAACCCTCTAAATTGCCCTTGACCAAGTCATTATTTAACCCTGTCTCCCCTCCTTTGCAGAGAATGGACGTTCAACTGGATAATCACAAATTCTGCATCACTAGATTAATGCACTGCTAAGCATGTCTTTTCAAATCTTTATTTTGAAAATGTAGTTTCCATAAAAGGCAAATATATATTAAAAAACAATTCCGCAAAAGAAAATGTTCTGTATATAGGAAGATATGCAGATTAAGGGAGTCGCGGGAGTCGCGGGCATGGTGTGCACCATGAGTGCCAACTTTATATTTTTGCTAAGGGGGCAGAACCATACCCAATCTCAGGTTGAAACAACACATTTTAAGCACATTTCACAGCAAGAATTTGAAGAAAAAAAAACAGCATTTACAGGCAGATCTAAACATGTAACATTTCAGCAACAGTCGCCGAACCTGTTGAGCTGTCTTTCTTCAGCATTCTGCTTTTGGATCTACTCCTTCGCCCTACTTCTTCTGCACCTGTCAAACAGCTTTGTCCTGTCCAGCTCTCTGCTTCCCCCTCCAACCCACAAATAAGGCTCAGGTGGTCCATTCAGGAGGTGGCCTTTCTACATTGAAGTGAACAGCACTTGCTCATTTTGCAAGATGTGTGCTAACACTTCCCTGATTTAACACAGCACAGCACTCAATACTTACTTTTTTCTTCATTTTTGGTCGCTCCCATACACATATGCAGAATATTCACTGCAGCAAAATTACACTCCTGACTCTGTGGTTCAAGGAGGGCAGGGTCAACTGCCCCTTCCACCCCCATGTACTCGGCACCTATGGTGTGTACAGTGCCGCACGTGCAGTTTATCCCATTGAAAATGCCTTACAGCATATGCTATGCTGGATGTTTAATATCATAGGAGTTAAAAAAAGCCCCACCAATCCTACCCCCACCCTCTCTGCTCCCATCCACTCTACTGCCATCCTCTCAATCCCATCCTCACCCCCTCTCTCTCTACCCCAACCCACCCACCCTACCAATCTCTTCATCCCCCCACCATAGACCCAATTTCTCCACCCCACCCACCCCACTCCCACTCTGTATACCCCACCAACCCCACCCCATTACGTGTGCTGGTTGGGTTTTGTGAGGGCTATTTCTGGCTTCTTTTGACAAATCCACACAAGGCTGCTTTGTTCTTCATGTTGTTTGCCTCCAACCAACTACCATCACCCACCCACCCCACTGCCTTTCTCTCTAATCCCACCCACTCACACACCTACTTACCCCACCACCACACACTCCCCCACCACCTCGCCCTGTACCCCCACCTGCACAATCCCCACCGCTCTACCCCACCACCCTACCCCCACTCTCTCTACCCTCACCACCCACCCTTCCCCCAGGCTCTCTACTCCACCCATGCTGCCCATGCACTCTCTACACCCCCACTCACCCATTCCCCACTCTCTACCCCCCACATAATCCCCACTCTATTTACCCTCTGATCAACCTCCCTACACCACCATGTCTACCACCACCCACCCTCTCTACCCCCACCCACCCACGCTAACCCCTATCTCTAACCCAACCCACCCACCATAACCTTGCTCTTTACAAAACCCACCCAAACCCCACTCTCTCTACCCCCACACATCCACCCTACCCCACCCTCTCTACCCCACTCTCTCTGCCCCCACCTTACGCCAACTCTTTACCCACCCACCCTACCACCACTCCCTCCACCCCCACCCACCCACCATACCCCCACACTCTCTTACCCATCCACCCACCCTATACCCACTCTGTCTAATCCCACTTACCCACCCTACATCCACTCTTTACCACCAGCCATCCATTCTACCTGATCTCTCTCTTCCCCAACCACCATCCAACCACTACTCTCTCTACACCACCCATCTACCCTACATTCGGCCTCCTTACCCACCACCATCCTTACCTCCACTCACTCTACCCCCACACATCAACTCTACACCACTCTTGCTACCCCACCCACCCTACCACCACTATCTACCCCAGCCATCCACTCTACCTCCACTCTCTCTGCCCCCACCCACCATCCTACCACCACTCCCTCTACCCCACCCACCCTACCTCTACTCTCTTTAACACCACCCTCCACCCTACATATCTCTCAACCAGAAACCTCCACTTCTGCTACCCCCACCCACCATACTGCCACTATCTATACCCCAACCCACCCACCATACCCTTGCTCTCTCTACTAACACACACCCTACCCCCACTCTTTCAACCACCACTCATCCACCCTACCCCATTCTCTCTACTTCAACCCACCCGAACCCCCACTATCTCTACCCCCACCCAAACACCCTACCCAATCTCTCTCTACCCACCCACCAACCCTACCTCACTCTCTTAACATAACGCACCCACCCACCATACCACCAGAGTCTCCACCCACACACACTGACCATGCCCCCACCCTCACTCACCCATCCACACACAGTACCCCCACTCTGTTTACTTCCATTCACCCACCCTATCCCCACTCTCTACCCCAAGCCATCCACTCTACCTTCACTCTCTCTACCCCCACCCACCACCCTACCTCCTCTCTTACTACATCTCCCACCAACCCTACCGCTGCTCTCTCTAACACCACCCACCTACCCTACATTCATTCTCTTTATCCCCATCCATCCTATCCCCACTCTCTCTACCAGAACATCCACTCCCTCTACCACCACCCACCCACCCTTCGTCCATTCTCTCTACCACCAACCATGCACCCTACCTCCACTCTCGCTACCCCATCCACCCTTCTGCCACTCTCTCTGAAACCTCTACTCTCTACACCCACTCACACACTGTACCCCCATTCTCTACCTCCACTGACCTTACTGCCACTCTGTATCCCCAACCACCCACCATACTCCCACTCTCTACCCCACCCACCTAGCTTACCACAATTTCTCTTTCCCCACACACCCATCCTACCACCCCCACCCTACCCCACTCCCTCTACCCCACCCATCCTACCTCCACTCTCTACCACCACCTACCGACTGTGCCACCAGTTTTTACCAACACCCACCCTACCCCCACTCTCTCTAAATACTCCACTGCCTACCCTACATTCAATCCCACTATCCCCATCCTCCCTACCCCCACACTCTCTACCAGAACATCCACTCCCTCTACCCCCACTCACCCATCATACATCAACTCTCTCTACCACCACCCATCCTCCCGCCACTCTCTCTAAAATGTCTACTCTCTATACCCACCCACACACTGTATCCCCACTCTTTACCCCCACAGACCTTACTGCCATGCTCTACTGCCTCTCTCTAACCTCAGCCAACCACCATACTCACACTCTCTACCCCCACCTTACCCCCACTCTCTCTTTTCTCACCCACCCATCCTACCACACCAACCCTACCTCCACTCCCTCTACCCCACCCATCCTACCTCCACTCTCTACCACCACCTACCACCACCTACTGACTATGCCACCACTATCTACCCACACACACCCTACCCCTCGCTCTCTTTCCCCAACCATCCACCTTACACCCACCTTACCCCCACTCTCTCTACTACACCCACCCAATCCCCACTCTCGCTACATACCCCACTCCCTATAAGCCCACCCACCCTACTACCACTCTCTATGCCCACCTACCCACACTATCCCATCTGATCTACTAGCCCACCTACCCTACCACACTATCTCTACCCAACCCACCTACCCTACCCTTGCTCTCTCTACCCCCACATTTCCACCCTACAATCCTCTCTCTACCCACATACCTTAACCCTATTCTCCCTACCCCAACTCACCCACCCACTCTACCTCCACTCTCTCTACCACACCCACCCACCAAACCCCCACTCTCTCACCCCATCCAGCCACTCTACCACCACTCTGTCTACCTACTGTCACCCACCCTACCCCACTCTTGACCCCACCCATCTACTCTACCTCTACTCTCTCCACCCCAACCACTCTCTGTACATCCACTCTCTCTACTCCCACCTACCACCCTACCTCCACTCTCTGTACCCCACCCACCAAGAGTGGGGGTTTGGGAGTGTTTAGAAGCTTTAGGAGATGTACCTCAAGAAGCCTTTTGGGTGCAGCAGATTTGGATGGCTTTGGGAGTTCGGAAGCTTTTGGGATACAGATGAGAGCGGAGTTCGAGAGCTTGGCAGAGGCTTGAGGCAGTTCGAGTGACCAGACTGGCAGAGGGAGCTGGAAAGGAGAAAGGGGCTCGGTGCTTGAGATCAGTCCAATGCAGATCGGTGTGGGCTGCTTGCAGTTCATTCAGAAAAGGGGAGTAAAGGCCTGTTGAGTGGGAAGCTGTGTGGTTGAGATTTGCCCACACTAGAGATGGGTTGATGACATACTGGCAGAAGGAGAGAGATGGGATACATATGAGAATGGGAAGCTTGCACATGCAAATGGGAAGTATGGTTTATGGCCTAAACTGATTATTTAGGACAGACCCTCACACAGAGATTTTGGTTTGATACAAGGGGAAATCAGACAGGGATTGTCTTAGAGAGAGAGTGTGAAGTGTGGTGTGGATTGGAGAGGAATGCTGAATGCTGACACTTGCCATATGTATTTTGCTATTAGCCTGATAGATCCAGCAGGACTGGATAATTGCTATTAGATTGCTTGCATTAGAAGCCTGTAAGGCTTACATGTATTGCACTTCATTGTAGATTTGCACCCAGAGAAAAAAAGGGTGCACATTTATTATAGTAGTGTTTGCATCATGCCTTGCTGTGCATGAATAAATGTATGTTATTGTTATAATTGAAACTGACTTGTGCGTTTTTATTTGTGTCCATTGTTATCTTATTTCTCGTGTCATTTCTTAGTGTTTGATATGGTTTGTCGTGTATGTTGTATTTTGTGTCTATTCTTAGGGAAATGGTAACAGGTTATGTTTGTGTGTCCATAGCATAGTAACTTAGCAGTAAGACAATGCACAATCGCCCTGAGATACATGAGCAGGGGGGGCATAGTCGTCCACACCCCCTGAGGAAGTTTTGGAAACTAGTAAGTGGTCGCCCATTTGGGGCTAGGCCAAAAGTAGATTTGTTTTCAGACTAACACTACCTCTACTCCACACCCACCCACCATACCCCCACCCTCACTCCCCAAATTCCCCACCGTACCCCCACTCTCTACCCCACCCATCCACTGTACCTACACTCTCTCTACCCCCCACACTCCCTACCTCCTCTCTCTATACCCCCACCCAGCCTCCCACATCCACTCTCTCTAACCCCTACTACCACCCTACCTCCACTCTCTCTCCCACAAACCCACCCTGCCTCCACTCTCTCGACCACCACCCACCTACCCTACCATCACTCTCTCTACCACATCCACACTACCTCCCCTCTATCTACCTCCACCCCCCCAACCCTACAACACTCTCTCTATGCCCACCTACTCTGCCCCACTCTCCCTAACAGAGCATCCAGTCTCGCTCTCCCCCCCCACCCTACCTCCACTCTCTCGTCCACCACACATCCACCCTACCTCCATTCTGTTTACCTCCACCAAACCAAGCTACCTCCATTATCTCTGCCCCTGCACTCACTCTCTCTAACCCCACCCACCTACCCTACATCTACTTGAAACTGTACCCCCACTATCTAACCCCACCCATCTTACCATCACTGTCTATGCACCCACTCACCCACCCTACCTCCACTCTCTACCAACACCTACCCACTGTGCCACCATTCTCTACCCCCACCCACCCGCCCTACCAATCTCTCTCTCTCTCTCTCTCTCTCTCTCTCTCTCTCTCTCTCTCTCCATTTCCCCAGCTACCCACTGTTAGGGAGAATTATCACACAAGTGCTAAATACCCCATACCTTAGAGCCCTCCAGCTCTTTTGCTATATTGTGGGACTTTGAACTTTTCATTTTCAATGTGTTTTACTTGTGTGTTCTTTGGATATGGATTTTTAAAACAACTCCATAGGCATCATCTTTTTCTTGTGTGTCACACAGCACCTTCAGTGCAGTGGCACAGGGATGTCTTTCAGACTTCCCAAGGTTTAAATACTTTCTCTGGTACTGACTACTGTCTCCCAGAGCATGTAAAGTTAAATTGACTTTATTAGTCTTTTTAAATGTACAGACCCAGCACACACTATCTTCCTATAGAGTGCTAGAGGGGTTGCCTAGCATCCCCTTAGTCTAAACACTCATGTAACAGTCAAATGTTACCCTTTTCTACTTGAAATGGCTGGTGGCAGTGGTTTTTAACAAACTACCATGATTTTTCCTGACCACGAACACCGGTAGCTAAAAATCGGGTCAGCCATGTTTTCCAATATGATGGCCAAGACCTATCTGTAAAAACAGACTCTGGTCGACTTTGTTCGCCATTTCTTTTAGAAAAGGTCCTTATTGTGTTTAACTCTGTGTGCCAAACCATGTTTGGTCCCTTTGTTCATTGGCCTTTGGCAGGCTTCAGTGCTGAAGCCCTCCTCTGGTGCCTGAGTGTCTGGGGTGGACAGGATGTGAGGGAGGTGCCTGAAACCCCCTGTGCTTATTCTCCTAGGAGACCTGAATGCACTCTGGCGTGAATGGCTGGCTGGCTGTCTGGCAAGGACAGCCACCCTGCTGTGTGAGTGATAGCCAGGCTGGAATGAATGGGGGAAAACTGTTTAAAAGCAGGTTTCACTGGAACAAGAGAACCGAAGACGAGCTGGAGGAAGACGACTGCTGCAACGCCTGGTCCACCGGTGAAGCCCTGCTGCAGGTCCGAATTGCCTGGAACTCCCTCGACACAGAAGCCTTCAAGGATGACTTCTTCCCTTCAGTTTGGCGGGGACACTGTCCCTATACTGGTCGAATGAAGCTCAGGAACAGCGAGATCTGCTCGAACTGCCAGGAACAACTGCCTCAGCTACAGCTCTTCTTCATTGACAAGGTACTGTGCAAACGCGGTCCGGAAATCTTTTCAACCATCTAGAAAGCACGTGAAACTTTCCTCAACTACGAAGGCTTGTCCTTCCCTAAACATTTGTCAAACTTTACGCCTAGCCAAATTCTTTTAAACTCTGTGGCAAAGACTTAACCGTTATTTACCAGAACTGTGGTATCCTATACAGAGACACTGAACCATTGACTTTGGCCCAGGCCTATTGAGAAGAATTGCTGGTTGTATTTAACTGAAAGCCTTTGACCTGCCTATGAATGTATTTGGGCTGGGTATTCTTATAACCTTGTCTTTTTATCCCTTTAATAAGTATTTGAAGTGCCATTTTGTTCCCACTTCGTAGGAGCTAAACTTGTTCATTTAGTTACCGGTTGGATTTTTGTGGTTTAATAGTGTGTGATATTGAGCTGCTTATGCTAGTGTAATGTTTTCTAATTCACTGAGTAAATAAATGTATATTCTTTTACCAAGAAACCTTGAGTAAGTGTGTACTTGAATCACTGTATTAGTTGGTCCTTTGTGTAACTTGTTCTACTGCTCATTTTAGCTCTTGAGATAAGTCTGGCTGTTCAGCCATCACTAACACTTTACTGTGTAGTACAGGCTTGTACCAAAGGTGAAATTGTGCTTACACTTGTAGTCTTACTTGCCTGTAGTGTTCCCAATGGGTACTGCAGGTGATTCTGCCTAACACTGGTGTACAGCATGAGGATAAAGTGTAATTGTTACATTGTGAGTGCTACTTTTACCTTTGTTCAAATAATCCTCCCAATCCAAAGCAACACTAGTAAAGCAATTGTTTTATCATGACTGATATGGAAAGCTACAAACAGGAGACCCTAGTGACTTTAACTGTTGATCAATTGAGAGATATGTGTAAAGCTAGGAATCTCACTGTCAAAGGCAAAAAGGTTGAATTGATGAAACGTTGTTAGAATACCAAAGTATGAGGAGTGGGTCTGAATCCCCCACACCTGCAGCACATTTGGAAAATGTTGATGAGGATGAAAATGTTTCTGAGAGTAACTCAAATGTTATGGATGAGTTAGATGGGGAAGAAGAGTCTTCAAATGTAGGCCCTGTTTTACCTCTACCTGCTCATAGGCCTCAACCTCTGACCGCAGGGACCCCACCAGGTCAAACATTAAGTTCTGAATTTGTCTCTTTAGAAAGAATGATACTTGAGTTAGACTTTTAAAGAATCCAAGCTCAAACTGAATGCAAACATCAAGAACTTAAACTCAGAGAGATGGAATTGAATCATGCACTAGTGATGAAAAAGTTGTCTGTTGAAACTGGTTTTCTCCCAGAGTCTTCGAGGTCTTCCAGTCCTAAGAGGCCTTGCATGCCCAAAGATGCAGTACGTATGTATTATGTTAAGCTTGACATTTTGGATTGGTTGGCTGCTTTTGAATATAACCATGGGATTCCAGACATTACAGGGAACCAGTTGATTCCTTGGCTTTTTTCTAGGCTACCCCCTGTTTCAACTGATGTGGTAATGGAGTTGGGGGCTATAGACAGAAAGGAGTATGAAACTATGAAGCTAGCTTTGATAACTAGATTTGGGAAGACCCCTTCTCAGTATCTTAAGAGGTTTAGGACCCTCAAAAAGCATGATGGTACCCCTAGGGCTAACTGGGTGACTGAATGTTTGAAAAACCTAGATGGATGGGTTAAGGGTTACAGAGTAAACACTTATGAAGGTATGAGAAATCTGTTTATGTTGGAGTCTTTTTATGATGCCTGCTCTCCTGAGCTGAGATAGCACTTGGCTGACTCTAAGGACATTGATCCAAAGAAGTTAGAAAGGGATGCTGACTTGTGGTTTGCCAACAGGGCTACTCACAAGGACTCTCGGGTAACTCAGAAAAAGGGAGAGGGAAAGCAGCACAAATAGTACAATAAAGAAAATTCTAATACTTCCAATCCAAAAGAGGGCCAGAAACATAAGCCCCAAGGGAAACCGAATCAGGCTAGTGCACCTCCTGGTGACAAACCAGAAGGAGGTCAGAACAAACCCCCATTCATACAGACATTTGGAAAATGTTATGCTTGTGGGTCAACTGACCATGTGAAATGGGATCCCAGATGTAAGGGTAAACCTTCAGGGGTCCACACTGTCTCCTTAGCCTTCTCCCCAGTGGATAAAGTACCTATGGCAAGCAGAAACTTTCTCTTCTTGGCTGAGGAACCCATGAAAGTCTCAGCCAGTGTTTCTTTAGTATCCCTGGGTCTGTGGGAACAACAGCACTTAGATGTCTACAATTCCATTACAGACAATACTAAAGAGTATTACAAAGAAATTGTTCTTGTGAATGGTCAGGATACCCCTGCCATCAGAGACACTGGGGCCAGCAGAACTGTAGTTGATGAATCATTTTTCAAGGTTGAGGATGTTGCTAAGACACCGAAATTCCTAACTAAGCTTGCTGGAGGCCCTGTCCAAATGCTTCCACAGTTACCAGCTCTCATCCAGTGGAATGACATGACTGTCAAGATACCTGTAAGCATGCAGAGTGAAGTACCTGGGAGACTCCTGCTGGGGAATGACTTAAAAACTCTTGGAGTTGCATCAAGCACCCCCAGGCCTCCCAGCAAAAGGAAACAGGAGCAGACTAGGAAGACCAGAGAGAGTACCTTAAGGGGCTCTCAAGAGGAGATTATAGAGGAAACTATAAATCCCAGTCCACAGGACTTACTGACTGCAATTTCTAAAAAGAAGGAGGAGAAGGGGGAACCTGCAATCTCAAGGAAGAAACCAGCCAGCACTCCTGTGCTACCAACAAGGACATCACCGAGATGACTGTCCAATATCACACCTGTGATCCCTCCACCAGCTGAGGCAGAGTGTGTGGAACAACCTTGTGTGGTTGAATCAGCTGCTGAGGGATCATAGATGGAAGATGACCTTGCTCCTGTGGGAGATCTGGATCCTGCAGACCATTCTGAGCTGCAGTCTGGCAGAAGGTGGACCCTGTAGGGCAGACTTCAGCAAAGGTCAAAGAGAGTGTCCTACTCTTGAAGGTCTTCGCCAACAGGCAGCTTCCCAGCTGGATGGGCAAGAGCCAGGGAGGCATAGGTTGTACTGGGAGGATGGCCTCTTCTACAGTGAACTGACTGAGTCTATCCCAGGGGACTACAGAAGATTTGTAGTGCCTCTTGAAAGCAGACTACAGTCCCTACAGTTAGCCCATGAGATACCTTTGGCTGGTCACTTTATTTTTAAGAAGACCAAGGAAAGGCTCTCTTTATATTTCTACTGGCCTAAGTTGGGGTCTGATGTAGATAAATTCTGTAGGAGCTGTCACACTTGCCAAACCTCTGGCAAGAGTGAAGCCAAGAATGTGGCACCCTTGGTTCCTCTCCCAGTGGTGGGAGTCCCTTTTGAGAGCGTAGGAATCGACATTGTTGGTCCCTTAGACCGTCCAACATCTGCAGGAAAGAGGTTTATCCTGGTTGTCGTAGACCATGCTACTAGGTATCCTGAAGCCATACTTATGAGAACTGTTACAGCTCATGCTGTGGCTAAGGGCCTACTTGGTATTTTTACCAGAGTAGGTTTTCCTAAGGAAGTTATCTCTGACAGGGGATCCAATTTTATGTCCCACTACATGCATACCATGTAGAAAAACTGTGGACTAACTTACACGTTCTCAACTGCCTACCATCCTCAGACAAATGGATTGGTACAGAGTTTCAACCATGCAATGAATAGCATGATAGGTGCTTTAGAGGAACCCCTTAGAAAAAAGTGGGACCTTCTACTGTCATGCCTTCTATTTGCTTATAGAGAAGTCCTTCATGAGGGAGTAGGATGTAGACCGTTTGAACTTCTTTATGGCCATCCAGTTAGAGGCCCCTTAGCACTAATTAAGGTGGGGGTTGGAGAGTGCTCCTTCCCCAAGCCAGTGAGAGTCACTGACTCTGTGATAGGTCTCCGGAGGAGAATGTCACACATGATGGCAGAAGCATCAGATAACTTGAAAGCAGGTCAGGCTCTGGTAATGCATTGGCATGATCAGAAGGCCAACATGGTTGAGTTTTCTCAAGACCAGCTAGTTCTAGTTATGGTAACTACAAGGCAGAGGGCTTTACAGGACACATGGATAGGACCCTTCAAGGTTGTGGGTAAACTTGGAGAGGTAAACTATCTGGTGGATTTAGGCAATCCTAAAGAGGTACCCAGAGTCTTTCACACCAACCATTTAAAGGCTTATGTCTCCAGACCAGAAGTGGGAGCTTTGCTTCTAACTTCAGCCCAAGAGGAGGAGGAGGAGAGTGAACCTCTAGCTGATCTACTCAGAGATTAGATATGAAAATAGAAGGAGTTAATCTCTCTTCTAATTTGACACCTGAACAACAGGAGGAGTGCAAGTTTCTGTTGAATCAGTTTGCCTCCCGGTTTCACTATCACCAGGCTTGGCCCCTTGGGGCCAGCATGATATTCAAACTGGTGACTGTTTACCTGTTAAAAGCAGAGGTTACAGGATGTCAGATCATGTCAGATGCCACATAAAGGAGGAGGTCAAAAAAATGCTTGATCTCGGGGTAATTGAGCCCTCTACCAGTCCATGGTCTAGTCCAGTTGCTCTAGTACCAAAGGCAGGATCCAAGGAGTTGAGATTCTGTGTGGACTATAGAGCTCTTAATGCAGTCACCAACACTGATTCTCACCCTTTACCGAGGACAGATGAACTGGTGGATAAACTTGTTTCAGCCAAGTACCTCAGTACCTTTGATCTAACTTCAGGCTATTGGCAAATAGCTCTGACAGACCATGCCAAGGAGAAAACTGCATTCTCAACCCCAGCGGGCCTCTACCAGTTTAAGGTAGTGCCTTTTGTATTAAAGAATGCACCTGCTACAATCCAAAGGACGGTTAATCAATTTATGAATGGGATGGGGGACTTCTGCATGGCATACTTGGATGACATTGCAGTGTTCAGCCCTACTTGGAAAGAACATGTTGACAACTTAAGATATGTTTTGCAGGCTCTTGAGCAGGCCCATCTGACCATAAAGGCTAGTACATTTCAAATTGGTCAGAGTAAAGTGGTCTACCTTGGACATGAGGTAGGAGGAGGTGAAATCAGGCCATTGCCTAGTAAAGTACAAGTTGTACAAAACTGGGCCACCCCTACTACTCACACCCAAGTGACAGCCTTCCTAGGACTTACTAGGTACTATAGGTCCATAGCTTCTCCCTTGAATGTGATCTTCTTGCCCAAATTCCCTAAAAAGGTCAGGTGGAATGAGGAGTACAAGCAAGCATTTGAAGGCATTAAAGAAAGTCCTTTGTCAAGCTCCAGTCCTAAGAGCTCCTGACTATAACCAAACCTTCATTGTGCAGACAGATGCTTCAAATACAGGTATAGGTGCAGTCCTTAGTCAACTGAATGAGAACGGTAGAGAGCACCCCATTTGCTTCATCAGCAGGAAGCTGAAGGAACCAGAAAAAGCTGGGCAACCATAGAGCGTGAGTGCTTTGCTATTGTGTGGTCACTGAAGAGGTTTAAGCCATACTTGTATGGATCTACTTTTGTGATTCGGACTGACCATCAACGCTTGAGATGGTTGATGCAAATGAAAAGGGGAAAACCCAAAACTACTGAGATGGTCAATCAGCCTGCAAGGGTTTTATTTTACCATTGAACACAGTTCAGGTGTCACCACCAAAATGTTGATGGTCTCTCCAGGATGTTTAATCGACTGGAGTAAGAAGATTCATCCAGGAGTAGATTAAATCCTCCTGTCCCTTAGTCTGGGGGGGACAAGTATTACGGAGAATTCTCAATATGTGCTAATTTCCCTTACTTGTTGAGACCCTTAGCAACTTTGCTGGATTTCTAGGATTGTATTGTTTTACATGGGAAGAGTGTGAGACTT
The DNA here is from genome assembly GCF_040938575.1 of Ambystoma mexicanum. Lineage (NCBI taxonomy): Eukaryota > Metazoa > Chordata > Amphibia > Caudata > Ambystomatidae > Ambystoma > Ambystoma mexicanum. The sequence goes on from NC_090934.1 coordinate 663,630,690, forward strand.
TTTTCCCACTCTTCCATGTATTTTGAGTGTGTTTTACTTTTGTGTTCTTTGGTTATGGAGTTTTAAAACAACTCCATTGGCATTATCTTTTTCTGTGTGTCACACAGCACCCTCAGTCCAGTGACACAGGGGTGTTTTTCAGACTCCCCAAGGTTCAAATACCTTCTCTGGGACTGACTACTGTCTCCCAGAGTATGTAAAGTTAAATTGGATTTACTAGTCTTTTTAAATTTGCTGACCCAGCACACACTATCTTCCTATAGAGTGCTGGAGGGGTTGCTTAGCTTCCCCTGAGTCAAAACACTCATGTAACAGTAAAATGTTACCTTTTCCTATTTTAAATGGCTGATGGCAGTGGTTTAGATCAACTACCATGATTTTTCCCGACCACTAACAACGGTAGCTAAAAATCGGGTCAGCCATGTTTTTCAATATGGCGCCCCATACCTATCTGTAAAAACAGACTCTGGTCATCTTTTTTCGCCATTTCTTTTAGGAAAAGTCCTTCTTGTGTTTGTCTCTGCATGCCATACCAGGTTTGGTCCCTTTGTTCGTTGGCTTTTGGTGGGCTTCAGTGCTGACGCCCACCTCCTCCTTGCAGGACAGCCAGCCGGCAAATCATGCCAGAGTGCATTCAGGTCTCCTAGGAGACTAAGCACAGGGAGTTTTGGGCACCTTCATCACATCCTGTCCACCCAGACACTCAGGCGCCAGAGGAGGGCTTCAGCACTGAAGCCCGCCAAAGGCCAACGAACAAAGGGACCAAACCTGGTTTTGCACGCGGAGACAAACACTAGAAGGATCTTTCCAAAAAGAAATGGCGAAAAAAGTTGACTGGAGTCTGTTTTTCAGATAGGTCTGGGGCGCAATATTGGAAAGCATGGCTGTCCCAATTTTAATCTACCGGTGTTCGCAGTCGGGAAACATCCTGGTAGTTTGTTTAAAACCACTGCCAGCAGCCATTTCAAGTCGGAAAGGGTAGCATTTGACTGTTACATAAGTGTTTAGACTCAGGGGAAGCTAGGCAATCCCTCCAGCACTCTATAGTAAGATAGTGTGTGCTGGGTCTGTAACTTTAAAAAGACTAGTAAAGTAAATTTAACTTTACATGCTCTGGGAGACAGTAGTCAGTCCCAGAGAAGGTATTTAAACATTGGGGAGTCTGAAAGACACCCCTGTGGCACTGCACTGAGGGTGCTGTGTAACACACAGAATAAGATGGTGCATATGGAGTTGAACTCCATATCCAAAGAACACAAAAGTAAAACACACATTGAAATTGAAAGGTTCAAAGTCCCAAAATATAGTAAAAGAGCTGGAGGGCTCTAAGGTAGAAGGACTTCAGCACTTGTGTGAGAATTCTCCCTAACACTTATCACCACACTGGTGATTGCTGCCCTATATTGAATGTGTTTGATTTTTATTCATAGTAATTAATAAATATTCTATCATTACTGTTAGGAAAGATTTCATATTGTATGTAATTTTCCCTCCATGTGGCAACCCCCAAACTTTTTGCTGTTGTTTTACACCCTGATCTAGACTTTGCCAGAGAAGCGAAGCCTTCTGCCGCACTCCTCTGGGCTTTCGCTCAATTCTTATGGGGAAACTGACATGCCCTTAAGACAGTCAGTACTGGGAGACTTTGTTTCCCTTAGTCCTTTCCTCATGTTGCAGCTTTTGTGCAACATGAAACAAGAGTGCACTGTAACTTACTTTACCGCGCTCTTGGGTCTCTAGTCATTTGAAAGGCCCTAGAAACTCTTGCTGGACTTATTATGAACTGTGCAAGTGTGTCACAGACAGGACTGGTGGCAGCTATCGTTTCTCTTGTGTTTTGATCCCTTTTTTGCTGTGTTATCCTCGGTTACCGCGTTTGGCACAAATAGGTGGCCTGGCTCCCAAAATGGCCAAGCACAAGGTTCTTTGTTATGTACGCTGACCGTCTTGCCCCTTCACCTTCCCCAGGTCGAGCCGACCCGGATCAGTCCTTATTTGGTCATGCACTTTCCCGCGAAACCCAATGCTTTCGGGGGCTTCTACATGCCTTGTGTGTATGCCTCCAGGAAGTGGGTTGGGATGTCTTTTCCTAATACACATCCTGGGTGCCAGAGAGTCTGGAGTGTCCTGAATGCCTGGAACCACCGTGGTCCGTGATAGGTCCACGTATGGTGTGAGTGTTTGTGAGCAGATCTCCCATTGGGTCCTCTCCGTTTTGGCGTGAAGGGAACTTTGGATAAGAGGAGGCTGAAAACACCACTACCATGTCGATCTCTTGAGTTCACACCGAGCAAGGGATAAGGAGCCAAGTATCCTGCAACAAGAAGCTGAGTCGAGGAACCGCTGGTGACCCACTGAAGGTTTGGCACCCTGAGCCGCTGTCGTCCTGCGAGACCCCTCTGCATCTGCTCGTCCTAGAAGGTCTGCAAAGGCGCTTCAACCCATTGGAATAGTGGGATCAACTATTCCCGGCACCTTCATCAAACCCTGCAAGTAAGCATCTTCGGAAGTGTCCCATGGCCAACCAGTGGGCTGACGAGCTTACGCAGGACGCTTTGCTCTGTCACCGCTGCCGTTTCGGGGAAGCCCTCGAAACTTGGTCTACTGCTTGCTCTGCGTCCATGGCACCCTCACACCGAATTTTGTACACTTTGCATTCCCAGGTCTGAAATGAGACGAGTGCGCCCGGACCAGAGTAAGCGCATTTGCCGTGTTGCCCTGCTGTGGTAACAACCTGTGCACGTCCACTGAATTTGGGACACCCTCGCCCCTGCATCCTGCTACCGTGGAATCTACACGGTGTCGAGACGTCCGGACCATCGCAGCTGAACCTGCAAGCAACGTGAACTGAACTGGAGAAGTCTGGGTCTGCCTGCATCAGGGACCGGTGAGTAGTCTATACCCCAACCGGTGGTCCCTTGCGCAGGAGCCCATTTCTTTTCTACCGCTGTTGCGAAATAGCGACTCTATCCCGCACTCTCACCCAGCCTCTGCCCACAAGTGGAGGCCTTGCTTGAGTAGTGGGGACTTGTTCTGCATCGCTTCATTCACCTTCCTGAACTGACTTAGACCCTTGAAGAGACCCTACTTTATCCATTAGCACCAGCGCATGCAGGTACTTTTGAGCATAAGGCTCCTCTCTTCGTAGGGCTCGGACTTCCTCCTAGTTAGGTGTATTTCTGATGTTGAGCTGGGTCTAATGATTACTTGCACTGCCTGTTTTCCTCCCCATCTAGGTGGTCTACATATTACGTGCTCATAACTCCTTAGACCCCTCGGTCTTGTATATATATTGTATTGATTGTGATGTGTTGGTTTATTGGAGTATTATTGTGATTCTTTGCTATGGTCGATGTTACAAAGGCCTTGTAATAAATGTGTCTATATTTTTAACATAACACCTGTCTGGAGTAATTTGTAAGTGTCCTTGCTTTGTGTGCTCATTGATGTCTTTCCGTCATCCTCACCCCTCTTGAGACAAGGGCCTGATCATGACTTTGACGGTAACCCTTAAATCCGGCGGTAGCGCTATTTTTATTATTATTTTTATTTTTTTTATTAAAAATGAGTTTGGTTTACATCTTAAACCTTACATTTATGATTCAGATCAGTTTACATTGGCTTTTTTTAAAAATACTTTGACTTTACTATTCTTCTTTGCTGCTACTGCTTTCCAACATAATGGTTTCCCAGAAGTGAATTATGGTAGCGACCATCTTTCAGTTATTTCCCATCAGGATTTGGCTCCATCTTTCTTCTTTTTCCATTTCTACTGGGGCACTTAGATATTTCTTGCTGAAAAGCAGTCTTTTTTGGTTGAGTGCCTCACATTCTATAATTACATGGTATAAGGTTTCTGTTTTTCACACTGTTAGACAGAATCTGCAATCTTTATTTGCATTTTTGTTTTGGCTCCATTTCCCTTGGACTTCTTTTGTTGGAAGTAGGTTCAATCTTAATCTTAAAAACATATCTCCAATTCTTCGGTCTGGATATAGATTTAGATAGTGTGGTAGTTGGTTAAGGGTTCGTGCCTCTCCATTGCACTTTAGCGTCAGTTTATATCGGTCTTTCTGCTCTTGTGTCTCAATCCAATCGTTTCAGCTCAACTTCTTTTTTACAATTTGCGGCATCTTCGTCAATGTCTCTAACGCAATTCCTTTTTTGTTACATATGCTCATTGTCGCTTCTTTCCATTTGTTTAATATTGTATCATTAACGTGTAAGTGTGAGGTTCTTAATATTTCCAAAGCCGGTATCTTTCCTTCGCTGTTCAATTTTCTGAAAAGGTGTAATATTTTCCATTCTATTATGGATTGATCATAGTTTCAGCACAGTAGGCAAAGATTGCTGTCACCTTTTGTTTGTAAAATGTTACAGCTGGTTTAAGTGAAAACTTCCCAAATTTCTTGTAGATTGACAGGCCCTGTCGTGCTAATGCCCGGGTTTTAGACTTTAACTGTTCTACCCATGGCGCTTCTGTAATAGATTGATTGATCCACATTCCTAGATATTTGTATGTTATAACCTGGTGCAATTTTTCTTCCTGTAGGTAATATGAGAAAGCTTTGTTCCCTTTTGGTTTCTTATTTGTCAGATACATGATTTTTGTTTTCTTGATATTTATTGTAAGTTCATTTTTTACCATGTATTCTTGTGTTTTGTTAAGTGCTGTTTGTAATCCGCACAGTGTTTTTGCCAATAAAATTATGTCATCTGCATAAATCAGACATGGTACAGCAGTCATGTTTAATTTCGGTGGATTAATGCTCGGTGTACTTATCGACGTTTCGAAATCTGACGTGAAAAGGCTAAACAGTGCTGCCGCTAACGGACACCCTTGTTTTAGGCCATGCCAGGTATTGATTTGATTTGTTATTATGCCATCAGATGTCATTCTCACTTGTATTTTTGTATTGGTATACAAAAGGTTTATTGGTTCGAGTATGTTGCTGGGGCATCTCCATTGTTCAAGTTTGGTCCAAAGCAAGTCTCTGTTGATTTTTATCATAGGCAAGGCTCAGATCGACATATGCTACTATTATTTCCGTTTTTGTTCTTTCAGCTTTGTGTTTCATCAAATTTAGGATTATCAGGTTTACGTTTATGCCAACGTCACGTACAAATCCTGTCTGGCGAACAGCCAAATGGTTTGTTTGTTTTGCCCAAATATTTAGTCTTGTCAATAGGAGGTTGGCAAAGATTTTCCCCAAAGGGTCAAGTAGTGCCAATGGTCGATTATTCTTTGGCTCTTTAGATGATCCTTGTTTGTATATTGGTATTAATGTTGCTATCTTCCAGGAATCAGGGATACTTTTAGTACGATTAATCAAGTCTATGATTTTACCACAGAATTGGGCCCAAACTTCAGGGTTTTGCTGTAATGTAGCATTTGACATGCCGTCAGGGTCGGGTGCTCTTGATGTATTTAGTTTTTTTATTGTGTTGATAATTTCGGTAATATCGTAGTTCACATTCCATGTCTTTTCCATGTGTTGTTGAGATTTGTTCTCTGCTCTGGGTCTTTCTTCATAAAGTTCCGTAAAATACTTTACCCACGCTTCTTCTGGTACATCCACTATCATTGCATCCTCTGAGTTTTTATTTGGTTTCAATAATTCCCATAATCGTCTTGTATTACAGTTCTTTAAGGCATCCGTCATGGTTTCGGCATTTTCTTGATCTTGGATCATATTTGCGTTTTTAAGCCAATTTTTGAATTTGTGTTTTGCTTGGCCAATTATCCTTTTTTTGGTCTGAGGAGATTCCTTTTGAGCTCCTTTTATAGTAGATTTTTTTTCATGTTTCTTTTCTGCAATAGCTTTGTTATATATATACTTTTGTTCCGGTTTTAAATGGTGCTTCTGTCTCTGCTTCAGTTGGAATTGGTTAGTTAACCATCCATAATTAATTGTACTGAAATCTTCTTTCTTTGAATTCTTTAGTGTTTCTGTGATTTCACTTAGTCTGTTTTGCAGGATCCTCAATCGATTCATTCTATTCGTTAGAGTTAGACTGGGTATATTTATTTTGCGGCGTTCGCCTGTATTCATTTCCCATGAGCGCTTTAGTATGTAATGGTCGCTGTGCTCACTAAACAGGTTCTTGGCTTCGATTTTAGTTTGAGTAATTCCTTTACTCGTGTAGATGTAGTCGATGATTGACTTTATTTTCCTCTTGACCATGTCGGTGCAGGTGTATTTGTTAATACATTAAGTGCATCCCATCTTTCGAAGTTTCTATTGCGTGTCTCTGTTATCCATCTTCGTGCTCTGGGTTCGAGCAACTGATCATCTATTATTTCTCCCTTGTCATCAAATAGGTGTAGGTTTAAATCGCCACATATATTAAATTCAACATCTTGATGTTTCTGTGATATATTATCGATCTTAGTAAATATCGAATCTATTGCAATTTCTTCCTGCACTTTTCTTGGGGTCCAATAGACATTGGTGATGTTTAGATATTTGACCTTTGCTGTCGTGTTGTTGCTCCGTGATTGTGTCATCACTTGCATCTTAACTAAGGTATTTTGTGCCCAATTGCCTATATTCTGGTATTTGATAATTTCTATTGCCGGATCTTGTCTAATTAAGGTAATGAGTCCTGCTGATGGTCTTCCTGCTTTGGAGTTGATAGCAGGATTTGTGTATATAAGGAATCCTTCACATACTGGGGGGTCTATTAACCATGTCTCCTGTAGACATATCACCTTTGCTGAATTCAGCTCTGGTCGTTCCATTTGAAAAAGATGCGAATGTCCCCTTGTATTCCATGAGCAAAGTATTACTGTTTGATCGATGTTTTCTTTTCGTTGTTATCGCCTCAGTTTTTCTGTCTTCTCTTGCCTGTTCGTTTCAATACTGATTTCTCGCCAAAAAGGAGATTTTTCATAATTCCATCGATTTGATATTTTATCTGTATGTTGTCGGCGGTTCATTCTTTTTTGAAAATCCTTGTGCCATCTTTCCTCCTCTTTTCCTTTCATTCCTTCATTCTCATTGTACTCAATGCTTGTAGCACTACTGATGTCAGAGTATGTTCTGCTATTCTCTTGCTGAGTCATATTGGAGATTTCTTCAGTCACATTACCCAGTCTGTCTTCATTTGACACTCTGAATCCATGGGCTTCCAGTTCTTTGGCACATGATGATATTAAGTTCTGCAGTTCCCATGAACAACAGTATATCCAGATTTTATCCAATCTTTGTACATCTATAAACTCAATTAATTTCAGATCTTTTGACTTTAACATTTTCAATTTTGGGATTGCCTTAAAAAGGCGTAATAAATTCGGTCTATTCATCACGATGTTGGCCTCTTTTTCTGATTTTCCTTCCAACTTCAATCTGATTACTTTTTCTTTGTAGTAAGGGTCTACAAATTGTGGTTGCTCTGGATGTAGGCTTTCTTCATTAATATTTTGTTTCCTGTTCTGGTCAGAGCGTTTATGACTGGATTTACTTGTTTCTTCAAACTGTTGGTCCTGTTCTGATCTCTCTAGCATTGTCGAGCTCAGGGTACTATTTCCAGAATAAAAATCTTCATCTGAAATTTCTTCACAGGATAATTCAATCGATATATATGATCCTGTGATGGTTTCCTCATAATAATCAATTACAATCATTGAGGACGTATTTGTCTGTGCTTCTTGTTGTTCAATTCCAATTTCTTCATTTTGAGCGCTCTCTGATTCATGTGTTGAATATGTTGACAGGTTCATCAGGGATTCAATGTTTCCTTCTTCTATCGTTGTGTAACTTATGGACTGAGTGTTCGAGCCCACTCTTATTGTTTCTTGGGTTTGGGTGGACTCTTCAATTCCTCCAGTTCCAGTGTCTCTTTCTTTTATTGCTGGGTCAACTGTACTCATTTCTTTATACTTTTGGGGTTGTTTTTTTGGCGGTTTCTTTAGCGGTCTGGGCTAGATTCCTGAGGAATGCTCTAGAGCCTCTTTGTTGTTTTTTGGTCCATTTTTTTGCCGCTGTCATTTTCGCTTTGTTTGTATTATTCTGGGATTGTTGTTCAAATATGCTATAGTTCAGATTCCCTTGCGCTGTCTTAATGTGATGTTCTGTTTTATGTGTAGTTAGTTCCAGAGTCCGATTTTTGTAGGCTTTTCACTTATTTTATTCCGTAGCTCTTCAGGTGTCATATCGATCAAGAGAATATCGTCATCTCTTTTCGCGCCATCTATGTGGTGCTTCTCAGGCATGGTCTGTGCGTTATCTACTCTTGTCTTAGTAAGATGGGCCTTTGGTACTCCATTTATATGACCATTCTCCTTTTGATTTTTTTCTTCGGTGTTATTCCTCGTTAGCGATGTCTTTGTAAACGAGATTAAGGCTTCCATTAGCGATGCTTTGTCCATTCTGTCTTGTCTCGCTATCTCTGTAAGACGTTGTTGCCATATATAACTATTTTTTGCTTCTATGCTAAAACGTTCTTGTATTTTGTGTATGAGTTGTTCTAAACTCTTTTGTTTGGTAAATATAGAGCTAAGTATCGAGGTGTGTTCTTTAGTTGTTTCATTGCTCGCTTCTTGTAGTTTTATGTAAGGTATCATTGTTTGGGTTGTTACGGCAATCAGCATATTCTGTAAATCTAGCATTGATGTAGCAACTGACTCCTGTTGGTTTACTGGCTTCGGTGCACAATAGCCAACTGATTCTTCCGTCTTATAGGCTGTTTTCTTATCATTTGTTTCAATGTTTGGTATTTGTGTCTTATTTACTGTTGTGTTACTTAAGTCAGGATAGCATGACAGGTTATTGATTTCGTTACTTGTTTCCATCATTCTTCCTGATAAATTAGCTTGTTGATTATTTTTCCTATTTATTTGTTGAAATTCCATAAGTGCTTCAATTTCCGTTAAATCGAGCGATAGGCGTTCCATTCTACGTTAGCTGATTGGTATAGTCTCTTTTACAAATCGCTCTGATTTAGTCGCTCTTTGATAGTATAATTTCCATTGTTCTTTTGCCTTGATGGCTTTTTCTTTCTGCGATAGTGATGTGGTGTCACATTTACTAATATCGTTTCCTTGTGTTTTTGCTTTTGGAATATCATTGTGCTCATTAGATGTTTCAGGTTCTCTAATTTGCATTTGTTCAGACTTTGTTTCTTGATCTTTTCCCCTTTGCAACTGCGGGTTGTTCTCTTCTCCAATATTTGTTTCTTTAAGGTTGGGCCCTTTATTGCAATGCTGGCCTAACTTTTTTTGAGTATCTTCGCATTTCTGTGTTGAGCATGGTTTATCTTTTATGGGCAGCACAGCGTCATCTTTTTTTCCTTTCTTGTTGTTATTTCCTTCCTTATCGGTTCCTATCTCTTTAAATGGTGGGCATTCTGGGGTTTCTAAATGACATGAACTGTGCCCCTCCTCCGTTACTCTAATGCTACTATCGTCTTGTTTCATCTGGTTTTTGTTTTTAGCCTAGTATTTCTCCTTGGTTAGTTGGTATCAATTTGGTGTCTTCTGCTGAGTTCATCGTTGTTTGTTGTTTTTACTTTGCTGGGAGGAGTTCTTACTTGGTCCGTTCCTCTCCGCTCTCTCTCCCCGCTCTCCTTCCGTCAGCCGATGGTCCCGCGATCCACTGCCCGCCATCAGCGTGTCGCATGCACTGCTCTCTTCCCACGCCTCCTCTCCAACACGGGCGCCCACTCTCCCCGTCGCTCCACGTGAGTAAGCCTACTCTGCGAACAGCCTCAGCACCAGGTAATGGCGGGGGGGTTGTTGTGGTTTCCTGGGTGTGTGTGAGGGTCAAAGGACTTTGTCCCATAGTCCCCCCACACAATTCTCCTCTGTTTAAGTAATCTACGCAGTGTTTTTGGTGCAAACTAACTGCCGTCAGTGCGCCGCAGGCACCGCTCTCGTCCCACGCCTCCTCTCCAGCGCGGGTGCCCGCTCTCCCCGCCGGCCCGTGTAAGTCCATTCTGTGAACCGCCTCAGAACTAGGCAATGGCGGGGCGGTTTGTTGAGGTTTCCTGGATGTGTGTGAGGGTCAAAGAATCTTGTCCCGCAGTGCCCCCACACAGTTCTCCTCTGATTAAAGTGAACCACGCAATGTCTTTGATGCTAAGTACAACGGCGCCCGCTTTTGATTAGCATAATCTTTGAATGTTGTAATGTTGGACAGGTAACTTTAGATGATGTATGGTAAATCTAAATCTATACCGTTCTGTATCTTCTGTATCTGTATCTTCAAATGTACTTTATTAGAGGCTTTTCAGTTTTGCCGCGAGGGGGGGTCAAAGGACGTGTTCTTGCAGTCCCCTCATGCTGTTCCCTCTCTATGACTTTCCGAGTCTTATCTGTCGAAATGTTTCAGATTAACGTCTGTTTAACATCGACTGTGAGTAGTTAATGGTCCTTGGTACGTGGTACTTGGGAGGGCTCTAACTACAGCTGGTTTTAAATACAGTTTCTTTTTTGTTATAATGTCCTTGCTTTGTGTGCTCATTGAGGTGTTTCCGTCACCCTCACCCCTCTTGAGACAAGGGCCTGATCACGACTTTGACGGTAACCCTTAAATCCGGCTGTAGTGCTATTACCACCGGATTTAAGGGTCTGCCAAATCAGGACTTTGGCGGATTTCACCCCAGCTCTGAGCTGGGGGGAAATCCGCCGAAAATGTGTGCTATTACCGCCAGCGGGAAATCCGCCAGCGGTAAGAGCGCAAATTTTCCCCATTGAGCCCAATGGGGAATGGGGCATTCCCGAATGGGTTCAATGGGGAATGGGGAATTACATTACCGCCAAACTCGTGATACAGCGCTATTAGCGCCGGGGAGTTTGGCGGTAGGGCTAATACTGCCGGCAGTAATACCGCCGGCGTTACCGCCAAAGTCGTGATCAGGCCCTTAGTCTTGACCGCCGCCATCGCTACCCTGATTGGTCTGGCTTGTCCAGAAGTTACCCTGTTCCAAGAAACTAGGCTGGCCTTCTGAACCTCTGCCCCTCCAGGTCAGAGTTCAGAAATACATCTTAACAATTACACACCGGCCTGGTTCATAGTCCATTGCGACACTGGGTGCACGTTAAGGGGTGTGTGAGACAGGTTGGCTGCCTTCTTAAAGCTGAATCCAAATTCATGAATTTAAAAGCACTTTGATTGTGCACTGCATCCCTGGCCAGTATAAAGAGTCCTGGTCTGGAGTGTGAGGCCTATTTAAAATCCTTAAAAACAATCAATCAATCTTTCTTGGACATTTTCTCAAATGTGCTCAAGCCACTGACTGAGTGAAAAATGCCACACAAAAAATGAACATCACTTGGAACAGCTCCATTTGATGCAAAGCGAAAATCAGTATCGAGAGCTTCTGATAAACAACAAACAGCAGCACAACTTGCCGAACAGAGGACAAGAGCACATTTCTCCAGTGCAAATGAGATGCCAGAGCAAACTGAAGCTAGATTTGCTGACATGAGGACAAGAGCAACATCCTCCAGGGCACATGAGACACCACTTGATTAGGACACGGGAAAAGCTGGGTACCCCAGATAGTTGCTTGATATCTGTGTTCATCTTGCAGGTCTTTTTTTAGCATACTGACAGTGTCATCACAGTTTTCTCTAATGATAACATGAGTCATGTTAAAGTCCACGATAACAGCACCTATCATTTGAATGCCGCTAGAGTATTGTGCATAAAGTACTGGTTGAATATTCATAACACACAATGGGCCTCATTACGAGTTTGGCGGCAGCCATGGAGCTATGGGAATGGGAGAGGGAGCTAACAACGGCCCGATTGCGACCAGCCGTTGTTAGCTCCCTCTTCCCCTCGCGGGACCCGGTAACGACGCCTGGTTTTACCAGGCATCCTTACCGGGTCCCGCGAGGGGACCTCGTAATTTTGCGGAACGGGTTTAACAGGTCCGCCTCCATTAGCGGAGCCCGTTAGCCCGTTTTTCGAAGGTATGTTTTTCTTACAGTTAGAAGCCGTCTCTGTGTTCCTAAACTAGTCACATTGTACCATCTGTGGTGCGTAATTTCTTCTATTAGCTGTAATTGAACAAGTTACAGTACGTACAGTTCCTGATTCAATTTACTATTTGCCTGACCCAGCGCAAATCACTATTTGATTGTCTGGGTCAGTTACAAATCCGCTCAAATAAAGAGCTTTGCGTTGCAAGTGAGGCTCGCATCTCATTCGCCGAGATGTGTGTATGTTGTTTGCAAGGTGTTACCAGGAGACGGTGGCAACGAAGAGGAGATAGGTCGAAATAGGTTAGGATTCAAACCCGAATCAACAGTTTTACTCTTTGGTTGTATTGGGATTGATTCACAAAAGAAAAGCAACCGTTTGGGACTTACTTTGGAAGACCCTGGCAATACAAACAAGTTCATACCAGATGTTGCACTGTTTCTGCACTCTGGGGTGCTCATTTTAAAGTTCCCCAAAGCGTAAATGGAGGCGCTATAGACAGGCGTAACAGAGCCTGTCTTAGCGACTCCATTCACGCACCTATGGATTTTCATTGTTTTTGAAGGCGGAGGGCAGGAGGTAATAGGAGTTATGTTCCCATCTCTCGTTTTTCCTCCTCCTTTAAAAACAACTTGGATTACTGCCAGTATGAGATGTTCATACTGGTGTGCAACCAATGATTTCTATGGAAACTTCCTGCTTTTTGAATCAGCAAACAGCATGCAGTTTTCATCGGTAATCATTGTGAGACGTCCCCTCTAAGCAATGTACGTGTTAATAGAAAAGGAGTTCCTGAGTATTTTTGTTATTTTGGCAGGGGGAGTAATGACACAGAATGTACCCTTTCAGCCTGAACTACACCTTACACTCCGCCAACACCGGATAAGATGCACTAATACTAGCATGTCATTTTCATGCTGGCGGCAATTAATAGGATATTATCGATGCCACCTGCGTTTTTCACCTGCTAAAAGCAGACATATGCTATAGTCATCCATTTCAAATGCCTCCGCGAGTGACACCAGCTAACACTTTTTTTGCACTTTGTATACCGAATTACCAACATTTCACGGGGCCAAAGTGCAAAGGAAATGCAAACGTAGACGGTTCCCTCCATGCAATTTAAAACTTTTAGAAATTGAGCCCCTTGCCCTCACTGAGTAAAATGCCACCTATTCTCAAAAGGAAATATAAGTGCAACTTAGTCTCATTCCATAAACCTTTGTGGACCAGTCATGTGGAACTCCAAAGGTTCGGTGAGATGTGAGTGCATTCTGCTTGTTTTTATTTTTGTGAGTCTGTTGCACCTACCTAATTTGTAAACTGGAGATTTAGGCCTGGGCCGCAAAGACCGAGCAATATTTGCTGCGCATATCACACAACAGTAGCATGTATCCAATTCATATATATGTCGCCCTACTAGGCCTCATCACAAAGGACCAAAGAAACAAGAATAAGGTGCTCTTTTGTTTTCATTTCAGAGTGCACGTTAATCGTGTATAAATGATCCTTCCCAAGTGAGTGTAAGTACTGCTTTTTTTTTGGTCTTTTGGGCTTGTGTTTTTTGATTATCAGTTGACCTAATAAGCACAAATATTTGGAGAAATATATTGATATTTTGTGTTATCTACAGTGGTATATAAGAAAGATTTGGTGAAGCAATTTAAGTTCTGTTAAGGTCTGGCTCTTCTCGCAGGTCGCACAAGGACAGCCGCTTATTACACTCTTGTTCAACACGGTCTTAGCGGCTCATTAAGAGTTAGGCGGTAGTAGTGAACAGGCACTGGGCCTCATTATAACCCTGCCTGTCTGGCAATAAAGTGCCGATATTAACATTTTACCGGACCGACAGAGTACAAGTTTGCCAGTGGGGGTAATCAGACTTACCTCCAGCTGGAGGTAACTCAGGACCCCACCGCCATGAAACAGCAGGTATTTTCGTACCTGCTATTGCTGGTGCTGAAAATACTGGCAAATCCCTCCAAGGAATGGGGATTTACTGCCCTTTCCGCCACCTGTAATATCCCGGCATATCAGGTGGCAAAAACGGTAGGTACGTTTGCCCGTATTCTGGCAGATATTCTGCCAGGATACAGGCAAACCTATAATGAGGCCCATTTGGAAATAACGCCAGTTTAACACTTCATCAAATCATGGGTTTCAGTACCGAAACCCAGAACAACTCCTTGCAATTGAGTGGATGCAATATCCTCCACAAAAATGCTGGAATGTCAGTATGCCCCACAGAGTATTGCTGCATGTAAGTGACCACATGTCTCCAATGGAGTGAAATGGGATTCCAAAATGGGTACCAACTCATAAACTAATAAATAATCCAGTAAATTATCATTAACTCATGCAATAACAATCATTTCGCTTAGCTGTACTCCCACAGGTTCTACAGAAAAACTCATATTGACGCTGCTGAATTAACAAATGTATTCCATAATACAATCACAGTTTATAGGTGGTTTATTAAATGATTGTATTTTCTGTAATTGTATTTTCTGTACTATAAGGTACCTTTTATACTGATGTTATGTAGTTTCAAAGATAGTATTGAGAACATTGATGTTTTCCGTAGGACTATCGGGCAAGCATATAAGGTAGGATTGAAAATGGTGTCTTACAGGAACTGATGACCAAGTCTTTTATACCCATGTGACTGCAGAAACTGGTTGTGTCTGGTATGGATAAAGGATCTCTTAGAGAGCAAGCATGATGACACGATAGGAGAGGTGTATATGTCCCATGTTGGGAAGCCTGTGAGTGGGACACATCTTTTGTCATTTTAACCAGAAATGTATATCAAAGGAGGACTGGGCGTGAATGAAAAGATGGAATGTGTTTGTGGAAGGCAGAATATTTCTACCGGAAGGCTAATGAGAGTTTCCAGAATGTTCTCAGGTTTTGAATCTGTCTGCTGAATGGTGTATATAATAATGGTGAGGATTCTTGGTCATTTTAGAGAGTTTAGTTACCAACAGACAAAGAATGTGCTCTTTGTTTTTTTGCAAGACAACAATGAAGCTGTTCCTGACTGTCATCACTCGAAATTAATGCGTGATCCTCTTTTCGTTGACAATTCTGGTGCCATGGTCTCAGACCTGTCGTACACTACAGGAGAACCTACGACTTGTGAACTGCTTCCTCCCAAATGCCTGCAGCACGCATAAACAAAGATAAGGAGTTCTGCTTGAAAATTCCAGAGGGCTGGTTGGGAGGAGGCTGACTGTAGGTGGTGCCGCTCAGGGTTGCTGAGGGTTTTCACAATGGCAAAGAATGGCATAGGCTTTCAGGGTTATGCTAATACTATTTGGAATTTCTGATTTGTTTATATTGGTCTGATAACCGTCGTATAGCTTATTTGTTTGATACTTGTTCTGGTACATTTATTCTGTTCGGATAATGGTCTAGTGACCTTCTGGTAAACTCTTCTGGTATAAGGGTAATACAATAAAGACAATGGGCCTCATTACGAGGTTGGTGGTAAGGGATTACCGGCACCAGTAAGGGCACCGGTGCCGGTAATCCCTTACCGCCCTACCACGAGGTCCCTTAGCAGGTCCGTTCGTTAAAGCCTGGTTTTACCAGGCTTTATGGAAGGGACCCATTAAGGGATTTCAGAGCTAATAACGGTACCGCATTAAACAAAAATGACTTGGCCAAATTACACATTTAGACCACAGGGAAGGAGATTGAACATGGTCAGATATCCCTGCTAATATGTCCGCAAATTATATTAATTAGCTGGTTGCAGAAATGTAATAGACTTGTTCACCAATGTATATGTGCCGGCTCTTTAGGGGGTGCTTGAAGGAATTGCCCCAGCCCTGGTGGTTGCTCCAACCACAATCCTGAAAAACCATGGAACAAAAGACCCTGTACTGTAGTCCACAAACCCATAGCAAGCACTCATTATTCTCTGTCCCCAGTTTTGAGGAGCTTCTGCCCCCGGGTTTGCACAGATACCTGTTGCTTCATCATTGACTATATCCCTGAATAGGGATGGTAGACATTATGGATGAGACAGAAGTACCTTTAAGCCGCCCCTTGGCAGGTTTCTGGGGCAACAGAAGGTAATGCTGATGGGGATACACGGCCAAAGATTTCTCTAATATCAGGGAGGAGTCTCAGTATTTTATCCAAGTGCTCCAAATAGTCATACACTGCTGCAATCCTGCTTGGACTGACATGAATCAGGTCATGTGTATAATTATGTCTCCAGAGGTTAGGAAGAGCCTCAAACTGCAGGCCCAATGGCCAGCAGTAAATCTCAGGATATGATACAAGTTAGAAGAAGACCAAAATAGAATCATACCTGCTATCCCTAAAGTGTGCCCAGAAATACAGATTGGGGAATGATGAGTACCTGCAGACAAAATAGGGGAGAATCCCTAGATAGGAGACACAAAACCTAACTAGATGGCCCAAGGAGCGATCGTCAATTCATTCATCTCTGTTCTCCAAACCAACCTCCAAACCCAATTAAAGATTTTGCATAGGGTGGCAGAATATATCCTTAGCTTAGCAGTGTTGGTGATGGACAAATCACTGTGTAGCATGCAAAGAACCAAAGAAAGATAATATTGAAAACAAACCCATGGGGCTACATTTGCAAAAGCTAGAAGGGCAAGGACCCACAGTGTGTAGAGGTGGATATAGGGACAGTTTTGGAGGAAGGGGTGAAGTGGGCGGAAGTGGGGCACAGAGCGAAATCAACTGGGGCAGCCTGCCGTATATATAAGAACTATGGTATATACTTTTTGCAAGGAGGCGGGGCACTGGAAGAATGAATGTCCATACAGACCTCAAAGTAATAATCCTTCTCCGGATCCTGGACAGAGCACCTTTCCAAACACTGATGCAATGAAGGTCCGCCCAAATAAGACACACCAACCGAGTCAGAAAATAATCAATATTGAGACAGCCTGCGAGAAGACCCGTGTTGTACACCGTAATTCCCATAGATGAAGAAGGACCTTATGTAAAAAGCAAAGTTGATGGGCAAGCAATCTCTTGTGTCAGCCATTCGGTCTTGCTGTTTCTCAGACATTCTTTATCCTCTCAAACAGTGAATGCATTGGGTATCTCAGTCACCCCAGTTCCATACCACATTTCTGAACTAAAATATGTTACACTAGGGTCAATTACTGAAACACATTTTCTCCTTCACGCTTCGGAACCCGTTCACTTGTGATAGATTCGCTGTTAAAGCCAGTGATTATAGTACCTACTTCTAGCCACTGCAAAACAATGATTCTGCAAGTCAAAAATCCTGAAGGAACACTTACAGATTTGTAAGAGCTGTAAATGCTGTAGTTATTACTGTATTGCTGCTTTACCAGTGGTAAACAACCACCTATGATCAATCCTGCACCCCACCAACTGATTCACACTTCACTGTATTAGATCTATGTTCTATCTTCTTTTCCATTCCCATACATCCAGAATGCCAGTTTTTATTTGCATTTCCCTATTGTTGAATCCAGTAAACATTGACAAAGCTTCCATAGAGATACACAGAATCACAGACTCTCTTCTCAAATCAACCCAAGAAGGATTTAGATGACATTAAATTCCCTAGACAATTAGTTCTGTTGTAGTATATTGCTGATTTGTTGTTAACCTCACCATCATATGATGGATGCAAACCGGATACCCAGGTGCTGATGACAACATTAGCATGCATAGGGTGAAAGCACCGAAACAGAAGCTGCACATATACAGTGAAAGGATCCATTGTGTGGGAAATTATACTTTTTGGGTCATAGATTCATAGTGGACTCCCAGCAATAAATAGTGTAGAAGATTCCTAGCTTCAGACCATCATACATATTAGAGCATTTTAAGGTGTTGTGGGATATTGTAGGTAGTGGGTTTTTTGTTATGCCAAGGTTATTACTACATCACTATTTGAAGGCCAGTACACTGCAACTGCGTTAGTGAACACCAGAGGCAGAAAAGTAATTTGATACTATCAAGAAAGCTTTAGCGACTGTGCCTGCTTTAGGACTCCCTGATTATTTGAAATAATGTACCCTTTATTGCCATGTGGGAAATATGCTGTCATCTGCAATGTTCAAACAAAGACATAGTCAGTACCAGGGACCCATAGTATACCTTAGTAAGTAGTTAGAGCAAGCAGTATCAGGAAAATCCCTACAATTCCACTCAGTAGTTGCTGCAGACATAGCAGTGCAACTTTGTGCAAACATAGTTTTGGGATCCCTTTTAGAAGTAGAAGTTCCCCATTCAGTGGCTGCATCATTGTGAAAAATTGAAAACACAATACATATTCATATCCCCATTGAACAAGTGTGAGCCATTGCTCCTAAGCTCCTACAATATATCCTTAACCCAATGTCCTGAACTGAACCTGGCATCTTTGTTACCAATTCTCATGGATGGAGAACCACATGGCTGTGAACTGCATGACTGTGTTGCCATTACTTAATACATTTTGACACCTATGAAGGATATATGTGATACACCAATACAGAACTCTTGATTTAGTATCTTGTTATAGTGATAGAGACAGTCAGTTGCTGGCAGGGTATGCAGTATGTACTTTCGGAGATGTGGTTGAAAGTAGGTAACTGCCCATTGTAACATCTGCACAAGCACCAGAACTGGTCACACAGACACGTGCCTGCAAATTGGGAGAACAGCAGTACGCGGTAGAGAAAGGGCACTTACGGACTGGAGCTGATATCGGAGTACGGAATACGACAACACAGGTGATCCAGGGTGAGACCAAGCATTCGCTACTTGTGAACACATCTGAGGCACATGAAGAGACCCATACCAAGGTCACCTGTCTGGTCCAGCCGTACCATAGCAAGGAAGTGGTAAAGTATTTACTATCCACTTTCCATTCCAGAAATCACACATGGGGCATAGCACTCATCTCTCTTCCCCAGTGGTGTTAAACACATAGAAAAAGACTGTCTTGAAGAAAGCGACCTTAATAAACATGAGCCACTGAAACTGGTAGAGAATAATTGCTACATAAGATAGCAACCACATTCACTTTCTATTTATGAGCAATTGTTTACCAACCTCCACTCGCTAGATCAATCAGAGGTTCTAGAAGAAGGCGGAGTGGAGAATGTTGTAATTGTGGTCTTTTTTGTTGTTGGTCTAAACACTAGCTCAGAGTGATTTCAACCTGACTTTGTGATATTCCTTGTTTTAAAACAGTGGATGAGTTGTGACCAACAATCCTTGGGTAAATAAATGTGTATATATCCCATAGGATGCTGTTGCTCCCCATCACAATAACACTGTTTTTAGATCTGGTATGTGTCTCTCCCCATGCAAACACATAGGGGGAGAGCGTGGTTGTAGGGCACATTTGCTGCAAGGCTGAATGGTGTATTACATTTAGAAGAAGCTAGTTTTTCCTCTTATTCTATCCCCTGTTTTTTGTAGGCGGTCCAGCAGCGCTACACAGGGACAGAATAGCTGACTAGGAAGGGATACTTAGAATCTCATTCTATCCTTTTCTGTCTTCCCACACAGCCTTGCCCCTGTGGGTCTTAAAACCCACAGTAGTTCCTCCCTCAGTAGCAACTAATTGTGCCCTCAACCACAGTGGTTTATTCTGATGAACAGGTCGTTTACCTGACTTTGGAAAATAGACTATACTCTGGTTTTTCACTTAAATTGGAATACAGTTGGTAATTGTCCTTACCTTTCGTCTTATAAATTGCTTCAATAAGGGCATTCCCTGTCAACCTTACCCTTTTCCCCCATATATTTTGTAAGAACAGCAGACAGTACACATGTACTCAAATTCTAAATATGCATTTGGAATTGCACACAATTTTGGTTAATTGTGGGAGAAACAAGGCATCCTGGCCTCGACTCGTTCATCCATAAAGAATCATACTTTGTTGGAAGCTATCATGTTTTTCAAGCAGAGAGCCATAATCAAATGTGCAGCACAGTAATTATTGAATAGTGAGATCACTTGCAGAAATTATTTAGCGGACTCAAATGCTTAATTGGGAGCCATATCCAATTTACAGGGTCACTATGTGTTAAGAATGAAAAGAATATTAGAGTTACCTCCATTTCAACCAGTTGACAAATTAGGCCATATTCAGGAAACAGCTCCCACAATAGACAAATACTCTTGGCCAAGAAAGAGTTGTTGAATACATGGGGTCACCTTGTGGTGGAATGGGCATGGCTGGCTTGCAGCCCTCCTCCAAAAACAATTCTCTAATCTACTTGGCTAGAATATACTACAGACTTACATATGTGGAAATAGGAATATGATCACCACTTTAAACCAGGACTTGTACACATAAGTCTTCCCAGCCATGCTTCAGACCTACTGTACAGAGCGTGTTATGTTCCAGCAGAACAATAATTGGAAAAGTGTTCGCACAACATAAAGAGTGCATCTACCACCTTACGTAGGACATTTAGTTAATCTGCAGGCTGACTTTATTCAGCTCTCCTGATGCAAAAATCTGTAGTATGTGTTAGTAGTTTGTTCCCATCAGTATAAACAGTGATAGGGGTACCCATTGTTTTAACCAGCTCATTGTGGAGCTTTGCACAGCGTTAAACACACAACACAATCTCCCCTGCCCGTACCATCTACAGCCAGCCGTGGCAGTAGAGAGTCAGAATGGGATTATCAAGAATACGTAGGCCAAGTTGTGCTCTGAGAGCAGCCTCAAGTGGCTGGAGGTGCTTTCACTAGCATTAACCAGCATGCAGAGCACTGCAAAAAGACAGAACTGACACCCCACAGAATACTTTATGAATGACCAATGCACTTACCTTCCTCACTGCCAAAGGAGAATGCATTTGTTAATATTCATCTCACTGACAATATGCTTCTTAATTACGGCAAAAACGTATTTCTACTGTTGAGCATGTTCATATGCAGGTGCAGGAAGCCCTATTCAAGGAGCCTGAAGAGTCCTTCCACTCACTCGAGCCAGAAAATTTGTAATGTTGCTTCAGTTCTGGTGGAAGACAGTGTTAGCACCAAAGTGGCATGGCCCTTTTCTGGTAGTGTCGGTAATTTCGCCAACTCTTAAAATAAAGGAGATCCCTGGCTTAGTGCACCCCACCCATTGTAAGAGATGCATTGCACCTATAAATGAGGCCTTATAGGTACATTTTCTGTGTGGTGGGGGATTTAACAAGGCAATGGTCAGTGCAAAGGACTCCCTTCTCTTACAACAATAGGCATTCTCACCAGTTCAAGTCAAATCTAGTAGAAAGATGAAACCTACGGGCATGGTGAATGCCTCATAGATGGGAACATGACCCTGAAATAAGCTTAGGTATGTACTAACTTGACAAGGAGGAACCTGTGGCCTTGGACGATTCTGAGAATGTGGCAAGTGCTTAATTTTAGTTTTCCTTCAAAGACCAATGAAATATCCACAAGGGCAGGTTGTCTATGCCCGTCATGCTCTCCCAAATTGGTTGTAAGACTCTGATTACACTAAAGCACTGTCAGACACTAAATTGCCATTAACTCCAGCTTCAGTAGCACACAGTTGAACATTGACTGCCACTGCCTGTGAAGGATTGCCATCTGGCAAGGGTGTAGAAGCCCTGATATTTATTTGGATTAATAATACAATGATGTGGGTAAAGGTGGTTTGCTCACCGGACTCTGCATTTAGCAAACTCTGTGCCAAAACATTGTGTACACCCATGGCCTGCTGCATCAGTATCCTGATCTGCAGTGCCTACTCTCCCAAGCACAGAGCAGGTTAGAGGTTACAGGTGCCCTCTTATTGAGCTGGCGTGACGGACACATCAGCACATATGCTTCATTTAAAGGATGCATCTCTGTTCCCAAACATCAGAATTATGGGAAATCACATCATCCTGGCCTGGCGGTTTAATCTTTAAACACAGCCCATACCTCTGTTTGGGTGTGGTGGGTGGTATTTAATAGAGGTATTAATGCCACACCTGAATCTGTATCATACATGTGTCAACACTGTGAACCAGGCCAACCATGGACAGGCTGTATGTATTCTCCCCAGACTGCTCTTCTGCACCCAGCCAGACCATAGCCAGTGAAGAATGCCTCTATTTTGATTCTTTGTAAGGTTGGGTAACACCTCTCTACAGCAAAACAGCTCCTCGGCAGGAGCAGTACAGCGAAGCATGCATAAAACACAAAAGGACTAGCTGCACACAAGGGTGTTGCATACCAAAGGTCCATTGATCCTATAGGTCCGAGAGTGAGTGTAGCTGGAGGGAGCTCAGCACAGTTGGGTAAATATTTTACCATATTGTTTCTCTCTGTACCTCACTTTCCTGCCTGACTCCTCCACTTCATTTAGCTCAAATCACTTTCGAAAGACTGCAAGACGGCAAGGACAATGTGTAACCATCACAAGGATTGGACACCTTACATCAGGATTGCTTTTGTCCAATCAACTGTGGAGTTTTGTCTATAAAAGGGGGGTAGGCCACTCATTTGATTCACTTTTGGACCATCCAGGACTTGAGAATAATTAATTTCAACATCTTTTGGGAGAGATGATCTTTCCAAAGACCACAGCCATTGATGTGAAGAAGGATTGTTCTAAAACATAGGAAAACTTTGCTCCCTACACACTCACATGGCACATTAGGGGTGACTCTTGCTGAGGACCAGGACCTGCCTCTCTGCACCAAACCTCCCTAGGCAGGGAGAGCAGAACTTGCAAGCACACACCCTGTCATAGAGCTTTGCAGCATCTGAAGGGCTAGATGAGGGGGGATAGCTCAGGGGCAAGGCGTTTGTCTTGGAAGAAAGATAATGCAGCACAACACAGGTTTTAATCCCAATCCCTCACTTAGAAACCAATCTCTGGTATTAAGTGCATTATAAAAGAACTATAATAATAAAGATCAGCCATGATCCCTGTTCTGCCACATCAAACCTGTCGAACAACAATGTACCCAGAGCAGAGGGATCGGCCAGTGCTGCTTTTGCCAGTACATCAAACTTCTGCTGCTTTGCTTCCATCAAACCTGTTTCTGCTGTACTGTCACCATATCTATCTATCTATCTATCTATCTATCTATCTATCTATCTATCTATCTATCTATCTATCTATCTATCTATCTATCTTGTTTACTCGAAGTATTGAAACAAAAGCATTGAACTCTCACAACTACCTGAACCAATGGCTCTCACAGTGGATGAACTGAAAAGGATGGCAAATCACTTGAAGGGGGAAAGTGTCTTCGTCCAGATGGTCTTCCAGCAGAGTTCTATATGATCATGCTGAATAACATTTTTTAGCTGTTGTTGAAGATGTTGCAGGCATCAAGGTTAAAATGGGTCCCTCAATCGACGCAGCATGCATCCATGTCATTGCTACTGAAGAAAGGCAAACCTTCTACAGCCATGTCAAGCTACAGGCCTATAAGTCTAATCAACACCAACAGTAACATTTTTGCAAAGCACGATCGATGAAGATTGAGGCGAGTTTGCAGCATATTGTGGATGAGAAACAGTCAGGGGAAGTGAGAGGTAGGAGTCCTTCAACCAACATGCGGAAACTAATATTGACGTACAGGAAGGTCATAAGCAATCTTCGCCTGATGCTGAAAAGGCGTTTCACAGGATAGAATGGAGCTTCCTTTTTACATTGCTGGAATGCACAAGATTTGGACAAAAGATAGACTGGATGTTGTTACTTTATAATTTGCCAACAGCATCGGTTAACACGAATGGCATGGCTTTCGGTAAATTTGAACTGAAGAGGGGCACTATGCAAGGTTACCCACTGTCACCCTTACTTTTTGTGTTGGTGATGGAACCCCTAGCAGCGAGGATCAGGTTAGATGAAAGAATAAAGGCTGTACAGTGTGGGGAAGCATTACAGAAAGTATTTCTCTACGCTGATGACATGCTGCTTGTGACAAAGGGTCTAGATTCGACCTTGCCAGCAAAGATGGAACAAATAGAGACCTTTGCTTCATTCTCAGGTTACAAGATCAACTGGTCAAAGTTGGAAGCCATAGCAAAACAAAAGAGGTGATGGCTGGAAGGTTTAAAATGAATCTTAACCTCTGGCATTGCTCTGGGCAACCCTCCAGACCATCGTTCTTCGCCTGCCAAGTCATTACAGAAGGGGAAAGACCATATGCAAATCAGGCTTGGTCCCACCCCGAAAGGGGTAGTCCAACCCGAACTGTTAGGTCACATCCCTCCTGCACGAGACCACAAGCATCCCCAGACATGTTTCAGCGTTCTTGACCGTCATCAATGAGGTGTAGCTTGGGTCTCTAGGCCCAGCAGGCACGGGACCCATGTCTGGGCATACCGATCCCACTCGGAAGCCATGCCAATGTCCTCATCATGCAGACAGAAGTACGCATGTTGCCAGGTTTGGTTTCAGTTGGTGCCCAGAAAAGATGAGATACCTTGGAGTGCGGTTGACAAAGGAGGTTGGATCTTTGATGAAGGAAAACATGAGGCATTTGATGGTGAACATGAAATTGATTCTGGCAAGGTGGTCAGAGTTGAACCTTTCCCTTCAGGGGAAAGTCAATGCTATCAAGATGACTTTGGCACCTCAAATCAATTATGTACTAAGTATGTTGCCTCTTCATTTGAAGACGTCAAGGTTTTTGGAGTTTGAGAGACAGTTGCAGAGTTTTGTATGGGAGCAGAAACCGCCACGCCTGAAACTATGGAAACAACAGCTGCCATGTGAATGTGGGGCCCGTGAGTGCAAGACTTTGAATTTTATCACCTGACTTTTTCAGCACATCATTTTATACAATTATTAGAGGAAACACCTGGTATTTGGATGCAGGCAGAACCAAGTATGAGCACACCGCTGGTCCCTGCGGCCCTTTTGACAATTTATACTTCCAGGGTCAATGCCCACTCGCCTGTGACAGACTTTCTGAGGAGAGCCTAGTGCACGCTTGAGGGAAGGTTCATAGAGGAGACAGGATTGTTCCCTCGAACATCGATGTGGCAGAATAAAGGTTGCAGTTAAACAGGAAAAACATTTTCTGGCCTCACTGGTTTTTGCGTGGAGTGCAATGGCTTGGAGACCTATTTAAGGATAATGATTGCATCCTCTTTAGCAGGTTTTCGAGGTTGATGGGCCTCTATGACTACATTTGGGGAATACAGAAAATTGAGGGCAGCGATAGGAAATGTCATGGTGAGCGAAAAAGACACACTCAAGGAACAGATATTGAACTTTGATGAAAAAATACATTTTGCATCGAACATGTACAAGCTGTTGATGAGCAGGAAGAAATTAAATGGACAATTACTCAGGACATGGTCAGATGCAATTGGTGCATAAATGTTGCAGCGTAGGTGGGAGAACCTATGCAGAAACATATCCCTGATCTCATTGAATCTGGGGGGAGAGAGTGTGGCACATAAGATACTGAACAATGCTTACTGTGAGGGCTATGATTGATTCTGACATCTGTTGGGGTGTGGTCATAGATCGGGCTCATTTGAGCACATGATGTGGGAATGCTGTAGAGTATGTGTGTTCTGGAGTGGAGTCATGGAGACAATGAACAATGTCCTAAGAACGGAACTAGATTTTGAGACCATTATCCTGGGAGAGGATGAGCACTTGGAGGACCTGACTTTACATAAAAAGTGCTCGTTCTTAAGTGCCTCTCTCTCTAAGAAGAAGATTGTATTGAGGGACTGGAAGGTTACGACTTCTCCAACATTGGTAGCATGGGTTGAGGACCTGCGGAAGATGCTGCTGTTTGAGCGGGTCATCCTGCACAGACAGAAGAAGAGTGGTCTGTACAAGGAGATTTGGGGTAGATTTCTGGATCTGACAGATACACATGTTGATTTTAGTTTGTCTGGACATTTTGTTTGTATTGAATTGTTATGGTAAATGTTCAAATAAAAAATGTGAATACAAAAAACTACCTGAGCCCCAAAATAAAAGCAGTTTCAAATGTATGGGCCACATAGTCAAATTTGAACTCTATGATTATGCATGGCACATTGTCAAAAATAGGGCCAGCAAGCAGATCAGCAGAAGCATGCAATAAGCAATCTTGTATCCACCAGGTAAAGTAATGAAACCAAAAATGCTATCAAAATCGATTTGTCACTTTCAACCTTAATTTGTTGTGAAACTATCCCCTTGGGAAACAATGTTAGAATAAATCCTCATCTCAATGTTTTAAAATGAATACAAAAGCATTTTTAGTCGGCATCCAGGCTCCAACCAGGCATATTCTACTTCGTCATCCAACGATCATTACAGTATATCTCAGAAACTGTGAAAGGTGTCCTGGTGGAATATTAAAACGAATGTGTCCGGTCTCACCCGCAGACCTTTTCGCCATTTTTAACAATGCTCTGAAAACGTTTTTTTGGAATGTGGGGTAAAGTCACAAATTAATAATCTCAAAGCTACCCAACATGTGAATTTCAATTAAAATGAATGACATGAAGGGAAGGGGAAATCTGCACATTCCATGTACCTTCTCTAAATGTCTTACTTCAATGACGCACTTTAGATTCCATGCCCTCATGCTCGGTCGTAGCCACCATCGCCTTTAAAGTTACTGGCTTTCCATACACAACATCAATGTTATAACCGTTCTTACAGCTATAAAATGTTGGATTTTCCAGCCACCATATAAATTATTTCGTATGTCTCTGATGAAGCTTTCACACTGTTTATAGATGTTTATGTCTAACTAGTTTTTGTTGAAATATCAATAATAGGGAACGTAATATCAACCATATCGCAATTCCTCAGCCCCATTTAGTGAAAGGGTTCCTTCCCACCCCTATATATATTAAAACAGTTGTATTGTTTCCAGCATGCTTATATTACTCAAACCATCTAGCGCAATCCATTGTAAGCTATCCCTTGCGTCAGCGAGATAGGCTTCGGGGTTGGAGGAAAAAGAGGCGAAAGGGCCACAGAAAACACAATACAAACTTCCTGAAAACCACCTCTCTTGTCACAAAACCCCAATATTACCCTCCAAAACGTGCACTAAAAATGCACATTAGGTCAAATAAACGGCTGTCATTGTACAAAACTCGACTCCAGAGCATAAGGTCCATATTCATCCTCCAGTCCATGTAACTCAGGGCATCCTCCCTATCACCAGCCCACAGTGACAGCCAGATCCTCCGAGGGACTTCTACAGGCATTTCCTCTCCTAGACCCACCAAGGAAATAAGTTCACCTTGGCTGAACTCCTCATACCTGTTGATAAAATCATCACTCTTGCAACCTTTTATTGAAAGCATCATTTCGAGTGTATTGTGACTCAACTAGGTCCCACATGAGGGATCTGCACTCTGATTTGGTGCCTCAATACCTCTCTTCCAAATAAACTCCTCTTCACACTTGCCCGTTCTTCCTCCCTATACGCACAAGCAGGAAAACAGTTCAGTGGCCAAGCAGGCCTGCCAGGGATTTCAAAACAAGCGACTAATCCAAGGTATGACCAGATCTACCAAAGTCTCAAGGATTACTTTGTAAACTCTTTGGGTTCAAGGCACACGACACGTAAGACTCCATTCGCTCCATGACCATGCACACAATAAAACACAGGGCAAAGAAGGCAGCTACAGTTCAAATCTTCAAAAACAGTGATAAGGATCCTACAAACTTATCGGTACTGGCCCATTGACGGCCTGTGCATGTTCTGCTTTGACTAAAGGGGTCTCAGCCATCGTTCAAACAGGTTTGTGTGCCAACTGTGCACTATCAGGATCGCACCCCTGCTGTGATTCCCGTAGGCTGTCTCCACCCCAATTTCCCTCATTGCCAGCACGCCTCACGTGTCCCCAGAACCTAGCTGTATGGCTCTGGTTATGCTGCAGCCCTCCAAAGATATTTCTAATTCCTACTCCTTGATTCAGATCAATTTGCATTCCACCAATCAGCTCACAGAGTCTGGATCTACAGTATATGTGTGATGTGTCCCCATATTATGAGTGTCATCTTCTCCCTGTGACTCTGCAAAAAGAGAGGGAGCGAGTCTCTGCAAAGCGATGACGAACATGCCCCCCAATGGCAGTTTCCAAAAGTACCACCACCCCCAATTTCCTCTGCTGTAAACTTTATCTGAGGCTGATGAAGAAGGTTCCGAAAGTGTAACCCACCCAGAGCTCGGCAGGAAGATTTAAGCTGGCACGCCTGAATGGCTCCACCCCTGCTGTTTTTTAGTTCATTAGTCTACTAATTTACTTAACACTATTGCCAATTGATGCTAATAGATATAATAACATCATGGTATTCAAAATGGTATGAACAGTCATTTAAAATGTATGAACAAGGAAATATTGATTTCTCATTTCTGGGAGAAAATTCAGTTATCAAAAAGAGTTTAGAGTCATTGACTATACAGTGGTGAATTTGAAAATGTGTTCGTAAAGACGACTGTTTTGACCAGACACACAGGAAGATTATAGTTGATATGGGCGGTGAAGATGAGTACTTTACCCAGCAAAGGAAAAGTGAAGAGTAGGGAGCCAATGAGGAGACTTTCACAGTGGTCAGGTTGCCTGAGTCAGAATACAGGTTTTGGTGGCATTGTAGATGAGAAGGGGGAAGATGTTAGCAAGTAATTCGTACTAGTCAGTCAATGTCAATGTAATAAGGTGATGAAGATTAAGGTCACTATCAAACACAACCGCACGCATTTATGTCTTTGGGGCGGATGAGAGAAAGTCAGGGCAAAAAGGGATGGGTGAAGAAAGGAGAAAGGGACATTAGAGGAAGGAATGTAGATTACTTTGTTCTTCAAGGCATTATGCATTAGACATCAAAATTCCATCCATTGCCAGATTACAGAGAGCCAAGATGCTATGGGAGTGGAGAGGTCAGGAGTAAAAGTAGGGAAGGTGAAGAATATGTATGCTGTGCCTACAAGGCTGTGATTGGGGCACCCAAAGGAGGAGACCAGCTGACTAAGGGGGAGGTAAAATGGGGGAATATTAGAGGAACACAACTGACGCCCTTGAGGGCCCTGACAGGGAGAGAGGTTACACCAGATGTACTCATTTTCCATGCAAGGGAGAAGTACAGAGGAGAAACATACAAAGCTACCCAAGCAAGAGCAGAGCCAAAGATTCCAAAGTCGAACAAGGTTTGAAAAAGTGAGCGGTGTTTCACTGTGTTCAAAGTGGCCGGGGTGTCCAGCAGGGTTAAGATAGAGGATAGTGTGCAAGAGAGCAGTTGTCAGAAGGTTGGTGACAAGCCTGAGGGCAGATATAATGGATTGGCTGCTGAGAAACCCAGTTCTGAGAGGATCCCAGTGGCCACTGGTGTGCAGGTGGGAGGAGATCCTATTATAAATAATTTGTTCAAATATTGGTAGTTGGCAGAAAGTATGCGTTCAGTCAATGGCTTCTTAAGGATTCCTAAGTCTGTTGCCACGTTGATGCAGGGTGGAAAGATTCCCAAGGAAACAGATACGCTGAAGCCTAAGGCGAGGTAGGAGCAAGTGAAAAGTGCTAGTTCCTTTACAATCTGTAGGGTGGAGGTGGTGGAGATATGTTGTGGCTATAGAAGGAAGCGTGTGTGGGTGGGAAAGGAGAATGGCAAGGGTGTCACAATTATTTTCAAATTTTCATGAGAAATAATATATAAAGTCATTAGCAGATTAGGATGGAGAGATGGACCACAGGCAAGTAGAAGGTAGCATGGCTAGTAATATGGAGGTAGGTTTGGTAGAAGTATTTGACAGAGGACGGGCTGCAATGAAGGCATTTCCATAGATGAGAGAAGAGGGGCGGACCATTCCTTATGCCGCTTTCGAGGTGCCATTGCAAGATTGTTTTGATGAGGAAGATTTGGAACGTGATCCAATGCTCGGGTGATCAGAAGAAGGGGGCGAAGGTGTGAGATGGATATTTGTGCTCAAAGGGGGAGCAGAGTGCAAAAATACAATCTGACAAAGCTTTTTCGATAAATGTGGCAAGGGCAGGAACACGAGATTGGAGTGGACCTAACTTCAGCTAGGTGTGGGGGGAGGGAAAGGAGTCTGGTATACATGTATGTTTAGTTATGATGAGATGGGGAGTGATTGAGGTGGAACAGTGAAACGGAAGAGGAGGATAAAGTGGTCAGAATGACTGGTCCTAATTGTGAGATTAGATTGAGTATAATTTACAGCCACTGCGTGTTCACCCTGGCATAGCGTGACCAGGCAGTGTGACATAGTATACCTAATAAGGCTCAATAATGTTTACCTATGCATAATACGATACTACAGGGCGAGAAAAACATCAGAAGGAATGGAGGATGTAACAAAGCATTTCAAATCAAAGTAAGACAAGAAGGGCCCTATCAATGCAGAACATGACCTACTCCCCACACTCCTACCAACAGGCTCTGCAGACAGTTTTACTTTCCCACTTTGATGTCAATTCGTTCTCTCTTGCTCTCTCTCTCTCTCTCTCTCTCTCTCTCTCTCTCTCTCTCTCTCTCTCTCACTCTCTTTCTCTCTTTCCCTCTCCTTTCAGTCCCCCACATGACTTAAATCCCACTCACATTTGCAATGGTTCCCCTTAATACTGTCGTTGCAGATCTTTACAAACACTAGCCCATTAGCAATTTCTGATTAAGGAGAATAGGATGAACTTTGACAGTGTGTTCCAGTGTGAAAGTGTCCTTCCAAACAGGAAAGGAGAATTATTGTGCTAAGGGCTGAACCTCAAAGAATGTAAAGCATCCCTTAGCTTTGCAGGGATAAAGGACACACTTCAAGAAATGTCCAGGCTGCCAATCGCTTCACTCAAATGTCAGAGACAAGATGCTATGTGCCTCGCACCCCAGAATACTACTAAATCCCTGAATGAAGTTTTTAAGGTTGATGAGATGCAGGGTAGAATGTGTAGAAATGTGTAGAGGCAAAGTGGAGGATTCTCCTCCACTCGGTAATTCTGCTGGTGGTAAATTCACCCAAAGTTGGCAGTCAGGAAAGAATTGAGGTAACAGAATTACCTTTACTTTTTCCCCCCACCGCCAAACTCGTATTGAGGCCCTATATTACTTTGCATTCCATTTTGTGATGAGTCAACAGAATGTATCCCTGTGGTAAAAGGATCTTATGCTAGGAACTCTGCCGAAATGTGAATGATTCAAAGAAGACGATAAAGCAGTAGGTGATGAGTAGTTGTTCTTAAGAGGGGCCTGTTGTACTGCCTTTGCTTTTTATTTACATCCATGTACGGCACAGCCAGGAAAGTACAAGGCCAAGAAGTCTGCAACAAACTCAAAATGTACATCTGCAAAAGTTGCATGTTGACTAGTGTTGCATAGTTTAGCCAGTTTTTCTGACATGCTCGGAATGATCTTCTTATAATTCTAGCAAATTAAGTAAATTAAGTTATAATTTGCGACCTATGTTGTAGCATATAACAAAAAAGTGACATATTATATAATGACATAGCAATGAAGACATCAATTGGGTTCTATTTGATTTTTTCACGAGGGAGAACTCATTGAAATTATTTTCTTTTTGTAGGACATTGTACCGCAAAGGTATGCAGAGGGAGAGTACCCGCAGTCACCCAACCCATCTACTATTTGTATAACCCTAATCCACACCTCACACATACATTTGCAGCAAAATTAGTTAAAAGAAATGTGATGACTTCGCCCTTGATGGGGAAACCTGCGATGGCATCTACCTATCCCTTTACATGGTAGTGTTTGTGGTCTTTTGGTCCTGGCGGCACTCGTATTTTTGTACATTCTTTTTTGTTCACATCATTTTTTTGAATCAGCTGAGAGCAGGCATTGCCCACTTCTTTCTCACTTTGCTCATAATCTCACTAAATTGGTCAAGAGTTTCAAACAACCACTGGTACAAATCACTCACTGCTGAATGAGAGGAAAAGAGGTTGAGTAGGCCCTTCAGGTAAAATTAGTTTTATGATAAAATGCCACCTGGCCTCAAGGCAGTCTTCCTCTCTCTTTCTCTTTCTATATATACCTACCTCTATCTCACTCTCTCTCTCTCTTTTTCTCTCGCTACCTCTCTCTTGCTCTCTCTCTCTCTTTGGCTCTCTCTTTGTTGCTCTCTCTCTCTTTTTCTCGCTATCTCTCTCTTGCTCTCTCTCTCTCTCTCTTTATCGTTCTCTTTCTTGCTCTCTCTCTCACTCGTTCTTGCTCCCCCTCTTTGTTGCTCTCTCTCTCCTCCTCTCACACACCAGGTTTGGAAGCCTTTTTGGTTAAGGTATTGTCTTTTCTATCTCATACATACAGTTTAAAAACATGATTTCAGTCCCACAATACAAATTCATCAAAGTTGTATTGTAATGCCTCTAAAAGACAATGGGCCTCATTCCGAGTAGAGCGGTAAGGGTTAACGGTCACCGGTAACGAGACCGGTGCCGTTAAACCCTTACCGCCCTACTACGATTTCCCTTTGCGGGTCCTTCCTTAATGCCTGCTTTTAGCAGGTGTTAAGGATGGGACCCGCAACGGGACTCAGAGGTCAATAACGGTACCGTAATTTACAGTACCGTTATTGCCACCTTCCCCCTTCCCATTGAGCCCTATGGGGGCTCAAATGGGAATGGGGAATGGCCCTGGTGAATGGGGAATTACCGGTCCCTCCGACCTCGGAATGGACCGGTAATTACTCCATTCACCAGGCCCGAGTTCGGAGGCAGCCATGCCGCAAATAGCGGCGTGGTT
Source organism: Ambystoma mexicanum (assembly GCF_040938575.1). NCBI lineage: Eukaryota > Metazoa > Chordata > Amphibia > Caudata > Ambystomatidae > Ambystoma > Ambystoma mexicanum. The sequence continues at coordinate 663,663,283 of NC_090934.1, forward strand.
ACCTCCGAACTCGGAATGAGGCCCAATGCATCAGACAGGTTGTACTTATAAACTAGTGCAATAAACTTTTTTTGTTCTCAAATTCACTGACGACTCCCCCAGACCTACATCGCCTACTCATGCCTATGAACCGTTCGGCCCAGTGTATGAGAATTGTGTGGCACATTCAACCCTCCAGCTAAAGCAGTTGTGCACCCCTGATCTGGAGCATGAGGAGCAGGGCCAGATAGCTAAGCAAGTATAGTGCTTGCTTTGACATCCTTTTAGAGCCTGCTGATGCAGTTTTGAATCCCGACAGGGCTATACTCCTCCTTCCAAGGTCAGGAAAAAGCAGCGCTCAGATACCCAAGGGTTCATTGCGCTATATAAATGCACAAACAAGCAAACCTGGATGAGTATTTATTTTATTGTTTTTTTTTATAACGCACCTAATACCGTACCTAAGTTTGGTTTCTAAGCGTAGATCCGGGATTTGAACCTCTGTTGCTCTGCGTGGTCTTGCTTCCAAGACCAGCACGTTGCTCCTGTGCTATCCTCTGTTCACTAAGTAGCTGAGTGAGAGTAAGTCGGTGCCGGAGAAGATGCCAGTGGAGGGCAGGTGTGCTAATGTATGTGGAGCCAGCTCTTGCAGCAGACAGAGGAATATTTGCTAGCCACACCATCAGGTGAAGCCCACACATTAGCCAGTACACCTTTCTTGCTGTGATAGGGGCGATAAGTGCGGATATGGGGAGCACTGCCAGAGTTTAGATCGTCTCAGTGCTTAATTTGTGGGGTGCTTGCCAGGGCTCAGCCCTAGCGGGACGTATTTACGAGCCCTGACACTTATTGTCTCAGATGCAGTTTGATTGTGATGTGGTATTTTGGTAACTCTATAATTTTAACTGCCAGTCACATAATAAACACCTATAGAATCAGAGGAAAATGGAAATGTTGATTGAGTTTAAAGACACACTGAAGCATGTGTCTGATGCAAGACACGACGAGTATTTTATGTTGATTGGCATTGGCATTGCCATTTGTAAATCACACTTCTGCTGCAGTGCACATCCTGACGTGTCATGGGCATGTTACAAAATATTTGAGCACCAGCACTTCTTGTTTTTACAAATTTAGCACTGGTTTTGCTAATTCGAACTCCCAAACTGCACCTGAGAAATTTCGCAGGTCACCAAAGCTTTGAACCAGTGATCACCAAAGTTGTTGGATGTTTTTTTGGTGGAGTTTGCACACCCCAAGCACAGCACAAATAATGCAGAATGAGGAACCACCAAACACGTACAGAGAGCAGATGACTTGTCATTTCAGCTCAGCTTTCTTTTAAAGGATCTGTAGTGAAGAAAAAAAAATGTATAAGTGTGGTTAAATGAATGATGCATCGCAGAGACGTTCGGAATTGAAGAGGTTGGGTGAGCAGATGCTTGGAGCATGTCTAAAGTATGTATATGAATGCATGTGATCTCACTCATATCCTTCACTATCTATAGCCAAAAACTGGTGGCAGGCTGCCGCAAAACAGTGGACAAATATGAAAGGTTTCTTTCTTGTGCGTTCCTGTGTAACCTGCACCCAAGTGTCCTTCTGCAAAGTAGAAAAATAACTTTCATTTTAATATACTCCTTTTTTTAGCCGTCAAACTCAGAAAGTCTACAAATAGCATTCATTAGTGCCCACCCAGTGTAACAAACTGACCTTGATGGACCGAGTGGGAGAGCTTGAAAAGAAGAAGAAAAGAAAAAAAAAAAAACAGGCAGTGAGAGGGAAAATTCTGATTTGCAAAACAACGGTAAAAAAAAGGAAAAGGGTTTGTTTATTTCATCAGGGCAATTGGTAAAAAGCTCAAATGCTTCTTGTCAATGACCTCAGTCCCTTTTATATGGCCGGTGGGATCCAGACAGAGTGCTAAACCTTGCCTTTCTTCAGTGATCTGTGAATAACCCTCAGTCCCTCAATGACGTGGGAGAAGCCCCCAAAGGGAGCTGGTGAGTCAGAGAGAAGGAAGCATCGAGATTGCTTGAACAACCGTTAGCGCGTCATTGGTAATCCCAGCGACACCTTTCACATCCATGGCATTTGTCTCAATGTACTCAGCTGAAGGCTGCTGGTATGTTTTATTTAAAGGTTTTTCACGGCCCTCTGCAGATTAGTGCTACAGAAGTTTGACTGATTGCTTACTTTTAATGCTTACTAGCACTCTCGGCTCTTGGATGTGGGGTGCACGTAAAATGAGCATCTGCCCTGCACAGCACCTCTGCAGACATGTATTGCAGCTTGTTTTTGCGATGCTTTGACAATGCCCCCTATACATTTCCTTCCTGTCTTCCATGTCACTGTTTCTGCTTGTCACTCCTACCTGCATCTAACCATGCAACGTGTATACAAAGGACCAACAATCTGCGCCTTAATGTCTTGATGAAACTATACACTTTGGAAATGTACACCCTTATAAAGTCACAACCTTTGCAACAACGTGCCACAGAGGATGTTATCTTGATACAGAAATTCGAGATTGAAATGGCTTGATAACTGAGACTTGCACCTAGGCTCTGCTAATATAGAGGGTGCACATTCACCACACGCACACATGTGCCATTCTCAACCACAATCATTGTATGTGGATACCCCATTCACATTTGGGGGCGTGGGGTTGAACCCTGGCAATTGAGGGTGAAGTTCAAGAATAATGAAATGTCAGAACAGCTGGTGCTGTATTGATAGGTTTGATAAATGGGGTGCCGTTTAGGATAGTAGCACCCCTCCTCTCCTGGGACAGGTGCAGTCTGTACATTCCTCTCACTATGTCATTGCCACAGAGGGTCCTGGGTCCTCCCTCCCCGCCTGCTAATGGCCACTCTTGGAGTGCACCCTGAATGATCCCACCTCCATGGCCACACACACAAATCATCTGTGAGCACCATAGGGGTTTAATGGCGTGCACACGTGTGAACCACTTTGTATTAGAATGTATTGTGCCACTACATTACAGTGAATGCAGGAGTGGGTAGATGGGGAACCTACCAGATACCTTTCCTCATACTAATCACTACTTGCCAGCAGACACTGTATCTTCCGTTCTAGTTGTGTGTGGCATTGTCCCCAACATTCCCTTGGTAAGGTTCAAGGGCATAGGAACACTGGAATGCTTAATTATTATCATTGATTGATACCCTGGAAACTAAACACGCATCATACCCCAGAGGATGTGAATGAAAGTGTACTTATTCTATTTAGCATTTGCTTTTTAGAATACTCACTAAGGGCTGTAGCATAACTATATACATTATTTAATTGCCTGGAAGTTGTGCAATCTTTTTCTCAGATAATACGATCTGTGGAGCACCTCTGAACTGCAAAGGGACAACAGAGGCCTAAAATCTCTGAGAATCCTTTCAAACAATCACACAGACGTGCTTGGAGAATGAACAAGTTGCTCATTCAATTATCTTTGAAGATATCTCTTTTGGCTTGTCGAGTCTGATAGGTAAGCCTGGGTTCAAACACAAAACCACCCATGTTTAAGTCAAGAGTCTACCCCAGTATTTGTTAATCTCTCTGCTGGTTCACCATGTTAATGCCTACATTTTTGCTTTTTGCTCCAAATGTATCTCACTAAATGCAGCTCAACAAATGATTCACTTAAAATGAAGCCCTCTTCAGAGTGCTGTTGGGTCAGCATTAGCAGCAATGATGGCTGTGCTTAATCCACACGCTCTGAGCCTGTCCCCACTGTCTTTTACAGGGATCTTTGCATGTATATCCTCCCTCAGTCCCAGTGCAGCAACTCTATGCAGATAGGCACTGAACCTTTTTCAGGGGTCCCCCCTAGACCACTGACAGTTCAAATATGAGTGTCATCTCAGACGCAACTCCCCCTTACCAAACCACTTGTGGCATGCTTGTGCCCCCAATCCTCTGGCCTGACTGGTATCCCCTTGCATGCATTTGTGTGCACACCCAAACATAAAGTATTTTTATAGAGTGGCTTGTATGTGTGAAGCTGGCTGCAGGCACCCATTCCACCTGAACTGCTCCTTGCTACTGTTTCGTCTAAACCTTCAACTGCCCAGAGATCCTGAATCCCACTACTGGAGAGCAAATCCCATAGAAAAATCCATGTTCACCTATCACCAGGCTTCCTATCTGCTGCTCAAAGTCGTACCATTGGGCTCTAGTACCAGCAGCCCTGAACGGTTATTCTGTGATAGTTCCATGGTATACTCCTATCTAAGAACATCTACAACTACTTCAGTCAGTGTTTCTGTCGCTTTCCCTTCACTATGAAAGAATTTAGTAACTCATCTTCCTGGTATATATCCAGTCTCCCGCACTTCACTTTCTGAAAGCTAACAGCTCCTCTGTCATTCTGGTAATCTTTGGGTAATAGTCTGCCACCTAATGAACCTGTCACCACATTTGTAGGATGCTTCTGGACTACCTTAACTGGATTGCCTTTTATCTTTCTAATCAATCATTCTCTATTTTCTGTAACTCTGATACCTCTGATTTACTCCCCCAGATTGGGATCCCCTGCATGGCTCTGTCTTAGACCCACCCATTCCTTTTCCCCATCTATGTTTTCTTTATCAGCAAACTCATGTCATCCATTGACTAGCACTACTACTTGGTCACCAATGATACCCACATGTTCTCCTTTCCCATGTTCTCAGCCAGCCTCTCCTGATGCTTCTCTGTCACCCATCTATTAATCGCTGAATTACACTTTTCTTCCTAATATCAAATGTTTCCAAGAACAAGGCCTGGGGTATTTGAGTCCCCTTTGACACCCACACCACCAACAATGTAGAGGTTAGGTGGCAGATTTTCAGATGTTAAGATGGTTTAGTTGGGCAGAAGTAGCATTGGAGGTTAGACATTGTTATATATTGTTGGAAACCTCCCCGCCCCGGACATAGAAAGGATTGACAGATTGATAGCTCTTTCTCAATTCTGTGGGTGGTGGTGCATGGCTGTTCTTAGTTGGTGGAGCGATTTGTCTGTTTAATTCCGATAATGAATGAGACTCCTCCATGCTAACTAGTTACGCAACCCCCAGTGATCTTCATTCAACTTCTTCAAAAGACCAGTGGCGTTCAGCCACACAAGATAGAGCAATAACAGGTCTGTGATGCCCTTAGATGTCCCGGGCTGCACATGCACTACACTGAATGGATCAGTGTGGGCATACCCTTTCCCCACACGTGTGGGTAACCCACTGAACCTCATTCATGATAGCGATTGGGGATTGCAATTGTTGGAGTTGTTGCATTTACAGGTATTCATTGCCTACCCTTCCTTACCTTGCTGAGTGTGTAAGTTGCTTCCTCCCTACAGTGCATCCATTTAAGCTCCCCCTGCCCATTCAGCAAATACTGTAAATATCTTTGTATATCCTTTTATCACACTTAAGTAGTTTGTCAGTCATGTCCCTGGTTCATATCCCTATTATGTATGCATCCATTTTACCCTATGAAAAGGACCCGGTCAAGGGATTTCTCCAGCAACTAATTTCATTCACTTTCACAACCTTTCTTTCCTAAGAGTTCAACTCTTTGGATGAATGGTTGCCAGTGGAGAGATTTAAGGGCTGCCAACATATAGTAATTTTCTTCAGCCTGGAGGCGAGTTTGGCTGTAGTGTTAATGATCAATTGGTTCTGGTTTAACTGGAATTTGGGTAGCTCAAGTAGAGGCTATTGCAATAGTCTCACCTACTATGCTACTTGGATGAGTTCCATCTTGGGGTTTCTGCTGTGCAAATGTGGACATGGAGATAAAGGTGAGCCATTTTGAACAGGGAATTGATCTGATGAGATAGTGAGATTGATGACTCAAACAAGATCCCCAGGTTCTCTCAATTGTTGTAAGAGTGGATGGGGAGTCCAAGTGGAAAGGCTATTCAAATGGAATATGAGCTCTAGTATTTGACAGATGATTACTTCTGTTTTTGTAAGAGTTTAGACAGACGTGTTCAAGGCTGTCCAGTTCTGGATTTTTGGGAGGCATTGCAATATCTGGGTAATGATTTTCACACTCATTGGCATGTGCGTTGAAAAGTACTTGCATGTTTCCTGCACATAGATTGAAGTATTCTACATTGTCCACATTGTATGAGGATACAACATCCTGACATCAATGGAGGATGTTGACTGATGTTTGGTTGCCGACCTTACTTACAACATTCTATATGCGGGGGAGACAAATATTGGTTCTCTTCTTGGCTTCAATGTCTCACTGGTTGTCATCTTCTACATCTTGCAGGCATTCCTTATTGTGTTCATCACCATCCCCCTGCATGCCTGAAGTCCATAGTGTCAGGTTATCACATAACAATTACATGATAAGCGTGGAGTCCTTGTAACTTTCTTTGTTCAGTGTATCCAGTTCTGCAATGGCATCGTCAAAAGCTGCTTTTGCCAACCTGCAGGCATGGTACGGGGAATTTAGAATTTCATAATAGAATACAGAGAAGTTCAGCGCCTGGCCAAGACGGATGGGGTGCGTTGGTGGAAGCTCAGTCATTGCAATGTCACTTGCAGCCTTGTAAGCCACCAGGCTATTCTCTGCAGCTTTTTTCCTATCATTTGATGTGGCAAATTCTGCAAGATACCGGTGGTAGTCTCCTTTCATTTTGTAATAGAAAACCTTTGTCTCGCCAGTGTTCGGAGATGGGATGAGATGCTTGTCCAGTACACCCAGAATGTCTTTACAGATATCCCTCAACTCTCCCTCAACTGTATATCGGTACTCTTTCATCTTGGGGACTTTCTCATGCCCACCTTTGTTCTCTTCTTTCTGTTCGATGCTGCTGATTATTTTCCAGGATGCTCTTCTAGCTCCAATAACGTTTTTATACACAACGGAAAGCAACTGTCTCACTCTGAAGACCGCCAGATTTGACTTTTACACTGGTTCTCTGGGAATTTCTTTACACAGTTAAAGAATTCTTAAAGGCAAGAGTGAATGCCTGTTGATTTCCTTGCCGCCAGACATCTAACAAAGGTTCTTTAAGACACTAGCTGAGACTGTAGAGAGTCTTTTTCAGCATTATTAATTATCTTGGTGCATCCAGCGCAAAAACTGTTAGAAATGCTTATTATGAGTGATATTCATTAGACCATAGAGGAGCTGGAATCAGTCACACTGTACAAACTTCTGCTGGAGGGTTTTCTTTGTTTAATTGTCTAAACTGAATTTCATACCATTGTTTAAAATGAGTGGTGTATAGAGCTTCAATTTGGGGGGCTATTTTTGAGTGTTTTAGTGGGTTTGCTGTAAAAAGGGTTTCCAAACTCTGCAAAAATGTTGCTTAAACCTGGTCCTGGTGGGTGTTGGAGAGTCTGTTGCTATTCATTCTTACCTTCCTTTTCTTTCCCCCCCTCCAAGCAGGTTAGCATTGAAGGTGGCATTGAAAGGCCTGCATGCGTGTTCAAATTTCCTTTCTTGATCCTCTCCTACTCTTTCTCTTGCTCAACCTCTTTCGGTCAGTATGTGTTATTTGCAGCTGATTTGTACTACTGGATATCTGACTGGAGCCACAGATACAGAATCTGTAATTGTTCTTACTGAAACACAGCATGGAATTAACATTAAACTTAAATAAACAAATCTAAATTAAAAATGGCAAAAAAAACAACATCTATATGCTACCTAGTATAGGTGAACTGCTATAAATCATCTGGCAATTTGAACTGCAAATGTAAAATGGTGTCTTGCACCAAATTGCAACTGCCAGATCCTATGGTATTTCTCTCCAACTTTGAAACCACTATTTTGCAAGGAAAATTGTCTCTCATAGACCCCTAGATTGATGGGACATTTGCCAAGATGGTAAAAAGAAGCAAGAGTTGGATACTTTCATTCTGGATGCCTGAGGGTTTGGCTCTCATTAAATTTAGACTGTAGGGTGTGTACAATTGATCAGCCCCACCAAATCTACTGTCTCGCAGGCTAACTGCTACGCACATGTATCCTTTGAGGAGCATGAATTGTTATACCCCTATTCATTGCACAAAGAAATTAACATCACTGTCTTGGAAAAAATTATTGTTGACCATCTTTTTGCATTAATAGCACTGATCTACTATTTATAGGGAGTGATTTTATAATGCGGCAGAGTGGGCCTCTGCAAGGCTCTTCGATAAATAACAGGATAACAACTGACAGTTTCCAGTAACAAATAAGTAACCCTCTTCATCCTCTGGGCTTAAAATGTCATCATGTTACTCATGGATGTACATGGGAGGTCAACGTCTAATGATCCCATCAAATACACTTTTCAAAATTTGAGGCACAACTCTATTATTGACGAATGTATTATCATTGGCTGCCGGTGGAAAAGTCTACATTGATTTTATAGTGGAAAAGAAATCTGAAAGTGACTACAATCCCCTAAACCATTTAATTGAGTCGGGTCCACAGACACTCACCCTTGAAACAAAATATTACATTTTGGTTACCGGCAGACAAAGTGGTAAGATGAGAACTTTGAAGAAGGAGACTTTTATTGCAGATGAATTTAATCGTAGGGTAGCAAAAGAGTTACAGAATCTAATTCTAGCTCTAAGAATTAAAAACAATGTGGATGTTGTGAATTCATCTTCAGAAATATCTGCAATGAAGCCAAACATGACTGGACTCTGGCTATGTAGCTCCAACTTGATGACTCAGCCAAGAGTAAGGGCAGTAGGTCATTCTAGCAACATGTAGACAGGGGTCATAATTCAGGTATACTTCAATGCCAACAGTGTGGATTACTCGTTTCTCAGACAATTACAATCTAGCGGGCACTAACAACTCTAATTTAACAGACTTCGAGGTATGCCGAGGTCTGTGCACTGACACTTTTTTCAGTTCCAGATGTTCTGCAAGTGAAAGGCACTCAACAGGCACATGGAAAGTCCAGGACCAGATGCAATACTGTTAGGCTAATTGAAGTCAACTGTAAATCTGCGGGTACCCTAGTTACAAGAGTATTAAACATTATATGGGCACATGGCATATACCATGTGCCCGTATAATGGCACAGATTGGACAGTTGGCACAGATTCGTGACCGTGCCGGTTTTAATAAAAGGTATATTGCACTGACTGTAAATCTTATCACCCAATATCACTCCTAGAGACTAGTAGTAAAATATTTGGTAGATTATTGTTTTCGAGGCTGACAGATTGGGTAGAATCTGAGTACATATTGGACAAAATGCAAGATGATTTTAGGAGAGGAATTGCCATAAAGAGCAGACCTTAAATGTATATTTTATTGTGTCCTAATATTACTTTCTTCTCAGAGCACCAGATTATTTTGCTTTCATGGACATAACCGGAACCGTTGAGCTGGTCAATAAGTCATCTATGTGAGAGGTCCTTGAACAGAAGTGAATGCTGTATCATTTTTCATGTATTGTTAAAGCACTTCACCAAAGAACTGTGACCAAAATCCACTTTGGCTTGGACGATGAATCTGCAAAGCACTTTGAGGTCACAAGAGGGGAGCGCCAAGGGTATGTACTGGTATCCCTCTTGTTTAACCTCAATACAAATGCTCAGGAATCTGTATTTAAGCTTTAAAAGCTGATGTACCCAAAATAGAAGGTGAGCCTATACCACTGCTAAGTCATACTGATGATGTTGTCCTGCTTGCCAGAAGGACATCTATTCGTAAGTAATGCAATCATAACAATTAGTAATTACTAGCTCCAAATTTAAAAGCCTGGCAGTTGGAGCAGCAAAATACATCAACTCTGTTCAATACTGCCTTAACAGTTCAGGTTTTGAATGTGTAAGAAACTCTGTATATTTAGGGACTACGTTTATAGAGAACTAGAATGGGAATGTACATATCGTAAGACAGGGCCTAACCCAGAAATGTGATGTAAAATTAGGCTCCAACAGGTTATTTGGGTATCAATCACCAGAAGTGGCAGAAAAATTTAAATAAGGGGGTGACACCCTTGGCTACAGCACTTTACGGTGCATGTGTATATATATATATATATATATATATATATATATATATATATATATATATATATATATATATATATATAGAAATGTACAATTGTTGAGTGCAGCACGGATGGCACAGTTTTGGATCACCTGCAGTTTCAGTTGTTGTGAGCCGAGGTTCCTGCAAACAACGTGCTGCAATAATCGAGCTGAGACCCGATGACCGCTGTGGCAATGGTGAGAGAGTTTTCAGGGGATAGGAAAGGCCTGGAGGCATTGATTAGCTTAGTGGTGTAAGGTGTGGAGGAGGCAATAGCATTCACCTGGCGAGTCAGGGACAGCATTGCATCGACTTAGACGTCCAGTGTCTTCACCATGTCGGATAATGGGATCTGAAGGCGGTAAATGATGAAGGTGGAGTATGTGGAGTTACGGTTCTTGATTACTGCTGGTGGTCCCACCATCAGAATCTCTCTCTTTTCATCATTAATACAGAAGCCATTAGTAGCCATCCAGGCTTGGATGGTGGAGTAGATAGTGTTTAGTGCGATTGAGTCTTCAGAGTGCTTGCCGGAGAGGGGTAAGAGGAGTTGGGTGTCATCGGCATAATTGGTGTATGAGATGCCGATGGAGTCCAGGAGGTTGACAAAGAATTTGGGGAATATATTGTAGAGGGTAGGGGAGACACAGGTGCCTTGGGTCATTCCACATGAGATGGGAGTAGGGGGGCCACAAGCTGTTTCATAGGACACTCTGCATGTGCTGTTCATGAGGAAGGATGCTACCCACATTGTGGCGTCTTGTGAAAGGTTGGCGGCAGATAATAAGTGATGGCATAGTATTTTATGGTTGACCAGATCAAATATCAGTTGCACAGTATATAATGTACTTTTATGTATGAAGTATGTATGCATGACTACTGTAAAACAACAGTTAACTGTGAATGAACAATGTATTTTGTGTAAACTATTTACAGGATTATGTTGACAACAGTAATTCACAATACCATATAACAGACATAATACAGTATACCTAATCCTAACTGTCCCTTTAGAAAGCCTGGGCAAGGGAGTAAAAATTGTACGTGCCTCTAACTGGAGTATGTTGGCACTTTTCTAAAATATTTAAAATCTACCTTGGTTTACAACCAATAAAAACTTATTTAGAAATTACATTTGTAGAATATTCCTTTTGAACCAAAAGGGTGGGAACACGTAATCTACCACACCCACATTATCCATTTAAAAGTGAACAACCCACGTTGTGTTATAAGTAGTCAAATGGTTATATTCCTCTGACAACTCTGCTTGATGATATTCGCTCTGCACGTCAATGGTGTAAAATATGGTAGCACCCTGAATTATTTGTAACATTTCTGTTATGTCCTGCAATGGATGCATCTCAGTCACTATGATATGATATGATGTGGCATTTTTAATGCACCTGTACACAAGTGTGTCTAGACACGACAAGACAAGGAGGGGAAAACAAAGGGAGGATAAAACAACGATCTTACTAGGCCTTGTGTCATTCAGATCATGCAAGTGCAGGGAAGACGGAAGGGGGGAAGTGCCAGGGGGGATGCGAAGGTGGAAGTGCAGTTAACTCACAAGTGCAGCCAGCGGGTGGATGAATATGTTTTCATTTGTGCCTTTGAGGTCTACACAGAGACCATTGGTTCAATGTGGCTTAATCTCCAACACCACTGGGGTTCCCATTCTGAACACTTTTTTTCAGCCTGCCCTTCCCACCCTGCCCTATCTTGTCATGTCTTGCAGCATTGTTTTCAGAGGACAAGGCAATTTCACTGGTTCCTTCTTAAGTTTGCTTTTCACTGGTTCTGCTCCTTTTTTAATTTAATGTCATGTTGGTACCCTTTCAACATATCAATAGCATCCGTAAACAGGTCTGGAAATTTGGCAACTGTAGATGTTTGGTTCCTTCTTCCAACATCATTGCTTGTTCCTTCACACCAGGCTTTACCTCCATACCAAATTCTGCTTCGTGTTGTGTCCACCATGTTCACTTTTCCACTATTTCTCTAGCTACGAATCCTATTTTTGCAAGAAAGCATTCCAACAGTCCTATTGGATCCATAAAGGGTTTGGTGTTTAGCCTGAGATTCCAATGCACCTTCATATGTAGCTTCACGTATAATTGTAAACAGTGACACAGAGTCTGCTATTAGTTCAGTTTCGATTCCTGCACAATGGACCCAAGGTTTTGGAAAACTCTTTCTGTCCTCACCTGGGTCCCACACCATTAGTATACATTTCCTTTGAGTTGCCAGTAGATGTTTTGTTAAGTGAGAAAGCCCAGATGAGGATGGGGGGACTTTTAAGATGTTATCATAGATTTGCAGGGTTTATCTTGCATAAGTGTTGATGGGTTTATTCTATTAAGGTGGGCACTGTTCTGTTATGTGGGAGTGAAATTTGGGGACATTCGAAATGCACCAAACTTGAGGTCATACAGAATAACATTTTTAAAAAGTTAACTGGCCTCTCATTGGGTACAACAAACAACACTTTCTGTCTTGAATTGGAAGAGGGGTGGGGGTCCCTACATTTGAAACACTGGCACGGATTATGTTTGGTTCCATATTTATGAACATTTGTATGGGGGAAGCTGTTAACCTGAACATCCAAAATGCATATGGGGATTTTGCAAGGCCTCATACCTGCCTTGGGTTTGGATGGTATGATGAAGGGTGCAAACTGCTAAAGAAGTCGGGGCTAGTTGATGGGAGTCTATTGAAGCAAACCAACTATATATCTCAAACTACTGTGTTCAGACAAAGAGCACTATGTGTCGGGTGGAGGACAGGAGAGAGAGCGGTATGGACTTTGGATTCGATGAGATTGTTTGCCACCTTCAGAAGCGATACAGTGATAGGTGTGGAGGTGTGTAATATCATTTCACCTGTATGTCGGACATTTGTTCTGATGACTTGTTTAAATGTGCTCCCCTTAAATGCTCGTATTAAATGAGGAAAGGGACAATTGACTCATCTTTGTTATTGCAAAATGGCTATTCCGGAGGATTTATGCCATTTTCTATTGATCTGCAAGTGATTCACGGATTTTTGTAAGGAAATATTAAAAACATATTTTATTAAGAACCACATCCAGGGATGCGTGGTGGGTCTGAGATATATTATGTATTGCAATGATTTAGATTGTGTTTATAACCTGTGTGAATAAGTTAGGGTTGCTTTTATTCACCACACAAGATATCTAAAAGACTGGGTTGTTTTCTTTTAGTTCATCTGCAGTATGCTTGTATCCGGCGCATTGTGTGTTGAATACTTTGGTTTTACTATTGCTGCGAAAGGGTGATTTTAAAACGATTTTTTCTTTTTAATCTGTGTTTTGTAAATGAGTAATCTTTGTAATGTATTTTTTTACTGTTAATGCAGAAATTCGATTTAATAAATTGAACTTTGAGTTGGCAGGGTATTCTCCAAATCCTCACAGGGACGTCATTTAGAGGTCGCCAGAGGTCTCCCTTGCAAACTCTAAAAAAAGAACATCTTTTTTTTTGTTTTTTGTTTTTTCTTAATGTAAGCTCCACGGCCTTGGCCAGCACCACATGGCTCTACTTGTGGAGTGGCTGGCTTTCTTGTTCAGGCCCTTTAAAAAAAGAAGACAATAAGAACATGAGTGCCACAAGTCTTAACACTTTCAGCACTGACCCTAAATAAGAAGGAATAGGAACACAAAATAATGTGTCTTTCTGGAATTCTATACAATAATTTCTAGACTCAGTAAAGGTTTATTTCAGGCACACTTCAGGGGGTGAGTCACTGATTCAGTCTGTTTTGAAACACCTCAACTCAGCCTTTCATCCTTCTGAGGTCAATAAATGAGCACCAACACAGGTTGGGTGATATTGGATGCATATTTTTTCTATATAAAGCGCTCAAGCCTAAGTGCTATATAATAACACATCATTATCATATGGTCATGGTCGTCTGCTTGCATTCACAGTAATTTGGTAATGTGGGCCTATACACAATGATTTTAACGAAACATATGGCGATACATTCTTGTATGAAATGTACATCACATTATAGTGATATCGTAACCATATTTTTTTCGTAGTGTACAATGCTTTGTGATGCCACTTCCTGTTTTGTCAATGGGTGAAAGGTCGTGTTCCATCACTTTCCGCAATATCACTTTGGGGTGGGGTCAAATGACATCACTTCCTGTGATGTCATCAGGGGGTCAAGGCTCGTGTGATGTCACTTCCAGGCATCTTGGTAAAATGACGTCCCTGAATCCTCATTATTTTCCAATTCAAGATTGTCTCGAATTGAGCAAAGTTGGTGTTTCCCGTTGTCTTGTTTTGTTATTAATTCTGTTTCTGCATAACTTCACAGCGACCAATCTTGCCACATACGTTGCATTCATAACCAATAGGCAGGCATGCTGTCGAGGTGGCTGGCTACATGGTCAGTTTCTCCACACCGAAAGCACTGTTTCTCTGGAACTGCCTTCCCTCCCTTCAGTGGTCTGTTGCTCAGTGCACATATTTGCGTTTTTTCTCCCTTCTTTCTTGCGCTATCTTTCAGCATACATTGGTTGGCGAATCTATGCTCTTAGCTGTCCTAATCACTTCTTCTAACGTGGGCTCAGATTCTTCTGCAAGCCTCTCCCTGAGTTGATCATTATTTGTGTGCAACATGAGTTGATCCTTTAGTGCATCGTTTAAAAATCACACGAAATTGCAGTCGCCCACTATGCCTCTGAAAGCAGCTGTTGATTCTCCAGGCAACTTCTTCTTCTATTTCTCTCCCTCTCTTTCTCTCTCTCTCTCTCTCTCTCTCTCTCTCTCTCTTTCTTTCTCTCTCGTAAAAGGTATGATTCTCATATATCAGGCTATCCCTTTTGTATTGTTTCTCCATTCTGGCTATTAGTTCTTCATAGGCAATCAAGCCCTCACCTTTATATCCATTTAGTATTGATGGAAGATGCCTGTATACCTCGTGCATTAATCTTAAACCATCACATGCATCAAGATATGGATTATGAAGAGATTTCGGTAGAGGGTCCATTTGCTGTATCATTCAATTACAATTTCTAAAGCTTATTGTTCAGTTTTTCTTTCTTGTGACTAACAAATTGTGCTATTTTTCTTTAAGGTTTTAGTCAAGCTGTGCTCTTTTATTATTCTCTAAAGGCAGACTGACCATAGCTACCTGGGCAGTTCGTGCAAGGATCCTTACAAATTTCTCGCCAAATTGTGTCGTTATTTGCCTTTTGAAAGGACACACTAAAGATGCATTCAGAAAGTAAAATTTTATTTTTAAAATGTTATGCACACCTCAGCCTCCTCCTTCTCAACCTCTTTCTTTCATGTATCCCCTTACTCCCGAATCCCCTCACATCATCGTCCTGCCTATGGCTTCACCCCATTCCAGTACCTCCATCCTTCCAGATGCCTGCATGTTACTGCAATAGGTTTGATATCCTGCACCCAACAACTACTGTGTCATTTTATCCTAGCATGAATATGACACATTCCAAAAAGTGTATTTATTTCATTGAAATTATCATATGGAACTGAGTAACACATCCCTGTCAGAAAAGAAGACATACAAGACATGCAAGTACTGTCCCTGTCAGGAGAGAAGAATTGCAGAGATGAGTAATTTCTGGAGCTAATTTTCCAGTGTTTGCATTGATTATAGAAGCTTGGCACAGATTGCATTCATTTTATATATTGCCAAATCAATGATGGTCAATCTCTTCATAGGTGTGAAGGATAAGAATCATGAGGTCATCTGTAGTGGTATGTTTGATTGGTGGCTGTGTTGGCAGACCGTAAATGGATAGTTTGATAGAGTGGATTTTTAGCTCTAGACGGAAATATGTTTGCGTTATTAGAATGTGTTATTTATATTTTTGAATAATATTGGACCTAAAGTGTACAGGGCCCATCTTAGTCCTGTCATGTAAGGAGGCCAAAACAGTGGTAGGACAATGAGCAGGTGCAATGATAGCAGGCTAGATGGAAATGGTTTGGCTCGAGCCTTCTTTTATTATGGCATGAAGGGATTTCCAGGGATATCTGCAGATGGGTTCTTGTCTGTAGTTCTTTTAATGTTGCACGTTTGTAATATTTCAGTCATTATCAGATATGGATCTCTTCAGAATGGTTTGCTGAAGTTGGGCAGTATGATTTTACGTATGCAAGCTTGGCAGGTAGGAACTATTGGACTCCTTCATTTACACACGACACTCTAACCATAGATTAAGGCCTCCACAGCAACTGTTTTGAAATATTGGACAGTTCTCATTAAATGTGTGCATTAGTCTAAGAATGTTCTGCAGCTGCTTGGAGGATGGTATACTATGCAATACTGTTGATAAGACTGCATGCATTGATGTTGGCTTGAAAAAGGTAAATCAATTCATTTTGAGGTTTGGGCATTAGAGCATGTCTGGGTATTATAGGAGTAGGGGCTCTGAATGCACATGTAGCTCATTATTTCAGCATGCACATGTAGCTCGTCGTTTTAGCTTACACATGGCAGCGTGGGTTTGAACTACAATAGGGGATTAGGAGGTGAAACTAATTTTTGGACTCAATAGTGTAAGTCTCAGACAGAGCACAAGGCACATGATTGCCAGTGCACAAGGCACATGATTGAAAATGCACGGAGCACATGCTTATAATTGCATATTGGTTCAGGATGATATTTCAATTGACTGAGTTGTACTAAACCTAATACTGACATGAATTAACATACTAATCCAATCCCAGTAAGAGGTAGCTGAATCCCTTAATAACATTTAGTGCAAATTAATCTATATGGAAGTTTAAGTGAGGAATTGCTGGGTTGACTGTTGGTCAGTTAGTCGGGAAATAGGTCACTTCATTTTCAGTGCTGTCTGTGTTCAAACGTGCATGTAATTCCACATGTATGTGAAATGCTGTGTTTTATTTCTTTCTTTCAAAGTGTCTTTCTGTTTCCAGGTTCTCTGTGCCAAGGGCATTCGAGAAGACTTGGCACAGACAAGGTAATGACAGATAATGGAATGTGTTCATACTGCTAAAATATAATGTGAGCAAAGCTGTTATCATAAGTAACTTGCATATTTGTACTTTATGATAAAGAAACAGGACACTTCCCATATTGCTGCGTTAGTCTTTTTATTTGACATGCATAAAGAGACAGAAGTGTAACAAGAGATATCTAAAAATAAAGTAGCTATTTAGCTAAAGAGTCTGAATGAATGTCTGGTTTGTCAAATTACCTGCTTTGCAATTGTTGAAACTCAGCTAAAAGGGTCTATTGTTGTATAGTACATAAAATACCCTGAGGAAGCAAGGATTACTCGTCCAGAGTGTACTAAGTTCAGTATTTTGTTTGTTGAGTGACCATGGTAAAAGCAATTATTAGGCAATATTCTAAAATTAGTCTCACCACCACAAAAATACCCAGAGTTAAAAGAATATATTACCACTATACATTTACCACAAAGTGATTGGTTTAATCCCCCAAAAACATATCCAATAGTATTTTATGGCAAATCCTCCACCCATTTTGTTAACTATAATTTATACCAGGGTTTTCTATCCTCCTGGGCCAGATTGCCATAGTCAATGGTATAGTTTGATGTCAGCCAAGTCTGTGTAATACTAAGAAAGTCTAAATTGAGGCTTTTGACCAGGATGTGGATATGTGGGAACTTCTTTTTTGCAGATCTGGCACATTTGTTTCCAATTATAAGGTTAGTGAGAGAGTGGGACTTGAATTTTGGTATGGCGGTATTGTTGAACTTATAAGAATGAAAATGCTTCAAACAACTGGGTGGGATTGACACATTTTGCAGGGGTATTAATTGTCCTGCTACTGATGTCACCCTCACTTCTTCTGCTGGCTGTTAATAAAATAAGCCTCTTAATCCTGGGCACCATGTATGATGTGTTAGCTCCTCTTTGATGTGTTTGAAGGAATCAATACCTTTCTGGTAAAGGGGGAACTAGTAGTTAGACTTCCTGGTTAAAGTACTAATCTCACTCATAGGTGCAAGGATAGGACTTTTAAGAACTAAGTTTTGTAATGATAAATAGGCTTGGTCAAACTTCATTAGTTGTTTGGCCCTGAATGAATCATTATCAGGTTATTTGCCTGGAAGCTTATGGTGACTTTGGAGGTATTTGCAATGGGGCATTGGCAATGATTCAATCTCCTCCATCCATATTTTTAGATGTCATTACATGAAAGTTTTCTTATGGTTTCACAAGTAGAACTGTGATTGCATAAATGTTTAATTTTTTTAGTGGCTAATCCTGACTTCATGTTCTGGGTCTTTTATGGGGATTGCTGAATAGATTTGAAGCACATGTGCCTTAAATGTAGATGTTTTTATTTTTTAGCAAGATTCATGGGTTATGTTATCTCAAAGAATCTGCTCATGAAAAGGATCAAACCTTACATTTGATGCTAAAGGTCAAAAGCAAGCTTGTTGTGGCCTTTAGAGATTGAGACTTGAAGTGATACCTGCTAAGGAGCGGTTCGGTAGTATGCCAAGTGTGGACCATATTAGTAACCCTAGGAAGATTCCCTGAAAGAATATTGGCTGATTAGTGGACAAAGTCCTCAAAAGGGAGGAATTTTAGAGGGTTTTAAGTGGTGAGTGCCTGAGAAGGCTAAAAAGGACCTTTCTGAAGCATTAGTGAAGGACTTGGAAAGTGTCCAGTCTAAGACAAGGAGAGAGACTGACAATTTCTGTAGACCACAAAACATGCAGGTTAATAATTTGTACAAATGTGGAATATGTAGCCAGTTGTGGAAAATCCTATCTAGTCAATCCTCAAAGAACATCCACTATAAAAATGCAGGCCTCATTATGAGTTCCCCAAATTGAATTACTGTTACTGCTGTGGTGTTCGTTAGAAATAATGCCATATCACAAGTCGCCAAGAGGGCATACACAACAATGGCTGTAACATTAATTCCGGTTGGTGGAATTACCACCGTTAATGGGTTCTCTTCCGTAATTCCATCCAGAATCCACAGAATTACGGCTACTGCCATCAAGAATGGCGGAATTACCAAATGGCAATCCCGCCAGAAATTGGCGGAATTACCACCAGGCGGAAACAGTCTCCCTTTGAAAAGGGAAAGCTGATCGGCAGCCATTTTGAAAAAAAACAATCCACTGAATATCAAGTTATAGCAGAGATCTAAAGGAAATGAAGATACCTGCCATGTCAGGGGAGAAAACTAAAAGCTGTGTCCTGGAAATGAGACAGAGTATGCCCAGATGCATGGAGACAGAGCTTGGAGCCCTGGCCAAGAAGGTGGTGGCTAATGCTAGTGCTTTTCATGGGGTCTGTAAGATTATTTAGCAATTTTTTTTTCATGCAGCACCACTGCATGGGTTTGGTGCATTGCTATAATGCGGTACAGCAAGCCATGTGTTGCCAGTGTGACATGGACATGTAAATGAAAACAGGCTATTCAGTCAAAAACGATTTCTACATCTAAAATGCAAATCATTTTTTCACAGTTAAAAGCACATATTTTTTTATCACCTGAAATTCCTCTGTTGCAGGAGACACATTTGTGGATTAATGAACTAACCTCATTAACAATACTAACATGATTCTAACTCATTAATAATATAATGTGTTCTCCAGTGCAAAATGAGATGGAAAATGACAGGCTCTGAAAGTCATTATAAACGTGCATCCAGATTTTTTTCTCTTTGCTTCTATCTGTGCTCTGTCCACAGTATTTGCAGGAAGTAAAGACTCAAATAAGCAGGAAATCAGTTTTGTTACAGTTGCAACTGTATAAGCCAAGCCATTGTTCAAGAGAAGGAGGGTAGGACATTATTGAATTTCATTGGTTGAACTCATTTGGTAGGCTGTAACAGAGCTTTTCTAATGAACCTCGGGGAAGAAGAGAGTTAGAAGACATTTTTACACAGCTCGGAGAAAGACCTGGCTGGTGGCTGGGGAGTTTCCTGATTAAAAAAGCAGATCCCAGTGCACTGCTGCAGAGACTGGGAATTCCAGTCAATAAGCCCCGGTTTGAGTGACGGCAGATGCTCGTCCTTGCTGGGGTGATTTAAGAGGGAACATTAAGCCACTTCCAGAAGGCAACCAGCCGAAGAATTTCAATTTGCTGGACAGGCTTGGTAATTATATTACAGAGTGTGGGGGCAGTGTGTATGTGTGCAAAACTATTCAGTCAGAGTAGAAGAGGGAATTCCAGTGTTTTATCAACATGTTTAATGTTGCAAATTGAATATGTTCTCGCCGCTCTCTTCTCATTTTGTTACAGATAATGTTGTTACTGTGCAATTTCCATTTATTTCTGTAAAAAGAGTAAGATCGTGTTGAAATGCAATTTTTTATAATACTCAAAAATATCTGAAAGCAGAGAGTTAGTGTGTTTTATTTTTCTCTTTTCTTTGTGCATCTACCATTAAGGTACTGATAACATGGGGAGATGTTTAGACAGTCCAATTGTCATTTTTAAGGTAGCTAAAAAAAAGATTTGGCGGTAGCTGTGTGCACGATTCCATTCAGTATATAAGTGTGTGTTTTCTGAACGGAACATAATAATAACATAATGAAATAGCCTGCTGCTGGAGGTACATGAGTCAGCAGAAAGAGAGGCCCTGGACATAGTTCACTGATTAAGAAAAGTTGGTGATGAATACCACATGTTAGCTCGCTGTCGTAGATAAGTCAGTGAGGACAGCCCGTGGTGGCACTCCAAATGAAAATGTTGTGTTCCTGAAATGTAAGCCTGAGGCCTCTCTAATGATCACACGAACAAACTAAACAAAAATAAGGGGTTCTGGATATTGGGGCCACATATAAAACAAAGGAATTATGCTCACCAGAAATACCACCAATAACGCCTACCAACATAAAGTATACCACTAAATGTATCTGTGTGCTGAAATAATGTATCTGAATGCAAAGAGTGATTATTACTGAATTATTTTCATTTTGGCGGTAAGAAAATACTGCTAGGCCCCAAATCTATACAAAATACCCAACATATTTATGGTGCGTTGCAGGCCAGGAAAGTGATCATAGAGCACCTACTGGGAGTGGCAAGTGTGTCTCACACTGCCATCTGTACATTAAAGGGAACCCATTTCATAATAACAGTGTGTCACCAAAAACGAATTTCAGAATGTCACAAAGGGAAACCACATTCTCAGACCTAGTGCAATATTTAGAGGCAAAGTTGTTTGCACATGGGACGTGGTCATCAAACAGTACCTCAGAATGACATGACCGCATTTAGGGTGAGGTGCAGAAAGAAAAACTAGACAATATTTTTGCAGAAGGCAGCATAATTCAGGTCAGCCCGACAAGGTTATTGAACGTAGCCGATAAAAGTGCAGAGAAAGACTGTTTAATACGGCTATGCGCCAAAATATGGTTTATTTTGAGTAGGTCCCTGCGAATGCAAGAACATGATACCCAGCTAATTAACAGGTTAAAGACTGAAATAGATGGGGCAAATAAAAAAGAGGAGATGTTAAGAACAGAATTAGAAGGATGTCAGAAAGACATGCAATTAAAATGCAAAGATTTTGATATTCAGTTGTCCAAAAGCAAGAAACAGTTTGAAGACAGTGAGCAAGAATTGGTACACTTAAAAGCCTTAGTGGATCACATTAGACAGGATAAAGATGAGATTGTTTCAGAAATGCAGATTTTACAAAAAGAACATTGTGAAAAAGAATGTGATCTCCAAGGTGCAGAGCAAGAAATGGTTAAAATTATTCAAGAAAGAGACAAGAGAAACAAAGAATTCAATGAATGCCAAATGCAAATGTGCGACATGCAGGAGGTAATAAATAAAATGACTGATGAAAACAACTATCTGCAAAATGAAGCAGACAGGCTCCTTAAAAAGTGCAAGGACTTAGAACAGCAAATGTGCATTCCCAGGTCCCAGGAGAGGCGGCAGGGTACTACATTCAATGGAGTGGAGGTGAATTCTATTTCGACCCAAAGAGCTAGTGCTCCAGTGACTGGGCCGGTGACTGAACTTGGTTTCAGCACCCTTGGGGGATTTGATACTCCCATTGGGGGCCTACACCAATCCCATACACCTGGAACCGAGATTGAGTCACCAAGTAGTGCAATTCCATGCATTGCAACAAGTAGCCCCATAAAAATAATGAAATCTATTAAAGCTCTGATCAAACCATTTAAAAAAGGAGGGGAATGCTGCATTGAGGATCACTTAGAAGCAATTGCATGACATTTTTAAAGCACTCCAGATACCTAAGGAACAGTACAGACAATATTTTCATTTAACTTTAGATGCTCCGATGGCCAGCATCATAAGGGGATTAAATGAACAGCAGAATATGACATGGGTGGAGTTTGAAAAAGAAATTAGGCTTCATTTTTCTCCTTTCCAGTCATTACAGGAGGCAAAGAAAGTTGCTTACACACTTACTGCTGGGCCTAATACATCCCCTCGCCAGTTTTTACAAGACTTAAAAAGAGCATTTTCTCGCTTTGATGTATCTTTTGACCCCAATTCTAATGAATTTAAAACCGCCTACTTCTATGGGCTACAGGAAGACATCATATCCCAATTGGTTCGTGAATTTGATCGTGACAAGTCCCTTGAGTGGATTGTGCATCAAAGCACAAAACTATATGAGGTACTTTATGGTCAGGGTAGAGAAAGTGATAAAATGAAAGATACTAGACCTAAATCTAAAGAACCCTCAGCAACAGTGATGGAAATCTGGTCAGCCAAGATGTCCCATGAATCTGCTCAAAGTCCAGGTAAAAATAATTCGGCAACTGAACAAAGGGTTAATCAACAAAGATCATCATACTCTCCACCAATGTTTCAATCACATGATCCTAGTAATAGGGAGAGCTACATCAGTCCTAGGTATTTAGGAGATAGGCCCCGGCAGGCTATCGGCCTGATATGTCAGGTATGAATCATAACCAGAGACAAAATCAAGATCAAAGAAATTATGGTCCCTACCAGACATTGGAGACACAGACCAAATTTAATCCCAACCCCATGATATATGGTAATCAGGATAGACCCTGATATGTGGATCGATTTGCTGATAATGGGAGTCAACATAGTGGCCAGTACCCACAACATGAGAGACAGGACATGAGACAGAACATGAATTACACTCCACGTCAGTACAATGATTCCCCACCAGGGGACTACAACCAAAGGATGGGTGCACCCCGCTCCCCTCCACAAATGAATCAAGAGTTCAGAAACTTTCTCAATAGAAATCACTCACCTGAGAGGTATCAGAATAGATCCAATCAGGGAGAAACAACCAATATCGATCTGGGCCACAGAGGGTGGATTCTAGAGAGATGAAAAGGTTCCAGTGCCTTGAGGCCCAAGTGAAAATGTTGGCTGAACAAATAGGAAGGCTTTGTACAACACAAAAACAGTCATCAAAGGAGGGGGCAGATGGCCTTAGCAATGACCGGGGAGCTTCTGAAAAGTGACTAAGTACTCAGGATACAGACAGCGCCGAAAAGACAGATTGCTCTGATGTAATTTTGCATAATGACTCTGAGATGTTTAATGATTTAAAAGTGAAAATGCCAGTAAATGAACATGTAACAGAAAGTGCAAATACTTCTAAAAGAGAGGTATGGTTTAACCTAGAGCTAAATCATACATTGAAGATTTGTACAAATGAAATAAGAAAACCTGAAACTCCAAGAGAACAAAGAGACAGATTTAAGAAAAATGACTCATGCATGGGGAATACCAGTAAACAGGGAGTAAGTGGGGATGCTATAATTTCTTCCCTGGACACTCAGAACAATGACCAAACACAGGCAGAAAAAGGAAATACTCAAAAGGAGGGTACAGGTCAATCACCTGAAGAATTATTTTAGCCACATATCTTTGAAGAGGCTGAAATGGCTGTTACCACAATACATGATCACAAATGCACAGAATTAAACAATGACAGATTGCTGAATGATTTTGTTACACATGTTCAGTTGGAGGGTTGTAATGTGGCCCCTGACGATACCTAGATGGATAGGCGGACAGTGGCCACACTCCAAAAAACCTC
The DNA here is from genome assembly GCF_040938575.1 of Ambystoma mexicanum. Taxonomy (NCBI): domain Eukaryota; kingdom Metazoa; phylum Chordata; class Amphibia; order Caudata; family Ambystomatidae; genus Ambystoma; species Ambystoma mexicanum. The sequence continues at coordinate 663,687,307 of NC_090934.1, forward strand.
TGAACATGGAGAAATGAATAAAGTCTCTCACGCAGAAATGGGTAAAAAGGAGGGAAAAATGTCTTTCCATTTACCAATGTGCTTAGCCTAAAGTGAAAAAGGCCTGAGAAAGGTGAGTCCTGAAATCAGTAAGAATTCACACTTCTTATGTGTATTAGAGGAAGTTGATGACAGGTATTATGCTCCCATCACTGTAGAAGAAAAAATGCCAAACATTTGCAATGATTGACACTGGCGCACAGGCCACAATTATATCCAAGGAGCTGGTAAAGAGTATCAATGAAGGGAGATCCCCACAGAATCAAATCACAGTTAAGGAAAATCAAGGTCCAGTGCATAACTTTAATGGGGAGGAGGTGGCCAATATAGGTTTAACTGAGGTTGATATAAAAATAGGAAAACACAGAATGAAACAAGAGGTATTGATCACATCTATTTGTGAAATTCCATTTCTGATGGGGACAGATTGCCTGAAAAGATTATCTCCTCTCATAGATGGGGTGAATGGAGTGCTGTGGTCCTTAACCAAAAAACTATTGAGACCTAAGAAACTAAAATCACAAAACAGCAACATAAATGAATGCCACACCGTTGCCAAAACAAATGATGCTGTGGAGGTATATCTCCAGAATAGTTGCATACCTAGTGTCACTGTTATATTAATGTGTCAAGACAAAATGCAGAGCGACAATGAAAAACTACCTGTACAATATACTTGGACCCAAGGAAAAATTGGCAGACCGCCATAGAAGAGCACACATTACGTTTTTATTTAAAAGAAAAGATATGCAAACAAAATATTACTCCTAAAGCAGATTCAGAAAAACACATTACCACTCTTGCTGAAAGACACATGGAAGATGAGCAACCATGGGTTCATGTTGGTATAAAGGACTGTTTTAAAACAATAAAAGCCACTTTAGCGCTTGAGCAGGAGAGGAGCTTCATTAATGAGAAATTGTTGCAAAAAATAATCGAGAAGGAGGAAATCCTGAAGTTTAGGATTAAAAACCAATATGTTTCTGGGTTGGACAGTCCAGATTTTGAAAACCGAATTGTAGGCAGATGCATGCTCAAAATTAGCATTGGGCAGAAAACAATTTATCATAATGTATGGATAGTGAGTGGAGCACAAAATGATTTTCACATGGGCAATGACATCATGCACAGAATGTGTATGATGTTAGATTTCCTTAATCAAAAAATATGGTCATGCTTAGGTGGGCCGGCACCTGAATTTGAAGACAAAAGAAGGGCTTATCATTGTGCACAACTGGTTCCTTATGCAACCAAACTACAAATGAGGAAAGATACTATTAATCCTGCATTTACAAGCAGTTTGCAATAACATTGAAATGCAAAAATGGACAGCAGATTAAAGACTCTGATGCATTTGTGTGCCTGAATGAATCCATAAAACAGCAAGGCCTGGATTATGAATACATTCCATTGGTAGATATTGGTGAAGGGCCTGTAAGAATTATGGTAAATAATAAGGGTTGTCAAGATATTCACTTAGAGGAAAACTCCCCATTAGGAATGGCCATACAAAAATCACATTATACTGCAGATCTAAATAACATGGTGATTGGAAATATCCCTGAAAAGTATGTAGATGCCAACGGTGAGTTGGCAGAATACCTGGACTCTCAGCCCAAACGAATATTTAAAATTAATTCTGTATACCCTTATGATTCAAGTGAGACAGTGTGCTGTTATCAAGAGAGTTGTATAACATTTGATTTAAGTGAAAATGAAATGGAAAATCAGCCCATTGAAATGGAAGCTGACATGCCAAAACATTTAAAAGTGGCAGATTTACAAAGAGACACAGCCACACAGCTAGAGGAAAGCAACGAGATTCCACTACCAGAACATTTTCCAGAATTTTCCAAAATGGTAGAAGAGCAGATCTCCTTAGCGGATGCGTGTGACAACGATGAGGATAGAAACGAATTGAGGAAGATATTTATGGAATTTAAAGATGTATTTGCAAAAGACGCTTATGATTGCGGGCTAACTAATTTACATGTGGCCACACTTCCGGAAGGGTGTAGCAGACGTCCAGTATTTGTATGCCAGTATAGACCACCGCTGGCATGTTTAGAATCATTGGCAGTGATTATTAAAAATTTAGAATCGCGAGCAATCATCAGGCCTATCCATAGCACATCCAACACGCCCATTTTAGGTGTGTTAAAGCCAAATGGTCAATGGCGGCTCTGTGCAGATTTGAGGGAGTTAAATAAAAGAGTACCAGTGTCCAGATGGCCACTGCCATTCATTGATCAGGGCCTAGTTCAGGTACATGGTTCAAAAGTGTTTACCACATTAGATCTCACCTCTGGATATTGGTGCGTGCCAATGGCAGAGGAGATACGGAATTTGTTTTCCTTTACATTTGACAGGACTCAATACGCATGGGTTAGAACTCCGTTCGGGTACGTTAATAGTGGGGGTGAATTTGGAATATTTTTGAGGAAGGCCATGCCTGATGCAGCGGCAAGAGGAACCATAGTTTATGTGGATGATGTCCTGATAAAAAATGAAAGCTTAAAAATCATTTTGATGAAATAAGACATGTTCTTGGACAATTGCAGAAAGCAGGCGCCAAAGTATCTTTACAAAAAGCACAATGGTGCAAGAAAAAGTTGAATTTTCTAGGCCATGAAGTAACTGAACATGGACTAAATCCACAAAAGAAGAAAATAGAGGCCATAAAAAAACTAAAAGACCCTAAAAATGTGAAAGGGGTGAAAAGTTTATTAGGAATGACAGGCTATAACAGAAAGTTCATTGAAAATTATTCTAAATCACTCAACCATTGACTAAACTGCTAAAACTAAATACGCTCTGGAAATGGGAGAAAGAGCAGTCTGAGGCAGTAGCCAAATTGAAGGAATGTCTTGTAAAGGCACCATGTTTAGCATACCCCATAAAGGATAGGGATTTCTTTATAGAAATAGGTTTCTCTGAACATTGTACGTCAGCAGTGTTATCACAAAAACATGATGTGAATCACAAAACCATTGCCTATGCAAGTAAAGCATTTTCCCAAGTTGAAATGAAACTGTGTGGGCGCTACAACATTTCCGCCCCATTGTTCAGGGAGAAAAGGTGATTATTGAAACAAATCATCAACCTTTGCAATTCTTAGAGAGTAAAAGAATTAGGTCAGGTAATCTAGCGCAGTCCAGAATCACTTCATGGACGCTAGCATTACAAGGTTTTCCTGTAGAAGTGAGATATGGCCAAAATAAAAATAGCCCAATTGTTCAAGGTTTAGCAGATTTACATGACTGTGCAGCTGAAAAAGCAACAAACGAAATGGAAATAGAACCTAATTTACAGGAGTTTGAACAATCACCACACAAAGCTTTTGATGAAAAAACATGCAAGGACTTGCCAACTGTATATGTTGATGGTTGTGCTTTTCACATTGAAAATGACAGTAATAAACAATTAGTGTCAGGAATAGGAAATGTCTGGTTGAAATGTGAAGGTATCCCCAGCATAGGGATGAGAATTGGAGCTAGGAGCAGTCAAGTAGCGGAATTGGTAGCCATTTATAAAGCAATTGCTACTGCAATTGATAATAAATTCAGTGAAATTGTCCTGTTGACTGATTCTGACTATGCACAAAACAGCTTTGTGGAATATTTACCTGGCTGGAAAGCGAGAGGCATGATTACATACAACAAAAAGCCACTTAAACATGGAAAAATGATACAAGCCATAGACAAATTGGTGTCAGAAAATAATTTGACAATATACTGGAGAAAAATGTGTGGGCATTTAAAAACTCCAGGAGAGGATAAGGAGGGGAATGATAAGGCAGACCACCTGGCTAAAATTGGGGCTGTAATGGGAGAATTGCTGCCTATTGAACATTTACTGGGTGAAATACAGATTGATGCAGTAACACGTTCTAAAGCACCAAAGGAGACAGAACAATCAGTGGTACAATGGAGTTACAACACCCCAGACCAAGATTTGATTGAGGCACAAACGAATGATCACATTTTGGGAATCTATTATAACCATTTGATAGATCCTGGACAAAACCCTTTAACAGAAGATGATTGTGTGGGAAAAGAGGAATTGAGGGTGCTATTAAAGAATAAAAAACGAATTAGACTACAGGATGGACTCATGGTTAGAGAGTCCATAACAGGACAGATACAATGGGTGGTACCCCTTTCATTTAGAGGGCTAATGCTACACCATGCACATGATGCCATAACTGCAGGCCGCAGAGGTTCATAAAAAACATTGGAAATACTAAAAGATTATGCTTATTGGCCACATATGTCCCAAGATGTGGAATTGTATACTTGAGGATGTCTAGTCTGTGCCCAATTTAAACCTGCTTCACCAATGCACAGAGCTCCACTAATGAAAAGAGGCCTAACCCTCCCATGGTCAGATTTGCAAATAGCCTATGTAGGGCCTTTAAAAAGGTCAAGCAGAGAAAACCGTTATATTTTGAGTGTGGTATGTTTGATGTCGAAGTGGCTTGAATGTATTCCTGCACCAGATTGTAGTGCGCAAACAGCAGCCACATTGCTAGTGAATCATGTGTTTTCAAGGTTTGGGTTGCCACAAAGAATTGAGTCAGACAGAGGAAGTCATTTCACAAGTGCTCTAATGAGCAAGGTATGGCAAATACTGGGTGTGAAAAGGAAACTACATATCACATATCGGGCGGCTTCTTTAGGTGGAGTTGAACGGGGTAATAGGTCTGTTGTGGACATTTTAAAGAAATTTGTAGCTGAAGCAGGTTCCAGCTGGGATTTAGGTTATCGTTGGTTTTGATGGTAATCAGATCAACTCCTGCCAAAGCAACAGCTATTAGCCCACATGAGGTCTTGACAGGTAGGAAAATGGTGTTGCCGCAACACCTGCTATACAGAACACATGAGCATACACTTGTAAGCGCATCTATAGTTCATGAATTCATTGATGGGCTGAGGAAGCATTTACAACATGCATTTGCTTTTGTACAGAGAAATCTGGAAAGGGCTGCTGACAGTGCTAAAACATATTATGATAAAAAGTCAACAGTAAAGGAATATTGTGTGGGGGATCAGGTGTATAAATTTCATTTTGGAAAAAGTAAACAGAAAAATTCCAAATTCCTAGCGGCCTGGCAGGGGCCATTCCGAATTATAGATAAAGTCTCTCCTGTAGTTTACAAAATTTTAAAGACTGAAGGTGAAACAGCAACAGAACAGTTTGTGCATGTAAACCAAATCATCCAAGACATGAGATAAAAAATCTGGAGCGTGTAGAAACAGATAAGGTCCCTTGAACACAAAAAGGTAAAATAAATGGGTACAGTCAGGAGGCAGTGACAGAGAAGTTAAATAAAGATGGTTGATTATAATGACACATAAACACTGTAATATATGTAAATATATATATAATATAAAAAAAATAGAAGCTGAAGTTTATGGAGTTGGTGTGCAAAATGAAAATGTATTAAATACTGAATGCTGTGTTATGTATGATTGTTTTCTTTTTAACCTGTGCTTAATTTCAGAAGGCGAAAGAAAAAGGGCGAATTGTTTTACAAAGCATGTTTTATTTTTGGTAAAAGGGTGAAGTTAGTATTGTGCTATATACTTAATCTGTTTCTTTTCTATTTGATTTAGAATATTAACATATTTGTAACGGAGGTCACGGGAGACGATGAAGTCCTGGAGTCCCCTGGATGAAGATCGAATGATGCCTGCCTCCGGGTGGAGGTGAAGACAAAATAACCGGAATGCCAAAGAAAAGATTACTTCTATAAAAAAGGATCCAAGAGTACCAAGATGGAAGAACACCCGAATGAACCAAATGATGTGACATCGCTGGTCGGGACATATCAGAGGCAGACAAGTGTCCTGGCCTATGGAGTTCCACATATTTATTATTTTAATTAATTATTTTAATCTGTTATGTTAATTCTTTGTTTTAGTTATTTGTTTCATCTTATTGTTTTTGATTGACTTCAAGTATAAAATTGAAGCACTGGACTATGGACACTTTCATTGGGAAGGAACATATGGACCCAAAGATGAATTTTGATATTAAGTTGATTGGACAGTGGTTTTTCAACTTTTTCGTTTTTGAATGTGAATATTCATTTTGTTGGATTGCTACATTTTAAAAGAAGGAAGGGAGTAAGTTGATTTTCCTCTAATTATGGCTTGGACTGCCAAATTCTCAGAAAAAAAAGGAGGGAATATGTAAGATTATTTAGCAAAAAGACATTTGTGGGACATATATCACCTATCCACACACAAACAAGTCACATGAGGGGCTGTAGGGGTGTTACACACATCTGCGAAAGCCTACACAATGAAACGCTGCAACCAGCCTCACTGCCATGATCACCCTGTGTCCACTACATAATCCCTTCAGGGCCACACAAATTACTGCATTCAGGAAGTCAATATGCATTCAATAGTTGCATGGTACAAAGACAGCAAGTCCCTGGTATTACATGTGAAACACCCACACCCTTCTCCATGTGAACTGTATTGAGTGTGTGGGCTAAGGACAATGCTCTAAGCATGAGTCACTTATAACAAATTTAAAGTGCACTGTTGAACAATACAGTTTGCTCACATATGTTCTCAATCCGGTCTCCATGTGTGTCTCTGTGCTACATCATTGTCAGATTGTCTACTTACCCACAAGACAGGTACTCTGTCCTCTGTGTACGTTCATGTAAGCTGGTAGGCTGCTGTTCCTCAGTATCATGGAGTCGTGGGTGGCACCTGGGAATCGGGCACAGCAGTGGCTGATGGTGAGGTCTGCATCACATATCATCTAAATGTTCAAAGAATGATACTGTTTCCAGTTCCGATTTGCCTGTTCCATTGCCTGGGGGGCACCAATGCCACATGTGCGCAATCCAGTACCACAATGATATTGGGCAAATGGGCAATGGCACAGAAATGTGCTTTAGCAGCGTGCACCTGAGCCTGGGTGGTGGGCAGAGAGATGTACAGATGAGCATGCCTCATGAGCGCACCCAAGACTTGCTCCAGCACTTTGGAGAATGTTGGCTAGGAAATTGTTAGGCAGAATCACCTGCAGTACCCTTTGGGAACACTACATTCAATTAAGACTACAAGTGTAAGCACAATTTCACCTTTGGTACAAGCCTGTCCTACACAGTAAAGTGGTAGCGATGGCTGAGCAGCCAGACTTATCTCAAGAGTTTAAGTGAGCAGTAGAACAAGTTACACAAAGGACCAACTAATACAGTGATTCAAACAAACACTTACTCAAGGTTTCTTGATAAAAGAATATACATTTATTTACTCAGTCAGTTAGAAAACATTACACTAGCATAAGCAGCTCAATATCACAGAATAATAAACGACACAAATACAACCGGTAAGTAAATCAACAAGTTTAGCGCCCCTGGAATGGTAGCAAAATGGCACTTCAGATACTTATTGAAGGGGTGAAAAGACAAGGTAATAAGAATAGACAGCCCAAATACATTCATAGGCAGGGAAAAGAGTTTCAGTTAACTACAACCAGCAATTCTTCTCATAGGCCTGGGCCAAAATCAATGGTTCAGAATCTTTGTACAGGATAGCACAGTTCTGGTAGATAACGGTTACGTCTTTGCCACAGAGTTTAGAATAATTAGGCTAGGCAAAAAGTTTGATGAATGTTTAGGGAAGGACAAGCCTTCGAAGTTGAGGAAAGTTCCACAAACTTTCAGACCGCGTTTGCACAGTAGCTTGTTAAAGAAGAAGAGCTGTAGTTGAGGCAGTCATTCCTGACAGTTCGAGCAGATTCTGCTGTTCCTGGACTTCAGCCGTGGGGACAAGAAGGAGGACGTCGGGAGGTTCCTGCACTGCCCAAGGATGAGGCCAAAAGCTTTAGCAAGACGTCAGTTTAAGGTGTGAGTGCCTTAAACTACACAAGCTGGTTTCCTTCCCTCTGGCTAACCGGTTTTCAACAGCACTCTAATGAAAATTCGACCAGATGGGGACGGTGTCCAGGTCACCTGTGTTAGGGAGAATTCTCCAGAATGGCTAATTTCCCTTACCTCAGCAGCTTTGCTGTATTTATAGGATTTATTTTTTTCACCAAGTAAGAGTGTGAGCCTTTTTTCCCACTCTTAACTGTGTTTTTGCTGTGTGTGTTTAACATTTTTTGTGTTCACAGACTGTGGAGCCTCACCTACTCCACAGGCATCATCTTTTTACTTCAGCGCAGTGACACAGGGTTGTCCTTTAGACTTCCCAACTCAGACTCAATTTTTCTGGGACTGACTACTGTCTCCCAGAACATATAAAGTTGCCATTAACTTTATTAGCCTCTGTAAAACCACAGATGCAGTACAAACCATCTTCCATGGAGTACTGGAAAGGGCTAATACTTATCCCTTTTTGTCTGTTTCTCTTGGAGCATTGTTTCGCTCCCTTTTCATCAAGACTTGGCTGGTGGCAGTGGTAACTACCCTATTTTTCCTACCACGGTTATCTTAAATAACCTTGGTATTGTTTAGGCTATCTTGGTAGCCTCGGACTTAAATGTGCTAGACCATATATGTTTTATTACGGTTCTGGCTGGGTTTATTCGCCATTTCTTTTTGTAAAAGTCTTTCTCGTGTTTTACTCTGCGCGCCAAACCTGGTTTGATTCCTTTGTTCACCCTCTTTTTGCGGGCTTCTATGCAGAAGCCCTCCTTAGGCACCTGTATGACTGGGGGGACAGGATGTGAGGGAGGGGTTTAGGACTCCCTGCACAGGGTCTCCTGGGAGATCCATGTTGCACTCTGAAATGATTGGCTGTGGTGACTGTCCCGGCGGGACAGCCACCCTGCTGTGTGATTGACAGCCAGGCTGTGTGAATGGGGGAAAACTGCATAAAAAGCAGGTCTCTGGGTCTGGAAAGGTAGACTCACCACTGGAACGAAAGAACTGATGAGGACCTGATGGAAGAGGACCCCTACCATGACTGAACCGCCCGGTGAAGCCCTGCTGCAGGTCCAAATCCTCGAACTCCAACAACAGAGAAGATCCTCCAGGAATCGTCTTTCCCTGAGCTGGTGGGACTGACCAGTTCACCCAAACTGCAAGCCAGGACTCCCTCCTCTGGTCGAATTCACTGTACAGAGCTACATTGGGCCGGCTAGCCAGGAAGGTCGGATCCTGCTTGGGTTTTAAGGAGCGCACCTTTTATTTGTTGCTTTACTCTGCTGCTGGTTTCTTCCCTGTGTAGTGCAGGACCCTCCAGTCTTCCTACTTCGTGTCAGTCCGACAGTCACTTCAGGAACTGTGAGCCGCAGGAATTACCAGGAACGTCTGCCTCAGCTACAGCTTCTTCTCCATTCAAAGGTACTGTGCAAATCCGGTTGTGCGTTTTGTTCAGCCTTGGCGAAGCTTTGTGAGACATTTCACCAATTCGAGGGCTTGTGCTTCTTTTCTCTTTAAAATAACTTTTCTGCTGACCAACTTCATCCGGAACTCTTGGCAAAGACTTAACCACGAACTACCCTGAATTGTGTGATGTTGAGCAAAAGACTTTTGTCATTTTGACTTTGGCTCTAAGCCTATTTGATTTTATTCCATTACGGTAGTTCTTCTTTCTAGATTGCCCTGACTTACTTGCCTGTTGGTGCCGCTCAATTTCTCCCTAACTTTGTCTTTCCCTCCCTTTTATACTTACTAGAGTGCCATTTTGCTCCCACTTCATTTTTGTGAGCTTAACGTGTCTGGAAACTATTGGGAATGGTGTGGTGTATTGGTAACATGATTTTTCAACTGCTTTACTTTAGTGAAATGTTATGTGGGATGTCTCAACCCACTGGTCCAGGCCCTGCAACATTACTGTGCATTGCTGGCAGCAGAAACCTCAGAAATGGCCACTGGAAAGCATGCTGGTCGCTAAAAACCACCCAAAATTGCACAGTAAAAATATCTGAAAAATAGGCTGCCATCCAATTTTGCCTATCTTAGTGAGCACAGGAGATCACTGCCAAAACCCACCAACGAGCTACCCACAAAGTAGCCTGAAATCACTTGAAAAAGCAATGCTGATTGCCAAAAAGAAACACAGAGCTGTTTGGGAATCCATTTTCTTGATTGGCAAAAATCAGGGCTCACAAACCACCCAAAAAGATCCAACCTCCTTGTTGGGTGGTGAATATCATTCTACTTCAAGAATCCACATAAATATAATGTCCACAGAAGTATATGTTATCTGAACAAAGTCCACTTTTGAGGATTGCTTGCTGGAAGAAACCTGTCAAAAATTGGTGTAAAACCTATCTTGTATAGAGTTGAACACTAAACTCAAACTATGCCAAAGAAAGACTTGCTATCAGAAGCCTAAGAGGTGGATACAATTCAAAACTATATTCTGAAAAGGCTTGAAGTAAGAAATTGGTTAAGGTATTTGTGAAAAACGTGAGTTATATTTTAAGACAAGACAATTTCAGACATTGGGTTTAAGAGTTAAAGTTTCCCACACTGTGCTTCAAACACATTCCACACCTTCTCCCTCAACAAAGGGAACTTCCCCCTGCCCTTGGCTAAGAGAATGGCAGGCTGGTGTGAAAAGGAACTGTGAGGGGCCCCCTGGCCGGTTGCTCTCAGTGCAGACAATGGAGTCCTTGAGCTGAATAGGAATGCTAATTCGGGTGTGACTGACAACAAACTGCTCTGGCAGGAAGAAAGCCGTGTGACACTCTGACTCAGCCCAGCTCTGGGGCCGGACCAGACTGAAAATGTGGATTTGGCATTGGATTAAATATATGTTTAAGGAAAATACTTCTAAAATATTGTACAGAACTGACAAAAATATGAAACTTAGAGATTGTTAAAATGAAAAATTCACTCACAGTTTAAGACTAAGTTGGAATCTGTGCGATGTTCTCAGGCTGAACCCCGGAAATGTATTCATATTGTAGCCATTGTGTTTATGTTAGGAACATGAAAACTTACAGAAATGTGCCCAGGTTGGATGTGTATACATGGATAAAAATTGGTGCAGAACTAACATTGAGAAACACACCAAAAGTGTGAAAAAGTTGTGATTTATGAACCAAAGCTCGTAGGAACATGGGACTTGAACAGAGACGTGCCTTAATTAATTTGTGATGTGGATATGTAATATTAACAAGTTGTGCATATTGTAAATATGTGTTTTATGAAAAATAAGATATACTGTACAGACACAAAGGGGAGGGTTTTTCCCTAAGCCATAAACATGACACATGATGACACAGGATGACTCACTGCTCCTTTCTCAAATCAGGGGACAGGAACTTCTCTGACCTATCAGATCCTTAGAGGGTTGGGCATAGATAATCAGCCTCCCCACCCACTTTGGAAATACATAAATAGGGACTACTGAGGACAGGAGGGGCACACACTTTTCCACTCCTCAACTGATTGCTTGTCGAAGCACCCTGCAGGAAGATCTAGGCTCCAGACACAGATCCAGAGACCAGACTCTAGAACCAAACTCTAGAACTTTGAAGCACAGAGGCCTAACCCAAGAAGCTGAACCCTTTTTCAGCAGGCCTCAGAATAATTTGTAACTTGATTCTAACCCCTAAACTTCCAAGGGGCTCAAATTCGAATTCAACAGCCAGGCTGTGCTGTTTTGTTGTCCTAGATAAGAACCTTGTGCTAGAACCAAGATTCAGACCCATAGAGCAGAGCTGTAGCCAGAACCCGTCAGATCCATACCAAGAGGCCGCGCAGACCAGAGTGCCATGCCGAAAGCAGGACCCAGTGCCTGAGACCTGTCCGGTGGCGAGTGAAGTCCAAACTTTTGACCAGATCTTTGACGTGCCCATTCCATTTCAAAGCCATAGTTGTAAGTATTTAGTGTAGAACTGTCCATAACCAACCTCTTAGTATTAAGTAACCAAATCTAACCATTCCAACCTATTCATAACTGCATTATTGAATCTCTGTTCTCTATCCTAAGTTCTTCTCTCCTCCACATAATCCTTGATAATTGTAGTGATAATCATCTTGGCGCTAATATATATTTTCTGGAGAAAGGCAATTGTCTCGTTCAGACAGAAACCATCCGGAGGCGCCTCTGGATAGGTGGCTGGGCTGTCGTGTTGTTTGCGGCTCCATAGACTCTGTAGTGTTAAGAAATCTTTGTTCCAAATCTTCAACAGCGCATCTTTCATTTTGAAATCTTGACTTTGTTTCAGAAAAATTTACCTTTATTAAAACCTCTGTAACTTTTGGCCCATAAGTCCAAGAACCAAATTAAAGATCATCTGGAAGCTAACATCCTCAGCTTTCAAATGAACCCCGCGGAAAAGTTGCTCTGAATTTGCAATTTAGCTCAATTTCACCACATGTCAAAATAGCTGTTTCTTGTTTTCAACTGCTGAATTTCGTTTTCAATCTGATAATCATTCTATAGTCATTGCTAGTGTTGGCCTGAACCAATCCAAAGTAACTCTCACTAGTTCTGAATCTCATTTAGCAAATTAAAATCATTTTTAGCATTTTTCCCATTCATTTAAAAGCGATTGATCTGTTTTAAACTCAAACCTGTTCTCTTTAAGATTGCTGGGGGAACTGGGATCGAACTGCATTATTGGTTGTTATTCCTAAAACCTGTGTGCCCTCTTCCACCTCTTCATATTGCATACTGGGGGGAGTGAGTAACAGGGGGAAAGAGTGATCCTATTATCTGTTGATTGAAGTCATATCACGTTTTATTTCTGTGTTGCCTTCTTTCCTATCATTGCATTTCCTTGAACCATACAAAGTATTATCTGCCACAGTATTCTTCCTATTTCTACTCCTAATTGATTAAAGAGATTGTTGATATTGTAATATGACCCATTGCTGATCATTGTTCATATTCATAAGTGCGATATTCAGATATTATTCATATTCATAGAAGTGTAATCTAAAAGAGAGGGGCGTTATATAAGGGTACATCATCCAGAATTAAAAGATCTTTGACATAAAAATATATAAATAAGGGTTTCCATTGGGTATCCCATACTAGGCATTGACTTAGTTGGAGTGCTGGATTGAAATCACTTACAGTTATACAACTGATGTGTAAATAAATGTATATTCTTTTACTCAGAAACCTTGAGTCAGTGTTTGTTTGAATCATTGTAATTGCTGTCCTTTGTGTAACTATTTGATACTGCTCACTTACTCTTGAGATACGTCTGGTTGCTCAGCCATCGCTATCACTTTTACTGTGTAGTATAGGCTTGTACCAAAGGTGAATTTGTACTGTCACTTGTAGTCTTAATTGTGTGTGGTGTTCCCAAAGGGTACTGCATATAATTCTGCCTAACAGCTTGCGAGTTGGTTGTTCCCACCAAAATGAAGGGAAGAAGTTAACCTTGAAGGGCTTCTCTTTCAATTGAGTTTCAGGCAAGTCGGACCTGCAGCAGGGCTTCACTGGTCGTCCAGGAGTTGCAGCAGTCCTCTTCCTTCAGCTCGTCTTTGGTTCTTTCGTTCCATTGGTCAACTCTGCTTTCCAAATCCCAGAAACCTGCTTTTAAACAGTTTTCCCCCATTCATTCCAGCCTTGCTGTCACTCACACAGCAGGATGGCTGTTCTTGCCGGATAGCCAGCCAGCCAATCACGCCAGAGTGCATTCAGGTCTCCTAGGGGACTAAGTACAGGGAGTTTCAGGCACCTCCCTCACATCCTGTCCACCTCAGACACTCAGGCGCCAGAGGAGGGCTTCAGCACTGAAGCCCGCCAAATGCCAACACACAAAGGGACCAAACCTGGTTTGGCACGCAGAGACAAACACAAGAAGGACTTTTCCTAAAAGAAATGGGGAAAAAAGATGACCAGAGTCTGTTTTTACAGATAGGTCTGGGTCGCCATATTGAAAAACATGGCTGACGCAATTTTTAGGTACCGTTGTTAGCGGTCGGGAAAAATCATGGTAGTTCATCTAAACCACTGCCACCAGCCATTTAAAGTAGGAAAAGGTAGCATTTGACTACTGTTACATGAATGTTTTGACGCAGGGCAAGCTCGGCAACCCCTCCAGCACTCTATAGGAAGATAGTGTGTGCTGGGTCAGTACATTTAAAGAGACTAGTAAAGTCAATTTAACTTTACATGCTCTGGGAGACAGTAGTCAGTCCCAGAAAAGGTGTTTAAACCTTGGGAAGTCTGAAAGACATCCCTGTGCCCTTGCACTGAAGGTGCTGTGTGACACATAGAAAAAGATGATGGCTATTGAGTTGTTTTAAAACTCCATAACCAAAGAGCACAAAAGTAAAACACATTGAAAATGAAAAGTTCAAAGCCCTGAAATATAGCAAAAGGGCTGTAAGGTAGAGGGAATTTAGCACTAGTGTGAGAATTCTCACTAACAGAAATCCCATGCAATGTCCCAACAGTGTGTGGAATCTGCCCATGGCACAGAAGTGTAGGGCAGAGATAATCTTTACCAGGGGTGGGAGGGCAGTTCTTTGACCTTTTTATTGTGTTTTAGTTCAAAGAACTTTTCACAATCATTTCATTATTTTACAAAAACAGCATCTCATATACATTATAGAAATTATCGCATACATATCTAGATTTTATTTCTGATGGCAGTTCTGCTGGCCTTGATCAGGGTCAGCAGGTCTGATATTGTGTGCCGGTTCAAGCTATAGAGTGTAACTAATTATTCATCAGACAGTGTCCAAGGTGATGGGCGAAATATAAGGGTACCTGTAAAGCCAAGGTCCTCCAGGTAAGTTAAATATAGGAAAATTGCAAATGGACCCTGGTATGAGGCTAGAGAAATCTACTCCATAAACAATAAACACTCTTTATAGCAAAAAATAAATTGTATTCGTTTCAAGATACATGTATGATATTGCTTACTCATAAATCATATGAAATAATAACAATATTTGACATCTTTTCAATCTTCTCAGCAACCATACACTATTTCATTCCATACCCTTACTCATTGATTTCAACAAAGCAACTACAGGAGAATTTTCTTGTCGACCTGATAACATCCATCAATGTACAATTTTTTGTTACACCAGTGTCCATTTTTTGTGTGTATACCTGCCAAATAGCTCCACAGCTTATTTGCTAGATCTACATATGTTTCAGTCGTATAAGTGGCTATGATTAAACAACCCTCTTCAGGATCAGACCAGGTTTAAACTCTAGTCTGGTCTATACAATGTTTAGGTGAACAGTGTCTTCCGGTACATATCTCCCGTATATATATGATGGGGGTAGTGTCAACAATGGAATTTATCCATCAGGCCTTCCAGCACTACGTGTTCAGGACAGCTTATTGTAATGCTTGGGTCACTACACATGAGTTCCTATCTTCATCTGGCTCATGGTCAACTAGTTGGATTACCAACTGCTCCCGAAGGCAACGGGAAGTCAATTTCCTCTTTGCACCCAATGGGTGTCCTAGTCGAATGCACTGTCATATTCATAGTTCAAATTGAGCGCAGTGAATTTTGTTTTTTGTTTTTCATTTTTCAATTATCGCGCAGATCCGGAAAGTATCAGTGCTTGGTTTGCAGTGCATGCTTACTGATCCCTGGTGTCTTCTAGGGTATGCAGAGCGGGCTCAGAATACAACACTCTGACGATACTGCCATGATATTGGGGAAATGGGCAATCACATTGAAATGTGCTTTAGCAGCATGCACCTGAGCCTGGATGGTGGGCAGAGAGATGTACAGATGGGCATGCCTCATGAGTGCACCCAAGACTTGTTTCAGCACTTTGGAGAACGTTGGCTAGGAAATCCATGCAGTGTCCCAACAGTGTGTGGAATCTGCTCGTGGCACAAAAGTATAGGGCAGAGAGCAGCTTTACCAAGGGTGGGAGGGCAGTTCTTTGACTTTTTATAGTGTTTTAGTTCAAAGAACTTTTCACAATCATTTAATTATTTTACAAAAACAGCATCTCATATACATTATACAAATGTTTGCATACGTATCTAGATTATATTTCTGATGGCAGTTCTGCTGGCCTTGATCAGGGTCAGTAGGTCTGATATTGTGTGCTGGTTCAAGCAATAGAGTGTAACTAATTGATCATCAGTCAGTGTTCAAGGTGATGGGCGGACACATGGTATGGTTGGCATCCGCAGCACACATTTCCTACGCCTTTGTGGTGCCTGTCTCTTCACCTGCTGTTTCCTTCCATTTCTTTTTATTTTGTATTATTATTATGGTATTCATTGAGCGTTGACCTAGCTTTGAGAAGCAACGGATCATTTGACAGAGGTATACACCAATACAGTAACCTAACAGAGCGCTTTACATAGGTGTCCAACAATACAGATGCAAAATAGAGCATTTTTCATTGGTAACAATAGAACAGATATACAGCGGGGGTAAGATACAGAGGGGGTCAGAGGAGGGGGTACAGCTGCACCAGGTGGGGGGAGGAGAAGGGTGGAGGGCATCTAGTGAGTCAGGTGGCAGGAGGGGCGACATGATGGCCTAGGTATGGAGGAGGAGAGAGTCCTTGAAGAGATGGGTCTTGAGGTCTTTTCTGATTTGTGGGAGCATGGGGGTGAGTCTGATGCAGACGGGGAGGAGGTTACATAGTCTTGAGGCATAAGCAGAGAAGGCTTGCTTTCTGGTCCTTTCCTTTTGGCAGTGGCGGATTTCCAGTTTGCACGTGTCTGGCTTCTGGTGGTGTGCTGTCTGCCAGAGATGCAGAGTATCTTGGCGACGTTGCTGGATGACTTGAGGGCGACTGCCTTATATATGATGCAGCAAGACTTGAAGGGAGTTGTGTGTGCTGTGGGAGTCAGTGGAGTTCGATGAGGGCTGGGGTGAAGTGATCATTTCTGCGTAGACCCTTGATGAGGCATGCAGCCATGTGTAGGACACTTTTCAGGGACAAAAGGGAGGATGATGGGAGTTCTTCGAGGAGTGCATTGCCCCAATCCAGGTGGGATATGACCAGTGCTTGAACAGTGGATCCAAAGCTGTCCGGAGGGAGAAAGGGCTTAATGTTTCACTGGAAGGAGAGCTGATACCAAGCTGTCTGAGTTTTCCTAGCTATGTGTGTCTTGAAGGAGAGGTGTTTGTCGATGTGGAATCCAAGGGACTTGGCACAGGAAGTCAGCTTAGGTTTGAAGTCTTCAGAGTTCATGGTTGATAACCAGGTCTGCATGTCTGGGTGTTCAGTGTTGTTTGTGAAAAGTAACAATTTAGTATTGGAGGGGTTGAGCTTCCAGTATGCACTGGACATACAAGAATGGATCAGTGAGAGGCAGGTTTTGAGCCTAAGGATGTCCTTGATTGAGTCCATTTTGAGGTATAGCTGTGTGTTGTTCGTGTATTTCTGGATGTGGATGTTTTATATGGCTAGGAGGGTCCCCAGTGGCTCCATGAATAGATTAAAGATCACTGGGTAGAGGATGAAACCTTACATCACTCCACAGGTTACTGGTAGCATTGGCAATCTAGAAGAGCCCATCTGAACAAACTGCTTACGGTTGGTGAGGTAGGACTTGAAGCAGCATAGGTCAAGGTTGCTGATTCCCATGTGCTGATGTAGGGTGTCCGTAAGTTCCTGGTGGTCTGCTGTGTTGGAAACAGCTGAGAGGTCGAGTGGAAATAGGAGGCAGGGGCGGCCATTGTCAAGAATGTTGAGGGCATTGCCGTCCACCAGTATGGTTGTTGTCTCTGTGCTGCATCTGGGTCTTAAATTGGATTGGTAGGTTTGGAGGAAAATGTTGGTGTCAATGTATTGCCACAGTTGTGCAGCTACCGCTTTCTCAATTATGTTACCTAGGAGGGAAGATGGGTGATGGGGCGATAGTTACCTAGGTTGTCCGGATCCAGAGTGGGTGCCTTTAGTAGAGGGAGGATTTGTCCAGTTTTTAGGGTCAATGGGAAGGTCCCTTGAGTTAGGGAACTGTTGATGATTTCCAGGTAGGGAAGGAGAGTTTCGGCGGCGAGGGTCTTGAGGATGGATGCTGGGAGGATGTCATGTGTATAGGATGTGGCTTTGAGGGCCGCCAGGGTTTCTACCAGGTCCTCTGTCAAGTGTCTTGAATGTTGTCCAGGGTGTGGAGATTTTGTGAGGAAGGGCAGAGGTGGGTCTGCGGTTGCAGAGCTGACATCTTTGCGCTGTCGAATATGCCTGATTTTATCAATAAAAAAGGTGTTGATGGCGGCAGATTTTTTGATGAAGTGCGGTATGACAGGATTAGGTAGTGGGTTGATGCACTGCTTGATCGCTTTGAAAAGGGCTCTGCTTTTGTTGTCAGATTTTACTATGGTATTCTGATAGCAGGAGGCCTTGGCTATGTTGATTAGATGTCGGCGGGTTGCTCAGAGTTCCTTTAGATGCACCCGGTCGGGTGCTGCGCCAGATGTTTTCTTGTTTCCTACATGCCGCTGTAGCTCAATATACAGTAGCAGGTTGTGTATCCCATACCCTTCCTGAGTGGATTGGGTGCTCCTGTGGCCTTTTTTCCACACCTACATTCATTTACCTCCATCTCTAAGGGGAAGGTAATTGAAATTCATTTATGGTGGAATTACCACCTGTTTTTGGTGGTAAAATTACAGTATTTCACCTTATAATTTGGTGGAATTACTGTTGCTTATTTTGAAAGTAATTCTGCTGGCAGAATTAGCACTAGTGAAATTACCACTGGTTTCTTGTCAGTAATTCTGCCGGCACTAATTCCACCAGTGGAATTTGCGCCTGGGGTACTACCACCATTTTTCTGTTCTTGTAATTTCATGGTGTGGTAAAAGTGTCGGTCACAAAATTACTGCCACTTTTTTACCGTACAGCCAAACATAATGATGCTCACAGTTTTCTGAACAATGTAACTAATACATATGATCTCATACGTTTCAAAATTGGCAACCTTTTTGCAACCTCGCTACATGGTGTATTAATACGAAGGACAGACTGTAAATTAATCTCAATAATATCTGTTTTTCTCAGGTAAGTCTGACACAGACCTAGAATTCAGATTCAATAAACAGTTATGGGGTAGATATTTGGTGTGCAAACATTTTTTTTTTTTAAATATTTTTTAAGATCAAACAAACACACTACAACTGTTTCAAAACATATAAAGCATCATATTCTAACACATTTTCAAACTTCCCAACTCCCCCCTCCCCCTTTAAACTAGAGCCGGTTCTCACATGTCGTTTACGTGAACATCATTGGGTGGCACAATACTTAGGCAGCCATCATCCGGTTCCTCTGTTTCGTTGTCACCCAGGTGAGGGTTTGCCAACAAGGCCACCAATTGCCGCCAGGCCAGCAAGGGCCCTACTTCCTCTTCGCCCCCCCCCCTGGTGACCGCTTCAAACCAGACTACGGATTCAGTTTCCGCCCACCTCAAGAGGTCTGTCCACCATAGCTCCACCCTAGGTCAGTGGGCCGCCTTCCAGCCCATGGCAATCCTACGTTTGGCTAAGACATAAGCCAGGTCCTTCATCTTGCTTATGTGTTTCAAATGCCGGGGTCTAGGGAAAAGCCCAAGCATGCATGACCAGGCTGATTCCACATCCAGCACCACCCCCCCACCAGCCAGTTTCGTCTTGACCTCGTCCCAAAATCTATGCACCTCCGGGCAAGCCCAAAACATGTGTAGCAGTCCCGCATTCACCTCCCCACACCTGGGGCATTGCTGCATAGCTGATCCCCCAAACTTTGCAATCTTCCCGGGGGTTAAATAAGCCCTGTGGTTAACATACAATTGAAGCTGTTGGAATCTCGCGTTCCGGGACACCTTTTTGTGGTACCTCTGGGCCCGTTCCCACTGCCCATCCGTCATGGGTCCTCCCACCTCCTCCTCCCAATCTTGTCTCAATTGGAGCAACTCCTTCCCTGTCCTTACTCGCAGGAGCTCATATATCCTCGATATTTCGTGCCCGCCCTCCGATACATCATACATGGTTTCCAGGGAGGCGTCTGGGTCTTCCGCTAGCACTGTCTCAGGCCATCTTTCTCTAGTCTTTTTCACCAGCCTAGTGTAGGTTATATATTGGCCACCATGTACTCCTGTCTCTTCCTGCAACCGCTGAAAGTCCACTGCCTCCCCTTCCTGCCATATGTCCCCGAGGGTGGCTAGGCCTACCTGTTCACAGTATCTGCGGACCGTTTCAAGTAGTTGAGGGTCGCTCCCGCACAGCGCCGCTAAAGGGGCCTGCTGGGAGTACGGTTCCGAGTCCCACCCAATCTTCCATGTCCTGTGCCAGAACTCCCAGCCCAGCCTCAGTAGCCGCCCCTTGCCCAGCAGTTTATCTCTGCCCAACCACACCACTTCCATCAGAAAGTATGGGGCTGTATCTCCGCGCAGGAGCCTGGCTTCCGCTGAGTCTTCAGCCGAGAGCCACCTGGCCATGTACTGCAGCTGCCCCGCCAGGTAATAGAGTTTGAAGTTAGGCAGGCCTATCCCCCCCTGTCACACGGGTTCTGGAGCTTCCACAGAGCCACCCTATTCCTGGAGCTGCCCCACACGAAACCCCTACACATGCTGTGAAGTTTCGCGAATAGGCTCCTGGGTTTCGGAAGAGTCTAGGCAGGACCAGCATCTTGAGCAAGGCCGCCCTCCCCATCATGGTCAGGGGCAATCTGGACCAAAATACCATGCTGTTCTTGATCCCCTCTATCGCCTTTTCCGTGTTGTGCTTGTGTTCTGCCTCGATCTTGTGGTAAATATTTATTCCCAAAAACCTAAATGTCACGGGTTGCCATGGTATTGGCAGGACAGGCAGCCTCTGCACTGGGACATTCCTATATCTGCCCAAAGGGAATAGACTGGACTTTCCAGGGTTCACCGATATTCTCGAGAGGATGGCGTACCGTTCTATTACCTCAAGGACGTACTGTAGGTTTTCGTCTCGGTAGCGCAAATAAAGGAGCATATCATCCGCATATAATGATATCAGATGCTCTCCACTGGCAGTGTTTATGCCCACCTCCCCATATTGTTGTCACAGGCATATTGCCAGCGGCTCCAATGCCAGTATATATAGCATAGGTGACCAGGGGCATCCCTGTCTGGTCCCCCTGCACAGTTGCCAAGAATCTGAGACTGTGGACCCTGTCTTAACCCTCGCCATCGGGGTGCTATAAAACAACTGGACCCATCTGAGGTATCCAGGTCCCACTCCGTACCTCTTCAGGACCGCTTTCAACCAGGGCCATCGTACCGAGTCGAAGGCCTTGACCGCGTCTAACGACACTATAGCCAGCTCGCCCGTGTCTTCCTCAGTTTGGTCTATGACATGGTGTAGCCTCCTGTGGTTATCGGTGATGTTCCTACCTGGAACATATCCCATCTGATCTGGGTGTATCAGTTTCTTAATCACCCTCTTCAGTCTATTAGCCAGCACCACCGTGAGTATTTTGCTGTCCTGGTTAAGCATGGACAACGGTCTGTAAGACCCGCGCTCCACGGCCGGCTTGCCTGGTTTCAGGAGTGGGATGATTACAGCCTCACGGAGGGACAACGGGAGTTCTCCCTGCTCATAGGCCTCGTTGAAAGTGGCAAGCAGTGGCTGAAGCAACTCTTGCTGGTATGTTTTGTAGAACTCGCTGGGCAGCCCATCCGAACCCGGCGCCATGCAAGTGGGCAAGTTCCGAATCACTACCTCCAGCTCATCCGAGGTGACGGGTGCGTCCAACTCAGAACGTTCTAGATCATCTAAGGTGGGCAGCTCAATGTCCCCCAATATGTCCAGTATGTCTTGACCCATATCCTCCCCCGTGTCCTCATACAAGTGTCTGTAAAACTTAAGGAATTCCTCATTTACCTCTTTCTGGGTGTTGCATATACAACCTCCCTCGCCCTGAATCTCACTAATCACCGAGCGGGGGGGGTCTCACTCTTATACAGCCAAGCCAGCAGTCTGCCCGGCTTGTCGCCCCCTGTGTGTATCCTCTCCGTATATTTCCTGTAGCTGAGTCTGCACAGTCTATCCCAGAGTGCGCTGAAGGACAACTGTAGCTCCTCTACTTTGGTTCTGTTAACATGAGCGGTGCTCACGCAACGCGTGAGCTCCTCTAGCTCCCTTTCCACCTCCTGGAGCTCCCTTTCGACCCCCCCCTGTAGCCCCTTAGCTTGGGAAATAGCTACCCCACGCACCACCACCTTAAACGCTTCCCACAGTTTGCCCACAGAGCTTATGCTTCCCGTATTTGTATCAAAGTATTCTTCAATGGCATCCCTCAGGCCCTTCCGAAACCCCTCATCCTGCAGAGCCTTGGTCATAAGTCTCCATGTAGGGATCTGCGGTCATGGGGGCTGGTGTCTCCAGTCTACCACCAAGGGCAAGTGGTCCAACAGCACTCAGGCCTTGTATTCCGCTCCTTCTATGTCTCTCACTATCCCGGCTGTTACAAACATGTAGTCTAACCTTGTGTACAAATCATGTGGCGCTGTGTAGTGTGAGTACTGTCTATCCGTGGGATGCAGCCTTCTCCACGCATCCACTAGGCCTAGGTCTTTCAGTAAGGTACTAAGGGCTTTAGCCGCCGGTGCCGTTTTTCTGGCCCTGTCCTTGGACCTATCCATTTTGGGGTCTACGGTACAGTTAAAGTCACCCCCCACACTACCGTACCCCCTGCCAGGGGGCCAAGTTTACCGAAGAGGGTCCTAAAGTAAGCCGCTTTATCCTTATTGGGGGCGAACAAATTTATGATGTGCACTTCTCTGTTTTCCAAGAGACCCGTTACCACCACCATTCTACCCTCCTGGTCCACCGTAGTATCAAGCACCCGAAACGGCACATGGGGCGCCACCCAGCCTTTCCCTAGTGAGGTGGGTCTCTTGCAGAAGGGCTATGTCTACACGCATCCTCTTTAAATACAACATCACTTTGTTACGTTTAAGGTAGCTGTTGAGGCCCCGTACATTCCAGGTCACAATTCTGAGATTACCCGATGCCATCCGGTCGGTCTATCTCCATCCCATCCCTTCCCATAATGTTCCCCATGTAGGGTCGTTCCATGGCTCTTTCCCTTCTATTGACGAACCGTGCCCCCCTCCCCCTTCCCCAACCTCACACCACTCCACACAACTCCCCCCCTCCCCTCCAACAATAGCCCAGCTCCATCCCTGGATCTCAGGCCTACCCACGTCTGGACCCGTTTCGTGACCAAGAACAAGGACCCCGCGGGGTGTCACCAATCTAACAGTGACCTAACTAAATATACTACTATCGGGTGCAGAGGTTGCTCCCCAGGAGCTCCCAGTCATCTATTTAGGAGAAGTGAATTCAAGGGGACCCGCCGGCAGATGCCGTGACTTCCCCCACACAAGCACAATATCAAACTGTATTCCAGTCCCAATGTCATAGTTAAAGCCTCACGGGTGCCACTGCAACGTGCTACTTATCACCAGCCTCTTCTGTCTGGGCATCCGATTCCTGAGGTTGAACTTTCATATCCAACCATTCCATCGCTTCGCTCGGCGTCTCAAAGAAGAGGGATCTGTTCTTATAAAACACCTTTAACCTGGCGGGGTAAAGCAACATGTAGCGGTGGCCTGCTTCTCTAAGCCTCCTCTTCACCGTTCCAAAGTTCATTCGACTCTGTTGTACGAGCAGCGTGTAATCCGGATACGCCGTTATATTCGCTGACCCCCTTTCTATCGTGCCTCCTTTCCGGAAAAATTAGAGAATCTTCTCGCGGTCACGATAGTTCAAGATCTTCGCGATCAATGGCCGCGGGGGGGCTCCTGGGGCCGGTCTCCTGGTCAGGGCCCTTTGCGCCCTTTTGACCGCGAACCCCTGGGTCAGCTCTCCGCCTGTAATCACCTGCAAAAGCATGGTTTCAACGAAATCCGTGGGGTTCGATCCTTCCATTCCCTCCGGTACCCCCACTACGCGAATGTTGTTGCGCCTGGCGCGCCCCTCTGCCTGCTCTGCTCTGTCCTCCAAATTGCCTACTCGTTGCACGAGGGCATGAAGCTCCTTGGCGTGTGTATTGCACACCTCCGCGGTCGGGGCCAACTCCTTCTCCAGTTCCCCAGTGCGCTCCGCGATCGTTCGCACATCCTGGCGCAACAGGTTCACCTCTTCTCGGACCGCTCCTATCTTAAGGTTTAGGCCCTCTTGCAGCTCTCTCATGACAAGGCCCAGCTTCGTCTCCCAGGCCACCTTCAGGTCGGCAATTGCTGCCAGCACCTCCTGGATAGTACCCGGTGGGTCCGTCGCCGCCACGGGGGCTTCTTTGCTCTTGCCCCCTTCCGCGCCCGAGGGCGACCTAGCATAGGTCTCCATCGTGGGCTGTTTGATCCGGGGTCGCACCACCTTGGAGGACATCCTGCTCCGTCGGTTGGGCCCACGCGCCCAGCTGTATCCTCGCGGGGTTCGCTCGCCGGCCCCTTCACAGCGAGGTTTCGCTGAACCCGGGTTCACTCTGCTAGCCCGCCACGATCCAGGGCCTCTTCAGTGGGGGCTCGCCCTTATGTTCTTGCCTTCAGCCCGAGGCGCATGCAACCGGTCTATCTGGTTGGGCTCGCCCACGTTCCGACCAACCTTGTCTTCCTCAGCTCGTCGGACCATTTATGGCCCATTGTCCACAGGCGGCCATCTTGGGTGCTTCCCTTCCTTTGCGCGACCGCCACCTTCTTCTGGGTCTAGTTCCGTGGATATGCAGTCTCGCTGGTGGGGAGGGCACGCACCGTGTGCCCCCCACTTTCAGACACCTTTGGATGCAACGTGGGCTCGAAGGTCCGCCAAAAACCGTCACTTCTTCCCAGGATCAGGATCGGATCATCGGGAGCTCCTCCAAGGAACGTCCTATCACGTAGCCATCAAGCCACACCCCCCCATTTGGTGTGAAAACATAATATATATTCCATTAATCATATTACAATTTGTCCAAATGCTGCTAAGATATTACTTATATTTTTTACAATAACCCTCTACAGCTTAGTGTCCTAATCATACATCCTTATGTTTATTCTGTAGCGTCTGGGTAACCAAAAATGTGTGGCACTCCCATAGATCCAGCAATGTAGATAATTACTACCAAAAAGTATACGTTCTCTGAACAGATTTATTTATTGGGTATTTATAATGCGCCTATACAGAAAAAGGTGTTTCAAAGCGCCAGAAGGCAAAAGAGGGGCAGGGGGAACAGGGATGAAGAAAAACAAAAAACTGTCCTACTGCGCCTTGTGTTATTTGAATCGTGCAAGTGCAGTAACAAGCTGTGCGGGGTAGAGGGGAGGGAGGAAGTGCCAGTCAGGGTGCAAAAGGGCCCATGAATTATGTGAGTTCTATGGGAGGCCAGGTGGAAAAGTGTGAGGGCAATACAGAGATTGCAAGGAAAGAAGATCCACGTGCTAAGTGTGAGGGACAAGGCTGATGGGCTCAATGTGTACAGGACCAGCCAGGCTAGTGCAGGGGGATGGAGCCCGGAACAGCAAGTGCAGGTTGGGGGGGCTTCAGGGCAGGGGAGACCAAATGCAGAGGTAGAGTGGTTGAGGAGGGTATGGTGCCCTGTAGGAATCAGAAGGAACCAGACAGACAGTCAAAAAGAGGCAGAGGCGGGCATTAGCAGGATAGGGGAGAGGGATGAGGAAGAGAAAACGAGGGACTTGAGAAGCTTCCAGTACTCAAGAGAGATGGCTAAAGTCTGAGAGAGACAGGGAGGCATTCCAGAGGGAGGCACCTGTGAAAGAGAGAGATCTACCCCCACTTTCTGCTTGGAAAAATCATCTGATCTGCAGATAGTTGGAGCTGGAAGACGGAAGGGCTCTAGCAGGGAGGTATTTAGGGAGAGAGAGTTGGATGTAGCGGGATCCCAGGCACCAGAAATGTTTGAGGACAATGCAGAGGGTCTTGAACCTGATTCTCACAGCTTCCGGGAGACAGCGGCGAGATCATAGTGCTGGAGAAATGCGGTCCCTCGGCTTGAGGTAAAAGATAAGTCTCACAGTTCTATTCTGGATTAGTTGAAGGGGTTGAAAGGAGGATTTTGGCAGATTGAGGAAGAGGCTGTTGCAGTAGTCCAGCCTAGAGAGGACCAGACCTCTGGAGACATTGAGTTTCTGTTGGAAGGTGAAAAAAGGGATAATGTTTCTGAGGAGGTGTAGCTGGAAGTGGGCGTTCTTGGCAAGGTCTGTGATGTGAGGAGAGAAGGAGAGAGAGGAGTCGAAGATTAACCCACAATGTTTTGCCTCACAAGAGGGTGAGGGGAGGGGCCCATGGATGGCGGCGAGAGAGTAGGAGGGAAGGAGGGACTTGGGGTCCCAATTAGAAGGATCTCAGTCTTACTGGCATTAAGACAAAGATCATTAGCAGCACACCATGCCTGAATAGCAGTCATACAGTTGAGAATGAGAGAGAAAGAAAAGGAGGTAGTGGAGGGAAGCTTGAAGGAGAGCTGCATGTCATCTGCTTAACACTGGAAGAGAGGAGAGAAGGTGGAGATCAAATGTGCTACAGGGGCAAGATAGATGTTGAAGAGCCACGGCAAGAGGATGGAGCCTTGAGGGACTCTGCAGGTGGAGAGTATGATGGAGGAGGGAAAAGGGCCCAGTTGAACCTTGGATGGTCAGTCAAAGAGAAAGGAGGTCAACCAGTCCAGTGCCAGGTCCATGATGCCAAGGGTATTACGGAGCCGGTCTATGAGCCACATGCGCCCATTCTCAGCGCAGTTTACTTCAGGGTGCAAAGCACATCAAGCGATAAGCAAATCGGAACAGCGACCTACAGTATCATTGATTTTCAACAATTGGTGAGACTCTTATCATGTCAGTCTACAGAACCCGTTCGGAGAACATGTATTTTTTAGTAGTGTTTATTAAAGGTTTTATGAGAGAACAACAGCACAAACGATGCAGTAAAAGAATGAACAGCACTGTTACCAACACAGTTCCAAACTAAATTTGCATTTGACATTAGGCATCACTGCAGCATAAATCCTGTTCAAAACAAGGTAATAAAATCACCACATTTTGCATCTTGGGTGTCCCTTGTCGAAAATGAACCCCTCTCCCCACTCCATGCCCCTCAATGGAAAACATAATATCAGGGTACAGAAGGCAAAGGGAATCTGCAAGTACATAGGTTGAGCAACAAATCCAGCAAGTGGAGGTTTAGTTGAGACATGTAGAAGGGCAATTATCGAGTCAGAGTGAGCAGGGCCCTAGGGTATGTTAATCCTCATCCTTTGACATCTTGTGTTCTATCTGCCATTTATGTAAAGAGTAGTATTCCAAGAAGGGAAGCCATACAATGTGTATGTCTGTGTGCGCCTCAAGCAACATTGCTGTTAGGCTTTCCATGTCATTTCTTTCAAGCACTTTCTTCAATCATTCTGCTGGTGAAGCGGGGTGTCTCCTCTTGCAGTGAAGGGTTAGGCAGACTATCGCCACTAGAAACAAGTTTCTTTGCATATGGGGTAAATGGGAACACTGCTCATCCTGCCGTTCAATGCCAAACAAGACCAATAATGGGGTCAACTCCCTTGCTATGCCATCAACATCTCTTACCCATCCTAGTACATCTTTCCAGAAACAACATACCAAGGGACAGTGCCACTGCATGTGCAAATAAGTGCAAGTCTTTCCACAATTTCTCCAACATAAGGGACTGACACCAGGTTAGATTTTGGAAAGTCTTGTAGGGGTCAGATGCCATCTAAACAGTAGTCTAGCATTATGCATCTTATATTGAACTGATATTGATGATGAGCAAACTGCTCAATGAATTGCAAGCCAGATATCTGTGTCGTCATTGAGACGGAAGTCTCTAGATTACAGCTTTGAAGTGTTCTTTGTGCCCATGTGACCCGTCATCAATAGTGTGTTATACAAAGCGGAAATAAGGCCCTTGGAATCTTAGTACATGCTGAGGACCTGCTCAAATGCTGTCTGGGGCACTTTAGATGTTTCTCCCAACACCGGTCTGTTAGTACTCCTTTAGGTTATAGGTATTGTAAGGGAGGAATAGTGGTCACATGTATAGCCTCCACCAGGTCGGTCATGGGAAAATGTTTTCCATCCTTCCATACTTGACCCACCCCTATCAGGCCAGATTCGTTATAGGTTTGGAATTGAGGAGTGTCTATTATCTTGTACTGAATGGTGGGGGGGCGGCAAATTCAACTAAGTGGTGATGGCCATGTTGTTATCCTCACCAGATTCTTCAACTTCCGCCAGAGATGCCAGAGTACTAAGAGTATAGGGTGAGAGCGGATCTGCTGAGGGAGGCAATTATAAGGGGCACATAACCATTCTCCCAAAGTGACCAGGGCAATTCACTAATTTGAATGATCGTTTCATATTTATTTTCACGTAACTGGTCCACCAGAACCCTATTGGCGGCTCATTAATATTGTTATAGCTCTGGGAATCCTGCTCCTCGTTCCTCCTTAGGTAACACTATACATGGTCTTTCATAAGCCTATAAAAGAAAAGAGTGTCCCAATCATTACATCAGGGAATGGGAATGGTAGTATTACTGGGAGAGCCTGATACATGAATAATGGGCATGGAAGAATATTTATTTTGATAGTCGTAAGGCGGGCTGCCCAGGAAAAAGTTATTTCTGGACAATGTCATTAGATCTTTTTTTAAATGTATCCCACAGGGGCAGGTAGTTAGCTTTGTACAACTTGTTGAGCTTCATAGTGATATAAATTCCCAGATACTTAATTATGTCACTCTGAACCCATACACCATGCTTCGATATACTTTGTGGGGAGGAGATAGGGCTTGAAGGAACTCGCCAGAATGCTCACACCAGAGAGAATACAACCCGCTAGTGAAGAAATCACAAGTCGATCTTGTCAGGATAGCACGTTTTAATCTCACACCATGATGAGAGCAACAGTAAAAAAACTCTGCTGCCAAGAATATTTTGCCAAAAAAAGGTACAAGCAGAGGTTTAAGAGGAGACACATCATCTGTGTGATGCAATACATACAGTAAAAACCGGCACGGCTGGTTGGTGTGCACCTATACAGGATCCGACTGTTCCGTAAGGGATGCTAGGTCATCGGTTCCAGCCCAGTCCATCCGTTTTCCATCACGTGGGTGCTGGGGGGATCATCTTCTCACCGACAAAGGACAAAGAACAAATTAACTAAACTCCTAGCACAATGCTACTTCATCATAATACTGTGCACCTGGCAGGCTTTAAGACTGGCACACAAGAGGTTCTGGAGCACTCTGACCTCTGCATATACATTTCACTCACTCTCCTTCACGCCATCCGGCTGTATGGTCTCCACCCTCATTTTGACCATATAATGTATCCCCCCAGCACCTCACAATACACATCATATGATTGCAGCTCAAAGACGTGCAATGTCCGTTCTCTTTGAACATTCAAGGCTTGTTACTGTAGGGTTGGTGGTCGAAGGTCACATGCTTCCATGGAATTCCAACTCATCGTCGCCTGGGGATGGGCCGGGTCATGCTTTGGCCAGTATGAGATAACATGCACACCAGGTGCCGGTCTCTGATCGCTGCCTTGTAGGGCACAGTCCTCTTGAGTAGAAAAACCTCTTTGCAACACTGGTAGAACAATGAATGAGCTTTATGGTGGTTGGGGCTGTGGGTTGTCCTCATGGGAGCTTGGACATGGCAGGAGATTTACCTTGCCTTGCTATTAGGGCCTACTGCATGAAATGCCACATTCGCTGTGCAGGCGTTGTCTCCTAACTATGATTACTAACATCAATGCAAAATGCACTAGCATCAACACAGAAATGCAGTCTTGCTCGTGTCCCGGGCTACACTATTTGGCCTGATTATATTGAGGTGGGGTCCTACCACTGTCCCCCCTCCCCTTGACCCATCATAGTGCTTTGAATGCTGTTCAACTTACTCTAAAGAGCTTAGGGGGTGCGACAGGGTCACCCCCTTCCCAACATTCCCCCTTTCATTATTTCTACAGTAACAATCTCTTTAATACCCCTGTGTTCCCGTTCTCCCCTC
Organism: Ambystoma mexicanum; assembly: GCF_040938575.1. Classification (NCBI taxonomy): domain Eukaryota; kingdom Metazoa; phylum Chordata; class Amphibia; order Caudata; family Ambystomatidae; genus Ambystoma; species Ambystoma mexicanum. The sequence continues at coordinate 663,717,208 of NC_090934.1, forward strand.
TCTGCTTCCACATATGGCTATGTTCCCTTTATTGGTATCCAAGCCATGCATCCTAATCGCAAACTCTTCCCCCTGAGCATTTGTTTCTCAAGTGAGCAAGTCATGTAGATGCATCCCCCACACCCCCCTGGTCTACCCAAACCTCTGTGTAGTTCTCTAGATCCAGAGGTGGTGTAATGATAGTGTGGTATAGGTGATAAACTTCCTCTCCATACAGGATCTTTTGTCTTGCAAGGTGCTTTTGAAATCCCAATAAATACCACAATTCTTGTGCTGTTGGGTCCCACATTGGCACAACATCGGAGGCCCAGTTGGCAGGTGCAGAAGATAACTAGGGTGAAAACGATTATGGGCATCAACATCTTCATGATCACTCAGAACCGAGATGGGGCCCAGTTAAATGTTAAGGTGAACCAGTCACTCTCCTGTACTCCTCCATCCTTCATGCAAACATCCAGGTGTGTAAATAAATAGATAAAATAGGTAATGCTGTATAAGGTATTGGATGTTCGATTGCTGGTGGGGTGGACATGATGTACTCAGCAGACATTTTATTTGGCAGATATAATGCCATTTTGGCTGATGCATAGGCAGCTGCGTTCCCAATTGATATTTTGTCTGTTCTTTTAAATTGGGTTGGGCCCTTGTCGGCAGCCACAACATTTGGCTGGAATAATGCTTTTATCAGGGTTTCTAGCAGTGCAGCATGCTGCACTGGAGACCCCTCTGCTATCCAAAAACCCCTCCTTTTCCAACAGGAGAGATCAGCCTGCACAGTTGTGATGTATGCTGAGTCTGAATATATTGTGACATGGCACCTGTGTGACACTCTCAATACTTCGATGAGCGCTATGAGTTTGGTTGCCTGTGCAGAAGAATGCAGGGGCAATATTTTCATAACCACTGTCTCATACTCCCCTTCGTCAAGTCATACCACCGCTGCCCCTTTATGTCTCTGTCCACAATTATGGATGACCCATCAACGACCAGTACCTCCCCTTCCGTCAATGCACAATCTTTCACTTTGGGGATGTCATCCTTCTCCACCTCATATTTGGCACAGTTGTGCACCATTAGATCTTCGGCAGGGGCATATCTGTTAGGAAGGCAGCAGGATTCATTGTTTTGCATCTAACCATATGAATGTGGGGCTTTGAAATAAAAATCTTGTACACAGATCTCTGTGTAGTTACAGTGGATTTCAACCTCTCCAGGATGGCAAATAGAGAGTGTCCCACACACAATGTAACTGAGCAACCCATTACAATAGTAGAAATTTTTTTCTATTGCAAATGTAGCAGCTGCTAATGCTTGTTCACACACAAACTGCCCTTGCATCACTGAATCCAGTGTGCTTCTGAAATAGGCCAATGGCTTATGGACCTTAGTGCTTTCCTGTGTGAACACGGCAGTCATGAGTTGGCCATCTGAATGTGAGAACAAGTAAAATTCATGGTTGTAATATGGGTTGGTCTGTACGGGTGCTGAACAAATAACTTCTTTTAAATCCTCAAACTGTTTGATCATATCTGTAGCCCACTGTAGCGTATAATCCTTTGTTTTTTGTGCTACCTTAAGGGTCTGCAGAAGTGGTCTTGTGTATGCCGCGTAATCGAAGATACATCCTCTACAGTAGTTGCACAGCCCAAAAGGTTCTTTATTTCTTTAACTTTGGAGGATCTGGGGGTGGCGTGTTCTGATGCTGCCCTATCTGGTAGTATTATTTTACGATTAATTGATAAGAACTTCCCGCAGATAGAACACCTCCTGTTGGCAGTATTACAACTTAGCCTTGTTGACCTTGTACCCCTTATTGGCCAGCAATTTTAGGGGTGTAATGGAATCCCTTCCGCAGTGCTGCTCATAGTCACTACACACTAACAGATTGTCACATACGGGATAATCATGCTGGGTACCTGAATGTTCCCTAAATCAGCATGCAGTATTCTGTTAAAGATGCTCAGGCTCTCACAGTACCCCTGAGGTAACCTAGTATGTTTGAAATGCATTTGCCCATGTGTAAATGCTACAGTGAAGTGTATGGCTTCTTTGGGGAAAGTGCATAGAAGTGTCACAGGATTGGGAATGACTGGAAACTCTTTCTGTAGAACATCATTAAAGGAGCGTGAGTCCTAAATCATTCTCCAATTGCTCCTTGTCGATTTCTTGACAGGGTATATCGCTGTGTTACACGTGGATGACACAATGATCCCCTCATCTAGTAGGGCCTGTATCATATTTCTGATGCCCTCCTCTGCCTCCCTTGATAACAGGTACTGTTTTACCCTGGGTAGCACTGCACCTGGCTTCAATTTTATACGCACAAGGGTCACATCTTTAAGTAGTCCCACATTGTGTGAATTTGTAGTCCACAAATGTGGAGGCACGTGTTGTAGGTCTTCATCAAGAAATAGCAGTGGAGTTAGTACAGCTATCAGGGGGCACAACACCCTTCAGTACTGTACCATTATGTTGCAAGCTATACAAATCTGTAATATTAGCTCAATGATATTATTTACTTATTGGTAAACTTTGCAAATAAGCAAAACTGTTACATATTGAGTTTAAAAAGAAAACAGAATAATAATTTCAAGTAAAACTAGTACTATATGATGAAATCTAAAATGGAACTTTAACAATGAATTTTAAATCCAGGCAAAATCATAGTATGCTGAGCTCGAAAAGTGAGTAGAACTTTTACATGGAATCCAAGAGAGGCATATTGAATATCAACTTGTGTGAAAACTAGCCATAACAGAAATAAACATTGGGAACCCTGAAGTTTAATCTAATTCAGTCAAGATATTTACAACCAAACATAAAAAGAGTGTGCAAGTGTGGAAAAGAGCCCTAAGAAGACAAAGGATATTTTGTGGTATTAAAACTAAATATTGGGGAAGGGAACCCTGAGACTCGAACCATTTATTGCATTGAGGATGGAGTCTCAAGATGCTTTTGTGTTTGGAACTGTGTTGCTTCGAACTTGGGGAAGGGAACCAAGAGTATTGGCTAAAACTGTATCATTCTGAACTTAAAAGTAACTTTGAGGCTTTTAGTTGGAATTGTTAAACATGTGTTGAAGGGAGCTGAAAATAATCTGCAAGCTGAAAGAAGATCTGAAATGTATGTTGGACACTGTTGTTTTGGTTGCTGACATCCCTACACATTGTATAGATTAGTTGCAATGGTAAGTATATGTTTTGGACACAGACAGATTCCTAGGCTGAATTCTTTGACTCAGACTTTCCTTATTCATTCCAGTAGGTAAATCCCACCTTAGCACAGGGCAAGTTAGACCTTTTTCCATCCCATTCTCATAATGGTGAGAATGGTACGCCTCTCAAGTCAGAGACAACCTTAGATACACGGGCCACACAAGTGAGGCCCCCCACCAGAAAGCAACCTCAATTACCTAAACTCAGAAAAGCACATGCAATTTAACTTTTGTGAAAACAATAATCAGAAAAAGTACATAATAGAAATACAAGATGTCCAAGATCTGGGACTCTTCTTTGGGGTGAGCTGTATCTCTGTCAGCATCATCATGTTCTGACAATCAAATCCACCAGAAAAGAAGTATGTTGAACATTCCTAATATTGTTTTTTAAAGGTGCTGGTTGAATAATCTCATGGGATTACACGTTTTTGTAAATCTCCTTGATTGATTCCATTTGCACTAGAGGCAAGCGGTACCGTCTTTCAAATACTGGCGCCATATTGGGTTAGAGGAATATTTGTTTAATCAAGGAACAGGTGTCCACAATCAAAAGAATTTATAGCGAACAATTTCTGGAAATCTAAAAACGCCTGTGTTAACTTCTGATTTGATTTCACAGACAGCATCCAATGATGATCTGTTACTCAACCAATTGAAGGAAGCCTGAAAATAGTTTAATGGTAGCAATTTCTGAAGTATTATCTAGTTAGGTTGATAAGTCCTTATGTATGGTGGCTACCTGGGTGAATAATTCATCACAAGTAACATCCTACAACCCACGAGTACACAGGGAGCACACCATAAAATCCAACTTACACCCCCCCTCCCCCACCCTCCTATCCCCTCCATTGTTCAATAGAAAGAGTTTATGGCCTGATATAACCAGTACTGTTATAACAATCTTCAGACATGGGACTAAATGGGGTTTGCTAAATACATGGGAAAGTGTTTGAAATCCACATCCATTCCACAGGACGTGTCTTGGGATAAAAGTATTCTTTGGGGGTCATTAAAGTCAGACAGTATTTGGATGGGGTCATCTTTGAGATCTACTAATGGATCTGTGTGTAGAGACAGGCCCTGTCACTGAAGAACATATTTACATTAATAAAGGTTTTTTATTATGCCAGTCTATCTCTTTGTAATCTGTATTGGCAAAGTTTATTGTTGAATATTCCCTGAAATATCAATCTCTCCTTATATTTGAACTTCAGCAGCATAAGGCAGCAATTGGGATGACCTTAATTCCTTATCAAGATCAATGAAGTCCATCAGCTTTCCCCTGATTCTGGACAAGACAGATAATTTGGGAATCTATGTAATATGTCGTTATTGATATAAGAATCAGAAATAACAACCCAACAATTATGATTTCTCTTTTTTCCAGTTTTTATTTCCAGCATGCATCAACTTGTTATTTTGTGCTAGCAGGTGTACCCGTGATTCACAAGGTGATCTCTACTTCAGTCCTATTTTGAAGTTTATTTAATAAACTAATCCAATGCTTCTTTGTAGACAATATTGCTAGTCTTTCCTGTAGGAGCTAGTGTGCCACATAAAGCTGACCATGCAAAAAGCATGAATGCCGTAAATCGGTTCCAGCTACTTTGAGTTGGTGCACTGAGATTGCGCGGCAACATTATTGGTGTCCCGATCTACAGCCAAGGCAGTAGCAACCACAACATAAGTGCCAATCGTGTAGGGCTGAAGCATGTACGCTTGAAGTGCCATACCCTTATGTGTATGGCTGAAGCATGAAAGCTTCACACTGTTGAGATGGCATACATTCATCAACATCCATGGGTAATGAAGTTTCTGTAATTATCATGAGAGATTTGCCACAATGTGATGGACAATATCATTGCAAACACTATTGAAGAGACATGCACTATTTCCTGTCACCCGCAATTCTTCAAAAGCACTGTATTGTGTCACCTGCATGACTTCAGAAGTGAGTGCTGCTAATGTCAGCTAGAATGCTGATAGTGTGGAAAGTTTAGGAAGAATGAACTGCTAAAGTTTTCATGAACTGTTGAAGTTTAGGAACAATAAACATAGATCTGTAGCAGAACTTTGGTGCAAATAGCCACACGACAGGGGTAAGCATTGTGTTCATTGTCTATACCATGGAACCTACCCACATGCCAAATTTCAGATTTGTAGCATGATGGGAAGTTTGATGAACATTTTGAAGAGACACCCGCAAACCCAAGCATTGCAGACCGCTTGAGAAAACGCTTTAAAACGGAATGGGAAATGTATATTTAATACTTTTCATATTGCCTACACCATGGAACCTGCCCACCTACAAAATGTCAGGGTTGTAGCAGTTTGGGAGGTATACTGAACATTTTAAACAGACACACACAACACAAATGTAACATTTATATATAGAGCCATTGTGTATCCACTGCATCAAGTCCAGGTTACCATTATCATATCATTATCATATTAAAAGTAGGAATGTTCTGTTCCTCTGTAATTGTCTAAGCAATCTTTTGCTGGTAAAGTTTCTTTCCTGTGTTAAACAGACTTTGGAGATAATGTGTTCCTTACCTTTGTTGAATTGGGAAGAATATGAGTTATCCTTACATTTGTATAATAGCCACACCACTACTCTTATCTGCTGACTTATCCCCTGGCTGACCTTGTTCCTCACTGGTTGTCTGTGCATTTCAGTATATTGTCCTTCAAAGTAGAAACCACTCATAATTCAGTTAAATATTTATTCTCAAAGGTTCTTTGGGAGTCCCTTCACTACCATCTAGTTCTTTCACAGATATGATATTGATTTCTGTGAGTTGAGGGTTCTGGAAATGAATCTCCATTCGGTCAGGAGATTTCTCAGTCCAGTTATAGGTGCCATTCTAATTGGCATACTTAGCACTCTTTTCTCATTTGATTGAGCAGTGAGTTTTGATCCAGAGAACCTGATTCATGGAATCTATCACAAGTGAAAGCCTACAAAGTCAACAGTTTCCCAGTAAAACCGGTGTGCTCTGGGGTGCAAAGACTATCACTAGAGGGTTGAGTCTATGTTACCACATTCTGATTTCTATTTCAGTAACCCCATCTACTGGGATGTTATTTCCAACTAAATTATTTAGTTCCCCAAGGAGGGATTTGAGGGCAATACAGTGATGTTCCACTCTTCCCTGGTTCAGAACATTGAGTACTTCTCAAGCTATCAAGATCACCTAAGACCCGGTAACTATGAGAGACAAAAAGGTACACTGTCCCAGAACTTGGTTAGGCTGAAAATCATTTCATCTTTCATCTTCAACCTACAAAGAACATGTCAGTTAGTGGATCATTTTGATTGAATTCTGTTGATATTTAGGCTTTTATCTGTTTGACCTTGGGCAGCCCCTCAGAGGCATTATCCTTAGGGTGAAGTTCAAGTGCGTTGCTCATGAACTCTATAGGAGTGATAATACACTATGATATAGAAAATGGGACAGGGACTTCCCTTGCTTCTGCAGGTTTTGTGCCACCACTGTTGCTTTGATTGTGATATTTAGAAAAACCCGGAGCGGAAAGAACATTCTTAGGAAATTGCTTCCTTTACTTTTATCTTCTTTGTCTTATTAATCCTGATTTGGATTCCCTGTTCATTTGGAAGAGGCACTACATCTGGGAAGGGAAAAGGGAAACACTGGTTTCTCACTCCACAGATTTTTTTTTTTTTTTGTTCAAATGAAATTATCACATTATTCTCTTTACTAAATGACACCTTTGTTGTTTTTAGCTGACTTTTTCTCACATACTGAAGAGGGTTCGGCATTGGCCTTTGGCAGTTTTTCAGCAAATTCAGGGGTATTTTTGTGGGAGGCTTGAGATATATTTTTATGTGTGTTTTGAATTAGAAATATTTTCTAATGTCATTATCCAGCCTGCCCTCTTTACTCATTCTGGCCCAGGTTTCTGTGAGCACTACAATCTGGATATACCATTGGTGATTTCACTATTGGCCAATGATCTTGGTCAATTCTTTGACTTGTGGTTCAAGTTGTGAAACTATTTCTTCACCTTAATGACTGTAGGGTTGTCTTTGGTTATACCTATTCTCCTCTATAGAAGGGTAACTATCTTCTAGGATAGTAGTTTTGGTCACTCCACTCACCCTGGCAACCTAGGAACCTCCTCCTGGAACCTAGGAGATGATAGAGGGTAATTGTCATGCTCTAGAAGGTGGTGATTGATGTATATGGCTAATAAAATTCAGATGTTTACTTCCTTGGTAACCTACTCCTGGGTTCTGACTATATCGCACTGAAGGAGGAACACATTTGTAGCGTATGATAGGCCTAGAATATACACTGAGTACTGATGTATGTCTCTGGTTTTGAGGGACCATTATTTTGCATGCCAGGTGGGGCACTAGTCAGCTGGTTTTGAAAAGAAGGTATTTTTTGTCTTTTAGAATCATTTAGAATCATTAACAGTGCAGCAGTATTTCCTCCCTCCCGTCTCATACTCCGACTGAGGAATACTCTTCACCTCAGCTACCTTAGAGAATGCATTTGTTTGGGTTTCTTTGCCTTGTTTTTGGGAGTTGATCTTTTCTTTACCTCATATATCTTTTTGACACAAGGTGATGATCCACACAAGAGTTCTATTGTTGCCAAAATGACATACTAACTGAGTCACTACATATTTTGGAATTGCATGGAAACATGTAGTTTTGAAATCTTGACTTTCGGTATCAACGCTTTGAGAAATTTGGTCAAATGCATGTCTGAGTTATTTACTAAAGTCCCTAGGAGATTAATTCTAAACACACATGAAGTTATAGGCTGACTTGAAGGCAGTTGGGGGTTTCTATGAGTTAAACAACATTTTAATATTTGCACATTGTAAGAGGAGCATTTGTAATGACTTTGTTCTTGATGCCACACAAAAATATTAGTAAATTCAGGAGAAACCATCCTTTTTATAAATTCAATATTGTTTTGGTCCTACCTTCATTTCAAATGATGTCAGTATTCGTTCTTACAGTTTTAAATGTTCCCATGCAGACTATATTGAATTTTCTGGTCAAATAGTCATGAAGCTTTTCATGGCCTTAATCTGTTTGATTGGGTCTTTCACAAACTGTGATTGTTGTTATCTTTGTATGTGTCTCCTTACTTGGGTTCAACTTCCCACATCAGAATCATAGCCACTACTTGAATCCCCCTCCCTGCTCGCATATTTGACCCCCCTACCATAATAACTATAGGGAGGTTTCCAACGTCTGCAGCACAGGAATCTTCCCTTTTTCTTGTTCCCATTGGCCTTCAGGGCGTTGCGCCTATAATCTTTTCTGAAGGGCTGGATAGTTTGGTATGTCTTCATATTGTCACTAATAATCAATGTTTTCCCATCTACCCGGATCAGTGATCTAATGCGTTCACTACAGGGGCTTATGTTTGACCTCATCGTCACAGATTTTGAATCCCGGAAGGTACATTCAGCCCTTTATCCTTCTGTGGTCGATAAGTACCATTATGTTGGACAACAATTAACATCTGTTAGCTGTCAATAGCACCAACATCACGTGCACTTTGCAAACACATCTATTATGTTATGTTGTGTTATGTTATGTTACCTAGGGGTACTGGGGCATATACATAATCATTTGCATAGATAGGGGTCTCAGAAATTCCCTTTCTATGTTGCATTTTCTGTCTCTCAATGTCAGCAAAAAATGGTAAATTGTCTCTATGTTGGATCATATGATATAATTTTTTTAAATTTTTCTTTTAATTTTATTTGTAACAATTAGTTTGAATTTCAAACTTCAATTACAATCAAGAAAACCAAAACACTCAAATCATAAATACTCAGTATTATTGTTTTCAACGCAACACAGCATCCAGTGTATTGTTTTTAAGAAGTTGGTTATCATACAACACTGGTGTTTGGTGAAATAAGGAAATCATCGTTCAGGTTGTGCTCTAGAAAGCCACATACTGCACATGTGAGTGGTACATTATTACTCGATAGTATCCTGTACCACCAGCCTTCAGTGTCACCGTCGACAGGTGCATAGCTCCCGAGATAACTAGTTTGCAAATGCGTAAGTTGTGGGCATTTCGTGATCAGATGCTTCAATGATTCTGTCGAAAGTTCACAGAACCTGCACAAATTATTGGAGACATGTGTGTCGCGTCTAAACCATAAAATCTCCTTAGTTCTAAGTGCATTCAATCGAACTCTCAAGAATTGATTTCAATGTTTCCTTGATGGAAATTTTCGCAGATATTTCGGTAGTCCATCTAAGCTGTTGACTGCTAGTCCCAGATCAATTGAGGTTTTCAGAACATTTCTTCGTTCCAAATTTTGGATCCAATTCCATTGTCTCAATTTTTTTTGGCAATTTGCGGTGCTGCTAGTAGTGTTTCCCATTTTATGTCTGCATATTCAATTATCCGTTTTAATCTGGTTATCCATTCTAACAGAATGCCATGATATGATTTAGAAGGGTCTAAGGATAAGATTTGGTAGGCGGGAACCGGATCTTCTAGTGACATATTCCGTAGCATAGCCAAAGATTTCCATACAACAGTATTGTGCATGGAATCAATTCGCAGCTCGTGTCTTATGGAGATCATCGATACACTTGTTGGCAGTTTGAAAATACGTCTCCAAAACATTCCCTCCAGGGAAGACCACATTTTGGAACTTAGATTCCAGGCAGCCTCAGCTCCAAATGTGATCGATGGAATCACTTTTTGGGTGTAAAAGGTTAATACAGGGTTCAGTGTAAATTTCCCGTATTCGGTGTGTAACTTTGCCCCTTGCAGTGAAAAAGTTATCATGCGTTGTTTTAAATCTTTCATCCATTCGAGTTCTCTGATTGAGGTGTTAAATTGGATGCCTAGATAGCGGACCACTGAAACGTGTTTTATCTGCACGTCTGCGAGTTTCCATCTAAATTTTCTGATTAGTCTTTTGGATGAGTCACCAATTGCCACGATCTTAGACTTCTCTATATTATTAATTTCTAGATCGTTGTCCATTAGGTAGCCATTGAGAGCTAATAGCAGTCTTTGAAGGCCAATAGGAGTTGAGTCTATTAGAACAATGTCATCAGCATAGATGGTCCAACTGATATTCTGATCATTTATTTTTGGTGGAAAACATTGCACCGATGGAAAGGCTTCAGAGACATCAGATATGAATAATTTAAAGAGGAGGGCAGCCAAGGGGCACCCCTGTTTGACTCCCTTGTTAGTTATTATCTCCTCAGAGAGGTCCCCTACCTCATTTATTCATACTCTGATAGAAGTGTATTTATGAAGAGCCATTATTGGTTGCAATAATTCTGGTGGACAGGACCATTTCTTTAATTTTGTCCATAGTTTATATCGATTTAATGAGTCGAATGCTTGTTTCATATCTATAAATGCAATAAACAAGTTTTTACCATTTTTCAGGGCTTCTAGTTTGAGCATGTTTAGTATTGTCAGATTTAGTTCTGTGCCAACACCCTTGGTAAAACCAGTTTGATGTATATCAAAGTGACCAGAGGCTGAGGCCCACTTTGAAAGCTTCTGCTGTAGGAAAGTTGCAAAAATCTTGCCCACAATGTCCAAGAGGGAAATGGGACGATAGTTTGCCGGATCGTCCCGATTTCCCTTTTTGAATATGGGAACTATGATGGCAGAGTTCCACGAGTGAGGCAAGGTCTTCGTCGTGGGTATCACTCGAAACAAATGTACGATGAATGTTGCCCAAAGCTCGTTGTTTGCTTTTAGCATCACATTTGTGAGGCCATCTGGCCCAGCAGCTCTTGAATTTTTTAGATGTTTAATAGCTGTTATGATGTCTTCTTTTGGTTCGTGTATGTCCCAAAAGTGATCAGCTGGTGGAATATCATCGACCTTGGTATTTTCCTTGATTGTAAAAACCTTTTCAAAGTGTTGTTGCCAGATTACTTTTGATATACTGTGATGCATTTTAGCATTCCGAAATACATCTTTGTTGCTTATGATGCTCCATAGTTCCTTAGTTTTATGACAGTTAATCATCATTAGAGTCCTCTCACCTCGCTCTTGGTCTCTCATAATTGCGAAGCATTTCAACCAATTACGGTATTTCATTTTGCATTGTTTCATTAGCGCAAGCTTGTTGAAATCTGGTCCTTTTTTCAATTTTCAAAGTTCTTGGTGTAATTGTCTCTTCTTTTGAGATACTAAAGCACTAAATTCATATTTCTTTATGTAGTGACAATTGGTTCCATGATTGTACTTGATTTGGAACTGTGCCAACAGTGCCGTATAATTTAATTTGTCCTTCGCAGCAACAATTTTTGAAGACATGTTTTTAGTTAGACTCTCAATTTGTCGACTATTTATTTTGAGTCTGTTGCCTCTTTGATTTACTTCCATCGACAAAGTAAATTTACTCATCGCTGTTTTTGGTAGCGCTTTCCAAGTTAATTGTAACGGATTATGGTCGCTGAGTGTAGAATCCAAAACCTTCAGATGTTTGATATCATGACACATCGTTTTAGAGGCCCAGATGTAATCAATTATTTTTTTGCACCCGTCCCGGTGCCACGTGTGATTTGGAGGAATGTCTCCTCTTGTTTGACCATTCAACATCATGCAGTTTCTGGTGATCAATGCTTGTTGAAATTGGTAGCCTCTACCAGTAACATTAGTTTGGTGTTTATGCTTTGTGGGGATTTTACCATCTTCGCGCCAGGAGAAATTTAAGTCTCCACACAGGATCACATTTAAATCGATGTAGCTTTCCATGCTATCATCAATGATTTTTGTTATTGACTGTATGAATCGACGAGAAGAGATCATCGTTGTATTCCAATATGTATTAAGTAGGAGCAGGTGATTTGATTTTGCACCAGCACCCAGTTTGTTTTGCAGTATTGTTCCTTGAACAAATAAATTTGGGGAGAAAGACTGCAAAATCTCCCAACCATTTGCATTATTTATCATGGTCAGCAGACCTCAGAAAGGGCGACCGAGTTGATTTTTCCCTGCGGGATTAAGCAACATAGAGTATCCATCTCTTAATGGTACCTCCCGCAGCCACATCTCCTGTAAACAAACAGCAAAATTGTTTTCCAGGGAGACCTCAAAGATCTGAAACAAATGTTGGAAGCCTCTGGTATTCCATGATATTAATACATATGTGTCATCTCTAATGGTTTCCAACTGCTAGGTTCTTTGGGCTTTGTTTTGTGAGATGCAATTTGAGGAAGCTTTTTGTGTAGAAGGTTGTGAGTGTCTTTCATTTTCTGCTCTTTCATTTACGTTGAATCGTTTCCTGAGAGCTTCTCGTCTTTGTTCATGTGTAGACTCGCCATCTTCAGTAGGTCTTTTTTCAAGACAGTTTTTAGTTTTTTTGGTCTCTAAAGTTACATCAAAGCCATACAACATCAGTTCATCTTTGGCGGAGATTAGTGTGTTTTCTACAGCTTGAGAGTTGATGTGTAAATAGACTTTGTCGAATGAGTCTTCATCGATATATTCGATGATTGCAATGTCATTTGAGTTTATCGTTCTTAGTGTGGGGAAATTATGTAGAAGACACATCACATTTTTGCGATTTAAATTTACCTCATTGCCATCAGAAAAGATGTTCTCAAGCCTGACCTTCCAATGATTATGATGTTTGGTCTGCGGTGCATTCGATGGTTCTTTTAATTTAGTTAGTTTTTGTTTTCGCCACTGTGCTGCCGTCATCTTTGGATTTAGCTTTGTCGTGCTTGTCCTTGTTTTTTGGTCAGCTACCCTTTTTTTCTTCTCGTTTTGACGTGAGTTAGGACCAGAAGAGCGACTTTGAGTAGAGCGCGTCGCTTTTGCATTTGGAAATTGATCTTTCTCTGTTCTTTCTTGCTGTGATTTTTTCGCAGCTGGACAAAGGCTCATCACGATAGAGTGTGAGTTGTCTAAATCTTGTGTAGGCAACGTTGTTTCATCGGATTCAACTGAATATGTTGAGAGGTCACATAGGTCGGTAACACTTAAGTCATTTCTATCTGCCCCCGATGCGGACTCCAGACGTCTTCTTTTGTTTGGATTCGGTTTTTCCACCACCGTTGGATTAGCAATTGCGCTTGACACTGATTTAGCTGATGTTTTTTTGTTATTGACTGTATGAATCGACGAGAAGAGATCATCGTTGTATTCCAATATGTATTAAGTAGGAGCAGGTGATTTGATTTTGCACCAGCACCCAGTTTGTTTTGCAGTATTGTTCCTTGAACAAATAAATTTGGGGAGAAAGACTGCAAAATCTCCCAACCATTTGCATTATTTATCATGGTCAGCAGACCTCAGAAAGGGCGACCGAGTTGATTTTTCCCTGCGGGATTAAGCAACATAGAGTATCCATCTCTTAATGGTACCTCCCGCAGCCACATCTCCTGTAAACAAACAGCAAAATTATTTTCCAGGGAGACCTCAAAGATCTGAAACAAATGTTGGAAGCCTCTGGTATTCCATGATATTTATACATATGTGTCATCTCCAATGGTTTCCAACTGCTAGGTTCTTTGGGCTTTGTTTTGTGAGATGCAATTTGAGGAAGCTTTTTGTGTAGAAGGTTGTGAGTGTCTTTCATTTTCTGCTCTTTCATTTACGTTGAATCGTTTCCTGAGAGCTTCTCGTCTTTGTTCATGTGTAGACTCGCCATCTTCAGTAGGTCTTTTTTCAAGACAGTTTTTAGTTTTTTTGGTCTCTAAAGTTACATCAAAGCCATACAACATCAGTTCATCTTTGGCGGAGATTAGTGTGTTTTCTACAGCTTGAGAGTTGATGTGTAAATAGACTTTGTCTAATGAGTCTTCATCGATATATTCGATGATTGCAATGTCATTTGAGTTTATCGTTCTTAGTGTGGGGAAATTATGTAGAAGACACATCACATTTTTGCGATTTAAATTTACCTCATTGCCATCAGAAAAGATGTTCTCAAGCCTGACCTTCCAATGATTATGATGTTTGGTCTGCGGTGCATTCGATGGTTCTTTTAATTTAGTTAGATTTTGTTTTCGCCACTGTGCTGCCGTCATCTTTGGATTTAGCTTTGTCGTGCTTGTCCTTGTTTTTTGGTCAGCTACCCTTTTTTTCTTCTCGTTTTGACTTGAGTTAGGACCAGAAGAGCGACTTTGAGTAGAGCGTGTCACTTTTGCATTTGGAAATTGATCTTTTTCTGTTCTTTCTTGCTGTGATTTTTTCGCAGCTGGACAAAGGCTCATCACGATAGAGTGTGAGTTGTCTAAATCTTGTGTAGGCAACGTTGTTTCATCGGATTCAACTGAATATGTTGAGAGGTCACATAGGTCGGTAACACTTAAGTCATTTCTATCTGCCCCCGATGCGGACTCCAGACGTCTTCTTTTGTTTGGATTCGGTTTTTCCACCACCGTTGGATTAGCAATTGCGCTTGACACTGATTTAGCTGATGTTGCTGTCACAATGCCGCCCAATTGAGTGTTTTGTGGACAGCGGGAAAAAAGACTAAGCTTTTGAGGGGTGGAAAGATTTCTCACAAATTGTTTAGTTTTAGATCGGTTTTTGCTCACATTAAATTTTTTCTTTCTTAGATTCTGTTTGGAAAGCGATACTTTTGTTACCTTTTCACAAGGTTTTGACTGTTGTGAAAATTCAAGCGTCTTTGCAGGCCCCATGAAAATTCCAAAAGTGTTAAGCTTCCCTATTATGGGAACTACACCAGCGATGTTTTGCTTTTCGACCAGTGGGACTGCACTGGGTAAGTTATTCATTGGTGCTGAGTTGCAATTAGACACTTGATTTGCAGACGCAGTTGTGCCTTCCTCGAGGTCTTGAACAGTAACAGCGGCCGTTGGATCGAGTATTGTGGAGGGCACTCCATCCATCTCGCTAGTTTGGGAGGGGCCGTCATTGTTATTTTGGACAGTACTTTTCCTGGTTTTAGTCTTTCCACGGGGTGCCGAAGTGTTTTGTGTTGGGTTTTTTATTGGGTTTTCACTTCCACATCTTGCTTTCTGTGGGTGTCTTCCGTCTTGATCGCTTCTGACGGCCACGGATCTCGCTGCATCGACGTGTCGGACCCATTTCAGTGTTTCTAAGATCGCTTCCATTAGATCGGTTTTATCGGTGTGGTCTCTCATGGCAAGGTCGCCTAGCCGGTTTTGCCATTGGAAAGAAATCTCGGCTTCGCGATCGACTCTTGCCATAAGATGAGCATTGGTTTCTTGGAGAGTCGCGACTTTGGTTACCAGATTTTGCAGCAATACGTTTTGATCTTTTAATGTTTCACTTAGGGTTTCATATAGCTTAGTAAATGGTATCAAAGCTAATGATGTAGCTGCTAGTACGTTGTTGTGGATCTGTATTCCAGCTGCCACTGATAGATTCTCTTTATTAACTGTGTCTGAATTTATGTCCTGACTGGACGGCTCTTCTGGTTGGCTTGCTCTGTTTTCGTTTGTAGCATGCTGGTGAGTTGCTGTTTTATTTCATTGATGATAAAGAGTACTAGAATGATCCCTTACTGATTTTGAGTTGATATTTGCTATCGTGTCTGACTGAAGATGGACTTCTTTTTGAAAGGGTGTACTAGTTCGAGCTTTAAAGGTTGCATTCCTTGACTGCTGCAGGTGCATCTCTCTATTTTCAAAGTTAGAAGGTATTTTTTCTTTTGCAGTCATACTAGATGAGGCGTTTGTAAAGCTGTTGATCAGTTTCTCTTTCACCATTTGATAGTCTGCTGTGAGACGTTCTGTGAGCCATGCTTCTCGCCCTGCCAGGTCAACTCGAAGGCTATTCTTCTGAGCTTGATTCGACGAAAAGGTGATGGGATACTGGGTTGTGTGAAAGGCAACCCGACTCTACAGTGGTGGCATTAGGAACAGCCTTAGAAACAGCCACCGCACTTCTAGTTGCGGCTACAGCTGTAATTGCTTCATCATTTGCAGGTAGAGCCATTTCATTGCAATTGGCATTTCAGACAGCTTCATTTTGTGGCATGCGAGAAGTTTCCGGTCGCCCTCTGCCCATTTCTATTACTGGCATCTGTGTTTCCATGGATGGATTTGAATTAGGGCAATCAATGGACAGCCTGGAAATTGTATTGCCAGTAGTTAGTGGCGGAACAAATGTAAAGGTTGCATGGTCACTTATTCCATTTGGTAATTTTAATGCCAGAAGTTCGATGTCAGTGACATCAAAAGGGGATTGGAAAGAAGCAGTGTCAATTTCCACCATTTCACTTACTTCCAGCGTCTGAGCTGATTTGTTTTCATTGCCCGTGTGCACATCGATTAGTAGAGGCAACAGATTTTGTTCTGCCTCTTTTCGAAGATCGTTCACAGCATTTATAGAGGCCTCTGCTCTCCCATTTAATGCTAGAAAGCGTTCATTATCCAGCGCAGTTGCAGCTTTGGTATCGGGTCCATCGTGTTCAATTAGAGCCGTACATATTGGCTCTTTGCACGCTGCCTTTATCAAGGCTGGATTTGCTGTGTTAGGCAAGCACTTTTCGGTCGGGTGGTCAGCCGTCACAACAGCTGCTAAGGCATTGGGAGCCATTTTATCTTCGCCGTCTGTATCGGCTGCCCTCATTTTTAACAAGCTGTTGGCTTTTCGAGCCGGAGCAAGGGCCGGAGCAAGGGCAGGAGAAGGGGAAGGGAAGGACGGGAGGGAAAGGAAATAGTGGGTAGGAATTATGGAAGAAAGGGAGGAAGAGGCGGGAAAGAGGGAGGAAGGCGGAGAAGAGGGGAGGGAAGGCAGCAGCTCAATTTGTGCCTTTGTTATTGGCGCCGCCGTGGGTTCAATGTTTACAGACGATTCCCCGCGGCTACGAGCGCTTAATGTTCTTAAACGAGTTTGTGGTCTCGTGTCAATTATCATTACCATGTTGACTCTTACCAGAGACGGCAACTAGACATGTTTTTCTTCCACTTCTTTGACTTCAGCAGCGGTGCGCGGCGAACTGCGCGGCGGACTGGAGGCAGACTGGACTCTGCACCGGACTCCGTGCCGCACTCCGCGTGGAAGTCAGTCGCAATAGAAACAGGACTGACCACGTAGTGCAGCTCCTCACACTACAGGTAACAGCAGGGGACTGGAGGCAGACTGGACTCTGCACCGAACACCGCGCCGCGCTTCGTGCTCTGGGGAGATTTTTGAAGTGGAAGTCAGTCGCAATAGAAACAGGACTGACCACGTAGTGCAGCTCCTCACACCACAGGTAACAGCAGGGGACTGGAGGCAGACTGGACTCTGCACCGGACTCCGCCGATATAATTCTTGTTCCCTTAACTAATTTTTATAACTTGATACACAGATTCTCTATTTCAGAGTACTCTCCTTACGTCTCCTATCATCTCCTAACATACTAAGTGTGTGACTGCCTTTTCTGCTTACCTGCATTTCCCGATATTCCTCTGTATCTGACAGGGAACTCAAATGTTCCTGTGTATCTGGGTGAGTTTGGGAAGGGAACACAGTGTGACTGGTGGCCCCTAACTCCTGGCTATGGCTAGATGTGCCAAAACAACCAATGACTCTGGAAGGGTCTGGGCAGTGAAGAGATATACTCATAAATAGGAGATAATCTCCCTTCCTCTATGAAACATATCTCTATGCAAGTATTAGATTCTGATTCTTAACTCAAATGAATATCTTTAATATCTTGACTCAATCTATCCTTGTGGTCCATTTCAACTATCATCTGCTATTTACTTTGTACCAATTATTCCCTACATTGATTCAGAGAAGCTTCCAGTTTTTGCTTCGTGTTTTGTAAATAATTCTGTAAGGATTCATTTTCTTTCTCATTGATGTGTATTATTTACATTAACTCTTGATGTATGGACTGCCAGCTAACTAATTCTTTCTTCACATGCTCAATCTGTGACACTATATCATCAAGATCTTTCTTTAATGTTTCTGACTTTTTCCTCAATGGCACATGTTCCCCTGTTCATTGCATTAGTGCCTGCAAAGACACTTTACTCTGATTACCCTGTGATTTTGTGTGTGGCAATTATTAAGTGTGCCGATGTATTTCCTGAATTGCAATATCTGTCTCCTTTGCTTTTTAAGGATTGTTGTATCGGTATATAGATGATCAAATTTAGCATGTGAATCTTTATCTTTTATTAGAAACATTGTGGCTATTATTTTTTTCTCTTTCAGTTGCATTTGTTTAGTTACAAAGTATGGAAACCTGAAGGTACTACTCAGTGATATTCTGTTCAAGTGGCCAGGGAAGGGCCATCTATTTGGATCCCATCCTGGGGGTGGACAAGCGAGGGAGGATCACCTGGGTGAAGGGTCCTTGGGGATTGGAGAGAGAATGCCTGAAGGTGAGACATGGTATCCCCCCTTTCCCGATATGGATCTGACCTCCCCTTCTTTAGCCTGTATCCCGTCCTCCTATCCCACCCTCCCCTATATTTTTCCCTTAAGTACTGCGAAGAAGAAACAAGTAGGAGTAGTGCAGATTTCCTATTTAAAATACCACTCTAGTACTGGAATGAAGAAGAGTAGTCTGAAGGCATGTGGTAGTGAAGATCAGGCATGTCACATACATAGTCTTATGTCAGGTCAGACAATTGAGGCTACTTCGTTTCACCTGCAGACTCTTAGTGATAGAGGAGCATATAAAAGGTGAAAGTCAGAAGTAGCAGTATCATGGTGGAGGTACAGTCGCAGAAGGAAGAAAGAACAAAGCTGCTGTGCTGAGGAGTGAGAAGCCAAGACAATGACACACTGATGAAGATCCTGAGAGTCTTGCCAAATGGACTGTGAAGGAATGGGAGCCCCTGTGAGGGTAGGCGTACAGCAGGTGCTGCCAGGGAGAAGAGGTGGAGTCATGCACAAAGGCTGGCGTATGCTGGAGGTAGCACCCAGTGAACTGACAAGTTGTTTTTTCTGCTTGAGAAGAAACCGCTGAACAGAGCCACAGAGACCCAGTAAGTGTTGATAGAAACCAGGAAGGCTGGAGAACTCAGAGGGACTGAATGAATACATAACGGTTCATGAAAGTAGTTAAAACTACATCGATTGAATACTGAACTACATGAAAGGTGCTGCTTAATCCTGTGCAAGTTAAAATGACATCTATGTAACCTCTATGTATCAGACATGGAGAACAGCTTAGACAACAGTGCTTTCATTCTCCCAAAAATAGGCGACAAGCAAGTGGCATGGATAGCCTACACCTATGACTTCCACTTATTAGAACAGTCCCCTAAAGGCCTACAGTGTTTGATAACGTCTTTTAATACGTATGCAAGTGTAAATAAACTTACCATTAATGGAGCTAAAACCATCAGCATGACTTTATCAAACAAAAAAGGAATA
This sequence comes from Ambystoma mexicanum, assembly GCF_040938575.1. Classification (NCBI taxonomy): domain Eukaryota; kingdom Metazoa; phylum Chordata; class Amphibia; order Caudata; family Ambystomatidae; genus Ambystoma; species Ambystoma mexicanum. The sequence goes on from NC_090934.1 coordinate 663,736,735, forward strand.
AAAAAGGGAAAAAGATACTCCTGGTTTCTAAATAAAGAAAAAATGCACATGCAATCAGCAATGATATATTTGGACTTCCCGATATTTGATAAACATAGCCAATGCCTGTACCGAGAACATTTTATGAAGAAAGCAGAGCCCTTAACAGCGCATCTTAAAAAAATAGATAACAAATTTGGCAAATTTGTAATGTATCCTTTGCTGCGCTACTTTAAACTAAAAGTGACCCCAAAAATGGTCTTTGGGACCACATTTTTTTCAGAGGATGCTACTAAAGAACACTCTAAAATTGAGTCTAAAATACTAAAAGGAATAATGCATTGGTTACCAAAGTCAGTTCCCGTGGAAGTATTACAGTATGAGCTAGGATTGCTTACGTGGAACTTCTGGGTGTCATGGCGTAAAGTGTCCCTATATAGAAGACTAATCTGTGGCTGAGGTAACAACTTATATAGAATTGTGGGTAAAGGTCTCAAGAGTGGCAAATCAGGACTAGACCACCTGTTAAATTTGGAAGCCTTGTGTGAGAAACTTTTCCAGAAACTAGGGGTGGGAAACGATACCTTGCTCAAGAACCCGATGCATGTCAAAAAATTGCTACAACGTGCAGACTAGGCCAAAACCTCTGCAAAGGTTGTTGTCTTTAAACTATATGGTCATCTAGTCACCCACCAGAAGCCGGTAGATCACTTGGAACCCTATTTAATGAAGTATCCCAGTCGGGCCATGCATAATGAGACTATGAGATTTCTCTTCAATGTATGCGCCAAGGGTGAAATTTTAGTAATTTGCTCGGGTAAAAGACAGAAAGACGTGAGGCAAGATGAGTTTCTCTGTAGGTTTTGCCATCATCCTAAAGAAAAAGAAACACTATGTCATGTATTAATAGAATGTTTAATGACAGAAAGAATAGAATATTTCTCCAAATTTGTAAACTCGATTGAAGGGGTTATATCTGACATGTTATGGTGGGAGATGCTGCATGGATCTGGGACATCACTTGAGATAGCGGTCGTCCGATTTTTAAAAAAGTTCTGTAACATCTTGTAAATCATCATTGTGTTGTAATCATGTATCTGCTTTGATTAACTGTGAACAAACATCAACCTGAGGAGACACTTTTTCAGTTTCACTCTTTAATAACTTAATGTTTTTTTTTTCTCTTGCAATGGTGTTCATTCTCTGTAATTTGGAGGAAAGGAAAACCTAATTTCTGATATTATGATGGGTCTAATTGTGTGATGTTTCGAGGATTCAATGATGTATTTTATTTCTTTTCACTTTTGTAAATGTTTGTTTACAAGCTAAAACAAAAAAAAATAATAAAAAAATGACATCTATTGAATACCAATCTACATGAAAGCTGCTGCTTAAACCTGCATGAATTAAAACTACATCTATTGAATATCAAACTGGATGAAAAGTGCTGTTTTCACAGTGTCAAATGAAAAATGGCATTTGTTGAATGCAGACCTTCATGAAAGGAGCTGCTTAAACTGACACTAGTGAGAACTACGCTTATTGAATATCGAACTGCATCAAACCTGCCATTCAAACTTGCCCAACTTAAAGTTACATTTTGTAAAGGCTGAACAGAAGGAACATTACTATCTGGGAGAATGTAACACAACATTACATTTCCTGATTCTGGAGTGGCAGGAAAGTCATGGTTTGAGTGAGACCTTTTAAATGTTACATTAATGAACAATGGCATTGGGGGAAACCTATGGTTGCATGACCTGTGATGGGTGGACTGAGTGGTCTGATAATTGTACCTAGACGAGGAAGTTTCCTAATACTGACATTGTCAACTCTATGAGTCAAATCACAGACAAAGTATGTGGTTGCTGGTTGTGTGACTGTGATGGGTGGACCGTGTGGTCTAGTAACTGCACCTAGACCAGAAATCACTAAATAATAGAATAGCCACAACGAACTGAGAGTCCTTGGTGAAGCTAACTAAAGGACGGGTTAAATGGACCAAGCATTCTCTTGTGAGCTTTTGAACAGAGGAAGCAAGTCAACTGTTCAGTATAAGACGCAAAAAGAAAAGGATTCAACCTAGGAATCCTCCCGTCCCCTGCACACTTTTGGGTGTTTGGATCAAGTCCAATACTGTTATTTTTATACATCAACAGAATGTTTAAGGAGTAATACTTCATAAAAAGAAATGTCAATAGACAAAATTATACAAAAACATTTTTTATATATCACAAATAATGTGGTTCAATTCTTTCGACATGAAATTTGCAACATAAAGAAGCACAAATGGTATCAAAAGATCACATCACGTTTGGAGAGAAAAACATTTTTTTGAAAAGCGAAAAAGGATTTTTTTCTGAAGAAAGAGATGTATACATATGGAGTCCAATTCACTTGGTGACGCCTTTCGAGGATACTTTCCTCTTTTTCATATGGCTCAAATTGGATTCTGGTTATCCTTGTGTGAATTCTTGGCAGCAACGCTTCTTGGCATCTCAGCTTTTTCACTCCTCCGTCGCCGCTCCTGAGGCATCAGGTACTTCAATGGGGTCCTCCATGGTCCTGGCCTACACCAATCTCTTCATGTTTCACCTTGAAACCGAGAATGTCTTACAACATCCTGACTGGTCGTCTAAACTAGCCATCTGATTCCAGTTAAACGCTGTTTATAACTGTTCAGTATAAGTCTTGGGGAAGGGAACCCTGAGAACCAAACCACTGGAGAGTGTTTATCTTGGGGGAAGGAGTCCCAAGATCAAAGTGTTGTATGAAACGTGACTACATTTGAACATGGGGAAGGGAAGCCCAAGAACTTCTTTTTGATGTGAACTCTTATGCCAGAAATCCTACAGAAAGTAACTCCAGAAAGTGATCAAAGCTCCTTGAAACAAAAGTTACATTGAAACTGTATTGAACTTGAACGCTTATTTTGATTGAGAATATTTCCCCACTAGATTTTGTTGTAGTTGGCAAGCACAGGTTTTGGCACAGAGAGATGTTTGTTTTGGACTTGTGGAGATATACTTTCCTTAGATTTCTTTAGGTAGAGAAAATACCACTATAACATAGAGTTAGCTAGGCGTTATCCCACCATGATTATTAATAAAGCTTTGTTTAGAAATATACCTCTCTTGTCTGTGTCATCTCGTTTGATACCTTGCCTGTGTCACAAATGCCATTTAATAATGTACTGACATGAGAGGATTGGTAACTTTATGTTAGCATACAGTGTATCATGTGTCTTTAGATACTGGGTGTGTATGAAAGTTTTCTCACTAAGCATTGTTTGGCTTTTCTACAAACTGTTAATTCGTCTTGTATTGTTTCTACTAAACTGTTTTGCTTCTATAATACTTGCTTGTAAATCAGAGACCCATGCAACTGTTTAGTTTGTTCTCACACTGATCACTAGCGTGTAACATGAATGCTAATTCTCCTGAAACGTTTTCTGTAAATTGGTGCAAATAATGTCAATTTTTAGCCAATCTATCCTGCACCCTTGCCATTGAGGTATTATATAGTTTTTGCATTACAACATCTGGTGCCCAAAAATCTATTCTTGAATGTCACACAATTCCATTTCCCATACAGGAAATATCTACTCAATGTATGATCAAGACCCACCTCTATATCAACCCTGATGTCCTGTAGTGACATAGCTAAATCATATACCTGATCAGAAACACACGTCCTTTAGTGCGTTAGAGTAGCAAAGTGCCCATTTATTTAGAAATATTGAAAAGTCATCTAAACTTCATTCATGGACAAAGGAAAATGGAACATACCAGGGATCCATAGCTGCACCGGTTCCGTTTCTACAACAGGAATTCCTCAGGCAAATGTTACAATTAAAAAACACTCTACACAAGGAAAGAAAAGAATATTCTACTTCCTACAATGACAAAAAAACAGACATGTTATCATGAAAGTGTGAACATAACCAAGGTTTGTACACCAAAAAGAACGCCAAACTTGAAAGTTCCAAATTAAGTACATAAGCTTCTTAAGACAGCATTGGCATGTTATCAATATAGTAATAGCAGCCATAAATTGTCTTTTATATGAAGTAGAATGCTCATAAAGTCATAATATATAGAAATATTGAGTTAAAGTGTAAGTGTAAAAAAAATATTTTGTAAAACAATTCATAGGTTTAGAAGCCGCAATCGTCACAACAAGCACAAATCATAATCATCAATGAAAAAAGAAAATGTGAAATTGCAATTAAAAAATATACATATCTATGTATTAAAATGATGCAGCAAATTACAAAATGATTTACGTAAGAAGAAACAATAACACAAATATCAATTAGAAAAGAGGAGACATTGAATGATCAACATGTATACAAAAGCAGATTAAGAGCCATTATACAATTCATTGAAAAGCATCATAAATGGCCTTATATCAAGATTAAATAGAAAAATCACAGCATAAATTATTCAAGAAATAAAATCAACTCTTCATATCCATTAAGCCCCATGAGAGTCATGATATTCAATTTGATAATGAACCTGATTCTAGCGCACATAATCCCAGCTCTCTATTGTCTTTTCTAAAATGTTCAGAAAGGTGAGTTAAAGCTAGAAATCTCATCAAACTAACATCTCCAGCATGTTTTATCAGTAAAATGAACAGTTAAAGGGTCATAGTTATCCTCATTGTTAATAGCTCCATAGTCTTGAAGAGTACACCATTTCAATGGTTCTATAGTGCAGCCAATATATCTTAAATCATAAGGGAACAATATGACATATATCACATATTTAGTTGAGCAGGTTATGATATGTCTTATACTCCATGTTTTTCCATCATTATCATATTTTAAATGATCAGGGACCCTGGCGAATTGGCACATTTTACATTTCTGTCGCTATTAGAAACCATTGAACCTTTGAAAAGTAGAAAGACAGTTACACTCTGATTCATGTTTCATTGGCTTACTTGGCAATATTACATCTTTTAAGGAGGGGGCTTCAGAAAAAGTGATTTTTGGACACTCATCAATCTTTTGCATTAATCAATGCTGCTTTAAAGAATAGAGAAGTGTACACACCTTGAGTATTTTCTCACTTTCATGATCATATGTCTGATTTTGTCATTGTTGGACATAAAATGCCCTTTCCTTTAAATGGTTAGAGCTTTTTTTAAATTGTAACATTAGCCTGAGGAATTCCTGTTGTTGGATGGAACGTTTGGCAGCGATACATCTCTTGTAGGTTCTCTTTTAATTTGTCCGTGGATGTATGTTTGATGACATTCAAATACTTCAGAATATATTTGCACTTTCTTGCACTAATACACTGAAGGACATGTGTCTTTTGTTTAGACCATTACAAACAGCAGATGTGTGGTCTTTGTTGTATTACATTATCACAAGATAGCTTTACTCTGACCCAGAGACACCTGCTACTTTTAACAGGCTGAGAACTTTGAAGAAGCAATGGTTGGATATATTTATATATATATATATATATATTCAGTGAAAAAACATTGCTAAAGGGACATTATGGTTACAAGTAAAACCAAAAAAAACCTGAAATTCGCCATTTATGATAAGCTAAGCAACCATAATTCGCGCCACCACAGTGCACTGCTAAGACTAATACCCATGGCATCAAAGATGACATCACAAATGTCATTTATGACATCACTGATGATATCACATGTCTGGCTACCCCTTTGTTTTTGTTCACTAACATATCTAGGCCAGGTGGTTTTCTTCACTAACAGTCAGGAAGTAAAAATGCAAAAGGTACTATGTTTGTAGACCTAACTGTTCTCATATGTACTTCCACTACTTTCCTTAGAATCCACTCACATCATACAATACATATTCATAGGGGAAGAAACAGCCTTGAGACACAACAATCATGTCTGTGCATGAACTTAAGTAGTTAGGGGTTACGTTTAACTTCAGATACAGGTGGAGCTATGCGTGGGTTTGATAAGTCTTTACTGGGTTAAATCTTCAGGTAAGTATATAAGGGCAGTTAAGTAAATAACATAGGCAGGTGGAGACATCCACCGGCCCCCTCGTCCATTCAGTTCCAGGTCCCAACTGCTTTTCTTGGAACACTGATGCACAGTGGAACATTCATGCACAGTCCAGTCCAAACATTCTACCACGACACTCTGGACATGACCTAAGAATACACACAGAATGGACAGGCAGCAGATCAAAACCTAACATTAGGTTATGAATACTTTCTGGTAATGCTGCTGGTTTTTTGCTTACTTTTCTTTCCCTGTATATGCTCATATTTGTATGCATTGTGGTCTCTATGTTTTGTGTGTAGTAGGACAATTATGCAGTAATGGAGACATTGTTAGGTACATATTACATATTTCACAGTACAAAAAACTTTGAAACGAAAGGATTCATCATTTTACTATGCATCAACTAATGAACTATTTGGCGCATGATAGTTTTTCCGATGATTTTTGATATTTTTCTGCCAACATTATTATGAGAATCCCTTGTAGAGGCTGTGCAGAAAACTAAATGCACATGTGATGTCATCAGTGATGTCATGAATGACATTTGTGATGTCATATTTGATGTCATGGGTATTAGTCTTAGCAATGCACGGGGGTGGCTCGAGTTATGGTTGCTTAGCTTAGCATAACTGCTGAATTTCAGGGGGTTTTCGGTTTTACTTGTAACCAAAACGTCCCTTGAACAACATTTTTTTACTGAATTTCATAGGTTTATAGTAGTGCAACTTAACCATAACGTCCCTTTAACAATGTTTTTTCACTGAATGTCATTGGTTTTTACCAGGATACCCTTACTTTATGTATATATGCCATACAGCATACTGAACCCCCTAGCCCATGCTAATAGCCATAGGGTCCACGGACTAGGGGACTGTCCGCAGACCTGGGCAACATCCACACTGTCCAAAAGCTCAGGGGGTATCTTCCATTCTTGTAGCATACAACAAAGACACTGACAAAGAGCAGCACATAAATTAATTACTAACAAAAATAAACTAGAAGTACAAAGTGTATACTTAAGAAACCACAACGCAGTTCTATAAGATATACAGCATAATGGACCATACCAAAAAAAATAACCTATGCCTCCAGCAGAATGACCTCACTGCTGCTTTATACAGAAACTGCACAGCAAATATCAACAGCACACCTAAAAGCACTAACAGCAAAACTGAAAAACAATATGGTATTTATACTACATTAATTCCTATAGCTATACACTTTGTTTAGTAGGATACACTAAAAAATAATGTATCTTTTTTTACACAGAAATGGCGAGCACCCTGGAGTGGTTTCAAGAACATTTTCCCTGGGATGAAATGAGTGACGACAGTGATACTACTGGTACATGCTGCAGTTTCAAAAGTAAGCCAATTGTTACACATTATTGCAAATGTACCTTACACATTTTTCTTTAACAGGACATACAGAAAATAACAACAATGCTCCAAAAACAGTACATCATGTAGTACTCCAACAACATATGGAACAACAATCGGAATCTGTGGAAAATCATCTAGTGCACTTAGAAGAAAAAATTGATCAATTATTAAACAATGTCCTTTATTCTAAAGACTTTGTACAAAGACATATCACAGAGAAAATTAAATATCACTTCCCCATGTGCACTTGTACCCCTCCTCCCTGTCCCAGTCAACCATCCCCGAAAATTCCCCATCACCAAAAATGTTACGATGAGACGTCAATCCCTTCCTCCCCTAACACCATACCTCTAGAAAACCCTAATTCCCCTGTATACGTCTCAATTTCTGCTTCCCACTCTCTTTCATAATTTGTATATTTTTGTATATAAATAAAGTGATATGTATACTGTTGCTGTATGTGTCTGCGTTTTTCTTTTTAAATCCAGTTTGTGAGTCTGCGGACAGCGCGACTGTCTGGAATGTCTGCAATTAACCAAAATGGGGGTGTCCTACGGAAATGTAACCTGTTAATACTGTCCGCAATCAAAATAGAAGACAATGAAGATTCCAAATCGTTTGAATTATCTCTCTACCTTATAGCAGAAAGCCAATAAGAAATATATGACCCCTTAATACTTTGCAGTTACTGCACTGCAAAACTTGACAAAAACCAAACTCCTTCATGTGCTATAACAAGTATCTTAGAACTATTCCCACTACCAAAACCCTTGCAACAACTCAATTTATATGAGAGCATCATAAATCAAACAGTGCATCCATTTCAAGCAATAATATGCCTTCAACCAAAAACAGCAAAATGACCTCCCTCAGAATTAGTGAAAGTCATTTTTGGCAAAGTAGTTTATTTATCATTAGATCTGAAAGAAAATGTACACACTCTAGGAGTGCAACGTCCAATAGAGCAATCTTTAATTGTCATAGTAAATGGTTTACCTACAAAAGACAAAACAATTTGGCAACAACTCGTAGACTTACATAAAGTTAGACAAGCCTTGCAATATCTAAAAGACAACAATGAATACTACAAAGAAATGACTATTGAAGAAAACCTGAGGGAAACGACTAAAATAATTCAAGAGTCACCAGAAACTGGTCAATTTGAACTTCTAAATCCTGCTAAAGTATCCAATATTTTAGACCATTATACAATTCATCCATTACACTCTAAAGACATCATAGATAATGCACTAGAAACATAGCAAATGTGACAAACCAAAGTACAACCAATCAGCATATGGGAAAAAAATAATAGAAGCATGTGCTTTTCCTCGACTCTTTCCTACTGGGAAAGGAGGAAGGTACGATGATAGACCCATTCAGATAACAACTTCAGAATACCGCTCATTACGAATGTATTCTGAAGATCCCATATTTAAACAAAATGTGGAATACATATTGCACCTACTCTTTGAAAGTGAACTAGCAACTCTATGCTACGGAGTTACACAATCATTGAAATCAGGTACCCACTTTCAAAATATGTCAGCTACGCAAATACTACAAAAAGTGCAAAAAAAAGATGAGGTTTTACAATCAAGCATTACAAATCTGTTAGTAAACATGAGTGGTACGAAAGAGTACTGGTTCTGACGTCACAGAGATGTACGTTGTATGATAAGAAACCTTGGCCCACCCACTTGGTTTGTTACATTAAGTTGTGCAGAATATGCATGGGAAGATGTACATGAATTCCTACGCATATCAAACAAAAGCAAAACAAACATAGATATACTAACACCTGGAGAACTTCGCTCTCTAGATCCTGTTAATGTTTCAAGATATTACCATCATCGCTTCATTGCTATGCTACATTTTATTTGTAATAAAACTGTTCCTCCCCTCAGAGAAGTGCAACACTTCTTTTGGAGAAAAGAATACCAAGCCAGAGGGGCACCACATATCCAAATGCTTTTATGGATTAAAGATGCTCCTAAATTTGGTCAAGACAGTGATGCCACTGTTTTACAGTTTATCGAAAAATATGTCACTTGTGAAATTCCATCAGAAGCAACAAATAGTGATCTTCATGCACAAATTTTACAATTTAAAAGACACAAATGTGGGAAATATTGTAATCGCAAATACAAATACAAAGGGAAATACTACACCAAATGCTGCTTTGGTTTTCATAGACCAGTTACAGCAACAGGTCAAGTAAACAACTTCATGTCTTCAGTTAGACATAGGGGGTCATTCTGAGTAGGGCGGTAAGGGTTAACGGTCACCGTTAACGAGACCGGTGCCGTTAAACCCTTACCGCCCAATTCCGAGTTCCCTTTGAAGGATTGGTACTTAACGCCTGATTTTTGCAGGCGTTAAAAAACCAACCCGCAAAGGGACCTAGGAGCTAATTACGGCACCGTAATTTACGGTGCCGTAATTAGCACCTTCCCAAATTCCCATTGAGCCTTATGGGGCAAAAATGGGAATGGGGAAGGGCCCTTGGTGAATGGGGAATTACCGACCCCGCCAACCTTGGAATGGGGCGGTAATTCCGCCATTCACCATGCCGGAGTCGGAAAAATAACGGCGTCAACCAAGGCGCTAATAGCGCCTTGGTTAACGCCAGGGTCGGAATGAGGCCCATAGTGTTAAAGATAAATCACCTAAGAACACATATTACATAAAAAGAACAGTAGAAGCAAAATATATCAATGATTACAATGCAATCATTGCCCTCTTATGGAATGCAAACATAGATGTGCAGTACATTGCAGACAATTCCACTGCAGTTGCACAATATGTTACAGCCTACCTAACCAAAGCAGAAAAAACAGAGCTTGAAGACCTCTGAGATGACCTATCAACAGACAAAACACTGTCTCAGAAATTCTACTGCTTAGGCATAAACATGCTCTCTCATAGAGAATGTGGCTGCTATGAAGCAGCAGATCGTTTAACCGTTACTGCTTTGTATGGACAATCAGAAAATATAGTATGGCTAAGTCTTGTCCTGCTAAATCTAGAAAAAGAGTTCTCAAATCATACGACGACATAGAAACAATAGCCAAAAATTATCCCAACGGCCAAGACATTTTGAAAAACAATTTACTAGACACATACTACCCAAACAGAAGTACCACTTTAGAAACCATGTGTGTATACCACATAGCCCAAAACTTCACATACAAAAATAATATAAAACCAGATGAAAACAAAGGTAGATACAGAGTGACAAATTGTGAAGGCAGCTTAGTGAAACTTACCAAACCAAGCTTAATTAATCATATCAAATTGCCATTAAAAACTCCTCAACATAAAGAACAATATTACATGTCCCTGATATAACTTTTTAAATCATAGAGAAAAGAGGAAGAGTTACTAGATATCTATGACTCCTATGAAGAAACTTTCAAAGCAAATGAAAGCACTATAACTGATGTAAACTTTACACAGTACAAAACAATGTTGCACAATGAACAGCAACTCGAAGAAGAACTCCAGGCCCAACTAGATAAAGACAGTAGTCAACCTTCTTTAACAGGAAGCAAGGAACCACTGGGACAGCCACTAATAGCAAATGAGGCAGAATTAGCTATGACAGGAGTAGAAAACACTATGTGTCACTATGAAGAAGATACAGAAGACTTAACTGTACTTCAATGAAAAATGAACAATGAGCAGCGTAGCATTTTTCAAGAAGTAACAAAAGAAATTGCACATGGTGTACAACATGAAAATGAAGAATCTACATTACAAACCTATACTACTATACGACAGTGGTCAAGCTGGTTCAGGCAAAACATTCTTAATCAAAATCATCAGTAAGTCCCTTCAACAATTGACAAACAAACTGTCAGCTTTTGCAACTGCTCCCACAGGTTTAGCTGCCTACAACATAGGTGGTGTCACTTTACACCGATTACTACTCCTTCCAGTAGAACACCAAAACAAATTAGAATATTACAAACTTTCTACAGAAGCTGCAATGGAACTACGCAGAGTGTTAAAACAAATGAAAATGCTACTAATAGATGAAGTGAACATGGTCTCCAACCTAATGTTGGCCTTGATCCACCTCAGATTACAAGAAGTACTCAAAACAAACTACAAAGAGGTCTTTGGAGGAAAACACATTATTGTTTTCGGAGATCTTCTTCAATTGACACCAGTAAAAGGTGAACCTAATTTTAAAACCTTAGGACACAAACTCTGCCGTAAAACTGTTGGCAGCATAGGAAATGCAACATTTCCAATGCAGAGAATTAACAGAAAACATCTGCCAGTCTGCAGACCTCACATAAGCCAACATTTTAAAAAGTATTAGAGTTGGTGTACTACCTCAAGAAGCACAATCAATATTAAAAACCTGGCACATCCATGCACTGTAAGGCCATAATGCATGTGCTACTGATGTCATGGAATAATTAGCACACAAAAATGTCACTTGTATGTCCTTGATACCAACTCTTGCAAGCTGTTCAAAATTCAACGAAACAATGTTGTAAAAAGAATGCAACCAATAATTGAAATTTGCTCCATCGACAAACTGGACGTACATGGTATAACACTACCCAGGTGTCAAAAAGCCACAACATGACTAAATACCTTAGAAAACTCTATCTCCAACACATCTGGTTTGGAGAAAATATTAAAATTATCTTTAAACTGTAGAGTAATGCTTAAAGGTAACCTTGACATGGAGCAAGGACTAGTTAATGGAGCACTTGGTACAGTTGTTGGCTTTCAAACATACGCACGTGACAACAACATTCAGTTTGTCAATATTCTCTTTGACAAAATATCAGAAGTAAAAAAGATAGGACGCTCAACAGCTTGATTCCTTCTTTTTAAAGACATCTATGTACGCAGAGAGCAATGTTCTCTAACTCTAGCATATGCAGTCACCATTCACAAATCACAAGGTCTTACCCTAGATAAAGCATTAATAGATATTGGGAACACTGTCTTTAAAGAAGGCATGAGCTATGTAGCACTATCATGCTTATGTACACTTGACAGCCTATTTCTAATAAACTTTGATGCAAGTAATAAAAGCTAATACAGTGGGATGTGACACTCCAAGACAGAATTAACTATACCTGCGACAAATAAACCATGGAAGTGGATCACCAATACCTTCAGATGCAAGAAGAGCGATTAGCAGCGAGTCCATGATGCCGTCAACAGGATCAACCAGACCACGACCTCTGTTGAATACCCGAACAAGACCGTTCTACAGATGGCATCATGGAACACAAGAGGGTACCTTCACCTCACTAAACCGAGCGACGTAAATCTGAGTCTATTCAACATGATCTGCTTCCAAGAAACGTGGTTATCGGGGAAACCGTCATTAGAGGGTTTCACAATTGAAGTTTCACCAGCACTCAGGCCCACATTGGGTAGACCTTTGGCGGGGCTACTAACTGCAATACGCCTAGGGTCAGGGATTTCGCCGAAGGGAAAAATCAGTGAGGAGTATGGCATGCTGGCAACCCTAACCACATGGCAGCACCAAGATCTGGCCAAGACTGTCTGACTAGCTCAGACCTCGCCATAATCAACTTATACTGGAATCCAGATAGAACATCGAATAAAGAATTCTGTAAACTAGTAGCTAACACCATTGATGATATTAGAGTTGACTACGACGTGTCCAACATTATCATATGTGGTGATCTAAACGCAAAATGTGGCGTACCTTCAACAGACAGCAGTCTTCCCTTGAGTCTGACAAAGATCGACGAAAGAGGCTGCGCATGGCTGAGCTTAATGAAGTCAAGGAAGTTCCACAATGTGTCTACACTCCAAGATGGTGGTGCCCACATTCCAACTTGGGAAAGAGCAGATTCGTTCGCCAACTTGCATTACATTTTCATCACAGAGGCTTAATCCCACACTTCATCGCATTCAAAGTTAAAAAAACCAGCGAAAGTGACCATAACCTTTTACACTTGTCATTGGGGGAGCATCTGCAGAACAACTTCATTAGTCTCCCAAAATTGAGGTCAACACACAACAAAATCGACTACGTCTCACGTTTGACAACATAAGAACTTTTGAGGCTAAGCTATGCAGAAAACAAGGACGTTCAACCAGTAGCAAGGCGGAGACCAGACAAGAATACGTCTCCTTACTGGCGCCCCATAAAGTGAGTTTTGATGGAAAGAACCAGATCCAATCAAAACACAACCACACAGACAAAAGCATAGTGGTTGCTAAGAGAAAAGAACTGAGAAAACTGAAAAGAGTGGCGATGAAAATAAAACCTCTGAATCATGGACCTCCTATCAAACTGGAACAACACTCTACAAAACATGGCTAAAGCAACAGCAACAGAGTTTGTATCAGAACGATGCTGAAGCCATGCTAAAAGTTTGGGCCTTAAAGAACACATGTGACTTTTGGTCCCTTCTTAAGAGTTCAAACGGCCAGAATACACAGCCGCTCTCTAATGCTGTCACGGAGCAAAAGTGGATTTCATACTTCACCGAACTCTACTCCCTTCCTCCCACTACGCCACTACAATTGTCATCCTCGAATGATGAACCCTGGATCGATGTAGCAAATGTGGCAGATATTTTGAGAGCAATTGTAAACCTAAAATCATCTAGGGCTCCGGGCCCCGATGGCTTGTCTAACGTAGACCTGAAAAAACATCTGAGCGCTTGGGCAGGAGCAATCGGAGCGTTATTTAATCACTGTATTAAACAGAAACAAATTCCCGAGACTTGGACGGAAGCAGTTCTCGTTCCCATTTTAAAAAAGGGACTAGAGACCGTCCGTCCAATTATAGACCAATAGTTCTCCTTGATATTATCGGGAAGATCTTTGCATCTCTTCTTCTCCAGCACTTTAAAGACTGGGCCATCGAATCTCCGGCCTTAGATGTTTTTCAAACAGGCTTCCAAAAAGGCGCGGGAACAGCAATTAACCTTCTAATTCTCAACATCATCAAAGCCAAAGTGAAGGGAGGCGCGCCTAATGTACACATGGCCATGGTAGACCTGTCTCAGGACTTCGACACAGTAGATCGACACAAACTATGGTCTAAGCTAACCATCTGGGGATGCCCGGGCCCTATACTTGAACCAATAATAGCCTTGCACACAGCTACATCCTTGAGAGTTCGTTTAAGCCAACAAGGAATTCTCTCGGACTAGATCCATACAGAGAGAGGAGTTAAACAGGGCTGCCCTCTAGCCCCAGCCCTGTTTATAGCCTTTATTGGGGACTTCCAGGTATCAGAAAAAACGGTCCGTTCCTTTCCACTGAAATTGGGAGACTCCAGATTATCAAGATTGTGGTATGCGGATGACTTGATCCTGTTGGACCAGACGGTAATAGGCCTGCAAAGACAATTGGACAATCTAACCACATACATGGAAAGCAAAAAAAAAAAATTCTCTCATTTTCCAAAACAACAATGAAAACCCAGAATACATACTCTTGGTATCTTGAAGAGTCAAAAATCGAAGCAGTAAAGGAATTCAAATACCTGGGCGTTTTGATTGATAACACACTGAATGACAACTCTCGCCAGAACTCTCTGTGTGAAAAAATACGAAATCTGACATCCCAAACTCGCGCTGTGGACAAAACATTTGGGAAATTCTCTTGGACACCAGCACTTCACTTCTATAAGTCCCAAGTAGTCCCCGCGATAACCTAGAGATTGGCGGCGAATCTAATCTACCCCCAGAGATCTGGTCCAAGATGGATGGCTTCTTGTGGAAATTAGTGCTGGGTTTGCCCAAATCTGACCCAAAGCCAGCAATACGGCACGACTTAGGCCTACCATCTTTAGCCTCAGTGGTGGCTCAAAGCGCTGTACAGCTATATAGGAAAATCCTAACACCTAGCTCGCTGCCAATCTTCCAGGTCATGGTATTGGAAATCTCCAAAGGAACCCACAAACCGCTAGTTGCATGGGTTAAACAAATTCATGAAAAGCTTGAAGAAGTGTCTTGCCTGGTCGAAATTCTCCTCTCTAACCCAGGGCGGGTAAAGAAGAAGCTCGAATACCAGGATTGGATTAACACAACTGAGAGGATTTTGCAGTACAAGTCCTTAAAGCACTTACCTCCGACTCATAATCAGTTAAAGGTCCCATTGAAGTACTGCGAAAGATTCCCAGAGAAGGACCTAAGGAAAACTTTTATGCGAGCTCGATTGAACTTACTTCACACAAGGGGCATTTTGGCCTCCCGAGCATGCTCGTCTGTATCCAACTGTTGTTTATGCAAATCCACAGACCAGGCAGAAACGATTCGCCACCTGCTTATGACATGCTCAGCCCTAACAGTGGAAAGGCAAGCGTACTTGGCACCACTTACCTCAGATGCTACGACTCTAGATGAAGAAACTGGTTGGTCCCGATTGATCGCAAGAGACTCTGCCAGATGGTCCAGGATGACAGCATGGTCCTTGAGTGTCCCAAGTTACCCAGAAAAAGTGATGAACACAGAATTTTCCTCCTTTGTAAAAACCAATTTGGTTAAACACAATTAAAAAAAATAAAAAAAGCTGATATTAGTTGCATTTTAGAATACAATAGACTATATTCACTGTATACCCTCATCTAAAAACCTATCCTGTTCCACAAAAAACAAAATGTTGTAAAAGAAAACTACTTCAAACAGAAATGCAGCAGGATCTCACTGCAAATCCTCCAAAGAGAGTAAAAGAAGCTAATACTTCATCAACTACGACAACCACAGAGGCATCTACTACTCAAAGTTACTCAGGTACTTCTTCAAAGAAGCAACACACACGCAAAGAAATGACTTGGACACAGAACTATCCTGTCCATTCAAATTTTCAAATATAACTGGTGTAAATTGCTACACAAATGTAGCAATAAATATTCTATTCCAATTGCCACCAAATGTTGACAACATTTACCTATACAATATAGACCAATTGTGTTTGCAAATGTTTGTCCTTCATAGAAATGCAAGCAACAATCCTGACAACATGTACAGTGTTCATGGAATAATACAGAATTGGACTACTGTGCTGGAATGGTGAAATTCACTATAAACTCACAAGAAGATCCACACGAATTTCTAATGTACTTACAAGTACTGGTAAACAAAAACATACCTATACATTAAATCTTCCAGATTTCATACATGTGGAAACATACATGCACTCTCTGCAACAATGTGGCACAGGAACAAATCCTAATGAACGCTTCGTGTATGTATCCATACCTAACTGTGAATCTGTTCCATTTCAGCAACTTGTACAAAATGCAAACCATGGAAGATTATGTACTACCTGCAATTCAGATAATCGCTCCACCTTACAAATACAAACACATAGTACATATGTTGTATTAATTCTTCGACGTTACAATGCAGATGGTACCAAAAACAATTGCAAGCTGACTGGATTCACACATGGTCAAGTATCGCTTGGTAAGAAAACCTTCAAAACAAATAGGCATAATCTACCACACAGGAGCCACAACCAATACAGGTCACTACAGTGCATATATAAATAAATTGTGGATGGTTCGAATGTAATGATAGTACCATTACTCTAAAGCAGAGAATACCAGCACTGTGGACCTTGTAATATATACATATCACTAATTGGCCATACAGATGGCTGATGAGAGCTTAATAGGTGTTTCATAACATAGAATACCATAGTGACCAAATAACTACTGCTCCACAGGAGTACAGTGATGAATAGTGGTATGAGGACAGGCTGTACTCTAAAGAAGGTTGTGAATGAGATAACAAAAGAGAAAGATCCATCACAGAACCTATCACAGCTATTCAAATAAGGGACAGGCAATCTAGTTGCACAACATACAGCGAAAAAACAGCCTCCCCATACTGAAGGATATATAATACAGACATCCAACCTCCACGGGCTGCCAGAAAAAGCACCCCAAAATTAGCCATTGAAATCACACACAATACACTGCAGCATGCTCAATGTACAATCTGTGCCCAAGTACAAAAGGGAAATCTATGACCTCCTTAGGCAAGGCAGCCTAGGCGCCTTCTTCCTCACAGAAACATGGCTAACAGACACATACAAAGTAATTGATTACAAAGTCAAACCTGTCTACTACAAACTGGAATTATCACAGTGACACACAAAAAACACTTCAGCTCCACATTTTTACTTTCAACCGACATAGAAGACTGTGAATTACTCTTCATCATCCTCAAACTCAATGAACAAATCAGCCTACTATTCCTTCTTATATATAGTCCACCCAGCAACAACCCTAACTTTGCCACAAAACTCACTGATGCCATGGGCAACCTAACCGTAAACAATGACAACTTAATGTTCAGGGATATTTTAACATTTGGTTTGAAAGATGAAATGAGACCACAACAAACTCCCTCTCACTGAGCGGGGAACTCTCCAGCTCAAACAAATGGTGAAAGGAGCCACTCACAGAGCTGTACACATCCTCAAATGCAATTGTCAGCAGGGATGGACTCTCGACTGCCGCCCGCCAGTGGTAATCATTTGGAGTGATCATCATATGATTCCATTCACTGTAAAAACACCAAGCTGCATGATATTCACAAACACAAAGAATCCAACGACTAACACAAGAAACTGCAAAAGACTTGATCTATAAACTCTAACACAACTTCTAGAAACCACCAAACCCAATACCTCTGAAGTTTACAAAATGATGCCAGACATTGTTGAAGAGAAGGTCCACACCTGGATCACCGATGCACTAGACCAAATGGCACCCTTGAAACCTTTCAAATCCATACCAAAAAAGCTGTGTTGCAAAATGGTGCATAGAGGATTTCAGAATACTCAAGATGACAAACTGCAGACTATGGGCGATCACAACTTTGGCGGTAACGCCGGCGGTATTACCGCTGGTGGTATTAGCCCTACCGCCGAACTCCGCGGCGCTAATAACGCTGGATCACGAGTTTGGCGGTAATGTAATTCCCCATTCCCCATTGAGCCCATTCGGGAATGCCACATTCCCCATTGGGCTCAATGGGGAAAATGTGCGCTCTTACCGCCAGCGGATTTCCCGCCGAGGGTGATAGCATGAATTTTCAACGGATTTCCCCCCAGCTCAGAGCTGGGGCGAAATCCCCCGAAGTCCTGATTTGGCGGACCCTTAAATCCGGCGGTAATAGCGCTACTGCCGGATTTAAGGGTTACCGCCAAAGTCGTGATCAGGCCCTATAAAAGGCATAGATGAAAAAATACAACCAATTGGTCAAGATTAACCACCAACGACAAATCTGGCTATACAAATTAGCAGTTTTGAAAGCAAAGAAAACACATTATGATGCAAGAATTCAATCGTCAAGAAACCTACAAAAAGAAATGTACAGAATGTTCAAGGAAATAAAAAAAACAACCTGATGCAGCAACAATAGTGCACCATTGTAACTACTATGTGACAACATTGCAGACCACCTTAAAGCAAGAATACATTGGGCCTCATTACGAGGTTGGATATAGCCTTGCCGGTTTTACCGGCAAGGCTACCTCCATACCGGCATGAAAATCAGTGATACATACCACAAAGATCTAGCATCGACCTCCAACTAGAAACAAGACACTACGAGAAACCGAAACCTAGAGGAAATGCCAAAACGATGAAACTCGATTCCAAATAAAGTCAGTATGATGAAAGACTACCTAACCTTTAGGAAACATCTAAAAACCGTGTTAATCAATTTACCATGAGAAATCAGATCAACACCTCTCAAACTCTAACCAAACACAACCACAAGCCTAAAACGCAGCAAACCGCACAAACTCAAACTTCACTACACTGCAACAACAAAACAAACTGCATATAGACCTGCACAACAGCACACAATGACTACCGACCGTAAAACACCCCAAGCCCAGCCAATGGATCGACCGGGCTGAAGCTGCCAACAGCACATCACTGCTATCTTGCACCTTTCCAGCTCATTTCCACTAACTCACCCCCCCATCTCCCTCTTTCAGAGCCGCCAAAGCACCAGAAGTCCACTTCGGTGGTGATAGTGTGCGGTACAAATATCCTTTAACATTAACATGTTCTACACATCGATCTACCTACAGGAACCCGTTTCAACTGCATTCAATAACCAAACCACATTCAGAATCTGCATACTTATGCTTGGGTGAACGCCAAGCACAAGAAATCAATAAAGTACATAAGCAATATCCAAAGGCAACCAAAAACCTACTAATGATGTCCCTTCTCTGCCCCACTATTCCACTACACTACTGCCACACACACCTAGATGATACTGAACCACCCTGCTAAAACAGCCAAGTGCCCTTTAAACCGACTGTCACACCCAAATTGCCTCCAAAAGCCAACAACGCAATCACTGGACAACACCCTTCCGGGAAACAAACATCTGGGTGTACAATAAAAAGCAGTGATGAGCTCTGCTGATGTGATGTGGCATCAAACCAGTTTGTGTGATGCAAACAGCAGTTTGAAGATCGATGAAAGTGCCAAAAGGTGGCACCATGCTTTCTGTGTGTTTCAAAAGACTTTAAACATGGTTATATCAGTTCAAGGATGGTTGGAAGTGGCAAAAACAGTTGTCCAGCTGCTTTGGTCCTCTCAGGCTGCTCTGAGTCCCACTCCAGGTGCTCTAGGAAAAGGTGAATCCATTACTCTTCCCTCCCAGTCCACAGATCCTGTATTAAACCTGCAGGGGTTCATTCACCTACTGAGAGGAGCCTTGTTCCAGGGCAGCAAAAAGTGTGCAGGCTTTGGTCCACACTAGTTAATCTTCAATGATCCATGGGGATGGTTAGCGGACAAAGCTCACCTCTGTCTATGATGCACTCTTTCTTCCCCACATAAATTAGGACTTTTGAGTGGATTTCCCCATGAAATGAGGTCCAATGCATTTTTATTTGTGTTGAAAGTCCAAGATAAATCAGGAGTATAAAATTAAAGGCCACACGGTTTCAACAAAAGCAACAATGCTTTATGCGGTCCAATCCCTGTCACTGTGACAATTGACATTTGTCTTCTTGAATCATACCCAAAGTGCCTTGCTCTGCAGGAAATAGAGGGGACATCAATGATAATGAACTCAACAGAAAAGCAAGATGGTGAAACACTTCTCAGTTCCCTTCTTGCCTCTCTGACTACTCTAACTCCAGTCGCTTCCTAAGTCTGCAGCTTCAAGGACCTTTGGTATGCAACACCCTGGTGGGAGTCGGACCTTTGCTATCTGTGTGTGGCCCTTTGAAGTATGGGCCCTAGTATATTTCCTGGAAAATGCTCCTGTACTTGAGGGGTGGTATTACCATTCCTCCCAGAGGATCACCGGTAACATCTCCCTTGATATTTTCTATCTGGGAGCAGTGGAGGGAGACAGGCTAGCCATGAATATTCATTGCCCTTGACATCGCTGGCCTGGGCTCACAGGATTGAAACTTGTATAATATCAAATCCAAATTTGAGGGGCTTTAACAACTGGGCACTCTTATCAGTTACTCTACTAGAACCAGGCATGGCTTATTATTTGAGCTTACCCTGCCACCTGACTGATAAAGCAGACAGTCATTGATGTTGGGCAGAGGTGCTGAAGTAAAAATGTCACCTCTGTCTACAGAGACTTGGTGTCCAAAGCAGCTGTCAGACATGTACACTTGACCTTTAAACCTGCCCTGTGCAACTGAAGAGCAGTTGCTGCAGTTGTCAGGTAATGGTGCAGCAGTGCATAAGTATGCACTAAGCGTTTGCCATGGAGCTTTACTAAATGGAGTGTGTGTTTAACAGACCTCCCTTTCGGAAATAGAATTACTCACATCATTTTGTTTAACACCTTTGCCAGATGGCATCCCAACACATGCACCCCAGCCAAAAAGGTTCAGCACCAGCCTTCTAAGGGTCAGGCTCATCCTCATGGCCAAAATACCCACTGAGGCCATCTGCATTTGAGTGTTGCGACCCATGTTAATGCTGGATATCCATATTCAGTCCCTGTAGGTAGTTCGGTTGAGACTGGGTGTAGTTCAGAAGCGTAAGAGAGTTTCACGAGAACTCATGAGTCTGCTATATCCTGAATATTGCATTTGGTTTGACCTCCAGGTTTGGTAAGGAGAAGTTTGGCAAGTGAGTTACTTGGAATGATCCATGCAAGGAAACATTTTAGAAGCTCATATCATGTTAGCATTTTAAAAGTCATTTTTTTAACTGTTTAGTAAATGTCAGTGAATAAATTGACAAGGCCAACTTGGAAACAGTTTATTACAAAATCCGTTTATTTAATAAGTGCTTGACTTATTTAAATTGTCAATAGGTTGCTTGTGAACAGAATCTTTCTAATAAAAAATAACTCATAATGCATCTTATAAATGTGCATGTTCTTTTCCCTTCAGGGTGTTGTGCGAACATGTTAAGAACCGGGACGTCGATTCACCAAAATGCCATGGGTAGCTAAAGCTACTTCACATTCCTGATGGCATCATAGGAAGTGATGTCCCATGATGTTTGACCTAGATTGCATCAGTTCCTCTTTAACCCTAGTGACATCAACAGAAGTGGCGTGAGGGCATACAAAAGAGTACAGAAACGTGAACATTTTAAAATAACAAATAGGTACTAAATCAGACAAGAATATGTTAAATACCAACCATATTTTAACAAGGGTGTTGCCTTAATTGGCCATGGATGGGGTCAGGATATGAAAGGGTAAGACCCAATAGATCAACATAGGCAGAGGCACTGCCATAGATATGCCACTTCAGCATTGTATGGACAGTAGCAGATATTTACATTTATAATCCCAACCAAAGTTGGCACTCATGTATCAACCTTGGACGAATACATTTGTGATTTGGCCTTGCAGGGATTCAAACCTACGACCTGCACATCACACATAGATCACAGCAGTGAGCCCTCAACCTGTTGAGCTCTCTTATCACTTCTGTATTAAAAATCCAAAGCCACAATAAGAGAACATGTCAGAACTGGCTGCACAATGTAGGCCAGACATGTAATTACATGTATCATTTGCTGTGGCCTAGAAAAAAAAAGTGGCATGCCACAGTAAGACATTGTGTGGTGCATTTAAAGGCCCTTGACAGAAATCCCTGAAAAACAGCATAAAACACTGCACCAAAAACGGCTGTGCTGTGCTTTCCTTGTCACATGAGTGGCAAGCAGTTGAACACTATAATCCAAAAAACGGCCCTGTGTGCTTTTGTTTCACTTAAATGACATGAAGCTATGCACTGCATCCAGAAACGGCCCTGGGTTGCTTTTTTCAGCTAAAAGACATGAAGTTATGCACTGCATCCGAAAACGGCCCTGCATTGCTTTTATTTCATCTGAATGACAAAAAGTTATGCACTGCATCCAAAAGTGGCCCTTCCTTGCTTTTATTTCATCTGAATGACAAGAAGTTATACACTGCATCAAACGAACGGCCTTGTTTTACTATTAATTCACATGAGGGGCAACGATTTCAACATTAAAACCCAACACAGTGTTTGCTTTCCATTTCACTTGAACATCAGCCCTTGAAACACTGCAAACGAAAAATGGCTTGGCTTTTTCTTTTGTTCATGTAAAAGCTGAGAACGATGTGGAAGGGGGCCTAGCCCTCATTGTCAATCCGCCAACAGCAAATGCAAGCCCACTACCAAAATAAGAAATTAAAGAATTCTGTGACATACAATACAGGATTTCAACATTAGGCGCAGAAACAACTTGCACACGCATGAAAAAGAAAAATGTTTTTAAAAGTCCACATTGAAAGAATAGCACAGCTCACATTGAAATGTCAGGGAAATATTCTGTGGGGGGATTTACTCAGCAATGTAGATTATGTTTCCACCCACAAGACTTCAATCACCTTTTAGGAGGCTCAGAATGCCGGAAAAAACAGTTTGGGCTAAGAAAGGAAACTTTAAAAGTAAAAGCTCAATTTTCCACTGGAAGTCACACCTACCAGTGAACCATCCCAGTCAAATGGGATGTTACCGAGGGCGTCATAATCCCTGCTCTGCCAGACTTGAAGTAAGGGGCTCAGGGATTTCAAAGAAAGCAAGTGTGGCTAAAGCTTGAGTGAGCTCCTTCCTGCACCCGCTACCAAGAAAAAACTGACAACTTCAAAACGGGTCATGAAAATCTCTGGTAATCCTCCCAATTGACATTAAAGGACTGATTTCATTTTTAGGCATTTTCACAGCAATTGGAATGAGAAATCATTTTGTTTTATGCTATGTTTTTATGTAATTTCCAGGTGGTTTTTAAAGAGAGAACTTGCATTTTTGTAGGACCTTAGAGACTGAAATGGCCAGCTAGAGCGGTTTTCTGGCTGCTCTAAAAATGGGACGAATATGACAATTGGTGGAAAGATGGAGAATGAAATGATGAACATGCTTGATCGTTTGCAGAGTTGTACATTTTGTGAACAGAACAAACATGTGCCACCGGGCCATGCTACATCATACTGAGTTGGCTTGCCTAATTCCCTATGACCAACTAAAACTACATATCTAATTCATATGTCAGGGGCTCGTACAATTATGAAGTTATGAGACATAACTGTTTTTTGTCAAAAAGTGGCACAGAGAACAAAGAAGGGTAATAAATGCAAAAAGACACATGGTGCTCTCTTCCCTTGAATCAATCATGCCAGGGGGCGTAGAGAGGAATGGTAACCTGTCCTATCCGAGCACTAGGGGTAATTACAAAGTACTCCCCATAGATTGTAAAGTTGGTGTTGTCATTTCTGCTATATAAGGGGGACTGTGCTAAATCAAGGGACACACAAAAAAATCCAGGGAGACAGGAGAAGGGGGACGTAGAGGAGGTGGCTGAACCATACCATATTTGAGGGTGCAGAGACCATACGCCTTGCCTAGCTGTCCAGAGTGTCCTGATATCCAGCTGTCTTCCCAGAATCCCAAACCAAGTCTTACTTTGTAAGTAGCAAATAACCCAAGACCTAAATTGCATGAGCCCTTTCTTTTTGTAGCATTGCACCCATTGAAGACCCCATTAAAAAAACCCAAATTGCCAATGTAATTCAGTCACCTTCCCATAGAAGAATCTGTGTTTTGCCTGTGTATGTGTGCATATTCCCTTTGGTGAACCCCTCAATGTCTGTATACATTCTTAGCATATTTTAAGTAAATCAATTAATTCCCCCATTTAAATTCACGGTACAAGTTGGTTGAAATGTGAAATTAGCCACCTTGCCCCTGGTGTCTTGCTTTCATTATTATAATCATTAACGAGTTGCCGCAAAATAATTAGTCTCCTTGCAAATGAAAACCGAGCTTGTCCATATATTGTGTGCATCACCCCACAAATTCCTATTTGCATCTGTCCTAGTAAAAACCCAAACCGTAGTCCCATTGAGTGCAACCCCTTTTTGCCTACATGTCTATCGGTTATGTGTCTCGGTCCTTGTCAGTGGAAACCAAATTTCCTATTCTGAGCTAAACCCCTTCCTTGCGCTGCCTCTCATGGTAAATCCTGTGTAAAATGAATTTCCAGTTGCCATTGTATCTTTCCTTTTGAATTTGCTTCCTTCCAAAACTGATTTTCCTACTTTATTTCTATTGTTGCCCTGGTGTATTGAATAGTAGTCTCTTAACTTCCCCATCACCTCAAGTGTAAGGATTTCCTTTCATTCTGACCCCTAGCCATTGTGAGTCTTAATAAAAATCCAATTTTGCTGTTTTGCTCCAAAAACGGGTTTTCACTTTCTTTGCTTGCCTTCCATCTTGGGGTGGTGGGCTTTACTCCAAATCTGATTTTCTCTCTCTATCCCTACTCCTTTCCACTGGCTTCCATTCAAAGGAATCAAGGTAGCTAATGTTTGGGGGTGAGTGTTGCAGGGGGAGTGCTAAACTGTTGGTGTTATCTCTTTCTAAAATTGCTCTTTTTCTGTGTTGCCTTTAAAGATTGTGAGAATTGTAACAGGATATCTTAACCTAATTGTTTTGCAGTGATTAGTGCAATTGTGTACCACATTAGTGGCTGTAAGATTGTTTGATTTTCCTTTTTAATTAAATAATAAATTAATAAATATCTTATTGATACACACTGGTCTGATTCCTGGTCCATTGTGACATGGGGTGTTTGTGGAGGTTGGATGTGAGACCGGTTGGAGGCCTACTCAATCAGAAAAGAACCCATGGGTTATTAAAAATAAAAAAAGCTTTATTTTATGCCACATTCATTGTCGGGGGAGGAGTCCCTGGCTGGAGTGTGCTGTGTAATAAAACCATCACAAAGTGGGGGCTTGTGCCGTAGTTGAGGTTAGAGTTTTCACCCATGACAGTGCAACACAGCAGACTAACCCATTGAAGGTAGTGTTACTTTTAGTAGCTAGTAAACTGGGTTGAATTGTAAAGGCACCATCCAAAATCATGTACCCTAGGGATCAGGCCTGTGTCTCAAAATAAAATACTGTAACCATAAACTAGGCAAGAGCAGGGTGGAGAATTTTTCCTTGCATAGATAACCCACCAGTAGTAGAACACTCTTCATAATGAGCACTGTGGAAATTAACATAGCTAGACAGCACCTCCTATCCAGATTGTTCATTAGAGGGGAATGGGAAGAACAAAACCATGAAGCCTGGCTATCTACTATGATGCAACAGGTGACCTCTAAAAGTATGGCTGTGTGGCAGGACAGTGGCCTGTTACATCAAGCACTGACCGGGTTCTACATGACACAGAACATCAAAGTATCATAATACCCCGCGCTTAAAAATCTCTGGGTATTAAGTGCATTATAAATAACCAATCATATCATATCATATCATATCATATCATATCATATTATAAAGATGAACACATTAAAATTGTCCAACTCACTGCATACATGTACTTCCATATGATAGTCATGGAAGAAAGGTACAAGGAAAGTGTAAACTCTGTGCAAAATCAGTCTGAGCTTTTAAAGCAAACACAGAGTGAGTTAAGGCAGGTGAAGGAGAAAATGTGAGAGAGCCAACATTCTGAGTTAGAATTAGGAAACTTCATCAAGCAGCTAAAGAAGGAGTTGGTAGTTCAGCAACAAACTATTTCAGAACAGGAGGCCCAATTGTCTGCACTGAAAGAGGATTGCCAGGTAAGGGTTCAACTAAAATTGAACCAACAAGTGGTACAATATACAATAGATGGGGGGCAGGTGCAAGTGGATCTAGGTCACCTGGCCTATGCCCCACCCACCTGGTGCCTTCCAAGTTGGTGCTCTTTTTCCCCACTTAGCAAGCACCGCCCACCTGGTTGCCACTCTTTTTCCCTACTTAAGGAGCCCTCCAGCCTCTTTTCCTTTGCAGCTGGTGAGCAGGTGCAACTGGATCTCGGTCACCTGGCCTAAGCCCCACCCACCTGGTGCTTTCCAGGTTGCTGCTCTTTTTCTCCACTTAGCAAACCCCGCCCACCCAGTGCCTTCCTGGTTGTCACTATTTTTCCCTACTTGAGGAGCCCTCCAGCCTCTTTTCCTTTGCAGATGGGGAGCAGGTGCAAGTGGATCTAGGTCACCTGGCGTAAGCACCACCCACCTTCTTAGCCCTGCCTCTTCCTTCCTGCTCTTAACTCTTAGATCAAGGTCATCTCTCACCCGAGTGTCAGAAGCGAAGGGCTGACGGAGAAAAGGGAAATTCCTGCTTGGACCTGTTCGGACCAGGAGGACCCAGGGCCAGACCCTCTGCTCAGACAGCAGGTAAGCATGCACCAACATGTGTTTATCCCCTCTGTCCTTACATGCCATCCCCACTCCCTATGGTCCCCCTCTGATGTTCCCTTGTGCCCCCACCCTTCTCACACACAGGTGTTGCCTGTTTTGCTTGATTGTTCTACCCTGCTCTGCTCTCCTCCTCCATCCCCCCTTCAGCCTACTTCTGCAAGAGTCTGTCCTGATACATTCTGGTTTCACCATCACCGTCTCGTGGCCAATGCTAGATTTGACATGTATGGACTTCATTGATTCATGGTGCGTCACCCTTTCTTAATTCTCATGCTGGACTTCCTTTCCATCTTTTACTCATGGTGTCACTGAGTCATGCTGTTCCCATCTTCATCTTGTATCAAGGCTTGCAACATTATGTGCTATTACTGAATTCTGCAATTTTATTCGCTCCCCCCTCTTGCTTCTCCACTCTTTTTGACTGTTTACTCTCTGTTCTCTCCCCCTCCCTTTCTGCCTTTTCCTATCTCCTCCCCTTACTTTCTTCTATGCACTTACTCTGTCAGAATTGTGCCAGGACCTATTATGATAGCAACCTCATCCGTCTCCTCCCCCCTGCACCTCTCCAGCACTAAAGTCACATTTATTTCTGTTCCTCCCCTCCCTTATGCACCCCTCTCCCTCACCTTTTGTTTTTCTCTGGCTCTACCAGAAATGTCATCAGGCCTAGTAGGACAGTCGCCTGTCTGTTTCCATTTCCAAGGGTGTTGTCCCCATAGGAGTTCAGGAAAGATTTCACCCTTTGGCATCAAAGGGTCAATTTTCTGAACGTTCTGTTTCCATTTTCTTCCCACTCTCCAGCTCCCTTCCTTATCTATGTCTTAGCTCTTGCACTATCTGAAAAGTCGTCAGGCCAAGTACAATAGTTCATTTCACATTCTTACTGTTCATGGCCTGTAAGAATGTCATTGTATTTTCCCTTGTTCCCTCCCTTGCCTTACAGCGCTTTGAAACACATTGTTTATAGGTGCTATATAAATAAACATATCATCTTATATCATAACCTGCTTAGAGGATATGATTGCATATCAAAAGCAGATAATGCAATTGAAAAAGGAAAATAATCAGTGGGCTATAAAGGAGGTCCATTCCCAAGCAGATTCTGACCAAGAGCGCCAGAAGTCAACCGCTATGAAACAGCAGAGAGATAACTTTAGTGAACTGAATAGCACAATGTATCAGGTAAAAGATGCCCTAAACCAGGAAGTGTGCAAATTAAAAACAGACCTCGAGAGAAGTGAGTCATCTTTTCAGGAACTGACTAACATAAAATTAGAGAATGAAAAATTAATGGGGCACATAAAACAAATAGAAGGTGATCTATATCAGACAATACAGACCAGAAATGCGCAGAGTGAGTAGAGTCATCTCCTGCACCAGGAATGGTCTGAGTGCTCCCACACAATACAAAAAGTACAGAAAGAAAATGAGGCCCTTCGTGATGAGAACAGGGGAATCCGGAGCCACGTAGTAGCACAAGGGAAGGTCATAAAAGTCAGTCAAGCCATGATAGCAGAGCACAAGGCTTAGGCCTTTGCATACTATCAAGAAATAGGGGCTGTGAAACAGAAATTTGAGAGGTATAGAAAAAGAGTGTGCTAGATTTTATAAGGACTTGAGGAACTCTGAACACTTAGAGAGTGGTGGGGCAACCCCTGATCACAGTGTGATGTCCTCTGTATCAAGAGCCTCAAGCCAACTTACACCCTATATGCACAAGGTGCTGCTAGCTTCATGTCCACGGGTTCACAAGAACCGGGAACCATGAGGCAGCCAGACTCAATTAGGCCCAGCATGATTGAGCCGGCAAGACAGCGCCCATCAGAGATTGCTGGGCGTGCATCCCTGTTTAGGTTCACTAATATTGAGGCCAATGTATCTGACCATGAAGATTCCTATGAAGAGAAAATCAGGGAGGTAGACTGGCAGAGACATCATCTAAAAAGGAACCACCTAGTCCACTTTGCAGATAAATATTAGTCTGATATTAGGCCCCAAAAGAGCATCTTCAAAACCCCCACACATTCATGGAGGTCTGAGGACTTCTCCACCAACCCTGGAAGAAGGGAAGAGTCAGATGAGTACTCCCCGGTGCGAAAGAGGGAGTCCAAGGGAAGTGTCCCAGAGAGCCAACAATATATCAGGGGAGAAGAGACTAGGCCCATCATTCTGGGAGAGACGTTCAGTCTCCAGGAGGAGGGCATGTGAATGGTTTTGCTTATCCCTAGAGAAGATCCAACCTTAGAAACATTGTTGCAAAAAACCTCCTTGTAACTTATAATGAGTGAGCAAATGTGCCAAAGCCTTTACTAACTCCCAGAGATCAACTATTGTGTGGGTCCTGCTGTCAAACCCTTCCATACACAAGGTGGCTTGATGGTGAATGGCATTTGGGGGTGTTCTGGTGGGCTTTGCTGATGAGATACCGGGGAAGTGACACAGTATCCAGTGATAGCCATGACATCTGCGTCTTGAGAACTATAGAAGTGATAATAATGTTCATGTGAAACAATGCCAACACTGAATTTCCCAATGGGTATCAACAAGGTTAGTGAACTCTCTAAATCCATGGTTATCTACAAAGAAACAGGGCAACTATTGACAACATTAGACAGAGTTTTAGTGTTTTTGATGATGTTTCTGGTCATGCTCTGAAGCCTCGGTAATGCTAAACTGATGCACTGAGGGGGAAATAACAAGATTTCATGCTATGAAATCTGCAGAGAAGATGGTGTTCCTATAAGCAAGTTACTCTGGACTAGTGTTGTGACATGGTGCTGCAGATGTGTCTGTTGTGTGCAGGCGAGGGGTGCTGAGAAGCAGCCCTGCCACTCTTTGCTTTGCTAAGCATGATGATGATGTTGTCTCATGTGGACCCATAAAGCAAGAGATGCCCAAATGGGTTGCCGGTTTCCCTTGCAAGACCATCTTTGTTTACTTGTGACATGCCCCATGATGAACATGGTACCTTTGCGATGTAAAATATCACCACAATCAGCATTTTCTGGAAGAGTTGACATAGAACCTTAACTCTCCTCCTTTTTGTGATCTGCTTGGTGTACTTTGGAGTGGATGCTGTGTGGTGATGTGAAGGACTGAAAAGTTGAATTACTACTATCATCTTTTTTGGACCTTTTTTGGGAAACTACTGTGTGCTGGTGTATGTGAGTGTCTGGAGCTTTCCTCCAATCTATAGTGCTTGCACTTGACAATTGTATGGGTTCATCAACACCTGCACCTTCTTTGTGTGTTTCATGGTCGCCCTCACTATCTGTGACATCTTAAAAATAGAAGTGTCTAATTCTCAATTTTGAATCAGGGATGCAGCATAACCTTAGTCATGGTCTTTATTGCCATCTGTTTGCCAGGAATTCAAAGGTGGGGAATTTTCAGAAATCACTTCTTCCGCTTTCTTGGATTGCTCTCTTCATTACTGAACTCATGCCATGTTCTCCCTCTTGCACTGCAGTAGGTGGTGGCTCAGCCTCCCCTTCCTCCTCCTGAAGTACATCCTTTGGCACCTGATGCACGTCCAGCTCTGCTGCATGGACAATTACATTTCTTCCTAATGAGCCACATTAGCTTGAGATAGATACCCTTGTTCTATGCAGGGGTAGAGATTGGTGGCTAATGTTTGACCCTTGTTGCCAGCTGAGAAATCCATCTACTAGGTTTCTCCACCATAAACAGCTACTGATGTAGCAGATAACAAACCAAACAGGTATATTCCTTTACCAACCCTTACCCTGCCCCCTTTCATTATTGGGTCCTTCAGGTTAATGTATACTATTTTAATTCACATTTCCCTTCGATAAATGCACATGTTTTGTATATAAATACTCTGCATGTAAATCTTGTATATTTATAACAATGTGTAACTAAGCTGATAAGTACCTTGTAATGCTTGCGCCCAACTACCTCCGGGTCTCGGCTGCCCCATATCAAATAAACAAACAAACAAACAAACAAACATGGGATTCATAATGCTTTGGCCTCCTTCCCCTGGCCTACACCAACAAAATGCATGTGGGGTTCTCAGTGCTTTGGCCTTCTCCACTGCCTAGTAAATGCACATGGATTTCCCAGGTACTTGCCCTTCGCCACCTACAGAATGCACATTCAGTTCTCTGTTTTTGCCCTACTGCTCTACCTACAAAATGCACATGGAGTTCTCAGTGCTTAGCCTTCTCTGGTGGCTGGTAAAAGCATGTTGGCTCTCATTTATTTGGCATGCTTTGCTGCCTTCAATATGCAGAGAGTTCTCAGTGATTTAGCCTTTCACCAACTCCTAGTAAAAGCATGTTGGGTTGTAAGTGCTTTAGCATTTCTCAAGGCCTAACAAATGTCCCTGGGGCCCTCTATTGAACTGCTTTTCAAGGCAATATAACTGTAAGGATGCTGCTCTGTAATTATGCCTCCTAATATTGGCTCCAGTTAAAATGCTTTGGTTCCTCGTTGTATAGATCCACACTATTCTAAGTCCATTCAAGTCCATTTAACATTTAATTCTTTAGCTTCACCACATTACTTGTATTTGTCAATTGTGCGATCTGAACTTCATTTCTTAAGTGTTGAATAACAATGTTAATTTAAATATGCCTCCGCAAGACTAAAGACACCACGACAGGAATCGTTGTGCTCGCCCTGCTGCTTGAATGGTTACTGAACAACACCATTGCTCTCTGTTGTGTGTCTATCTCCACCCGCCCCTCGCCTGTTAACTGCGATTGAGAACAGATAATCTGCCTTACAATGTTTGCGTGTGAATGTCAACGCCATTCATAAATACACGATTAACTTGTCATGCCGAATATGTTTGTAAATCAATGTAATTCCGAAAAATGGAATCGAACCATTCCCCTATATTTAACACAATAATCTGAGCCATTCTGCAAGGCTTCCTTGACAAAATCACATAACACTGACTTCATAGGTCTCCTAAAGTAGCCGCGTAAAACTTAAAACACTATTTTATAGGCGATTATAAAACGAACATTTTGAGAACATCTGTAACACTTAAATCCTTAATATACGGCTACATGCTTAGCAAGATGTAGGCTTTGATTTTAAAACAATAAAAGCGTTTCCTGGAAGGCTTCCACGCTGAAACGTAAGCCGCCAGACACATGTGTACACATGACATCAAGGTGCTCAAATGTTTTTTGTAGAGCAATGTTACATCCTTGGCACAAGATTAAGTTACCTTCCGTTGGTAGCTGCTTCGTTACATAACAGATGTTCATAGTCGACTTTTTTTCATTAGCCAGTAGTTCAACATGTGTGGTGTATGTCGTGATGCTGTTTTCAGGGTAGACATGTGCCCACGATGTTTGCGTATGTATGTTGTCGCGTCAGTTTTTTCCCCTCCATGATTTGCTACTAATAAAGACTGCTTTCTGTCATTTGCCATCTGTTTTTTTGATGACAAACGTCTGTGCACTAGACTGAGATGCAAGTACCAGCTCCTTCTCTGTGCCCCTGCAGTGGTATCAATGCAATGCAAAGTGAGTTGGAATCACGGTCAAAATGAAAACAAACATGCACTTCCACTTCATTATAAGAACATGTATTTAGTACTAGTAAAGTTTCATGTTTGTTCTGACCATCGCGTGACAATTCAAATGCTAACTGGTAAGGTCGAAACTTGCACTGTCGCCCTTTCCTATTGAAAGCTAAGTATTTAATTGTCAAGCAACCGAACTATCCAACACTCTGAAATAACAGGTGCAAAAAAATAGAACCAATTGTCCTGCTCAAGATTTAGGCTTCCACCTTTATTGTTTAAAAATATCCAAGTGAGCCAACATTTTTTTTTTACAGCCGTTCAAAATCCAAGTGGTCCAAAAGCTAAATGCCTACACATGTGTTCACAAAACTACCAATAAAAAGAGAAACAAGTTATGACAACCAGGATCTTCTCAATTGTGCTCACAAAATATAAAGTCAAAATAGTTTACTACAACATAATAGTCAATAAACCATTGATACTTCAGATTCACCATTGCTGTATGCTACCTCCAGCAGCAAAGGTCTCTAACATGTAAAGGGCACTGGCATGGTCCCTGGAACATATATCAGGCAGCCACAAGTATCACCACTCATGGTGATCATCAGAGCTCACAAACTGCCAACCACACGGGCGGCTCCAATCCTACTCATGAACATCCGACTTCTGGTTGTTGTACAGAGGGCTCTCCACACGTGCAAAGAGACCCCAGGCATTATATAACTCGGGTGAGCCTTCCTGGCTTGGGATGCGTGGGTGAAGGTGTGCTTGCAGTTCATGCCGGCGAAGCACGACCATGCAAGACCAGTGAGTGTCATCATGCTATCACAATGTCAGCAATTGCTCTTATGTTTGAGGATTCTTTTTCTTCCCAAGACAGAGGCAGGGTGGGTGGGAGGGTCTTTTAGGTGTCTTGGGAGGCTGCTGCGTTGTGGTCTTCATTTCAGCCTCTGCGTTCCAGGCAAGGAAGTCACACCAGTAGTCTACTCAGTTTTTCCCTTTTGCTACCAGAAAGTAATACCCTGGTTTGGGGGCTACTACTTTTCCTTCTATCACCCCTAGAAATTTCACAGCCGTTTCATGGCTTCCTGCAGCACCCTCCACAGAAGCAGATAATGGGCTAATAACTGCAACACAGCTGCTCTCAAGTTGGGCTTGCCACCGTTCTTTGCTATTTCGTAGAACAGAGGGAATAGTTGAACTAAATACCATATATGTTGATGCCCAGTGTTTTTGGGGCTATCATATGTCCTATGCATATCATTTGCAGCAGATGCACACATTAATTTCCAGTATAATAGTTTAGTAAATGTATCATCATTTTGAGGTTCCCTTCCTTATAATATATTGTTCCTGTTGCAGGTTAAATTGGGGCAGAAGATGTATTACTCCATATTACATGGCACCTGTCAATTCACCCCAGGACCTGTCTGTATGGTCTGTTCCCTAGGAGCCCTCCTCCTGGTGTCTGGAATTGACTGGCCTATGAAGCACATCGATTGAGTTGTTATTCTCATGGAGCTAAGGAATTGCTGAATCTTTATCCACCGGGCTGCATTTCATCCAGCCTGCCTACCTACCTACAGCTAACAACTAAGCAAATCCCTCTTCTCTCCCTTTAAATCACAGACCCCCTTACATGTCCACCTCCCTTCTTTCCTACCCTCAATCCTCCTTTTACTCCTCTTCTGACCCAGTGAAGCAGGCTTAAGAAGAACTCTGATTTTACTAAGCATGTTTTACCCCTCTCCATTACAACCATGTTCTTCCGGAACATTTAATTTAAGCGCGTGGTGCAACATGTGACTGCTGGCAGTGATTTTGTAGTCCTGGCCATCTCAACCTAGGCAGTTGTTGTTTTCCCTCAGTAGGGTACAGGTCGTCATGTTGATTTCCAGCAAAGTAATGTACGGTTTATCAACTTTGCTTCCTAACATCGCCCCCAACCTTCCTGCACACCCATTTTGGGATACCGCAGTTGGCTTCTGGCTTGCTGGCAATATATTTTAACTCTCTTTCATTCAAATGCTATCTGATCTCAGGAGTTCTGGATGACTTTCACCCTGTCCTATCATTATCATGCCTGTTCATATAACCCATAATCATAGCATTTATTCTGCCAGTCCCCCTCCCTGACATAAGAGTTTTCTCACAACACTGCAGGGCCAACTGTTTAGATTATTGTTGACACTGCAGGCATGCAAACTATTGCACATGTATACCCTTACGACCACATATCCTCCCTTACCTGCATCCATCTTTCTTTTGAGTACACTTTCCGGTTTCTTAGTACAATTCATACATGAGATAACACAGTGTGCTGTCAGCCAAGACTCGGGCGTTTTTGTGGGCTTCTACTATTTATGTCTAGATGTATGTCTGGGTGTTGGTATGATAATGCAAACTGAGGATCCCGATTGAGGTGTAACACAAGGGCTCTGTAGATGTTTCAGGTCTCCTACAGAATGTAGGACATGATGAAGGTGCATAACAAGAGCTCTGTGCATGACTCAGATATAGTCCCAGTAGGCCCTACAAGCCAGGATAACACTGTATTGTGAGTGTTCTGGTGATGTCTCAGTACACTGCACATAACAAATCAGGAGAAATCATTGCGAAAGGTCCCCATTGTTGACTTGGCTGTAACATCCTGATGCATGGGTCAGATCAGGATAGCAATTATTTGTAGGGTATATGTGGATTTCGCGTTCCTGAGATAACCAGTGCATTCTTCATGCCAACATTGACAGGGTTGAGAGGATGTATAGTGGCTAAATTGTTACATTTGAAAGCAGGAGATCTTTCTGATTCTGGCTTCTTCTGGAGTGACCTCATGAATCTGGCATCTTTGGATTGCTCATGGAGCTCTACATCTAAAGCCTTGGTCCATCGAGCTATTGTAGTGCTAAACACTGTGTTCTTGGACAATGTATTTATCTCCATCAGTCCTCGCCTCAGTCCCATATTATCAAAATCCAGATTACATATAAAATCAGTTAATTGCCAGTATTAAGCACAGAACTAAGTAACTATATGGATTACAGTCTTTTGGATACGAGTGTCTACAATTTCTGTTCGCGAGTATTGAGGGGAACACACAACGTGTGCCTATGTTTTAAGGGTTCAAGCAAACCAGTTTAGAGGCCTCTTGCTTCGCTTAATGTTCATCAACTCTTTGGTAAAATAGTCCTACCACCTCGGAGATGGGACTTAGGAACAACATAATACACAAGACTGGTGCTATATTTTCACATCGTTTGAAAATACTAATGCGCCAAAACAAAGACCCACTTTTTAAATTTGATGCTTTCACTGCGTAAATAAGTATGGGGACCCAGTCAATCCTTTACTTCGTCCTCTTTTGCGCAAAGTGCCAAAATATAGGCCAAGTTAAACAAGCACTGGCAATGTCAACAGTTTGAGCTTGTGTGTAGGCATAGGAACGGCACTTACCAGGCACTGCCACATTGGTATTAACTGGCCATTGATGGTAGTAGGTGCAAAATGATGCAGGAACTTGGGAATCTAAAACGTATAAACAAGCCAAAACTGTTGCTTTTGCAAACACTTGCTTTAAACAGGACTTCAATGAAGGACACCAATAATGCGTATAAATCGAATGGCTGAAGGCAGACCTGGTTAAGACATTTTTATTACACCAGTAGCTTGCTTACCACTCCAATTAAGTCATTAATTCTGAGAAGACTGCGTTGAATAAATACTGGCAGGTACTTTGAGTGCACAGTTTTGTGGTAAGGCTTGATTAAAGTGAGCTCAGAAAGTGTGGACGTGTTTTGAGCAGGGATGGGGAGGAACTGGGTTGGAATAATCATAGGATTACATGCTTTTTTACATTTATTTATTTAATTATAGAAATCTCATTATGGCATAAAAAAAGCATTCACACTTTAACATTGATAACAGAGTGGAGGACTGTAAGGATATTTGGCGTGTTACAGCACAGAGTACAGCACTACTGCACAGGTAGCATTTTTTTTATGCAGCACCACTACATGGGTGTGGTGCATTGCTATATGTGTTGCCAGAGTAACATGGACATATAAGTAAAGACAGGGTATTCAGTCAAAAACGATTTTTACATATAAGATGCAAATCCGTTTTTACAGTTAAAAGCACACATCTGCACATTCAAAATGCACACTATTTTTCACCTGAAATGCCTATGTTGCAAGAGACACATTTGAAAATTAATAACTAACCTTATTAACAACTAACCTGACTAATAAAACTTCATTTAACATAACCCACTAATAAAAATGTGTCTCCACTGCAGAATTAGGCCTACTCTGAAAGTGAACTTTTAAACGCACATTCATTTTTTTTTCTGCTGCTCTGTCCACATAACTACAGGAAGCAAAGAGCTTGAAGGAGCAGGAAATCAGTTTGTTACAATTGCCTCTGTAGAAGTGAGCCATTGTGTAGTGAGGGAGGAGATGACATGATTGATTCTGATTGGAGCAGCGTCATAGCAAGTATCATGCTAGAGGCTGTGATTAGAACTTTGCTGGGGAAGCTTGAGAGTGGGGGCGGAGTCGACATCTTGCAGAGCTGGGAGAAGGATCTCTTTCCTGGCTGGGGCATTCCTGCTGCAAAAGCTGAGAGCTCCAGGCAATAACCCCGGTTTGAGAACGGCAGACGCTTGTTCTCACTGGGGTTGATCTTCAAGGGAGCCAAATTCAGAAAGAGAATAGCCGGAGAAAACTCATGCTGAACAGATAAGGTAATTACAGAAGCGAGTGGGAGCTGTGCGAAAGTGTGCGAAGCTGTTCAGTCAGTGTATTAGAGGGAGTCTCAGTCTCTTATCAGCATATTTAATGCTAAAATTGAATATATTCTCGCAGCTCTCTGTTCATTTTATCACAAATAATGTTGTACCATTTTATTTATTTCTGTAAAAAAAGTTAAACTGTGTTTAAATGAAATTTCTATAATACAAAAATATTTGAAAACAGATAGCTAGTGTGTATTATTTTTCTCTTTCATTTTGCATGGGGAAAGGTTTAAACGTGGGTAGATTTTTAAACAGTGCAATTGTCATTTTAAAGCAGATGTGTGGATGATTCTATTCAGTATGGACAGTTGTAAGTGACTGTTTGTAGCATAGCCTGTTGGAGGTACATGAGTCAACGGGAAAAGAGACTCTCTGGATATAGTTCCCTACTGTATATGAGGTAGTGGAAATTACCACAAAAATACCACAATTGCCCATGGTGGCACACAACACTAACACTGAAAATGTGCTATCCCTAAAATGTAGGCCTGAGGTCTCTCTAGTGATCAAGAAGAATCTAGATAAAAAACAAGGGATGTTGGATATTGGGGCCACAAATAAACCAACCACTATACCAACCAACCACGCAAACTACCGCGCATACCATCTAAATAGGTCTGAATTCTGAAATAATGCAATGTATTATTGTCATGTGTGACCCAATATGAATACAGAGAGTGATTATTGCTAAAGGTATTTTGGCGGTAAGAAAATACTGCAAAGCCCCAAATATCCACAAAATACCCAACAGGACATGTGTCCATGACAAGGGTGTGAGACCATATGACTTGAAGACCAGATGTTGCAGGGGAAGGTGGAAACATAAACCAGGAACGAGGGCAGAACAGAATAACAGAGCAAAGGTAAAGTTCTTTAGGGTTGTCTGTGAGGATAGGGAGAGAGGAAAAGCATGGTGATGGAGTAACGTAAAGTCCTAGGAAACAGGTTCTTCAGAAAGTTGGAGGGCTCTGAGATTGGAGTTAAATTAGTACAGAGAGGGTGAGGAAGATCATTCCAGAGTAGGGGAGCGAGCAGAGGGATAATATGTATGTCATAGGGGACACTGATTGTGGAGTCAGTGTATTCGAAAGAGGGAGAATTAGCAGGAAATAGGGGTTTAGGAGAGATCAGAAGTTTGGAAGATGAAAACAGTCCTATACCACCACCCAGGGACGGAGGAGACACTCACAATCTGGGGGAGACAGGGGACACCTTGGGGACCTTGCTACAGATGCAATCCAAACTGCCATAGGGCTAAGTACTGAAGCGTTAAAACACCTATAAACATATGTGTTGTTAGATTTATTTTAAGAAAGAACACCAAATAATGGCAGGTTGAAAAACACAGATACACTTAAAAACAGTTTTACATTTCTCATCTAGGGAACAAAATGTAAAGATGATTGTAATTTATATGAAAATAGATATAAAGTATGTGTGCACTGCTGAAACAAATGTTCAAACATTTGAAATCCAACAACAGAGATTTTAAGGAAACACAGTTCTCTAGATCCCTTTGAAGATCTCAACGTAGTTGTAGTGAGGGGGATTTGATATTGTTATATTGTTCAAGTGATGCATTGGACTTGAATGTTTCATAGAGGGTCAAAATAATAGGTTGTCTTTTATTTCAAAAGAGGCAAACATGTATATTTGAATGAGGTTCCTCCAAATAAGGAAATACAGTTAAGAGATATGCTTCTGCACTGCTGGACCCCCTAACATTGGACACAAGAGGGAAAAGCATACGGTTGTCTCAAAAAAACAATTTTTGATTTAACAACCAAATAACCCAGATGCGTTTTTTTAAATGAACCTTTGGAGCTATTTCTACAGAAACTACTTTGCAGCTTCATATCACTGACATTACGTTGGTGGAGAAAGCCACACTGCCTTTGTTCTAAAGCACTAAGGTGGCATAGTTGGAAAGAACCCCCACAGTGAGATTTCTGTTGCATGGGATGCCACTTCTGGGGGATGTTCAGAGTTCTAGGGCCCCAGAGCACTAACAGCACACTACTGATGGAAGCTGACTCTCAATGCTTGCAATAATACATGGTGAGTCAGATGAGATCAAGGCAGACCCATCCTCAAACCATTAACATGTATACACCATTGACGTCACCAACATTCACAGGTAGCATTAAGAGTGTGGTGTGTGCTGATCTGCTTATTGATAAAACATCTTAGCTATCCATAAACAATAACCTGAACGACAACATAGGTTGCGTTTTGCAATATATATTTTAATTCCATACATATGTACTACATAACACACACTGGTTTATTTACATGGGTATAAAGCAACATAAATCAGAAATACAATTATATAAAATGCATTCAATGACAAATATGATAAACATGAAATTCCATCCAGACAGATTGGTCCTGCCTCCTTGACTGCTGTTTGCCTTCTCCTTTGTCAGAACAGCTACATATTTAGAAAGGCTTATTATTTCATTCTGGGGCATCAGGAGTTGGGCGGAGCAGTATAAATGCAGCTGTATCTCTATTACTGCTGCATTACCACTTTGCCCAATCCCGTGTTTTTGTGGAAATTGGGAGGTTTCCCCTTTCCACCCATTTGCGGCACAATTACCACAGTGCAAATTGTGCCATGGTAATAGCGCCCAGCATGACAATAGAGTCCTATGGACTCTTAAAAGAAAAGCGACGTATAGCCTTTCTGAACTTGGGACCCGGCGCTAATAGTGCCGGACCGAGTTGAGGCAACGCTATTTGCGTTGGTGGTATCCCGGCAGATTTACTGCCGAGATACTGCCAAGCTTGTGATAAAGCCCTCAGTTAGGATCATGAACATCTGTTAAGATTTTTGTGCCATTCAGTATCCATGGCAAATTATTTTGCAATTGCTTATATTTCTTCCTGACCAATGTTATCTTTATGTATTTTGCACACAGCAAAATGAGTCAGTCTTTTCTGAGACATTGTTGAATGTAGCAAGGGTTTCAGTCATTAGCAAGCACTAAAGCTTCTGGCAGCTTTGCAGGACACAGCTGAAACAGTTAAAACGATCTGCAGTGGTTTCACTTCAGCAAAGAAAGCTTTTTCAATGTGAAGGATCCTTCCAAAAAATGTCTACCAGTTCTTTCTGAGACTGAAGAATACTTGTTGATGCAGGATAAGTTTGTTAATTGTCCAGAAAGAAGGCACTAATGCAAATTACCAGCTATTTACATCATGACTCCAAAGTCTCCAAAGATCTTGCTACCCTATACAAGATAATGACATCAAAATCCCTGGCACTTACCATTTCAAGGTTTTCTTATCAAAATTCCAGGTATGCATACCATTACCAGATATTGCCTTCAATAAACCAGGTTCTTGCACCCTTACCATTCAATACCCAGGTACCCACACCATTGTCAAGGCTATACACAATTAGTATAACAGTGCCAAACTCCATGATTCCCATTACGAGGAAGTGCCATGTTCCCTGATGTCTAGATAGCACAGCAGTGAAAGATTCCATTATACTCAACTTGGACATCAATGCCAGCTTCCAATATGCCCATTTGCACAGAAAGGACAGATACCAATATGCCAAGTTATCAGAAGTTGTGTTACAACTGGTAAAAACAGTCAGATGTGCAAGTTGGGGGTGTAAATGATAATAAAGTTAAAATAATGTAGTGAGGTGGTTGATAGCTGCATGTCATCACGGGAAAGACAGCCAGCAGGGGGAAATGCTGTGAATGTCCCCCCAAATGCCATGAATTGCTATTTCACAGCCAGATGCTAATGATGGGAAATTCTAAATAAAAAGACAGCGAGGTGCTAAGAGCATTCCTAGAGAGTGCCAGAAGAAGGTGACAGTGTGCAATGTGCACGGTGGGCACATTTAATGTCCCAAATGTAGGGTTTTGTTTCTGTTTCATAAGACCTTTGAACCTGTATTGGGCCCTCTAAGACGAGGTGGTGCTCTTACAGGATGGATGGGGATGCAAAAGTTACTCAAACATCAGTAAAAAAGATTGACTCAGGAAGTTGGCAAAGGGTACACTGTTTTATTAACAATTCTCTAAAACAGGGAGTACAACGGACATCAACAGATGTCTCATGGCAAGGTCTCAATGATTTACATAAAAACAAGCTTTTATAGTAAAACTTTGTCATCACTGACGTCACACTACGAGGCAAACTGTAAAAACGTATGCTGGATTGTGGTTGGATAATGGAAAACATCTACATATACCTTCTATGGGGTGTGGGTTGTGAGAGGACCTCTATCGTCAGGTGGGCAACTAAGCCCTCCTCTAGTGCAAGTCATCTTCATTGTCATAAAATACACAACGATTTATTGGTTCATAAACTATAGGGCTCTTTGATACGTGACCCTCTATAATTGGTTGGCACGCTTGTACCCTTCTGGAATATTCCACTTGCCTGCAGCACGCAAGCTGGTACCCAGGTGTTGGTGGATTGGGCTTGACCATGCCTCCCTACCCAATTAGCTCAACATCTATATTCACTCTTACTTTTTGTCATTCAATTAGCCTTTGAAGATGGCCTTGCAAACTGCACAACTCCTGGGATTAAAAGGAGTGTGAGCCTGCTCTCATCTTCTCGCTTAAGCGTCGTCCGCCCCAGTCTATTTCGATCTAGATTACATGACTGGAGACCATGTTTCTAGCTTCTTCTTCACATTTATGTTTTTAAACGAATACAACTTGGCACTCTTTGTCCTTTTGCTGTACCTTGGCAGGGCTTGGCCCGTCTCTTGAATTAATTGTATCTCTTGAAGCTCAACAACCAGTTCTCGGCTGCACTGGCCTTTTGACACTGGGCCAACCAGGCCCTCTTGAATTTTTTCTTGCTCATCAGCTACTTTTATCAACGGAGCCACACTTTCGGCTTTTCTGCTCGTGGAGTCCCATTTTGCTAAAACACGATGTGGAGCATCCATATCTCTTATACATACACATACCTCAGCGGATATTCACTACGTATTGCCAGACTTATGATTACTTAGTCTACTTGTGTTTCCAGCATCTGTACAATTATAAAATAATTTGCATTTTCTTCCATGGTCTTCACACATGTAATCTTCATTTTGCATGTATAAGGTCAATCACTTCATTACTTAGTCACAGGATTGTATATGTTCTCTTTACTTTCTCTTCTATTTGTCTCTTCTCGGTGTGTCACTTTAAGTCATGTGACATCACCAGTCTGCTCTTTCGTTCATCTTCTCTCGCTCGTCAGGGATCATCCCCAAGACTGTCAGCTCTTTGTGGATACATAAAGAACGGTTTTCTCAATTGATACTTTGCTTCAAAGGCTGCTTGTGTTATTGGCATCATTACAGGTGTCTTGCTTGTCACATTTTCCGGTTCCGAACATATAGGTAGCTTAGGGGCGGGACTTCTGGTAGAGGCTTTAAGCTGCACCCCTACATCTTCAACCCGGGGCACCTGCTCCCGACAACCCAAAGCTTCATGCACATTTCAGCTATAAAATCTTAAAGGTTGTGACGCCATTCCTGCTCTGGGGTGAGTGGCTAAGTCAGCAGTTCTCCTCTGCGACAAGCAAGTAGGTCCAGTAGGATATGGGACGAAGAAACAGCATTTCCAGGGCTGGAGACTGAAAAGCTCCTTCAGGTCCAGGTTGGGAAATTTCAGTGCAGCCAAGACTCTTGTTCAGCTGGTGAATGATGTTTTACTTAAGCATCTGTCTTTCATCTGTTCTGTCATTCTTTACAACATGGGTTGTGATTTTCAGAGGAAATGTTGCCATCCCAACCAAAATCGTTACAAAAAATCACCCTTCTTGTAAACAATGTGTCATCCAGCAAAAATTGTCACATCTTCTGTCTGTGGCAAACTGTAAAATATCAGTTTTGCAACAGATTGCTGGGCAGTCCCTCAGCAAGAACTGTTAATAAAGCACCATCTTTCTTAAAGCGTCACTTTTTTTATCCTGCTGGTACAAAAGCACAGGTCTCCTTTCCAACCCATCACAAACAAAAAAATAAGCAGTATGCGTTTACCAGGAGAGCAATTCTCACCTTGCTAACTCTAAATAAAGCAATTTAACGGTAAATGGGGCCAATCTGAAATCATTTGGCACTCCAAAGTTGCCCCCTCCTGTGCTTTTATCACAGACCAGTGGATGTGGTAGGGGCAAGGAGGGGTTAAATGGCTTTTATTTGCTATTAATTTAATACCTTACAAAAATCTATTCTAATATTAATATATTTTATACTCTGAATCATAGAAAACAAATATTATTTAGCGACTTTGTCGGCTTAACATTAACATCGTTTCACCATCTTTGAAAAGATGCTCTGAAGAATGCCTTTGATTTCTTGGATTTTCCCACCAGCCTCTGACAGGATGGTGGGAGAGGGTGCAACAGCATCCATGTATGCACCCACTCAACCCCTACTCCACAGAACACAGACATTAATTGGCAATTCAAAGTTAGGAAAGCACAGTCTTTACATTTCTAGCACTCGGAAAAAGAAAGGCAGGTTTCTAAACGAAAGGCCATGATTCCCAATTGGAAAAATACACAGCCATTCATTTCACTTGATCCAAATTCTGGGGGCGGGGGATGGAATAAATCATATTTATCTATGCTTAAAATGTGCGGGATTTATCCCCATGTGCCCCCCCATTTCTTACTCCCATGTCACCACCCCTGCCATTGAGAGGGGTTGAGTGGGTGAAGGTGTAGTCTGGGACATGACAAGCAGTAAGGGTTGCAGAATCAGAGGGTGAAATCCAGGTTTTGATAAGGGTAATGAGGTCAAAGAAAGGAGACTGAGAAAGGAATAAAATGGAGGTAAAGGTGGTTTTATTAAAGACTGCACATTTCAAAGAGAAATAGAAACAGAGTGAGATGTAGAAGACTAGCAACCTTGAGTCTGAGAAATAGAGCAATAGAGAGGTGCTGCTGGGGAATATGCAAGAACAGCAAGTGTCATGAAAGCTGGGGTTGGAGTAGATTTTGTGAATGGGTAGAGTAGTGGAGCATGAAGAGGTGTGGCCTTGAGCAGAAGGAATGATAGGAATGGGAAGAGAATGAGATGGTTCTAAGCAGAGGTGAGAGCAAAGAGAAGTTGAAGGGAAAGGAAAGGATAGCAGGAGAAATTCATGGTAAGGATGAGGCTGAGAAGAAGCAATAATGGGTGGTTACAGACCACAGCAAGACACAGCAAAGCAGAGGTGCATAGGAGGCGTCTGGTACGGAAGCATGACCCTGAGCAGTCAATGGGTGGACAAATAGCCAGAAAAAACCTACAAGCTTTGTGTCCATCCTCATATGCCATTTCTCTCAGTCTGTACTCTAATGAAACAGTTTTGGCTTACCGGTGGTGCTGAAGCACTACCTAATAGCCCAAACTAAAAATCAAAGGGTATGCTCCTTTTATTTGTTTCAGAAACGCACAGGTCGCCTGTGGGAGCTGGGGCCCATTTCACAGTACAGTGACAGGCCCTTTTATGTGAAATGTAAAAAAAATAAAAACATGTGTATCTCTGT
Source organism: Ambystoma mexicanum (assembly GCF_040938575.1). Taxonomy (NCBI): domain Eukaryota; kingdom Metazoa; phylum Chordata; class Amphibia; order Caudata; family Ambystomatidae; genus Ambystoma; species Ambystoma mexicanum. The sequence continues at coordinate 663,781,608 of NC_090934.1, forward strand.
TTTGGGGATAGAAATACAAGTGTGACCGAAGAGATTCAAATCGCTGCTGCCACATAAAAAAAAAAACAATCATGAAAGGAAGGATGCTGTTATTATGTCTTATTCATCCATGCATGCCTCTTCCAAACATGTGCATATTAATGAGTTTGATTTCTGTGCATTTCAATACACATTCAGTATTTAAATTCGGGGGTCAAATTCTTAAATACTAGTGTGATTAATAAAAACACAGAGAATTCACTTTCTTTTCATTTGTGCTAGATTCACAAACGCACAGGTCACCTTTTTAGCACAGGTCACCTTTTTAGAAAAGGTGACCTCTGAATTTCTTCTTTCACACTCTGTATTTCAGAGGGTCTAGGGAGCAGCACAAAATATGTGCTGACCAGCCACTTTGCATTCATTAGTATAAGCAGACTGCTTACAATACAATGTATTACATGCTGCCAGCACATTTCACAGTGTCAGGCCATTACAGAGCACATCATTGTGCAATGTCAAAATAATCAAAGTATTTCTATCCTTTTGTAAGATAGAAATGCGAGTGGGACAGCAGTGTTTCAAACCACTTTTGCGGCACTTAGAAATAATATATGACAGGCTTAGAAATTACCTGTCATGCATATTGAGGGAAATATATTTGATTTCTGCTCATTTAATGTGAGGATAGGCGAACCGGCTTGAATCAGATTCAAAACGGTCTAAACAGTGGGCGTTTGGATTGGTATGGAAGATTCAAACCATTTGGTGTTGAAGCTCAAAACGTTTCTAAACTATTACAATACAATTCAAGCTGCTGTTATGGATACGAGTATTTGATGGTTAGACTTCCCTCAATTAAAACAGAATTGTAATACTGAATTGTGGGATACTGGTGCCTGGTGTGGTAGACCCATCATTTCATGCCTGTAGCTGCTCTGTTGCAGAGAGAGATCTAGGACTCACATGCTTCACCTAAAGTCATCTTTTCTCAAATTCCTCATATAGCTAAAAAAAATGCATTTTATATTTCAATGTTAATCCTTTCCTTTTAGGAAGAGCATTTAATTGTTTGTTTACATTTGGTTTAATTTATTTTAACAGAAAGAAAACAAAGTAGGGAATAGTTCATTGAGGATCATTTCTAGTTTGGTGACATTTCCATTCATTAATGCCACTCGGTGTGGTGCTATAATTGCCACATCACATATGCAGTAACAATGGTGTAAGTCCCCATTTGCAGAGTCCATTAAGATTATGGAGGAAATACTGCAGTGGTAACTTTGCCTCTGTTAATTCCTCCACTTTATTACATTTAAGTGAAGAATACACCTCTAACACTCGACTACCGGTATCACCTTCCTTTTAACATCAAACCTAGAATTTGTCAGTGGCAGATACTCCATTACTGCAAAATATTTGGTTGTAGCAGAATTACAAACATGTCTTTGCTGCACCACCAAACTCAGAGTGAGCTTCATTGAGCCAGTCCTAAGTCAGCAAGTTACATGATTTTCTGATTCATCACACAATGCCAGAACATCATTCATGATTGCCATTTTTTCACTTACTATGTCGAACTGACTTGGCACAGTTTGAAAGAATAGCTTTCTATGGTTCAAAAAACAATTAGCTGATTCAAATAAGCCTATGCTCATTACGAGGAAGGTGGCCACGGAATGAGCATTGCTGGTAAGGGACCGCACCGTTCATTCCGGGCCGCCTCAATACGAGGTCTGCAGCGGGTCCCGCAAAGAACGTGTGGTCAGACCAGGCATCCTTAGCGGTACTTGCTAGCAGACTAGGATGCTAACAACGGGCCCGTCATTAACAGGCCCATTGTTAGCATCCTCCCCATTCCTATTGAGCTCTATGGGGGGTCAAATGGGAATGGGGATGTACTGGGTCCGGGTCCCGGGAAAGGGAATTACCAGGCTCTCCAAGGTCAGAATGGCCTGGTAATTCCCTATTCCTGGTACCCGGACCCAGTACCCGGTATGGGGGTAGCCATGCCGCTAAAAGCGGCATGGCTACCTCCATACTTGTAATGAGGCCCCATGTCTGTTGTTCAAAAAAGCTTTAACACAATTCAAACAATAGTGAACGTTTGTCTCAAATTAGATTGAGTCAATTCAAGCCCTTTGTGAGTTGAATCACCTATTTACAAACTCAGATCATCTCCACTCACGAGACAGCTCTACTCTGGCTTGATTGGCTGAAACTGAATCAAGAAATGCTTGCAGTGTTTGAACCAGCATTTCAGTAGAATGCTTTAAAGCTTGTTCATTCTTAATTTCAAAGCACATTTCACTTTTGAATTTGTTATGCACATCAACATGTGAAGAAATACCCTCTTGATGGTGCAAATAAGCGAAGAGGATTGAAAAGGGCATCTAAATGTGTGCATCTATGATGAGGCTAAGGGCACATCTTTCTTGGGCACCTCTTTCTTTTGGTGCAATAGATGAGATGTGAATGCGCATCCCATCACTAGTGCCACCTAAAATTTGAAAACCTAACATATGCATCCAGTCACATTCACCTACCCACTGTGATGAATCAAGAGTATGTGTCCCTTTTCCACAAGTAGTAACTACCTCCTTTTAGGTTAGGGAGGTGAGCCCACTCTGCAAGAGCCTCCCTAGGGATCTCAGCAAGTTGGACCTCACTGGGAGTGAATCCCCTTTAGGGGACATGGCCTCTCATTCCCACAGGAAACTCTCTATGTCAGCCTCCTGTTGGGATGCATAGCCAACAGTGAGCTCGGAAGTGCCCAGTCCTGTCAACCACTGCTGATCCGGAAGAGGAACCCCTGGTAGGTGTGAGGATAGACAACAAATTATTCGTTTTTATGGTTGATACAGGTGCAACAAAATCATGCGTAACGGAAGGGTGCTTCCCCGTATCAGGAAAGATAATGGACACACAGGGGTTCTCTGGGTCAATGCAATTGGTTCATTTACCCATCATGCCAGTTACTCAAGAGGTGTTAGCTCTGCTATTATTTTCAACTGAACTTGTTAGGGAGTGACCTGCTAAGCAAGCTAAATATGATGATCTCATTCAAGGAAGAAGGGGTAGTGTGTTCCACACCAGGAATTTGTTATGCTAGGGTTCTGGCAGTAACAAATAAAATAAACTTCAAACTTCAAACTTCAAACATGAGCATTGAATAGCATTGGGACTACTAGAGGAATACCCTTGCACCTGGATTTCTTCATGTATGGAGTGACAGCGTGGTTGAGTTTGGTGCCGGGCATCAGAAACAAACCATGGAGAGTGCCATCTCAATTTGTATTTAGGCCAACAATCCCCCAGGACCACGCTCTGGGTACCATTATCATGCTAAATTAATTTGGAGGCGGTAATAATTGCAGACTACAAGGTAGTTTTAATAGGGACTGGTGAGGAGGGAGATGAGTGGTGTAAAGTTGTGTGTATTAGCCCGGCACAACCGCTGAGGGGGGTGTCAGATGGACAGTTGTTTGAAGATGTTGACAATGATGGTGAGATTATATTTGAGATTTGCATTCCGTGACAAATAATGATTCAGCATAGCAGCACACCTTATCCTATACTTATTGCCAAAACTATGACCACATATTTAGAGGAAGATATGGTGACGGTACAATGCACTTTATGAACAGACAATCCCCATGATGTAGGGCTCTTGAAAAGCATAGAAGCAGCATGCATGAAGTTGAAGCAGGGCACGGTATTACCCAAAGTCTGACAGTATCCATTATTGAGAGAAGCAGATGAGGGAATACATAAGACAATTGTGGCACTATGGAAACAGGGTATCATAGTATCTTCAGAGTCCCCATGCAAAGCGGCAATATATCCTGTTAAAAAAGTGAAGAGGTTGAGTTGGAGGATGATACTGGACCTCTGCCCATTAAATAATATTGTAGAAGCTGAATTGCCAGTAGTACTGAACCCTGCCATGATCCTTTGCAATATACCCACAGAGGCCACATATTTACTGTGATTGACTTGAAAAAATGAGTTTTTTTCCATTTCATTGTACCCTGATTCTCAATACCTGGTCGCATTTATCTATCACAGGCAAAGGTTCCAACACACCAGACTTCCCCAGGGGTACTGAGAGTCCCCCAACATTTTTAACAGAATACTCCATGTAGACTTGGGTAACATACATGTACAGAGCATCATCATTCAGTATGTAGATGAACTCCTAGTGTGAAGCATGACAGAAGACAAGTGTAGAGAAGATTCAGTGACACTGCTGGTACTGCTTGCAGAGAAAGGGTACGAACTAGACAAAGATAAATTGCAATATTGTAAGATGGAAGTAGTGTATTTGGGATATATATCATCTGCAGAAAAATGAGTAACACCAGAGAGAGCAGCTACAGTACAAACACAGTTAAGGAAATGCAACAGTTTTTGGGGTTGTGGAACTATTGTAGGGCATAGAATTCTGACTATTCTAGTTACACAAAGCCTTTGCTACAGGGACTGAAAGAAGCACAGAAAAGCAAAGGAACACTTACATGGACAGGAGAAATGATTACATATTTCCAGAAACTTAAAAATGCCAAAAGCAACGGACCAGTACTAGCAACCCACGATTACACAAAATAATTGTATTTGTTGTCACATTGTAAAGGTCAGGTCATGAATGCAGTACTGACTTAGCAAACACCCATGAGACAAAAGCCCCTTACATACTACAGGGCAATATAAGACTCTGTGATGCATGGTTAATTCCCTTGTGAACAGGCACTTGCCGTTGCAGCCTTTGCAATTGAAAAGTCCTCAGCAATCACTAAGGGTTGCTCTGTGACATTTTCTATAGAGCATGTAGGGTTTGCAATTCTTGAACGATCCAAGTCCACTGTAACCGCACTAAGGGGCTCTGTATATGAAGTATTTACGTCAAGCCCATCCATTCACATTGTGATGTTTCCCACAGTAAACTGTGACACATTTATTGCAATACCTGTTCAGCACAGAGGAGTTGCTTGATTGTTTTACATATAAAGGTCCTGAGGATAATTTAATATAGGCAAGGGAGGATGCACTTGAAGAAGAGGAAGTCCTCTTCGTTGGTGGGTCATCGTGGTGGGTCATCGTGGGTCAGGAGACTGGACAGAGACATAAAGGTGCAGCAGTGGTGTGCCTTGTAGACAGGGAGTATGAGGTCGCAGATCAAAAAAAGGTTACCAACACACTATTCAGCACAGGCAGTACTGATTGCATTAATTGAAGCATTAGACTCAGACTCCAAGTATGTGACCATCACTGTACATTCAGGGTTGTCCAGATAAAAAAGGACAGGATTTATAAAGTCAGATGGCACGCCTGTGCAGCATTCAGCCTTGTTGGAGTGATGTACGCTTTGTCCTGCCCAACACTAAAGGCAGTGGTTACATATGCCACCCTCACCCAAAATACAGACCTCATTTCACTTGGCAATGATGCAGCAGAGAAGGCCTCCAAATAGGCACTGTATTTGCAGTAACTAGATGTCACTGCATATCCTGAGGTGGCAATTTAACAGGTGCAATCTATATAATGATAAGGGTGCACTACTCTGTGTAATATTTTGACTCAATAAGTAAAGAATGCTGCTTATTTCAAGAATATTCAGGTGCTCTGGACTCACCCTTGCTACAAAGGGAACACAAATGTGCTTCTCAACAATTCATCAGTACCTCTAATGAAATACCCTGACACTCCTCTTGAGGTATCACAATAACCTCTTCCTTTCATGTCAAAAAATATATTTTTATTGTTCTGTTACAAAATGTTTGATAACTCAAATTCAAATTAGGATTCACACTTCTCTCTTAAATGTATATTTCAATACAATATTTCAAAAAAAGATTTCCCAAAAACATTTTTAAAAAATGATTTCCCAAAAACATTAAAAAAAAACAATTCAAAAAATCAAATACATTACTTCCCTTATCCCAAGGGATTCGTGTTAGACTTCTTAAAGTGATTTACAGAAGAGTTATTCTCATATTTTCGATTATACTCTTCCCCCATTTATGCATTCTACAGAATATGCATCAAATCAATCACAGTTTTTGTCAATGTACTAGCTGAACCACCAGCAACCCTTCAGTTTTTTAAAAAGGAATGCAGTGTTTACATTAACACCACACTACGCG